>NC_086097.1:77181252-78400895 GCF_963921235.1 Mobula hypostoma | reverse complement strand
GAGATAAAGGAAGATTTTCTGCAAGATCTGTGAAATTGTCAGATGTACCTTTTAGGAGCATTATCCAGATGAATTATTGCCAATTAGCAGCATCGTTTCAAATGCTTTAATACTTCCATGGAGAGTTGAATTTGGGCTCTTTTTTATATAGTATTTTAGTACCCACTAAAATAAAAACATGAGGTATGCAGAATCAGTATTTTTAAAAGGTAAAAAGAATCTATGCTACTTTCTGTCAAAAAACAGGACTTAGGTTCAATGTAAACATTTGTAACTGGAAGCAACCCTGCACTTTGCTCATTAGGTATTTAGAAAAAGGTTCTCTGTTTCCAAATTATTGGAATATTTATAAATTCTCTAACCAGCCCCAGATGATTGTAGCTGGTAGCAGTGAATATTTTCATTCAGCGATGTTTTCATGTTATGACAAAACCAATCAAGTTAATTTACACTTTTGGTCATGACAGGGCTTTCACCCAAGAACTCCATAGCTAATCAAAAACGTATATGCTCAACCTTCTCCCATGATGCAGATGGATAGAATTTGGGTGATTTTACCATTGTTTTCACCTTATAGACCGTTAATTCTTAAACACATGTTGTGAAACCCATAAGGTATCTAATATATTGCATTATTCTATAGAAATATACACATAGGGAGCAAATATGAATATATGACATCACTAAATCATTCTTCAGTGTGCTAATATTACTATATAATTAGTTGTTTTCTGTCCTTTTAGTTCAAATAATAATAGCCCTTACCAATGTTTACTCTTTGTTCTGAATTGAGCTCTGATAGAAAGGATGAATGGTATTTGAATAGCACTAAGTAAATGTCAATTCATCTGTTTGGTATCCATGAGTCTTTATATTGTGACGAGTCAGGATCAGATTGAATTTCTTGGTTGGATTTGGCGTATTTTAGAATCCAGTACAAATATATCTAAAATATCCCTTTGCATAATAAAGAGCCTGCAAATATATTACAGGCTAGATCATGGAAAATCTATAGTTTGTTTTGTTAAATATGTAAGTACCATATATAACATCAAAAACAGGGGAAAGCCCTATTGATCTTATACTTATTTATGTTATATCATGTTATATGTCTGGTTGTACATTATTTTTTACTTTGTTTGACCTAAGCATTCAAAGGAAAGATAAAACTAATTCCGATAAATTTTGTATCATTTTTATCTACCCATTTTCTTTAATAAACTCTATCTCACTTTCTTCAGTGCCTTTCTTACTGCCGTCGAAACTTCTTAAAATACTAATAAGCCCAAACTCAGCATGTTCTATCTCCTTATCTTCATTGCTTTATCATGAACAATATCGTCAACCTATTTCAGACTCTTATCTCTGACCATTTCTGTATGTCCTCTGACACTGTTTCATGATTATTGTTAAATCTTTTGGATACCTAGTCTTTGCTCTATGAGCTTTCTTTCCAAACCAACCCATACCTTCTTTTCCTACCTTGCTCTAACCAATTTTTTTGGAACCATCTCCTATAAGTCTCACTGAAGTTTAGCATGCAGTTGCTTTCCCCTTTAAAGTATCTTTGAAAACTTTACTATATTAACAATACTTCATTAGGGCAAGCTATTCGCTTATGCTTGAATTTTGTAACTTCTTTCTTTCAAAATGTGTTTTATAATCATAAATTAGCAATAAGATTTTGTGGCTCTATAATGCAACAAATATAACAGTCTTAATTAGAACATTGAGGCCTGGTCTGTGTTTGGTAACAGATGTATTAGATCCACCAAAATATTTCAGTCACGGAGATGTTAGTATAGAACTGTGGGAGGAATGGGTAGGAGTTTAATGGCAGCTGAAGATTGGAATTTCAATATGTGAGCTGAAAATTGGCCAGAACAATAGAGCTGCTTTTTCATAAAAATATGTATGAGTGAGGCAGCTGTAAAACCACATCTACGAGCATTCCTCCAATAGAGTTTATTATTCCAATTACTAAATAATGATTCCTAGCCTATCTAATATGACCTGAGTTACATTGCACTCTTCCTCCTCCAGCTATTAAGTCCAAATCTTGAAGTTGCTTCTAACGTTTTCCTCACTCCAGTGATTCCATTTCTGGAGTCATCCTTTATTACTGCTTTCTTTAGCAATTTCAAAGTATTCTGTACATCAGCTACTGGATGTTTTAAGAGAATCATTAAGTTGCTATTGGTTGGGAGAATTAGACATTTCTTAAAGCACTTGCCAGTGGTACTGTGGCATGCAATGCTCCTCCAGTATTATGTAGGCAAATGATTAAGAATGGAGATATGCGAAGTCAAATTAGATACTGACACTGTTATCCTCTGGATCTTAAAACTACAGCTAAATGCTGTATTTCAGAGATTATGATATTTTACTAAGATATAGAAGCAAACAGTGTCTATTAAAGGGAATCACTGTTTTAATTTTATCAATCTAATTTGATTTATATATTGTGGAATCTAACATTCCAAATAAAGATATAAAAGATTATTTTTTAAAGATAGTTTTATTTGTCACACATACATTGAAACATATAGTAAAATCTGTAGTTTGCCTCAATGACCGAGGATTGCTGAGGGTGGCCCCCAAGTGTTGCTATACCTCAACATAGCATGTCTGCAAATTACTAGCCCTTACAAACTCATACGTCTTCAGAATTTGGGGGGAGAACCGGAGCACCTGGAGGTCACAGGGAGAATGTAGTGGTGGACATTGGATCTCGATCACTGGTGCTGTAAAGTGTTATGCTGACCACTGTGCTACCACACGCACCACCCCCCCCCGCAAAGCTGTCCCCAGAAATGCTGTAGCTCTGCAAAGATTCATTACAATTGTAGATAAACTTAATTATCTACAATTATAGTGAATTTATTTAATCTGTCTAACTTCATTATTTTGTTAGACTTACCAGCTCTGGAGTATAATAACTAAACTATGATGCTAGCTAATACAAGCATACTACCATAATAATTTGTGTAGTACATACATAATTGAGTTGTTAATGCATTCATGCCAAATTTTTCGGTTTCTGTATCCCTTCAGTGATTAACATTATGATAGAAAATTCATATTTCGACTTCAGAGATCTTAATTTCCATTCTATAATTTATTCATTGAATTAGGGCCAATACGGTTTGATGTCTTTATGTCATAACCAAGTCGCAGATGCTGCACTGAGATAAAGTTGTGTCAGAGTGATCGTGCTCATGAGACAGCATTTTGGTCTATTTCATTCCATTGGATTCAAACTAAACTCAATACACATAATGTGCACAGAAGGATTGTCCTGGCTGGATCAAACGTTCTGTATATAATTATGTTCTGAGAAGCAGTTCAATCCACCCCAGCATAGTTTAATATGATTGATGGAATTTCACAATGCATTTGTAAGCATCAAGTCAAAGTAGATGTTTTTCTTTTAATCAATTATAAATGGAGTGCCCTTCTGAACTATATTTTATTCTCTAATTCCTGAATGACAATAACAAGTAACTTTTTAAAATCAGTTGTTAAAATGAGCATGAAATTAAAGAAGATGGATAAGTCTTTAGCCACCGACCTATGTGTGCTATTCCTAATAGCATAAGCAGCAATATCTGAGCTTTCTGTTATGACTTAACCAAAAGCTTGCTATATATTCTTATTTTATTAGTACTCAGAAGTAAAATTATGCTAAATGAATTCATAATAAGTCCATTGGGATATGTTCATGAAAAGTTTGATTGTGAAGCATGCTGACCCTGAAGGTCACAGTAAAAAGTTTGTTGAGGCACTTAAAAGTCGAAAAAGGGTATTGAGGAAAAAACTGGAAATACCATAGTGAGAGTAGTAATACGAACTCTATTGCTGATCTTACTTTGACCTGAAAGTTGTTTTAAACATTCATAAGCTCAATTAGTCTTGGTCTGTAATGATATTCAGATCAAAGATATAGTTAATGAGTAGGAAAACTTTATTCTTTTCTATTAGTTTCACTGTACCAGTCTGGTGATTTTGAATTATAGTGCGTAGTGTTTTCCTTGTAATAGAATATGAGCACAATTAATATAATAGATGATCAAATGGTCATTTCCCGATCATTTCATTTCAACACCCTAGCATCTGACAGGTTACCTTGAAATATATCGGATCTGGTGATTGCCCCTGGAGTTTCTTCATTCTTGTTTGCAACAATTAGTGTGCATCTGAACTAAGTTCTTGAGCTGCAAAGATATCTCTGGACAATCTTTAAAAAGACTATTCTATCTTCACTGTTGTGGTACAGGAGGATGAATGTAGGTAGAAGAGGATCTGTGCTTTGCTCTTGAAGTTTTAGCAATATTTTGTTATTGCCCATACACAGAATTATAAACAAGTACACAATTTGAGCTCAGTGTGCAAAAGGTATGACGCCAAGCCCAAAGAAACATTCACGGAACTTTTACTCGTTCAGAATTCAAAACACTTCTTGGGAATATTAAAGCATTATCGTGCCAGCTGGAGGGAAATTGTAATTACACTGAGTGGTATTTCCCTCACTGTCTTGGGCTGCAGAGCAATAGTGGAAGACATCTAATGCCCTCAATAGGCAGGCACTATAGCACACTGCACATACTTCCCATTTCTTTCTTTCCTCCGAATGCCATCATCACTTTTGCCCCTGAAAGGACCATCTCAAGAATAACTGCTTTCAATGATCTTTTATTAAGTAGGCCCATGTTCTATTATAAATGTCACCTCAGCAACACGTGCTCTGGCCACCCATTCCCTTCACAACAGCTATTAGCAAGAATAGTACTAAATAAGAACATGCATGTGCCCATATATTTCTCATTTCACCCTTTTTTTGCCAGCTGTCACTCATCTGTTAATCCAGTTATCATTTTCTCTAATAATGTGTAGAGTATGAGAGAAGGTTTGTTTTAATGTAAGTGCTGCTTCCATTTTAAAGAAGAGGTTGAACATTTCAGTTTCTGGTAAAAAAACATTCCAACCTCTGCTATAGGAGATCAATGTTATTTTGCTATTACTAGATTTCTAGTTGTGCACAGATGCGGTCAACATCTTACTTATCTCCCAATTTTCCATTCCCTCTTAACCCCATAATCTTGGTCCTCAAATGGCATTTAAGTGAACCTCAAGAATTTCCATTAACCACGGACAATGGAACTACTTCAAGTGAGCAGCCAGCAGTAGTATTTTAGGAAGTAAGACTTGGTTGATGTTGTGCTCTTCGTTCTGTGGTTCAGGATTAGTTGTTAAAGCGAATATCTTTATTTTTTCTTTTATTGGCCAGAGGGAGGTAAGGCTGTGGTGTGAAAGCTAAAGAGAGAATGCTATTGTTCTGATGCATTTTAGACCAAATGCTGACTTTTAAAAAATAATTTTAGTTTCTGGGGATTGCTGGCAAGGCTGGTACATTTTGCTCATCCTTAATTGCTGGTGGTGATCTGGTTTTATGAGCCACTGCAGTCCTTCATATGAAAATACAGCATGGTGCATTTAAGGAGGACTTTTGAGATTTTGGCCTCATTAGAATGTAGGACAGTGATGCATTTGCAAGTCAGGAAGTACTGCATCTTGGAGGGGAATGTGCATGTAGTGGAATTCCCAAGAACTTGCTGTACTTGTCCTTGATAACTGGGTTTGCAAGTTTGGTCTAATTGCTGAAGTAGCTTCGAATAACAATTAATTGCAGTACGTTTTGTTCAGAGGAGAGGAGTGGCGTTGTTTTAATGTGAAATGCTGCTTGCACTTTAAGGAAGAGGTTGAACATTTCAAGTTTCTGGTTTTAAAAAAACACTCAACCTCTGCTGTAGGAGATCAAGATCTCCATGTTTGGTCAAGATCGGCCACTCTCACCTCAACTCAGTAATCTGACTCTTTGGTGCATGCTTGGAACAAGTCTGTGACAACATCTGGAGCCGAGTCATCTTGGCAAAACCCAAACTGAGAACTGGTAAGTAATTTACTTGCAACTAAGTGCTGCACAATAGCATAGAAAATTATACTTTTAATCTCTTTGTTGATGATAGGGAATAGAATGGCTGGGTGGTGCTGAGCCAAATTAGATATATTTCTGCTGAGCTGGTCATTTCTGCACATTATTGGGTGGATGCCAGTATTGTAAATGCTCCAACTTGTGCTGCTTGTGCATAGCTGTAATAATAGCATACATGTACAGTATATGACCTTTGGGAGTTCCAATCCGGTTCCTGCCAAAATTGCCTATGGCCTAGGAGCAATGGTCTGAAAATCATTCAATGATGCACCCTGTGAGGAACAGTTAGAACTAATTACATATTAGGCAGATTGCAAAGAAGAAACACTTAAAAGTGTTTCCTGTATTTAAAAAATTGCACAAAACAATCTGTTTTCAATCATGATTTTCTTTTTTTATCTGATCCTGGCAGCTGTTGTGCCTCATCCAGTCAAATGTGCTTTGTACCAACAGCAGTTGTGGAATAAAATAAGGAGACCAGCATCGATTGTGTCAAATGTAAAAGAGGCCATTGCTGCCTTGCAAAACGTCTCCAGCCAAGGCTAGCATTCTGAGGAACGTCATTTTAAAATGCACAAACCCCTGCGTGGTAACTTTGAGGTATTTATGGGCTTGGATCCAAGATCCTCTGACCCTCCACACTGCTGAGAATCCTATCAATAACTTTGTACTCTGCCTTTAAGTCATGCCTTTCAGCTTCTTTCCTATTTCCCCATATTTGCTTTTCAGGACCTCATCCCAATACATACTGCATCTTCTGGCTACTCTCACTCCCCCTTTAGAATACTGTCGACTAGATCTGAGATCTCCCTGATCCTGGCACCAAGGAGACATCATATTGTCCAGGAGTCTCTTATACATAAACAGAATCACCTGTCTGTTTCCCTAACTGTTGAATCCCCTGTTATCTGCCTCCTGCAACTTAGGTGTGACTGCTTCTGTGTAGTTCCTATCTATCAACTCCTCATTCACCTGACTGATCTGCTCATCCATCTTCAGCTGCAGATCCCTAATGTGGTCTACCAGGAACTGTAACCGGTACACTTGCAGGTACACTTATCAGGGACACTAGAGGTCACCCTGACCTCCCACAACATGAAAGAAGAGCGCACCGCTGCCCTGGGTTCCATTCTCGCTGCTCTACCTGTGCAATAATAAAGGAAGAATGAGAAACACCAGAAACTCACCTTAGTTTCCACCTCTTCTTTCTGAAGCCTATTGAGGCAAAGCCTCAGTTCCACACTTTAAATCATACCCACTTACACTATGGCCATGCCCACAATGGCTGCTGTGCTTAATCCTCACTTTTTTTGTCAAGTTTATTTCTACTATATTATGTATTACTGACTGAGAATATTTACGTTGACTAATTGTGTATTTGTTCTGCAGGTTTGGCTTTCTTGTGACCTATTTTGTACCAGTTTTAAATTTCACCTCAAGGAAGTCACTAACAATTACTGAAACATATCACAGCCAAAATGCCATCAAACCCTGGGGATTTTTAGAATAAATACTTTATACTTTATTACTTTATACTTTATTGTCGCCAAACAATTGACACTAGAATGTACAATCATCACAGCGATATTTGATTCTGCGCTTCCCACTCCCTAGATTACAAATATTAAATATTAAAAATATTAAAATAGTAAAAATTAAAAATTTAAATTATAAATCATAAATAGAAAATAGAAAAATGAAAAGTAAGGTAGTGCAAAAAAAGCCGAGAGACAGGTCCGGATATTTGGAGGGTCCAGCCCAGATCTGGGTCAGGATCCGTTCAGCTGTCTTATCACAGTTGGAAAGAAGCTGTTCTGAAATCTGGCCGTACGAGTCTTCAAGCTCCTGAGCCTTCTCCCGGAGGTGTGTTGGCTGGGTGGATCGTGTCCTTGATTATCCTGGCAGCACTGCTCTGACAGCGTGCGGTGTAAAGTGAGTCCAAGGACGGAAGATTGGTTTGTGTGATGTGCTGCGCCGTGTTCATGGTCTTCTGCAGCTTCTTTCAGTCTTGGACAGGACAACTTCCATACCAGGTTATGATGCACTCTAGAAGAATGCTTTCTATGGTGCATCTATAAAAAATAGTGAGGGTTTTAAGGGCCAGGCCAAATTTCTTTAGCTTTCTCAGGAAGTAAAGGCGCTGGTGGGCCTTCTTGGCAGTGAACTCTGCTTGGTTGGACCAAGTCAGGTCATTTGTAATATTGACCCCAAGGAACTTAAAGCTTTTGACTTGCGCACCACCTATGTAAATTGGGTCATGTGGTCCGCTACTCCTTCTGAAGTCAACAACCAATTCCTTCGTCTTGCTGACGTTGAGGGATAGGTTATTGTCTTTGCACCGTGCCACCAGGTTCTTAATTTCCTCTCTGTACTCAAACTCATCGTTACCCGAGATACGGCCTACAATTGTTGTGTCATCAGCAAACTTATATATTGAGTATGATGGAAACTTGGCTACACAAACATGGGTGTACAGTGAGTACAGGAGGGGGCTGAGTACACAGCCTTGTGGGGCACCGGTGCTCGGAGTGATTGTAGAGGAGTGCTTGTCCCCTATTTTTACAGCCTGGGTCCTGTCTGTGAGGAAGTTGAAGATCCAGCTGCAGATCTGAGTGCGAAGGCCCAGGTTCCGGAGCTTAGGAATCAGCTTATTCAGAATGATGGTACTAAAGACAGAGCTGTAGTCAATGAAAAGCAGCCTTACGTATGCATCTTTATTCTCCAGGTGTTCTAAGGAGGAAGGTAGCCCTAGAGAGATGGCATCTGCCGTTGACCTGTTGCTCCGGTAGGTGAATTGCAAAGTGTTGAGGTTGACCGGTAGGCTGTGGTTGATGTGTGCCATAACCAATCTCTCAAAGCACTTCATAGCAATTGATGTCAGAGCCACAGGTCGATAGTCATTCGGGCATGCCACCTTGCTCTTCTCCGGCACTGGGATTATCGGTGCCTTCTTAAAACACGAGGGGATCTTAGGCTGAAGCAAGGAGCAGCTGAAGATGTCAGCAAACACTCCAGCTAGCTCGCTTGCACAGGCCCGGAGAACCCATCCCGGGACGCCATCTGGGCCCGTCGCCTTCCTTGGATTTATCTTCAGGAAGGCCCTTCTAACTTCCTCCTTGATGCCACCAGGTCCGGTTCATCCGGAGGGAGCGGGACGCTCCTCTTCTGTTAGAATCTTGCATAGAATACATTAAGTTCGTCAGGAAGAGAAGCGCCACAGTTATTGATATTCCCAGCCTTCTCTTTGCGCCCGGTGATCTCATTTAGACCCTGCCATAGTCTACTGGCATCCCTCTGGTTAGCCTGGGCTTCCAACTTAGCTGAATATTGCCTCTTGGCACCCTTAATGACTTTCCGGAGTTCATGCCTGGATTCCGTGTAGCGACTGGTATGCCCGGACCTAAAAGCTGCAGCTCTAGCCTTTAAAAGGGACTTGACCTCATAATTCATCCAAGGTTTCCGGTTAGGGAATACCTGAATCGTCTTGCGAGATACACAGTCCTCTGTGCATTTCCAAATATTGAGGTGCTTTCAAACTATTTTCAAATTCATAAGGGTGAACAGGTGAGAGGGTTATAGAGGTCTCCCTACCATTCATTGGGGAATTTATCAGGAGCTCTGTGTACGCAGGGGCCTTAGTATTGTTAAGGATCCCACCCATCCATCCAGCATCCTCTTTGACTTTCTACCATCAGAGAGGAGACTACAATGCATGAGAAACAGTTTCTTTCCCCAGGCTATTAGGGTTCTGAACATTTTGCTGCATCGTATTCGAAGTGTCACTGATTAATCTGTTTTGAACCTTAGAATATTTAATATTAATGCACTTCAGTTCATTATTTATGTGTGATTCACCCATAGGTTTTATCCTTACCTTCTTAAGTTATTGTGTGTTACTGTGCTTTACACCCTGGTTTGGAGTAATGTTGTTTCATTCCAAAGTAATTTGGTGATTTATGGATCAAATGAAGCTACTCTGGATATTTGACCAGACGCTTCTGGTCAGAAATCACTTTAATTCGATGACAACCCAGAGTGCTAAGGGCCTGGATGGGGTGGAGTTTGTGAAATGTGTCCAGAAAAGTTTTCTCTGTCAATAGATAGAGGGCCCTACTTGGGAGAGTGCAATACTGGGCCATCTCTTAGGGAGGGAGGCAAGGTAAGTAACTGAAGTGGTAGACAGGGGAGCACTTTGGCTTCAAAGACGATAATTCTATCTGTTTTAAAATACTGATGGAAAAGGATAGTCCAGGTCCACAGTTAGGGTCCTAAGCTAGAGCAAGACTAATTATGGGGGAATTAGACAGAATCTAGCAGTTGTCAATTCAGTGAGCCTGTTTGAAAGGAAAGAATCAAATGGCAACTGGGAGACTTTTAAGAATGTGAATGCAAATTTCCAGGAGCAGCATGTTCTTGTCAGGGTGAGGGTAAATGTGCCAAGTCTGGCTTCTGCCACCACCCCCCTACCCCACCCATTCCTTTCTAATCCTGATGATGAGTTTCAGCCCAAAATATCAACTTGCTGAGTTCCTCCTGTATTCTATGCATGCCAAGAGATATCTTGAAGCTCTGGTTACGAAATAGAAGGAAGTATACATTGGGTTTAGGCTTAGGAGGCCAGGATTGAGCCTATCGCTTGATGTCTATAAAAAGATTAAGAGGGATATCAGGAGAGCAAAGAGAGGTATGAGATGGATCTGGCAGGTAAGATTAAGGAAAATCCCAAGAGATTCTATACCTATATTAAATATCAGAGGGTGCCTAGGGAGAGAGTAGCTCCTCTTAGAGATCAGCAGGGCTGTGTATATTTTGAGCTATGGTAGATGAGTGGAATTTTTAACAAATATTTCTTCTTGGCATTTACTGAGAAGAAAATCATGGTTGTTGAAGAGGTAAGGAAAACAAATACCGATGGTTTGGAAAATGTTCGTTTTACCAGATATATAAATCCCCAGGGCCTGACCATCCCAGGATTTTGTGGGAGGCTAGAGAGGACATTGCTGAGGCTCTTGTGGAGGTACTTGTTTCATTCTTAGCCACTGCTGAGGTTACTGAAGACCTGAAGTTAGTTAATGCTGCTTCATTGTTTAACAATTATGGCAAGGACAAACCAGGCAACCACAAGCTGGTCGGCTTGATGTCGGTAGTGGAGAAGTTACTGGAAAGATTTCTAAAGGGTAGGATTTACCTGCATTTGAATAGACAGAGTCTGATTAGGACAAAGCTTTGTGGATGGAAATTTGTGCTTCATGAACCTTTTAGAGTTTTTTGAAGAAGTGACGAAAAAGGCAGATGAAGGTATGGCAATGGATGTTTGTTTGGATTTTAACAAGGCCTTTGACAAGGTCCCACTTTGTATGCTGGTCAGGAAGATTAGGTTTTATGGAGTCCAGGGTGAGCTAGTAAGGTGGATTCACAATTGGCTCAGAGGTAGGAGGCAGAGGGTTGTGGTTGAAGGTTGTTTCTTGGAATGGAGGCTGGTGACAAGTGGTGTGCCACATGGTTCAGTGCTGGGACTGTCGTTATTCATTATTTCTGTAATAAATTGGATGCGAATGCACAAAGCTTGTTCAGTAAGTTTGTGGATAACACTAAATCAGGAGCTGTTGTTGAAGGGTATTGTAGATTACAAGGGGATCTTGATCAGTTAGGGGAATAGGCTGAAGAGTGGCAAATGGACTTCAATAAGTTTGAAAAGTCAAACCAGTGAATGAATGGTAGGGCACTAGGGAGTGTAATTGAACAGAGGAACTTAGAGGTACAAGTGCAAAGTCCATTGAAAATGGTGTCACAGGTAGAAGGGTGGTGGAAAAAAAGTGTTACTATCTTGTCCTTTATCAGTTGGGGCACTGAGTATAGGAGTTGTGACATTATATTGCAGAGGTATTAGTTGTTGCTGAGGCTACATACACTTGGATACTGCATCTAGTTTTGATCACCCTGTTACAGGAAAAATGTGGTTAAACTAGATAGAATGCAGAAAAAGATTTGTGAGGACATTGACATGGCTAGAGGGCCTGAGTTAAAGGGAAATGATCGCCAGGTTGGGTCTTTATTCTTTTGACATATAAGATTGAGGGGGAACCTTATAGGAATGCTTACAATTATGAGAGATATGGATGGAGTCCAAAACTAGTGGGAATAAACTTAGTGATAGGGTAAGATTTAAAGGGGACCTAAGGATCAATTTTTTTTCATACGGTGCGATGAGTATACGGAATAAGCTGCCAGAGGAAGAGGTTGAGGCAGGTTCTGGATTGGTAGATAGAGAGGTAAGGCTTAGAAGGATATGGGGTGAATATAGGAAATTGGAATTAACTGGGTGGTCACAGTGGTCAGCCTGGATTCATTGGGCTGAAGGGCCTCTGTTCATGTTTAATAACTCTATGACCAGTTTTCCTAAAAGACATGCACCAAATGAAATCATTTCCTAGGAAGATTCATCCAGTTGTTCTGAGGGCAACCTTGATCAATTAGATTATGAGGACACTCAGTCCTCTTTTACTGTTATTTAGAAATGCATACATGCATTAAGAAATGATACAATGTTTCTCCGGAGTGATATCACAGAAAACAAGATAGACCAAAGACTAACACTGACAAAACCGCATAATTATAACATATAGTTACAGCAGTGCAAAGCAATACCATAACTTGATAAAGAACAGACCCATAGGCACAGTAAAAAAAAGTTCTCAAAGTCCCAAGTCAATCAACTCCCGAGTCCCTGATAGCAGGTGGCAAAAGGGAGAAACTCCCTGCCATAAACCTCCAGGCACCGTCAACTTGCCGATACCTTGGAAGGAGCCGACCCCAGCCGACCCTGAGTCCATCCGTCCGAAAACTCCGAGCTTCCGAGCAGCCTCTCCAATACAGCCTCCCGAGCGCCATCTTCTGCCGAGCTCCTTCGATCTCTCCCCAGCCGCTGAAACACGCAAAGCCGAGGATCGCGGGGCCTTCAGCTCCAGAGATTCCAGTTACCACACAGTAGCAGCGGTAGCAAAGCTGTCATTTCAGAAGTTTTCCAGATGTTCCGCTGTGCTCTCACATCTGTCTCCATCAAATCAGGATTGTGCACGGTCCCCTACTTGACAAATAACAGATATTCATCACCGAAGTGGCTGCGCGCGCTGCCGTCGCGCCACCATCTTCTTCCCGCTCCCGGGTTTTAATAACTAGGTATTTAAATGAGATTTCAATGCACAGGACATCTACATTGGCAGATCAACTTTAAATACATACTTTCTTTGTGTTGTCTATTGATCCCTATTTCCCCCAAGCATACGACTCTTGACTGGGCCCCAAATGAGTGCACAAGCATTCCTTTCTATCTTGTGTTTCTTTAAGAATTGTGCACACCACGTGGGTAAATTATTTTAGTATGCTTATTGCTGCTTAATTGAGATTTATTCTGAAAAAAAAATGTTCTGTTTAGAACCCTACCTCTGTTTTGTGAAGTTGCTGCCTAAACAATGATGATGTCATGCACCAGGCCTGCTAAATGTGAAAGAGAGCTGGAGAGGTACGAGTAGAATTAGCCATTCACCCTGTTTCTGGAATGACTGGAAAGGTTTCTACAGGCAAATTAGATTGTCAAAATCCTCGGAGAGGACACAGAATATGGAAATACAACACATCTTGAAAAGATGAGGACAATTCTATTAATTGTGGTGGAGATAAATGAGAGGTTAGAAAATCTACTAGAAGAACAAATTACAAACAGGCTGGAAGTCTTGAAGAGACACTTTAATTTAATGCTGTCAGAGAAATTAAAGAACTGCAAACTAGGGGCCAGAGAAGTAGTGTTGAATATTTGGTCAGGGTAATGACACTTGTAAAAGGATGCAGTTTCTAGAAATTTTAGTTTGGGCCTTGCGATATTGTGATACTTTTATGGACTAGCAGATAAGAGAATTCAGACAACATTTTTAACACTGTGGCTGTAACGTTCAATGGAACGTATAGAATGGCTACCAGTGTGCATGTGGTGTCTAGAAATGAGTGGTAGTTTCACTCAGGTCATAATCCCCAGGTGCAAGAAGAGAACAAGCTTTCAGAGGTGGTAATGATAGCATAATCTTTTGCTTTGCTTTAAAGTTACAGGGCTATGCTGAGATGAGACAGCACAGCAGTAGGTAGGAACATGATGGTTCCGGATGTGGATTTATAATATGAGTGGATGTTATAATCAAAAGGCATTCCTTCAGTAATGTGCTGAGCATTCTGAAGGCATTCTTTGAGAGTTATGGATTCACAACACTAAGGCTTTAGTTGGGCTATTTCAAGGTCTGTCAATAAGTGAAACTACTATTACATTCATGACAATGCTGAAGGTGTAGATTATAGAACTTCCTGCAGATGCCAGCATGCAGCCCAGAAATGAACCTGCAAACCAAATAAAAAGACTCTGAAACTTTTCGATGATTTTAAGTTTCCTGGCCCCCACCGCTTTATTTTCATTATGGATGTCCAGTCCCTATATACTTCCATCTCCCATCAAGAAGGTTTCAAAGCTCTCTGCATCTTTTTGGATTCCAGACCTAACCAGTTCCCCTCTACCACCACTCTGCTCCATCTAGCGGAATTAGTCCTTACTCTTAATAATTTCTCCTTTGGTTCCTCCCACTTCCTCCAAACTAAAGGTGTAGCCATGGGCACCCGTATGGGTCACAGCTATGCCTGCCTTTTTGTTGGCTTTGTGGAACAATCTATCTTCCAAACCTATTCTGGTATCTATACCCCACTTTTCCTTCGCTACATCGACAACTGCATTGGCGCTGCTTCCTGCATGCATGCTGAGCTCGTTAACTTCATTATCCTTGCCTCCAACTTTCACCCTGCCCTCAAGTTTACCTGGTCCATTTCCGACACCTCCCTCCCCTTTCAAGATCTTTCTGTCTCTGTCTCTGGAGACAGCTTATCTACTGATGTCTACTATAAGCCTACTGACTCTCACAGCTATCTGGACTATTCCTCTTCTCACCCTGTCTCTTGCAAAAATGCTATCCCCTTCTCACAATTCCTCTGTCTCCGCCGCATCTGCTCTCAGGATGTGGCTTTTCATTCCAGGACGAGGGAGATGCCCTCCTTTTTTAAAGAAAGGGGTTTCCCTTCCCCCACCATCAACTCTGCTCTCAAACACATCTCCCCCATTTCACGCACATCTGCTCTCACTCCATCCTCCCGCCACCCCACTAGGAATAGGGTTCCCCTTGTCCTCACCTACCAGCCCACCAGCCTCCAGGTCCAACATATAATTCTCCGTAACCTCTGCCACCTCCAACGGGATCCCACCATTAAGCACATCTTTCCGTAGGGATCGCTCCCTACATGACTCCCTTGTCCATTCGTCCCCCCCTTCCCTCCCCACCGATCTCCCTCCTGGCACTTATCCTTGTAAGCGGAACAAGTGCTACACATGCCCTTACACTTCCTCCCTTACCACCATTCAGGGCCCCAGACAGTCCTTCCAGGTGAGGCGACACTTCACCTGTGAGTCAGCTGGGATGATATACTGCGTCCAGTGCTCCCGATGAGGCCTTCTATATATTGGTGAGACCCGACGCAGACTGGGAGATCGTTTCGCTGAACAGCTACGCTCTGTCCGCCAGAGAAAGCAGGATCTCCCAGTGGCCACACATTTTAATTCCACGTCCATTCCCATTCTGATATGTCTATCCACGGCCTCCTCTACTGTAAAGATGAAGCCACACTCAGGTTGGAGGAACAACACCTTATATTCCATCTGGGTAGCCTCCAACCTGATGGCATGAACATTGACTTCTCAAACTTCCGCTAATGCCCCACCTCCCCCTCGTACCCCATCTGTTATCTATTTATTTATATACACACTTTCTTTTTCTCCCTCTGTCCCTCTCACTATACCCCTTACCCATCCTCTGGGGTTCACACCCCCTTTCTCCCCGGGCCTCCTGTACCATGATCCTCTCATATCCCTTTTGCCAATCACCTGTCCAGCTCTTGGCTCCATCCCTCCCCCTCCTGTCTTCTCCTATCATTTTGGATCTCCCTCTCCCCCTCCCACTTTCAAATCTCTTACTAGCTCTTCTTTCAGTTAGTCCTGACAAAGGGTCTCGGCCTGAAACATCGACTGTACCTCTTCCTAGAGATGCTGCTTGGCCTGCTGCGTTCACCAGCAACTTTGATGTGTGTTGATCAGAATATCAAGTTGGGTGAGGTCTCTCGGAGTAAAAGACCTTCCAAATCTGGGGCCAGTGGAAGATTGTAGTACAATTTAAAAACATCATTTCGGTAGTGGCTCGGCAATTTCAGAAGAATGGAATCTTTGACAAAATTTGAAGGCAGGAATGCAGACCAAAGGAAGAGTGGAAGAGAACAAGCTCAAAGGTCACTGCCATGTCATTGTAAGAGTCCACAAATCAATTGAAAAGCAACAGCTCAATACGAGGAGTTACACTGTTATAATATTAATTTATATTAATTGGGTCTGGCAAAATTGGTATGGATAGAGGTGCTGGCATTGTTTAAATTCAATAGTACAACCAATGAATGCAAGGCTCTTGCTCTTATAAAGGGCTGAATGGACTAACTCAAACATGGATTCTCTAGGAGCTTTGAGAGAGGACTGAATTGCAACGTGACGAATTTCCAAAGCTCTGGAAATCTCTGAAGCATGCAATAGCAAACATTAGTTAAATATTCACCAAACATTAATTTATTCATGTAAACCCAGTACAGAAGAGGAAGGCTTATTTATTATTATAGACCCAGTTTATTATTGTAAACCCAATAGAGAGGAGTCAGTGTGATAGGACAGACTGAAAACAGTCATGTCAGAATTGAAGTTAATGAAGATGAATTTAAAAGGATAATAAGATAACTCTGACTTCAAAGATGATAGTTGGAAAGAGGAAAGGTCTGGTGAAAAAGTCAGGGTGCAAGGTGCATGAAGACAGAAGTATAAACATAAAACTTAGAACTTAGAAAATCTACAGCACATTACAGGCCATTCGGCCCACAATGTTGTGCTGACCATGTAACCTGCTCTAGAAGCTGCCTAGAATTTCCCTACCACATTGCCCTCTATTTTTCTAAGCTCCATGTACTTACCTAAGAGTCTCTTAAAAGACCCTTTTGTATCCCTTCACTGGCAGTGCATTCCATGCACCCATCACTCTCTGTGTTAAAAACTTACCTCTGACATCCCCCTTGTACCTACTTCCAAGCACCTTAAAACTATGCCCCCTCGTGTTAGCCATTTCAGCCCTGGGAAAAAAGCCTCTAGCTATCCACATGATCAATGCATCTCACCATCTTATACATCTCTCATCCTCCATCGCTCCGAGGAGAAAAGACCAAGTTCATTCAACATAAGGCATGTTCTCCAATCCAGGTAACATCCTTGTAAACCTCCTCTGCACTGTCACTATAGCATCAACATCCTTCCTGTAATGAGGTAACCAGAACTGAAAACAGTTTTCCAAGTGGGGTCTAGCTAAGGTCTTATATAGCTGTAACATTACCACATGCTCTTGAACTCAATCCCACAGTTGATGAAAGCCAACACATCATATACCTTCTTAACAACACTGTCAACCTACGTAGCAGCTTTGAGGGTCATATGGACATGCACCCCAAGATCTCGCTGATCCTTCACTGTCAACAGTCTTAATATTAATATTATATTATGTCTTCAGATTTGACCTACCGAACTAAATCACTTCTCACTTATCTGGGTTGAACTCCATCTACCACTTCTCAGACCAGTTCTGCATCCTATCGATGTCCCGCTGTAACCCCTGACAACCTTCAGACTATCCACAACACCCATAACTTTTGTGTTATCAGCAACCTTACTAATCCACCCTTCTACTTCCTCATCCAGGTCATTTATGAAACTCAAAAAAAGGAGGGGTCCCAGAACAGATCCCTGCAGAACACCACTGGGCACTGTCCTCCATGCAGAATACAAACCATCCACAGCCACCCTTTGCTTTCTGTGGTCAAGTGAATTCTGGATCCACAAAGCAAGGTCTTCTTGGATTCCATGGCTTATCACTTTCTGAATGAACCTCGCATAGGGAACCTTATCAAGTGCCTTACTGAAATCCATATACACTACATCCACTGCTCTACCTTCATCCACTACCTCCAAATTGCTCTCTCACTGAGAGATCTGACACCTGACCAGATTCATTTCCCAATACCAGATCAAGTACAGCCTCTTCTCTAGTTGGCTTATCTACATATTACATCTGGAAACCTTCCTGAACATACCTAACAAGCTCCACCCCATCTAAACCCCTTGCTCTAAGGAGATGTCTGTCAATATTAGGAAAGTTATAATCACTCATCACAACAACCTTATTATTATTGCACCATTCCAGAATCTGCCTCTCTATCTGCTCCTCGATGTTTCTGTTACTATAGGGGGTCTATAAAAAACACCCAGTAGAGTATTGCCCCCTTCCCGTTTCTGACTTCCACCCATAATGACTCAGTAGACAATCCCTCCTTTTTTGCAGCCATGATACTATCTCTGATTAGCAGTGCCACTCCCCCACCTCTTTTGCCTCCCTCACAGTCCTTCTTACCCCTGAGTCATCCAAATTTCTGTAGTGGCCACATCATAGTTCCATGTACTGATCCAGGCTCTAAGTTTATCCGCCTTGCTCATGATATTCCTTACATTAAACTAGCCAAATCTCAAACCATTTGGCTGAGTCCATAAAGATAGAGAGATTTACAAAGCATGTCATGACTTTGTCTTTTTCCTTGCTGTTAATTTGGACAAACATTGCCTTTGGTACTTCACAAGGAGACTTGTACAATTGGAGCCATTACTTAAATTCCATGTGTTGATTTATTTCCTTTTAATTGCAACATCTTTTTCACTTTAATCATGCATTGCATTTACATTGTTCAGAGAGTATGGTGCATTATGCAAAGTGTATTATAATAATGGGTGTACTTTAATGAATGATTGGGTCTGTATACATTCTGGTAGGCTGATTTCAGGACTAGAGTGTTTTTTTTATTTGTTACACCAGAATCCCTTTGGGTTTATCAACAAAGCTTTAAGAGTTATCCTAAGAAAAAATATCTAGAAATTAAACACTTGGTGTGCAACATGGAAAAGACTGATTTAAGTTTGAATAATTGTCATAGCAAAAATACACACAATTTTAAAAGCTTGTAACTAAATAAGTCTTCCTTTTGCCAAGGATAATAATCTCAATTTCCCCTATTGCTCCACATGATGGAAGTCCCTCATTCCTGCTGCCTTTTTAGTAAGTTACCTTAGCACCCTATCCAAAGTCTTGATATCCTTCTCAAAGGATCATGCCCAGAATCAGGCAAAAACCAATGACTATAGTTCAGCAGAATTATAGTATTTATGCTGCTATTTCAATACTCAGGAATCTGGTATGTTTTTCTAATTACAATATTAATGATCACACAAAGATTACTGTTTATATTAACCAAAAGATCTCACTTTTGTTATACTGCTTTGTTAAATTATGCTAGTTTGATGAAGTATTTGACAAAACAAATTATTTTCATATATTTTATATACATGTTATTGAAGCTCTGAAGTTCTCCAAACTCCTTAGTATGTTTCATTAGAAATAACCAAGCTGGTTGACAACCAAGTTATGGTTTAGAAAAAGGTATATAAAAATCAGTCAATATAGTCTGATGTCAAATAATTTACTACCTGTTTCCATGCTGATGTTTGTCAAATAATATGCATCTATTATTTCAAAAGAAACTGTTAATTTATAAATATGTTAATTATTAGGAGAGTTCTCAGGATATTAAACATGTGAATGTAGTGAATCGTTTCAAAGCAGATTTGAGCCAGATAGAGATTTTCTTATTTTTATATAGGACAGCTCATGAAGGAGAAACATAACAAAGCTAATTGTACATCTGTTCCTGCTGCCAAAGGCAGTGCCTGGCAACAGACTGCAAAGGAATTAAAGCTTGACCATTCCCATGCTGAGCAGAAGAGGAAGGGACAGAATAACCCCCTGCCTGTTTGTGGTGTCTCATGGGCCACTGATCATGAAGTAGTTGGAGACATAGTGCGTTGAACATTTTGATGATGATTCTTGGTATGTGTAAATTCACTTGCATAACAAAATGTGTTTGTGTGAGAGAGTGAGGAAGGACTGCAGGTGCTAATTCTATAGCCTAACACTTTCTGTCTTTTCACTCTCTGAGATTTCATGGAAGGGCAGAGCCTTCCTTGTGCCTAAGTAATTATACAAGCGCAAGAGAAGCATAGTTTCCAAGGTCTGGTATTTCTTTATTAACATCCCAGTTGCTTCTTTGTTTCTTGAAGCTATTTGATACCCCAAATGTTCCACACTGTAGTTACAATTGAAGTTGCTGCTTTATAACAAGACATATTTAGCTGAAATGTATGCTTTAACCAGAATAAGCATCGGAACATTTAAGAAAGACACTAATTGCTTTTAGTGAAAAATAAACTTGTGTATTTTTTTCTTGAAAACAGTAATTTAAGTACATAGCTTCTTCTGATATGAGGCTTCAGTCTACTTTTGGTTTTGTGATCTGATGTTTGGTTTGCTTATAGGTATTACAAATTTACAGGTATAAATAAATTAAGATTAATAACTGCAAAAAATGACAAGATTCTTTGCGTATGAATCCTGCTACATTTTCAACAATATGTTTGGATTCCAAAGTAATGTAACTAACGATCATACTGCCCCACATTTATCTAGCATAATTTAGCACTGTTTATTGGGATTAATGAACTTTTGAGAGCCAAAAAGATTATTTTAAAAATACTTTATGTATTAAATAGTCATGTAAAAACAAAAGATGTTATATTTAATTGTTCTCAAGAACTCATTTCTGGTTCTCTTTCTGTATGTTAATACTGTATTGAATGATGTGCATGGTTACAGATCCAGACTCTGATGCAGAGTTAATGCCCAAAAATGCAAAGGAAAGATATAGATATCAGGACACATGCAAACAAAAACAACCTGTAAAGCAAAGCAGGGCTACAAATGATCAAGGTATGTAAAAAGAAAATATTGAGGTATTGTGCAGACTTACAATTAACAAAAAGCAAGTCAGAATAGGATATGGCCAGCAATGGATGCTCTAGGAAACCTCACAGTTAGTGACAGCAAAATGGCAAAAATATGGAATTATTTCTTTGCCTGGGTATTTACTATTGAGATCACCAAAGATACAGATTTAAAATGGTACTATGGAGATAATTTTAAAAAATCAAATTAGAGAGGGTCAAATTCCTGATCCAAAATCAGAATCAGAATCAGGTCTATTAACTCTCATGTTTTGTGGCCATAGTACAGTGCAAAGGCATAAAAAAAATCTATCAATTACAAAAAATAGTTATGTCGGCTGGGGAAAGTACACACTCAGGATAACAAAGACTTTTTCGGGTTTTAATTCCTTTATCGGTTTTCGATGTTTAAGTGCCAGTAGAGGGTCGCGAAACAAAACGAACGAATTTACAACCAGTTCTTGTTGTTACAATCTCAGTTTAACTTCCGATTCACACCCTTGTGTATGGACAGAATTGTGTATGCAGTATAAAAAACACCAGAACTAATATGGTACTAATACAGTACAAATACGGTAGTGGCAATCCTGAAGGAACACAATACAAACAACATTAGAATCCCACCCACCCTGCATCTTATACATAACAGCGAAAAATGTAAGCGAATACATCTCATCTAAGACATACACACGTGCTGAACTTCTGAACAGAGACTAAACATTCACGTTACACGGTTACATGCACTATCAGTCCCAATACAATAAAGTTAGACAAAAGGTACACTTTGGCACAACTTTTACAAGGTATTGCCTGGTAGTTAAATTACAGGAAGACTGACCTACTTGGATGATGAGGAACTTTGCCCAAGCCACGCGATCCAGCGTTGAGTCATTCACTTGAGAAAATGTAAAGCATCCACATGTAAAACATGTCAAGTTACCGACATTCGCAATTCGCCAGCAAGAATAAATGAATTCACATGGATATCGTCAATTAATGGTCACCTTTCCTCACCACGCCCAGCACACTCTGGGAGAGACCAGATTCCAACACCCCACCAGCATCTTCAGCAGAAACAAAATGGTCTCCCCACTATCTTGTGCGTGCGTAATGACATCACAGTCTCTCTTAAAGGCACAGACAACTATTCTAGCATTACCTGGATGAATGTCAAAGTACACTTTTAATGATACTGAATAAGACCCAATGGTTACCTGGTTACAGGTAAATAGTGTAAAAAAGGGGAATAATGAGGTAGTGTTCATGGACTTTTCAGAGATCTGATGGCAGAGGAAGAGAAGTTACGTTTAAATGTTGAGTGTGGCTCTTGAGTTTACTGTACCTCCTCCCTGATGGTAGTATTGAGAAGAGGGCGTGTCCTAGGTGGTGAAGGTCTAGATCAGGGGTTCCCAAACTGGGGTCCACAGACCCCTTGCTTAATGATATTGGTCTTTGGCATGACAAAGATTGGGACCCCCTGGTCTAGATTGATTTCATTCGCATTTAGAAGGAAGCTTGAGGAGGGAGGAAACTGGCAAATCTACAAGTAGCACCCACTAGAAAATAGTACCCAAAACTAGCTCAAATAACAAAACCATATGAAAACATAAAATATAAAAAGGGTCTCAGCAAAGATTTACATAAACACAACCATGCTTATTGAAACTCTTGAAAAAGTAACAGTGAGTTGCCAAGGCTAGTTTGGTAGTTGGCGACATAACAGAAAATAAATATGTTGGGTCAAATGTAGTTACTTAGACTAGCAAAGGTGGAAAGTAGTTTTCCACCAGTACTGGTGTTAAGGCTACAATTGTATAAAAATGCATTGAGATCTAAGGGCAGGAAGTACAATATCATAAGATTGTAACAAAATAAAAGAGAGCATTAATGAATTTTCAGTTGGTGTTTTTATTGCAAATTACATTTAAACTGGATAAGTGTGAGATAGTACATTTTTCTGGGAAGAATAAAGATTAGGCTAGACCTGGATTAATAAAACCAAAACATATTTTAACCTTGGTAGAAATCGCATAACTATCAACATTTTGTGTCACCTAACCTGTAAGGAAAGGAATGGGGTATATTACATCATGTACTGAACTGGAATTTTGTTGACATTCCTTATGATGAGGATGCAAGGGGATGTTAATTTCCGTCTTTAATATTACTCCATCTAACCATTACCCAAGAAGTGTTCCAAGATCGCTAGCATCATCTTTTTATCTCTTTGTTATAAAAGACCCTCATTGCAGCATTGCCTGAAGAAGCACAGGATAAAGCTCTTGCTTTGGCCTTCCTCCTGTCAATATTTGAGGAGAGAAAATTGCAAGACTTTCGAGGTGCCTTTAGTTCAAGTTCCCAAAGCCATTTCCACCTTTTCTTACCATTTATAGCTCGTAGTACAAGACCCAACAATGGTGCTTTTCTTATGTTGTGAGCTTCCTGGCTAATGACTGTGGTCAACAAATTCAGATATTCTCTGGTCTGAGTCGGGATTGTGGACATTTATTTTTAATTGTGTGTTGTGATTGTTGGTGAGAAGGCTAGCACTAATTGCTTCCCCCGCTTGCCTCTGAGTGGCAATTTCAGATAGAAGTTAAGCATTGACATGTGACTGGAGTTGTATACTGTCCAGATCAAGGTAGGATAAACACATTTCCTTCTTTAAAAAGCATCAGGAGACCAACAGAACTTTCTCAAGTCTTTTGCATTTTCATTGATGTTGCAGTCTACTGACTTCGAAGGCTGCACAAGTATATGTTGTTGCACAATCAGATTTGGCTAGCAAATTCATGCTGCAAATATCTCTCCAGATGTAGGCAATGTATTGGAACCAGATTGGTGCCTGTAGGTCATAAATGCAAATCTACTTGGTTTAGGGGATTAAAGGATTCTGATTTTGTTCTCTAATTACCACAAACCAGAGTGCATAAATAACCCAAATACCTTTTGACAATTTTAAATACCGGTAGAATCAATAGTGAGTACCATTCATTCTCTCTGACCAGACCATCTGAGCCAACAACAACATTTGGAAATAAAAGTAGTATTGATTTAATTTTGTAATATGGCAAATTAGTTTTAGATTGTTTTGAAAATATTACAAATTAATGAGAAAAGTTTATAGGTTAATAAGTTAAGCTAACATGAACATTTATTTATTTACCATTTCTCCCAGAGGTTAGCTGGCAGAAAGCAACCTGTCATATATTCTAAAATTCTAACTAATACATGTAAGCATATGAGTAAATACAGCAACATTTTGTTATTTGCTTGAAACCATTCATTCTATAGGTGCCTCCCTGTCTTGCTTGACAATAATATCTTACAGTTTAAATGAAATGTCTTTCTTTCCTCATGTTAACAGCCATACACATTTACAAGTAGCAGTGTTCTGTGCTTACAGTTTAAGGATTAATGATATTTATATATCCAGCAGTGGGTTACAAAGCAGAATGTTATTCAACAATATATTCTTAGAACAGAACAGCTTATAATTAACTGTTATGGAATGGTGGTGAAAATTGCAGCCCATAAAACTCACCATGGAATAAGACAAAACTTTAAAAGCTATTTAAATTACTTCTGTCATTTTAGAGTAATAGGTTAAAATAGGAGGCAGAAGTAAACAGTGAGAGCCATACAAATCACATTTTTGCTCTTGGAAAAATTAGTTTAATTTATGAGAAGTTTCTGGAGTGAAAGCCCCACAGTCTCTGCACCCATTACTCTTTAATTCCAGCATCTTCAGACAGAGCAGTGTTCAGTCCCATAACTCCAGAGCTTTTGCATATCTTGACACCCACACCCCTCTGGATCAAAAACATCTTACAAAGCATCCAGGGCTAAGTCCCAACACCAAGGCTATCCTAGATTAACTTCTCCTCAGGACTTTTAAAATGGCATGGGTACAACAACTTACTTTAAAGGCCAGCTGAATCTATTCCAGATCTGCCCAGAAGAAATCACGTATCTTCTAGTCCAGATGAATCCATTTCAGGTCTTCCAGGTCTATGCTTAAGCAATCACTTACCCTTCAGGCCAGGCCGCTCCTCTTAAGAACTGATTGGATGCAGCCACATACCTCAGAAGTGTGGTAGAAGGGTTGGGTTGTAGGTAAGGCTAAAACAATATGGGTTCAAGTCCTCTCTCCCTAGCATACTACTAGCTAAAGTTCAGGCCACCAAGAGCAAGGTTATTAATCTAAGAGTGAGAATGACCTACCAAAGGGAACTGAGAGACTGCTCTGTGCTATGTTTCATGGAAACGTTGTTTATATCTGCATTGCCTGTCTACACTGTACAGTGTGGTGGTTTCTCAGTTCGTGGATTGAACCACATGGCATTTTCTGGCAAACTTATGGGTGGAGAGGTCTGTTTTGTAAACAACTCCTCATGGTGCTTGGATATGACGGTCTGGCGAGTTCCTGATAATCCAACCTGGAAGACCTAACAGTAAAATGTTACCAATATTACCTGTCATGGAGTTCACTTCAACTGCTTTGACGTCAATACATCTGAGAGAACTCACCAGCAAACTCCAAATGGTGGGACTGAACACCTCCCTTTGCAATTGGGTCTTTGACTTTCTGACCAACAACTGCAGTCAGTAAAGATGGGTAGCAACACCTCCATCACAATTATTCACAACACTGGTATGCCACAAGGCTGCAACCTCAGACCCTTATTCAAACTGTTTGGCCAGACTTTACTCTAACTCTATCCACAAGTTTGCAGATGATGCCACCATAGTGGACTTTATCTGAAAGAACAAAGTGAGTTGGAGTACAGGAAGGAGATAGTGAGCTTAGTGATACGGTGCCACGATAACAACCTTTCTCTCAATGTCAGCAACACAAAAACATTGCTCATTGACTTCAGGAAAGGGGAGGTGTGTGTACATCAGTGGTGCTAAGGTCAGGAGGGTGAGAGTTTCAGTTTCCTAGGAGTGAACATCATTAATAGCCTGTCCTGGTCCAATCACATTGATGCCATGGCCAAACTTACCAGTGCCTCCATTTTTTCAAAAGACTAAAGAACTTTGCAAGTACTCTTTCTACCCTTACCAAATTTTATCAATACACTACAGAAAGGATCCTATCGAATGCATCACAGCTGGCTATGGCAACTATGGTGGCATCATATGCAAACTTGACTGCAAGAAACTGCAGATTTGTGAATACAGCATACATATCACAGAATACAGCCTCCCTTTTATGTAATCTGTCTCTACTTCTCGCTGCCTTGGTAAAGAAGCCAGCATAATCAAAGATCCCACCTACTCTGAACACTCTCTCTTCTCCTTCTCCTGTTATGCAGAAGGCGCAAAAGCCTGAAAACACAAACCACCAGGCTTAAGGATGGTTTCTATCCCACTGTCATTAGATTATTGAATGGTTCCCTAGTACAACAAGATGGAATCTTTAGACCTCATTGTGACCTTGAACTTTACCGACTACCTGCATGGAAATTTCTCTTTATCCATAATACTTTATTCTGTGTTCTTTTATTGTTTTACTTTGTATACCTCAATGGTCTGTTGTAATGAATTTATCTGTATGGGACTAAGATAGGTTTTTCATTGTAACTCAGAACAATGAACGACAGTAAACCAATTTAATAATATCAAAACCATTTGTCACTGTGAACAGAGATACCATTATTTGAATTATTAAACTGAGACCCCTCTCTGCTTTCTATGGTGGAAGTTCTCTGAAGCTCAGTTGTTCAAGCTATACCACCTGAGGAGATGTTTTTCAAGGAAGTGGGTATTGCTGGTAAGGTCAGTTTGTATTTTCCACCCATTGTTGGCTTGGAAAGGTGCAGGTTAGCTATCACCGTACATCACAGCTTGGCACCGGTGTCATCACAGAGTAATGTGTGATTAAGTGCCTTGCTCAAGGACACAACATGCTGCCTTAGCTGAGACTCGAACTAGCGACCTTCAGATCACTAAACCGAAGTCTTAACCACTTGGCCACACGCCACACTGGTAGGCATTAAAACCTGTATGGGTTGGTTAGATTTACAAACAGAGACAGAGAACATAAAAACAAAGAAATAAGAGTAAAGGACGGCTGCCACTGGGAGTTGAATGTCCAAGCATATACGGTGTATCGGAAAGATAGGTTAGTAGGCAGAGGGGGTGGTGTGGCCCTACGTATAAGAAATAATATTAAATCATTAGAAAGGGATGACATAGGATCCGAAGGTGTAGAATCTCTATGGGTTGAGTTAAGAAATGGCAAGGGTAAAAGGCAGTTGTATACAAGTCTCCAAACAGCAGCTGGGATGTGGATTACAAATTACAGCAGGAGATAGAAAAGGCATGTCAGAAGGGCAATGGCATGATAATTGTTGGGGATTTTAACATGAAAGTGGATTGGGAAAACCAGGCCAGTACTGGACCTCAAGAGAGAGAATTTGTAAAATGTCTAAGGGATGGCTTTTTAGAACAGCTTGTTGTTGAGCCCTCTAGGAGATTGGCTGTGCTGGATTGGGTGTTGTGCAATGATTCGGAGGTGATAAGAGAGCCTAAGGTTAAGAAACCCTTAGGGAACAGTGATCACAATATGTTCGAGTTCACTTGGAAATTTAAGAAGGAGAAACTAAATTCCAATGCGTCGGTAATTCAGTGAAATAAAAGAAATTACAATGGCATGAGAGGGGAACTAGCCAAGGTTGACTGGAAAGGGACACTAGCAGGAAGGACAGAAGAGCAGCAATGGCTGGAGTTTCTGCGAAAAATGGGAGAAGTGCAAGATAGATATATTCCAAATAAGAAGAAATTTTCAAATGGAAGAAGGACACTACTGTGGCTGACAAGTGAAGTCAGAGCCAAAGTAAAAGCAATAGAGAGGGCATACAAGGAAGCCAAAGCTAGTGGGAAGATAGAGGATCGGGAAGCTTTTAAAAACTTTCAGAAGGAAACTAAGAAGGTAATTTGGAAGGAAGAGATGAATTATGAAAGGAAGCTGGTGAATAATATCAAAGAAGATACTGAAAGCTTTTTTAAGTATATGAAGGGTAAAAGAGAGTTGAGGGTAGATATAGGACCAATAGAAAATGATACTGGAGATATTGTAGTGAGAGACGCAGAGATGGGCAGAAGAACTGAATGCGTATTTTGCATCAGTCTTTACAGTGGATGACATCTGCAATATATTCGACATTCAAGAGTGTCAAGGAAGTGAAGTATGTGCAGTAAAAATTATGACGAGAAGATGCTCAGGAAGTTTAATGGTCTGAGGGTAGATAAATCTCCTGGACCCGATGGAATGCTCCCTTGGGTTCTGAAGGAAGTAGCTGGAGAGGTATTAACAATGATCTTTCAAGAATCGATAGATTCTGGCATTGTACTGGATAACTGGAAAATTACAAATGTTACTCCGCTATTTAAGAAGGGTGGGACGCAGCAGAAAGGAAAATATAGACCTGTTAGCCTGACATCAGTGGTTGGGAAGTTGTTGGAATCGATTGTTAGGGATGAGATTACGGAATACCTGGAGACACATGACAAGATAGGCCAAAGCCAGCATGGTTTCCTGAAAGGAAAATCCTGCCTGACTAACTTACTGCAATTTTTTTGAGGAAATTACAAGCAGTGTAGACAAAGGAGATGCAGTAGACGTGGTGTACTTGGATTTTCAGAAGGCCTTTGAGAAGATGTCGCACATGAGGCTGCTTAGCAAGATAAGAGCCCATGGAATTACAGGGAAGTTACTGGCATGGGTGGAGCATTGGCTGATCGGCAGAAAACAGAGAGTGGGAATAAAGGGATCTTATTCCGGCATGCTGCCGGTTACCAGTGGAGTTCCACAGGGGTCGGTGTTGGGACTGCTGCTTTTTACGATGTATGTCAATGATTTGGACTATGGGATTAATGGATTTGTGGCTAACTTTGCCAATAATACAAAAATAGATGGAGGAGTGGGTAGTGTTGAGGAAACAGAGAGCCTGCAGAAAGACTTGGATAGTTTAGGGGAATGGGAAAGAAGTGGCAAATGAAATACAATGTTGGAAAGTGTATGGTCATACACTTTGGTGGAAGAAATAAATGGGCAGATTATTATTTAGATGGGGAGAGAATTCAAAATGCAGAGATGCAAAGGAACTTGGGAGTCCTTGTGCAGGATACCCTAAAGGTTAACCTCCAAGTTGAGTCCGTGGCGAAGAAGGTGAATGCAATATTGGCATTCATTTCTAGAGGTATAGAATATAAATGCAGGGATGTGATGTGAGGCTCTATAAGGTACTTGTGAGACCACACTTGGAGTATTGTGTGCAGTTTTGGGCTCCTTACTTTAGAAAGGATATACTGATATTGGAGAGGGTTCAGAGAAGATTCACAAGAATGATTCCAGGAATGAAAGGGTTACCGTATGAGGAACATCTGGCAGCTCTTGGGTTGTATTCCCTGGAGTTCAGGAGAATGAGGGGGGATCTCATAGAAACATTCCAAATGTTAAAAGGCCTGAACAGATTAGATATGGTAAAGTTATTTCCCATGGTAGAGGAGTCAAAGACAAGAGGACATGACTTCAGGATTGAAGGGCGTCCATTTAGAACTGAGCTGCAGAGAAATTACTTTAGTCAGAGGGTAGTAAATCTGTGTAATTTGTTGCCACAAGCGATTAAAGTCATTGGGTGCATTTAAGGCAGAGATAGATAGGTTCTTGATTAGCCAGGGCATCAAAGGGTAGGGGGAGTGGGGAATGACTGGAAGAATTGGATCATCCCATGGTTGAATGGTGGAGCAGACACAATGGGCTGAATGGCCTGCTTTTGCTCCAATATCTTATGGTCTTGTGGTCTTATGGTCTAACAGTAAAATGTTAAAATCTATTGGTTAGTTACCGAATGAAGTTACAACTTTTAACTTTGGACATCATTATTTAAAGAAAATGAGAAGGCTTGTTGTCCTTGAAACAAAGAAAGTGTTGAGGTTTTATAAACAAAGAGGGTTTTTATATATGAAATAAGCTTGGATGATCTGGTGAGTGATGAATCAACTAGAAATGTTGCATTTAATAATCACAGGGGAAGTAAGGAGATTTTTTTCCCCCTTTGGTTAGCATGTTCAGGATTTGGAACACCGCTGGAAAAGAGAGTTATTCAGGCATTTTAAGATGAGGATAAGACTTATGGACAAAAATGCACTTGTGGACCATGCATGACTGCTTTTTCAAAATAAACCGAATGAGCACAATTGGGTCAAATGGCCTCTTCTAACCTTATTACAGGTGTGATTACCTACAATAATCTGATCTCTTTGAATTTTTCACCAAGAGAAGTTGAAAGGTAGAGGCACACATTGTATAACAGCTAATGATCATAAAAAAATCACAATCCAGACTATCCATGAATACCAGTACAAACAACCCTAATAATTTAGGCTGTACAACTGGGATGAATGATAAGAAGCAGTAAAGCATATTTCTCATCATGAAAATGTGACTTTCTTGGATCCATCTGGATTATTGTGTCTGATGATAATCCACAATACTGGTGGAGAATATTGAATTAGGCCTAAAATTCAGGGTGTGTCACTTGATTAATGGCTGTCTTAAGGACCTCTAGAAATCATGGTTGACTTGGAAAGTTAGAATTTCTTTTGAAAGCTGTGGGAAAGTATACTCTTTATGAGAATATGATTGAGCTTTAGCATAATGGAGGATAAGAAGCTATTCAAATAGATAGGTTACCAAATTTGACAGGCAATGGAAAACTTAAGAGTGGGGAATATATTCAACAAATGAAAGGAATTATTTTGATGCCAGTGAGAAATTCATTTTGCAGTGGGATGTTAATCTCTGGAATACATTAGCAGTATGTGCAATGAATGTTTGTTCACCATATGGCAAGATTGCCTAATGAATTGCAATGAATAAAAGATATTTTGAGTCTTAAAGGTGGGTGCATTAGTTTGTCTTGTAATTGCTATCCTGATACATGTTCAATTTGCTAAGGGAACAGAGAGCCATTTCTCAGCTGATTTTCTAAAATTAGCCTGATATTTTTTTCTCATTCCTTGCATTTCAAGTGCCTCTACAATACATCCCATTAGATTCGGACAGCTTCTTCTCTTCCTTGTTCTTCCTTATATGCAATATTTAAGATGTTGTATTTGTTAGTACATTTGTACCTCACTGGCAAACTAAATCTGGTTTTGATTGTGACGTCCATGCATTAAGATGAAAAAAATATTTTTTGTAGAATGCTCTTTGACCTGATGTTATGAAAACGAATAATGCAATCATTGAATAGAAGGAGCAGATGTATATTTTTAGGTTTACATATTTACAGTCATAGGTCTACTACCTTTGTAAAACAACATCACATTCACAATAAAATATCAATTGTTTGCTGACATTTTGAAATAGGGTAAATTGTTTAAATAAACACAAGCAGCCTCACACTCCTTTAGTGATACATCAACCTTACTCAACCCATTATATGCAAACAACAGGAATTCTGCAGATGCTGGAAATTCAAGCAACACACATCAAAGTTGCTGGTGAATGCAGTAGGCCAGGCAGCATCTCTAGGAAGAGGTACAGTTGACGTTTCAGGCCGAGACCCTCCGTCAGAACTAACGTTAGTTCTGACGAAGGGTCTCGGCCCGAAATGTCGACTGTACCTCTTCCTAGAGATGCTGCCTGGCCTGCTGCGTTCACCAGCAACTTTGATGTGTGTTGCTCAATCCATTATACAATGGGTTTTCTGCTCAAATCACCAAGAATGTCTATGACTTACTCTGTAGTTATGTCCTAGCTCCATTGTTCAGAGATTTGTGAGCAAGGAACTTAGTTATTATTCCCAGAATGAATATAACTGCAGGTATCAGGTTGGCTGTGGGAATAGGAAGAAAGTAATTTACTGCTGTCTCTTCATTTAATGTCAGCATGAATCTGGGAATTGGTTTGAGGTGGAGATCGTTACCCTGGGACATTAAAATGTGCAAATCTAAAGGAAAATATTTTTCTTGTTTGAAAAAGCCAGAGCTTATGTATTTGGCAAAATCTCTGTTTTCCAATTAGCCAATAGCAATGTACCTTTAGCATCTTTTATTGCTAGTTCTAAGCTTAGGTTATACATGGATGATTTAGACAAAGGATGCTGTGGTATCTGTCAAAAAAGGTTCAGACATAGTTTTAACACTAATTAGTATTATTCTAGTTGAGAACAGTTGAAATTCTTCTGAGAATCTGAGGAACTGTTGTGTAAGTATAATCACTGTGGATTTACTGCAGCTTTGGTTCAATGTTGTTAGCTTTATAAGTACATAAATTGTTTTGATTGTGGGAGGTGTAAAGTTGAAGAAGGTGCCAAAATGCTGCTACTATTTAGAATAACAAGCTATAAACCAGAGGATTATGAATTAAGAAAACACTAAGTTAAATGGTACTAAGTACAGTATAAGATATTGTACAGTTTGTCACATACGTCATTACCTATTCTTCCTTTCACAGGTCACATTGAAACTATGAAAAATAATCCCGAAGAATATAGCAACACAAAAGCTATGAAAATGTAGAATGCAAATAGTAGTTTTCAAGGAAAAATCCTGAAATATTAGAAAGGCATTGAGATTGTTCACTTGTAGATGAATGGAGGTTTGGGATTCATCACATGGAAGTATGGTGGAGCAGAAATCCCACATTTAAAATGGATCTGGATAAATACTTGAAAAGTCATAGTCTTCAAGGCTCTAGATTGAGCATTGAAAAAGAAGAATAATCAAAATTGCTAAAATTTTGGCTGCCATTGACCTGATTGGTTGAATTGCTTCCTTCCATATCATAATCTTTTATGATTCAATGTTTTCCATTATCATATGCAGAATAAATGTAGTTGTCTTATTGATAGCTTTATTCTTATGATATAAGGACACTTAAAGGAGGCAAAGTTGGTGAAAGTTTGACTTTATAACAAATTAAGATGCCGTAGATAATAACATGGCAGAACAGGCGGCCTGACCTATTCCAGTTTCCATGAAAATATACCTTTATCTTTCACAAGTTGCAGTGGAATCATACTGATTTTACCATTGCTACTTTCCATTATTTTTTAATGTTTGTTTGAAAATATTGACAAAAACAAATCCTACCAGACTAACCCACATAGAAAAGTTAAAAATCATGAAATGAAAACCAGCTGAGCAGATGTATTATGTCTATTTATTTGTTCATGAAGTAATACTCCAGATGAGAGTAGTCAGTTACTGTCTGGATGTTGTTAGTAAGCAAATGTTAGATGCGTTTTAAGAAGTCCTGCGAGTCAATGAATCTCAATGCTCCTTCATAAGCCAAAAATGACCAGGTGTATATTCATTCGTACATATCCTCCGTGAAGTACACTGTAACTGGGAGAATAAGCAGATGTAATATCTAGAAGGATGAGCCAGTACAAGAAGAAAGAGGAGGAGGAGGAGGAGGAGGAGGAGGAGGATGTGTATAAAGGCTCTCAACAGAAGGTCATGTACTGTATGCCCACAGTTTACAAAGAGCATTTTCCAACCTGAACCACAGAAGCCAACAATAGGACAGACCTTGCAATCAGTGGTGAGCACTTACAGCTCACTTAACCATGATAAAATTCCAAAATTACTTAAGACAATCATTCCAAAGGAAATTTGAAGAAAGTACTGGGAGAGTTCTCTAGGCTGAAGCCTTGCACAGAAAGGAGCTTTATGTCATGACTTTGGCTAACCAAACTAATTCTTGTCTATAAAACAAGTAAAAAAATTATTGTTGGATATGTTTTATTCTCCGATTAAATTGGAACTGTATGACTTCAAAGTAATTGCAACATACTCGATTAGTTTTTATTCTTTGAGTTGTCCCAAATAATCAGCTGCTCCAAGAGAGAAGGTGTGCCAATCAGTGATAGACAATATGATTGTTGCAGTTGAATATCTAGCAATGTGTTTAAACTAGATGGGAACTGAACTGAAGAGACGGAGGGGTGGTTGGCTCACAAATAGAGAAAGCTTGGAGACAGTGCAAGAGGAAGGATAGGCAGGTGATGGAGAAGGGATGCACTCAGACTGATTGTTTGAAATGTCTATTTTAATGCAGGAAGCATCATGAACAAAGGGGAAGAGCTTAGAGCATAGATTAGTATTTGGAACTATGATGTTGTGGACATTACAGAGATTTGGATGGCTCAGGGGCAGGAATGGTTACTTAGAGTGCCAGGCTTTAGATATTTCAGAAAGGACAGGGAGGAAGGCAAAAGAGGTGGGGGAGTGGCACTGCTGCTCAGAGATAGTGTCACAGCTACAGAAAAGGAGGAAGTCATGGAGGGTTTGTCTACTGAGTCTCTGTGGGTGGAAGTTTAGAAACAGGAAGGGGTCAATAACTCTACTGGGTGTTATTTATAAACCACCCAATAGTAACAGGGACATCGAGGAGCAGATAGGGTGACAGATTCTGGAAAGGTGTAATAATAACAGGGTTGTCATGGTGGGAGATTTTAATTTTCCAAATAGAGCAAGGGGTTTAGATGGGGTGGAATTTGTTAGGTGTGTTCAGGAAGGTTTCCTGACACAATATGTAGATAAGCCTACAAGAGGAGAGTCTGTACTTGATCTGGTGTTGGGAAATGAACCTGGTCAGGTGTCAGGTCTCTCAGTGGGAGAACATTTTGGGGATAGTGATCACAATTCTATCTCCTTTACCTTAGCATTGGAGAGAGATAGGAACAGACAAGTTAGGAAAGTGTTTAATTGGAGTAAGGGGAAATATGAAGCTATCAGACAGGAACTTGGAAGCATAAACTGGGAACAGGTGTTCTCAGGGAAATGTATGGCAGAAATGTGGCAAATGTTCAGGGGATATTTGCATGGGATTCTGCATAGGTACGTTCCAATGAGGCAGGGAAAGGATGGTAGGGTACAGGAACCATGGTGTACAAAGGCTGTTGAAAATCTAGTCAAGAAGAAAAGAAAAGCTTACGAAAGGTATAACAAACTAAGTAGGAAGGAGCTAAGGAATGAAATTAGGAGAGCCAGAAGGGGCCATGAGAAGGCATTGGCGGACAGGATTAAGGAAAACCCCAAGGCATTCTTCAAGTATGTGAAGAGCAAGAGGATAAGGCATGAGAGAATAGGACCAACTAAGTGTGACAGTGGAAAAGTGTGTACGGAACCAGTGGAGATAGCAGAGGTACTTAATGAATACTTTGCATCAGTATTCACTACGGAAAAGGATCTTGGCAGTTGTAGAGATGACTTACAGCGGATTGAAAAGCTTGAGCATATAGACATTAAGAAAGAGGATGTGCTGGAGCTTTTGGAAAGCATCAAGTTGGATAAGTCTCCGTGACTGGACGAGATGTACCCCAGGCTACCGTGGGAGGTGAGGGAGGAGATTGCTGAGCCTCTGGCAATGATCTTTGCATCATCAATGGGGACGGAAGAGGTTCCGGAGGATTGGAGGGTTGTAGATGTTATTCCCTTGTTCAAGAAAGAGAGTAGACATAGCCCAGGAAATTATAGACCAGTGAGTCTTACTTCAGTGGTTGGTAAGTTGATGGAGAGATCCTGAGAGACAGGATTTATAAACATTTGGAGAGGCATAATATGATTAGAAATAGTCAGCATGGCTTTGTCAAAGGCAGGTCGTGCCTTACGAGCCTGATTGAATTTTTTGAGGATGTGACTAAACATGTTGATGAAGGTAGAGTAGTAGATGTAGTGTATATGGATTTCAGCAAGGCACTTGATAAGGTACCCATGCAAGGCTTATTGAGAAAGTAAGGAGGCATGGGATCCAAGGGGATCTTGTTTTGTGGATCCAGATTTGGCCTGCCCATAGAAGGCAAAGAGTAGTTGTAGACAGGTCATAATTTGCAAGGAGGTTGGTGACCAGTGGTGTGCCTCAGGATTCTGTTCTGGGACCCCCTTCTCTTCGTGGTTTTTATAAATGAACTGGATGAGGAAGTGGAGGGATGGGTTAGTAAATTTGCTGATGACACAAAGGTTGGGGCTGTTATGGGTAGAGTGAAGGGCTGTCAGAGGTTACAGTAGGACATTGATGGGATGCAAAACTGGGCTGAGAAGTGGCAGTTGGAGGTTAACCCAGATAAGTGTGAGGTGGTTCACTTTGGTAGGCCAAATATGATGGCAGAATATAGTATTAATGGTAAGACTCTTGGCAGTGTGGAGGATCAGAGGGATCTTGGGGTCCGAATTCATAGGGCACTCTGTGGTTAAAAAAACATACAGTGCATTGGCCTTCACCAACCATGGGATTGAGTTTAAGAGCTGAGAGGTAATGTTACAGCTACATAGGACCCTGTTCAGACCCTACTTGGAGTACTGTGCTCATTTCAGGTCACCTCACTACAGAAATGATGTGGAAACTATAGAAAGGGTGCAGAGAAGATTTACAAGGATGTTCCCAGGATTGGGGAGCATACCTTATGGGAAGAGGTTGAGTGAACTCGGCCTTTTCTCCTTGGAGCGGCAGAGCATGAGAGGCGACCTGATAGAGGTGTATAAGATGATGAGAGGCATTGATCATGTGGATAGTCAGAGGCTTTTTCCTAGGGCTGAAATGGCTAACACGAGAGGGTACAGTTTTAAGGTGCTTGAAAGTAGGTACAGAGGAGATGTCAGGGCTAAGTTTTTTACGCAGAGAGTGGTGAGTGCGTGGGGTAGGCTGCCAGCGATGGTGGTGGAGGTGGATACGATAGGGTCTCTTAAGAGACTCCTGGACAGGTACATGGAGCTTAGAAAAACAGAGGGGGGTGTCACGTGGGGTCCTGGTATGGAGTGGACGTGTGTCCCAGGAGCTGCACCTACCTTCACCTTTGCCTCACCCAAACAGCAGTTAATTCTTATTTTTTAAGAGACTGAAGTGAGCTGTAACAGGCTGAATGAAATGACGAAGCCAGGTAAAGGGAAGAAACAAGAAAAGGGTGCACGAGAAGAAGATCCTGACGAGGGCTCCGTGAAGCTAGTGGGCCCAGGAGAAGCTAAAGCCAATGCTGCTGGGGCCCCGGTCCCAACTACCATTGAAGAAGTCCTTGTGGCAGTAAACAAACTGTACAGTTTGGTAGACGGGAGACATGCAGAGCATAGTAAGTCAATCATGAACCTAACAGCGGCTCTAACTGAAGTCAGTAAGCATGTTTCTTTAATTGAGGATACCGCCAAATCGTATGAGAGGCGAATCGATGAGTTGGAGAGGCGGCTTGAAAGCCTAATATCCCAAACCACACAGCTATAGGCTAAGTTGGATGACCTTGAAGCTCGGTCTCACCGTCAAAACATTCGCATTATTGGGGTTCCGGAGAAAGCCGAAAACAATACGCCGACAGAATTTGTAGCCACGTTGCTGGGGGAAGAACGTTCCCACCAGCCGATTGAAGTGGACCATGCCTACTGGAGCCTAGCACCTGCTGAAAATGGTAGGCCAAGAGCTATTATTGCGAGGCTACACCACTACCAGGTTAAAGAGCTGGTGCTACGATTGTCCAGGGAGAGAGCTCCGCTGCTATATGACGGGCGCCTGGTGTTCATTTACCCGGATTTAACCTCGGCTACCATGAGGAAATGTCAAGATTTTCAGCACATTAAGGAGAAATGCAAAGCCAGGAAAATTAGGTGTGGATTCCAGTATCCGGAAAGGTTTGTGGTTACAGTTAACAATACCACCAGTACATTCAGCACTGCAGCTGTAGCGGAGGAGTTCCTGAGCCGAGAAGTTAAAGGTTGGCATTTGGACATCGTATCAACTTAAAAATGGATTAACAATGGGTTACTGGATTTGTCGTTGATCGATGGCAGCTTCATCTGGAGACTGTTTGTTAGTTCAGCGCATGAGGAACTGAAAAATAAGCTCACTTTAAGATGTGGGTGAGGACTAATTGTTATTGTTTATTTTTATATTTCATAGTGTATTTGTGAAGAGGTGTTTCTCCCGTGTTTAGTGAGTAATGGGTAGTTATCTCACTATTCCGGGCCATGTGTTGGCTCTTGGATATAGTTTTGACTCTAGGTTAGGGGTATGGAAGTACTACTCCTGGTGTGTTTTTATTTTTGGGAGGGTATTTTGTGTTTCTCAAGGGGTTGTTACAGCACATCTATTTGTTCTAGTTCCAGTTTGTGTTATGCCACGACCATACAGCATATTTTTTTTGTTAAGCAGCAGATATGACATCTAATTCCCATATGCACAGCATTGGTGAGACTAAACTTGTCAGCTGGAATGTACGGGGAATGAATAGTCCACTGAAGAGAGGGAAGGTGTATGCATATCCTCGTACACTCAAAGCTGATATTTGTTTTCTCCAAGAAACGCACATTAAGAAAACAGCAGCGAAAGTGCTTTGTCCCTCCTGAGCATCTCAGGTCTACCAGTTGAACTTTAGTACTAAAACTAGCAGTGTTGCAATCCTAATAAAAAGACCATACCGTTTATTCATACATAAACTATCACTGACCAGATGGGCAGATATGTAATAGTAAGTGGAATATTAAATTCTATACCATTGACACTAGTGAACGTGTACGGGCCCAACTTTGATGATCCAATTCTTTATTCAGAACCTCTTTAAGGCCATACCTAATCTGTCTGACTATAACATAATTGTACGTGGAGACTTTAATTGCATCTTAAACTCCCTACTAGATAGACAACGTCCCCAAGTTTGTTCACTTAAAAATAGTGTAACACTTGATAATCTCATGCAATTGTATAACATGGTGGATATTTGGAGGCTTCTTAATCCCATGAAGAAGGATTTTTCATATTTCTCTGCAGCATATAAATCCTACTCTAGGATTGATTATTTTCTGTTAGATTCGAAATTGGTCTCGTCAATAGTCGGTTGCACTTGCCATAATATACTTATATCGGATCATGCTCCTGTCTCCCTTATACTCAAATTGAACCACAAAAGAGGTGAATATAGTTGGCGTTTAAATAATGCTTTGCTAAAGGATAAGGATTTTTTCTCTTATCTTTCAGATAAGATAGATCTATACTTAAGCACCAATGATGTGGGTGGTGTTGATGATTCCACTCTTTGGGAGGCCATGAAGGTGGTTATTAGAGGTTACATAACAGCATATGAGACAGCGGAAAAAAGGACATTCAAGAAAAGGTTAACTGAAGTAGGTGATCAGTTGGCAAATCTGGAAGCTTCTTACAAAATAAACCAGGAAGCAGACTACTTAGTAAGATTACTGCTTTATGGTATGAGTATAATTCTATAATGTCCAAGAGTGTTTCAAAACTACTGACGCAAGTCAGACAGAGGTATTTTGAGCTTAGTGAAAAGCCCCATAAGTTATTAGCCCGCCAGTTAAGACAGATGCAGGCCTTCAGGGCCATATATCATATAAAGGCGAAAGATGGCTTTTTATTGACAGACCCGGAAAAAATTAATAAGTGTTTTGCGGAGTTCTATGCTAATATTTACCAATCACAAGGCAATCTGGACGTTGAAGCTATGGAAGCATTTTTTGATAATCTGAATCTGCCCACACTGTCAACAGATTCAGTAAATACACTTGATGCTGATAAAAGCCTAGATGAGATCAAGAAGGTAATCTCTTCCCTCCCCAATAATAAGGCAGCGGGTCCGGATGGTTTTAGCATGGAATTCTTCAAAGTATTTGGTCCAAAATTGTCACCTCTACTCTTACGAATGTTGAATCACTCTAGGACAGCTTCCAGATTGCCACCCACTTTACGTAAAGCCAATGTTTCTCTGATTCCAAAACCCGGCCATGATGCCGAGGTGGTTTCATCATTCGCCCCATTTCGCTGCTGCCCATTGAAACCAAAATTCTTGGGAAAGTCCTGGCCAATAGATTAAAATAATGTATTCGTTCTATTATTCATCCAGATCAAACTGGCTTTATGCCAGGTAGACATATGTATTTCAATTTGCATCATCATTTCAATATTTTATATACAAAACATGCAGAAGAGGCTGTGGTCATTTCACTAGATGTGCAACGTGCATTTGACCAAGTGGAATGGCCATATATGATGTTTGCACTTAAGAAGTTTGGATTTGGACCATCTTTCATTAAATAGATTGAGATAATTTATTCACACCCATCGGCTTCTATTATCACTATTCAGAATATTTCCTCCCCTTTTACAATTTATCATGGGACTCGTCAAGGCTGCCCCTCTTCTCCATTTTTGTTTGCAGTTATCATTGAGCCACTGGCTGTTAGCATCCGACAGGACCCTTTGATATCTCCCATTGATATGCATCGGCATAAACATCACCTTTTGTTATATGCTGATGATATCCTTTTATATATCTCCAGCCCACAATCATCAATACCCGCCCTTCTGAGTCTAATTAATAATCTTGGTAGTTTCTCAGGTTTCTCTATCAATTGGGAAAAGAGTGAACTAATGTCAGTCACTGCAGTGGTTAATACAGCGTATTTACAGTCCATTCCCTTTAAAATAACTTACGATAATTTTTCCTATCTTGGTGTGACTATTACAAAAAACCCAGATGACCTTTTTGCAAGTGAATTGGCGAAACAAATTTGAGCAGGTTAAACGCAATATTGACTTTTGGAAAACCCTTCCAATTTCTTTGGTGGGGAGGGTTAACACAATCAAGATGATTGTACTGCCATGATTTCTTAATCTTTTCCAGTCAATTCCATGTTTTATTCCTCTGTCATATTTTAAGCAATTGGATTCAATTATTATACCCTTCATTTGGAATTATAAAGCCATTAAAATTACTAAAAAAATACTTGTCAAAGCCCAAGGAAGCAGGTGGTTTTGCCCTACCGGACATTAAAATGTATTACTAGGCTGCCCACCTATCCATTCTTGCATGGTGGAAAAAAGGCCCACCCTCTACCTCAGACTCATGCCCAGCATGGTTACTCATAGAGCGAATGCTTTGTAAGAAGACTTCCTTACCAGCTCTCCTTAATAGCCCCACTGCAGTTAATAAGTCACAGCTTCGTGGTTGGCAGCACTATAAGAATTTGGAAGCAGATTCAATTACACATTAGGGCCCCAAAAACTTATATTGACACTCCGATTTGTGACAATCATTCTTTTTTGCCTGGCCTGAATGATACTGTTTTTTCTACCTGGAAACAGAGAGGCATCTGTGGTGTAGGTGACCTATATGTTAATGGAAACTTTGCCTCATTTGCACAGTTACAAGCAGTTTACAATATCCCTGCATTTAGTTTTTTTTAGATATTTACAGATTCGAGATTATGTTAGGAAATATATACCTAACTTCGAAGTTTTAGACAAACATGAATCCCTGGAGGCAATAAATAAATTTGATCCTGTTTCTCGTAGTGCGGTATCCTATTTTTATCAGATCCTACATAATGGAGCTTGGGTGAATACTGCAGGTCTTAAACAGGCATGGGTGGATGAATTGGGTATAGAACTGACAGAGGAGGTCTGGGATGAATGTTTAAAGAGTATACATGATTGTTCGGTCAATGTCAGATACAGACTTATACAGTTCAAAACAATACATAGACTCCATTATTCCAAAGAAAAGTTGCACAGTTTCTACCCTGATGTTTCACTAGTTTGTAATAAATGTAAATCTGTGAACATTAACTTGTCATGTTCATTCTGGTCATGTTGTAAGCTTTATGCATACTGGAGAAGTACTTTTCACTGTTTCTCTGAGGCTTTTGAGAAGCGGTGGGAACCAGACCTTCTCATAGCCGTCCTTGGAGAAACAAGCTCCCTATCTTCAGCCAATACGTATGAAAAAATGGCTGTATTGTTTGGAATGGTGATTGCTAAGAAGTTCATCCTGCAAATGTGGAAAATGGACTCTGTGCCTACGTACGATCTGTGGCTGAGAGAACTGGCAAATACTTTACATTTGGAGAGACTGAGGCTGTGTAATGAGGACAGAGGGGACATCTTTGAAAGGATATGGGGCCCTGTATTGGACTTTCTTATTGGGTGAGGACTGAGGTTTTTTGGTGCAGTGTACCTCTGCTGTGTATGTTTACTTCTGTCTTTATATTTTTCTCCCTTTTGCTGCTCAATAGTTAATTTGATTTTGCCAAGGTCGTGGTTTTTGTGGATGTGCTGTATTTTTGTTTGTTTGTTTGTAATAAAAAATAAAAAGAATATAAGAAAAACAGAGGGCTTTGGGTAACCGTAGATAATTTCTAAAGTAAGTACATGTTCAGCACAGCATTATGGGCCAAAGGGCCTGTATTGTGCTGTAGGTTTTTTATGTTTCTATGTTTCTATATGTGCAAGTTATATGATGTGACTATGAGATTAATTAATGTTTATTAATGCCTAACTAAAGATGAACTAAAACATGACTTGGCAGGATATGATTTTTTATCAGTAAAGGCCAATTTTGTTGCTCTGCTAAAGTGAGATAAAAGAAATACAGGTGTCTAGATCCTAACTGTTAGAAATTGATGATAGGTGAGTGATGAGGGTATGATGAAAGAAGAAACGTTTGAGGTTAGTGGTGTAATTGGTAGCATGGGTATTGTAATCACATATGCCTGTGCAGGGCACATGTACAGTGGATTCTTGCTAATTGGGCTATCGGTAATTGGAGCAACTGCTTATTTGGGACAACTGTTAAAGAACAAAAACCGACAGAGAATAGAGCCAAAATTCCCTTCATTTATTTGGGACACTATTCCACTTAATTTGGGCAGGAGACTGTTGCTGAACAGACATGCACTTTGTGGCCATTAGATATTACATTGTGCTTAGAGCAAATAGTTTTAAAAAATTGTCAGTTTTGTGTGCATGTATTCAACAAGGAGTGACTTTTGTCCCTGATAGTTAGCAAGAAATAAGCAGTAAGATGATTCAGTGCTGTTTTGCTCACTGTGGTTTCAAACATTCAAACCTAGAGATGCCAGAGACGGCTGGGAGTGAAAATAAGATGATTTCACTACTTCAACAATTTTGAAACTATGAAGAATTTGAAGGTATCAACAATCATCTTGAATATTTTAATTAAAATGAAGATATGGAGAATGCAATTGTTGAAAGTATTGTATGAAGACGGTCCATTATCTACAATAGGTGTCCACGGTGATATTGTTCAGTTACAGTCAATCAAAAAAATGTGGCAGTGTACACTGGTTGAATTCCTCCATTGATCACTATTAGGAACTAATACATACTTTTATAGTACTGTAGTAGTATTAGAAGTCTTCTAATTTGTTCTATATTTCACTTAAATACATAATTTTTTACTCAATTAAATGGTAGCTTATATTCTTTATAGTTTTAACTATTTCCATGAAACTTTGACTAATTGAAGTAGCTGCTTAATTGGGCCAAAATGTACTGGACCCAATGTGTCTCAATTAGCAGGAATCCACTGTATATGATTATTAAACTCCTAGAGAAACTGCACTCTGGGTTAGACAGTGGCCTCTGGCTATCTGAGTTCATCACTTTTGAAGGAAAACACACAAAATTCTGGTGGAACTCAGCAGGCCAGGCAGCATTTATGGAAAAAAATACAGTCAATGTTTCGGGCCGAAACCCTTCCACAGGACTTCCGAAGTTGCTTGGTCTGCTGAGTTCCTCCGGTATTTTGTGTGTGTTGCTCGGATTTCCAGCATCTGCAGATTTTCTCTTGTTTGTAACATTCAAAGAATATGTCTGGGAGGCTTCCTAGTCTCTCACATTTTCACTTCTGCCACTAAGCCATCTTGTCCACTATCTAATCACCTGAGAACCCACACTCTCATGATGTACCATTCTGTCGCTGATCAGATTTACTGCTTATGTGAATACGCTCATCTGCTCCAGCAATTACGTACCTCTCCTTTAAGAGGTGCTGACCACCCTGAAGGGTTGCTGCTTAATGTTAACCATTACCACCTGATTATACTATGGATACTGCTGCTACTGCTGGGTGCAATCTTTCATCAGCATCACTAATGTGCACACGGATTTGCCCTATTTTGGAATAGGGCCTGGGGCATATACTTAGCTGATCCAGGACAGTTATGCTGTGCAGGTAGTAGCCTCATGTACAATGCAAACTTTCACGGATTCTTGTTAACTTGATTTTGAACTTTCAAGTTTTGAGAATGAATTTAACTTTCTTGACATAGAAACATAGAAAACCTACAGTACAAAGCTGTGCCAAACATGTCCTTACCTTAGAACTATCTGGGTTTACCCATAGCCCTCTATTTTTCTAAGTTCCATGTACCTATCCGGGAGTCTCTTAAAAGAAGCTATCATTTCTGCCTCCATCACTGCCAGCAGCAGCCCATTCCATGCACTCACCAGTCTCTGCGTAAAAAAACGTACCCGACATCTCCTCCTGTACCTACTTCCTTAAAGCTATGTCCTCTCATGCTAGCCATTTCAGCCCTGGGAAAAAGCCTCTGACTATCCACATGATCAATGTCTCTGATTATCTTGTACACCACATACTTTTGTTTAAAATGTTTGGTTTTGTGAAGGCAAAGGTATTTACAAGTGCTCAGTAACAGTGTCAGTTTTTACAACTAGTCAGCTTCTTTTCAGCAGAGCTTGGCTTCATTGGTTCTCAAGGCCTTCTATAAGCAGAGACAGTCATTTGTGTTCGAAGAATCCCTTCTGTATTCATCCCTATGCTGTTGTGCTGATAGCTGACCTTCCAACAAAAAACCTAGTCAACATCATACTGGAAGAAATAACAGAAGTATAGTAATCGCAGAACAGCAGAGGACTTGCCATACTTCCCCCAATGTTATAAAAACCAGACAGTTTGGAGTTGGTGTGCTACCTGCATTGCTGTCAATAAGAATGTGTTAATCAGCACCTGTACTTGTTTTGGCGGGCTATCTTATTTAGCCCCTATTACCCCTGAGAAGAATGTCAAATTTGAAGCATTCAGCACATTCTTGCTGTGGGGTGTAATCCTTTAAAATTTCTTTCTTGTTAGTAACAAACAAGAGAAAATCTGCAGATGCTGGAAATCCAAGCAGCACGCACAAAATGCTGGAGGAACTCAGCAGGCCAGGCAGCATCTATGGAAAAGAGTATAGTCAACATTTCGGGCCAAGATCCGTCAGTGTCCTGCCGAAGGCTTTCGGCCCGAAACGTCGACTATTGTTTTCCATAGATGCTGCCTGGCCTGCTGAGGTTCTCGAGCACTTTGTGTGTATTTCTTGTTAGTAAAGTGTTTTTTTAAATTAGAAATGCATTAGTGCTACAGAAAATATGAGGTATTGATATATCTACATCACAATGATAATTTTAATAAAATATTTCCTGAAAAATGCTGCTTTCATCTTTTTCAAATCCAGTGCATATATAGATATCACAGTTAAAGGATAATATTTATAAAACAAAATTCAGACACAATTCATTTAGAAAAATTGGACTTGGACCTCTTTTTGATGGTATTCACAAGCTGATAGCTACATAGAATGAGGTATTGGATAATAATTACAATTATGTTGTATGATTAATAGTCTTTATCTAGGTTAAGCTACCAACATCACAAGTTTAATAATGTAGTAAAGTTTTACTTTACTTGGGCTTTATCATTTTGATCTTGCAAGAAGAATTGCCATTGCCAAAACCAACTTCCAAAAAATGAAACCCATTTTTACCAACAGACACATTTCTATGACAACAAGGCTTAGGCTACTAAAATGTTATATCTGGTCAATCTTGCTGTGTGCTTCCGAAACATGGACTATAACACCAGAATTCCAAAGAAACTTAGAAGCAACAGAAACGTGGTTTCTTAGAAGAATGCTGAAAATATCATATGGAGATAGGGTAACTAATGAGACAGTACTCCAACGTGCCCATACGAAAAGATCTTTAATGAGAACATTAAATGAGAGGAAACTTAAGTTCCTGGGCCATGTCATCAGAAAGGGAGAAATAGAATGCCTTACATTACAAGGCCGTATGCCTGGGAAAAGCGGTAGAGGAAGGCAAAGAAGAAAATATATGGACACTGTGAAAGAACTTACAGATCTAAGTGTGCGAGATATCATTGACGCTGCGAGGGATCATTTGATTTGGAGAGCCATGATCGCCCAAGTGTGTAATGTGCAAGGCACATGAAGAAGAAGCTAGCAACCTGTATGCATGTCAGATAATGGCCAAGACTTCAATGTTTTGTTTATACAGTATATACTGTGGTACAATGTGGATCATTGTTGAAAGTTTTGGTTTATAAATTGATCTTTCTTCTTGCCTAATTGCTCAGTAGCAATTCCAACAACTGTACCTTGTAGTTTCGACTCAGAATTTATTTGTTTTGTAATCTGTCTTTGCATTTATGTGAATCTTGTGGATTAACAATCATGTAAAATCACAAGAAATCTTGATACTGAACACATTTTGTCTCATAATGTTTATTCCCTTTGACTGTACTCATTGGAATTTAAAAGAATGAGAGGGGATCTTATAGAAACATAAAGTAATGAAAGGGCAAAGTAAAGTAAGATAGAGGCAGTAAAGTTGTTTTCATTAGTAGCTCAGACTAGAACTAAATTAGATTAGATTCAACCTTATTGTCATTGGGCCGAGTACAGATACAAAGCCAATGAAATGCATCTAGCACCTGACCAGAAATGCAAAGAATAGTGTTATTTACAAAATAACTGTGAATAAAAAAAGGGCTACAGCACACAAACATAAAAGTACTGAGACAGTACAATACAGATGCAACACTGCTTGGCGCTGTGATGAGAGGTTCAGCAGTGTCACAGCCTCAGGGAAGAAGCTCTTCCTGCGCCTGCTGGTGCGGGAGCGGAGGCTCCTGTAGCGCCTACCGGATGGGAGGAGAGTAAAAAGTCCATGGTTAGGGTGAGATGCATCCTTGATAATGCTTTTTGCCCTGCCCAGGCAGCGTTTGTGGTAGATGTTCTCAATGGTGGGCAATTGGGTGCCGATAATCCGCTGGGCAGTTTTCACCACACGCTGGAGTGCTTTGCGGTCCGATACGGGACAATTGCCATACCACACTTCGATGCAGTTGGTGAGTATGCTCTCAATGGTATAGCATCAGTATCCTGGGACAGAGGTGAGCTTTCTTCATGCTCCGCAGGAAATAAAGGCGCTGTTGCACCTTTTTGATCAGGATGGAGGAGTTCAGGGACCAGGTGAGATCTGTGGAAATGTGGACACCAAGGAATTTGAAGCTTGGAACACGCTCCACTACAGTTCCGTTGATGTAGGTGGGGATGTGAGTGTGACTCCTGGCATACCTGAAGTCCACAATGATCTCCTTGGTCTTCTGGGTGTTAAGGGCCAGATTGTTGTCGGCACACCACGCAGCCAGGTGCTGAACCTCAACCATGTAAGCCATCTCGTCATTCCCTTTGATCAGACCAACCACCGTGGTGTCGTCTGCGAACTTGATTATGGAGTTAGAACCATGTATAGGAACGCAGTCATATAAACCCCATTTCCAGAAAAATTGGGATATTTTCCAAAATGCAATAAAAACAAAAATCTGTGATATGTTATTCACGTGTACCTTTATTTAACTGACAAAAGTACAAAGAAAAGATTTTCAATAGTTTTACTGACCAACTTAATTGTATTTTGTAAATAAACACAGATTTAGAATTTGATGGCTGCAACACACTCAACAAAAGTTGGGACAGAGTTAAAATAAGATTGAAAAGTGAACAGAATATTCAAGTAACACCGGTTTGGAAGACTCCACATTAAGCAGGCTAATTGGTAGCAGGTGAGGTATCATGACTGGGTATAAAAGTAGCATCCATCAAGGGCTCAGCCTTTGCAAGCAAGGATGGGTTATGGCTCACCCCTTTGTGCCAAAATTTGTGAGAGAATTGTTAGTCAGTTCAAAAGGAACATTTCTCAACGCAAGATTGCAGAGAATTCAGGTCTTTCAACATCTACAGTACATAATATTGTGAAAAGATTCAGAGAATTCAGAGACATCTCAGTGCATAAAGGGCAAGGTCAGAAACCATTGTTGAATGCGCGTGATCTTCGAGCCTTCAGGCGGCACTGCCTAAGAAACCATGCTACTGTGACAATTATAGGCACCCGGGCTTAGGAGTACTTCGGAAAACCATCGTCACTCAACACAGTCTGTCGCTGCATCCAGAAATGCAACTTGAAACTGTATTATGCAAGGAGGAAGCCATATATCAACTCTATGCAGAAACGCCGGCGAGTTCTCTGGGCCCGAGCTCATCTCAGATGGACTGAAAGACTGTGGAACCGTGTGCTGTGGGCAGATGAGTCCACATTTCAGCTAGTTTTCGGAAAAAACGGGTGTCGAGTTCTCCGTGCCAAAGGTGAAAACGACCATCCAGATTGTTATCAGCGAAAGGTGCAAAAGCCAGCATCTGTGATGGTATGGGGGTGCATCAGTGCCCACGGCATGAGTGAGTTGCATGTATGTGAAGGTACCATTGACTCTGAGGCGTATATTAGGATTTTAGAGAGACATATGTTGCCATCAAGGCAACGTCTCTTCCTGGGTCGTCCATGCTTATTTCAGCAGGACAATGCCAGACCACATTCTGCACGGGCTACAACAGCGTGGCTTTTTAGACACAGAGTGCATGTGCTTGACTGGCCTGCTGCCAGTCCAGATCTATCTCCTATTGAAAATGTATGGCGCATCATGAAGAGGAGAATCAGACAACGGAGACCACGGACTGTTGAGCAGCTGAAGTCTTATATCAAGCAAGAATGGACAAAATTTCCAATTGCAAATCTACTACAATTAGTATCCTCAGTTCCAAAATGAATAAAAAGTGTTATTAAAAGGAAAGGTGATGTAACACAATGGTAAACATGCCTCTGTCCCAACTTTTGTTGAGTGTGTTGCAGCCATCAAATTCTAAATTTGTGTATGTTTACAAAATATAATTAAGTTGGTCAGTAAAACTACTGAAAATCTTTTCTTTGTACTTTTGTCAGTTAAATAAAGTTTCACGTGAATTAACATATCACAGATTTTTGTTTTTATTGTGTTTTGGAAAATATCCCAACTTTTCTGGAAATGGGGTTTGTAGGTGAAAAGGAAGTACAAAAGAGGGCTCAGCACACTGCCTTGAGGCACGCCGGCGTTCAGGTGAGAGTGGAGGAGGAGAACTTGTCTAACTTAACTGATTGGAGTCTGTTAGTCAGAAAGTCCAAGGTCCAATTGCAGAGTGATACACTGATACCAAGCTGGTGAAGTTTGGTGATCAGCTTGGAGGGGATCACAGTATTGAATGCCAAACTAAAGTCAATGAACAGCATTCTGACGTAAGAGTTGGGGCTGTCCAGGTGGGTCGGGGCAGAGTGAAGTGCCGTGGAGATGGCATCCTCTGTTGACCTGTTGGTGCGATAGGCAAATTGATGGGGGTCCAGGGTAGAGGGCGGACAGGATTTCAGATGTGATAGAACCAGCCTCTCAAAGCACTTTGCAATGATCGGGGTGAGTGCAACTGGACGAAAGTCATTCAGGCCCGTGGCAGTGGAATTCTTCGGCACTGGCACGATGGTAGCGATCTTGAAGCTTGTGGGGACAATTGCCTGGGCCAGGGACAGATTAAAAATGTCCGTGAAGACCCCAGCCAACTGTCCTGAATATACTCTGAGCACACGGCCAGGTAATTCATCCGGACCAGCTGCCTTCCGTACATTCACCCTGCTCAGGGTGGTGTAAACATCAGAGATGGAAAGTGAGACAGGCAGTTCACCAGGTTGGAGATCCACTTTGAGGGTGGCCTCCTTGTTCTCTCGGTCAAAGTGAGCGTAGAACTAACGGATATAGATTCAAGATTTGGCGAAGTAGATTTATGACAGAGATGAAGATGGGCCACTTTTCCTAGAGAATAATGAATCTGTGGAATTCTTTGTTTATGGAGGCAATAGAGGCTCCCTCCGATACAGCTGCTTCAAGATCAGCAAGGTCCAATGCAGACTGGGGCATTGCTTCATTAAACACCTTCATTCTGTCCATTGCAAAAGGCAGTAACTCCCAGTGGCTATCCATTTCAATTCAACTTTCCGTTCCCACACTGACATGTCTGCACGTTTCCATTACTAACACGATGAGATCAAATGTAAACTGAAGGAGCAACACCTCATATTCTGTCTGAGTAGTCTCCAATATAATGGCATGACCATTGACTTCTCTAATTTCCTGTAACTACTCTACTCTGTTTTGCCCCCTCTTTGTTTTGTTTTATTCCTTTTCTGGAGGCTCTTTCAACCATGTTCTTCTCCTCTCCCCCTCCCCCCATCATTATGACATGCCCATTACATCTCCTCAATATTCCACCTCCTTCCCTTTGTTCCATTGCCACTCCCCTGTCCTTCTTCAGCTTTCCTTCTTCCTTCTTCACCTATCCCTCTTCCACCTATCACCTCTCACCCTCGTCCACTTACCTACAGTACCTTCTCCCCCACCTGGACTCACCTATCACATGACAGCTTTTACTCTCCACTTCCCATCTGCACCATTTTAATCTAGCTACTGCCCCTTTCTTTTTCCGTCCTGATGAGAGTCTTGACCCAAAATGTTGACTGTTTATTTTCATCCATAGATGAAAATAGCCTGACCCTCTGAGTTCCTCCAATATTTTGTGTTTTGCTTGTTAACTATATTTAATACACAGATAGATTTTGCATAGTAGGGGAATTAAGTAGGTAGGTGGAGCTAAGTCTACAGTCAGTCAGCCATGATCTTAATTAAAAGCAGACCAGGCTTGATGGACCAGATGGCTTACTTTGCTCCTATTTCTATGTTCTAAAAAAATAATCAGTCTAATCCCATCCTCCAGCACTTGTTCTCCGGCACCGTGTGTCACAGGTCTTCAAGCACACATCTCAAAAGTGACAAGTGGTTTGTCCTCTACCACCCCCTTAGCCAGAGATTTCCAGATTTCAACATGCTTGGTTGAATTTTATTTTCCTCGTCTTCCCTCTAATCCTACTTTAAATTTATGTCCTTTTTTTTTAACTTCATTGATAAGAAAATTGGGACCTTTCTTCTCACCTTGTCTCAAGCTCTTTATAATTTCATACACCTTAATTAATTCTCCCCTCAGTCTCCTCTGTTCCAAATAATCCAATCTTTCACTTAAAATTTTCCAACCTTGGCAATATTCTCAAATCTCCAAAGTAACATCAGCAATGCACTTCCATCTTTCATGTAATGAGTTGACCGGAATTAGTATGATTAACGTTGCCTTCGAGGGTGGTCAAAGACATTTTCAATCTCTCATTGCTACAGTTGGGAGTTCTCACCTGCATCAAAAGGTCAACAATTATGCTACTGCCCAAAAGAGCTGAGTGAGCTGCCTTAATGACTATCATCCAATAGCACTCACGTTTACAGTGATGAAGTGCTTTGAGAAGCTGGTTATAGCTAGAATTAACTCCTGTCTCAGCAAGGACCTGGACCCAATGCAGTTTGCTTATTGCCACAATAAGTATACAGCAGATGCGATCTCATTGGCTCTTGGATCACCTGGACAATACAAATACCTGTGTCAGGATGTTGTTCATTGTCTCCAGCTCAGCATTTAACGCTATCATTCCTACAGTTCTGATTGAAAAGCTCCAAAACCTGGCCCTCTGCAACTCCCTCTGCAACTGGATCCTCGACTTCTTTACTGGAAGACCACAATCTATGTTGATTGGAAATAACATCTCCACCTCACTGACAATCAACACTGGCACACTTCAGGGGTGTGTGCTTAGCCCACTGCTCTACTCTGTCTATACCCATGACTGTGTGGCTAGGCACAGTTCAAATGCCATCTTTAAATTTGCTGATGATACAACCATTGTTGGCAGAATTTCAGATGGTGATGAGAGGGTGTACAGAAGTGAAATATATCAGCTAGTTGAGTGGTGTCGCAGCAACAACCTTACACTCTATGTCAGTAAGATCCAAGAACTGATTGTGGACTCCAAAAAGGGTAAGGTGAGGGAACACACACCAATCCTCATAAAGGGATCAGAATTGGAAAGAGTGAGCAGTTTCTAGTTCCCTGGGTGTCAATGTCTCTGATGTTCTATCCTGGGCACAACATATTGATGCAGCTACAAAGAAGGCATGACAGTGGCTAAATTTCATTAGGAGTTTGAGGAAACTTGGTATTTCACTAAAGAATATTGCACAGGATCAAAATAAACTGCAGAGAGTAGTAAACTTAGTCAGCTCCATTATGAACACTAGCCTCTGTTGTATCAACAACATCTTCATGGAGCGAAGCCTCAACAAAGTGGCCTCCATTATTAAGGACCTCATCACCCAGGACGTGAACTGTTCTCATTGCTACCCTCAGGTAGGAGGTACAGAAGCCTGAAGGCACACACTCAATGATTCAGGAACAGCTCCTTCCCCTCTGCCATCCAATTTCTGAATGGACGAACCCATTAACATTACCTCTCTACTTTAAAAAATTTTTATTTTTGCACTACATACTTAATGTAACTATTTAATATACTTAAATTCACATTTCACATTTACTGTAATTCATATTTTTTCTATTATTATGTGAAGAGAACAAATTTCATGACATATACCGGTGACAGTAAACCTGATCCTGCTTCTCGTTATATTCTCTGCCTTGGCTAATAAGGGCTAATTCAATATTCTTTGTTAACCTCCCTTTTGCTTTGTCTTCCTTTCTTTAAGGACATGCACTCCATTTTCCTATGTTCCTCTGCCATATCCATCCATTTATTGTGTGCTCCTTTGTCTTATTGCACCTTCCTAGATGCATTACCTCACATTTTGGTGGACTGAATTCTTTCATTGTTCTCTGTCCAATTGATCATACCGTCTTCATCTTCCTGCACTCTTAAGCTTTCATCCTCATTATTAACCATAGATTCAAATTGTGCATCATCTTCCTTATTGTGGTCCAAAATTTCAGTCTAATTCATCAAGAAATATTAAAAAATGCAAAGAGTTAAATGTGGAACCCCATAGGACCTACTGGTCTTGCGAGACCATGGATCTGCGCCTGGAAAGTCTTCACTCTCCAGGGTGCAGGCCTGGGCAAGGTTGTATGGAAGACCAGCAGTTGCCCATGCTCCCCTCTCCATGACATCAATGTTGTCCAAGGGAAGGGCATTAGGACCCATACAGCTTGGCACCAGTGCGATCGCAGAGCAATGTGTGATTAAGTGTGACATTGGGGGGGCATTGGGAGCAAGGGTGGACCCAAATGCAAGACACATCTTGTGAGGTTAAGTAAATTTAGTTTATTGTTTGATACCAGGAGAGCAAAGCAGGAGCAGGAATAGCGAAATGGACAAGGACTCAGGACTATGACTAGGCTGGGACAAGGGTCTGGGCTAGGACTCGGAATAGGATCCTAGAACTAGAGGCGACATGAAGAGGCTATGGTATAGACTCAGAGCCAGGGACTGGGCAAGGACCCAGTACCTGGGTCTTGCCTTGGGCTTGGACCCCAGAACCAGGCAAGGACATGACGTGGGCTAGGGAGAGGAGGAACATGGAAAAACAGAGCCTCAGTCTTGGGAGAGCAGGTACATGGAACCATGAACACATATACAGAACACAGAGTCGGGACCCCTCCTTGGGTACAGGACATAGGGCCGGGACTCATGACCCCCCCTGCAGGGCAACGGCAAGACGGCCTGACTTACCCCACGGAGGCAAGGACAAGACAAGACAAGACAAGACATGACCCCCCGCAGGGCAATGGCAAGACTGCCTGACTTAACCCACGGATGTGAGGACAAGACAAGACCAACACGAAAGAACACAAGACAGTACCTATCTAGCTCCGGCGATAGAACTAGACCGAGGTGCCGGAGAGGGCTGCAGATGAGGGCTGGAGGTGAGAGGGGCAGAGAAGGGATTCAGACATGGGGGTAGGACAGGAATCACAGACCGCCAGGGCCAGGGCTTGACTCGGAACTTGGATGCGGCCAGGGACGGGACTTGACTCGGTACTTGGATGCCGCCAGGGACGGGACTTGACTTGGTACTTGGATGCCGCCAGGGACAGGACTTGACTGGGTACTTGGATGCTGCCAGGGCCAGGACATGACTTGGAGCCTCCGGGTAGTGGCGAGCTCTCGACTCGGCTCGGGAACAGTAGACAGCAGTTCTTGATTCCCTCCGGCGGGTTAACTGACGGACCCACCTCGGTGAGGAAACTTTGCAGGCTCGCTTTGGCGAGGTAACTTGACAGGGTTGCTCTGGTGAGGAAAGGTGAATTACCGGCACTCGCTTCGGGCAGAGACTAGGCTTGCTCCGGCCAGATGACATTGGCACGCCGTACCTTTGGTGACTTTACAAACGCTCTCGCGCTGAACAGCTGAAAGCCAGAGACTATAAACTACCGGTTCAGCCAAGAGTAAATTGCCTCTAATCACCAAGGCCGAGGGACACGGGAAAACAGGGAACCAAAGGGAAACAGGGAGTCAACGGTCCGGATCATAACATAAACAAAGTAAATTTAAAGAGACCCTGATCCGGACCATGACATTAAGCGCCTTGCTCAAGGACACAACATGTTCCCTCGGCTGGGGCTCGAACTCACGACCTTCAGGTAGCTAGTCCAATGCCTTAGCCACTTGGCCACGTGCCCACACCTACTGGTAATAGCCATCCATTACAAAAGTATCTGTCAAACATTTTGAATTACTTCTTGCCAATGAGAAAATTTCAGATTTAATTAACCATTCAATCTCAGATTTCATGGTATTTTTGCTGAAGATTGCACAACACTATTTGATTCCACCCACTTAAAATAATAAATGATCTCCTTAATTAGCAGCATTGCTAATCAAGGAGATCATTTTTAAGGGACACCATAAACTTTCATTTCAATAGATTCAAAAGTAATCAAGGGAAATCAGTGTGGATTTGTTTAGGAAGATTCCCACCTGAAACCAAGGAGGCAGAAAGGTGATGAAAAGAGCATTAAATCGTCTTATTAACTCATTTTGCAGCAGTGAATAACTTATGATTTTTACCAAGGCCACTTCCTTTTTCCTCTGACTTCAATGACGAATGTCAGGATGCAAAACGATGTGCCCAGGAGGACCATTGTGATCTGCCTCAATGACGGCCATCCAGTTGCATTTTACATCAACTATAATGAAGTGCTTTGAGAGGTTGGTTATGGTGTGAATCAACTCCTGTCTCAGAGATGATTTGGATTGGCTTGATTTTCCCTACCAATTAACAGCAGATGTGATGTCTGAGACTTTTCACTCTGCACTAGATCATCTGAACAACTGGAACTCATACATTCATCGGCTGCAGCTTGGCATTCAACACAATCGTCCCGCCCAGCACATCACCTAGCTTCAAGACTTGGGCCTTTGTGCCTCGTTCTCTAACTGGATACTTGACTCCTGCATTGGCAGACCTCAATCAATGGGGATTGGTAACAACATCTCCTTGTCACTGATCATCAACAGAGGTGTCCCTAAAAGATGTATGCTTAGTCCCCTGCTCTACTGTCTGTACTCTCTACTCACTTTCATTGCAACTGTGCACACACACACACTTGTGCATATGGCAATGAACTTGACTTAGATTTAAGATTGTCAGTTTGTTTTAATTGGCTAATTCAAACTCCAAAGTTTCTCCCCAAATAATCTGAATTGGGATTAACCAGATTATTCCATGGAAGTGTGATCATTGTATTTAGTTCAGAATGACAGGTATGAAACTCAGATCCAGTTCTTCAGAAATTATTTATTTACTATTGTCTAATAGATATGTGCATACCGGGGATGAAATTTCACAGGGCTTTCTTTTGTTCATCTTCCCTAAAGTTTGTGAAAAATTGAAGGGAAAATTGGAGAATTCCTGCACATTCCATTATTACAGTTTTGATTTCCTTTAAAGGAATCTTTGAAGCCAGCAAATTTGTTGTGAACCTCAATTCTAAAACAAACAAAACCTTGCTTAAAGGCAAGGCACATTTAAACTATTCATCTTTTTATATAGCATTAGTGTACTACTATAATGTGTAATTTAATGCATTGATTAAGTTATTAATTTGACAAAGTACTGCAATTCTTTTCAACAATGAAGCTTAAATTATATCCAACTATATTAGCTGATGCTTTATAGTGCCTAATCTCTATTGCAAGATCACAGACATGAAGCCGTTATGTTTTGAATTCTGAATTGTTAAAATCTTGTATTCCTAATTCATTTGAAGTAGAAATGTTGACTTTAAATTATTCATAATGATTTCAAATATAAATTGGAAAAAACTGCACACAAAACTATAATTAGATTAGATTAGATTAGATTCTGAGGACACAGTCCTCTTTTTTGTCATTTAGTAATCCATGCATTAAGAAATGATACAATGTTTCTCCAGAATGATATCACAGAAACACATGACAAACCGACTGAAAAACTGACAAAAATCACATAATTATAACATATAGTTACAACAGTGCAAAGCATTACTGTAATTTGATAAAGAACAGACCATGGGCATGATAAAAAGTCTCAAAGTCTCTCGAAAGTCCCATTATCTCACGCAGACGGTGAACCTCCAGCACCGCAAACTTGCCGATGCAACATCCTGGAAGCACCCGACCACAGTCCGACTCCGAGTCCGTCCGAAAACTCCGAGCCTCCGACCAGCTCTCCGACACTGAGCACCGAGCACCATCTCTGCTGAGCGTTTCGACCCCGGCCCCGGCAACAGGCAATAGGTAAAGCCGAGGATTTGGGGCCTTCCCCACTGGAGATTCTCGATCGCACAGTAGCAGCAGCAGCGAAGCAGGCATTTCAGAAGTTTCTCCAGGTATTCCTCCGTGCTTCTCAAGGCTGTCTCCATCAAATCAGGATTGTGCACGGCATCCTGTTAACACATACGATATCATTTGGAATGGCCACACGCGCTGCATCGCGTTGCCATCTTTTCCTCCCTCCTCAATAGCAAAATTGATAGCTAAAAGCCCAATGATATAACATGTTATTTTAACAAGAATCTTTTCTTCATGACTTGCCTTGTTAAATCGAAAATGAAAGATGATTATAAAATAAAACGTAATTATGTTGTCAGATTAGAAGTATGAATTCTCGCTGAAGATTGCAAACACTTTTTGATTCTCAACTAAACAAATGAATTAGTTTAAACATTTTTGTAGCAAGGCATAGATACCATTCAAACTAAATGACAAGTAACATCTCCTCTACAGAAGTGCTAAGTTCATGCAGGTGTGTTAACCATCAATAAGTCCATCAAAAGATAAATTCAACTAATTACCTTCATCTTTTATGAAATTCATTTTCAGTATCTGGGCATCTGACAGTGGAAATACCATTGAATGTCAAGGCAAAATGGTTAGATTTTGTCATTGATTATCACTTAGTGCAAATATTACTTGTGACTTATCAGCCTATGCTTGAATATTCTCTTGGTCTTGCTACATGTAGACATGGACTAATTGGTTTGCTGTGGAGATGAAAGTGCAGTTGAGCATTGTGCAGTCATCAGCTTGTATCTCCACTTCTGCCTTTGTGACTTGCACATTTTTCTGTTGTGTCTTACAATAGTGACATAGAGTATTGTAGGACAGAAAAAGGACATTCAGCACACCTAGTCCATGTTCATCTGTTACTTTGCTAGTTTCATCGAATGCATGTGGACCATAGCGCTCCATACCCCTCCCATCCTTGCATCCTAATTTCTCTTAAATGCTGCAATTAAACCCATGTCCACCATTGCCACTGGGAGCTTGTTCCATGCTCACACCACCCTCTGAGTGAAGGTGTCAGCATTGCTCTTCAGGATGGTTGAACCACCTTTGCTTTTGAGAGGGGCTTGACCGTGAGTGGATAGGCCAAAAATAGCTTGCGTTGAAAAAGCCTCGAGTGTCATTGGTGTCTGCTAGTCGTTGGATTTCCTGAGCTTTCTTCCTCCACCATTGGTTTTTCAAGTTTTGGGTGCTCTTCTGGACTGCAGCCTTGTATTCCTGATAGTGTTTCCTTTCGGTAGCCGATTGTTGGTCATTTTGTAAGGTGATGAAAGCTTTTCTCTTTTCGTCGATGAATTTTTGGAGTAGTTTGTCATTATCAGCGAAACAATCCTGATGTTTAATAGAAAAGAAAAAATCTACATATGCTAGAAATATGAAATAAAGTATGAAATGCTGTAAATAATCAGAAGATCAAACGAACTTGGTGGAGAGAGAATAAACACAATCAATTTAAAACAGTGACTCTTAAGTGTTTCCAGCATTTTCTGTATTCTCTTCTTAATACTATTGGTTGAGATGGAAAAACTAAACTGGATTTAGAGAAATCTAAAACAAACAGGATCTTTAATTTCTTTCTGAACATACTTTATTTCTGCTTGAAGAAGCGGACAGGACCTCTGGTTCAGGCTACGTATAAAAGGCAACACCCATGGTGGTGCAGCACTCCTAAAGTATTGCTTCAAAATGGCCAGACACTGTGATATACCTATATTTCTTTGGTAATTTCTCCCTCCAGTACTTATTTTATTCCCTGATGAAAATTACCATTAAGTGTGGTATTCTTTTATCTACGTGTCACCTCATAAACTTTTCATATGAGAGGAGCCCATTCATTACACTGTGTCCAGTTCTGTTGACATCTGCTATGATATATTAAATTAACATAAGTAATGAAAACTTCACTGTGGTGGCAGTATCTTTTGATTTCTTTTTCTGTTGTATCCCACATTGTCTCTACTGTGTAAGACAATGGCAAAAGACACATGGAAATAAGGTAAAAACATGTTCAGCACAGCTTTGTGGGCCGAAGGGCCTGTATTGTGCTGTAAGTTTTCTATGTTTCTATGAAATACCCATACTTCCACATTCCCTTAAGTTGCACACAGTCCTGATTTGGAAAGTTAAAGGGACTCATTTATCATCTCTGTGTCAAAATCCTTGAACTCCTTAACTTCCACATTTTGGTGAAACCCTTGCTGCAATCTGGTGTGGTTCCAGAGACCAGCTCACTACCACTCTTCAAGAGCAATTAAAGATGGAGAATAATTGCTGTTCTTGCCAGTGATGCTCACATTTAGCACTTGTTTGCATCAAGTAAGTAACTAAGTAAGCAAGTAAATAAATAAATATTCCTCACACTGTTGCAGAATATGCTTATTATAGATGGGCAATTACTTTCATAATTTCTACAGAGGAACACTAGATGGAGCCTTTTATCTCAGGGGAATAAGGTAAGATGAATACATTTAGTAAACATTGAGTCATCAAATAAGAACCCTGCTGAAATTTTAGTGGAATGGGGTAAGCTATTGATCTTCTTTCTAAGAAAGCTGAAAAAAGCAACAATTGTATTAGAGCATAGATGTGATTTTATGTTCAGATATTCAAACTGGACAATGAACCATGATTTTATTCTAAGAATATATTAGTTATCCTTATGTCTTTTGCCTTTTTGCAGTAAATGCTAACTATCTCTCAGGATAAATTAGAAAGTCTAAAAGACCTAAAGCAAGGAGAAATCCACACTAATGCTTTCCTATTATTCAAATCAAAGTTTAGGTTACCACAGTTTAGATAGAGCATTGCTTTCTTTTGAAGTTACATGGAGAAATTATAGAAGAAGCAGTCAAAGTTGATATTAACTATCATATGCTCTACTTCTGTTACTAATCTTCTTTTAATAGTTAAAGAAAGGTTAAAAACTGCAGAATGCTTTGGAGCAAGAGTGTGAAATTGTTGTGGATAGATGAACAAAATCTCTAGTCATAAACCCTGGTGTGGTTTGCAAGTTGCACCATCAGCATCAGTTTACATAAAACTTTGCATTATCTTTTAGAGTTCTCAACTCTTCTCTGGATGCCTTCTTTCAACACAAGAACACAGTTGCAGATTTCTGTAGTACTAAAATAATCTGTTACACTTTGCATCCAAGAACCCTCATGTTCTCATCTGGAAGGAATGAATGAAAATCTATTCTTTATAGTTTTATATGGTATGATTTTAGCTTCTGGTGTAGTAATTTAATTTTAGGAACATCTGAATATTACCATTGAAAATCTAACATCCCTTCAGGTAACCTGTGATCAACCAGTTGAACAAAAATGTTGAAGCATATCCATACTCCATGGAGACCAACACTGTATTCATTCACAGGTCAGATTACCTTCCAGTAAGTCTACTGTTGCTAAATTAAATTCTGTCGTCAATTTGATATATAGCTTTCAGTACAATACATACTTCGGCATTAACAAAAGTAATAACTTCTGACACATGGAACAATACATACTCACAAAATGACAAACACAGCTGAGTTGGTTTCCTTCAGTTGCCTGAAGTGAGTTAGGTCTTTAACTCATTAAAGCTGGTCATTTTAATTGACCAGCTTTCAATCTTGGTAACTTCTGTACTTAATTACATGAGTATCATGTGTGATTACATCGCTAATCATGTTTTGCTTGGTGAAAGGGAGGAAGGGGCAAAGATAAACACATGTGGCAATTTTTTTCAAAGATATCTAATTGGTAAATTATGAAAATGCATTGGATCAATGTTTGAAATTTGAGCAAGATAATTATTGTCTACCACGTTGTACATTTATGTATTTTTGAAAACTATTTTCATCTTTCTTCCTCGTGCAGGTATTTTGCTTTAACTTGTTCAAATCATAGTTTTAGTTACTTTATTAATTCATTTTGTATTTGTGTTATCATCTATTTACTATAAAACTAAATTACTTGACCCCATGATAGAAGGAACCAAATCCGCCACCTTCAACAGGACCCCACCACTAAGCACATCTTTCCCTCTCCACCTGTCTCCGCTTTCCGCAGGGATCGGTCCCTCCGCAACTCCCTGGTCCACATGTCCCTCCCCATGGATCTCCCACCTGGCACCTATCCCTGTAAGCGTAAGTGCTACACCTGTCCCTACACCTCCTCTCTTGCCACCATTCAGGGCCCCAAACAGTCCTTCCAGGTGAGGCAACACTTCACTTGTGAGTCTGTTGGGGTCATCTATTGCATCTGGTGCTCCCGGTGCGGCCTCCTCTACATCGGGGAAACCCGACGCAGATTGGGGGACTGCTTCGTCGAGCACCTCCGCTCCGTCCGCCACAACAGACACCATCTCCCGGTAGCCACCCACTTCAACTCTGCTTCCCATTCATTCAGATACGTCCATACATGGTCTCCTCTACTGCCATGATGAGGCTAAACTCAAGTTGGAAGAGCAACAACTCGTATACCATCTAGGTAGTCTCCAGCCCCTTGGTATGAACATAGAATTCTCCAACTTCTGGTAATTCCCTCCCCCTCCCTTCCTCTATCCCTATTTCACTCTGCCCCCTCCCCCAGCTGCCTATCACCTCCCTCATGGTTCTGCCTCCTTCTACTACCCATTGTGTTTTCCCCTATTCCTTCTTGACCTTTCCTCCTATCACCTCCCTGCTTCCCCTCCCCACCCCTTTATCTTTCCCCTTACTGGTTTTTCGCCTGGAACCTACCAGCCTTCTCCTTCCCACCCTCCCCCACCTTCTTTATAGGGCCTCTGCCCCTTCTCTGTTCAGTCCTGACGAAGGGTTCTGGCCCAAAACGTCGACACATCGTTTCCACGGATGCTGCCCGACCTGCTGAGTTCCTCCAGCATGTTGTAAGTGTTGCTTTGATCCCAGCATCTGCAGATTATTTTGTGTTTACCAGATCCAGTGTTGACCTCTATGCCATTTTCCCATTTTCACTACATATTTTGCTCTTTTGTAGTTTAATTGTTATAAATCCCCACCTTGAATACATTCAACAACCTTGCATTCACAGTTAGGCAATAACACCGTAAGACACAGAAGCAGAATTAGTTTCAAACCATTGAGTCCACTCTGCCAGTCAATCATGGCTGATTTATTTTTCCTCTCAACTTCATTTTCCTGCCTTTCCTAACTTTTGATCCACTTACTAATCAAGAACCACTCAACCTTTGCCTTAAAAATAGCAAATGACTTATCCTCCACAGCAGTCTGTGGCAATGAATTCCAAGGATTCATCATCCTCTGGCTAAAGAAATTCCTTCTTATCACTGTTCTAAATGGACATCTTCTGTTCTGAGGCAGTACTCTCACACTATTGCACTCTAGGACTTCCAATATTCGGTTGCTTTCAGTAGGATCTCCCCACCTCATTCTTCCAAACTTCAGCGAGTACAGGCCCAAAGCCATCTAACACTCCTCATACATTAACCTCTTCAATACCAGAATCATTCTTGTAAATTTCCTCTGAATCTTCTCCAATACCAGTGCATCCTTTCTTAGATATGGGGCCCAAAACTGTTCACAATACTCCCAATGTGGTCTGACCAACAGCTTTAGCATTACATCCTTGCTTTTATATTCTATGAAACTGATACTAATATTGCATTTGCCTTCTTTACTATTGTTCCAACCTGCAAGTTAACTTTTAGGGAATCCTTCTCCAGGACCCTCAAGTTTCTATGCATCTCTGATTTCTAATTCACTCTCTGTTGAGAAAATAATCTTTGTCTTTATTCCTTCTACCAAAGTGCATGACCGTACACTTCCCTACACTGCATTCCATCTGCCACTTCTTTGCTCATTCTCCTAATCCGTCTAAGTCCTTTTGCAGACTCCTTGCTTCCTCAACACTACCTGCACCCCCCCACCTATTGTATCATCTGATCTTCCACAGACTTGGCTACAAAGCCATCAATTCTGTCATCTAGCTACCTGGAATTAGAGAATGCCAAGGAGTTGCAATGCTCTGAGAGAAGAAATTTCACCATACCTATTTTTAATATGGGAAATCCCTTTTTTGTGAACTATGAAACTATGCATCCTAGTTGGACACGTTCTTAGCATCCACCATATAGATTCTCCCCAGAATCTTGTATATTTCTGTTCTCCAATCATTATACAGTATGCCTAGCATGCTCAATTGTTCTTCATACATCAAACATTTTATCCCAAGAATTGATCCAGTGAAACTTTTCTGCACTGCCTTCAATACAAGCACAATTTTCTTTAAATGTGAAGACCAAAACTGCATGCATAGTTCTAACGGTGGTTTCACTAGCACTCTATAAATTTGCTTTCATTACTTTTGTACTTTTATACTTCATATGAGCTGTGTAGGAAGAAAGGGTTAGATTGATCATGGAATAAGTTTATATGGGTCAGTACAACATCATGAGCTGAAGGGCCCATACTGTACTGTACTGTTCTGTGCTATATCTTCTATCTGTTGCAATAAAGATCAACTTTGTACTAGTCATTCTAATTATTCCTGTACCTGCATGCTTACTTGTGGTATTTCATATACTAGGACCTCCAGATAACTTTCTACTTCAACATTTTGTAGTCTGGTCCATTTAAATAGTAATTTACATTTTTTATTTTATTTCTAAAGTGGATGATTTCCCATTTCCTCACATTATATTCCATCTGCCAATGTTTTTGTTTCATTCACTTAAGCCATCTATATAACCATATAACAATTACAGCACGGAAACAGGCCATCTCGGCCCTTCTAGTCCATACCGAACTCTTACCCTCACCTAGTCCCACCAACCTGAACTCAGCCCATTACCCTCCATTCCTTTCCTGTCCATATAGCTGTCCAATTTAACTTCAAACAACAACATCAAACCTGCCTCAACCACTTCTGCTGGAAGTTCGTTCCACACAGCTACCACTCTCTGAGTAAAGAAGTTCCCCCTCATGTTACCCCTAAATTTTTGCCCCCTAACTCTCAACTCATGTCCTCTTGTTTGAATCTCCCCCAATCTCAATGGAAAAAGCCTATCCACATCAACTCTATCTATCCCCCTTATAATTTTAAATACCTCTATCAAGTCCCCCCTCAACCTTCTATGTTCCAAAGAATAAAGACCCAACTTGTTCAACCTTTCTCTGTAACTAAATAAACTGAAATTAAATAAACTTCTCCACTGCTACTTCACTGGCTTTTACAATTTTCCCATGACCTACTGCCCTGGTTGATAATCTGACCATTTATCTTACAGAAAGACACAACACAGTTTACAACCCAAACAGGAGTGTCTCATACGAATATAAGGGGAAAATGAGACTGAGTGGACCACGAGCCCTTGTGAGCCTGTTCTGCTATTCAGTACAACCAGGACTGATCTCACCATTGGCTTCAAACTCACTTTCCTGTCCTACTCCCAAAGTCCTAAATTTTTCCCATAAATTAAGAATCTAACCTCTTCAGCCTTGAATATACTTAGTGACTCCATATCCGTCAATAACTATTAGGCACTAACGCACAGTTTTATAGTACTGTAGTAGTATTAATAGTGTTCTAATTTGTTCTGTATTTCATTTAACTACATAATTTATTACTCCATTTATCTTTTTATACCTTTTTAACTATTTCTTGAAACTTCAGCTAATTGGGGCAGTCACTTATTTGGGCCAAAATGTACCGGTTCTGATGTGTCCCAGTTTAACTGGAATCTACTGTATTATGATTGGGCACTGTATCTAAGGAAAGATGTGCTGGCCCTGGAGAAGGTCCAGAGGAATTTCACAAGAATGGTCCTGGGAATGAAAGGCTTAACACATGAGGAGCATTTTATGTTTCTGGATCTGTACTCTATGAAGTTTAGAAAGATAAGGGGGATCTCATTGAAAAATACCAAATGCTGAAAGGCCTAGATAGAGTTACAGTCTGAGGGCACACATCAGAATAAAGGGACATCCCTTTAAATCTGAGATGAAGAGGAATATCTTCAGTCACAGGGTGGTGAATCTGTAGAAGTCGCTGCCACAGAGGGCTGTAGATGTCAAGTCATTGGGAGTATTTAAGGTAAAGATTGATACATTCTTGATTAAGTAGGTGAAAGGTTATGAGGAGAAGAAAAGAGAATGGAATTGAGAACAAACTCAGCTACAATTGAATGGTGGAGCAGACACGATGGGCCAAATGACCCAATACTGCTCCTATATCTTATAGTCTGACACATTAGTGGAATTGGTCTAAACACTGGAACAAGGAAATAGCTCCTTCCCATCTAGTCTAAAAGCATCCCTTAATATTCTCCACTTAAGCCCCTTTAATTCCAAAGAAAACAACCCCATCCTATCCAATCTTTCTTCATTATTAACATTTTCAAATCCTGGCAGCCTTCTCATAAATATCTTTTGCATCCTCTACAGTCTAATTACATTTCCCGTCATGTGGTGACCAGAACTGTACACAACATTCAAGTTGCAGCCCAACAAACATTGTGCGCAAGAAAGCAGCACTCCTTGTAAAGGACTCCAATCATCCAAACCAGCCCTCTTCTCACAACTATCACTGGGCAGGATGTTCAGGAGCCTTAGGTTCCACACCACCAGCTCAGCAATGGTTATTACCCTACAACCATCAGTCTCCTGAACCACGGTGAATAATTTCTCTCATCTCAACATTGAACTGACTCCACAACCTGTAGACTCACTTTCAAGGATTCTACAACTCAGTATCATTAATTTACTTCTGGTTTTTTTTTTGCACATCGGTCATTTGTCAATCCTTGGTGTTTGTGGTTTTTCATAAGTTCTATTGTATTTCTTTATTTTCCTGTAAATGCCTGCAATAAGCCAAATCTCAAGGTAATATATGATATCATATGCGTACTTTGATAACAGATTTACTTTGAACTTTGAACCTACCCAAACCTCAGACTTCTCTGTATTAATTTGCATTTGCTACTTAAATGCCCAAGAGCATCTACATCCCTCTGAAAATAAACAAATATCCTCCTCCCTGTCAACAACAACAGCTATTTTTATAGAAATGCAAATTTCTTAATTGTCCACTCAACCTTTAAGTCAACGCTATTAGTATATACATCAAAATTCAAAGGAGAATGTGGAGGCCCAGGAGTAACAGAAGAAGTTTTCAATCATTGACCTCTGCTTCTTGCCAATAAACCAAATTTGGATCCAGCTCACCACTCTCTTGTTCCGAAATGCACTTTCATTTTAACCAACCTGTCATATAGGACTTCATCAAAAGCCTTGCTGAGATCCATGACCGAACGTCAAGTACACTGCCAACGTTGTCATTTATTTATTTTCAAAAAAAAAAAATTGAAGTAGTTAGGCAATCTCTGTCTTTTAAAACAAACATTTATATTATCTTTCAAAATGTATTGCAATAATTTACCCACCAATGAAGTTGAACTAACTGGCCTTGTGATGACTCTGTTTATCTCTTCCTCCCTTTTTAAACAACAGTACAGCAGTAGCTGTCCTTCCATCTGTAACCAGGGAGAACCAAAAAATATTGTAATTATGTAGTAAAACTTGCAGTTTTCTCCCTTGCTTCATTTAGCAGCCCTTGATCAACAATATTTAATTATCACACACAATTTAAATAAAAGGTCGCCTTTTATTCTTTCTAATTAAATGGAATAGCCTCACAGTCTATCGCCTTTTCTTTCAACTGCCATCTTTTTGCATACTTATTCAACAAGTGTATATACCTTGCAAACACTTTAAACCCTCATAAAAATTTACCTACTCACCTCTCCCGGCATTTCCATCTATATCCCTTTGTAGGTTCTTTGGAATCTTCTCACAAATTGATGACTCATCTATTTTTATTTCCTCAATATTTTTGGCTGCAATAACTCAGACCATTCATCTAAGGCATCAATATAGATTATAAATTGTTAAGGCTCCAGCAACAGGTTCTGGGGCACCCCAAAAGTTACAATGTTAAGAGGTACTGTAAACACTGTCGATAAAAGCATTGTATTACATATGGATTCCAATACTTAAGTGGAGGAGCAAAACTGCAGCAGATAGGTTTCTAAGTTGTGAACTATGGGGTCATTCATTTTGGATGTTTGAAGTCCAGAACATTCATCAATAAATAATGAAAATCTGGTGATGTTTTAAATGATGAAACGCTGGAAGCCAGGAAAGTCTAGAGTCTTAGAGTTCATGTGTATTCATAATTAAAATGTCAAGGACATGAATGGAAAGTAATAAAAAAGGATGATAGCTGTCACATCTTGAGACCTAGATGGAGCAAGCTTAGAAGTTAAAACAACTTTAATTTTATTGACTGTTCGAACAAGCTTGAAGGACATACATCTTATTACCATTTCTGTGATCCTTATGCTCTTGCATGTTTATTATTTATATTTGATCTAACTATACTGAACACTAAAAGGTTTTAAATGGGGAGATTTGTATGAAATATTTTCAGGTAACTTCTATTTCCTTTACAATTATCATTGGAATATTTTGGCCATCAGTTTGATCCTGTTACAGATTCTTGTCTTGATTTACCATTTCCTTTCCTTGTGCCATTTTAGATTATTAAGTTATGCAGGATTAATATTGTCTTATATTAATGTGGTGACTGCAGCCAATCAACTCTTCTCTCATATTCAGTTGTACTGAGTTATAATGGATATTTGGTAAAGTTTTGTGGGAGTGTTTAGGGGTATAGCTTTGTTCATTTTTACGACCTCTAAAAGCTTTTGGCTGCCAGTTGGTCTCAACTTCTGCAAGCTCTGGAATTAATATGCGGAGTTAAGTATAAGTAACTGCTGATTATTTCATGCTTGGTGCTAGAAAACAAAGAGAAAAACTCTCCATTTCTCTCTGATTTGCAATTGACATTGGTTCCAGTTCATATTTTTAGAAGTCATTTTCAAGTATCCAATATTAAATGGAAACTTAAAGAAACTTCATATTTCCAGTAGTTCCTTTTCTTTGTTATCTGAAAGTGCTTGATACTACATAGCTGTAAGTTTATGTGTGGCCAAACTGAGTGACAAAAGACAAATCTGAACGCAATGTGCTGTGGATCATGAGTCATGTCTGGATAACATGCCAGATTCATTTCTTATCAACAGTGACTGCTGTGAATTCTAATTCAAGGAAACAAGTTCATAATTTATTTGTCTGTTACGTACAGTGACTTCTATTTGAACTGATTTGGGTATCATTAATTGATCATCTTCCACACTGGATTTACTTATTCCCCATTGCAATGAATACCCAATTAATTTGTAACTTGCTGCATAAAACAAAGGTGTTGTGGATTAGCCGACAATTAGATAAAGTTCCCAATTTTTCTTTGACAACTCTTCTGAATGCACCCAAAGGAATTTAGCATGTGGTATTTGTATAACATAATATGTTTTGCACAGAACTATTATTGAACGTTTACATCATCTTTCCAGTAGTCTTCTTAAAGTTCTTAGCAGTTAAATGAGGGAAGTGCAATGGAATTTGCTGTTGTTTTTCCAAAGAAATTTGTGAAAAGTCTTAAATGGTGATTAGTTTTAATCTCTTATTCTACTGTGTGAATAAGAGAGTAATATTTTCCTTCTGTTTAGGGACGTAATTTGTCCCCTTAGTCATCTAATTGTTATTTTGTAATTTAATCAATTTCCTTATTTGATTTCCACCATTTAAGTTATTTTAAAAAGGATACCTGTGAACTTCTTGTAGTTAAAAAAGGTTTTTGATGTTTTGCAATCATAAAACAAGGGGAAGTGTGTTGTTGTCATTTCTGCTGTTAATATGGCAGTAGTAAACTCCCTAATACCATTCTAAAAAACTCATAAACAAAATTTGTTTGCACCTGGTTGAAAACAGCACTCTTGGGATTTTTTGCGTAATGCCATTAATTTTATGAACAATAGGCATTACTGGGTAGATTTTTGCCATTTATCAAATGTGTCCTCACATCTTTGAGCTCAGGAAACTGACCAAAATCAATCCCAGTAAAATTTTCTGTAACCATTCTCCCACATTCAAATTCCCTTATATTGCCTGACATACCTACACACTTACTGGCTATTTACAGTGGCCATTTAAACTACCAACCCGTATGTCCTTGGGATTTGGAAGGAAATTGGAGATTCTGGGGATTACTCATGAGATCACAGTGAGAATGTTGCAACTTCCACACAGTCTGCACTAGAGGTATGAAATGAATCTGGATCAATGGAACTGTAGGACAGCAACTTTACTAGCTATTCCACTGCCATCCAGACAAACAGTGCACAGTAATTGCAGTGGATTACTTTGACAAAATGTGCTTCAGTTGCTCAACTATGATCTCTACCACCAAGAAAAGCAATGGCAGGATCATTAGCACATCCCACATCTCTAAATCGTCAGCATCAGAGATGTGGCTACTACCCACAAGTCACCGTTAAATCTACTTTTCTTTGGAAACATCAACACTTTTTATCACAAACTACAGCCTTTGAAGACCTGCCACCTTGCCAGATTTTGTTTGCAGTTATTCTAAGAAACCTATGTAGCCCACACTATGAGTTATTCTGTGCTAGTAGGTTATTTGAATTAAGGTAGTAGACACTGACTGTAAGGTTTCTTTGGATTGACCTTAGTGTGCTTATATCATCTTAATCTTCTTTTCACTATCTTGCAAAGTAAGTGCTGATGTACAGTATTTCTACATCTAGATCGTCAGAGCTGCTTTCTATTCAAATGTATGATGAAATTTAATAGTTATGGATCATGAGATGTCTCATATCATTGCAAAATATTTTAACAGGTAAAAAATAAGTTTGTCAAATAAATAAACTGACTTTTGTTGTAATTTCCTTAAAATTCAGAGATCTCTATTTGAAACTTATTTCCTTTTATTTTCCAAGTAATGAACCAATTTTATTTGCAACTTTTAAAGAAAGCTTTCTAGAAAGAAAGGTCCATGTGAGTGCTGTGAAAATGAAGTGCCCATGATGGATGCCATAGTTATCATACATGTTGCATTGAAAGGTTTTCTCTTGGAAGACCACTGATACCCCTAAAATATGACAAGAGAATAGGTTGCATAGAATACTTGCTGTCTTTTGAGGTTCCTGCTGGAATTAAATCAGGAGGCTGGTAGAACGTCTGTGAGATTTCATGGAGACAAGAGATTCTGCAGATGCTGGAAATATTGAGCAATGCACATAAATCTTCTCATCTCTTCTCTTCTCCTCCCCCACCCTCATAACCTGTTAATCTCCTCCTCCTGGTTCCCAACCTCCTTCCCTTTATTCCTTGGTTCACGGAAGGAATTGGATTCCTTCTTCTTCAGTCCTTTACGTCTTCAACCGATCACCTCCCAGTTTCTTCCATCATCCTCACTCGTCCACCCACCCATCATTCCCCTCAGCTTGTCTCACCTATCTCCTGCCATCTTGTAATTCCTCCCCCCTGCCCCACCTTCTTATTCTGGCTTCTACCCTTTTCTTTTCTAGTCCTGGTGAAGTGGCTTGTCCAAAACATCGATTGTTTATTCCCCTTCATGGAATGGAGTTTCTTCAGCATTTTGTGCATATTGTGAGATTTCATAATTTCTGTTTATTAAAATTATCTATGAATAGGAACCTTTTCATTACTTTAAATCTAATTGCAACAGTAATAATTATACAACATTGTTGAAGCAGTTTACAGAGAAAATACATCAAACTAAATCTTAACAAGAAATCACAACAGTGACCTTCAACTCATCAAATGAATTCTGAAAAATATTCTATACGTAGAAAATAAATATAATCATCGTATGAACTGATAGAATTTTGAAGGACTTGCCTTCTTGATGATGTGTCAGGTTCACCTTTCTGCCTCACACCTTTGTCTTCTGAGTTTCAGGAAACAAGATATTTTTCTCACTGTTACTGCACTGCACCATTATACAGCAAGTATACAAAGCATCCATACATGCAGATTAAATGTCATAGATAGCTTTGATATGGACTTCAGGCCAGATACTAATAGAGGAGTAGGTGAACATTGTTTTGTGTGCATTAAGGTAAGATTCCTGGGTCCAATAGAAACTAAAATACAATCCCCATAGGTGGTTTTGGAAAGTACAAAGAACTCTACTTGTTCACTGGCTCTTTTGTATGGTTACATTCCCTGGGCATCTTTGGATATATAAGCAGATTATCGGTATTAGATTTATGGACTAATGACATCTGTGTGCATGTATTATTCCGTGCAAGCTTCCTTAAATTTCACAAAGGTGTTGAGATCCAAGGGTATTCAATTATAAGTAAACGGATTGCCATCAGAATATTTTTCCATATTCTCCTTTTAAAGAGGTATGTAGGTACTTTAAGTAATTTCAATCTATGCCATTTTTCCTTTTCGCTTGCTTAGGGCCAGAAATGGCAGTCGCGCCATGTCTGTTGCCCAGCAAAGCTGACAATGTATGTTTAAACTCTCATTGCTGAGGACATTGGTATAGGAGAGGATGCTCATGTTGGTTTGTTTATATTGCCAATGCTTTGGCTGGACTTTGCAGAGACAGCATTGGTGCTGCTTTCCGGTGTTGCCCAATGAACCAGGAGTTTTGTACCAGGTTGAGGTTTTAAACATTCAAACACCTGTTTCTTCACATGTCCAAAATCTATTATAATGCACAGAAGGCAATGTTGAACCTTAATTTTGCAGAGACATGGCTACTGAGAAGTGGGAAGAGTTCCATACTTTCCAGGGTTTTACTGAGAACCTTAATTGTCAGAGGGTACTGTATGCCCAACATTGGATTCCTGAAACAATGTACTCTGAGAGGAAAAGGTTCAAGGATATGTTCAAAAATTCCTTGGAACACACTCACTTTGCATGAGATTCTTGGGACTCTCTGGCCTGCACAAACTGAGAAGGAACATTCAAGGTGACACTGAGAGCCCATGGCATGCATCATGAACAGAGAGGCCTACTGCAAATGGAGGAAGGATCGCTTCACCATACACTTATCTACTTATACTATCAAACACCTCTTGAACTATCCGTAGAAGGATATGTGGATCCAGCAGTGATCTTACCAACTACTTTAGAGCCCACAGAACAGAAGTGGAAGCCAGTCATTCTTGATCCTTAAGCATTTGTTACAAAGAAGGATATTGTAGCAGGCAATGGGAGTTGCTTCTGAATATTTACATTGGTCTCCAAGAGTATATATGACCCTCCATGACCCTGCAATTTGTATGGAATTTATGACAGAACAAGACAGACTTTTGAGGGCTAATGCACTGTTCTAGTCTGTTTTGTGACATTGAAATATATCTTTCAGGAAGTGTTCAGATTCAGATTTATTTATCTCATGTACATCAAAACATACAGTGCAATGCGTAATTTGCATTAACGACCAATGATGTCACCACATTCTGATGTAAACAGAACATTCCACATTGCTTGACAGAACCACTTTGACCACAACAAAACAGAACATATCAAGTGACAAACCAACAAAAGTGAAACAAGCCCCATTCTTCCCTATTCACATACACAACCCTCTAACCCCAGAGCAGGTCATTTTCTGCTTCCAGCCTCCAGCGTGCTAGTGGCTTTGTAGATATTTGGCCTTCAGCTTCCCCTGTGGACTTGCAGAAATTCGCGGCATCAGGGCTCTGGCCATTGGGCCTTGATGGACTTCTGATCTATCTTCAGGCTGAACAATCTCCGGGAGTTGATTTGGGCTTCTGATCAACCTTGGGCTTCAATCTGTCGTATTGACCAAGGATGTGCTAATGACGATAAATGAGGACCCGAATTCCAGGCCTTGAACTCCAGATTCACTGATGATGTGACCCTGAATGTCCTTGCTGGTCTGCCATCCCACCATCCAACCACGTCCACGTCACTGGCATTCAAATGTGGAGTGGATTCTTAGATTCCAGTTTCCTCACATCCCCATCCCTAAAGTTCAACCTGGCTCCTAACTCCCCCCCGCCCTCAGAACTATTTCTACAAACCTAGAAAAAACAACGAAGTGTGAGATTGTTAACTTGCTATTGTTCTCCAAATCTATAGATTTGGAGAAGATAAATTCACATCCTTATGATTAGTAAACTGAACTAAATATAATGTTCTATCCAATCCTTGGCTATTATGCGCTGTGAGTCACAGTACATACGAGATTACTCTCCAGTTAATAGGGTATTAGTGCCCTTTCTTGTGCACGCCATGAAGTATATATTGGTGCAGTTGTTAAAACTGTAATCAATTCATTTCTGGAATTTATTTCATTTAAATTCATTTTCTGGAAAGTGTCTTTTCATTGATTATAAGAAAAAGTGAAGTAACACATTTTATTAGAAACATGGAAGTTCAGAGGATTCTAGAACTCCTATTACATTCATTCAGCAATTTAACTTTTCCATTTTCTGTGTTAGAGAATGCCACAGGTTTGTCTCCCAAACAGTGAAGAATATTTTTCCTGGTAAGTATTGTCCTGAGTCCTGAAAGTGTAGCGTTGCTCTCAACTTCTCTAAGTTTCAATGAGATTCCTTCTTATTAATTTTAAACACAACAGTACACTAGGGTAATTGACCTAACTGACAAATCTTTGTTCACATTCTCTGGAAAGGAGACCAACACTGGTCACAATACTCCAGCTATGGTCTCGTTAGGTAAAGTTGTGGAGCATGTGCTCTAACTAGACTTATCATTGAGCTCAATGGTGACAGATTGACACGATGAGGGAGAGTCCCTCAAAGTTAAGCCAACCTTGTAAAACAAGATAAATAAAAGCAAATACTTGAGTTGTTTCGCATAATTTTAATTATCAATACTTTGAAACTCTCTCTATCTATCAGAGAGAGGGATCTGTCTGTTGAGTCCTTTCCAAAGCTTTTTATCTATTTGATGTATGTAGAAAGATGTAATAGCCAAGCAGATTGAATATTAGTCTGTCTGGTCATCTGTCTGTCCAATTTGTTGTTTAGTCTATCTGACTTTCTATCTATATATCTACCTAGTTGTCTGTTTATCAATTCAAATCATTTACTTATTTGTATGTACGTGTATATTTATTTATGTATGTGTGTGCTCAGTTACCAAAATCCCAAATCACCCTGTATACTTCTTATTAAGCTCTTTAAATATTTGAATTCTAAACCTCAGAGGTGAAAACCAGCAGACAGTGTCTCTAATCCACCTGCATCCCAAGGTTCAAACCTTATTAAGATAGCCATCATGTAAACTGGTATGAATCTGACACCTTCCTTTGAGATGATGCACAGTTGTTTTAGTTTCCCACATGCTGCAGATGCAGAGATATAGGGAGGTATCTGACTTTAAACATCGCAGACTGACAATGCTCCAGTTAGTCTGGATATAGTCTGATAATAAAGGTTGCTTCAGTGCCACTGATTTTCTCTTTGAAAATAAGATTATATAAGAGAAGTTCATGTTTACTGTCTTCACTATTCTCTTTTGTTAATACTTACAGAAGTGACAATGGAGATTAAATATCTTAATGAGTGGACTCCTTCCTAAAACAATAAATGAGTTTAGCTTTTTTGGCCAATAATATTTGTTGAAACACTTTCACACACTCCCCTATTTTAGTTTATCCCAGCCCATTGTACCTTCATATATCATCCATGGATCAGTAAATTAGTAAGCTTAGCATTATTTAAAAACACAAGTTCAAAGGTTCCATAAGTCCTTCCAGCCATCTTCACAGTGGCATGTTCAAAAGCTTCATCAGTGCATGGAAAAGATTTGCACCAGTTTTAACTGAGCCCCAGACTGAGTTCTATTCTAATAGGCAAAGCATTCGTGAGCATAATCTATGGTTAATGTGATGCCAGCCTTATTCAACAAATTAATCTGAGATAAAATTCAGTGACATAATGCATACAAAACATTACAAAGTGCTAGAATTTTACAGTGCACTCGCTTTTATTCACAAGTTGCCTACCGTCAGTCCTTGTTCATCAGTGAATTTTCTTATGAATGGCAGATATTTCTTTGGAAATATTAACTTCAATGATTTTTACTGAGAGCAGCATGTTTATTCATTTTCAACTGAAATTTTATCTATATTTCAGAATCCAACTACCCTGAGTTGCTCAGATAATCTTTATTGCCGCACTGACTCACTAGTTTTTTTTATCATTGCTGCATTTTATACTGCTAATGCACATCTTTGTCAAGTTTTAACCAGCATATACCATGCTAAATCTATTCCTACTTTACTACAGATAGCTTGTTAACTCTAACAGTCTTGCTGCATTAAATATTTAGACATTTATTGAAAGATTACAATGAAGTATTGTTGATTGGTTGACTGACAACTATTTGGCAGAATGATGTGTTATTTAAAAATAGTTCAAATGGACCTTAGAGTTATGGAGCACTAGAGCACAAAAACAGGCTTTTCAATTCATCTAGTCCATACTGAATTGTTATTCTGCCTAGTCTCATTGACCTACTCCTGAACAATAGCCCTCCATACACCTCCCATCCAAATTACTTATCCAAATTTCTTTTAAATGTTGCAATCAAACATGAACCCACCACTTCAGCTGGCAGCGTGTTCCACAGTTGCAACATCACCCTGAGTGAAGAAACTAGCACCCAGCTTCCCCTTAAATATTTGACCTTTAGCCTTTGAACTATAACTTTTAGTTCCAGTCTCACCCGAACAGTGAGAAAAGTCTGCTTGTATTTGCCCTATCTATACCCCTCATAATTTTGTATACCTTGATCAAATCTCCCCTTATCCTTCTATGCTCCAGGGTACAAAGCCCTTATCTATTCAACCTTTCCTTATAACTCAGGTTGGCAACGTCATTGTAAATTTTCTCTATACTCCTTAAATCTTATTGATATCTTTCCTGTAGGTAGGTGAACTGCACACAATACTCTAAATTTGGCCTCATCAGCAATTTAAACAACTTCAATATAACATCTCAACTCCAGTACTTAATACTCTGATTTGTGAAGGCAAATCATAGTCATAGTCACAGTCATAGTCATACTTTATTGATCCCGGGGGAAATTGGTTTTCGTTACAGTTGCACCATAAGTAATTAAATAGTAATAAAACCATAAATAGTTAAATAGTAATATGTAAATTATGCCAGGAAATGTCCAGGACCAGCCTATTGGCTCAGGGTGTCTGACCCTCCAAGGGAGGAGTTGTAAAGTTTGATGGCCACAGGCAGTAATGACTTCCTATGACGCTCTGTGCTGCATCTCAGTGGAATGAGTCTCTGGCTGAATGTACTCCTGTGCCCACCCAGTACATTATGTAGTGGATGGGAGACATTGTCCAAGATGGCATGCAACTTGGACAGCATCCTCTTTTCAGACACCACCATGAGAGAGTCCAGTTCCATCCCCACAACATCACTGGCCTTACGAATGAATTTGTTGATTCTGTTGGTGTCTGCTACCCTCAGCCTGCTGCCCCAGCACACAACAGCAAATGTGATCGCACTGGCCACCACAGACTCGTAGAACATCCTCAGCATCGTCCGGCAGATATTAAAGGACCTCAGTCTCCTCAGGAAATAGAGACGGCTCTGACCCTTCTTGTAGACAGCCTCAGTGTTCTTTGACCAGTCCAGTTTATTGTCAATTCATATCCGCAGGTATTTGTAATCCTCCTCCATGTCCACACTGACCCCCTGGATGGAAACAGGGGTCACCGGTACCTTAGCTCTCCTCAAGTCTACCACCAGCTCCTTAGTCTTTTTCACATTAAACTGCAGATAATTCTGCTCACACCATGTGACAAAGTTTCCTACCGTAGCCCTGTACTCAGCCTCATCTCCCTTGCTGATGCATCCAACTATGGCAGAGTCATCCGAAAACTTCTGAAGATGACAAGACTCTGTGCAGTAGTTGAAGTCCGAGGTGTAAATGGTGAAGAGAAAGGGAGTCAAGACAGTCCCCTGTGGAGCCCCAGTGCTGCTGATCACTCTGTCGGACACACAACGTTGCAAGCACACGTACTGTGGTCTGCCGGTCAGGTAATCAAGAATCCATGACACCAGTGAAGCTTCCACCTGCATCGCTGTCAGCTTCTCCCCCAGCAGAGCAGGGCGGATGGTGTTGAACGCACTGGAGAAGTCAAAAAACATGATCCTCACAGTGCTTGCTGGCTTGTCCAGGTGGGCGTAGACATGGTTCAGCAGGTAGACGATGGCATCCTCAACTCCTAGTCGGGGCTGGTAGGCGAACTGGAGGGGATCTAAGTGTGGCCTGACCATAGGCCGGAGCAGCTCCAGAACAAGTCTCTCCAGGGTCTTCATGATGTGGGAGGTCAATGCCACTGGTCTGTAGTCATTGAGACTGCTGGGGCACGACATCTTCGGCACAGGGACGAGGCAGGATATCTTCCACAGCACAGGAACCCTCCAGCGCCTCAGGCCAAAACCTCTTTCTGTGAACCTATCTACCTGTGATGCCACTTTCAAGGAATTATAGATCTGTATTCCCAGATCCCTTTGTCCTACGAAACTTCTCAGTGCTCTACCATTCACTGTATAAGTCTACTCTGGTTTGTCCTCTTAAAGTGCAACATCTCACACTTGTCTGCATGAAATTCCATCTGCCATTTTCTTGATAGTTTTCCTTACTGTCCGCTACACCCCATATCTGGGTGTCATCCACAAATTTGCTGATCCAGTTTGCCTCATTATTATCCAATTCATTGATATCAACAACAAACAGCAAGGAGCCTAGCACCCATCTTTGGGGCACGCCACTAGTCAAAGGCCTCTAGTCAGAGTGGCAACCATCTGCTACCACTCTCTGGCTTCTCCTGCTAAACCAATGTTGAATCCAATTTACTACTTCATCCTTCTGGAGTAACCTTCCATGCGGGACTTGGTCAAAGGCCTTGCTAAAGTCCATGTAGACAACGTCCACTACCTTCCCTTCATCAACTTTCTTCGTAACCTCCTTAAAAAAACTCTATAACATTGGTTAGGTATCATTTATCATGCACAAAGCCACGTTGACCATCCCTAATCAGGTTTTGTCTCTCCAAGTACTTATATAATCCTGTCACTTAAAATGCCTGCCAATAATTTATCCACCTTTGATGTCAGGCTCACCAGCCTAAAAATTCCCGGTTTATTCTTAAAGACTATCTTGAACAATGGAACAACATTAGCTATCCTTCAGTCCTCTGGCACCTCAGCTGTGGTTCAGGACATTTTAAGTACCTCTTCCAGGTCCCCTGTAATCTCTGCATTGGCCTCCCACAAGGTCCAAGGGAACATCTTGTCAGGCCTGGGGACTTACTCACTCTAATTTGGCTCATGACAACAAGCATCTTCTCTTCTGTAATTTAGATATGGTCCATGACATCATTACCATCTTGCCTTAAAAATAGCATATATTCTATAGAGTCTGTGTCTGTCTCCCAACTAAATACAGATACATAAAGTTAATTTAAGATCTCCCCATCTCTTTCCGCACCATGCGTAGATGACCACGCGGATGTTCAAGTGAACGAATATTGTTACCTTCATTTTTTTAACCTTTTTTTTCCTCTGAAATAAGAGAAGTAGAACACCATCTCACGTATTTTTGTACTACTTCTTCCTCAACGCCAAGTGACCGAACCCTATGGAGTAGCCTCTCATGTGGGACTTTGCCATGTAGACAATGTCCACTATCTTTCCCTCATCAACTTTACTTTAATTGATGACTCATCTTATGTTAGCAATGCATTCCAAACAAAATCAACGAATTCATGCAAAAAATTATGAATTGTTATTTAAGATCAAGCTTTGTAATCTTCAACGTGGCTTTTATCCCAAAGTCAACCTTGTCCACAAATTTCTGCCAGTAGCATCCAACTGAAAAGAGCCTGCACATTTTTTAAGAAATAAATTTAAAAAAGAGATTGACTTCCCTAAGCCATTCAATTTAGTTCACTTTAAATCATTTCCTGTGCTTTTAAAAGACATTTACCTACAGAAGGTAAGCTTGATTTTGCATTTAGAAATGCATATAGAGCATTGTGGGCAAGCTATATTGGTGTCAGAATTGTGTGGCCACACATGGGGTGCCCCCAGCACATCCTTAGGTTTTGTTGAAATGTTATCCAATTTCTGCTGTATTAATGAATCAAGACCAGGTTTCCAGACAGAAATGCTTCAATGAATATATCTTCATACATAAACAATGCTAAATTGTGTTAAGCAATTGCACTGGGACATGAAAGATATTAATGTCTGTAAATACACTCAGCAACCACTTTATTAGGTACCTCTTCTACTTAATAAAGTGGCCACTGAGTGTATGTTTGTGGTCTTCTGCTGTTGTAGCCCATCAACTTTAAGGCTCAACGTGTTTGTACATTCAGAGATATTCTTCTGCACACCACTGTTATTTGAGTTTCTGTCGTTTGTCTGTCAGGTTGAACCAGTCTGACTATTTTCCTCTGATCTCTCTCATTAACAAGACATTTCCCCCACAGAACTGCTGCTCACTGGATGTTTTATTGTTTTTGCACAATTCTCTGTAAATTCTAGAGACTGTTGTGCATGAAAATCTCAGGAAATCAGTAGTTTCGGAGATACTCAAACCACCCCATCTGGCACCAACAATCATTCCACCGTCAAAGTCACTTAGATCACATTTCTTCCCAATTTTGATGTTTGGTCTGAACAACAACAGAACCTCTTAACCATGTTTGCTGTTTTTATGCATTGAATTTCTGCTACTTGAATTGATGATTAGGTATTTGCATCAACGGGCAGATGTACAGGTGACAGTAATAAAGTGGCTACTGAGTGTATGTCTATCAGAAGTATGAACCTGAAATTCAAAAAGTGCAATTTCATGCAAAATACTTGCAAGTTTTTTGAATATACCTAACAGAGAAATTTAGTTGAATCTGATTCTTTCTTGGAGAATGATAAAGATGGAGTGTCCATTTGTCTTGTCATTTTTCATAAATGGACTCTTGCAAGATGAACATATCTTTGGTCAGTTGCATTTAACTTAGGTCAGTGCCGTATATTAAATTCTTTTCAATTAATTATAGTAAATTACTTCAAGAGAAGAAACAATGGTATAAGTACAGTAAATGTAATGAATGGAGATTTAAGAACATTGTCAAATAATTTAACCAATGAAATTCAGTTGGTCAGGTATCAGAACTGATATATTCAGGGATCTCAAAATCAAGAGTAATAAATTGATTCACAACAAATGCAGGAAGATGAGACAAGCTCGTTTGGCAACACAGCTGGCACCAACAAGTTGGGCTGAAGGGCCTGTTTTTGTGCTGTATTACTCTATTATGACTCTATGACTTTATCACTCCATTTGACCAGTTGGTTTGATAATTCATCCAATAAGTGTTTTTTTTCCCCAGAATGATATTTTGAACTTTTTTACACAAGATTTAAAAACTTAAAAAGCCAGTAAGTTTCAAGTTAAGTTTTTAATTCAGTATTCAGGAGAACAATATGTGACATATTTTGAAGTAATGGTTTTAATTGCACATTTGTGCAACATAAACTTGCATATGTCAAGGACTCTTTCTACTTAAAGTTACTTTATTTCCTCTAGTTTTCTCTAATTGGGGTTCTAGATAGAGCCTGAGCTGGCTTTGGGATCCTACATCTTCATCAAGAGTTCCTACTTTTCTTACAATGACCTTGCCTACCTCTACAATATCCCACTTCTCTTATGCCTTAAATTACCCTGGATCAAATTCTGCTGAATGACTCCGGACTCAAGAATTGTAAAGCTGACCTTGCCAGTCTCTTACCTTTCAACCCTGTAAGTTTGAGCACGTCAGAAACTCAGCCCAGCTATCCTTCTTGCCTCTGTAGCTGCCTCCAATCTAAACTCTCTTATTCAGGGCGCATGGTTCACTGTCTCACCATTGGCAGTCATGCCTTGGACAGCCGAGGAACAATGAAGCATCTTGACCTGGAGTTCAACATCCATTACCCTCCACAGATGCTACAGTACCTGACCCTCTGAGTGCCTCCAGCATTGTGCTTGGAGCTCCAGATTCAGCATCTGCACATTCTTGCTTTTCCGAAGAAAACACTCTTGCTATTGAACATCAGGCATCCAGGCCATTCCTGACCTCAGCATGACAATACCTAGGCATGGATGTCGAATCTGTTACTGCAGGAAGCTAGTGTTTCTTTACAAATCTCGAGATTGAGGGTCAGCATAACTCAGCCCATTAAACACTCTGGTTTCCCATGAGTACCATCACTGTATCATCTCTCTTGTCTGCAAAATCAATATTTCTTCTTTCTGTATCTTAACCACTACTGCAATCATGCATCTTTTAACCGTTTAATGCCATGGATTTAGTAGATATCCTTAGCATGTATTTCAGGAGTATATATGCTCATTACTCACTTTCCATTCTGTTAATGTGTACCCTAGCTGCGTTTTATACTTCAAATGCTAAAACCTCTGATATTCACCTAAGGGACTATTTTTCACATGACAGTCATAATTTCCCAATCCAGTTATTATGCTTACTTTCACAGATCAGTGATTCGGATCACACACAGGAATTCTGTCTGATATGTCGCCCCCCCCTCCTTTGTGGCAGATCACATTATAAGTTTTGACTTAATTAAAAATATCTCTTGTTATAAAGAAGGTTCCAGCTGAAAAGGACCTCCATCAAAGACTTGCTATTGGATGTACTCTGTGGCCTTTCTTTAGTTACTTCTTTTGTAATTTTAGAGGAGATTAATGAGTTTCCTGTAAGTGCTACTCACAGATACATCTTGAGATAGCCCCAGGCATAAATCCAGTCATTCTTGAAAGTCCTGTATCCAGTATGTCTGAACCAGAATAAATCATTCCCTGTGTGGTCCCTCTCTCTGGACAACTGCCATAAGCAAGGGAGAAATTGTTTTCAAAAATCATTTACAAGTTGGGGTGGCTATTTCAACCCAATATTAGAAAAAAACATGAAAATATATCATATTTATTAAGGGATAGGGTCATGTGATGTTGAATTATAAAAGCTATTACAGCATCAAAAATTGAGTAATAGGGAATGGTTGCAGACTGTTAGCTATCAAATTGTATAAAAGCAAATGATTCAGTGTAACTTTGACCTTCAGCAATACATCTGGAATTTATAACACTACTTATTTTGACCAGTATTCCGGCCACAGTAAAAATGTGTTTGGGCTTTGGATATTATTAGGACACAGTTATCTGTTTTTATTAATTGGAATGTAAAATTATATACTGAATATTTTCCTCAGCACTTTCAAAAAGCTTGTTATAAAAAGTTGGCAGCTATTATTCAATGAGTGGTTAGTGTGTAATCACATTTATATTTTCCTCTCCACTGAAGTACTTTAAACAGAATGTCTTGCATTATTCTTGTCCTGCTGGATCCATGCAGCTGAGCTGACCTACAGTAATAGTTTGATTAGAGTCATGAGGAAAGAAATGGAAAGTAATGGACAGAGCTAAGTGATCCCACATTCAGCGGATTAGCTCAAAGCTCTGCAGCCTTGCCACCTCTCATCATGAACGGTGGTGAACAATTAAACAGCCAAGAATATTGTCTTCTTCCTCTTCAACCAGCATGCAAGTGCTAAGGACAAGACTGAGCTTCAGAACTGCTCAGCCAGCTTGCTTTCACCATCACAAAAGCTGCTCTTTATTCAATATGCATCTCTCCATGTGACATCATGGTTATGTGATCGGATAATATTCTAAATCTAGCCATGCCAGTGGACAAATTGTTTTAATATAATTGATTTAGTGTTTTAATACAATTGATTTAGTGGCAATACTGGCATCCACCCAACAATGTGGCATGTTTACTAGGTAGGTCATGTTCATAAAATGCAGCAGAATGCTATCTAATTACTGCCTGATTATTCTACTGTCTGCAGTGTGAGAGTCCCTCAGCGCAGTGTCCCATGTCCAACAATCTTCTGCTGCTTCACTTGTGTCTTTTTTTACTATTAAGTCAGAAGTAGAAATAAAAAGAATGTCCAAATGTCAATTTGTGAAAAGGGCTTGGACATTTTAAAATTTATAATTGTAAGTTAAAAAGATACTTATTTGTGAAATGAGACTTATAAAGTCTGCTTTAAGGATGCATAGGAGGCTGTGAAAGAAATAATATTTGGTTTTACTTATTTTATTAGTGTATGCATATTTATTTGAAGCCATGGTAACATGGCAGGATGGAACCAGTGAGGTTCTAATAAGACCACATTTCATCCTATGTCCCTGACTTTAGTCCAGAATAACTTGCAGAAATTATGTGAGGGTATGAAAGGTACTGATGGCTGTTTTCCATTGCCTAATATGTATTGCAAATTAAAAACAAAAATCCTGAAAGAGACGTTGAATTCTGCATTAGAAATCTGCGCAGATGATTCCAAAGTCTGGATGTGTAATGTTTGAAGTTTACCATTGTTATTACAAGATCTGTTGTGTCCCAGCAAAGATCAACAGATGTGTTGTTAATGTTAGCTACTCCTATGCAGATCTTTTAAAGGTTTGTTGCTGCATTTGGGCTTCCACATGAAATCCACTACAGAGATTTACCTGACTGATGTCAGAAATAAAATATGTGTTTTCTCCTCTTTTCTTCTCATGCAAGTAATTCTCCTCTACCTCATTCTCCTTCTCCTCTACCGCTATCTTCTCCTCCTCCTCTGTCTCTTCCTCTTTTATCCCTTTTGATTTACTTTCATTCCAGTTTCATGGATTCTGAAGGGGCTAATGAAACCAATGTGAGAACTGCAGCCTCTTCTGCAGATGTTGGCTGACAGGGTGGCTGGGTGGTAGGTTTGTGAGATGGTGTGCTGTTTCCATTACTCACAAAGGGCTTCTGTCTACCTCTGCTGCGTGGTCTCAGTTTCCCTATATATTTTTTTTCAGATATTTTAGTAAATGGTAATGATAAATAAGGTGTAACTCTTATGAACATGTCATTGACCAAGACTTTCCAGCTGTTTCGAATAACAGAAATTAGATATAAAATTGTATTTACAAACCTCCAAAAACATTTTTAAAAAGGAGAAATGCTGTTATTTTATTTATACTTTAAATTGCCATTTGCAGCATCTGCTTTGACCTTTACTCATTTTGCACCTTAACATTTACCTGATTCACATTCACCTGGAAAGCAATCCTCCATCCTCTCTAAAGATCAACTTATACAAAACCCCATCTGTATCCCATTGCACAGTAACTAACACTTACACATCAGAACTATATTGGTTCTTCCAGCACCACAACTCTAAAATTATCATCCTCATATTAAAACACTTCATGGTCTCACCATGATATTACCTCAGTAATCATAATCACTCTCACCCCATTTCCACTGCCGCTACCACTTCACCTTCTGACTAGTCTTTTGGACATACTGTACTCTTCCCCATATTGATACCTGTACTTTCAGACCTTTGGGCCACCCATTCTGGAACCTCTTTCAGAAACCACTCTCACTCCAACTTTATGGGTCTCGACAAAGCTCACTACTTCATTTAAGCTTTTGCTCACCCCTCCTAACCTCCATGTTTTTTTTTAAATTTTTGGTGTCTGATTATACCACCACAAAATGATGTTGAACATTTTTCTAGGTTAATGATGCTATGTAAGTTCTTTCAGCCATGAAGCATTCTGTTGGATTAAGCAGAAATATAATTTTATATGTAGGAAACTTGAGTTTTGACCTCAGTTATGCTTGGCTCTTGGTCTGCAAACACCATTCCATCCAAAAGGTCATAACACAATGATGAGAGTAGCAAAGTATGCACCACACAGTGGTTTACTATGGGATTATATTATACCTCTGCACACAGTGCACTTTTGTATTGATATTTTCAACTGTACTCATATTGGTTCCCCGATGCACTTGTGGCCAGGAAAATTAAACACGGACCCATTCCACTGGCTCCCCACAGACTCCACCACTTCTGGAGGGTTTCAAATGCAACTCTAGGAAGTCAAGGAATAGATCCACCCAATGAAGCACAAATAATGGGAATATAACATGTGATTAGTTTGTTTGTCTTGGTAACCATGTGCTGGGTTCATTGCAATGTTGTGTGGGATGAGGAAAGGAGTTAATATTGAAAGGCATCCTTGTCCAGTCTTATCAATTGCAGTTGTCAAGGTGGAATATCCAGCATTGGAAGGAATTATTTTACTTCTGTCTCCTTGCTCACCGTGAAACAAACTCTCCAGTGAGTCACTGCTCAAAAGTAAGCCTCAACCAAAAAAGCAACCAGGTTGCTGACCTTAGGAAAGGAAAAAACCTCCCTAGCGGAGTTTCCATTACGATTCTTAACTGTAGTGTTCATAGACTGTTTAATATAGTGAGCAACAAGGGTAAAGCTTATAAAATGATAGGCTTTATTAGTAGTGAGTAACTTTCAACTAACTGCAGTGACTGATAAAACAGCATATCAAAAATTATACCACATCATTCTTCAAATTATATACAAGCATATATATGACTTTTATTTCCTCTTAAAAAAGAAACTTATAACAATAATAACTATCCGTACAAGCTTCTATCAGATATTAACCAACCTGCAAGTTTAAACTTTATGTAGACATATATTCAGTCAATTATAAATAAAAATTGAACATTAATCTACTCATTTTCTAACATTTCACCACAATGCCACCATATAAATTAAACTTAAAACTACACTGCCTTGCTCTTTCATCACCATCGATATTCAAACTCATTTCATATAAAGCAATTGTAAGTTCTTCTATGGGTCAGCCGGTGGTGTATTGGCATCAGCAATGGACTTTTAGGTGGATGGTCCTGAGTTCGAACTTGGTCGGGTCCCAAAGTGGGCCCCAGCAGTATCTGTGCAGAAGAAAGGCCCGGCAATCTACTTCTGTATATTGCCACAAAAATGATGACTTGAAGGCACCCAACAAGTTCTTCTGAATTATTTCTTAATGAAACAAATAACAAGGACAGACCTCCAAACAAACTTATATGGATATCTATATGGATTTTAGTAAGGCATTTGACAAGGTTCCACATGGTAGGCTTATTCAGAAAGTTAGAAGGCATGGGATCCAGGGAAGTTTGGCCAGGTGGATTCAGAATTGGCTTGCCTGCAGAAGGCAGAGGGTGGTGGTGGAGGGAGTACATTCAGATTGGAGGATTGTGACTAGTGGTGTCCCACAAGGATCTGTTCTGGGACCTCTACTTTTCGTGATTTTTATTAACAACCTGGATGTGGGGGTAGAAGGGTGGGTTGGCAAGTTTGCAGACGACACAAAGGTTGGTGGTGTTGTAGATAGTGTAGAGGATTGTCAAAGATTGCAGAGAGACATTGATAGGATGCAGAAGTGGGCTGAGAAGTGGCAGATGGAGTTCAACCCAGAGAAATGTGAGGTGGTACACTTTGGAAGGACAAACTTCAAGGCAGAGTACAAAGTAAATGGCAGGATACTTGGTAATGTGGAGGAGCAGAGGGATCTTGGGGTACTTGTCCACAGATCCCTGAAAGTTGCCTCACGGGTGGGTAGGGTAGTTAAGAAAGCTTATGGGGTGTTAGCTTTCATAAGTCGAGGGATAGAGTTTAAGAGTCGTGATGTAATGATGCAGCTCTATAAAACTCTGGTTAGGCCACACTTGGAGTATTGTGTCCGGTTCTGGTCACCTCACTATAGGAAGGATGTGGAAGCATTGGAAAGGGTACAGAGGAGATTTACCAGGATGCTGCCTGGTTTAGAAAGTATGCATTGTGATCAGAGATTAAGGGAGCTAGGGCTTTACTCTTTGGAGAGAAGGAGGATGAGAGGAGACATGACAGAGGTGTACAAGATAATAAGAGGAATAGATAGAGTGGATAGCCAGCGCCTCTTCCCCAGGGCACCACTGCTCAATACAAGAGGACATGACTTTAAGGTAAGGGGTGGGAAGTTCAAGGGGGATATTAGAAGAAGGTTTTTTACTCAGGGAGTGGTTGGTGCATGGAATGCACTGCCTGAGTCAGTGGTGGAGGCAGATACACTAGTGAAGTTTAAGAGACTACTAGAGTATATGGAGGAATCTAAGGTGGGGGCTTATATGGGAGGCAGGGTTTGAGGGTCGGCACAACATTGTGGGCCGAAGGGCCTGTACTGTGCTGTACTATTCTATGTTCTATTAACTTCCTGAAAGAAAAAGAACAAACAATATTAAGTAATATAAAATGTACAGTGCCTTGAAAAAGTATTCAGTCCCCAAAACTACTTTCACATTTTACTGTCTGATTTTCTAAATTTAAAATATATTGAAGTAGGATTTTGAGCTAATCTGCAAAACATTGTGCATCATGTCAAATCAAAAGAAAAATCCCAAAACCTGTCAACAATTATCATCCTCCACTTATCATCTGCCTCTCTGTTTATTGCTCAGTGTATTTCAGTCCTGTGTTTTCACCTGTTTGTTGCCAGATTGTGCCAATGAATTTTCCTGAGCCTTTCTAGCATTTGTATCTGAACTCTGTCTGAATATCGACTCTGCCTGTTTCCTAATTCTGGTTTTTGGATTTCTCTGGATCTTTTGATCTCTGCCTGAACTTTGACGCCGACTGTGTTTGCACCTCGGGATTTGTTACTCAATTAATATCACTGTGTGCACAGTACTGGGTCTGCGATTGGATCTCTGCTCCAGCATCTTGACACAGGCTAAAATAAAAGCATATCCTTGCCCATAACGACTTTGCAAAGTGTCACATAGAAGATATTGTAAAGATGTGGAAGAAGGTCTTGTGGTTGGATGAGACTAAAGTGGAACTTCTTGGCCTCAACACTAAGTGGTACATGTGCCGTAAATCTAATACAGTGCAACAGCCTGGTAACACCATCCCTACTGTAAAGTATGGTGGAGGTAGCATCATGCTATTGGGATGCTTTTCAGCAGCAGGGACTGGAAATTTGGTCAGGGTGGATGGGAGGATGAATGCTTCTAAATACAGAGAGGTCCTGGATAAAAACCTGCTGGCTTCTGCTGAAAAGCTTGAACTGGAGGGGAAGTTCATTTCTCAGCAGGACAATGACCTAAAGCACACTGCCAGAACAATCATGGAGTGGCTTCAAATGAAGAAAATGTTCTTGAGTGGCCCAGTTAGAGTTTTGACCTTAACAAAATAGAACAACTCTGGCATGCTCTCAAGATTGCTATCCACTCACTGCTCCCCAATAATCTGGCACAGCTTGAGCAATTTTGCAAGGAAGAATGGGAAAATCTTACTCCAAAATGTTGTGCAAAGCTAATAGAGACTTATCCAAAAAGACTACTGGCTGTAATAGCTGTGAAAGGTGGTTCAACCGAGTACTGACCAAGGGGGATTTTCCACTTGATTGTCATGTCTAAATGTACTCAAATTAACTATCTAAGGAATTTAGCACTAATCTCAGTGATGAATTGAAAGTTAAAAGGGTGTTTCTTTTTTTTAGGAGGGAATGGAGTTCAGAAAATTTCATACTATCAAAGATAGTTCTTTGATAATGCCTTTACACCGGAATTATTGTTTATGTAAATCTACGAAAGGTGATTGATAACTTCGTGGCCTAAGGTAGAAGGAGTCAAATGTAGAAAACCTAGCATATTTATTTTTCCTACATTTACACACTTAGTCCAGCAGTCGTGGAGCATATGGATCCCTTCTTTATAGAAGTCGGCATCTTGGACCTCCAGAAAGTGGTCCACAGCAGGGGTGATTGATAAGTTTGTGGCCTAAGGTAGAAGGAGATGAGTTATTAACTTCAAACTTCCTGCATTCTCACGCAAGGAGTTGAACTGCATGTGAATGTAACGAGAGCTGTATAACTTATCTCCTTTTACCTAGGCCACAAACTTATCAATCACCCTTGCTGTGGACCACTTCTACAAAGAAGGGATCCGGACGCACCACAACTGCTGGACTAAGTGTTACGTGTAGGAGGGGACTATGTTGAAAAATAAATGTGCTAGGTTTTCTAAAATTGACTCCTTCTACCCTGGGCCACAATCTTATCAATCACCCCTCGTATGATCTTTATTATCATCATAATTATTAGATAAATCATCATGATCATAATCATCATCATTTTACATAGGTGATCATTGTCTTCCTCTCTCTATCTATGACCGTGATTGTTCTTGGCAAATTTTTCAACAGAAGTGGTTTCCTATTGCCTTCTTCTGGGCAGTGTCTTTAAGAGACAGATGAGCCTAGCCATTATCAATACTCTTCAGGGATTGTCTGCCTGGCATCAGTGGTAATATAACCAGGAGTTATGATATGATCATATCACCATCCACTACCTGCTCACATGGCTTAATGTGATCCTGATCAGGGTGCTAAGCAGGTACTGCAGCTTGCCCAAGGGTAACCTGCAGGTAGCGGATGGAAGGAGCACCTTACACCTCCTTTGGTAGAGATGTATCTCTACCCCGCCACCCAAATCATCATACTTTCTCTATTAGATAAGTCAAATACTTTATTTAAAATAGTTTTCAGAATATAAGAAACTATATCTAACAATTATTTTGGATATATTTTCTGGTATTTAGTTTATTCTAAATTATTCATGCAAGGTAATGTTTGGATAATCAATGAAGTTATCAAGAGTTTGAGGAGCAGCAAAAATATATCGATGGAGCACAACAGCCCAAGGTGCTTCAACAATGTATTATTAATCAAGATTTGGCAAAAAATGTAATTTGATCTAATGATCAAAAGATTTGTCAATTTAGCTTTTAAGAAGCATCTCAAAGGAAGAGAAAAGGAGAAAGAGTCAAAGCAATTTAGATTGAGTTCTAGACAGTTGAAGGTCTGGATGCTACTGGTACAATACTAATACTGGGGTTCAACAAGAACTGAAAAAGCATAGAAATATTAGAGGAATAGAGAAATTTAAAAAAAACAAGAGGGTTTGTGACCTTATGATGGAATTTAAAAAACCCAGAAAATATAGTAAAGATAGCAATTGTATCTGTGAAAATATAGTTAAGATAGTAATTGTATCTGTGAGAACCAGTCAGTACCATACATTCAGAACTTTTCTGGCACCACAACGTAATGGTGCAGAGAATTCCAGATTTCTATGTAGCCTTAGTAAGAATATTTCCTGACTACCCTCCTAATTTTCTGTTTAACTGAATCTGTTGACTTTCAGAGCCAAGATATTTAAATTCATCAATTGAAAAGCATATTGTCCACACTGAGATTGATACCTCATTTTTTCCAATGTAAGTTATTAGTTTTGGATTCAGGAGCTTGACATTTTTAAGTTTGTTCTCAGTCATCCATCTTTTGGTGGGCAAGGCCACTAGGATTTTTTTTTTCAAATTTTGGATGTGATGTTTTTGACTGGAAGGCTCAAGAGGTATTGCTGTTCAATGTGAATGACGCCATAGTACAGAAAGGAAATGTAGTTTGTACTCGTTACATCATTAAAGACCCCTCACACCCTCTCCATGAACTGTTTGTTCTTCTGCCATCAGGCAAACGTTACAGGAGCATCAAAACTAAAACCACAAGGCTACTAAACAGCTTCCTCCCACAGGCAGTCAGACTGCTAAATAGCTGCTCCACCTGACCCTGCTTTGGACACTTTTAACTTGCACTGGACACTTATAACTGATTTAACTGACATGTGGCTGTTGTGTTTTACTATTTATTGTTATGTTTATTATTTAGTGTTGCGTTTGTTATGTTATGATTGCACTGCCCGTGAGAAATGCTGTCTCATTCTGCCCTGCAGAGCTGATGTATGGTTAGAATGACAATAAAGTTTTTTTGAATCTTGAATCTTAACTTGTATGTACTGGGCAGACGATACTGGAAAAGATGGAGTCACTGTGGTCAATGTTATAAGGCACTGGTCAGAGTACACTTTGAAGTATTGTGAGCAGTTTTGGGCTCCTTGTCTAAGAAAAGATGTGCTAGTATTGGAAATAGTCCAGAAAAGGTTCCCAAGAATGTTTCCAGGAATGAAAAGTGTTAACGTATAAGGGAATTTGATGGTTCTGGGCCTGTACTCACTGGAGCTTAGAAGAATGAGGGAGAATCTTATTGAAACTTAACAAATATTGAAAGGCCTAGATAAAGTGGATGTGGGGAGGATGTTTCCTATATAGGATAAGTCTAGGATCAGAGGGCACAACCTCAGAATAGAGGGATGCCCATTTAGAACAGAGATGAGGAAGAATTTCTTCAGTCAGATGGTGGAATTTATTGATATGGTTGGTCGTGAGGGCAAGTCATTGAGTTTATTGAAAGCGGAGGTTGATAGGTTCTTGATTAATCAGGGTGTCAGAGGTTACAGGGAGATGGCAGGGAAGTGGGGTTGAAAGGGATGGTAAATCAGCCATGAAGGAATGGTGGAGCAGACTTGTTGGGCCAAGTGCCCAATTCTGCTCATATATATTATAACCTTACTCTCACTCTGTAGCCTTTTTCACAACAGTTTTTGATAAATTCCTAACCTTTCCTGGAACCTCTGTGTAAATATTATAGTGCTATGTTGTAGAACTAAATTTATTTTGAACATTCATCCAGCAAAATGTCAACAAAACCATAATTACTTTTTCATCGTATTTAACTGTTACTAGCCTTTATATGGTTCAAGTCTTTCTCTTTTTGTAATTTTTCTGTCCTGGACACCTAATTTACAGTCTGTGATCCAGGAAACAATTACTTTGAAGGTGGAAGTTTGGCTGGTAAGAACACTGAATGTTGAAGTTTGTTGCTTTTTCCGAGGCAGCTTCTGGTCAATGAAATATTTAGTTCAGCTAAAATGTTTTGGACACTGCTTTGGTAAAACATTTTGGGCAGGGTTTGCTTTCTCTGTAAACTCTTGGATTTTAGATAACTTTTAGAAAGTAGTACTTATTGATCATAATTTGCTGCAGCAGGGCATCTAATGGCATTTACCATTATTTGACTTGCTTTTGAACGTATAGATTTTAAGTGTTTTTTACAAGTTGAAGTTGAGTTTATTGTCATGTATACAAGTACATGTTATGCACAGGTGCAACAGAAAATTTACTTAAGCAGCATCACAGGCACATAGCATCATAATAAGGTACATTCACAAGAAAACACAATTAGAATAAGAAAGGCAATTTCAGTGCAAAATGGTTGAAGTGGTCTTGGAGTTACTGAATTCTCCTGATAAGGGTTGTCCTGGATGGTTCAAGTACTGAATGATTGAGAGCAGTAGCATGGACGTTTTGCAGTGTTACAGCAAAAGAAACCAGACATCTGCTCTGCGACTTTTTGTTCATGAAGAACAACCTTGCAGAATAAAGTTTAACTGCAAAATTAATTGGGAAAAAAAACTAAAGGGCTTTTAATGTGGTTGAATTCAGTGCCAATTCATGATGAGGAATTGGAAATGGGAACTGACGTTTGGATAGAGAGACTTTAAGAGAATTAGAATAGTAAAGTGAAACAAGATGTTTCTGAGAATCCATTGCCGGGTCTGGAGGCTCTGAATTATATGGAAATATTGAATAGGTTAGGACTATTCCTTGGAACGTAGAAGATTGAGAGGAGATTTGATAGAGGTATCCAAAATTATGAGAGATATAGATAGGGTAAATGCAAGTAGGTTTTTTCCACTGAGGTTGTGTGAGGTTGCAAACAGAAGTCATGGGTTAAGGGTGAAAGGTGAAAAGTTTAAAGGGAACATTAGGGGGAAACTTCCTCACTCAGAAGGTCATGAGAATGTGGAATGAGCTGTCAGCACAAGTAGTGCATGGGAGCATGATTTCAATGTTTAAGAGAAGTTTGAATAGGTACATGGGTGGCAGGTATGGAGAGTCTGGTCCTGGTGCAGATCTACAGGAGTAGGCAGTTTAAAGGTTCGGCATGGACTAGATAGGCCAAAGAGCCTGTTTCTGTGCTGTACTTATCTATGACTAAATTCTGAAGTAACATTTCACATGTTCATATGTAACTAATGTGTAGCTAGAAATGAAAAGAAACAGAACCTTCTTGATCGGGTTTACTTTGCATCCAGAGTGATATATTGGTACCTATTACCTAGCCTTCAATAAGGTCAAGAGCACAGCACAAGAACAATATTTGAGTTTCAACTGCACATGCCATCCCTACTTGAAATGACACCCAAATGTTTATCCAAAGTTTAACAAATCATTTTGAGAACTATTTCCCTATTTTAATGCAAAAAATACTTGTTAATTGGTGTAATCATTTGATCTGAAGTGGGAAACTGAGTGATTGTTGTCATCTTATTATTTAGAATATATACTTTAAAAAAGACATTCAAATTAATGGTAAGATGTAAATGAATCTGTCCCTTCCCTTCCACCATATTATCATGTTTGCAAACATATACACTCAGACATTAGAGAAACCTAATATCTAAAAAGCCAATCATGTGGCACCAACCCAATACATAAAAGCATGAAGACAAAGTCAGGAGGTTCAATTGCTCAGACCAAACATCAAAACGTGATCTAAGTGACTTTGAATGTGGAATGATTGTTGGTGGCAGATGGGGCGGTTTGAGTATCTCAGAAACTCTGATCCCCTGGGATTTTCACGCACAGCAGTCTCAGAGAATGGTGCAATAAACAAAACAAAAAACATCCAGTCAGTGGCAGTTCTGTGGGTGAGACCAGTTCACTGAAGAAAGAGGTCAGAGAAGAATGGCCAGATGGGTTCAGCTGACAGGACTGTGACAGTAATGCAAATAATGACACATTACAACAGTGATGTGCAGAAGAGCACATCTGAATGTATAACACGTCGAACCTTGAAGTGGATGGGTCACAGAAGCAGAAAACCATGAACATACACTCAGTTGCCACTTTATTAGGTACAGGACGTACTGTATATCACTTCATTTTTAAAATCATTTTATTGATACATAATCTTCTACAGCTATAAAATGATACAAGACTTCAACAAATTAATGTATGTATATACAGTTAATACAGCTGAAGAAGAAAACTTATCAAAAAAATAATATATAATGAAAAAAAAATTTTATAAAGAAAAGAAGGAAAAAAGAGAACCCCAACTAATTAAAAGAAAAAAAAACCCACTAACTACAAGAGAAAGAAAAAGAAAAAAGAAAAAAAAACATTAGGAACCAACTCCTGGAGCAATACGACTTACAATCATCTATATATATAAAGAAGAAAAATCACCAACTGCCAACTTACATTTATATAAATAAGGTTGGAAGGAAACCATATAAATTAATTCAAATTAAATGATAATATTTGGCAAAAGAGCCCTATCTTCTCTCAAAATCGAATCGAGGATCAAAAGTTCTATTTCTAATTTTTTCCAAGCTAAGACATAACACTTGAGAAAACCATTGAATTAATTTAGGGGTACTGTATATCATAAGGCATAAATTTGTTGTCAGGTTGATGCAGGAATGATCACAGAGTGATGTCTTTATTTTTGCGGAAAAGAGGCAGAACGTGGGAATAACTTAACCACCTCCTGTTCATCCTCAATGTTTCTTATTAATCACTTTTTGAAACAATGATATATAATAACATGGTCATATATTTGTTTGATTCTTGATAAGCCACAGAAAATTTGAAATCTGCTGGAATTCTAAAATAAAATAGAAGATGCTAGAAATGCTCAGCAGGTCAGGCAGCATTTATAGAGTCAGAGATAGTGTTAATGCTTGGAGTCCATTGAAACTTTAACTTTGTTTCACTCTCTCTACAAGTTATCTGACTTGTTGAGTATTTCCAGTAATTTCTTTCTCTAGAGGCCAGTAGTAATGGCTATGTTCTGACAGTCTTTGGCTCTCCTTCAATAAATAATTAAAGACAGCACCCCTGCTGCAGAGTGCATTAAGTACAGGAGGCCAACAAATGTTAAAAGCCCTTGAAAGCAAACTGTCTCCAAGCCCCAAGTGGCAGTAGTTAGTCACAATGAGGGAAACATACAATTTTGGGGAGTGACTTGAAGGAATTGTTGGATGTTTTTGGAATGGAAATGTATTCCTGAACAAAGGTAATCCTAAAAAAGAAATCTGGATGCAGGTAGCAGAAAATAAAACATTGTCTCAATTGTGCATGGAACCTGGCATAGCAAGATTCCCAGGAGCAGACGGAAGCTTGGCATTAATCACAGAAGGAGTACACTTCTTCTTACCTGCCCCATTAAGCACATCCTGTCTCACCTGTGGTAATGTCTATTGGTGCCATATTACCTTCATTGGACAACTCAGAACCTACAGAGCAAGTCATTTTTGATTTTAAGGGACGGCCTGAGTAGAAAAGTAATTTTTGGAGTGGCATCGTATCCTCAAGTTCCTTTGAACTTTGGAATCCAGTGCTATAACCACAGTATTCTGAAAATGCATGATAGCATTTGACTTTCCATGGCAATTCTCAGACCTTAGTTATCTGCTGCTGGGCAGCAAGAGTTTTTGTGACATTATGTGGTAATGGGCTTTGCTGCCAGTTTCCACCCTGGAATGGATGTGCTTTAGGCTCGACAATGCTATATGCCACATTTGTGCTAGATTCTTCCATGCTCCTTGATATTGAACACAAGTTTTTGTCAGACTTCCCAATGCCCAGTTTCATTGTACTTGCTTGTCAATCTATTGCCACTGCCTGCATCATTGATGTTCTTATATAAAGTACTCTGCAGTGGAACTTGTGTACACTCTAAGCGCAGACACTCACCCTACCCTTTAACTGTACTGGCTGTATGTGTACTGTTGTATAACTAACATACCTGTTCTAATATTCCATAACTTTGCTAATAAATTAATCATCCAGAATGCCTTTTCAGCTTTCTATTTTGCTACCTCTAAGGATCAATGATCACACATTCTTTATATTCATCCACAACATTCAATATCCTCCCTTTTATTTCCTGTTCACAAGCCTAGTTTCACTTCCCTAAATATATTTAGAGAGGTGCAACAATAATCAGCTTTGGTTTCTGTTTGTCACTTTATGCCCCAACTGACCTGATTGTCAAAAGCTTTTCTCCTCATTCCTCAGAAGACAACTTTTGAAATGCACAGTAAGTTGAAGAATATCTGTGGCTTGTTATGTCAAGTGGTGTCTGAAGATAAATTTACTGTACTGATTAGTCCTGAAAGATTGAATTTCTTGTGGCATTCCACCCATGTTAGTTTCCATGACCTCCAGCTTTCTCTGTTTCTATTTCCTATAGATCATGTTTTCTGATGGACTTCTAGGTCATCCATTCCATTTTCTTCGCTCTTCACCACACCCTCCAGTGTAATGCACAAAATTCTTAAAGCTTGCTCTTAAACAAAGGAATGGCTAGGAGGACTGGGCCATTCACTCCTTCAAGGCTACTCTTCCATTATAAGATCATGATAAATTTATAAGCTCAGCTCAGCATTACCTTATACTCAGTGTAATATGTTACCCCCTTGATTATCTAGAGTCTTTCTACCCATGCCATGAAAAATATTCAAAGACTCTCTTCCCACTGCTCTTTGAAGAAGAACATTACAAAGTTGCATGGCCTTCTGAAAAATAAAAACATCACTTTATCCCTGTATTAGCTACACAACCCTTATTTTGAAAAAAAAAACTGACTCTTCACATTCTCCACGCAAGGAAAAGTCTTCACGTATAACCCCTAGGGTTTCAATGAAGTTATCTTGTATGTTTCTAAACTGCAGCATATAGAAGCCAAGCCTATCCAACCTTTCCTCAATGTTACACTTTTTTCCATCCCACTATCTGTCCAATAAAACTTCTCTGAACTACTTCCAAAGCATTAATATGCACCTTAAATATAGAAATTAATATGAAGCATGATATTCTGTATTGTTCATACATAAGACACTAATGAATTTCAGGATCAGAATCAGGTTTAAAATCCCTGGCATATGTCATGAAATTCTGTCCTTAAGGGTTTCAGCCCAAAATGTTGACTATTTATTAATTCCTATAGATGCCGCCTGACCTGCTGAGTTCCTCCAGCATTTTGAGCGTGTTGCTTTGGATTTCCAGCATCTGCAGACTTTCACGTGATGTGAAATGTGTTGTTTTGTAGCAGCAGTACATGGCAATACATAATAATTAAAAATCTACAAATGACAATAAGAGATAGGCAGTATATATAAAAATAAATTGAATAAGTAGCGCAAAAGGTGAGCAAATAAAAGAAAAAAATAGTGTACATGGGTTCATTGTCCATTCAGAAATCTGTTGGCATTGGGGAAGATGCTGTTTCTAGAACGTTGAGTGTGTGTCTCTAGGCTCCTGTACCTCCTTGGTGGTAGCAATGAGAAGAGGTCATGTCCTGTGTGATGGCAGCCTTAACGGTGGATGCCACCTTTTTGAAACATTGTTTTTTGAAGGTGTCCTTGATGCTGGTGAGGCCAGTGCCCATGATGAAGCTGGCTGAGTTTGCAACTTTTCGCAGCTTTTTCCAATCCTGTGTAGTGGCTCCTCCATACCAGATGGCATTGCAACCAGTTAGAATACTCTTCATGGTATATCTGTAGAAATTTGTGAGAATCTTTGGTGACATACCAAGTCTCCTCAAATTTCTAATGAAATATAACCACTGTCATGCTTTCTTTGTAATTGCATCACTATGTTGGACCCAGAATAGATCCTCAGAGATGTTGACACCCGGGAAATTGAAACCGCTCACTGTCAATGAAGACTGGTGTGTTTCCCTCGACTTCTCCTTTCTGAAGTTCACGATCTATTCCTTGGGCTTACTGATGTTGCGTGCAAGGTTGTTGTTGTGACCCCACTCAAACAGCTGATCTATTTCACTCCTCTACACCCCCTCGTGACTATCTGAAGTTCTGCCAACAATAGCTGTGTCATCAGCCAATTTATAGTGAAACATAGCCTTCATACTTTTGTAACACACAGCAAAGTTGCTGGTGAACGCAGCAGGCCAGGCAGCATCTCTAAGAAGAGGTAAATTCGACGTTTTGGGCCGAGACCCTTCGTCAGGACTCATACTTTTGTATTTGGTTCCCCTTATGTTGAAACTGAACATTCTGTTAGTTTTCCTAATTACTTGCAGTATGACTGTTTTAATTTCTGTAAATCATGAAACAGGGCACCCAGATGCCTTTACATCACAGAGTTTTCAATCTCTCACTATTTACATAAACTTTGTTGATAGTTTTCATAAAAAAACCTCACATTTTCCACTTTATATGCCTGATTTTGCCCAATCACTTAATCTAGCTGTCTTTTTCATGGATCTATATCTCCTCTTCACAACTTTCTTTCCTACCTATCTTTGTGTCATCAACTATTTTTGACCTTTTTTACAGTTTCTAAAATCAGCTTCACAATTAGAATAGTTGAGCACTGCTTAATCCTATTCAAGAAGAATTGGCTTGCTCTATGTCTGCAGCTGATTTCTGGAGCTCTTTAATTTAAATTTAAAAAGAAAATGGTGACCCATCAGGTCAGTCAGCATCTACAACAATATTACACACCTGTGAACTCTTGACAGAATTGAGAAGGAGTGAAACAAGCTTGTTTTCAGAGAAGGTGAAGAAATGATGGGTAGAACAAAGGGGATAGGGTCAAACCAAAGAAGTTAATGCGACAAAAGAAGCAGATTATGCTTGATTGTATATGTTACTAATTGCTAATAGCAAAGTTGTGGGACATGTCCAATGGGTTGGGGTATATTAATAGAAAAAAACTTGCTATTAGCAGCACAAAGAAACATAATGTAACAATGGAAAATAGGAAAGTTGAAGGCATCCTTTTCTCCAAAATTCACTTTCTTAAGGTCTGGAATCAATCATGTAGTCTTTCCTATTTTGCTCCCTTCCTGATTATTTACAGCATGACTGGTTAGCTTTATAGACAGGTTGTTTGACTCATTGACAGGGCCTCTTTTACCTCTGTTTGTTGCTTACCGATTCCCTCTTCACAAATGTTCTTCTTTGGTCAAAGTAATCTTTACTACAAGCAACAGTGAAACATGACCCTTTCCAGGATTCTGATTTATTTAGTTCCAAGTAACTTAAATTTCATACCAGTATTGTTGTATTGCTAATGTATCTGATTTTAACCACTTGTTTTTATTTGTATTTGACAGTTTCTTACTGGTATAATTGACCAAGGCATATTCTCTTCCTTTCAACTCTGATCCAAATAACCATGCAGTGCATTTGACTTTAAGATCATCTGCTATAATTTGCAATCCATATTATCACACAGCACTCAATGTAGTTCTTCATATTATAGCAATTTGAGATAAAGGATTAATAACATCTGCTTAACAATTGGTATCATTCACAAAATTCAGTTGCATCAGTGACAAATCAACAGCATATTTATGGTGACATTTGCCTTTCTGTTATGAATGCATTTCATTAGGAATATGAGAATACTTGTCACTAATGTCCCAGACAGTGGAATATGACAGCCAGCTGGCAATCAGTGCTTCCTGCATGTTACAGGCTGCGCTGGGGGCCACAAATGAAGCAGATAATTTACCATGTGCTAAGATTATGGCTGTCATATCAAGAGTTCCTGTGTCATTGTCACAACTTCCCAAGTCCTGAAGGTGGTTCTTGGGTCTCATGAATGCCTGCATTGAGAAATAAGGTTTTCACATGTAAATGTTTTTATCTATGAGGATGGCAGAGCCCTAGGAAGTGTTGTAGAACAGTGGGAAATAGGAGTGTATGAGTAGGCCGCAGGGCTCTATTACTCTATGACTATGTAAGTATACATAGTTCCCTGAAAGTGGAGCCACGGGTACACAAGTTGGTGAAGAAGGTGTTTGGCAAACTGGCCTTCATTAGTTGAAGCAAAGAGCAGAGGGATTGGGGCATCATGTAGTACAAGACGTTTGTGAAACCACATTTGGACTACTGTGTACAATAGGAAAGATATCATTAAACTGGTTAGAGTGCAAGGAAGCTTTATGAGAAAGTTGCCAGAACTTGCGGCCCTGAGTTATAGGGAGAGGATCGGCAGACTAGAACTTTATTCCTTGAGAGTAGGAGACTGAGGGGGTGTGACCTATAAGGTATAAGTGTAAAATATCATGAAAAGCGTAGCTAGGGTGAATGCACAATCTTTTTTCCCCAGGGAAAGGAAATCAAAACTAGATAGCGTAGGTTCAATATGACAGGAGAAAGATTTTCGAGACACCAGAGAGGTAATTCCTTCATGCAAAAGTTGTTGTGCATTATGAAATGAACTATCAGAAGAAGTGGTTACAGAAGGAATGGATAGGAAAAGTTAGAGGGATATGGGCCAAACATGGGCAAAGGGACTTAGTTTAGATGGCCATCTTGGTTGCCATGTACAAGTCGGGCCAAATGGCTGTATTACTCTATGACTTGTGTGAGACTGCAATAACTTGCTCCTACTCCTCTGTGCTGCATGACCTGCAATTAGACACACTAAGAAATCTTCACGCAATAGACTAGCAGGGAAAACAAGAGGAAAACAGATAGAATTCAGCTTTAAGAAACTGACTTTATTTTTTGTTTCTGTCAAATTAGCTGACGAGATTAATCTGTCAAAAAGATGTCCTACAATTATTGGATCATACCTTTGCATCAAATGGTAAAATAATACCCTTAAAATAAATGAGCTAACACTAATATAAATACACCTGAATTCTGGAGCCACTGAAAATTAAAAATCAATTGCACAATAATAAAAAAAAAGACATATGGTGTGCAGAGATTCTCAGCATTACGTGCCTTCTTGGGCTGGGCTACTGGCCATTCAGCATTATTGCTGCAGCATCTTATATTGTCCAATGGCAAAATGCAATATGCTGGATGGATGGATGTATGTGCAAGGATTTATACAAATACCCACATCATTCGTAAGGCCAGTGATGTTGTGGGGATGGAACTGGACTCTCTGATGGTGGTGTCTGAAAAGAGGACGCTGTCCAAGTTGCATGCCATCTTGGACAATGTCTCCCATCCACTACATAATGTACTGGGTGGGCACAGGAGTACATTCAGCCAGAGACTCATTCCACCGAGATGCAACACAGAGCGTCATAGGAAGTCATTCCTGCCTGTGGCCATCAAACTTTACAACTCCTCCCTTGGAGGGTCAGACACCCTGAGCCAATAGGCTGGTCCTGGACATTTCCTGGCATAATTTACATATTACTATTTAACTATTTATGGTTTTATTACTATTTAATTACTTATGGTGCAACTGTAATGAAAACTAATTTCCCCCAGGATCAATAAAGTATGACTACGACTATATAATTTATTTTGCATATTGTCAGCATTTTAAGCTTGAGGTACAAGTCAAAAGCTATAACAGAACGCAGAATATACTGTTAAAGAGTAAGTGCAGTGCAGGCAGACAATGAAGTGCCAGGCCATAGCAACATAGATTATGAAGTCAAGAGTCCATCTTGTTTTACAAGAGGTCTGTTCAGTAGTCTTATAACTGCGGGATAGAAGCTGTCCTCGAGCCTGATGGTATGTGCTTTCAGCTGATTGTCTCTTCTGCTGGATGGGAGGGGGGAGACAAGAAAGCATCCAGTGTGGGAGGAGTTTTTGATTATGTTGGATGACTTTACAAGGCAGCGAGAAGTGTAGACAGAGCCCATGGAGGAGAGGCTGTTTTTCATGACGTACTGAGTTACATCCATATTTTTGCCGTTTCTTGGGGTCTCAGGCAGAACAGTTCCATATGAAGCCATAATACATCTTCAGAGTTTTCGCAAAAGGTAGAATAAATAATTTGTGACATTCCCTCAGGACACATTTGTGCATTTTTCTACTGTATATCCGGGTCAGCAAGCACACTATCACGGGTCAGGCAGCCTTTCTAACAACCAGCAGAGTTATGGCAGAGGAGATGTGGAGTGGAAAAAAGTTAGACTGTTTACTGAGCGTATGAATATGGATTTTGTAAACTCACACAGGCAAATATTCAAACTCTTTCAAAATCTGGATTATTTTCCCTGCATTTCACCAATCCTTCATTATTTACTTGCGACAAACCTTTCTTTAAAAACAAGAGCAAACTTTTCCCATCTGCATTCAGTGAATATTATAAATTCTTCTGTAGAGCAAGTAATATGTTGAAAGAATATTTCAAAGTCAACGGGCTCAACCCAGGCAGATGTGCAACTATGTAACTACAGGATGGGTATGAAGACAGAGCTGAGAAAGTTGTTGAAATATTTTGACCTTACAATATGAAAGCTACTTTGAAGTAGAAATTGGCTTTGAAACTGTGTGAAGAACTTTGATAAATATAGACGGAAATAGCTTTGAGCTTTCCCTGTAACTCTTATTTTGACAGATTTTTGTGAAATTCCAGATGCCATCAGTACTGTGAGTTAGACAGCCTTTGAGTAATATTTCATGGTTATTCTTGATATCCTATCATTACACGAAGTACTTTTGTAAAACATAGAGATTATCAATAAGCTAATGTGGATGTTTTAAGTCAGATATATATAATACTTGCAAATCAGGGATGTACAAAGGACAGAGTGCTGTTCAAAATAAGCTTGTGTTAGGATTTAATTAGATTATACACTTGGTTGCCACTTTATTAGGTGCAGCGTGGTTATTTGAGTTACTGTTGCCTTCCTGTCAGCTTGGACTAGTCTGGCCATTCCTCTCTGACCTTTCTCATTAACCAGGCATTTTTGCCACAGAACAGCTCCTCACTGGATGTTTATTGTTTCTCATACCATTCTCTGTAAACTAAAGAGACAGTTGTGCATGCAAATCCCAGGAGATCAGCAGTCTCTGAGATACTCAAACCACCCTGTCTGGCATCAACAATCATTCCACAGGCAAAGTCATTTAGATGACATTTCTTCTCCTTTCTGATGTTTGGTCTGGACAACAACTGAACCTCTTGACCATATCTGCATGCTTTCATGCACTGAGTTGCTGCCACCATGATTAGCTGATTAGATATTAACAAACAGGTGTGCCTAATAAGGTGGCCACTGAATATTATTGAAGCATTTCTCCTAACTATTTATCGATCTCTCAGATTGTTTCTCCACAACCATCCAATGAAATCTCAACATTTAAACAACCTGATCAGATCAAGCCTAGATCTCATATATTCAATTAAATACAACCCATCTTTACACAAGCTGTATTCATGATGTGAGCATGTGAATTCCAGTTTCACTTTAGGGAGCTTAGGACTGATCCTAGTAGCAAAAGCTTATGACTGACTGAATCTGTCAGAGTCCAGACATCAGAAGCTGTCTGTGAAGTTCCATCTCACAATCCAGCAGCAGTAATGACATTCCCAATTTAGCAAGTTGAAAACAGAAACTGTGGCAGATGTATTGAGTTACAGGTTCCCACCTAACAGGGGAGATGACTGAAAATTAAATTATGCATCTTGTATACCATGGGTCCAGGGGGATTAGAAGCTAAACTGTGTAGAAATATCCTTCCCCTCTTGCTTATTGTACTGGAATTTTTCTTCAACACAAAAGCAGCAGCTTGAATTCATGCAGGTTACTTGACCCAGAAATAGTATATCAAGCTTCAAAAGGTTTGCTTTACATTCACTGTCATCACATTGAAACCAAAAGTACCTGAAAAAGAAAGGTTTACCTTGTAGACATCCAAGGAATCTGCCTCAATCTGATTCTGGTAATTGAAATCGTTTGTTGGCATATTTGAAACAAACAAGGTTTGTGTTAATGCAGCTCCCCAAATTTCCACTTTTGCCAATCTGTTCATTGAGGGTAGATAGGGAAATCATTTAACTTTCAATTTGCACTGCTCTGAGCTCCATTTATAGAACATTAAACAGTACAGCACAGTACTAGCCCTTCAGCCCAATATAAACTACTCCACAACCAATCTAATGCTTTCCTCCTATACAACACATAATCCTCCATTTTTTACATCCATGTATCTAAGAGTTTTTAAGATATCCCTTAGTATCAACCTCTACTGCCATCCTCAACAGTGCATTCCAGGCACCCATTTCTCTGTGTAAAAAAATGACTACTTCTGTCATCTTCCCTAAACTTTCCTCTACTAATCTTAAATGGATGTCCTCTGGTATTAACCCTTGCCATCCTGGCAGGAAGGTGATGGCTGTCCACACCGTCTGTGCCTCTCATAATCTTAGACATCTCTATCAAATTCCAATTCAGATTTATTTATTTATAACTTATACATCGCACAATTCAGTGAAATGCAATGCTTGTGTTAACAAGCAATACAGCCTAAAGATGTGCTGGGGGCAGTCTGCAAGTTTTGCCACACATTCCAGTGCCAACACAATATGCCCACAATGTCCAACAGAACAACACAAGCAACAATAATAACAACAGCAACACAACAGTATCAACAAAACAACATCAATAAAACAGGGCTGTTGCCTTCCTTCCACTTACCCACCCACTCCCAAACATAGACAAGCTTTCAACCCCAAGACAGTCCTTGGCTTGGACTCACAGGCAGTGAGTCTTTGACTCACAGATTCACAAACATCAGGCCTCTGATTTCTTACCATGCTGAACCAGAGGCTTCAACAATTGGGTCTCGACTTCCAGGCTCGTCGATTTTGGTCTTTGACCTTTGGTATCGACCCCAGGACCTGCTGATCATGGGAATTTGAACTCTGGGCCTCAAATTCCAGACTTGTACAGAACTCCAAACACCAGTCTCTCGTCCTCCTTTACTCCAAAGAGAAAAGTCCAAGATCACTCTGCCTTTTCTCATAAGACCTGTTCTCTAATTCAGGCAGGATGCTGGTAAGTCTTCTCTGCACCTTCTCCATAACTTCTACACCTTTCTTAAAATGAGGTGACAAATGTAGTCCAATCAGAATTTTATAGAGCTGTCAAATTACTCTCTGTAGGATGAAAATTTTATCAATGCTACCTTAAACATTTGTCCATTGCATTGGCATGAACTTATTTTTGACTTTATATTTTTTCCACTTGAACAGCATAAATCTCTGTGGTTTCACTTCTGCCTCCTTCAGCAATTAATCAATTTCACATCTGTATGATATACTTGCAGTTAAATGGACACAAAGAAAATCCAGAACGTTGAGGTAAAGCAGAACAAGCTACTCATCTCATCTGTATTGAAAGTAGGGCTCAAACATATGTTGAATCATAGCCAGAAGTGAAGGCTCCAATGGGATTCTTTCACCTCATCTACATCAGCTGCAGTTGGAAGTCAAAATCAGCTTGCCCCAGTGAGGTGATTTGTCATGAGGCCCTTTCTCCATTTGTTCTAAGTGCTTATGCTTTGCTGGCAGATTAATGGAACTGTCCTTTTCAATTTATATAGATCTCTATGAATCTAATAGCCCAATATTTCTGCTGTACCCCTGCACAGCAGAATTTCCATCAGCCATACAGATGTGTCATGACCTCAGTTTACCTTCCAGTCTAAAAGATAGTAAGCTATGGTACGCACATTTTTGATAGTATGCTATCCTCCTTTGCGGAAGCTGCAGAGAACACAGAGATTCCGCAATGTGCATTGAAAGTGAATTTAGCTAATTGAATTGCTCTGTGCCTTTACAGCAACACTTCCAGGTGGTAGGCAACTTTGGCATTACGATTCACTCAGTCACAGCTGGCAAATACTTTGAATTATTCTATATATTTGGGAAATTGTATTAGTACATTCAATCCTCTGCTTTCTATAATATTACCTTCCAGAAATCCAAGCAAGGTAAAATATCACAATAATTTTTTTCCTTAACTTTTTCTTTAATTGATAGGCACTATCAGAGACCAATAACATTTTATTGAGATCTACACTTTTCCTATATGTCATAAAATCTTTATTGTTGCTTGGCTTTGCTTTCTTTAATGTACCTGGTGAAGTTGCACCAACGTGTTGAGCAAAAGGATGTGGGGATAATCCATTACCAGATCATGTTGTGATTTTCCATCCTGCTTCTATGGTCTCATCTCCTTCAAGTGTGCCATCTTTTTCACCCCTCTTTCTATTTTGATACCTCAATGTGCACTGTCGTGATTCTGTTGCATCCCGAGTTTCTGCCAGAAACAACAATACTTTCACAAACAAGAGAAAATCTGCAGGTGCTGGAAATCCGAGCAACACACACAAAATGCTGAAGGAACTCAGCAGGTCAGGCAGCATCTATGGAAAAAAGCACAGTCGACATTTCGGGCCGAAACCCTTCAGCAGGACTCTTTATACTACTTTGTTGCTGTTGTCGTTACTTAAAGAGGTGTCGATTGACATTGGATAAACCCAATGTTCTGCACAGCTTTAGAGCTCTTTGCAAGCTGCTCAGACTTCTTGTAATGTCCACTGTGTGTAAAAAGGCTAACAGGGAGTGTCTTCATCAGCACTTACCTGCTGACATACTTATTCATTAGGTATCACATTGTTGACACTCCTGGGCAAATTTCATTATCAACCTCTCCAAGTGAGGTGAGGCAAGGTCTACTGCAACACTAGCAGCTTCAATATCAATGTTGCTTATATCTGCATTTTGAAGAATACAAATGCACTTAAACTGTGATAGTTAATTCAAATCATTTATAACTACAAAATATTGTGTAATACAATAACTGAAAACCATAATGTTTGGCATTGCATGGCTCTGTGTGTTTTCATTTTACTCTTAATGTCCTACAATTCCTCTGCAGTACCACCCCTTTGCTCCATTCTAGCTGATGTTTTTCCATCTGTCTACTCAGAGGATGTCTCAGAGAAGCTCTTGTCCTCGATATCGTGGTTTCAAACTGCTAAACAGGGCCCACTGGAGGAGCAGTCTGAGGCAGTCATCTATGAGTCATGTGTAAGCATGTATCTTGAGGGGTCATGATAAGAGATAACATGCTTCTCCGATGAGAGCAACATCACTGTTTTGAACCTGAGAACCTCTCAGGGGACTGAGCACAGAGTGGTGCAGCGATCTGCTAGCTGTTGCACCCTGCCACTGTTGTTTCAACTTCCATACCACAAGATCAGTTGTCTGACAGACCTGAAATCGCAGCTGACTGATCTTGATGTTCTCTTTCCCTTTGCTGTTCATTTTCTGTGCAACCTGGCCAGGCCCAAGGCCAGAACAAAATTTCACACATTTCTGCGAAATTAGGTTCTTAAGAGATTCACCACAGTTCACTATTCTGTTTGATGATGCCATACATCATAATTCAGCATTTCATTGTTCACTGACAAGTTTTTCTGACACTTCACAAAAGGTTTGTTGCTGCAGTTGTATTTAAAGGGCAGCTGAACTTTTGTATGTGTATCTCATAAATAACTCTAGAGTGTCCAGGAGGGGACAGAATTTGAGATCAGCATTCACCTTAGTATTTTATGTGGTTCATTTAGCATTAATCCCTTCAATTCAGCGAGGTACTATTAGAAAAATAGGTAATTGGACTTTTTAGAATTTTAATACCGGAATATCAACTCTCCAACAAGTGATGGTTAGTTGAACGTTAGAACTGATAGCTGTTTGTTTGTTTAGTGTCTGTCATGCAAAACTTTGATAATATAGCATCCAATAATTCAGAAATCTTGATGGTATATCATCTATTTCATTCACTAGAATGTGATGGGGTGGTGGTGGCAGAGTTTGAGCAGGATATGTAGCCAGAGGTAGTGGTCTCTAGTGCATTTGGGGGCATAGTTCAGAGCGTTAGTCAAGTAAATAGTCCAGATACCATGAGTCTGAAAGTTGAGGCCCAAAGTGCTCTGAGTTGCAAGGTCAGTGATCCTGGATCATGGTTCAGGAGATGCTGAGGAGACCAGTGAGCCCCAGGCTGGTGAATCCCAAGTTGGAGGTCTATACAAGTGTGGGTCACGTGGGCTGTAATCCCCATGGTCACCAGGACTGAAAGTTCATATGAGTCTGTAAGTCAGGACCCAAAATCAAACCCATGATTAGCGAGTCCCGGGGTTCTAGGATCAAAGCTTGAAGTCAAGCCTGTGATCAGGCCATGGGTTTGATACCCAGATGTCAGTGATGTCTGGAGGGCATAACTGAAAGATGAAGTCCAGAGCTCTGTGAGTTTGGAGGTAGATAGCTCGAGCGTTGATGACCTTTTGGACTCCCGAGGTAAAAGCCCGAAGACCAAAGTCTGCAAGTCCACGCCAGGGAATGGAGATTGGAGGCCTGATGTCTGTGAGTCTGACAGTCCAGGGCCAAGAACTGGAGGCTAAGAAGTGGCCTGTATGTGTATAAATTATCGCCTTTATCTCTACATTGTAGAAGTGCTTACATTTCAAAGATATCTTGTTGATTTTCTTTGGACTGTTATGAATTACTGAAAGTGTGAGATCAAAATCAGGGCATGCAATTGTTTGACTCTATTTCAAATTAATTCCTGGTGTCCAGATATATGACAAGAGTCTTTTTCATATGATTGGGAGATAACTTTCTGACAAAAAATGCCACATTGTTTCTTCACCTTTAAATAATATACATAGAAATACTGGCATTAATAATAGCATTTTTATTAGTTTCATTTTTAAAGGTTGGTTTTAGCCTTTTAATAATTGACTTTCAAAATCACTTGACAGCTAAGTTCTCTACTTTGTAATCTGTAACATCTTAGACTTTAACTTGGTTTATTAGGTCCAGCAAGCGTGGCACTCCAAACTAAATTAAAATGTTACTGAAACATTTTTTGTAATAGTTGTTCCAGATGATTGCAGTAACAGTTAATAGTTCCATCTGTTGATGTATAGTTTTTAATCAGGCACTTTTGGTACCTCTTCTGAAAATGCACCAACAAGTTTATTCTTTAATGCAAACATTTGTTTAGCAATTTTATTTTTATTTATGTAAAACATATTTCTGTTTTTTTCCCCCTTTAAATTTAGAGAAGTATTTTGGGTGTAAAAAAGATTATTCCTCAGTTTGCATTTTGTATTTTGGAGGATATACTCATTGCTTTGCTATGAAATTATAAGAGCCGAAGATACATCAGCGGTCTGAAGTTTATAAACAAGTTATGTTGGCTCAGAAACTTTAAAATGACAAACCCTGAAGCTGCTCTGCACAGTATTAGTACCAGGTCAAATAGATAATCATTTTGGTTAAAGTAGCAGACAGAAGAATTAAGCAGCAATGTTCTTTTGCATTAATTAACAAAATCACAGATTTAACTGAAAGCCAAAAAAATATGATGGACATCATCGGCTTTTTTAGCAGAAGTATGAAAATATCTGGGGTTTTAGTCAACTTGTGGAATGAAGTGTGTTATCTACATCAGTACAGATGTTTGTGATATGATGCACAGAGGCATAACCTCCAATCCAGTCACTCTATTCATGCTGTGAATGTTTACCCCATGTTAGGCTTAAATTTATTAATATGTCATATAAGTCAATAATTCTAAATTTGCTTACCTTTATTTCTGATTCCTTATGCTTTCTACAGGGTTAAATATCAGAATTTATGGAATATTGTGTTCCTGGGGAAAAATAAATCTACACAAATGACGTGGTGATTGAACTGTTTACACATCACAGCTTGGTGGTGTGACTAGCTAGAACCATCCCAATTCTATTCTCTCTGCAGAAGGAGAGTTTTCTCCAAATACTTCTAGTATCTTCAAGTCTTTTAAATCAAATAGGACACTCAAAGCTGCTGCGCAGGTTGACTCTGTGGTTAAGAAAGCATATGGTGCATTGGCCTTCATCAATCATGGGATTGAGCTTAAGAGCCCAGAGATAATGTTGCAGCTACATAGGACCCTGATCAGACCACACTTGGAGTACTGTGCTCAGTTCTGGTCACCTCACTACAGGAAGGATGTGAAACCACAGAAACGATGCAGAGGAGATTTACAAGGATTTTGTCTGGCTTGGGGAGCATGCCTAATGAAAACAGGTTGAGTGAACTCGGCCTTTTCTCTTTGGAGCGACGAGGATGAGAGGTGACCTGATAGAGGTGTGCAAGGTGATGAGAGGCATGGATTGTGTGGATAGTCAGAAGCTTTTTCCCAGGGCTGAAATGGCTGCCACAAGAGGGCACAGTTTTAAGGTGCTTGGAAGTAGGTACAGAGGAGATGTCAGGGGTGAGTTTTTTACGCAGAGAGTGGTGAGTGCATGGAATAGGCTGCTGGTGACGGTGGTGGAGGTGGATACAATAGGGTCATTTAAGAGACTCCTGGACATGTACATGGAGCTCAGAGAAATAGAGGGCTATGGGTAACCCTAGGTAATTTCTAAAGTAAGTACATGTTCGGCACAGTTTTGTGGGCCGAAGGGCCTGTATTGTGCTGTAGGTTTTCTATGTTTCGTAGTTCTAAATTGTTATGTATTCGTGTACATTTGGACCCTTACGGGTTGCTGTCATGCTTCCCTGTGTGTTATGTATTATTGAACATAATGTGAGAGGGCATTCTGGGTAGATGACTTACAAGTAAGATAAGCAGTTGCACGTTTGTTCCTCACCTCTCCGTCTCTCGTGAATGTTTTCATGGCCACCCACCCGGCTTTCCAGTACCAGAAACAAAATAGCTGGTGATTAGGTGACAGGTCCTCATGCGATATTTATTGTTTTGTTCTGTTTGGCCAGAGAAGCCCCTGTGCAATGCTGGTGGTGTACCACTGTGTAACGTGGTTGAGGGAACTGTAAACAGCTGCAGGAAGCACTGGGAGAGAATAATCTGAGGGAAGAAAATGAAAATGGGACAGTTAAATAAAACAAATACGAGGGAGAGAGAGAAATGGATAAGACTAGTCCACTTTTCTGGAACATGATTGTGTTTGAAAATAGCAACAATGTTTGGAAATACAGCCTGTATGATGAAATGACAGAGAAATGGAGTTCATTTACTGAAAGATTTGAATATTTTGCACTGGACAATCAAATTTCAGAAGATACTCATCTTCTAACTTTTCTGACCATGATGGGTACAAACACATTTAATTTATTATGCCGTCTAGTGCATCCTGCTAAGCCTGGTAATAAGCCCTGTGAAGACATAGTTAAAATTTGAAAGGACCACTATTCACCTAAATCTTTGATTATTGCTGAGAGGTTTAGATTTCAAAAAAGGAATCGAGAGGAAGGTGAATCTATTTCACAGTCTGTGGCGATGCTGAAACAATTGTAAGTGACAATGGCCCACAACTCCTGTATGAAGAGTTCAAGACATTCATGGAAGCAAATGATATTTGGCACATCAGTCCAGTACCATATCATCCGGCCACTGAGTCCATATGGAGGGTCTCAGTCCAAATCGTCAACTGTTCACTCTTTTCCATAGAAGCTGACTGCTCTGCTGAATTCTTCCAGCATCTTGTGTGTGTTGCTCAGATTTCATCATCTGCAGGTTTTCTCTTGTTTGTGATTGGGGTTCTACACTGAGAAGTCTCTTCCGGGGATGCCTACCCTGAAGAAGTTTAAATCTTCCCTTCAATGGGAGTTTAGTGAAACCCTTTCTCATTGCTCTCCCTCTGTGATCTCTGCTGCCCTCTGACCCTGATGAAGGATTTCAGCCTGAAACATCAACTGTTTACTCTTTTCCATAGATGCTGCCTGGCCTGCTGAGTTCCTCCAGCATTTTGTGTGTGATGCTCGGTCATCCAGCCACTAATAACCTTGAAGAATGATTCATACAAAGAATGAAACAAGCCCTCAAGACTGTAGTGGGAAGTGGATCTCTTAACCAGTGTTTTGGCACTTTCTTGTGACATACCACCGCCACCAAAATGGTTCCAGCAACTGTACTGATGAAAAAACTGTTTTGCACCTGGCTTGACCAGCTGAGATGCCAAAACACAAACAGATGAATGAACAGAAATGAATAGAAAGCGCAAGCAGAGAAATGTGCCAAATTGCTGTACAGAAGTTTCACAGGAGGAGAGAGAGTACTTGCCCAGAACTACATTTCTGGAGCAAAGTGGATACCTGCAATGGTGGTGACACAAACTGGTCCTGTATCGTACCCAGTGGAAATTAGTAATCACAACATCTGGAGAAGGCATGTTGATCAGCTGTTGCCCACTTTTCAGGCTATTGAAAACCAACACAAACAGATCAATCCAGATCCAGTTGCAGAAGTGGGACCGGATTCTGAGACAATGACTTCAGAACTTCTGTTAATATCAACTGACACAGCCAGTGCTCTCCCATTACCTGCACTTTCTGAGATGTCCCCTACTGATACTGCAGTACCCAAGCCATGATCTATACTGTACATACACCCTGAAGGGATAAAATGTTGGCATCATCCTCAGGTCATTGGTACCTTCACAGGAACAGAGAGCCTCCAGGCAGATTGAATCTCTAGTTTAGTGACCAAAATCTCAGCACATGGGCAGAATAATCCCCAGGGTTTTGTCTGGGAATAGAGGCAGTCTACCCGCTTTTCTAGTTTAGAAAAAAATGATTGTTGTTTGTCAAATTTGATGATTACTCAATTGAATGTTAATAGTTCAGCCATTGGACTGGCTGGAGAAGAGGGAGAAACCTTTTGGGGGGAGGGCTATGTTATGTACTCATGTATATTTTGACACTTATGATTTGCTGCCGAGCTTCCCTGTGTGTTACATACTGAATATAATGTGAGAAGGCATTATGGGTGGATGACTTACAAGTAAAATAAATAGCTGCACATTTGTTCCTCACCTCTCCATCTCTTGTGTGTGTTATTCCTGGCCACCTGGCTTCCCAGTACCACAAACCTAACATATACTGTATGATCTTGATAAATATTCATTGGAAATTTAAAAATAAGACCACAGTGATTGCTGACCAATGCTTGAAAACATTTTTATGAATTACTCTCTCTTTGCTCATTGGACAAAGTATAGAGATTGCTTATATTTTATTTTGTTAACTTTGAATTTATTCCAATAAACTTTTAAAGGAGACACTACATCATTTCCTTTGTCTCGGCTGCTATTTAAGAAAATCGGGGAACCGTGACGAGAAGTGCCTGGAAGAGCAAACATTTGGCAAGACTTTAATAGAAAATAAGCAGCTGTAATTCTTAGACAGATACTTCCTAAGAGTCTCAGCTCTAAGCCAGGATGCACAGCAGGAATATACCAGGTCTTGATAACTGGAAATTCCAGCTGCATCAAGCTGAGGCTTCGATCCTTCCCTCTAATGTGATGTGGTATGCAGAATACAGTTAGGAATAAGGAGGACAAGGGTCAATGGTTCAGCAGGAAGCTGAGTGAGGGGAACATCTGATAATAGTGTGCATTAGATTCTTACCAAAATGTCAAAGGCAGAGAGTCTAAAATTGTTTGGACCAGTGATAGTTGTGCGCCTTATATTGGACAGACTTACATCAATTTGCCTTCCCAGTAATTATAGACCCCATTTAATGTCAGATTTCCTTACTCTGCTGATTTCACCTTGATGCAGACATTAAAGAATTTTTATAGTCTTGTTCAATCTTGTCCGGTACAGCAAGATTGTTTCATCAACATCTGTCAGGCTGCAGCTTCCCACTGGTCAGGCCTTCATCATTGATATGATGCTGTGCTTATGTCATCCTTTATTCTAATTTGACTTGAATTCATGCAGTGAAAAGTGAAACAGAATGATCCTTAGGAAGTGAATCTTATATAGTGACCGAACTCTAATCATTGACTGTCAGCAGCTCACTGAAAGGAATGCAATGCTAAGTGGTTCCAGAATGAAATACTGATGATGCTCCATACAGTTCGTGTTTATGATGTGTCATATGATGTATTGGCGTCCACTGTTGACATTTTTACTGACATAATTATTTACTGTATATGTCAGGAATGTTTTTGAAAATAAAATATCATTATCATTTTATAGCTCTCTCAAATTATTTTGCAGTTTTTGAAAAGTACTTAATCATTTTCCTAAGCATCTTTATACAGTAAGAGTGGGAAGTAGAATGACAGGCCACACTGATAAGAGGAATTGAGAAGTTCTTCTGAAGCTGGGACAGACAGAATGCCAGGCAGTTGGAAAATGAGGACCCTGAATACCACAAGAACATTTCCATTGTGCTGTGTTATTGACTTTCTGTTTATTTTCATCAGAATCCGGAAGAATCCTCGTCACTTTTGAAGGAGACAGACAACGCCTTGATATCATTTCTGTATTCAGAGGGCAGAGTTTTCCATTGAGTGACATTGATATTCCTCCATGAGTTCAAGCAGAAGTAATATTTAAAAATTGCATCATAGAGGGAAAAGTCCTTGTTTTCTCTCCCACTTCTTTAACAGGATTTGCATGAAAGAGCCATTTAAAGTGGAGAATGGAATATTTTCAAATTCTGTCCTTTAGGAATATGCAGTTTTAAGTTCTTGTTGATATATTTTCAAGATTATACTCCATAGATGGACTTTCAGAGAAGTTAATAATATGAGTATGCCACATCTTCTCAGCCTAGTCCACCATTTAATAAGACAATGAAAGATTGAACTATAACCTCAGCTCAGTACTCCTGCCAAGGTGGTAACCTGTTACTCCATACTTACCTAGTTTCTTTCTGCATGTGCCTTAAAGCATTCAAAGACTCTTTTTGTACTGCCCTTTGAGGATGATCCTCTGAAGCAAAAATGTTGCTACAGATAAAAGTTCTAGACTCAAAAAATGGACAATACATTTCCTCTATAGATGCTGTCTGACCTGTTGAGTTCTTCCAGCAGTGTAATTCTTTTCTCTCAGCTGATTCAAAATCTGTAAACTCTTGCAACGCATTAGAATCTTATATGTTTCAATCAAGTCCCCTTATACATTTCTAAACTCCCAAGGTTAGAATGCTAAAGTGACCAAGCTTTCCAATAAACCTTTTGTGAACTCTTTCTAATGCATTAATATCCTCCCTTAAATAAAGAGGCCAATGCCGTGCACAGTGTTCCAGATCTGGTGTCACCAGCGTCCTGTCTAACTGAAACTCCCTCTTTATATATATGCAGTTCTCAATACCATTCTGCCAGCTTTCCTACTTGCTTGTTGCACTTACATATTAGCCTTTCAGAACACTCTATCGCAGAGCAATCTTCTGAATTTGGCTTGTTCTTAGAAATGATAGCAGAATTACTGGTACCTATCTCAAGGAGAAGTAAGTTAAATAAGAACACAGCAGACTTTTCTCAGAAAATAGACCTTATTTTTCATTTGAGTATTTATTAAAAAATACTGAAGGTTAAGGGAAGAGAGCTTTACATAACTTGGCACAGAAAGCACAAAAAAAAACTAGTGTGATGGAACTGTGAAGAGGAACATGGACCTTATTGATACAATCAATTACTCTATAGTACAGTATATCAAAGAGAATAAATCACTAGGTTGGTAACAGATCTACAAATTAAGAGATCTGACGGATTCTCAATTGATCGACTGGACATGGAAGACTTTTAGAACCAACCGTGTAGCTAATCATATTATTTACATGGTATTAATGCCAGAAGACAATGCAACTCCAGCTGGAGATGGTGTGAGAAACCAAAGTGTGCTTGTGCTGACCCGATAATATCATTTAAAATCATTCTCTGTAATTAAACTGGTAATAATAGGTTGCTAAGATATTACAAACGCATATTGTTTAAACTATTTTAATTTCACTTAAATATCACAATTGTTCTGATAGTTCTCTACACAAAAGCGAAAAGCACCTTGTGATACTTCATGTCTCTTTAGGCATTGGAATCCATGCAATACTTCATGTTATATACATATAATGGCTGTTAATAATACGCAATGTGATGATGCTTTAACGTAAGTCACTCACCCTCAGTACCAATCACTCTTGTTACTTTATGTAATGACTGAAAGGATACTGTATCGCAATACGACAAAGCTACTAATCAGATCAACACCTTTCTGCTTTCAAAAGCTGCCTTGTCTAACAGGAACAAATGTGAACAATAACAGTATAGATGGGAAATATTAATGATTCAAGATTCAAGACTGTTTAATGTCATTTCCTGTACATAAATGTAAAAGAGAACAAAATAATTGTTACTCTGGATCCAATGCAACACAAAAACTACTAAAGATAAAGAACACGTTAATAATAATTTTAAAAAAGCACAATAAATATAAATACGTAAAATAGCTTATATACATATGTTAATTGTATGTCCATTAGGTGACATTAGGCACAGGGGTGTCTGAACTTAGGCAACTAACAGGAAATAATAAAGTAGTGATAATTGGGGGTGTGGAGGGGTGCATTAGAGGGTGGAGGTGTTGATCAGCCTTACTGGTTGGGGAAATTACAGTTTTTGAGTCTGGTGATCCTGGCGTGGATGCTACATAGCCTCCTCCCTGACAGGAGTGGGCAAACCGACCATGAGCAGAGTGGGTGATATCTTCATTACGCTACTGGTTCTTTTCCTGCACCTTTCTGTATATGCGTCCTTGATGGCGGTAGGCTGGTGCCGGTGATGCTTTGGGCAGTTTTACCTACCCGTTGTAGAGCCTTCCTGTCCACCACAGTGCAGTTTCTGTACCAAGCAGTAATGCAGCTTGTCAGGATGCTCTCTACTGTATATCGGTAGAATAACATGAATATGTGCAAAGTCCTGCTCTCAACAGTCTCCTCAAAAAGTAGAGCCATTGGTGAGTATTCCTGAGAGAGCAGGATGCATTCTGGGACAATGAGAGTTTGTGTGAGGTGTTCATTCTCAGGACTTTAAAGCTGCTTGCAGCTTCCACTGCTGTGCACTGATATAAAGTAGTGTGAGTGGTGCGAGTTCTCTTGAAGTCAATAATCACCTCCTTTTTCTTGTTGATATTGAGGAAGAGGTTACTTGCTTGGCAACTGGCCCCGAGCTCTGCCACTTCCTCTCTGTAGGCTGCCTCATCGTTGCTGGTGATGAGCCTCACCACTGTCATGTCATCGGTGAGCTTGACAATGTTTGGCTATGCAGTCATGTGTGAGCAGAGTTTACAGCAATGGGCTCAGCACACAGCCCTGGGAGACACCTGCGTTGAGTATGATAGGGAGGGAGGTGTGGTTGTGCATCATGATTGTCTGAGATCTGTTCATTAGGAAGTTTGACACTCAGTTGTATAGTGGTGTATTTAGACCAAGGAGAAGGATTTTGCTCATCAAGGTCTGTGAAACAGCAGTGTTGAGATATAGAACTTCACCAACAAGGATGTAGAACAGAATGAATTAGGTACATATTAAAAAGTATTTATTTAAGCATTCAAATTTACTTCTTCAGAATGGAAAATTATAGGATCACAAAAAGGAAATTACATTTTAGGGAATGAACACCAATTTAAGTCATCTTGCTTATCATATCTTTGTGTGTTAAAATCTTACTTGAAAAAAGTTCATTGGCTAATCATGTCTTGTGAGCTATTTATCAAAGCTATCCACAACTTGGTGTTTACCCTGTAAGATTCAGTGCTGTTCCTTTACAAATCAGTATCCAATTTTATTTTTAAATTTATCAATCCCATGGAATTTTTACACAATCGTTCCTACAGTTGTGATTGAAAAGCTCCAAAACATGGTCCTTTGTACTTCCCTTTGCAACCAGATCTCGTTTTCTTCACCAGAAGAGCACAATCTGTGTCGATCGGAAATAACCTCTCCACCTCACTGACAATCAGTACTGGCATACCGCAGGGATGTGTGCTTAGCCCTTTGCTCTACTCTCTCTACATCCATCACTGTGTGGCTAGGCAACAGCTCAAATGCCATCTATAAATTTGCTGGTGACACAACTGTTGTTGGCAGAATTTCGGATGTTGATGAGAGGGCATACTAGAGAGAGATACATCAGCTAGCTGAGTGATGTCACAGCAACAACATTGCACTCAACGCAGTAAGACCAAAGAACTGGTCACCAGTCCTCATAGAGGGATCAGAAGTGGAAAAAGTAAGTAATTTCGAGTTCCTGGGTATCAACATCTTTGAGGATCTATCCTGGCTCCAACATATCAATGCAGCTACAAAGAAGGCACAACATTGGCTATAGTTCATTAAGAGTTTGAGGAGATTTTGTATGTCACCAAAGACACTTGCAAATTTCTACAAATATACCATGGAGAACATTCTAACCAGCTGCATCACTGTCTGGTATGGGGGGCTGGTTCAATTACTTAGGATCGAAAGAAGCTGTAGAAACTGTGAACTCAAATCAGCTCGATCATAACCTCTGTAGCATCCAGGACATCTTCAAGGAGTGATGCCTCAAAAAGGCAGCATCCATCACCCAGGAGCCTGAAGGCACACACTCAACAATCCAGGAGCAGCTTCTTCCTCTATGGCATCCGATTTCTGAATGTACGTTGAACCCATGAACACTACCTTACTACTTTTTTTTTGCATTACTTACTTGATGTAATCATATACAGGTATATGTATATGATCTAACTATTATAAACCTTGCCTATGACCCAGAGCTCTGGAACTATCCTCCAAGAGCATCAAAGGGGGGAGAGAGAGATAGAGAGAGAAAATATCACACACAGCAATGGGCAGGTAGGCAGCACTGAATACCCCCTTGCCTCAATGATTTAAATCTTCCCCGATTCTTTAATCAGCAAGATCAGCAAGAAATGGAGTTGATCATGGGCTTGCGCCCTGTCTCCAGACTTCCTGGCCTCAAGGCTGCACGCTTCACTTGAAACCTCACCGAACTCACTCGGAGACAGCGAAGCGCCAAATCACTCATTTGGCCCAAAAATTACTCAGTAACATTGTCACTGAATGCCACTGGATTAAATTAAAACAAGCATTCATTAACCATATGGGAAGTTCAGCTCTAATTGAAGTGTGGTTCATACAAGTTTTACAATAAGAAAAGTATGAATTATAAAGATTAACTAAATCTGGAACAGGATTGTGTACATACCTTATTATTTTACTATCTTTTAAAACATAATCTAATAGTCACATCAGCTTGATTCAGAACTAGTATACTTTTCCTTCAGATGCCAGATTTGAATGAGTCGTAGAGTCTCACCGGATTGAGTGAGCATGAGGATAGTACAGTACAAATATCTGAGTGAGAAGGAGAGTAATACCATCTGAAGTGTCCAAACATCATGGTTACACAGACTTTGCTGCTTTGCTACTGAGAAAACAGTCTCTGCTCTCTGCACAAACAGTAGAATAGTAAACCTAATGCCCCAGACACAAAATGCTGGAGGAACTCAGCAGGACCTGATGAGAAGTCTCAACTGTTTACTCCCCTCCATATTTGCTGGATTCCTCCAGCATTTTGTGTGTGTTGCTCTGGATTTCTAGCATCTGCAGAATCTTTTGTGTTTAGTCCTAGTGTCATGAGTATTTGCAGGAGTCTCATTCTGTTTCCTTTCATTATTCTAATGAAATCTCAGGTTTTTAGGTCAATTTCTATGATTTTGCTAAAAATTAGTCTGTTTTGCTATAGCCTAACTTGTTAGAAATCATACTTTGGTGCTAAATGTTAAATGTTGATCACTGGTTCTAGCATCTGCTGGTGTAAGTAGAATCTGAATCATCTTCACATGCTTCTCAAGAAAATACAATCAGTATATTCCATGTTTGAGGGGTTTTGACACATTAAGTAGTTGTTTTTCCTACCTTACAGTCTTAGAGCTCTACAGCATGGAATAGCCCACTTTCAGCCCATTTCATCCATGTAACCAAGTAGCCTGACTGATATAATCCTGTTTGCCTGCATTTGGCCCAAATCCCTCTGAACCTTTCCTATCCATGCATCTATCCAAACATCTTTTAAATGTCACCATTTTACCTGTCTTAACTACTTTCTCTGGCAATTTATTGCATATACATACGATGTGAAAAGTTGACCCTCAGGTCCCTTTTAAATCCTTTCCCTCTCCTTTAAACCTGTGCTCTCATTTTTGATGATTTAAAAAAAAATTATGGTGAGTTTAAGGAATCCCTTTTTATATTACTGTTTTTTTCTTGTATGTATTTATTAATTGCTGAAAAATTTGAAGATAAGGTTTCAATATGATTAAGTAGATTTATTGGATACTATGTCTTACTCAGATGATCTTTGGTTGCAGATTGACGGCGTGCCAGACTTACCAAAAGAGACATTGACCTCCTTATTGGACGATTGTATCCGATGTCAAAGTTCAGGAAAGATATTTGAAAATAACATTTTGGATGCTGATTCTGACCTTTCTAGTTCCTTATGTTCTCAACGTTCTCAGGCAATAATTGAAATTAATACACCACGGTTGTCAGACTCTGTCCTTTCTCAGCTTTTGGAGGAGGCACATAGATCTGGCCTTTCCCTGTCTTCTGGCAGAGCAGAAGGAGGCAGCAAGCAATTGGCTGAGAGTGAGGACCCAAATTACTATCGGAACCGAGTTCTGGCTAACGTTAACAGACTGTCAGGAATATTGCTGGCAGTTTCAACAACAGATGATGATAACTCAGATGGAGAGGTGGGGAAGTTGATGCCAAGCAGCAATGAGGTGCCCTACTTGACCAGGGCACTGGCGATTAAACAAGGGAAAAAGCCCTCTTTCCTTGTTGATTCAAACCTTAATGGAGACACAGAACAGGAGCAGCAAACAACCGACAACACTCCTGCAATTCCACAGCTGCCGCACATAGGTAATAATTATATCCTTTCTCCCAAAGCTGTGTGAGACTTAGGTGATAAGTGGATATGGGTGAATTAAACATTAAAAGTGTTGTTCTCTTGCCAGCTTCATTTTAATTTGGAATTTCAAGGCAGATTTCTTCTTTTATCTGGATGAGAATACTTCTGATGATTAGGTCAGGCAGATGAACCTTTGAGTTTGCAAGGTCTCCTTAACTAATTCAATACAATTCATATATTCAATTAACTTTATTGTCTTGAATGTGCTTCAAAAAGTAAACTTTACTTACTCATGCTTGCCTCAAATTATGCACAAAGAGTTATTTGTCAATGTTGTGAGGTCACAGTTTTTTTCAATTATCCAGTCGTAATGGAGCCCTAAACAGCCATTCAGTTTTCAATTAATACATGTAGGTAGGAAGATATAGTTAAACTTTAATACATTTGTTTGAAGTTATTTGACAGTGATACTGTGTTCAATTTACAATGAGTCCCTCGTTAACTTGAGTTTGTGCACTTCTTTGTGTCTATCCTGCATATGTCCCATTTTGCACAACCAATTTGCAATCAACGTTTTGTTTACAATTCATCCTTGATCTTTGTGTAATTTATGATTCACAAAATAACACAGAATTCTTTTTAAGTACTGTAATGTTATGTTGTGAATTATGCTCTTAATTGCATAAATTGTTTGCTGGTTGCTAGGAATTTGGCCCAAATTTAAATACTGTGCCTTTGAACTCACTACTTCCCTGCTCCTTAACTTCCAGACGATTTACAAATAACATTATATTTAACTTTGTAACAGTTTCAAACCAGGAATGCTAATTTAATAAATTACTTATATACCTACAAATTTATAAAAGCAGTTTTAATGCAGTCCAGCATATCTCAGCAAGTCTCTTCATAGATACATTTAAGACTGAAAATGTGACCATCAAGATAAGTAAAAAGTCAGTTATAATCTTAATGACATTATAATCTTAATCTCATTGCAGTAATGAGGAATTACTCACAAATACAGGATAGGATAAAAATGGTTAAATTAGGCCATTGTGTTTATTTGAACTCTAATGTCCAATGATTCAACATTAATTTGAATTGATTGTGCTATATTTTGCATTATAGTGTCAGATCAGTTATGATACATCTCATTTTGCCCTCAGTAGAAATCAGAATTACACCTATCCACACTCTGGTTTATGGCTTATCTCATTTAAATCCTTTGTAAAATTCTCTCTCCTTTTGCTCCCTGATTCATTATCTTAAAATTCATCTATTATGGAAAGCCCAAGGGATTTTGCTAAACTAGTCTCTAATCGTACCAATCTAATCAGGTGACAATCATACCAGTGCCCAAGAAGAGCAGGGTGAGCTGCTTCAATGATTATTACCCACCATGTTCAAACCAACCTTTTTGCCCATCTACTCTAAGCCCATTTGTCCACATTATAGCTTATTTTTTTGACTTGTGTCTGCCTACATGCCTCTTAAACATGGTAACTGCTTACAATTCTATCTCCTTTTCTGTCAGCATATTTAGATATCAGCTAATCTCTGTGTAAAGAAACTTGCCCCTTAGATCATACCTCTCACCTTCAACCTATGCCCTCTTGTTTTTGATACCCTTACTACAGAAAAGAGATTTTGACTATCTATCCAGCTCTGCCTCCCGAAATTGCATATACTGAGGAGTCACCCTTCCAGCCTCCTTTGTTCCAGGGAAAGGAAGCACAGCCCATTTAACCTCCTCCTCTAACTAAAATCTTCTGATCCAGGCAACATCCTTGAGAATCTCCTCTGTACCTCAGCATTTTCCTTGTGTATTGAGAAATTGATCAATTTCCTTCTCAAGAATCTTTAATGAATTGACCTCCACAGCCTTATGCGTGATAAAATTGACCCCCCTAGTATCCAAATGAAATCTTTCTGTGCCTCAGCCTTAGAGATCTTAATCTATATCCAAAAGAACATGACCCATCTTCCCACCTTTTTGTCTCACCCTTCCATCCCATACAGCCAGAGAAACATCCTTCCTATTTTTCATCGGCTGAATTCTGTCAGAATTGTCATCTCATTTTGCTCTTAGAAATACAGGCCTAGTCAAACCAATCCCTGCCCAAATGACGCGTCTGCCATTCAAGGTGAACCTTAAGTTAGGCTTCCTGCATGCTAAGTATGCTACTTCTTGTTTAAGGAGTCCAGAACTGTTTCTAACACTCCTGCTTTGGTCTCACCTCAGTGCTCCCTTCTATCTACAGATGCTGTCTGTTCATTATATTGTCAGAGCAGTAATGATGTATCTCAGCAGTCGGTAACTTTTATTGGGTTATATTATTTTATATTCTGTAGTGAGAAGGACTCTCACAGGGGTTAAATTAAATGTTATTTTCAGCTAGAGTCATATAATCTGCAAGAAAGCATTCTAGTTAGCTGAAAGGGGTAAAGAGATTGTGGAAGCTATAGGTACAATCTTCCAATCATTACACAGAGAAATTGTACCTGAGAATAGAGGGTAGTAAATATTTTAAAAAGGAATGTGAAATAAAGTTAGCAATTGCATGTTTTGAGGAAATGTTTTTAAGTTAATAACTTAGGACAAAATTAATTGACCTCGCAAAAACCTGTGCAAGACAAATCACATTTGGCTGATATGATTCATTCATTATAGGGTGTAGATGAGGATGGTTTGCAGGTAATGTTTTGTGTTTGCGGACTCACAAGAAGGAGCAGGTAATGAATTGCAACTAAGATTAAAAGTCATGTGATGAAATGGTCAGTGGCATTATGGATACACAACTGACAGAAAAAAAGAGTAGTGAAGTTCACTTTTATGACAGGAGGAATGTGGACAGTGGTGTTGCACAGAGATCAATGTTAGGACTACTGCAAATGTTCGCAGCATTAATGGCCTGGATCCAGGGATAGAGACCATAATTCCATGGTTTGTAGATGACATGAAACTCAGAACTCTGGTAATAATCAGGAGGATAGCAACAACGCTAAGCATTGACAAAAAGGTAAAATGGGAATACAATGAATTTCTGTTAATTGGGACACATCAGGACTGGTACATTTTGGCCCAATTAGCTGAAGTTTCATGGGAATAGTTGAAAAGGTATAAATAAGACAAATGGAACAACAAATTATGTATTTAAGTGAAATACAGAACAAATCAGAACACTACCAATACTATTACAGTACTATAAAACTGTGTATTAGTTCCTAATTCATCCGCGTTTTATTCTTTTGACTGGAAATGAACAAAATCCGTGCAGCCACCTAGGGCAGATAATGGACTGCCTTTATACAATGCTGTTAACTATTGCATCCTCCAAATCTTCATTTTCATTCTTCATAGTTTCTAACTTGCTGAAGTTACGAAATTGTTTCATTTTCACTCCTGGCCGTTTCTGGCATCTGGATTCCTGAATGCTTGAAACCATAGTGAGCAAACAGTTCTGAATTGTCTTATTGCTTATTTATCCCCAATTATCAGTGACAAAAAATTGCTGCTTTTTGAACATAAGCACATGCAATGGATGCTACTTAAAAACTGTTCACTCGAAGCAATGTTGAGTCTAATTTGGAAACGCAAGCAACTGATGTAGTTGGAAACTGTTGGGCAACAGTCTCCTGCCTCAATTAAGTGGCATAGAATCCTAAATAAATGAAGGGAACCTCTGCTATTTTCTTGATTAGTTTTTGTTCTTTATGAGTTGTCCCAAATAAGTGGCTGTCTTGATTAACTGCTGACACAAATAACTGGAATCCACTGTATGTGATACATTTGGGTAGAAAATGTTTACAGTTTTAAAAGGGGTGCAGGAACAGAAAGGCATGAAGATAACCATAAATATGGGAGGATAGGGTGAGAATGCTTCAAGAAAAAGCACAAGAGATCTTTAATTTTATTAATTAAAATCAAAAGTAAGAAATCTATACTAAGCCTTTATTAAAGTGATGTTGGGATTCAGCTGGAATATTACTTTCCAGTTTAGGAAGGAATTCAGGGTTTTAGAGAGGTACAGAATAAATTTCTACACCATTCAAAACAGGAAGGACAAGAGAAATGATGGAAATATTCAAAATTATGATGGTGTCAGCAGAATAAAGTATGACAATAGGTCAGCAATGAGAAGGTGCCTATTTAAGGTGATTGGTAAAAGAACAGGCAAGAAGTAGATAATATGAAGCCTGCCTTTTGTTGTGATCTTGGAGATGCTATCTGAAGGAATCTGAATAAGTATTTGAATTGAAAAATAATGGTGAACAATATGTGGAAAGAACAAAGAGGTGGAATTAATTTAAAAGCATTTTCAAAGACTGTGGGTTTGATGAGTTCAACGTCTGCTTTCCCCACTGTATGATTATAATTTTGAGCTACTTTTTTTTAATGCAGTTTCTGCTGTTTATTAGGCATGTATATAGAATAAGGAAGATCTGTCTGAAAGGCAATGGGAACTGCTATTTGCAGAAAACAAAGACCAAATATTTTGATTCAGCTACTTTATAGCGATTTTCATTTCTTTGCTCCAAACACCAATAGAAATTCCATAGAGAAGTTCTTAATAGTTGATAGTTATTTTTTCCACTGCTTTATTGCACATGTAGACATTGCCTTTATAGGCATATTTTGTGGGCAAATCTGCTTCATATAGCCATTCAAGTCTTTAATATGCCTTATACCTTACTCCAGATAAGATAGCCTCTACATGTGTTTACCTCTGAAGATTAACCATTCACCACTATTTTTAATTACTTTCTAGTATGGATACGATTACTTGCTACAATCTATTTTGCTCATAGAATACTTTGCTATCCTTGTCTCATTTTCTATCATGATCTTATCCTGAAGGCCAGACAAAGCTGAAATAGGTAAGAGTTGTCCTTTGGGATCTGCCTACACTTCAAGTGTGAGCTTCAGCACTGCCAGCGCAAATGAGAATTTTATCTTTGTTTGTTGGTATTAAAGAGATTCAGGAGTATGTGTTGTACAAGTTGAAGTACAGAGATGAATATAACCGGCCACCAATTCTCAGACTTGTTTAATGTTGGTAACAAACTCTTTTGTCAATAAGTTATTCAGCAATAAACCATCTCCTGGAGGGACGGTGAGCTAGCCTGTATAGTTTACCAGTTACATGCTCTTTGAGGAATTCTAAATCTGAACATTTCATTGATACAGCTCTATTATTTTATTTTCTTTAGGTGATGAAAATGTCACTGCCAGTGAAGTGGATATAAATATTGCTGACAATGAGGTGATATTAACGTAGAAGAATTTTCTGATTATATTTCAATTTAATGCTTGCTGGTTGAAATGAAGTCAGTAAAAGGAGATGATTTTAAAAACATTTCTATCCTGAAATTTACGTTGGAAATAAGTTTATCTGAGTTGGTTAATTATTGTGCCATTTGGTAGAAATTAAAGGAGAGCTTAATATTTATTTGGCAGAATATCAATGTAATAAGCTCAAGAGTTAATGCTCTCATTTTCAGTCAACTAAACACTATAAGCCTTAGTACTTGCAGTTGCTGTGTTTTGGTGCCTGCTTTTTATTTTGCTTCTTGTTTGCTGTAATATATTTTCACAGAATAAGTTTGTGCTTTCCACAGTATTAGTTCCAGTGAGTGATATTTTTCAATAGATCTATTTTGAAGTTTAATTTTGGATTTTTCTCCTTCTTTCCTTGAAAAGAAGGTAAAATGAACTCCTTTCTTAAAATGCAAATGAGCAGAATGTTCATAGCATGTTAGCAAAATTGTTACTATTGCAAATGAGTGTTTTAGTACAGTTGGCCATTTTGGAGGATGGTTAAGAGTCAATTACATTGCTTTGAATGAAGTCACATACTGTATGTACCAGACCATATAATATCATAAAGGTGTTAATGATCCACATGGGTTTTTGCAATACCATAGTTTAATGTCCACTTGAGACCAGATCTTCACTGAAGATTTTTGTTTGCTTTTTTTTTATTAGCTGCCGTGATGGGGTTTAAATGCAGCCTTGGTCACAGTTTCTTGGATTGAATGCGTGCAATCTAGTAGTAATCTGTCATTTTTCTGTTTAACTTCCATTCCTGGAAAGTATTGCATTGTTGCAAATTTATTTTGGACTTTTTTTTATTTGTCTCTTCAATTTTGTATCTTAATATTGCTGATTTGTCTTTTTGTGATTCTATGCATTGTAGAAGTATAAGAATCAAATGGAGACACAAGAAACTGAAGATGCTGAAATCTGGAGCAACAAGCAGTCTGCTGGAGGAACTCAGTAGTTTGAGCAGTATCTTTGGGAGGAAAAGAGTTGTTGATGTTGTGGGTTGAAACTTTGCATGAGTTCCTGATACAGGGTTTTGACCCAAAATGTCGACAATTCCCCGCCTCCCACAGATGCTGCTCAACCTGCTGAGTTACTCGAGCAGATTTTTTGTTGCCTGAGGAATCCAATGCTAGGCTGCAGGTAGAAAAGGTCAATTAAAGGAGAAATTGTAATAAAATGCGTTAGCAACAACCCGCACACTAAAATTCTAATAACTTAACCATGTTACTTGTAAGCATTTGGGTGTGGTGATCGTAAATATTCTGAGTGCTTTAGTTTATCATTATTGGTACCTTATAAGAATATTTTTGTGGAATGCCTTAGATTCCAAGCATGTTTGCTCCATTTAGCCAGTGTTAAAGTCCAGCTTACTGTGGCTTTCTTGAGAGCACCTGCTTATAGGAATTAGGATTCAGGTTGACTATTACTCTGAAGAAAATTGAAGTTTAAATAGGTCCATCACAGATAAGTTTGATAAATACAGACTGCAAGCACTAGACATAGGAAGTATCTGCATTTAAAGTCAATGTAGATACTGATATTAATGCATGTTTTTCCAAAGCCAGAGCCATTTGTGAATGTTTATGGAACAATCATGGTACAATGTCCACAAGGCTGTGATGCACCCTGCACTACTAAGCATCTGTGAGATTTGGGCTGTTTAATGTCACCGTATTTCGAACGTCAACAGTTTTCATGTGTGTAGAAAAAAAAGCAATTTTTCATGTACTTCTCAAGAATACATTTCACAAGTCACTTTGGTTTATTATTATTGTCACATGTACTAAGGTACAGCAATAAACTCATCTTGTACACTGTTCATACAGATCAATTTGTTACCATGGTGAATTGGGGTCATACAAGGTAAAACATTAATGGAGTGCAGAATAAAGTGTTACAGAGAACGTGCAGTGCAGGTAGACAATAAGGTGCAAGATCGTAATGAGGTAGATTGTGTAAGGTTAAGAGTCCATTTTATCATACTTAGGAACTGTTCAATAGTCTAACAGTGGGATGGATTCCATATCCAGGTTTATTTATCATGTGTACATTGAAATGTACAGTAAAATGCATTGTTTGCATTAATAACCAGCATATCCAAGTGTGCACTAGAGTCAGCCCGCAAGTGTCGTAACACACTCCAGCGGCAACATAGATTGCCCACAATGCTTGGCAGAACAACACAGAACACAACAAGCAACTAGAAAACAACAGCAAAACAAGTCCCCGTCCCTCCCTCTCATGCATGCATATACACAGTCCTCTAACCCCATGACAGGCCTCCAGCTGACTTGGACTGAGGTCTGCAGATTTTGGGCTTCTTTCTCCCCAGCAGACTCAGTTCTGATCATGATTTCCAGACTTCTGATTCAACCCTTGTATACCCTCTGCTGGCTTGACATCAAACATAAAACCACAGATGTCCCACATCTTCATCACTGGCCTTCGATCGTGGGGCAGAGACTTAGATTCTGGGCTGACTCACAACATCACTGTCCCTAAGCCCTAAACCATAACCAGACCCCTAAACTTCTATGTCCATCCCCATTACTATCATGATAAGCCTCAAAAAGCAGCTAAATCTGAGCTGCAATTCAAGGATAGAAGTTGACCTTGTGCCCGCGGATGTGTGCTTTCAGGTTTTTGTATCTTCTATCTGAATTGAGGATGGTGAAGAAAGAATTTCCAGGGTAGACCGGATCTTTGATTGTACTGGCTGCTTAACTACGGCATCAAGAAGTGAAGACGGAGTCCTTGGAGGGGAGTCTGTGTTCTGGGATGTGCTAAGCTGCGACCATAACCTCCTGCAATTTCTCATGGTCACAGGCAGAGCAGTTGGCGTACCTAGTCATGATGCGTCCGAATAGAATGCCTTTTATATGGTGCATTGACAAAAATTGGTGAGGGTCAAAGGGGGCATGCCAAATTTCCTTAGCTTTCTGAGGAAGAAGGGGTGCTGGTGAGCTTTTTCGGCCACAATGTGGTTAGACCAAGACAGGCTATTGGTGACGTTCATTCCTAGGAACTTGAAACACTCAACCTTCTCATCCTCTGCACCACTGATGTAAACAAGAGACTGTCCATTGTGCACTTGCCCCCATTCTGAAGTCAATGACCAGCTCTTTTGTTTTGTTGACAGTGAGAGAAGCTTAGAGATGAGTTTGTTTATAGTTATTGTATTGGAGGCAAAGCTGTAGTCAATAAAGTATAGTCTAACATTGATGTCATTAGAGGTGAATGTAGGGCCAGGGAGATGGTGTCTGCTTACCTGTTTTGGCAGTAGCCAAAATGTAGTGGGTTGAGGCTCTCTTGGAGGTTGAAGTTAATGCAATGCCATGAGCAGCCTCTTGAGCCCTTCATGATGAAGCTGTCAGCCAGAAGAGTGACAGTGCTCTGAGGAAGTTCTGAAAAAGAGGTACAGAACTAATGTAAAGATTTCTGGCATTGAGGCTTGGAACTAAGACAATCTCAAAGGAGTGTATTACATAATGGCAACCTGAAAGATTGGTGCTCATGATTCTGAGAGTTAGCCAGGTGATCAGCCTCAGACCTGTCCAAATGAGCACTGAGGTGATAGTGATATATCCAGCCTTATAGATTACAAGCTATTACTTTACTCAGATGAATAAGTTCCAGTTGGTCAGTGGTTCAGTCCATGATCTGGAAAGACAGGACATCTGGAGGTTCCTTTCTTTATAGTAAACTGAGGGATGGAATGGTAGAGAGGAAGAGATGATTTCACTTTATGGGAAAACCAGAACTAGGAACCATAAGTATACAGTAGACAGTCAGTATGAAATTAATAAGGAAATTGGTAGGAAGTAGTTTATCCAGGATACGATAAGAATGTGGAGTTATCTACATAAAGTGTAATAGTGATGATTTCGATAGGATAGTGAAAATAACGTGTGATTTGACCTTTTACCAAGTCTTTTGTGTTATTCAAAGGAAACAAATTGAAATATGGTAAGGCTAGAACCAGAATGCATTCGTACTGAGCCCAAAACAGAGGATTCAGTAGCTGTACTGTTTGTGTTCACCTGGTTCAAATACAGAGGGATGACTAAACTGACTCTTTGAATCAATGAAGGGATATTTAAAAATCTGAAGTGTTTTATTTTAAACATTAAAATGATCTTAAATTGAAAATTAAAAGTATTAGAAATGAATTCAAAGATTGGAAATTAATTTAAAGCATTGAGAAAGCAGAATGCATAAGTACAGAACTACAACAAATCTGAACATCATTTATTCAGGATTGATGATCCCATGACTCATCAGATGAATGTCGCCCTGCTCAGTTAAGGGGCAGGGTGCTAAGTGCACCCGACCTTTCATCTCACTGCACTCACACCAGAACTGCAGCTTGCCTCTGACCTCTTGTCTTTGATTGTACAGGAAAAATCAGAGAGAAATTGATCTGCGAGAACGTTGTTCGTGGTTCTCTACATTTGTCTTGTGATAAGTATTAACTACCCCACAGTTAATCAACAGAAAACCTGTCTATTAATAAGTAAATTAACTACATTCGTACTAGTTTAGGTTATTAACTGGTCTAAGCCTTATTTTGGGCTTGTAGTCCTTCGAACCCCAACAATCACCTGAAATATCTAATGTAAGTAAAATTCAAGAATCTATTGTTATTTAGCATAACTTATTTTTATCCAAGCTAACAAAAACAAGTTTTTGTCCTGTTCATTCCACTGAAGAATAAGCAGCAAAACCTAAATTGAAAATTTACACGGAATGCAATTGTTTTCCTTTTCAACGTGCATGTAGAGTGGCTGGTTTTAATCACATCTGGGACAGATCATGCTAATTTTTTTATGAGGAGAAAGCTATTTTAAAAGGAATTAGCAATTTTGATTTGGATTAAATTTTAACTATGATAAAAGCTTCAAGAATCAAGTTAATAAGTGGAAGGAAATGGAGTGAACATTTTTAATCAAATGATAGACCTTGAGAAATTGTTCTTTATATTCTGTATATTACTTATGGAAAATTTACATTTAGACATTACAAAGAAATAATAGTAGCTTTTTAAAGAGAAAAGAAATGAAAGAAATGGTGGAGAGTTGGGGAGGGGTTGGATTCTGGGGTGAATGTATTTTCTTGCATTGAAAAATACTGATTTATATTTGTTTTCTTGCCCACAGATTATATTATAGTAACTTTGTACTGATGGGAGGATTGAAGTGACAAATATACCAGGTTCTGGAATGAAAACTTTGAATAACACAAATCTTATCAAGTGAAAGACATCTATATAAAACATGGGGAGCGTCAGCTTATAGTATTTTTGCTGAAATGTTTATCTTTACGGAAGACATACTGATTTCTGATTTTACTTGGAATTATGATTAAAAGTGTATTTAATAACATAACTGATTTGGCATTGATTTTCATGATGTATGGAATGCATGAGAGATTCACGACTGCTTTGGACTAGGCAATTTAAGGCTTTGAAAGCAGAAAGCAGCAATAAAAGGAAATGAAAATTTAACTGGATTTTGGAATGGAATATAATCAACCTGAAAATGTTTTTTTTACAATGGTTAAATATATTTTGTTTTAATACGGCATATATTATCATTGAAATGTATGAAATAGCTATTCCTATAGCAAAGGGAATGAATGCTTAGAGAATGAATGAATGGGGTCCCATCTAAACAGGACTTGTGAATTGCTGGGACTGCAGTTATCCATTATGCTCCCATCATGTGCACTGTAGAGCGTGGAAAGGGTTCATGGTGGGTTAGATAAATTACTCTTGACTTACTCTTGCAGCTACAGTATTTAGGTGGCTAATCTAGTTGAATATCTGGTCAATGGTTATCCCTAGAATGTTGAGGGTAGAGTCTTGGTAATGGTAAAACCATTACCTATCAAGGATCGGTGGTTAAGTTCTCTCTTGTTGGAGAAGCTCAGTGCACTTTTGCAGTCCAAAATTACCTAATTATGCAAAATCCCCATTTTTCAACTTATGATGGAGGAAGGTTCCAAATAAACTAGCCCTTTCCAGTTCACCTACCACTCAAACCAGTGCACTGATGATGCCATAGCCTCAGTCCTCCACTCCATCCTGTTCCACCTAGAAAATGATACCCTGTATGCCAGGTTGGTGGTTAGCTGTCATTGTTGGGACTCAACACCTCTCTCTGTAACTGGATCTTGGACTACTTGATGGAAGGACCCCAATCAGTCCAAGTTGGCAGCAACATCTCAAGCTCCATCACTCTGAGCACTGATGCTCCCCAGGGCGGTGATGAGTCAGCATACAGAGAGGACCTAGAGAGGCATGTCAAATGGTGCAAAAGCAACAACCTGAGCCTCAATGTGGACAAGATGAAAGAGACGATTATGGACTTCAGGAAGGCACAGATTGACTACTTTCCCTGGCACATTAATGACTCTGTGGTGGAGAGAGTGAAAAGCACGAATTTCCTCGATGTACACATCATGGATGATATAACCTGGACCCACACCACCTCCTCATCAGAAGTCATGGCATAGATTACATTTTCTGAGGAGACTGAGGTGTGCAAGGCTCTCCTTCTAACAGCTTTCTACAGGAACACCATTGAGTGTGTCCTGTCTGGCTGCATCATTGTGTGGTATTACATAAAACAAAGCAGGAAAATAAAACAAAGGTTTTAATTCATGTGATGAAGCTTGCTAAATTGATGTACAGAGCCCCACCCAGTAAATACTACAGAAGCAGAATGTTTGTTTTGAACATTTTGTAAAACACTGGACCATAATTTGATTAAAATGTCCATTGAGAAGGAGTATAGAAAAGATTTACTGGAATGCTTCCAGAGCTGAGAGACAGCCCAGAGTAGCTGAAATTGTTTTCCTTCAAGGAAGGACAGATAAGTTTCAAAATCACATAAGTCTTGAAAAGTAAATGAGGAGAAATATTTGCCTTTAGCTCAAGGATTGACAATTGGGCACTGATCTTAGGTGAAGAACCAAAACCAGCTTGGGGAAAAATGTTTCCACTTCACTACCTACAAAGGTGGTGGAAGCGGATGCAGAAGCTGAAGCGGCTTTTAAAGTGGAATTGGTTGAATGCCAGATGTACTGTAAGTGAAAATACAAATGAAGTTGAACTACTGCAACTGAAATCTTTACAAGACAATGATAAATCCTTTTTAGCTCTAATTTCATTATATGAATTCAGATATTATTCCTTAAATTGTGTTAAGTAAAAGTGATACAAACAATTTTAAAGTATATATTTGGTAGTCAGCAGTGTTGTCTGATTGTGTGATGTAAATAAATACTGCAGATTTTGCCATCAACATAGTTAGATAGATAATCCAGAATTATATTGGTAGTTGAGAAAATTGAGCAAAATATGGAGGTAATTAACTAGCAAAAAGCATGATCACATCAACCACAGCTGAATGGGTGCCAAAATATCCATTACCAACTCCATTGCTGTCCTGACATCGGCCTCCTTTTAAATCAAAGAAAATACTTTTCAAATGGCATTATTGTATGTTAGGGATTGAAGCTGAATGGAAATTAATGATACAAAATCTGGGAAAAATCAAACAAGCTTTCTACCATCATCAGGAAATGGATTGTCATTTTGTAAAAGAAAAAGATCTGTGTAGTTCAGGGATGTGAACCAAAGTTAAAATTTGCTGTTTTGGAGGGACAGGTTCTGTATGCACATTACTCGGGTGGACACCTGTAAGTCCCTAATGTGCTAAATAATTATTGAGGTGGGTTGTGCATTGCAGTCCAACCCCAGGCAAAAGACCTTCCTTCTTCCATTCCCACCCAGACCTTGGTTACTGAAACAAAATTACTGAGAGGTCCATGTGCAATACGGCCGTCCCTTTTTCCACTGAGCAAAGGCTTATTGTGCTGAATGTGCACTGTTAAGACAGGTGCGGTGGGGTGGGGTAACTGTGAAAACATCTTCAAAATGTTTATATTCAGTGTATTTATTCTGAAAGATAATAAAAGGATTAAAAGTGCATTTTCAGACCATTTTACATAAGCAACTTCAATGCCAGATGCAAAATGCACTTTACCTTATGAGTAGCATTGAGATGCTGAACTGGAATGGAAACCATATTGTTGATCTGCAGAGATACTTAACACAAACCAACTGATAAAATATCTTCAGTCTTGAATGGATTACAAGTAATTACACAACGAGAGAGATTGGTTCTAAATGTTTTATAGTAATTTCATGTTTGTTATAAACAGCAATGTTTGATTTTAACAGCTTTAATTGTAAAATGGCTAGAAAGATGTACAAAAAAGCAACTCCTATTGATAAAACAATATGTAAAAAGCAACATGAATTCAATGTGCAAAAGATTTCATACAGACAGAAACACTAACTCTAGGTAGCATTTCCTGATAAATTACTTAAATAGCATATCTACAAAATAATGAGATTTGTTTACTTGCTTAATGTTACAAGTTTCACCAGAAAAAACTCAATAATTTATACAACTTTTTGTTTTCTTTTGATAAAGAGCAATGACATACTATTAATTTTGGGAGAAAACATGAGCCAGTTTGAGAACACTAGTTGCTGTTAACATTTTTTGTTATGGGGCAATACATTTTTCTTCTGTAAAAATAAATTTTTGACTATGTACACAGCCTTTAATACTACAGTAGCTTTGAGAGACTTTAGACACATGAGCAAGGTTTTCTGCTGCTTGATCTAAAGGTTCTTATTGATCAGACAACAGTGAGGTAATATTTGTACATAGAAAAGTTTCACCTTTTTCTCTTTTTGGAAACCATATAGATCCATGTGTATCACATGGTTGAAAAAAGTTCTAGGCTCTAAAAGGGCTACTTTGTTAGGAGCAAAATAGAGACAACTGCATCTCACGGCCCAACAGCCTGCAAAAACAAGATTACAGACTCCAGCGGAGTCCCTCACTTTCAGCTTCACCTATGGGCTACCCTTTAGGTTGGGCAGTAGAACAAAATGTTTCAACAAATAATAAAAAACCTAAACTAGCTAGCATCAATATAGAACAATATTAATAAATAATCACTGTATTTACAATCTTAGAATGCATACAAAGACTATGATAAATTCTCATGGATAGTCTGCCGCATTTTTTTAAAGTGTCCTTCAATCTTATTTCACCCAGGATAAGAAAATAAATAATTTATGACTTTTTAAAAAAATATCTACAGGCACAACAATTTGTTATTTTAACAAATGTTAGGTTAAGAGAAGAGCAATCTCTCAACTGTCCACTTGCGCCTTTTTTAAAACCATAGTATTTGAAGCAAACACTCCTTCCATGGTGGCTAGTATCAGTGCAGAAGAGAATACTTGTGGACTGCTCTTCTAACTTAACTTGCCATCATCAGACTAGCTTCACTTTGAATAAAAGCAAGTGACAGCAATCTTATCCTATAGGAGCCGAAGTTATGTTTGATCTTCATAAACTCTTCCTGGCAACAAGACCTGAAGATAGATTTTGCAACCTTTAACTTAATCTGGTCAGCACATACCTGGAGAGATGGTTGGTTTTGATGTGATTTACAGTGGGCTCAGGATCTACGGAATTAGATTTTCATGTGTGTAATCAACTGACTAATTCTGCTAGTATTCACACATATTAATTTTGTATAATAAACAAGTTCCAATACAAAACAAGAAACAGTTCCTCCAAGGTGTCTTCCAGATATATTTGCACATAATAGATCTATCACAGTTCTCCCACCCCATTTGTGAGTTCTTTTTCTGCTCATTTAATCCTCAGCTATCCTTTCACCATAGAATGGTCCTCATCTCTTTTTATTTGAGAAAAAGTCCACAGCAGAGATAGTCTCATTAACAGTGTGCAGTCTCCTTTCACGGGGCCTCCTGCCATGAGATGTAGTAGAATTGGAATGATTAATGATTTGCCTTTTCCAGATGCAAGAGGTTTTGTTTAAATGTACCTGTAATTTGCATTTGTCAGAAGTGGAAACATTATACTGAGTCATGATCTAGGGAATAATTTCCTTGCAGACATTGCTGTATTTTAAGTTGATATCATCCAGTGAGTTCTATCAGCCAATGCAGGTCATGTGCTTTCCGTAAGTAAAACAAAGAAGGAGGAAACAATGGCTCCAAGAAAATAGATAGGTGCAACACCGGTTTCTTAAACATTTCCACATCCACGACTGTTAATTAAGAATCTGTGGGGAAAAAGAAACAGTCAAAATCCAAATCAGAAAGATTCTGATTTTTAACACAGATTTACCATTTTCTCTGGCTTTCACTGCTCCCCTGTTTTGAAATGATTTTCCAACATAACATTCATTTACCAGCACCTTGTCAGTTAATTTTTCCCAAGTTGCATTACCAAGGAACAAGCATGCATTAGTACATGTATTTATATCACTTTAAGGTTTAGTTAAGAAATTTTGCAGTGGTGTTACATTTTCAATTTTTTCACATATGGATATACCCCTTACCTCTACATTCATATTTAAGATCAGAGAAGTAAACCATTTCTTGAGAGAAGACAAAGAGACCCAACCGTCCTCCAGCATAGGTCTTGTCGTAGATTGCTCCAGAGTCTGCCATAATTTTCTTCCCTTCATACATTACAACTCTGTAATATAAATAACAAAATCTTTATTCGTCTGATACAAGAAAGTTACTGTCCAAATCAATTCCATCCTCAATTTGTCTTGTGACTCAAAAGCTAATGCCATTCCCAGATACTTAAAGCAACATCATCTATAGTCAATAATATAGCAGGATAAAGTGTGAAGAAATTACCGGATAAATCCAGTCTTTGGTCTGTGGGTTAATTGCCATCTGTAAGCTGCCTTGTCCTTCCAGCCAATGTTATGGGGATCATGCCACAGAGTTTTAACCTAATAAAATAAAGCAAATTTTATTATTTAATTGCTTCCTAAGAACATCAGAATTCAGCTCATACAAGAAGAATTCCATGTTCTGCATATGCAGGTACTTATGTATTTTAAACAAAAAGTAGGTGGTACCCAGAAAATAAACAGCATTAAATTCAAAAGTATTTAAATCATGAACATCATGTGAGAATTTAACTGAATGGTGAAAACAGGCTTGAAGGGCTTCCTCTAAAAAGGAGACATTCTTTATTTTTAGTTATTTTCTAGCAACTCCTCTAATTCTAAACAGATAACAATGACAATTTCAGTTTCAAAAACCCATCAAGGACTTCTGATTTTCACACTAGCCTTAATATAAATTATACCCCTGATGAGCAACTTAAAACCTTCATTTGCAAAATATTTGAGTCATAATAATCTTGTAGAAGTATTTAAAGTTCCCTTACTTGTCCTGCTGTATTCCCAGTGTGCCAAAGTGCATTACGCAAGTGCTCTCCTGGACCAGTTGTAGAGTTCACCACTTTGATGGAGAGTCCAGCATATCCCTGAGCTTTGGTTGGTGTATCATGCCAGTAAGTTTGTGTGATCTGCTTCCACATTACCACATAGAAGCGGCTACTGGACTGGTATCCAAAAACAAATCCAGCATAATCATCATCACGTTCGGTATTGATGAAGAATGTTCCACTGAAGTCAACTGCATTGAATTCATCATATCCTAATTTAAAAAAAATGTGCTTTGAGTAAAATATTATACTAAACTTGCCCAATTTGGTTATTATATTCCACAAATATGAAAGGTAGCTAGGATTTAAAAAAAAAAGGATCTAGTGCTTTCCCGGCATTCTTATGACGAATAAATTCTAGCCTGAGAAGAGTTTATTCGTAGCTAGGATTATTCAGGAAGGCTTCCTAATCTAGTTATACTGGTCTTGTTTTCCAGAGACTTGCTATTAACAAAACTTTGCATTGTGAGCCAGACCCAGGTATCCCTTCGCATTTATTTTGGAGAAACCAGAATATGAATGTGTACTCATAAGGGGAAACCTATAACGCTTTACTCAAACATGGCTCAAAATACCTGAGCAGTCTGTCAGCTGTAGGGAAGCAAGTCTGGCATAAGAATGCAAAGAGGTTTCCTCGGCCAGGTGTAGGCCCTTGATTAACTGAGTGGAGTTTATGCTCTGCAAGCTGTACTCCACAATCCCAAGTGTCAGTGGCCTAACCAGAAAGCCCCAGTAAAGAAAGATCTCAAGTCTGCTGCTGGTAATTCCTCCGAAACTTGTCCCTTCACTCCCTAGACTCAGTTTTCCAACCCTATATTGTGGCAATGAAATTGTTGGTGCCAAAAGTTTGAATGAAACCCAGAGCAAATGGCTTGAACATCAAACAGAACTATTTTGGATAAGGAATCAGTTTCCCAGCCTACTGTGGCCACAAGTTGTCACAACTACACATTGCCAATTTGGTGTCATTTTTCTTTGCAAGCTCAACACTCACCCACAGCAATGCCAGGATCACAGTTAACTGTCTGCACCAACTCTTTGCCCTTGTGTCGCACAACCCAATTGGGGTCATTTTGGGATGTTCCCTTTGGATCCAGTGGTACCATTTGGAATTTGCGGAAATCGGTCTCAGTGATTTCGAAGTTTTCAGGACAAACATCATAGATATCCGGGATACTGTCTCCATCAAAATCATCCTTACAAGCATCGCCTCGACCATCACCTGAATAAAAGAAGTGATATTTTAAGCAAAGGTACCCATTAAAATGTTTTTCCCATTAGTTAATATTTATTCCTCTCCATCCCAGTTTATAGCTAATAGTTGTACTGACATGAAATTTTCAGTCTTACCATCAGAGTCAGTTTGGTTGGGGTTGAATTTCAATCGACAGTTATCCCTGTCATCAGGAATACCATCATTATCATCATCATGATCGCAGGCATCACCCCTGCCATCCTTGTCGTGGTCTGCCTGGTTGGAATTAGCAATGTAGGGGCAGTTGTCCAGATTATTCTGATGACCATCCTCATCGATATCCATGTTGTTGTCACACTTGTCTCCCACAAGGTCAGAGTCTGAATCAGTCTGGAATTGGCAAGCACATCCATATTAGATAAGCCTTCTGCAGAACTAAATACAGGAAGCACCAAAAATGTCCTTGTTTTACTGATTAAGCAGTCCTTTTACAAGCCTAAATCAAACAGATGTATTATTTGGAATGTGACATTTGCGTACGGAATATGGGAATAATAAACTATGATTAATATTTAAAGGGGCTTAAAGGCCGGTGTATACTTGGCAGGTCAAAGGGCCTTTCTCTGTGACTTCTAGTTTTATGAACTGAGGGATGATACTATGCTACACTTATCTTAATCCAATATTTACACAGTCAAATGCATAAAATCCATTACACTGACTATTGACTGTTTGGAGTCACTGTATTACGTCAGTATGAAATAATTAGTGTAGTGTGCTGTGCAGTGTTGCACCCTTCAGCAACATGGTGTGGACTGGATTATTATTATACAAGTCCATTACAACACCACGATTTAAACAAAATACATTTGATGCTCACTTTGGTCCCATTTACAATACTTCCACAGTAACTTTTGACTTGAGGTTATACTCCATTCAATCAACCTCTCAAGTGAACAAAGTTCTCTTAAAATGCATATAGTCATAGAATACTACGGCACAGAAACAGCACCTTCAGCCCATCTAGACCATACTGAACTATTATGCAGACTAGTCCCATTGACCTGCACCTGGACTATATCCTTCCATCCAAGTACCTATCCAAATTGCTCGTAAATGTTGAAATCAAGCCTGAATCTATAAATTTTGTTTGGAGATTGTTCTACACTCTTACCACTCTCTGAGTGAAGAAGTTCCCCCTCATGGTCCCCTGAAACATTTCACTATTCACCCTTAACACATGACCCTTAGTTTTAATCTCACTCAACCTTAATGGAAAAAATGTGCTTTCATTTACCCTATCTATATCCCTCATTACCTTTATCACAGGGATTCTCGACCTGGGTCCATGGAACTCTTGCTTAATGGTATTGGTCCATGGCATAAAAAGTTGGGAACCCCTGCCCTATCAAATCTCTTCTCAATATATATGTCATATAACAACATCAACATCTAGCTTCCTAGCAGGTTAAGAACTAAATAATAAAAACCTTATCACTGATCTGGTGGAAGATATATCTGACAGAAGTGAATAAGCTGAACTAGATAACATTGAAATTTATGGTGGATTCCATGGTAGATACGGTCAAGATACAGGTTTACATTTTATTGCAACTTTTTATATTCTCAGCATTGGAATTCATGGTCATGAATATTGAGCTAAAATATGCTTCAAGCACATTCTGATCCACTTTGGGTGGAAATGACAGAATTCTTCCACTAAATTACACAAAATCATATATTTTTTAAGATATTTTTGTGATTTTCATGAATAACTAAAAACAAGCAACAGTATTTTTTCTCAAAATAGTCTAATATTACAGTAATTAGTTTGTTGGTAGCCATTAATTGAAAAGTACTTACTTGATCTGGATTGTGTTCTAGTGGACAGTTGTCACACTGATCACCAATGCCATCTAAATCTGTGTCCCTCTGATCAACATTGTACACATAAGGACAGTTGTCCTTCTCATTTAAAATACCTGGAAAGCAAATCAAAACATTGTTGTAATATGGTTAAGAGGTGGCGCTTTAGGGCAGACTTCCTTTCACTACGAGTCCACTATTATAAACTAAACCAAAAAATGGGATTGTTCTCCATATACCATAAAGGGTTATGATAAAGTGACTTACTGAAACTAGTACTGATTCTCTAAGTGGAAAAGAAGATTTAAAGACAGACTTATGCATTTCAAAATTTATCAGTGGTTTAAGATTTCATGGATAACGATGAACAGCTAACACTGATGTCAGAGTACAAGCAAGAGAGTGAACGAGAGAGAGAAGCAGGTTCATTGGTTAACTTTAGAATAAGGGAATCGGAAAACGAAGTTGCAGAAGTAATCCAGGAAAAGCATAAGACCGAATTGTTCTGTCAAACAGACAGCTCTCATAGATTGGGCTACGTGACTTTCTATGACTAACTTATTTGTGGTCTTCAACTTTGCCAGCAGAGCATCCTTACCATCTCCATCAATGTCAATGGCACAGGCATCTCCTTCCCCATTTCCATCAGTGTCTGTCTGGTCAGGGTTACTGTTATAAGGGCAGTTGTCACAACGATCACCCACATCATCCCGGTCGTAATCATATTGCGTAGGGTTAAACAGGAAAGGGCAATTGTCCTGAAATTAAGTTTGAGTGATTAAGTTGAAATACAAGTTTTAAATAAAAGGTCAGTGCTCACTTTAATAAAGTCAACTTCAATTTAATTCAGTAAAGTGTTCTTGCAAACAGTCCATTATTCAAATAAAATCTAGAGGAACATTCTTGGCCACCTAGGTGTCAGATTGCTGGAAAATTTTGTTTGCTTGTGAAGCTGTGACTGTCTCACAGATTCTGCCAATGTGGACGTGAAAACACAAACCCTGATGTCAGAAGTAACCTTCCTTTTAAAGACATTGCACTCCACAAATAGATTTCTCAGGTGCCTGAAACAACGACTAGACTGTTTCGCCAGCTGTATGCTATGTGTTCAGAATACAGAGCTCCGAGTGAATCTTGCCTTCATTCTGTGATGAGTTAGTGTCATAGGGGAGAATGTGCTTTCTGTTAGTATTGTCTGGCTTAACAGAATAGCAAGGTGTAGAATATCTTTCATTCAGAACCTACCCTCTCATCTGGAATGCCATCATTATCATCATCGTTATCACAGGCATCTCCAATTCCGTCCTTATCATGGTCTTCTTGTCCAGAGTTAGGCAGCAATGGGCAGTTATCCTAAAAATAAAAAAGGATTGCAGTTTAGATGTGAACAATAACACTTAAAGATCTGTTAAGTGTAATTTTACAGAAAGATACCACTGCAGGAATTAACGTTTTTAGCCATTTCCTCTTTGATATAACTTAAAAGGCAGCTGTCTAACAAAAATGTTATGAGTTTGCACATCCAAGCAAAACAGGCTATTATAACTAATACTAAATGGACAGGCTGACAGAAATATCTTACATAAAGCACACCCTATCCTTCCCCTGTTACAACACAGACTTTTTAGTTCATAAACTGGCAGGACAAGTTCATATATTTCATTCCTTAGATCTTGTGTTACTTCAATATACTTCCTGATACAAGGGTTAGAACACCTGTAATGAAGTCCCTGCTATAGACTCTTGCATTACATAGTAGAACTGAAGCACCATATCAAATTTTAAACTATGAGGTAATAAGCCTAAGATGTTGACGAAGAACGTCAAGAAACTCTTAATATAGAAGTAATTACAGCTTACTTTTTTGCAGTGGTAAGTTGCATTGGCAACGCAGGTGAGATCTTTATTTGGCCAACCGTCCAGGTCAGTATCTTCTCCACAGATGATGCCGTTGCCAGCAAAACCAGGCTTACATTCACAGCGGAACATCTGGTCACTGAAGATACCAAGGTAAATACACTTGGCATGTTTATTGCAGTTGTTTGTCTTATCTTTGCAGGGATTGCGTGGCTCACAGATCTGTGTATAAAAAGCATGATTTAACCATTTGTGCATGTGGTATACCACACTTTTATTTTTCAATAATTCTGGTGATGCCCTGTTTTACAGACTATTTATACTCATGTATATGCTACTTCTTTGAAATACGAAGAAATGCCACCATTTAATTGTCATTAAGTTTTCTTTTAACCCTCACCTGCTTGTTCTTTGTAGCCTCCTCGATGCCTCTGCCAAATGGTTGATTTCCAGTGTACCGAGCTGGACAGGGCAGGCAGTTGTAACCGGGTTCTGTGTTTTCGCACCTGTGCTCTCCATTGGTGTGAAAGCAGGTGTCAGGCACTTCCACGCACTGTATGAGATTTAAAAATAATGGTATCAAAGACAAGAATCTAAGATGTGCGTAAAAGTACTGTACTGACTAAATACTGGCCAGTATTTACCTCATTAATGTCCTCACAGTGAATGCCATCACCTTTGTAGCCAGACGGGCATGGACCACACTCCCAGGAGCCGTCTGGGAAGCTGGTACACTTGCTCTCAGCAAAGCATGGATTTGATAAACATCCATCTGTAATATAGGTGGATTTGTACATGTGACTATTTGTTGTGTAAAGACCATAAAACACAGGAGCAGGATTAGGCCATCTGGCCCATCAAGTCTGCTCTGCCAGTCATGGCTGATACTTTTTTTCTCCTCCTCAACTCCAGTTCCTGGCCTTCTCCCCATAACCATTGATGCCATGTCCAATCAAGATCCTATCAATCTCTGCCTTAAATACACCCAACAACCTGGCCTCCACAGCTGCATGTGGTAACAAATTCCACAACGTCACCACCCTTTGGCTAAAGAAATTTCTCCGCATCTCTGTTTTGGAAGGGCACCCCTCTATCCTGAGGCTGTGCCCTCTTGTCCTAGACTCTCCCACCATGGGAAACATCCATTTTACATCTACTGTCTAGGCCTTTCAACATTCAAAAGTTTTCAGAGATCTCCCCCTCATCCTTCTGAATTCCAGCGAGTACAGACTCAGAGCCATCAAACGTTCATTGTATGATAACCCTTTCATTCCTAGAATCATCTTCTGGACCCTCTCCAATGCCAGCACATCTTTTCTAAGATGAGGGGCCCAAAACTATTCACAGTTTCATTTTTAAAGTTACTGTAAGGACACATAGTTGGGATTAAAAAAAAAGATTGCCACCTTATTAATGTTATTAAACTGTAGGTAAAAAAGAAAACTTGCAAGCTTACCAATTGGACACTCCAGTTTGTTGCAAATCTGGGTCTCCCGAGGTTGACCCACGCACCTCTTGCCTCCATGCTTGGGTGCCGGACTGTCACAAAGACGCGTGCGTTTCTGTATTCCTCCTCCACAGGTGACAGTACAAGGGTTCCATGGTGACCAGATACCCCAGTTTCCGTCAACTGAAAAACGAAGCAAATGTTTAGTTTTAATGTCAAACATTTGAAGATTTTGGTTGTAGCTTTTGATAGGCAAGTGGTTTGATTAACATCTCTGCTGCTACAACACCATGCAGCCTAAGCAAATACTCACTTGGGCACGGAGCCTGTTCACATTTTTCGGTTTCCCTCTTCTCTCCCACACATTCTTTGCCACCCATTTGTGGCATTGGTGAGTTACATAGGCGGATTCGAGTGATCACTCCAGTACCACAGCTCACAGAACAAGATGACCAAGGAGACCAATAACTCCAACCACCATCTTGCTTGACTAGTATAGAAAAGAGAAAATATTAACATCTATTGTTGGACAGACAGGTCTTGCTGTTACAGTTCAATAGATAGCAAGCCAAATTCAATAAACATTTGTCAAATTTGCTCAGCTTGGTTAGCCAAGTACATGCTCTTCTACACTGTCCTTCCGCAGTTGAGAGCATCCTAACAAGCTGCATCACTGCATGTTATGGAAACTGGACTGGAAGGCTCTATAATGGGTGGTCAAAACTACCCAACGCATCATCGGAACCAGCCTACCCACCACAAGTACAGAAAGATGCCAGAAAAGGTCCACTAACATGATGAAGGATCCCACCCACTCTGTTCATGAACTGCTTGTCCCACTCCCATCAGGGAAGAGGCCACATAGCATCCATGCCAGGACCACCAGACTCAAAAACAGTAAGGCTGATCAACACCTCCACCCACCTGTCACAATCACCTTATGTACCTAGCATCACTTTGTGGACATACAGTCAATCTATTGTATATGAGCTATTGTATGTTTTTATATTTATTGTGTTTTTTTTTATAGCTATTGCATTCTTTATCTTATTGTGTTTCTTTGTGCGCTGCATCAGATCTGCAGTAACAATTATTTCATTCTCCTTTACACTTCTGTACTGGAAATGGCATTAAACAATCTTGAATCTTGTGTGAGAGGGAAGAAACAGAATTGTGTGCCTGCTCTTGCAGGTGCACAGTTGTGTTTATATTTAAAATTCCACCCTAACATCATATTGCCTTTGCACATGCAAGCAAAACAGTGGGGGAAGGGGAAAGGTGGGAGACAGGAAAGTAAACTTACATCTCTTGTCACATTCTTCCAAATGGCAACTGCGAGTCTGAACAGAGGTCCCATGACAGTCGCTGTTAATCCGATCACAGGACCGACCTCGCTGCTGAGTTCCAATTCCACAGGTGACAGAACAATGAGTCCATTCAGACCATGGAGACCAGCCAGCCTCGGATTCATTCAGAATTGCTGTAGGAATTTAAGTACATCTCCAATGAAGTCTCAAAAATGAAAAGTTGTGATCTAGAATATCCTAACCCAATGCTTAAACTGTAAACTCGCCACATTGTAAAGTCTATGCTTGTTTATTTTCAACAACTTCAGGTAACTGCTAATACCCATAGAAATATGTTGTGTGAGGATGTTACCTTCCTATTTACAGTACAACTAATCATCGAGGCACTTAACCACACATTGCTCTATGTCTGTGTGAGGAGTGACGCGCCACAGTCTTTCGTTCCACGCCTTGTAAGGCATGAAAATGCCTGACGCTGGCCTCTTTGGCCTGAGTCGATAATCCCTCCCCCTCCCTCCCTAATCTCAATCCTCAATATCCTTGGTTAATGAATACGCCAAATTTTCACATTAAATATTAAATAATCTCTTTTCATTCTGGCGAGAAAATTAGTTCTTCAAATCAGAGTATGGCTAAACTGCAGACTGTAACTGCAATTTCCAAAGGAAGTCAAGTTTAATTTATGGTGATGTGTCTCAAAGCTTTTCTGATGGGGATGTCACTCCACAAATACCATGGGTGGTATTTCTTAAGTAGCTCCGGATTTTATCCAATACATTTCACAAATAAAAGGTAAAAATTTAAATGTAAATTGGAATATTTGCCACCTAATCTGACAGTTTACAAAAATGGGGGAAGTTGGGGAAAAAGGCACCTTTATCACAGGGCAGTTTTCCAGAAAGTTGTACAAATTGGATTCTACCTAATATTGATACCCACTAAGTCTAGCCGCAATACTCCATACCTAGCATTTGGTTTCAGATACTTAGATTACTTACATGGGCATCGGGCACAGCATTCCCCATCTGGAACCACAGCATCTGCACAGGATACAGTAGGGCAGGAAATCCTTTGGCAAAACGTGACAGATGACTGAAAAGAAAAACAAATTGAGCAAATGACTTTGGGAGGTAGTAAATGTTGTTAACAGCTATCTGACAACAGAGGACTGACAAAGCCAACGCAAAAGCAGCTGGTTAAAATGTGAACACAAGAGATTCTGCAGATGATAGAAATCCAGAGTATCACAAACAAAATACTGGAGGGACTTAGCAGGTCAGGCAGCATTTATGGAAATAAATAAACAGTTGACATTTCCATAGATTTTGCTGCTGTGCTCTTCCAAATGTTGCGTGTGTTGTTCTGGTTGAAATGTGTTTTTATTTCCCAAATTTGTATTTATAAGTTGCTTTGGCTTTTATCTAGAAAGTGCTGGAGGCAGTATAATATCACGTGCCATAAAGGGAATGCACGATGACTTCAGGGACTGCATGGATGCCTTTTGAATAATTTGGAACCAACAAGGACTCCATTTATTAATGGAATGTTTGGAAATTGCCTGCTTGCTTATTTAATTGTGTCCAGCTAACATACTTTTGATGATTTACATCATTATTTGGAACCATAAAGATAAATGATCTCATAGAAATAAAAACTTGTTTTTTTGTGGAGGGGGTGTAAGGAGGTTTTTTTGTGCAGTTCCAAGCTGATACAATATTGTATTGTCATAGACCTTCTCTCCTGAGGATATTGCCAGAGATAGTTCCCTACACACTCAAATACTACAGGGCATAAACACCGATAGTACTTTTCATACATACAAGTTATTTAAATAACCTAAAATAGGGATTTAAAGCACTTTAGTAGCATTGGCAATGGTTGGAGCTACTGCTCTAGAATACCAATGACTGCCAAACAGTAGATTTCCATTGGAATGCAGAATACAAACTTCATTTTTTTTCTTCATACAACTTTTTAAGTGGCTAATTCAGTATTGTAACTCTTACAGATTTTGGGATCATTTAATTTGGAAAACAAAAGTAAGTTGCAGTTTGGGTTGGGTTCAATGCTCATACCTGGCAAGTGCAGTCAGTGCAGTAGTCCACTTTCCACTGATCCTTGTCTTTGTAGGTCATGCCATTATGAACGCACCCTCCAATTTGTCTGATCCCAATGGCTCTTGCAATCAGTTCGTTATCTGCAGTCTGGAGAAACAAACAGAGTTCATTACAATACTGGCAAGTTTAAAAGAGATATTTCCCCCCCCTAAAACACTTATTTTTCTTACCAATTTCTGAACCTTGTCAACCAACTGGGTAACCATGGTCCTGAGAGCTTGAAGCTCGGTGAACATGCTGGATAGTTCCTCGCAGGATATGCCGCATATCGTCTGAAGGTCCTTTGTTTTGTGACCATAGAAGTTGGTCCGGATGGCTGGGCTTTCAGAGCCCCCAATCGGTAAAGACACGATGCCATGTGTGGCTGGAAGAGAAGATTCCCGCGGTCACCATCCAATACAACGCACAGTTTCTTTTGCAAGGGTCTCAGACTGTTTAGGTGTAGGACTCAAACATCAGACGCTCACCCCCCGCCCCGGCACATGACGAATCTGCGCTTCGCGCATCAACTGTTAACATGCCCAGGCTCGGCTTCAGTAGCAAAACACAAGACTTATCGATTGCTTAGCCATTGAATGCGATCTGCCCCTTTATAACTGCTGGCTACTGATTAAACGTCAGCGACTGGTTGAGCCAATGTACAAGGCGGCTCACTGACCGCGTTAGTAGAATTCAAAGTGCGGCAGGCGCTTTGGGCGCGACTGGACAGCAGCATGCACAGTCGGGATTTGTGACAAATACTTACAACTGTAGCAGCCCTTGTTCAGCAGTATCGTTTCTATGTTGGTCCCAAACACAAAACGGACATTCTGTAGGACTCCCTGTGTCAGAAAGAAGGAACAAACACCGTTGAAGCTACTTCAAAACCCACTCCGATGTCTCCTCTGAATCATGCAAATCCAGCATTGAGAATTCCCACCACCGCTATATTAAGTTAATTCTCCGTTCTTAATTCTGCAAACCTTTTCAAATCACCTAAGCGGACTGCAAGGACAGATTTATCCAGCCCTCTACCGTGTGCAACCTTTCCGTGAAATGTGGGCGCGGTTCGGTTCTGTCTCTCTCTTAACTTTCCTTTGTCCATCCCCGCTATCCGTCTTGTTTTAGTCGCTCCCCGTCCACCACTCTCTCCGCCTACCTGTACGCGCGCCTGCCGCTCCACCTCGCTCATACCTGGAAGTTATTGCGGAGACCTTTGCCTCCTTTGGCCAGTCTCAGTTTGTAGTCGCCGTATTTCAACACCTTGTGGATGGCTTCTTCCAGTTCCACTTGGTTGACCTTATCACATCCCACATACAGCGTCGCCACGTCCTCTTGCACGAACAAGGTCAGGTTCTTCCAGCGAGCATTGGCCAGGTGGGCATCGGTGATGGACACCATGCTCTGCTTGCCCTCGATGGTGATGGTTAAGTCGAGGGTGTTGGCTTTTCCATTGGACAGGATCTCGAAGAGACGGGTGCCATCCAGAGTGTCGATAGCCACCAGGGTGCCCCGGGTCTTCTTCATCTGCCGCAGGGTGGCGAGGAAGATGAATCCCCTCTCCTGCTGAATGTGGTCGATCAGATCCCTGAAACTGTGATCTGAAGCCGGGCTGATGGTATCGGGATTGAGGATCCTATAGGCTGGGCTGTTAGATTCGGGACCCTTGACCATGTGCACCCCAACGTTTTTGCGTGTGAGCCCGGTGACATCGAACATGTCGAACACATCATCTGCTCCTGTATCTGTGCGGTGGGGAGAGGGGTGGGGGTTGGAAGAAAGAGTAGTGCAGTGAGGTATAAGTTCAATGGGCGGGAGAATCGTTCACTAGGCGGGAGAACTCGGGAAAGAGATCCAGCCGCCCGTCCGTCTCAACTAGCGTGGGATACCGAACCCAACTCACCTTGGATCCTCTTTGCCGAACAGGCAACGATCATTAACAGGAGGAAGAGTCCTTGTAGAAGCTTCATTTTAGAACAGGGGCTCGCTACCTAGCATAAAAGAGGGGTGAAATTGTTTTAGCTGCTTATAATTTCCCACAGTGAAATCAGTTTTAACAAATAAAATGCAATTCGTTAGCTGTGTTATTAGAGCCTAACTTTTACTGACCAGTACTCTTGTAATCTCCGGATGAACTGAACGGTATCAACTGTAATAGTTCCGCGTAAAGCAAGAAGTGCCAGTGACAGATCCTAAATGGAACAAGTTCTAGTGCAGAAGCGGGTAGCCTGAGTAACCAAAGACTTGGAGCGATGCTTGCCTTTCCGCTTAGCCACTTGTGCAGAAGCAGTTCCTGAAGCTGAGGGTACCGGCGATCGCTACTACCGTGGAGCCCGACTGCGGCTCCTTTAAATACCCTTTTGCATTCCTTGCATTCAGCATCTGCCAATCACCGGCAGCCTGGGAGGAAGCGAGCTTGTGTTTATTCAGTTACCTCACAACAAGAGGGATACAGTTCCAAAGGAGGCAGACCGCGGCGAGGAAAGCAATTAGGCGGATTCCAGTGGACTGGAGCCAATATACTCATATAATATGACAGAAAGATTCGAGCCAGGTTGAGCCTTGCTCAATTGATCATATTTTCGCCTTAACCCAGTCATTTTTAGCAGCCACGCGCACAACACATACACATATTGACTTAGTTTAACAAAATCATAAGACCTTGCGTTAAAGTAGTTTACGTCTTCGATCATGTAAATTAGGTGAAATGTTCAAGGAAAAGAACGTAAAATATGCCAACTAATTTGTGCGTTTCCAGTCAATTATTAATGTGTTTTAGTACTTCAAAAGTTATAATTTGTCAGTCCATCGGATCTTGTGGAGATTGGGGATTGATTTTGAATCAGCCACTAGGGGGAAGTGTGTCACCTTATTTCGAGCGGTGCGCAATATCCGACTGGAGTTTCGGTGACTCACCTCCGAGTGAGACGGAACGGGTACCTCGCACCGCGAGTTCAACCTCCACTTCATGAGTCCCGAACCAGAAAATTGTCTTTGAATGCATTCACCTAACACATTGATCGAGCAAACAGAGACCTGGACTTTTTATTTATTTAGTTAAGCGACACAAGGAGTGGAGAGTAATGAATGCATTTCTGAATCACAGAACAATTTGAAATGCTCGTGATGTTACTTTATAGGCGCAGAAACTATATTTTCAATAAATTCTATGTGCGTAAATGGACTCAATCATATCAATTCGATTTCTTTGCTATTCTACTTATTTGGTTTTTCAGTTGTGCCATACGTCATTGGGGAAAAATCTGATCCAGGAAATACTTTTTGACGTCGGTGCATTTTTTTCTTGGCTGTTGAAGTAGAGACAGAACTGATCTGCTTCCTCAGAATATTATGGCACGGCATGAATGTCTGACACCCCGCCACCACCACCCTGTATCAATGCCCCGAGCCCAACACTCATTCCCAAGTCTTACGCGCGGCCAAATATTTCATCAATGCAATTTCTTCCTCTAGCAGATGGGTTTTAATTGTATCTAAGCACCGTTATGCCCTCATCGATCGGTTTAGAGGAGATTTTTTTTTCCCAAACGCAAATATATTTATTCCGCAATTCGTGTGAATTCCTTGTTCTATTCAGTAAAATTTTAAACTAAGGCGCTGATATTTTACTTTCTAACCACGTGCGGTCGATGAAAAAATATTGAATGGGGTAAGGAGAGAGAAGGAAAATAACTCTCAGTGCATCACTGTCCTCGAGTAACTATTTGCCTCAAAAACCTCTTGCTCACGTGGATTCCCGTGCCGTATTCGCCCTGAGCAGAGTGGTATACCTCTCTTATCGAGTGTCTACTTATGAATGGGTGTCGGCAGCCATGAAGTAAAAGAGACAGGTTGTGTGTGCGTGTGGCGTGGGGAATGCAACATTCTCTGAGCGTGTATCTCTTAGAATTGACCCTGCCCTGGGATACAAAACATAGCTTCTTCTCACCATAAGCCTCTGATAAGCCTTAACCACTAGATGCGACTTCACCAAGGACTTCTGAGATTCACCCATCGGCTGCAATGGAGACTGCAGCAAAAGATAGCAGAGAACTTTATAGGATGACAGGCGGTGGAAATAGAACAAATACACAAACTTTTGAGCTCAAGAGATAAGAGATCACACATCTGCTGAAGTAGATGGAGTAAGGATATGTTATGTAAATGGGTACATAACATTGGGAAAATGAAACCGATCTTATGGGTACAGCGATGGTTGAAGTGTATATGATAGTCCTATTTGGCAAGAAACTTGAAATAACTTCAAATAAATAAAAAGTGGCCGTATTCATAATGAGAAGCAGATAATGAAATGAAACCCAAAACTTTGTAAAATGGAGACACAAGAGACTGCAGATGCTGGGTCCAGTCCAGAAGAAGATGTCTTGACCTGTCCATTTCACTCCACAGATGTTGCCTGGCCTGCTGAGTTTCTCCAGCAATTTGTTTTTTGAAATATCATAAAGCTGATTAAATTGTATTTTGAATACTATCTACAGTTCTAACCATGGGGAAGAGAAAATGATATGAGTTGAAGAGATTACAGCATAAGAGCATTTTTATTGTTCAATTATGTTCTCATTGAGTCTTGAAGGACCAAGAGAATATTATTTGTAGAAAACTGAATGAATTAGATAACAAAGAGCATGATTTCTTCCTTAAGTATAGTAATAAATTGGCATGTGAATAATATTTGAAAATGGCTTATGGTAAATGCAGCATGATTGGAAGGAATTTGACCAACAGTTTTCATAGCCTTCCATCAGTGGAATTTTCCTTCCCATCTGCTTGGGTTTATGGAAGTTTAATTGATATGGATTAATTATCAATAGACTGCAATTGCTGGAAATCTAAAACATCAGAAAATACAAGAAATTTTTATCAGGTCAAGATGCATCTGTGGTAAGAGCAAAAGAGTCAATATTTCAGGTCGGACATCCTTTGGCAGATGGTTCTGACAAATGGTCTCTAATATGAAGTGTTTCTTCTCCCACCTCTGTGGCCTGACCTGCTGAGTATTTCAAGCATTTTCAGTGTCTGTGCTCAGATTGCTTTTACTGGCAAACAAAGCCATTGTTGTTTGATCAGGTGTCCTCTAGGAGGCAGTTGATGCTGTCAAGGAAAGCATTAGCGTTGGCAGTTCCCAGTGACAATGAAATGAAGTCAATATGTAGAAATTTTGAATGGAGTCACTTGAAACAGGGCAAATAGTTGGGAGTTGGACTTTTGCTATTTTGTGATTTATATCTTCCTGTGTATGTACATTTTTCCTAAGTGAATGGAGAATTTTAAAATATGTGAATTTGATTTTTTAATGTAGAAATTGAAATGGAATCTGTAAAAATGGCATCTGCCAGCACATTGTTTCCTCTGGTTTAAGTGACTCCATTCAAAAACATTCAATCAGCTCAAAGGATGAGCATTCCCATCAAAATGCAGGTCTTTCTAGTTTTGCTGATAAGGTGTCAACAGGTTCACATTTATAGCTGAGGGAATAAAATCTGCCATGCTAACCAACTTTTACATTTTTGTAGCTCCTGCTTTACACCGATTTGTTGGGTTCAGCTGCCTTTTGAGTCACCCACTTAATTGTATTAAACTGCCACAAATAGACTGCCATCTTCTTATCTAACTTCATCTTCATAGGGAAATGATAATAGTAGTGCTCTCCCTGTTAGTAGAAACCACATTCTGGAATGGGCAGATATAAAAACCTTTAATGCACCTTGTGTAATGCTGCTGAACCACCCAGACCAGAGAGGTGACTGGTCCAGTCCCGAAATTTTGATGCATGACCCAAACCAAGTTTTTTTTTTAATTTTTGCAGGTCACTATTTATTCTGATAACATGAAAGGGAAAAATCATTGTCCAGTGCCTTCACCGCACTGTAGCGTAATGGTTAGCATAATGCTTTACAGTGCCAATGGCCTGGGTTCAATTCCCACTGCTGACCATAAGGAGTTTGTACTCCTCATGGCCTCTGGGTGCTCCGATTTTTTCCCACATTCCGAAGACATATGTGTCGGTCAGTCAACTGGTCACTTGGGTGGGTGGTGCAGGCTTGATAGGCCAGATAGGCCTCTTACTATGCTCTACCTCCAAATAAAATAAAATAAAATTAAAAATAACTTCGTATGTGTGGTTGGGAGTCTGGTGAAGCTGAGGACAGCCGCAGCTGAGATACACCCAAGGGTACAATAGCTTAACAATTTTTATCAAAACATCAGTGTCAAATAACTTATCAATTTTTATGAAAGCATCCTGTCTGGATGCATAAAGGCTTGCTATGGCAACTGCTCTGCATGTGACCACAAGAGACTGCAGTGACTTCAGCACATCACAGGATCAAACTCCACTCTATGGACTCTGTCTATACTCTTGTTGTCCCAATTATGCAGCCAGAATAGTCAAAGCCCCTATCTACCCTGGACTTTCTCTCTTCTCCCCTCTCCCATCTAAAATACAAAGCTTGAAAGCATGCACCACCAGGCTCAGGGAACAGGGACAGTTTGGTCACCCTGTTATCAGTCCTTGAGTGGACCTCTTCTATAACAAAATGGACCCTTGACTTCACAATCTACCTTGTTGTGATCTTGAACTTCATCGTTAACCTGTGCTGTACTTTGTATGATATCTTTTACACTTCATTCTGTATTGTAATTGTTTTACCTTACTCTAGCTCAATGCACTGTGTAATGATTTGGTCAGCATAAACAGAATGCAAGACAAGTTTTTCACTGGTACATTTGACAATTATAAACTAATACAATGCAGTTTGTTATTCTTTTCTACAGGATTCATGTGGATATTGGAAGCTAATAATATCCTGTGTGACTTATTGCCTCTGGAACTAAAAAAAGGGGCATATGCAGGATTCTGGAGTGACATGCTTAATATACACACTTATAAACACTAATGTCATGTGCCTTTAGTGTGCTGCTTTGCTTGATTTGTGCACCTATGTACGAAGAAGTACTTGAGTGCCATGGGTGCATGCCGCAGTGGTATGTGCGTATAGCTCTGAAGGGAATTATTAAGTAATTGTGTTTAGGACTCGTGCAGCTGAAATCCTCAGTCGCAGCCAAGGGCACTTCAGTAAGCAACATCACTTTAAGGTGTTTAAAAAAATCTATCAATCCTCAAAATTGGTGAACCCCAGATGGCAGACTGGGGTCCACCAAAGGAAGAGAGGAAAGCATGCTGGTTATCAGGTACAATTGAAATTCAGAGCCCTTGGACCCTCTGTCTCTACTATCCTGCCGGTGAATGTACATAAAATGAAGACCTCAGAGTAAGATCGCAGTACCAGAGGAATATCAGGGACTGCTATGTACTTTGCTTCACAGAAACATGGCTTACCCCCACCATTTTGGGATGCAGGGATCAGCCTGAAGGCTTCACCATCCACCACTATGACAGGACAGTACAGGCTTTTAAAGGTAGAGGAGGAAGAGAGTATACTTCATGATCAACTCATGTGACTGTTCTGTCTCAGTACTGCTGAGCCAACCTGGAATATCTAGCATCCATTTTAGTTGCCAAGAGGGTTTTCAGTCAACATATTGGTAGTGGTGTACATTCCACACCTGGCCAACATCAGGCAGGCACTGGAGTAGCTGAACACTGTGATCAGCAGTCACAAAACAGTGCACCCTGATGCCTTCTATCATGGGGAATTTCAACCAGGTCAACATCATATCACCCGTGGAAACAGAGAAGCCAACACACAAGACCACTGTTATCCCAGCATTTAGAACACTTTCCATTCCTTCCCATGCCTGCATTTTGGAAGGCCTGATCATTGGCTGTACTTCTACTCCCAGCACACAGGCATAGACTAGACCACAGCACCAGTGGTGAAGACCAAGAACGTATTGTCAAAGGAGATGGAAGAGTGCTTACAAGACTGCTTTAAGTTGGTGGACTGGACAATATTCAGAGATTCATCTTTGAATCTGAATGAATATGCCACAGTTGTCAGTGACTTCATCAAGAGCTTTGTGGATGAGTGTGTACCTTTGACAACATAGTAACATACCAAAACCAAAAGGTGTAGATGAACCAGGAAATTCATAGTCTGCGGAGGGCTGGATCTATGTCATCCAAGACTGGTGATCCAGAACAATACAAGAAGTCCAAAAATGTCCTTTGGAATACCATCTTAAAAGTGAATACACAATTCGGTTTGAAGTTAGGGATGGATCTGACGGAAATCTGTTGGATTTCTTTGAAGAAATAACAAGCAGGATAGACGAAGGAGAATCAGTGGATGTTGCATTCTTGGATTTTCAGAAGGCTTTTGACAAGGTGCCACACATGATGATGCTTAACAAGTTCAGAGCCCATGGTATTATAGGAAAGATTCTGCATGGATAGAGCATTGACTGATTAGCAGGAGGCAAAGTGTGGGAATAAAGGGAGCCTTTTCTGGTTGGTTACCGGTGACTAATGGTGTTCCATAGGAGTCTGTATTGGGTCCACTTCTTTTTATGTTATATGCGAAAGGAAGCGGTAATGATAGATAATGAAATTGATGGCTTTGTGGCCAAGTTTGCGGACAAAATGAAGATAGGTAGATGGGTAGGTAGTGTTAAGGAATCAGAGATGCTCCACAAGGACGTAGACAGATTGGGAGAATGGACAAAGTAGTGGCAAATGGAATATAGTGTCAGGAAGTGTATGGTCAGGTACTTTGGTAGAAGTAATAAAAGCATAGACTATTTTCCAAGTGGAGAGAAAATTCAGAAATGGGAGGTGCAAAGGGACTTGGGAGTCCTTGTGCAGGATTCCCTAAAGGTTAATTTTCAGGTTGAGTTGATGGTGAGGAAGGCAAATGCAATGTTAGCATTCATTTCAAGAGGACCTGAAGATACACTCAACATTTGAGGAAAAGCTTCTTCCCTGCTGCCAAAACATCAGATTTCCAAATGGATAATGAATCCATGTACATTAACTCTAATTTTTGCACTATTAATTTATATATAAAACATGAGGTTGTGTCAATGGGTTCAATGTCCATTTAGAAATCGGATGGTAGAGGGGAAGAAGCTGTTCCTGAATATTGCTGGGTGCGTGCCTTCAGGCTTCTGTACTTCCTTTCTGATGGTAACAGTGAGAAGAGGGCATGTTTTGGATGATGAGGGTCCTTAATAATGGATGCCTCTCTGAGGCACTGTTCCTTGAAGATGTCTCGGATACTATGGAGGCAAGTACCCATGATGGAACTGACTAATTTTACAACTTTTTTTAGCTTCTTTTGATCCTGTGCAGTAGATCCCCCCCCCACCCCAAATACCAGACAGTGATGCAGCCTCTCAGAGTGCTCTCCACAGTACATCTGGAGAAGTTTTTGAGTGTTTTTGGTGATAAACCAAATCTCCACAAACTCTTAATGAAATGTAACTGCTGTCTTGCCTTCTTTATAGCTGCATCAGTATGTAGGAAGTAGGTTAGATCCTCAGAGATTTTGACACCCAAGAACTTGAAATTGCTCACTTTTTCCACTTCTGATCCCTCTACAATGATTTGTTTGTGTTCCCTCGATTAACCTTGAGTGCAAGGTTGTTGCTACGACACCACTCAACTAGCTGGTCTATCTCGCTCCTGTACACTGTCTCGTCGCCATCAGAGATTCTGCCAACAATAGTTGTATCATCAGCAAATTTATAGATGGCATTTGAGCTATGCCTAGACACACAGTCTTGGCTATAGAGAGAGTAGAGCAGTGGGCTAAGCACACATCCCTGAGGTGTGCCATTATTGATTGTCAGCACAGTGGATATGTTATTACCAATCCGCATAGATTGTGGTCTTCCGGTTGGGAAGTCAAGGATCCAATTGCAGAGAGAAATACAGAGGCCCAGGTTCTGTAACTTATCGATCAGGACTGGATGAATGATAGTGTTAAATGCTGAGGTATAGTAAATGAACAGCATCCTGATATAGGTATTTGTATTGTCCAGGTGATCCTAGGCTGTGTGAAGTGCCATTGAGATTGTGTCTGCTGTAGATCTATTGTGGTGATAGTAAGTTGCAGTGGGTCCAGTTCCTTGCTGAGACAGGAGTTGATCCTAGCCATGACCAACCTCTCAAAGCATATCATCACCATAGATGTGAGCGCTATTGGACGAATGTCCTTAAGGCAACTTTCACTACTCTTCTTGGGCACTGGTATAATTATAGCCCTCTTGAAACAAGTGGGAGCAAGTACATATACAGTGCCTATAACAAGTATTCACCCCCCTTGGAAGTTTTCATGTATATTGTTTTACAACGTTGAATCACAATGGATTTAATTTGGCTTTTTTGACACTGATCAACAGAAAAAGTCTTTCGTGCTAAAATGAAAACACATCTCTACAAAGTGATCTAAATTAATTACAAACATAAAACTCAAAATAATTGAATACATAAGTATTCACCCCCCTTTCTTGAAAACCAAATCATCACTGGTGCAGCCAATTGGTTTTAGAAGTCACATAATTAGTTAAATGGAGATCACTGAGTGCAATCAAGATGTTTCAATTGATTGTAGTAAAAATACATCTGTATCTGGAAGGTCCAACTGCTGGCTGATGGGATAGGGCTGCTGCTGGGTGTTGTGGTGGAAAGTAAATTGAGTTGTTCGAAGAGAGTCGAATTGTGACTGGAAAATGGTGGAGAGAGAGAACATCAAGGAAAGAGCCGTTGAGGGAAGTTTTTGGCGAGAGTGAAAGTGAACTAGAGATGGAGATTGGTGGGAAAGAGGAACGGAATGGAAAGAGGAAGAAAAGAAAGCAGAGGTATGGGATATCAGACTCTGAGGAATCAGCAGATGATCAAAACAGGACAGCAAAACAATGGAAAGAAGATGAGATTAAAGCAATTATAAAACTAAGTGAAGACGGGGCATCTTTTGGTGACTGGAACCTGATTCATTTGACGAAGATGCTCAACAAAATTATAGGTGAGGTTAAAGGAGCAAAGATTTTACGAAATGAATCACTATTAGTGATTTGTCGGGATAGTGCTCAGCAAGGCCAAGTGATAAGATTATGTAAAATAGATGGCAAAGAAGTACAATGCTCAATACCCAACAATAGAAAGCGGACTAAAGTTATTTCGGGGATACCAACAAAAGTTACTATGGATGAGATTAAACAGAACATAAAAGGAGCAAAAATTATTGAGGCCAAACGTTTGAAAGTTACAAGAGATGGGAAAACGTGTGATAGTTTATCGGTAATGATTAACTTTGATGAAGAGAGATTGCCGACTAACGTTTACTTAGGGTATATGTGTTATGCGGTTAGAATATATATACCACCGCCTTTAAGATGCTATAAATGTCAGAAATTCGGGCACATTGCGGTGGTCTGCAGAGGGAAACAAAGATGTGGGAGATGCGCTGGAGAACATGAATATGGGAAATGTGAAGCGGGAGCTAGGCTGAAATGCTGCAATTGTGGCGAGGAACACAGCGCAGCTTATCGAGGGTGCATTTATAGCAAGAAGGCGGCTGAGATACAATATGTAAAAGTAACTCAAGGAATCAGTTATGTAGAGGCAGTGAAAGAATTTGCTGAAAAAAAGGCTGTCAAGCAAACAAATACAGGGAATAATAAACTGGTGAATTGTGAGAGTTGTAATATGAAAAATAAGGATACACTATTAATGTGTAGAAAGGATTTCGTGTTTTTTATGGTGGATGCAATTAATTGTTCAGCGCAAACAAGCAAAAGAACTGAGAAAATTAAAAATAACGTCAAGTCTGCAGAAAAGTATCTTGGTATTAAAGGAATTAGGTTGGAAGAAGTCAAAGAAATGCTGAATGGAGGATACAACAGTTCACAGGCAGGGGAGATGGAATCTTAATGGCAGTATATTTATCGCAAATGGTCAGGAATTTAAGAAATGTTTCAGAACTTAAGGAAAATCCTCAGATTTTATGGTTGAAGCCCAGAGTAAATGTGCAGAACTCCAACAACAAATAGAAGTACCTGACAAGAACAAGAGTGAGTTGGGAAGAGATTGGAAAATGGAGGAAATTATTACAAGGATACAAATGGAAAAGGAATTTGTTGCAAAGTGAATTATCTACATTCAGATTATAAGATGAAAACATGGAAGCAAATGAAGAACTCTGAGGTCTCAGTAAACAACTGCAGGCTACAATCCAAGAAAAGGAAAACCTGAAAAAGCAGATAGACTTGGAAAAACAGCAATTTTAAAAGTATAACGCGCGATAATTACTATTCTTTAGCAAGACAATTTTAGTCCTACAAATGATGTAGATGAAATCAATGTGATTGAGGTAATGCAACTTCGCAAAAACATGTGACAAAGTTAGGGAAGAATAGCATTTTGCGGCATTATCTAATGAGCGCATTAAGCATTCACGAGGAATTGCAACTACAGAGTGATGCTAATAAAGAACTGCAGGCTGAACTAGATTGTCTAAAGTAGAGAACTCCAGGACATATTTGGTTGGAACACATGAAGTCTAGCAGTTGGCGGTAATGCACAGATAATTGGTTGCCAACAGCCATAAAACAAAAAAGAAGAAGAGGAGGAAGAGGAGGAAGATCCAACTGCTTGTGAGTCAGTATCCTGGCAAAAACTACACTAGGAAGACAAAAGAACATTCCAAGCAACTCCACTGAAAGGTTATTGAAAAGCACAAGTCAGGAGATGGATTCAAGAAAATTTCTAAGTCACTGATTATCCATTGGATTACAGTTGAGTCAATCATCAAGAAATGGTAGGAATATGACGCAGCTGTAAATCTGCTTAGAGTAGGTATTCCTCAATAACTGAGTAACTGTGCAAGAAGAGGACTAGTGAGGGAGGCCACCAAGAGACCTATGACAACTCTGGAGAAGTTACAATCTTCAGTGGCTAAGATAGGAGAGACTACACGGACAACAACTGTTGCTAGGATGCTTCACCAGTCACAGTTTTATGGGAGAGTGGCAAAGAGAAAGCCACAGGAAAAAAACTCACATGAAATCTCAGCTAGAGTTTGCCAGAAGGCATGTGGGAGACTCTAAAATCAAATGGAAGAAGGTTCTATGGTCTGGTGAAACTATAACTGGGCTTTTTGGCCATCAGACTAAAAGCTATGTTTGGAGTAAGGCAAACTTCGCACATCTTCAAGGAGACCATCCCTACCATGAAGCATGGTGGTGACTGCATCATGCTGTGGGGATGTTTCACTGTAGCAGGCCCTGGAAGGCTTGTGAAGGTAGAAGGTAAAATGAATACAGCAAAATACGGAGAAATCCGGGAGGAAAACCTGATGCAGTCTGAAAGAGGACTGCAACTTGGGAGATTTGTTCTAGCAAGACAATGACCCTAAGCATAAAGCCAAAGCTACACAGTAATGGCTTAAAAAACAACAAAGGTAATGTCCTGGAGTGGCCATGTCAGAGTCCAGACCTCAATTCAACTGAGAATTTGTGGCTGGACTTGAAAAGGGCTGTTTACTCGCAATCCTCACGCAATTTGACAGAGCTTGAGCAGTTTTGTAAAGAAGAAAGAGGAAAATTTGCAGTGTCCAGATTTGCAAAGCTGATAGAGACCCATCCACACAGACTCAATCAAGGCTGTAATTGCTCCAAAGGTGCATCTACTAAATACTGACTTGAAGGGGGTGAGTAATTATGCAATCAATTATTTAGTGTTTTATATTTGTAATTAATTTAGATCACTTTATAGAGATCTGTTTTAACTTGGACATAAAAGAGTCTTTTCCTGTTGATCTGTGTCAAAAAAGCCAAATTAAATCCACTGTGATTCAATATTATGAAACAATAAAACATGAAAACTTCCAAGAGAGATGAATAGCTTTTATAGGCAGATACACACACACACATACAGTATATATAACTGTTATTTATAGCTTTTAAAATATTATTATTGCACTGCAGTGGTGTTGCAAAACAACAAATTTCATGATAAATGCCAATGATATAAACCTGGTTCTGTTTCTGAAGTACAGCAGACCTGCAAAATTGGTTGTGCATTGGAAATATGTTCATGATTGGGAAAAGGGACAAGTATGCTGTAAATCTGAAATGGGATCAGAAAATGACACAAGTGGACACGCATTCAAGTATTAATTCAACATGCTGAGCGGTCCACTCACTTGTACACTGAAATAGAGAAGCAATAAAACTAGAACCATCTGGCACCAAATCCATATAATGCTTTTCAAGGAAAGGCCCTTATTTGACATTTCACCCAAAATATAGCACCTCCCATTACAACACTGGAATGTCCGCCTAAATTAGTGAGTTTTTTGTCTCTGGAGTGAAATTTGAACCCATAATCCTCAGCTACAGAGGTGAAATTGCTACCAACAAAATTTCAGATATAGTCAATTCTCCTGAAGGATGCATAGTTACATTCAAAGTTGAAATACATATACTGACAAATCTATAGCTCCTGTTATTCTTGATTTGAAATTGGAAAACCAGAAAACAAAATATAGTTGAGAAATCGAAAAGGAAACTTTAAAAGCAGCAAATGATATATGCTTAATCTTCCACATATAAACCCACTGGACCAACTTCTATCCCAACTTTATTTGCAGATGATATGAAGATAGGTGGAGGGGCAGGTAGATTTAAGGAAGTAGAGAGACTACGGAAGGACTTAGACAGATTAGGAGAATGGGAAAAGAAATGATGGGTGGAATAGAGTGTTGGAAAGTGTATGGCCGTGCACTTTGCGAGAAAAAAGGAAAGGGTTGACTATTTTCTAAGTGGAGAGAAAATACAAAAAACTTAGGTGCACCGGGACTTGGGAGTTCTTGTGCAGGATTCCCGAAATGTTAATTTGCAGGTTGAGTCTGTGGTGAGGATAGCAAATGCAATGTCAGCATTCCTTTCAAGAGGACTAGAATATAAAAGCAAGGATGTAATGTTGAGAATTTATAAAGCACTGGTGAGTTCTCACTTGGAGTATTGTGAGTAGTTTTGGGCCCAGTATCTTAGAAAGGATGTGCAGAAACTGGAGACAGTTCAAAGGAGGTTCACAAAAAATGATTCCAGGATTGAATGGCTTGTCATATGAAAAGTGTTTGATGGCTCTGGGTCTGTATTTGCTAGAATTCAGAAGAATTAGGGGTGACCTCATTGAAACCTATCGAATGGTGAAAGGCCTTGATAGAGTGGATGTGGAGAGGATGTTTCATCTCGTGGGAGAGTCTAGGACCAGTGACACAGTCTCAGGATAGAGCGGCATCCTTTTAGAAAGGAGATGAAGAGGGAATTTCTGTGGAATTTGTTGCCACAGGCAGCTGTGGAGTCCAAGTCTTTATGTATATTTAAGGCAGAGATTAATGAATTCTTGTTTAGTCAAGGCATGAAGGGATACAAGGAGAAGGCAGGTGATGAAGGAAAATTGGATCAGCCATGATGAAATGGTGGAGCAGACTCAATGGGCCAAATGGCCTCATTCTTCTTCTATTTTTTATGGTCTTTATTCGGAAACAATGTCTCTGTTCCATGTAAACTATTGCACAGTACTCTTCAAAACAGTAGGTCTGTTGTGTCTTCCTTCTAGATCTTAGGCAGTCCTTCAGGACTGAGTGTTACTGCATTCCTATGGGTCTGAAGTGGCTGATGAGGCCAGTGTGGGAACTACAGACTCTGACACAGTGGGGGTGGGGGTGGGCGTGCCTTGTCAGAGTGGGTGGCTGGTTTGTGAAGTGGCTCACACAACTTGTTGCCCGCACATAGCCACCCTGTGCAACTGATAGAGATTCACTTTAACATCCTGAATGCTCCGGCACCACTTTGATTGGAGGTGGGCCAGAGATTCTGGGATGTTGCACTTAATCAAGAAGTTTTTGAGCACATCCTTGAATCCTTCTCTCTCTCTTTCTCCCCCCGGCAGTCTGATGTGAACGGTGTGATCAGCCTCTCCTCCACTACACCGGTGATTGACTTGGAAACATTTTGCAATGCCCTGAAGGAGATGGAGAGAGCACTATTAATTATTTTATTTATCTATTGAGACACAGTGTGGAACAGACCCTTCCGACCCTTCGAGACATGCCACCCAGCATTCTCCTGATTTAGTCTGAGCCTAATCACGGGACAATTTACAATGACCAATTAAACCTACCAACTGATATGTCTTTGGAATGTGGGAGGAAACCAGATCACCCGGAGGAAACTCACACAGTCACAGGGAAACTCCTTATCAATGCAGCAATAACAACCTTCCAGACGGACTTGGTTGGGCGTTGATGTCGAGCAGCATCTGTGGAGGAAAACTAATTACCCAAAGGACAACTGGAATTGTATAAAGGAACTTGTTAATTCCTTTCCTTCCACAGATCCTGATTGAAGTTCCTACAGCAGAGTATTTGCTGCTCCAGATTCCAGTATCTGCAGTCTCTTGTGACTCCACTGCATAAGACCATAAGACACATGAGCAGAACTAGGCCATTCGTCCCATTGAATCCATTCTACCCCTCAACTATGGCCGATCTGTTATCCCCCTCAAACTCACTCTCCTGCCTTCTCCCTGTAATGTTTCACATCTTTACTAATCAAGAACCTATCAACCTTCACTTGAAATATATCCAAAGTCTTGGGCCCTACAGCGGTCTGTGGCCATGAACTCCACAGATTCACCATGCTGTGGCGAAAGAAATTCTATCATCTCTTTTTTTCTAAAGGGATGTCCTTCTATTGGGAAGTTGTGTTCCCTGGTCCTCGACTCTCCCACTATTGGAATCATCCTCTCCACATCCACTCTATCTAGACCTTTCCATATTCAGAAAGTTTCAATGAGATTCCACCCCCCCCACACCCGCATTCTTCTAAACTTCATTGATCACGGGCCCAAAGTCATATGTTAACCCTTTTATTCCTGGGATCTCTCTCATGAACCTCCTCTGGACCCTCTCCAAGGCTAGCACATCCTTTCTTAGGTAAAGGGCCCTTGACTGCTCAACACTTACTCATATTTGCTCATAATGCAAATTCTCCTTAATTCTTTACCACTCCCACCCTCCCCCTACCCCATTCGCCACCCACATTCCACCAGACTAGTTTAGGAACTATCTACAAGCTTGTCCATTAATTAATCAGGTGCTGGTAACTGGCAATTGTGAGAGGGTTTCCAGCGATTGCTCATCTTTTTGAGAGGGTCTGTCAGTTCATCCACTAGCCACTACTAATTCTTTGGGCGGGATCTCGGGATTTCGGCCAACATCTGGGCTTCTGCAGACCCTTTCTGCCCGTCAGTCAGAGTCACAGGGTCAGGACTTCTGTGCCCAGTTTCGCAGAAGTCGCTCGGAGCGGAGCTGGTGTCAGGCTCAGCTGAAACCCGCTCCTCCCACCCCAACCCCTCACCCACTCCTCCTCTCCCGCAATCCCTTCTGCCTACCTCCACTCGCTTTCTCTCCCCCTTCCACCCCAACCCCTCACCCACTCCTCCTCTCCCGCAATCCCTTCTGCCTACCTCCACTCGCTTTCTCTCCCCCCTCCCACCCCAACCCCTCACCCACTCCTCCTCTCCCGCAATCCCTTCTGCCTACCTCCACTCTCTTTCTCTCCCCCTTCCACCCCAACCCCTCACCCACTCCTCCTCTCCCGCAATCCCTTCTGCCTACCTCCACTCGCTTTCTCTCCCCCTCCCACCCCAACCCCTCACCCACTCCTCCTCTCCCGCAATCCCTTCTGCCTACCTCCACTCGCTTTCTCTCCCCCCTCCCACCCCAACCCCTCACCCACTCCTCCTCTCCCGCAATCCCTTCTGCCTACCTCCACTCGCTTTCTCTCCCCCTCCCACCCCAACCCCTCACCCACTCCTCCCTCCGCAATCCCTTCTGCCTACCTCCACTCGCTTTCTCTCCCCCCTCCCACCCCAACCCCTCACCCACTCCTCCTCTCCCGCAATCCCTTCTGCCTACCTCCACTCGCTTTCTCCCCCCTTTCCCTTGCCCGACGTCTGATATTAAATACTCTCAATGTTGTTGAAAACGGCGCGCACCTTGCAGTTAATACCCCAAAATTGGAAGTTAACAATCGGATATCCTCATATGCATAACTAAGAAGCGTGTTACCCCATTTTCTAATGTAACACAACACAAGTAAGTAATCCAGTTAACAAACAGCATAACAGATGTATCCCGACCAAACCTGCAGTAGGAATAAACAAAATCCTGTCAAACCCATGTTATTTTCCCTCATTCACTTCTCCCAGCCGGCCCCAGTGCGGCTGATCGTGTTAAGTGCGTTCGCTTTCTGAGCACCATGCATTGCACACTAAATGAAATGTGCCAAAGGTCAGCCGGGGAACTTCAGGACGACTCAGCTGTCACCAGTGCAGACATCAACAACCTCGGCATGTGTGTCTGGGCGGGAGCACCAGTCAGTGTTTGTTGTTACCTGCTCTGCAGGTCTGAGCACGGCCGTTTACTTCATCCACTCTGCTGTGCCGGATTGTGGTATTGATACGTGTAGCGTATCACGCGATTCTGAGGCAATCGTGTACTCAGTGATTTTATATCCACCTGGATGCTCCTCAGTTCGCAGCATAATCACACCCCTCCCCCAGTTAAATACCTGCTCTTCACCAATGGATTTAACAGTGAATTACAGCTTGCCTGACTAAAGGAAACATCACCACTCTGCTTGATCAACATTAACATCATGCCCCAGTTCACACCATGGGTTTCCCCTATAGTCATCATGTATAGGTAGCTGGACTGATATTGTTTATGAGTGCAATCAGTTCATCAAATGTAAATCCTCTGTTTCCTGTAAATTTCATTTTTTGTCTCCCTTTCCCCATTCTGCACCAACTCTTCCCCTCACAAACTATTGACTTCGTCAGATCCAAGTAAGGCTATTTAAAGTGAGGGGGCTGGGGTTCACAACCTTTTTTGATCCTTACCATTAACGGAGGTGTCCGTGGATTCCAGGTTGGGAACTTCTGATTTAAAACCATGGAGAGATGCATAATAGAACCTTTGGGCAATATATTCTGTGCTGACCATCAACATCGTACATTTATCCCATTCCTATTCTCCCCACATTCTCGTTAATCCCCTCTCCCTGTTTCTATCATTACTTCACATTGGGGACCATCTACAGAGGCCAGTTGACCTACCGACATGACTTTCATGTCTTCTCCATCACATTTCTGAACGGTGCATGAATTCATGAATACCACCTCATTAACTTTTTGGCATTATTTATTTATTTCTGTAATTTTTTTTTTACAAATTTTACATATTTGCACTGTATTGCTATAGCAAAGTAACAGTGATAATGAATCTGATTCTAACGTGGGAAGGAGTTGGACTTCCTAGAGGAAACACTTGTGGTCACAGGGAGACTCATGGATGGTGTCTGAGGTCAGCATTGAATCCAGGTCTCTGGCACTGCGGCAGTCGTTCCACTGTGTCACAATTTCAGGTGCTTCTGAAGATGGGCAGGAGCTAAGACCTGCTCTGTAGGTCTGTGTAATCCCCGCAAGCCTCTCTTTAGCTCTCCTCTCACCATCCTGTTGTTATTTTGGTTGGGCTTGTTGATTTAATCTGGTTTTTCCACATTTAATGCTTTCTCTTATTCAGTTCCTCCTCATCAAACTCTAAACCATTCCATTACCCTTTTACTAATCTACTGATCTTCCTTAATTTAGGGATAGAACACCATCGACCAAGCCTTCTACTGAAAATTCCCACTGACCAATTCCCAATTTGTACTGCATTTTGAACTTCATTTTGTATGAGTAATCTTGAGAGAATGTTATTGGCTATAGAAGGTTCTGGAGCTATACGTTTTTGCTTGTCCAAGAAACACTCAGATAGCAGAGCAATAGTTGCTCAATTGGAGATCATTGTGGTGAGACACAAACCTAGAGCTTAATATAATGCAAATAGAACCCAATCTTATTTCAGCAAAACACAACATAGACAGGGACTCAGTGGGTGAATCAGTGTCTCTGAAAGGAAAAGAAAAGTTTATGTTTCAATTGAGGTGAGTCCAGAAGGCGCTTCTGGACTCAAAATGTCGACTGTTGCTTTCCCTCCTCGGATGCGGTTTGCCTTGCTATGCTTTTCCAGCAGTTGTTTTTGCTTCATATTCCAGCATCTACAATGTCTTGTGAAATCATTTCTAATGTTGCTGAGGTGATATGCTTACATATAAGGACTAAAAAGAGCTTAAGAAGAGCTGTTCCCGGAGCAGCAGCAGATTACATTAAGATAGGACTTTATGCACCAAAGCCGGTCATTCTACTCAACAGGTTCTCACTGGTGTTTATGTTCATTATGAGCCTCTTCACACTGTAGCCAGGTCATATTCTCACGCATGCTTCTCTCCTCTTTAAATGCTACTTACTTCAGCTTTTGTCATCGTCCGGTTTGGGGTCCCTTTAAATTTACCTTGTTTATGTTACAATCCGGACCGTTGATTCCCTGTTTTCCCGTGTCCCTCGACTTTGGTGATTAGAGACAATTAACACTAGACTGAACCGGTAGTTTATAGTCTCCGGCTATCAGCCGTCTGGAGCGGGAGCGTCTGCAAAGTCAAGGCGTGCTAATGTCATCTGGCCGGTGTAAGCCTAGTCTCTGCCGAAGCGAGTGCCGGAAATTCGCCCTTCCGCACCACAGCAACCCAGTCCAGTTACCTCGCTGAAGCGAGCCTGCAAAGTTTCCTCATCAAGGTGGGTCCATCAGTTACCCGCTGGAGAGAATCAGAAGCAGCTGTCTACTGTTCCCGGGCTGAGTCTAGAGCTCGCCACTACCCGGAGGTTCCAAGTACCACGTTCTGGCTCCGGCGGCATCCGAGTACCACATCCAAGTCAAGTCCTGGCCCTGGCGGCATCCAAGTACCACATCCAAGTCCAAGTCCTGGCCCTGTCAGCATCCAAGTAAGACGTCCAAGTCCAAGTCCTGGCCCTGGCGGCATTGAAGCACCAAGTCGAGTCCTGACCCTGGCGGCATTGAAGCACCAAGTCGAGTCCTGACCCTGGCGGCATTCGAGCACCAAGTCAAGTCCTGGCCCTGGCGGCATTCGAGCACCAAGTCCTGGCCCTGGCGGTCTGTGATTCCTGTCCTATCCCCTCGTCTGAATCCCTTCTCTGCCTCTCTCGCCTCTAGCCCTCGTCTGCAGCCCCCGCCTGCACTTTGGTCTAGTTCCATCACCTGAGCTAGATAGGTACTGTCTGGTGTCCATTTGTGTTGGTCTTGTCTTGTCTTGTCCTCGCCCCCGTGGGGTAGGTCAGGCCGTCTTGCCATTGCTCCGCGGGGGAGGTCATGTCTTGTCTTGACTGGTCCTTGCCTCCGTGGGGGTAAGTCTGGCCGTCTTGCCGTTGCCCCGTGGGGAGTCATGTCTTGTCTTGGCTTGTCCTTGCCTCCGTGTGGTAAGTCAGGCCGTCTTGCTGTTGCCCCGTGGAGATTCATGAGTCCCGGCCCAATGTCCTGTACCCAAGGAGGGGTCCCGGCTCTCTGTTCTGTGTGTGAGTTCCGGTCCTATGTCCTGTACCCAAGGAGGGGTCCCGGCTCTCTGTTCTGTGTATGTGCCTATGGTCCCATGTACCTGCTCTCCCAAGACCGAGGCTCTGTGTTCCCATGTTCCTCCTCTCCCTAGCCCATGTCATGGCCTTGCCTGGTTCTGGGGTCCAAGCCCGAGGCAAGACCCAGGTACTGGGTCCTTGCCCAGTCTCTGGCTCGGAGTCCATACCCTAGCCTCTTCATGTCTCCTCTAGTTCTGGGAGCCGATTCACAGCCCAAGCCCAGACCCTTAGTCCCAGCCTAGTCGTAGTCCTGAGTCCTTGTTCAGTTTGTTATTTCCTGCTCGTGCCTTGCTCTCCTGGTATTGAATGATAAACTAAATTTAATTAACCTCACAAGATGTGTCTTGCATTTGGGTCCACCCTTGCTCCCAAAGCCCCCGCCCATTGTGACAGCTTTTTGATACTGCAGCAAGTTCCACTTGTGAGCCCAACCCTGGAGAGGTGCTTGCTCGTGGGTGGATTGCTCTCTTTGCCAAATGTTGTGGCATGTTCAAGGAAGTTTGTGTGTTTGTTTGTGTGTGTGTGTGAGATTGTGTTTGTTTAGTGAACAGACCAGTGCTGGATGACAGCAGTTCTGCATGAAGGAAGGCCAACACCCTAGTGAAAGAAGCAGTCTGAACAGGCTTATCTATGTGTTATGGTGCTGGATTGTAATGTTGGCAAGTGAACAGGTAAAATGCATGACGGGGCAGGTGAGTGTATAGAAAGCACATAGCAAAAAGAAAAACCTACATTGTATTTTGGATCTAGGGATTGAGAAAAATTTGTTTGGAGAGACATGAATGGGTTAGTGGAGAGAAAATACATTACATAAAACACTAGAGTTTAAGAACAGACCTTTCAGCCCATAATGTTATGCTGAACTGGTTAAGCCAATGATGCCTAATCCCTTCTCCCTGCACATGTGGTCAGATGTCGGGTCAGCAGACCAGCGAGAATGTGGGCTAGTGGTGAGTTTGGAGCCTAAAGTTCAGGTCCTCATCCAGGGTCTTCATTCGTCGTCATCAGCAAGTACTGGGTCAATACCAAAGATCAAGCCCAAAGGTCAATCAGAAGTCCAGATTGAATCCCAAAGGCCAATTTGAAGTCCAGAAGTTGAGGCTGCAAATCAGAACATAAGAGAAGATAACAGTTTGAAAGCTGAAGACGGCCTGTCCTGGGTTAGAGGACTGTGTAGGCGCTTGGGTGAGTGGGTATGAGGGAGGAATGGGGCTTATTTTGCTGTTGTTGTTTTGTCACTGGTGGTGTTCTGCCAGCATTGTGGACATGCTATGCTGGTGCTGAAGAGGGATGCTCCTGCTCATCCTTAGATGTGATGGCAGTTACGGCAAACAACAGATTTCTCTGTATGCTTTGATGTACATATGATATATATATTGTTACGAGAATACACATAAAATTAAGATGTTTGCTGGCCTGGGCTAGCATCAGTGGCATCAGCAGTTGGTCTGCCACCTGCCCTCAGGGGAAGGAGAGATAAGGAACAATGGAGCAGCGTCTGGAGATGTGTAATGAAGGGATGTGGGAGGAAGAGCTGTCTGGAGCGGCTCCCCCCTTTGAACCCTGAACTGTTTGAAGTGATGGACAGGCGATACCCCAGCAGGGGGATAAAAAGGGACAGGTTCGCTAAGACAGACACACACGCCACCCGAGGTAACGAGACCCTGGAAGCGGTGCGCTTCTCACGAGTGGGTGAGAAGTCCCAGACAACGACAAGGGTGGAAAGGTACGATCAGCGGGAACCCGGTGTGTGTCCGCCCTTGCCTGGGTGCCGGGTTCACTGCAGAGGATCGACCGCATCTGGAGGAGGGGTCACAGTCGGTGACCTCAGGTGACATCACCAAGGACCCGCCCAAATGCTGTTTGTGAGCCATCTCGCTGGTCTGTGAGTGAAGCTGTGCTGAATGATGAGTTGTTCCTATTCTATGTCTCTCTTCCCCCACGTTGTCCACCGCCATGGCAACGATTACTGCGAACTGAACTACTAAACTGGACTGAACTTTGAGTCATTTTGAAATTGGTCATTTACCCCTAGACAACGATAGAGCTTGATTGATGCTGTTATCTTAATTCTGTGCACATGTGTGTTTATCATCACTGAACTGTTGCATTTATTATCCTTTCGATTACTGTGTTGCTTGTTTCCTTAATAAAACTTTCTTAGTTCTAGTACTCCAGACTCCAACTGAGTGATCCATTTCTGCTGGTTTGGCAACCCAGTTACGGGGTACGTAACATAAGTGGGGTTCTCGTCCGCGATTTTGAACGCTAAATTTGGGACGGAGTAAATTGATTGGGTTAAAATTCCCGAAAGAAAGAAAAGACAAACAGCAGAAATGGAGGTTGAGGAATTTATAAAGGCGCCGACCTTGGAGGCATTAGAGGATGCCAGGAAATCGGAATTGATAGCTGTGGCCAAACGGGTGAATCTTGCTAAGGTGAAGTCGACAATGAGGAGAGAGGAGATACACAGAGCTATTGTAGAGCACTATGTATCTAAAGGTGTGTTTCCCCAAGGTGAGCTGGGGGTGGTGTCTATTGAAAAACCTGCTGGAGACGCGGTACAGGTACAGCTTGAAAAACTGAGACTCGAGCACGAGTTCCGGGTACGGCAGTTAGAACACGAAGAGAAGCAGTTAGAAAGGCAGGAGAGAGAGTTAGAAAGGCGGGAGAGAGAGAAAGAGTTAGAAAGGCAAGAGAGAGAAAGACAGTTGGAGAGAGAAGAGAGAGAGAGGGACAGACAGTTGGAGAGAGAGGAGAAACAGAGGGAAAGGGAATTTGAGCTGGAGAAGTTAAAGATAAGGGCCGAGCAGGGGCTCGTGCCGAACCAAGGTGGAGGGTTCCGGGCGACCCAGGAGGTTAGGCTGGTTCCCCCATTTGACGATACCGATGTGGATCGGTACTTTCTCCACTTCGAAAAAGTAGCTATAAGTCAGGACTGGCCGAGGGATAAGTGGGTTGTTTTACTTCAGAGTGTACTGAAAGGGAAGGCCCAACAAGCTTACTCCGCCTTATCCCCGGAAGATGCCCAGAAGTATGAGGTGGTGAAGGAGGCCATCCTCAGGACTTATGAGTTGGTCCCGGAGGCATACCAGCAGAGGTTCCGGAATGCGAGGAAGCAGTGGGACCGCACGTATTTGGAGTTTGCTCGTGAGATGCAAACATATTGTGAGCGTTGGTGCGCCTCGAAAGGGGTAGAGGGGGATTATGACAGACTGCTGCAACTGGTTCTGATTGAGCAGTTTAAAGGTTGTGTCCCTGAGGGTATGAGACCCTACCTCGATGAGAAAGAGGCAGCCACGTTAGCCGCAACTGCTAAGTTAGCGGATGAGTATGCGTTGACGCATAAAATGAAGATTGCCCCGAGTAAAGGCTACCAGAAGTGTAGTCAGGACGGCGGGGAGAGTCCACCGGAAAAGTCAGAAAGTAAGCCGGGGACTAGTGAAAAGGATAAGGTAGACCGGGAGCAGTCTGGTAGGAAGTCTCCTGGGGTCGTCTGTTATAATTGTGGGAAAGTCGGACACTTTGCGTCCAGGTGCTTTGCCCCAAGGAAGGAGACGGGGAAAGGAAAAGCGGAAATTTTGAATGGCTGTATCGAGCTGTTAAGCGAACCGCTAGGGAAGGACAGGTCTGAAAAAGTCCAGGAAGGGCGCGAGAGGTTTATCTCGGCCGGACTGGTGTCAGTGAAAAAGAGGTTAAAACCAGTTCCAGTGCGGATCTGGAGAGACACGGGAGCGTGTCAGTCACTAATACTGAAGAGTGTATTAGAGTTTAGCTCAGAGACCCAGACTGGGGAGGTAGAGGTCAAAGGTGTTGGGGAAGGGACAGAGTCAGTCCCTTTGCACCAGATACATTTACAGAGCAACCTGGTCTCTGGACTAGTCACGATCGGGGTGAGGCCCGAATTACCGATGAAAGACGTGGAAGTCTTGCTCGGTAATGACATCGCCGGAGGAATCGTGTTCCCAGTCGTGAGATTGACGGGTCAGCCTGCCAGCATGGAGGCCCCGCCCGCGATGGTGAATTTGGCTGAAACATTTCTGCCAACCTTGTATGAGACAGGGTGTAGTGAGATAGGAGGTAGTGAGGGAGCTGGGACAGACGTAGCAGTAGCCAGGAAAGAATTTGTGCAGACGCAGGAGCGAGACGAGGGGCTGATGGTTTTTGCCGAGACCGCTCTCTCTGACACAGCCTTGACAAGCTATTGTGCGGATAAGGAGGTGCTAAGGAAGAAAGGGAAATCAAGTACAGCATCCGCAGATGAGGAGTGGGGGGTGGTGCAAAAGAGTTATGGGGATGAGGTTTTTAACATGGCCCACGAGGTACCCCCCGGTGGACATTTTGCGGTGCTGGAGGAAACAGTTGGTGGAATCATGAAAGAGATTTACCGGCTGCCCAGGGGGAAGAATGTTATTGATCATGACCGACGCGAACTGAGACGGTCACCGGCTTTTGATATGCTAACAAACCTAGTCGGTGTTAGCGTGGAAATCAATGAAGCTAGGGGCCCCTTGATAAGAGGAAAAAACCATTTTGAAAAGATTAGGATGGGATCGGTCAGATGGGAGAAGGCTATTGTTTTGGCCAGGTCTACTGATAAGGTCTCTCCCTTAATCCCCGAAGGAGTAATTAAACGACTCGCACCCATGTGTTTGATTGTCCCGAGGAAATGCAAAGAACTGGGACGTTGGGTTATGTCGGTTACAATAGGGCGGCCAAGTAAACAACACCCATATTTTTCGAGTAATTCAGTGACTAAAGGGCTGATGAACACAGAGGTGTGTATTGGCAATTTAACACGGCTGTCTGAAGCCAGCTTGATAGTGAACCTTGAAAAAAATGAATTCGGCCACACGAGAGTCACTTACCTGGGAATTGTGGTGACACAGGGGCAGCTGGCAGTGATGCAAGCTACAGTGCAGGCTATCGCTGACCTCCCAACCCCGACAGACAGGAGGGCCCTCAGAAGGCTTTTGGAGATGGTGGGGTACTGCAGGAAGTTTTGCAATAACTCTGCGGTCAATACCCGTCCCCCTCCTACTAAGCCCTTGCGAGAGAAAATTGAGTCGGAATGGGACGACCCTTGTTGTTGTGGTCCGGGACAAAACCAAATGAGAGGTTACATTGGTCGCAATTCATCAGTGTTTTTGGCCACTATGAAGTTTGCTGAGTTGGAGCCTGGTCTAAGGGATTATTAATAACACGTGTAAAAGGAACAGAAAATGTGATGACTGTCTGTCAAGGTGTTGACAGCTTCAAATTCTCTGTATTAGCTAAATAACTGTTAAAGATGTATATTGTGTATGTATCAGATAATGTAGTCATGTTTGTAATTTTTACCTCCCGGTAAAAATCCTTAAAGGGGGGAAGTGTTACGAGAATACACATAAAATTAAGATGTTTGCTGGCCTGGGCTAGCATCAGTGGCATCAGCAGTTGGTCTGCCACCTGCCCTCGGGGGAAGGAGAGATAAGGAACAATGGAGCAGCGTCTGGAGATGTGTAATGAAGGGATGTGGGAGGAAGAGCTGTCTGGAGCGGCTCCCCCCTTTGAACCCTGAACTGTTTGAAGTGATGGACAGGCGATACCCCAGCAGGGGGATAAAAAGGGACAGGTTCGCTAAGACAGACACACACGCCACCCGAGGTAACGAGACCCTGGAAGCGGTGCGCTTCTCACGAGTGGGTGAGAAGTCCCAGACAACGACAAGGGTGGAAAGGTACGATCAGCGGGAACCCGGTGTGTGTCCGCCCTTGCCTGGGTGCCGGGTTCACTGTAGAGGATCGACCGCATCTGGAGGAGGGGTCACAGTCGGTGACCTCAGGTGACATCACCAAGGACCCGCCCAAATGCTGTTTGTGAGCCATCTCGCTGGTCTGTGAGTGAAGCTGTGCTGAATGATGAGTTGTTCCTATTCTATGTCTCTCTTCCCCCACGTTGTCCACCGCCATGGCAACGATTACTGCGAACTGAACTACTAAACTGGACTGAACTTTGAGTCATTTTGAAATTGGTCATTTACCCCTAGACAACGATAGAGCTTGATTGATGCTGTTATCTTAATTCTGTGCACATGTGTGTTTATCATCACTGAACTGTTGCATTTATTATCCTTTCGATTACTGTGTTGCTTGTTTCCTTAATAAAACTTTCTTAGTTCTAGTACTCCAGACTCCAACTGAGTGATCCATTTCTGCTGGTTTGGCAACCCAGTTACGGGGTACGTAACAATATCTAAATCTGAATCTGGGCAATGATGCTCTGTGTAGGCTCTTCTGGTATCTTTTACTGGCATCATGTGGCAGATCTACCTACAGAGTTGCTGAACTGTTTGACAACTGGCAAAGTTATATTTGTAGTCTCAGAAAAATGGCAGACAATTACCTTATTTGTAACATATCTCTGCATCACTGTCTGGAATGGAGGGGCGGGGGGGGGGGGGGTGGCTACTGCACAGGTCCAAAAGAAGCTGCAGAGGGTTGTAAATCTTGCCGGCTCCATCTTGGGTAGTAGCCTACAAAGTACCCAGGACATCTTCAAGGAGCGATGTCTCAGAAAGGCAGCATCTATTATTAAGGACCTTCAGCACCCAGGAAATGCCCTTTTCTCACTGTTACCATCAGGTAGGAGGTACAGAAGCCTGAAGGCACATACTCAGTGATTCAGGAACAGCTTCTTCCCCTCTGCCATCCGATTCCTAAATGGATATTGAACCTGTGAACACTACCTCATTTTTTAAAATATATATTATTAATGTTTTTTTTGCACAATTTCTAATCTATTCAATATATGTATACTGTAATTTGTTTATGTATGTATTTATTTATTTATTTTTTCCTCTAGTCTATATTATGTACTACATTGAACTGCTAAGTTAACAAATTTCACGACATATTCCGGTGATAATAAACCTGATTCTGATTCTGATATTTATGGATAATCAAAGAGGTGAATGGGTTTACTGAAGCTGGCACAGGTGTAGTACGGATTTTCCCATGTGTAACTGTGGGAAGTAGGCATTCAGTTCAGGAAAACTTAGACCAGTACCTAGAGGAGGGAAAGCTCTGGTCTTGCATGTCAAACTGACCAAATTTGGACAAGAAGGATAACAGCAAGAAAATGAAGACATGAGCTCTTTTAAAATATATCTGTCCAGTGTAAAATTATAGCGAGCAATGGCTGGAAGGAAAGGACTTTGAGACCTTCAACTGACAAATTTCTTGGGTAACTTATTCACGTTCAGAATCAGACTTATTATCACCGACTTATATAATGTGGAATTTGTTGTTTTGCAGTAGCAGTACAATGTAATTACATGAAATTACAATAAATTACAAATTAAACAATGCAAAAAATTGAATAATGAGGTAGTGGTCTTGGGTTCATGGACCATTCACAAAACTGATGGCAGAGGGGAAGACGTTTCTGAATCTTTGAGTGTGGGTCTTCAGGGTCTTGTATCTCCTCCCTGATGGTAGTAATGAGAAGAGATCATATCCTGGATGGTGAAGATTGTAGGGGTCGAGGATCCATGGGGCTGTTATTATCATTGCTCTGCACATCTTAAAACTGTTCCTCATTGAGGTCCATTATGACATTTCCGCCCAAGGTGACTTCTTCTAGTAGATGAAGTGGCGTGGTGATCTCATCAGAGTTGTTTCGGATCATTTCATTCCATGTAGTAGGGAGTAAGTAGCCATGTACAATTGAATCGACTGCAGGAGTAGAAGCGTAAAAGTAACATGTGTGCACAATTCTGCAGTCTTGTATCCTTACACCCACCTGATCTATCAAACCAAATGTCCCAAACGGCATCTTCCCCCCCACCTACCCAGTCTTCCAGTGAATGACACAGTAAAAGGCTTTTGCATCTTATGGTGCTAGATACAATTTTTGAGCATCCCAAAGTGGATGACAATGAATGATATGCTGTGTTCTTGATGTACAGTCACCATTGCAATTTGGAAATGTGGTGGCCAAAGCATGTGCAGCAAGATTCCAGAAATAGCAATGTAAGAATGACTACACAATTTGTTAAATGATTTGGGTTTAGAGACTAATTTTGACAGGGGCACTGGATGTCAGGGGGAGCAGCAGATACAAAGAATACAGCTGTATTTCCACTCAGGACCCATCAGTGAGATAGAGAATAGTGAGTAGGGACAGTAACATATGTTTGGCAATATATCTAATATATTCCCAGTTTGAAGTGATGGGATGTTTATAAATTTGATAGAAATCTTAAACTAGAGCCTTCTGTTAATAATTTTGGTTTTAATTTAAATCTTGGCCTTAACTCATTGGAATTTGCTTACATATTGTGAGGATTATATAATCTAATGTATTTTAGCTAATTTAATTCACTTGAAAGATTAAATGTATGAAAATATATATGATCAGGAGGATTGTTAGTGTTCATTTTGAGAATATCTGCTCTCCTGCTTGATGAAATATTTTCATGGTCTTTGGCCACAATAAATTGCCACATATATTTATTTCTTGGATTCTAGGCTTGTCTCTGTGGTTATCTATTTTACCAAAAGCAAGTATGATTGCATGTAAACAGAGAATTCTTTCCTGCTTATGTAACATACTCACTCCTATGGTTACTAAAGCAATGTTGTTTAAATTACTGTAGTAATCCTAACGCCTGGAAAAAGATCCAGATCTGTTAGTAATTATCCTATCGAGCAGATGGGAAATTTAAATTCATTTAATTCAATAACTCGATATTAAAAATAATTGTACTAATTAAACCACAGAACTGCTTTTAAAACTTTTCTGGGTTTGCCAAGATCCTTCAAAGAAAGTTGATGACTTTGTCTTGTCTGATCTAAGTGTGAATTAGTGGTGGTTCTTTTTAAACTATCCATTGAAACAACACAGTAAGTGTCTTCATTCTATCAAACTACTGCATTTATGTTCAATAAATAGAAATGGCAGATTACAGTTAGACTTGGTCAAGTAGAAAACATTCCTATTCCAGTCAGCACTGCAAAGTCTTCTTTAGGAACACAGTAGTGATATCAAGCTGGGACAGATAAAAATTAACCTTTTGTTCTTTCCCATTTGGCAGACTGACTCATGAAAGGAACAATAGTATGCATTAGATAAAATGTGGCCCTTGCAGTCCTGATATTGACTCAGAACCCCATAAAGTTCATGACTTTAGGTCAAACACAGCAAAGAAACCCTTCCTGTTCTCCATCTACTGCTCCTTCTCAGCCAATGAGTTAGTATTTGTATATATATTGAACATTTGGAGAAAGCGCTGTGAGAATCAAGAGTGCAGAGTAGATCTAGGTGGGGGACTTCATTTAATTCTAAAGTATTATAAATAGTGCTCATATTGTTCAAGCTGCAAATCCACCCTTCAGAAACAAGTTAGCTTACTGACATATTATTAAAACATTCGTATTACTTTGCTGCAATTTGGCCTGTTTTGTCTGCATCTCAGCTGTGGTTCATTCTGCAGATTAGGTGTGATCTTACTCATCACTGAATATTTTATGATCTACCATCTTGCTGGTTCCCTGACATTATTGATATTTTATAAACCTCGCCAATACACATTCTGGAAACTATTCTTTTGGCATGAGCTGGGCTTTTTATGAGAGTTAAAATCCCCAAATAAAACTACTCTGCATTTGCCTCATGTTTATCCATTCTCCAAATTTTAAAACTAAAGCACTTCTCAGCTGTATTGAAACCTATCTGAGAGTCTATTAAACATCTCTATTATATCAGTCGCCACTACCACTTCTGGAAGCACATCTTATTTATTTTATTTAGGGACACAGCACGGTAACAGGTTCTTCTAGCCCAAGTAGCCCACAGCACCCAATTACACCCATGAGACCCATTAACCTCTTAACCCACATGTCTTTGAGATGTGGGAGCACCCAAAGGAAACCATTGCAGTTACGAAGAGAATGTATCAACTCCTTACAGACAGTGACGGGAAATGAACCCAACTCACTGGTGCTATAAGACATTACACTAATCACTACAATACTGTGTCACACCTTTTTAAGAAGAGTACACCCCAGGCACTCTCCACTCACGGTGTAGAAAAATTTGCTCTGTACATGATTTTTGAACTTTCCCACTTTCACCTGAAATACGTGCCATTTCAACCCTGGAAAAATAGATCCCAGATGTTTAGTCTATTTGTGCCTCTCATAATTTTCTGTGAGGTCTCCATCACCCTAGAGAAAACCACTGAAGTCTGTCCAGCCTCTCCAATAGCACTTGTCCTCCAATCTAGGCAAGAGCCTGGTAAACATCTTCTGCCCCCTCTCCAAAGCCTCCACATCCTCCCTGTAATGGGATGGCCAGGAATGAATGCCAAGCCTTTTCTTGGTTTGCTCATCACTGTTTTGACACATTGGAGAAAATTCAGTTTTAATGGAGTACATTCCTACAAACACCTTCAGGAGTAGCAACTCAGCTGTCATAATTTGAGGTTTGTTCTGGCATATGTGCAGATTTGCTTTACACTGGATGCCACATTGGTGAGCGCAGTAAGACGCATGCTGAAAACTCAACTGCAAGTGTGCAAAGTAAATGGACTGTGTCAGCAATTTGTAAGCAGTTTCAATTTGCCAGATCAAGTCTCCAGCTAGTGCAAATTTGCAGAACCCACCACTCATACACTTGCAAATCTTTATGAATTGTAGGTGTGCCAACAAACTACGTTTCCTGGGAGCAGTCTGAGTTTGGCTTCGGCTGGATGCTACATGGTTTTCAGTGGACGCTGAATCACTGGATCTATCTGTGCAAACTGAGCTGATCATAACACTATGCTGATGCATGACATCTCCAAGCTCATTCAAAACCCTGTGTGATTTTGATGCTGGACTCTTTATGTGGCTTGACACTGCACAAGGTCATATCAGACTGCTCTGTACTCATTAACATGGAATACCGTTCTTTAGGCAAGCCTTGCAATACATTGGGCAATTAATTTTAACCAGTATTCCACCACAGACTATCCTATCACAGTCCTAACCTTAGTTCTTGCCAACAGAGCTTGCTCTCTAGCAAGTAGATACTTGTTTTTCCCCACCTTGCACTTCATTCATGCCTTTAGGAGGGAGGAGAAGATGGCGGCGTGACGCAGCGCGCACGGCTGTTCTGAATGATATTGTATCTGTGAAGTAGGATGCCGTGAACAATCCTGATTTGATGGAGACAGACGTGAAGAAGCACAGAGGAACATCTGGAGAAACTTCTGAAATGCCCGCTTCGCTGCCACTACTACTGTGCGATCGAGAATCTCCGGAGGGGAAGGCCTCAAATCCTCAGCTTTGCCTATTGCCTATTGCCGGGGCCAGGGTTGAAGCGCTCGGCAGAGATGGTGCTTGGTGCTTGGTGTCGGAGAGCTGGTCGGAGGCTCGGAGTTTTTGGACGGACTCGGAGTCGGACTGTGGTCGGATGCTTCCAGGATGCTGCATCAGCAAGTTTGCGGCGCTGGAGGTTCACCGTCTGCGTGAGATGATGGGACTTTCAAGAGACTTTGAGACTTTTACCATGCCCATGGTCTGTTCTTATCAAATTATGGTATTGCTTTGCACTGCTGTAACTATATGTTATAATTATGTGGTTTTTGTCAGTTTTTAAGTCGGTTTGTCATGTGTTTCTGTGATATCATTCTGGAAAAACATTGCATGCATTACTAAATGACACTAAAAGAGGACTGCATGTCCTCATAATCTAATCTAATCTAATCTTACTTCACCACATGTAAATCTGACCTGTCCATGTAATTCACTATATAACAATCACTACCAGGGTCTACGCTGGTGGCTGTGAGTGTGAATTTGAATGAGTATTTTAAACACAAGAGATTCCGCAGATGCTGGACAAATTGAGCAACACACACAAAGTGCTGAAGGAGCTCAGCAGGTCAGGCAGCATCTATGGCAGTGTATAAACAGTCAATGTTTTGGACCAAGACCTATCTTTAGGACTGGAAAGGAAAGGGGACGAAACCAGCTGGCTTGCTGAATTCCTCCAGCACTTTGTGTTTGCTGAATGAGTATCTTTTTGCTGCTCTGCATTAACTATAAAAGTTACAGTTCTTCATTATCTGTAAAGAAAAACATATGGCTGTAATGTTAGAGTATGGTGAGAGATAAAGTAGGAGATGCAACATCGACTGCTTGCGAGTTCAAGAGGTTGTGGGCTGACCAGTAGACTGGAGGGCGTGGTATAATGTTTCAATGCATTCAGTTTTGCTGCTGACCCACAAAGTTTGGAAATGCAGACCCATCTGTCTCATGAGCTGCATTTAGTTATATGCATTTGTACGATACTATATCTTGTAATTGAGAGGGAAGTGTTTGTGTTTATGCATGTGTGCGTGTGCTGTGGGTTTGCATGTAGTTATGCAACAGCTGGTGATAGATGTAAGCTGTTAAATGAAATGTAATATTTGGAGTGTTGCTGAGGTGATGCAGTTGAAAGCTGTAGCTGAGTGTTGATAGATATTGGCATTGAGCACTTTCTGAAGCTTGTGGTGCTGTTCACTGGATTTGAAATGTATTAGCCTTAACTATGCACGTGAGACAAGCTTATAACTTGTTGCTGTACTACACCCAAATCTTGGCATTAACCTGAATCAATTGCTTCAACAGCCTCCCAATTTGTCCAGTTGTTACTCTTTCCTTCAGTAATGCTCTTGTCCTTATGTCTTTAGTTTCTTTTGCTGAATCAATGGAAACTTTAATTCTTGCAATTGGAGTTACGTGTTGCACTTATAAGAACAAGTTAATACATATAGCAAGCATTTTCACACATGCCATAAGATAATTATCTCCAGTTCTTTTATTAAGCAATCTTTATTTTGCATATACTGTACACTTTTACAGAGTTAAGTTATTAGTGCAGCTTTATTTTGGGTAATAAAATATTGAACAGGACAGCACAGGAACAGGTCTTTTGGTCAATGATGTCTTGGCTGAACATGATGCCAGTTTAAGCTCTTCCCTTTTACTTGCACGTAATCTATATTCCCCTCCCCATCCCCCCATTCTCTGCCTGTTCATGTGCCTCTTAATTATTGCTATCATATCTGCCTCTACCACGTTGACTGGCAGTATGCTCCAGGCATCTACCATTCTCTGTATTAAATAATTATCTCATAAATCTTCTTTAAACCTCCCCCTCATTTTTAAAATGATGCATTCTAGTATTGGAAGCTTCCACCCAGAGAAAAGAAATCTACCTGCACTGTCTATGCTCATCATAATTTTATGTATGAGCATAGACAGTGGTTTCCCCCATCCAGTCTCTAGAGTAAACTATCCAAGTTTGTCCAACCACTCCTTATAGGTAATAACATTCTAATCCTGACAATATTCCGGCGAACCTTTTCTGCACCCTTTCCCAAGCCTCCTTATCCTTCCTGCACTGCGGCAACCAGAAATGCACAGAATATTCAGAATATGGTTTGACTAAAGCTTTATAAAGCTCCAACAAAAGTTGCTAACTTTGGTACTCACTGACTGATAGAAGTAAATATGCTGTATGCCTTTCTACTTGTGTTTCCACTTTCAGCAACTATGGACTTGCACTCTAGGTTGCCTCTGAACATCGATGCTCCATAGGATTATGCCATACTTTCCTCTTGCATCCCAAAATGTGACATCTTACACATGTCCAGATTAAACTCCTTTTGCCATTTATCTCCCCACGTTTCCAACTGATCTATATCCTGCTATATCCTTTGATCACCTTCATCACTATCCACAACTCTGGCAACTTTGCTGTTGTCTGAAGAACTTAATAGTTATCCCACCTACTTTTGGGTCCAGTGTATCACAAACAACAGAGGTCATAAAGTTCCTAACACTGACCCCTGTGGAACAGCACTGCTCAAAGTCCACCAGTCAAGATAACAAACCCCTACTCCCATCACCACCATTTTTTGTCCAATCTACCAAATTTGTATGAACTTCCTTCCTGTTGATGATTTCAAGTGAAACTGTTCAAGGGTTTAAGACATTTGAAATCTCTCTGGAGGCTACTGTTGGGAATGTAAACTTGTAGCATCAGTCGTCTGTTTTCTGAAGTATGGCCACATTTGCAATGTGGGTTTTAGATTTGCTTCTGACTTTGATGTGGGAATATTTCCTGCACATTCCAATACTAGATTGCCTGAAAATGTTGGAAATAGAAAACATGTCGCTCTGAGCAATTGACGCTGTTTTACTCCAGAAAATATATTGAGTCTCATACGTAATTTATGAATCGCTAGTTAAAAAACCTGACCAGGTGACTGACTTGAGTTACATCCTTTCTGGGGCACTGTACATTCCTCATGCACATCTTTATTCCCTCACCCATTTGATTCACTCAGTTGAAAGTAGCCATTGCCTTGTCCAATAACTAGTTCAGACCAATGCTTAATGTAGTCTCTCTGACTCCTCATCATATGCAATAGTCCAATTTACCGAGCAATAAGTGCTCTATCTATGATTTACCTAGCAATATGTAATAGTCTGATTTACCTAGCAATGCATGCTCTATCTAGGCCCTCAGGCAGTAAACTCCTCTGAATGTTCTTTATTGTTATTATACACATGACTTGGACAATATTAGTAAAGCCAGCATGTATTACACATTTATGAATGCCCTAAAGGTTGTCTTAATGAGCAGTCTTTATGAATTAAAGCAGTCTGTTTACCTAAGTTACTGTTTAGTTTTTAACTAGAGAATTCCGGGGTTTTGACCCAATACCAATGGAGATGCAGCAATGTATTTCCCAGTCCGATTGCTTTATGAGTTGGAAATGTGTGCTTCTATGCTTCTGCTGCCCTTGTGCCTCTCGGTCTCAGAGACTGCAGCTTAAGGAGATATTCCAAAGAAGCCTTGGTGATTTGTGTCAAGGGATCTTAGAGACGATTATTACTGTTGTCATAGTGCACTGGTTGCATGGGTTCAATGTCATTGACTAGTGGACGGGGTTGTAATCAAACTGGCTGCTTTACCCTTACTTAATAGCGTTGCAGGAGCCACACTCATCCAGGACAGTGAAGAGTATTTAATCATCCTGACATATGCTCTATTATTAATGGAAAGGTGTGGAGGAGTTCGTAGTGAGTCACTCACTATAGAAAACCCAGAACTCACCAAGATGTGGCAATAATGAAGCTGTTGAAAGTCAAAATATCAAGAGTGGGTGGAGATGACCCACCCTCTTTTTGGAGATGACAATTGCCTGGCTCTTGTGTACTGCAAATGCAACTTGAAATTTACTGGCCCATTGCCTGACCTTTGTAACCTCTGTCATAATATTGAGATCTAATCCTTTAAACCTGGAGAGCTCAGTCTGCCCTCGGTAAAATACGTATTATGGGCAACACAATCTTTACATATTTTCACACTTTTGTTATAATTGGAGAAGGGATGGAATCATTTGTTACCTCTGGTTGCATCACAGGAGTTTTATAGGTCGTCAGCCTTCTAGCAGGTCATCTCTTGTTTTGTCCGGGGATTCATGAGATTGATGCATGTGGTTATTAGTTACAAATTGGATGTTGCATGCCCCTTTGGAAAGTACCTCTTTAGACTAATATTACTGCTTATCATTTAAGCCCTGGGCTGCTGTAGATTTTCCAAGAGATCCTGGTCAGACGAATGATCAATATTTAAATTGACAACACCTCCCATAATTGTAACCTTTACCACCTAGAAATACAAGGGCAGCAGGTGATTAACAACAATATCATTGTCAAATTAATCTCCTTGTCACATTACACGCACGCGCACGCACACATACACACGCACACACACATATGCACACACTTCTTCTACCATCCATGCTGCCGTCACCCACACCTCTTTCATTTTGTGCACGTCTGCCCTCACCCCATCCACCCGCCACCACAGCAGGGATAGGGTTCCTCTTGTTCTCACCTATCACCCCACTAGCCTCTAGCATTTAATTCTCTGTAACTTCTGCCATCTCCAATGGAATTCCACCATCAAGGCACCTTTCTTTCCCCTTCACTTTCCACTTTCCCCTGGGATCACTCCCTACGCAACTCCCTTGTCCACTAGTCTCTCCCCACTGATCTCCCTCCTTGCAAGCAGAACAGGTGCTATGCATGGCTCCACACCTCCTCCTTCACTACCATTCAGGGCTGTAAACAGTCCTTCCAGGTGAGGCGGCACGTCACCTGTGAGTCTGTTGGGGTCATACTCTGTATCTGGTACTCTTGGTGTGGCCTCCTGTTTATCGGTGAGACCTGATGTACATTGGGAGACCACTTTGTCACGCACCTTTGCTCCATCTTTCACAGAAAATGGAATTTCCTGGTGGCCACCCATTTCAATTCTACTTCCCATTCCCATTCCGACATGTCAATTAGTCCATGGCCTGCTGTACTGCCACAACAAGGCTGACCATAGGTTAGAGGAGCAATACATTACATTCCATCTGAGTAGGGTCCAACCTGATGACATGAACATCATTTTCTTGAACTTCCGGTAATTGCCCCACTTCCTCTATTCAAAATTCGCCATTCCTGTTTCCCTCTCTCACCTTATCTCCTTACCTGCTCATCACCTTTCTTTGGTGCTCCTCCCCCTTCCCTTTCTTCCATGGTCTTCTGTGCTCCCCGATCAGATTCCCCCTTCTCCAGCTCTGTATCTCTTTCACCAATCAACTTCCCAGCTCTTTACTTCGACCTTCCCTATCTCCCAGTTTCACTTATCACCTGCCACCTTGTACTATTTCCTCCCCTCCCCCCACCTGAAGTCTGATTCCTTTAACCCTTCCTTTCCAGTCCTGATGAAGGGTCACGGCTTGAAACTTCGACTGTTTACTCTTTTCCATAGATGCTGCCTGGCCTGCTGAGTTCCTTCAGCATTTTGTATGTGTATTTTACATTTGTTATACTTTCAGTCCGAACTATACTGTGCTTTCAATTATTCTGATATAAATTCTCATAAATGTAAGTATTTCTACTTACCTTTTCTTTCTTTAAATATTTTCTCAAAATGTGTTCTGTCATATATAAACTTTGTTACTTCATTTAATTTTAGCCACCTGTAATATTTTTTCCTTACAAAAATCTATGGGATATAAGTGGTGTTTAAGAAGCTGTTAGACATGTGGAAGGAATGGAGGGATATGGATCGTGGGCAGGAAAATGAGAATTATTTTAATGCGGCATTGTGTTCAGCACAGACATTATGGTCCAAAGGGCCTGTTCCTTTGTGGTAATGTTCTATATGAGAGACTAGGTGAAACATAAAACACCAACACAGTCCACTGGGGTTGAATGGCTGTTTTCAGCTATGTTAAATACTGTGTGCAGTTAGAGCCTGTTGGAATTCACATATCATCATTAAAGCAACCCAATCTCTCCTCTGAAAGCACATTATGAAGTAATGCAGGCCAAATATTTATTACTATTAATTAGTTCCTCCTTTAAAATGTAAGTTAAGTTGTCGTCGCTTTTCAATATTAACAATTAATGGAAGTTCTGTGGTCAGAGTTCTCCCAGGAGAACTATGGTTAAAAAAAACAATGTTAAGAATCAAAAATGAGCTAAGTGGAAAGAATGCAAGAATTCCTTTATTTGGGTAATAAATTATTTAGAATGTCTCTCAACACATCCCAGAGGATGGTTCACGAAGTTTTGTACGACAGAAGGTCTTAATTCCATCTATTAGTTAGAAGCATGATAAATCTCTGCTGGGGGTACTGTTTGCTCTTCTTCAGAATTAGTGTGGCCGTTATGCTACACGCAACACTGAATTCCTGTTTACGTTTGAGGCAGCATTTGATTCTTGTGAAGTTTGTCCTCACTACTGTTTTACTATTATACACATTCCTTGCCCCCCACTGAACTGATGGGTATCTGAGCTTCCCATGAAATAGTAACTGCCAAGAGGCCACTGTCCTGTAATGCCAGACTGATTTTATTTAACGTTTAAAAAAAATTTAATTTTATTGACTATATACAGTATGATCTATTCAACACATTTCTTTTCATTTTTTGGACCTCCTAAATACTTATTGCCAATGAATTATATTTGAAAAATAGTCACTATTGCTGTGTAGGCAAATGCCTTATGAATCTTTCCTGAGTGTTCAGTTTAATCCTCTCTAGAATTAGTATCCGAACCTACAATTGAAAATGAGACAGTTGACAAACGATTTTGTTTTTGGTGGTATTGACTTCTCAAGGTTTGATGTCAAATGTGTCTGCATTTCCCTGACCAGTACTTTCAAGATTATCCTGAGACCATTTTTTTTCTCTAAACTCACGGTAAAATAGTGGAAGAAGTGTGCCATCTCAGAAACTAATATGCAACTCCAATCATGCAACCCCTATCCCATCTATGGAAGAGTCAAAGGTTCCAACACTGGCCTCATCAGATAACTGAATCTATAAAACCTCGGTCTGTTGCATTTCTCCAGCATTTTGTGTGCGTCGCTTGGATTTCCAGCATCTGCAGATTTTCTCTTGTCTATAAAACCGGAGTTTAAACTAATCATTCACTATTGCAAAGGAGTACCAACTCAATTCACTATTGCAAGGGAGTACCAACTCAATTCACTATTGCCTCTATCAAACCAGCCTTCTCTCAGACCTGTAAAACCAACTGTAAAACCCTAGAGAGGATATCAAAAGCCCTCTAACTGAGATGTTAGCAAGATCCCTCAGGCTATGGTAAAAATAGTGAAGGAAGTAATTCTCAAACCGATTCACACTGTCAACAGCAATAACCTTTGTAAGAAATGGTGGCTGAAATATGGGCTTGGGTGGTGAAATGAAGAATAATCTGAAATCAGTGGCATGGAGTATGCGAGCTGGCATTTACTTCAAGAAGATACATTGCTTTGATGAGAGCACAGGTCTTAAGAGTCAAACAGGTGATGGAAGGGTCCCCCGTGGAGCTTGAAAGGAATAGGGGTGATGTTATTGGGAGAAGACATGGATGTCAGATCTCTGACTAGTGAGCCTTGTACGCAACAAAGGACATCATCTTAGACAGGTACATGGAGCTTAGAAAAATAGAGGGCTATGCAGTAGGGAAATTCTAGGTAGGTTCTAGAGTAGGTTACATGGTCGGCAGAACATTGTGGGCCAAAGGGCCTGTAATGTGCTGTAGATTTCTATGATTCTATGATCATCAAGTTGTTAACTAATAAGGTAGTTTTATTGTGGATTTGGTCTTTTGTAACAATATTGTAGAGATAATAAATTATGCAACTTATTTTTATTGCAGACTCAAGATTCACTTGCACAATTGGAATGTTTGTATTTTTTTGGTAGGGCAGCTGATCAGAGAAAGGTAGATGATTGATCCAATGTTTCTGAAGGAATGGGCATAATTGTCAGACAAGGATCTGTAAACCTTCCTTTGAACTGGTTTCACACTTTTATTAAATGTCAGTCCTGATGAAGGGTCTTGACCCAAAACTGTCCATTTCCCTCCATAGATGTCTGGCCTGTTGAGTTCCTCCTGCATTTTGTGTGTTGTTCCAGATTTTCAGTACTTGCAAGTCTTTATCTTTATTAAGTGGCTGATCAGGATATGTAATCTGCGGTCAGTATGATCACCTAGACAAGGCCACCCTGATGTACAGAGGAGAACTAATGTAGGATTCCAAAAGGACGTGGGGACAAAGATAGAATTTGCTAATGTTGACAAGTGCAAATTACATAGTGATTTCTTATCAATTGCTGTAAACTGCATGGATCAACATTAGTCTAGCCTAAATTCTTGTGGTTGAGTTACAGGCAGGTGGGAATACCAAATGCTGTAATTTGTGAAAAAAAGCACTACTTGGAGGGTTGTCAGAAAACAGCATTTATTGAAAGTAAAATGTCTCCTTTAGCATTTTCCTTACAGAGACTTTCTTCATTCTTGACTTTTGAAACTAATTTTAGATACAATGAGTTAACATGGGAATCAATGGCCATTTTTATTTTTTGTCATTGTCTGCACTTGAGTTGTCAGAGAAACAATCCTGAACACAGTCCTTATGATTTTGGATGATGCTGTGGAATTCCTGTGGGAGAGCATGCTAATTGACTTACTGAATGTCCAAAAGACGGATCTGACCACAAAGGCACGGAAGGAAATTAAAAGGATTTGGGCACTGTGTGAGTTAAAGGGACACATTTTATGCTGTGGTTATGTACGTGCCATTTCTGGCCAAAGTGGGAGTGCGACATCAACAAAAGTTTGTTGAGGCTAAAGAGAACAATAAAATCAAGGAAATTAAAAATGTGAAAAGTCAGGCTTGAATAGCTTTTTGTGCAGTTCTGATTTGATTGCCTGACTGCTCTTAAGGTCACAGCTTGTAAGGATTTGATCACGGTGCTACTTTCTGCAATATTTATTGAATAACAGTAACTGACTTCCGTAAAAATTTTGCTTGATTGAAACAAAATGAATAATTCAACTCACTTATTTACTGTTTGAAATTGCAAAATTTCTTTGTGCATTTCAGCTGCTGAGTGTTGGAACAAATATGTGGGTTGAATATTTCTCTATTGTCCTGCCTTTGCTCCCTATGTCAATACAGAAATTTCCGAAATTGGGCATTTGTGCAAGTAGGATTCTTTCCAATGAAGTGAACTTAAATATTGAGGCTAGCTTCCTAGAACAGTTTTGTTTTTGTATGCTGCCTACAAAGCTCAGCGTTGTTTTGTTGAGCATCTTTACAATAATTCTAGTAGATGAGTATTTATGTTTTATGTAGGAATGGTTGTATATCTTTCAGTGAAAGAATCTAACATAACCTTTCGATGAAGATAACACAAAATGTATGTATGGTAGCCTCAGATATAATTTGTATTGTGTTAATTATATAATAATGGAGATATTAATAGAGTCAAAGCATGTTTGGAACCATTAAAAAGATTGAAGAATTAGAAACAAAGAAAACAAATTAGGAAGTAGTATCCAATGAGAAATTATAATTAATTTAATGACCATATTGTATTAGATCTCTGAGTCATGATGTAAGATCCTTAGGATATATTACAGACAGGATTAAATGTATTTCATTCTATGGACTCTTCCTTCCCCCTTGTCCTTACCTACCACCAAATGTCATGCCTCAGTCTAACCACCTAAACACCAGAGTCCTCTCGGCTCTGATGCTCCTTCTCCCTTGGTTATTTCTTGATTATTTTCACCTGTATCTTGTTTTAGTTATCAACACACCTGTGCCTTGTTTTGTTTGTCTGTTTATGTTTACTCTGTTTTGATCGTCTTTGTCTTGAATCCACCTACCCTATGTGTAGTCATTCTCATGTCTTAGGTTTATGTTCTCTGTGAACCAATCCACAAGCAACGGTTCTTTGTTCAGTTCCATCCTTGTCCCTGGTCTCCTCTGCATTTGGGTCCACCTGGTCTAAGTCTCTCCTGGTAATCCACTGGTTAAATATATGGAACTTCACCATAACAACCTCGGTTCAAACCCAGCCTGGCAATCACCCTTGCTACAGCAGGGCTGAGGCCAAACAGAGAATGAGCATCTCCGATCCGTGCTGGCCAGAGAAATCATGGTGAGTAGACATGAGCATAGGCTCCAGTAGATCTTGACCACTATGCAGTCATTCATCAAGACCATCTGGCTGAGCCAGCAAACCCCTGCTACCACCCCAACTCCTGAGTCTCCAGTCAACATGGAAACATCATCTGTTTGTTCAGTTTCATTTCCCCATGGTTTCCATGGTGGCACCCTAAGTGACTTGATGGCAACCCAGGGACATGTAGAGGGTTTTTTACTCAGTGCTCTCTGGCTTTCGAGCTGCATCCCACCAAGTTACCCTCCAACCACTGCAAAGTGGCCTGTACCATCTCTCTCCTCTCTGGCAAAGCTCTTGCTCCACTATGGCACTCTGGGAGAAGATCAAGTTCCCTCTTCACTAGGGAGATGAAGAGGGTGTTTAAACACCCAGGCAACAGATGAGAGGTGGCCAACAGACTCGTCCAACGTCATCAGGATACCCACAGTGTGGCTGACTACATAATCATGTTCTGCATCCTGGGGGTGCATAGTGGTTGTAACACTGAAGACGTTATAGCCATGTTCCACCATGGCCCATCAGGTGAAACTCAAGATGAATTGGCAGCCAGAGACCCAGCTGAAGATCTCAAGACTCTCATCGATACCTCCATCTAGATTGACAATCGTCACCAGTGCCACAGTGAGTCCTCTAGAGTTGCCATTCTCTAAGCCCCTCCAGCCTTATTGTCCTTGATGTTGTTATACACACCCCAAGCTCCCCTCAGAGTCCTTCTACCTACCTCAATCTCCTGGGGCTAATGACAGCATGCCTTTGGAGCCTTCATGGATTTCAGCGCAGGAGGCAATTTCATGGACCTTGGGTTAGCAAGACAAAGACATCTCTGAGTTCCCTTGATGTGTCTTGACCAACCTGTCATGGCCACACTCTGGATGGAAGATATCTGGGCCCTGAGAGGATCTGCCATCTCACTGCTTCCTTCTACCTATGTGTAGATCGCCATACTGAGAATATCCAGTTTCATCACATTCATTCTCCTGATCTTGAACTTAAGACACCGCTGGTTAGCTCTCCACAACCCGCAACTTGACTGAATCACCAATGCACTCCATGGATGGTCTTCTCGCTGCCAGGTCATGTACCTACCCACTTCTCCCGGGCTGCATCCTGCTTCTCCCGAGTTGCCTCCTGTCTCTCCTGAGCCGTCTCGAGTTCCTCTCAAGTGTGATAGCCTGCCAAAGGATTTTAGTGAGAAAAGGGCCACAACAGTCACACCGCATCAAACCCATGACCACGCAACTGAATTGCTGCCTGGAATCTGTCCACCCCAAGGAAGACTCTACTCCCTGTCATCTCCAGAAAGGGTGGCCACGAAGGGGCAAATCCGTGATGACCTAGCATTCTGTTTCATCCACCCCTCCACATCCCCAGCTGATGTGGGCTTTTCCTATGTGGTGAAGAAGAATAGTGGACTCCGACTGTGTATAGATTTTTAAAACTAAAGAGCTCCCTGCCCCCGTCCGTGTCTCATCACATATGAAATACCAATAGCAGGATACTGTTTAATTTTTAATTTGTTCTGCAAATACACCTTTATTGTTTGTTAATTTGTTAGTGGCAATATTGTTTTATTATGGCAATATGGGTTAAATGGGCTGTGTGGTCTACCTTGGAAAAGAGGAACATGCATATGGTTGAAATAACAAGAAACATGAACTTGAAGCTAAAGACGGGAAACAGGTTGTTTTGTTGATCTTAGATATATACATGGTTAGAATATTTCTGATGTTACCCAGTCTAATTGATTCTTGTTATGACTGCGGCTCATCTTGTTGTAGCCAAATGCTGCAATTAATTTTTTTTCTCTCAAGGACATCAGCCGCAGTTCCAGAGGAATCACTCTCACTTCCAGGTCACTGGCCACCCTTACTTGGAAGACTCCTGCTCCTTCCTTCAGCAGCAGCAAGCAAGGGAGACCAGTCAAACGCTGGCAGGTGGCACTGAACAGCAGCTCTCCTTCCACTCTCATTCCTCGATGGTTCCAATCTTGTTCAATGCTTTAATTGGTGAGGAGCAATGGACCCGATTGTGGGTTCACCCTCCACCTTTAGGTCACACACTCTGCTCTCAGCCTCAGTGAATTCTCCCAAAGACAACAAGAGCACCAAATTGTTCAGCTGGGCCAAAAGCACATCATCAAAATGTAAATTACAGGCTTCAACCACATACAGTTTAGTAGTAAAAGCATATTTAAGAGAAGAACGAGTAGTTTTGTGAACTGTCTGCAGGATGTCGCTGTTGGTCGCTGGCTCCACCTTGTTCCAAGTTATGCTCTATCATGGATTCCATGTGGAATCCACCTGCAGACTCCAGTGTTGCTGGGATTTCCAGTCCCTTTGCTGGGATAGTTTCCCCAGTCCTTTACTGGACCAGATCTGAAGTGGTCTGACCTCCTTCATTTCACTAGAGGTTCTCTAGTGAAGGCAAAGAGGTATGCAAGTCATTAAAAAAGTACTTTAATTGAATGATTTTCATTATTTCTGAATTATTTTTACTATCTTTTTTATTTTTAAATATCCATAATATATTTTGAATTATTAACACCAGTTTTGATGGCTTTTAAATGTTTATAAATGTCAGAGAATTCCCTTCTGTCAAAGTCCGTCAGAATGTTTCATACGCAGGGCCTCAGCACTTCAACCACCTGAGCTCTAGTTGCCCCCAACAAGCTTACCCTTTCACATCAGGAAGAGGCAAGTCCAGGTATTTGGGGATTGAGGGCAGATTCTCCAGGTAGTGAGCTGGGTCCAGGAAATCCAGCCCATTCTATCCGTGAGTAGCACATAGATGAAACCAGCAGGTCAGGCAGCACCTATGGAAAGCAGTCAACATTTCAGTCTGAGATCCATCATCAGGACTAGAAAACAATGAGGAAGGAGGCAGAAGACGGAGGTGGGAGGAGGGATCAAGTGAGAAATTGGGAGGTGATAGGCGAAAAAGGTAAAGGACTGAAGAAGGAAGAATCTGATAAGAGAGTAGTGTGGACCATAGAGGAAAGGAAGGGAGGAGGGACACCAAGAGTGACAGGCAGGTGAGGTAAAGAGGTGATAGTGGAGCCAGAATAGGGAAAGGAAGAAGAAGGAAGGGAGAGATGGAAAAATTACTGGATTTTAAAGAAATCATTGTTCATGCCATCAGTTTGGAGGCTACTCCAAGTGGAACATGAGGTGTTTCTCCTCCACACTGAAAGTGGCCTCATCGTGTCAGTACAGGAGCCCATGGACTGAAATGCTGGAATAGGAATGGGGACTGGATTTAAAATGGCTGGCCACTGGGAAATGCTGCTTGATGCGGGTGAAATGAAGATGCTCAACAAAGCAGTCCCCCAATTTACATCAGATCTCATTGATGTAGAGGAGGATGCATCAGGACCACTGGACCCAAGTCCCTGATTGACTTGTAGCTGAATTTTTGGAAGTTGTGATAAGGCAAAGGTTTAAAATCAATGTCCAGGCAAGAATAGCCTGAGGGCAGTTGTGATCACGTAAGATCTTTTGTGTGTGTGTGTGTGTGTGTGTGTACCGTGAGAAGCCTGTATGGTGGTCTGTGTTTGCTTAATGTAGATGTGAAATGTAAAGGCAGTTAGATGAATCTTGTAAAAAAAAACAGGGAAAGTAAGCAAAAGTTAAAGAAAGTAAAGACACAGAAAAAACAGGCACAGTATAAAACTACCCACTTTATCTCTACATCCTACTGTGTGGGGGTGCCATCGTAGTCTGGGAACCTTCCAGACTGACTCATGAATGCAATAACATGGCCTCAGAACTGCTGGAGAATCCAGCTTCTAAAACAGCCTCAGTGCAACATGGCGTGAGCCAGGCCATCAGTGACATTACTGCTGAAATGCTGGCAATCTTCATTGTGGTCCCCAAAACTGACCAGCACTAGACTTTCTGCTGTTTAAGAGAGGTGGTACTTGTGCCATTATTAGCCAGGAGTGTTGCGTGTAAGTTTCTTATATCCATACCCAACCATCCCTGATGAAACCATCACAGAGTTTCAGAGACTCTGTACTCTTGCAGTTCAATATTATTTATGTTGTCCTCAAAGGACAAAGAGGAGAGAGTGTGGAAGATGTGGTCAGACAAGAGTTAAAGACAACGTCCGGACAAGGATAACCTGAGGCAGTTGTAGTCAAGTGGGACCTTTGAAGTGAGACTGCTGGAGACGCCTCTGCCTACTACAGATGAGATAGGCTGGGGTGACTGTGGCAGTGAATGCTCAGGCCAGACAAGTGAGACCTCTGTAATGAGACTTTTCCGGAAAGGTCTTCCTAAAACATAGCGTCCCTTTACACAATAGGGGTGCTGGAGACCGATGAGATAAGAACATTGGAAGGATGTGAAACATACTAGGGCACAATTGCCTTTACTAATTTCAAAATGTCATCAGCTGTCCGCCTGAAATTTCGATTGACTTTGGCACCACTATTGTGAATGGCAATTGATACTGCTAGCAAGGAGTTCCATTTGTACAATTTACCAAATAGTCAATATCCACAACTGATCAGCCAATTCTGCATAAAACAGCAAGTTTTCTTTCCAGACTACAGAACAACGTGGGTGGCAGGGGGCAAGTAAAATACGGAGAATGCCGGAGGTCTAAGAGTATGTGTGTTCTAGGCCCAGTTACTTTATTTTATTTTATTATTGGTGACGAAGAAGTGTTGCCTCACCTGATGGACTGTCCGGGGCCCTGAATAGAGCTGAGGGAGGAGGAGAAAGGGGAGGTGTGGCACTTCTTCCGCCATCCCTGAACTCTCCAATTTACAAAATTCATTGACATCTTTTGCCATATGCCTTGCTGCAGCTCTAGAGAAAGTCTATCCATTAGCTTCTCAAGAAGGTTCCCGAGCTAATTGATATTGGCCCGGAAGCTGATGCTCTGTTTCCAGAATAAATAAAACAAATTGTGAGTCATTGACATTGCTTTTTTTTACAATTCGCGGGTAAAAAGGAGGAAGAATTGCATTTGTCCCTTTCTTCATTCATTGAGAAATCAATCCTTGTGACCAAGGTAAGTAATAGAAATGCACTGCTATCCAGATCTATGGCTTGTTTAATAGTAACCTGATGACAATGGATTGTAAGTTTGTATTAAGCTAGGCCTTGTCACCGTACCAGGCTGGCTACTGAGAAGAAAAATTTCTCTAAATAACTGAATACCTCTCTTTCACCTTGCAGAACAGGAATACAGAAACCATTGAACATGGCAGTGTTCTGGCTTCATAAACACAGAGATAAAACACCTTTTTACATTATGCACATTAATGGAAAGTCAAAACTTTGTGTGTCTGAATGGATATTCAAACCAAGGCCACCCGTTGGGCACAGTCAACGAAGTTAAAGCTGTATCTTGTGTTGCCACATGGAATTGCTGAAATCGGCTGTTCACATTGGGACTGTTTCCATTGTTTCAGTGTGGCATCACTTCAGTCTAAAATGCTCTCATAAAAATCATCAAATGGTTAGAAGATTGACACATCTCTGAAAATATCAAACAATTACATTCGAAATCCAATTTAGTTAGATATTTCCCATGAAAGTTCTGATTTTTTAGCAATTCTTTAGCTTGGATTGATATAATGACTGTTGTCACACTGACTTACAATGATCATACTGTTGGATGGGGCAGGGATTGAGATAATCATATTCTGAATTCTCCAATAAGGGTTTTATTTGGAAAAGCATAAATCAGCTGGAAATGTGGATGGAGATCTGTCATGCCAGTTTTCTGTCGGCTTTGCACCACACACAGTTTTCTGGCAATATTTCCCTTTGATTTAACACTATTCACTGCTCTCACAGTGTCCCCCTGCATTGTTAGGAGGAAGAGAGGAAAAATAATCAGAGGGAGGCAGGGCAGCTTTACTGGCACCAATGATAAGCTCCACACTTTCTCTTGTAGCTACAGAGTGATATTCCCCACATGTTGCTGCATCTTAGAACATGCACTTACACTGGTTATTCAAAGGGGAAACAATGTTGTCGCCAGCATAGAGACACCCTGCCAAGTTTATCTCCAGGAATTACTGACTGCCTCGTCACACACTTAACCCTTATCACCCTTCCTTTAGAGTTACACTCATCTGCTGCAGTTCTTGCTTCACTCATATCATGCAACCATTCAGCCCAAGTATTTCATGTAATCTGACAACAACATGTTGTGCAGTATCCTCACATTGTAGGTAGTTGTCTCGTACGCCTGTTAGCATTTGAACTGAACCCTTCTGGTCAAGGGTCACAGAGTAGCACAACCTGGAAAAGGTCCCACAAAAAAGTTAAGTGAAAACAGGTTATGTAAAATACTACAGACTTCCATCACTTGGCCTCTGTGCACCATATCTTATGCAACTTTAACTTTAAAATGTAACAAAGGTTTCCAATCAAGCAATAGTTCTTTCAAACTTTGACTTTGAATGTAACTTGCAGCAGTGGGCACTTGGAAGGCCCAGCCTCACGTGCACAGGAGATCTTCTCTCTTCACAGTTCCTTTGCAAGATGCCCTTAATCTTCTAAATAGCAGCTTATTTTTTTGGAGAAGGTTGAACACACTTCATCCTGGTGATCACTCACAGAAGTCTTTCCCTGTATGTAGTTCCATTACAAGTTGCTATATTTTATCTTGAGCCTGTGATGGTAATGGGTTTGCTGACCATGAAGTTCTAAACTCAAACGAAGACCTTAAGCCCTATTTGATATAAATACCTACAAATGCCCTCACTAAAGGGAGGTTATACTGTAACTACCTATTCTTCAAACAGTAGGTCATTTCGCTGTTTATTGTCCATGGCGATTTTAGCTGCCAATACCCACTAGCCAGCATGTTACTTCCTCGAAGAACTCTAACAGATTTAACAGACTCTAACAGACCCACTGTTGGGTCCCTATCAAGGAGAAGATACTTCCAGCTAATAAAATAGTTTAAAAACAGTTCATTTAGTTTCAGTGATATACATTTAAATCCTAATAACATTCTTAAAACATACTTAAGACTCTGGCAGGGATGACGGCAGAGCAGAGATGGCTGAAGTTCTAGGAAGAGTTCACAAGGCACAGGATAGACATGTCCCACAGAGGAAGAAGTTCTCAAATGGCAGGGGTAGGCAACTGTGGCTGATAAAGGAAGGTAAGGTCTGTATAAAAGCCAAAGAAAGGGTATATAAGGTAATAAAAGTGAGTGGGAAGTTGGATGATTGGGAAACTATTAAAATCTAACAAAATGTAACTCAAAAGTTATAAGAAGGGAAAAGATGAAATATGAGGGCAGACTAGACAATAATATAAAGCAGGATACCAGAAGTTTTTTTCAGTTATATAAAGAATAAAAGGGAGGCAAGAGTTGATATTGGACCACTGGATAATGATGCTGGTGAGGTAGTAATGGGGGACCAAGAAATGGCAGATTAACTTAATGGGTACTTTGCATCTGTCTTCACTATGGAAGACATGAGCAGTGTGCCAGAGATCTGTGAGTGTCAGGGAGCAGGAGCGAGTGCCGTTGCTGTTAAAAAGGAAACAGTGCAAGGCAAACTCAAAGGTCTTAATGTGGATAAGTCACCTGGGCCAGATGGTCAAAACCCAGAGACCTGAGAGAGGTTGCTGAAGAGATAACAGATGCATTGGTCATGATCTTTCAAGAATCACTTGATTCTGGCATGGTCCCGGAGGACTGGAAGATTGCAAATGTCTTCTCACTCTTTAAAAAGGAAGGAAGACAAATGAAAGGAAATTATAGGCTAGTCAGTGGTTGGGAAAGTGTTGGAGTCTATTATTAAGCATGATGTTTCAAGGTACTTGGAGACTAATGATAAAATAAGTCAAAGACAGCATAGTTTCTGTAAAGGGAAATCTTGCCTGTCAAATGTGTTAGAGTTCTTCGAGGAAGTAACAAGCAGGGTGCACAAACGAGAGGCAGTGGATGTCATTTACTTGGATTTTCAGAAGGCATTTGATAAGGTACCACACATAAGGCTGCTTAACAAGATAAAATCCTATGAGATTACAGGAAAGATATTGGCATGAATACAGGAATGACTGACAGGCAGCAGGCAGCGAGTGGGAATAAAAGGAGCCTTTTCTGTTTGTCTGCCAGTGACTAGTGGTGCTCCTCAGGGGTCAGTATTGGGAGTGCTGCTTTTCACATAATTTGTCAGTGATTTAGAGAACGGAATTGATAGCTTTGTGGCAACGTTTGCAGATGATATGATGATAGGTGGAGGGGTAGGTAGTGCTGAAAAAGCAATGTGATTGCAGCAGGACTGAGAGAAATTGGAAGAATGGGCAGAAAAGTGGCAGATGGAATGCAGTGTTGGGAAATGTATGGCAATGCATTTTAGTAAAAGGAACAACAGAGTGGACTATTAACTAAATGCGGAGAAGGTTCAAACATCAGAGGTACAGAAGGACTTAGGAGTCCATGTGCAAGTCTCCCAGAAAGTTAATTTACAGGTTGAGTCTCTGGTAAAGAAGGCAAATGCAATGTTGGCATTTATTTCAAGAGAAATAGAATATAAAAGCAAAGAGATAATGCTGAACTTTTTATAAGACACTAGTCAGGCCTCACTTAACGTATTGTCAACAGTTTTGGGCCCCATATCTCAAAGGATGTTTTCTCATTGGAGAGAGTCCAGAGGAGATACATGAGGATGATTCTGGGAATGAAGGGGTTAACATACGAGAAGAATATGGCAGCATTGGGCCTGTACTCACTGGAATTTTGAAGAATGCGGGGGAGATCTCATTGAAACCTACCGAATGTTGAAAAAGGTGCAGTCGACGTCTCGGCCAGAAACGTCGACTGCACCTCTTCCTAGAGATGCTGCCTGGCCTGCTGCATTCACCAGCAACTTTTATGTGTGTTGCTTGAATTTCCAGCATCTGCAGAATTCCTGTTTTGAGTTTGAATGTTGAAAAGACTAGATAGGGTGGATATGGAGGGGATATTTCCTATGATGGGTGTATCCAGAACTAGAGAGCACAGCCTGAAAATTGAGGGACGACCCTTTAGAACAGAAGTAAGGGGGAATTTTTTTAGCCAGAGAGTTGTAAATCTGTGGAATGCTCTGCCACAGACTGCGGTGGAGGCCACGTCCATGCATATATTTAAGGCAGAAATTGATAGTTTCTTGATCGGTCAGGGCATCAAAGGATATGGAAAGATGGCAGGTGTTTGGGATTGAGTGGGATCCAAGATCAGGCATAATGGAATGGCAGAGAAGACTTGATGGGCTGAATGGCCTAATCCTGCTCCTATGTCTTATGGTCTTATAAAAGGTTTTCAAATTACAAACCATTTCTAGAACACAAAGGATTTCCAAACACAGATAAAATTCCTGTAAGACAAAAAGACATACCAACAATGCAGATGAACCAGTCATTCATCACAGAAATTGAAGACAGAAAAATGGACTCCAGAGGGATAGGCTCCGTTCAGTGCTTGTTTGCAAAACTGTGTTTTCTCAACTTCAAACTGATGTCTGCTTTCCATTTACAGTACTGTGCAAAAGCCTTAGACACATATATATAGCTAGGGTGCCTAAGAATTTTGCACAGTACTCTAGTAATTTTATGTACTGCTGTTGACATATGTGAGTGATGATAAACCTGATTCTGATATGGGGCTTTTTTGTGGACTGAGAGTAGGAAGGGGGCAGGGGTGGGGAATCATGGTTGGGGAAAGGAAAAGGGAGAGTGGAGAAAGTGGGAAGCACCAGGGAGACATTCTGTAATGATCAATAAAATAATTGTTTGGAATCAAATGACCTTGCCTGGTGTCTCAGGGCTGGGTGTGAATGCACACATGCCACCCTCCACCCCGGACACTTCTTCTTTGCCACTTGTCCCACAGCGCCCCACACCCACCATTCCCAATATCCTTTGATCTGGCCAGATTTACAAACTTGCTCTCCACTCCACGTTGACAAGGACAGCACTGTGCATTGGCCTTAGGCACCCAGAGGTGCAGTATAAGACAATGGATTATTTAATTTGGCTTGTTTAAAAATAGACAACAGTAGCTAAGTTACTTTATTCAAGGAAGTTTGAAGATCAGATGGAGACAATCACGTAGCACATCAATAACTGATAATTTGGAAGGCTTATGTACTCGGGAAAGTTAGATTCATTGTATTAATTGTGGGTACCTAGCATCTGTGTCTCCAAGAAGCTTTAAGACTGTCTTTGTTAAAAGATGTCTGAAAGAATATCATGTGTGTGTGAAATCACCCGAGTGGCAAATAAACTGTATAAATCTTTAACTGTATAAACTGTATAAAGGATGTTATGCTGAGGCTTTATAAAGCACTGATGAGGCTTCACCTTGAGTATTGTGAACAGTTTTGGGCCCCTCATCTTAGAAAAGATGTGCTGGCACTGGAGAGGATCCAGAGGAGGTTCACAAGAATGATTCTAGGAATGAAAGGGTTATCATACGAGGAATGTTTGATAGCTCTGAGTCTGTACTCGCTGGAATTCAGAAGGATGAGGGGGGATCTCAATGCAACCTTTTGAATGTTGAAAGGCCTAGACAGAGTAGATGTGGAAAGGATGTTTCCCGTGGTGGGACAGTCTAGGAGAAAAGGGCACAGCCTCAGGATAGAAGGGCACCTTTTCAAAACAAAGATGCGTAGGAATTTCTTTAGCCAAATGGTGGTGAACTTATGGAATTTGTTGCCACATGCAACTGTAGAGGCCAGGGCATTGGGTATATTTCAGGCAGAGATTGATAGGTTCTTGATTGGACATGGCATCAAAGATTACGGGGAGAAGGCCAGGAACTGAGGTTGAGGAGGAGATAAAAAAAAAGGATCAGCCATGATTGAATGGCAGATCAGACATGATGGGGCAGATCATGGCCTAATTCTGCTCCTATGCCTTATGATCTTATGGTCTGAATGTAGAGAGCAGTTCAGGCTTATTAGGAATGTGGTAAGGAATATCAAGAAGCATGAAAAAAAAATCCATTGGTGAACCAAAATCCATTCCTTTGTCTTCGATTTCTGTGACAGATGACTGGTTCATCTGTATTATTGGTATGTCTTTTTATCTTAAAGGAATTGAACCTATCTTTTGGAAACACTTTGTGTTTCAGAAATGGTTTGTGGTTTGTATATATATTGTATATTTTAAGAACTGAACACTGGCTTCCATTTTCAACCAGAAGCTAAACAAAGAATGCAGATGGAAGTTTATCTTACAACTTTTTGATCTTTACAAATGGCAGCTCTTGTGTTTAGAAAGCTAAGCTTGGCAGAAAAAAAAGAAGAGGGCCCCTGGCGCAGGAAGGGAATATCCATCCCAAACCCCTTTTATTTTATCATGCAATCATCACATTCCAGACAACTTAAGTGATGCATGTTCCCCTTTAATTGTACCATCACAATCCTGTTTGTCTGCTGCAAGGCCATGGACTCCCTCATATAGAAATGTTTCGTATTCGATCTCAAGCACAACATCAATGTCTTGATGGGGAAATCTCATAGCTTGTCAACATTCTGAAGAATTAATGAATGTGTTCTACTCCTGTGGCAGTGATGTTTACCACATCTAAAGACTATAAGGCACAGAACCAGCCACACCAGGACCATTGTCATTCCTCGTAAACCTTCCTTGACCATCAAAACACAAGGGTTCAGTGAATTGCTTTGATTGCACATAAACTGGCGTTTTTCTTTCTCAAAACACAAGCTATTTGGATAGCCTATTACAGAGCCCCATGGTCCATCAGAGTGTGCTGGGGTAGCTCTGAGGAACCTTTAGTCCACGTTGGTTTACTAGATGTTAAGGCAGACTTGCTGAAAGCTTTGGCTACAATATCCATGTGCACTGCAGGCTGCGGCTTGGCTTTCACTTTTTTGACTCTGCTTGCAAGGAAAGGAAGCTCTGAACAAAATTAAGGAAATATAACCAGGAACCCCAATATTTGCCTTCTATTTTTATACCCACTTACAGCTCGAGCACTTTAAGGAAAGATGAAGACAGGTGGTGCTTGGAAGTGCCATGGATGCTTATGACCTTACTTATTGCTGTTCTTGGAAATAGCTTTCTATCCACTCCTTCTAGTGACTTTATAACTATAAATACCTCAGTAAAATCACATCCTCATCTTCCTCTGCCTTAAAGAAAATGATATCAGAGCATCTAGCCTTACCCCATATTTAAGAGTCTGCAGTTCAGGCAACATCCTTATTGATCTCTTGTATATCAATTGTCAAACTGGCATAAGTAACTTGTTGTCCAGAACAGTACACAGCACCCCATCTGCAACCCAAGAATTCTTGTATTCTGTCCTTATAAAGGAAGTTATCCTTTTTGCCTTAAGCTCCTTCCCTGCATTCTTGAATTATCTATGAGTCTACACTCCATTACCCTTCTGGTCCTCTGCACTACTCAGCACCCTGCCATTGTTTGATAGTTAACATAAAATTCTGGTGTTCATTGAAGAGTACAGCATAGAAACAGGCCCCTTAGTACACAATAATGTATTGAAATAATTAAGCTAGTAATTAGAAGTCTTAAAAGTCTATTAAAACTAATCCTACCTGCCTAAACAAGTCTGTATTCCTCGACTCTCAACTTATTTATGTGTCTACCTAAGGGCCTCTTAGACACCTCTAGCACATTCCATGAGCTTCCACATCCAACACATTATTTACTGTAACTTCTGCCATTTTCAATGGGATTCTACCACCAAACACGTCTTTACCTCTCCCTCCCCCAAAGCTGCTTTCTGTAGGGATCACTATCTCTAAATTCCTTGTCTATTCATTCCTCCCCGACTAATCTGCCTCCTGGCACACATCCCTGCAATGCTACACCTGCCTATTCACTTTCTCCCTCACCTCCATTCAGGGCCCCAAACAGCCCTTCCAGGCGAGGTAATAGTTCACCTAAGAATTTGTTGGGGTTGTTTATTGTATCCTGATATGGCCTCCTCTACATTGAGACCTGACGTAAATTGGGGGAACACTTTGTTGAGCACCTCTGCTCCATCATCCAAATTCAGAATTTCCCAGTGGTCAACCACTTTACTTTCTCTCCCAATCCTATCCAAAATGTCGGTCCATGGCCTCTTCTTTTTCAATGATGAGGCCACACTCATGGTGGAGGAGCAACACCTCATATTCTGTCTAGGTAGCTTCCAAATTGATGGTATGAACATCAATTTCTTCTTCCAGTAATTTTTCCCCGCCCTCTTCCCTCTTCTATTCTTCACTCTGGCGTCTTACCTCTTCTCCTCACCAGACAATCAACTCCCCCTTGTGCTCCTCCTTCTTTTCTTTCTCCCATGGTCCATTCTCCTCTCGTATCAGATTCCTCCTTCTCCAGCCCTTTACCTTTCCCACCTGTGTGGCTTCACCTATCACCTTCTAGCAAGTACTCCTTTACTTACCCCCCACCTTTTTATTCCAGCGTCTTCCACCTTTCTTTCCACTTTACAGTCCTGTTGAAGGGTTTTGGCCCAAAAAGTCAACTATTTATTCATTTCTATAGATGCTGCCTGACCTGCTGAGTCCCTCCAGCATCTCGTGTGTGTTACTCTATCATATCCACCTTCACCCTGGTGGTGCATTCTAGGCACCTACCACTCTCTTTGTAAATAATTTGTCCCCTTTTACCTTCAATGCATGCCCTCTGGGAGAATAAAAGCTCCAGGCTGTTCTCAAAATCTCTCAAACTCTCCCACTTTTCTGAACCAGATTCAAGTTTTCTTTCAATGTACAATTTTTTTTTCTAATTATCAACAAAACATCCAATACTTGCAAAATCTGTAATATTATGGCTTGAATCATTGATATTGCCTTTATTAGCAAACGCATGCACCAATTATGAATATTTCAAACATTTTGACCAAATAAGAGAAACTTGTAATATTTCAGGGGCTGACATCTTCATGGCAGGCTTTGACTCTGAATTAAAAAAGAGTAAATATTCATCTTTTCTTATGCGCCTGTTACTGGTCTACATGGGCAGCATGTTAATATGAGCAAAACTTAAACTTTTTACTGTTGTTACTTGAGTTGTGTTTTCCAATTGCTTTGGAGTTCCAGTGGGGGCAAATTTTGATTCATTTGGATTGTGCTGCTCAATTTAGGAAATGATAAATGGTTTCAAGCAGAGCCAGTGTTGCTTTCATTAAATTCAAATGTGGGAATTGAAAACATCAAGTGTGATGGTGTAAAACAGATGAGAGCAAGTTGAGAGCCAATTTGTGGTTAACAAGAGAAGTGAAGGACAGTGTTACATGAACGGAAAAGGATTAGTGCGCTCCTTAAAAGAGCAGACAGTCTGAATACTAGGAACATTTAAGATTTCAATTGAATAGGACCAACATGTGATTGAGAAAGGGAAAACAGAGAATAACATAAATGGGTTTATTTTGGGAGAACCATCTGTGTTTATGATATTGTGATTGTGTTTTGAGTATTGGGATGCTGCAAGGGACCCAACAAGCTAAATTTGGATGAGTGCATCAAGATAAACAGAGTCAGTGCTCGGTGGGGCAACAGTGCATGTTGTGAGAAAGGTGTGGAGAAGATTCAGTGGTGATAGAGGTTAGTTTGTTGAATGGGTGAGAGCTCAATAGATGGAATATTATATGATTAGAAATGTTGTATAATCCACTTTGATAAAACTATAGTTGGGTGGGCCACTTTTTACATGGTTAGAGATTGGAAGGTATTGGTATTGAGAGGTACTTGGGTGTTTTTGTGCATAAATCACTGAAGGTTAACATGCAGGTTAAGCAAGCAGTTTGGACAGCAAACAGTGCTTTTCTTTTAAATAACATGATAAGAACATAAGAAATAAATGCACAAACAGGCCTGCTGACCCTTTGAGCTTGTTCCTTTAAGGTCATGACTGATCCAATCTTGGCTTAAAGATCTTTTTTTTTTCTCTCCACATACCCCTTAAAACTCCTGTAGTTTGCATGCCAAACTCTGTTCCATCATTCTGCTTCTACAATTCATTGGAATAAGGAATTCCAAAGATTCATGGAACCTTGATAGAAGACATTCCTTCTCAACTCTGAAAGAACAAGATTTCAATACGGATAAAGATGTCTTATAGCAATTATATTGTGCAAGACATTGCCACACTTAGAACATCAAAAACAGATCTAGTCACCTAATGTAAGGGAGGAGTATACCAGTATGCCAGATTGAATCCTGGTTTGTTGTTTGAGCAGAAATTAAGCAGATTTTCCAGAGTCAAGAAGAATATGAAGTGATCTTGTTGAAACATAGAAACTCTTAACAGGGTTTGAAGAGTGGAGTTAGACATAGCAATGGTGAAGGAATCTCAACCACCCTTGGACAATGAAGTTTCTCACCTAGAGTGTATTCTGTGCCTTTGATATTTCAAGGTATTGTTCAAGGTACAGGATCCTTGATTCATTAACTGAGAGTGGATGATAGGCGGAAATCAGGAGAAGATTTCTTTGTCCATGTTTGACCTAATTCCATGAAACCTTTGGATGCCTTGGATGAAAGTTGGGGATTCTCACTTCTCCTTTCCACCGTATATCATTTAATTCCACTTCTGATGTCTTGTCCTGCTGGTGGGAGAGGATATATTCAGGATTTGTGTGATAAATGTATAGTAATTACTCGATAATTGTAACTAAAATGCTCACTTTATGTTAAGGTTTGGCTAAGATTAGTTACCCTGGTTTGTTGTCTTAGCAGCATTTAGGATTTTGCAAAAACCTTTTGCAATTCGGTGTTGAAAGACTGCAGCTGTGCAGAACTATACTTCATTGTTAGAAAAGTCCTGGTGGCCTTGGATTGGGCAGATGGGTTTCAACAAATTATGAGCAATTGTTTTGAGTCCTTCTCAACTTTGTCATTATATTTAAAATAAGTTAAATCTGAACTGTCACCTTCATCAGACCATATGAAATGTTTTCAAGAAGTAACTTTCATTGTCAAATTGTTTAACCAATTTTATTTTGTTAAAAGAAAAACAGGAAATGCCAGAAAAAAATCTAAACAGGTCAGGCTACAGTCAAGGGAAAGGAAAAAAGAGAAAGGAAAGCATTTCAGAGGCAATTGTGTGGAACATCTCATCATCATAGCAAATGTGATGGAGAAGGAGCACCAGGAAAGGGAATGGAGGCCTCATCGTTAGCACATAAAAACAATATTCTATTTCTGTACAATATTCCCTAAAGGTATGTCACAATAAGGATCACGTTATACTAACATTTTCTTAATTATTTGCAGCCGCAACATGGATATGAGCAGATACAATACAGTGTTTATATATGAAGCAAATCAGCTGTGGCCTTTCTATAACCGGGGTGCAAGTTCTTTTATAAACTCCTTCATTTGTTATTTGCTAAATATTTCCACTGTTTCAACAACAGACTCCATGGTCTCAGAATAAAATTACTTTCAAATTTTAAACAGTTTCTGGGAATTTTGCCACTGAAACCTGTGGATCAAATGTCCAAAAGGATAGTAAGAATACTGTGTGAAGAGTGCAAAGCCTGTGGTGGATGTTGTTTAGTGATGTTTACTGAACAACCTGTAGTAAAACTAATAAACAAGGCATTTAGAAAAGTTTTTTAGGTCAGGCCACTTATGGAGAAAGGAAAAATGTTAACACTTCAGGGTAATGGGCTTTCAAAAGGGTTTTAAATGAATAGATGAGAATGACTGAAGAACAGAAACGAAGTGGGTCCAATATGAAGCTCAACAGTTTCACATCATAACCACAGCTTCTAAACCTACAACGGCATCTGAGGACTTCTACCGTTATCATTCATACCTACTCCAGTCCATTGCTAAAACAAAGTTGTTATTTCAGGTGGAGCATCTTTAATCTGAAATGTTAGCCCTGCATATAGATGCAATCGTAAGGAAAATATGCTGAAATCATTACTCTCTTAAGAGGTTAAGACTCACCTTGTGATGGAACACGCTAACAAACTTCTAAAGATGTACTGTTGAAAGAATCCTGACTGGTGGGATAATGGTTTGGTACAGCAACTTGAATTCACAGGAACGTAAGAAGTTGCAGAGAGTAGTGGGCTTGGCCAGTATATCACAGTTACTTCCCTCCTCACCATTCATCGTGTCTATAGGAGGTACTGTCTGAAAAAGGCAACATCTTTTACCAAAGATCCCCACCATGTGGACCATACCATCTTTTTGCAGCTACCATCGAGCAGGAGGTACAAAAGCCTGAAGTCCCACACCACCAGATTCAAGAACAACCGCTTGGCTCCAACCATATATTTCTTGACCTAATCACTACAGTTTAGCAGCACTGAACACTTCCATCATTTGCACTAAGATGTTTTGTTCCAGTTGTTTGTTTTTCTGTAAAACATTTATATAACATTTAAGTAGTCCATGTTTCTCTTGTAAATGCTGCTTATCTGATGGTATGTGCCTGTGATGCTGCTACAAGTAAGTTTTTCATTGCACCTATGCATACCTGAATGTGTGGATATGACAATACATCCACTTGCAACTTTTGACTTTCTCTTCCCATGGATGCAACCTGACTTGGTGTATATTTTCAGTACTTTCTTTTTGTATTTTGTATTTCCATTATCTGCGTTTCTTTTTGCTATTTTCACTGGTCCATTTCTTGTTCATTTACTTAGCTGGTTACTACCTCATTTGGCCTTGTAACATCATTCTTGTTGTTATCTAACCTCTCCTGTTTTCCACCATACCCAGACCTTTTTATTGTTCCTTCTTAAAGCTTGTTACATCTTTAACATTGCCTAGAAATGTTAATGTCGCCTGTCTAGCTGAGTACGCAGTGATTTTTGCTTTTATTATTGAAGGCAAAAGAGTGCTCCAGAAGCGATATTAAGTTGTAGCATGTGTCTGTTGCTGTAGCTGGAATTAATTGTTACGGAAAGGCAGTTTATTATTGTACATGTCAATGGTTTCCCTGAGCCTGCAGTTCGCGAACATCTCAGCCAGGATGTATTGAGTGCATTCCTGCATATTAACAGGAAAGTAGCCATCTTATACCATTTGGGCAAATTTGAGCTGTCCTTTGAGTGTCGTCTCTGCTGTGTGGACAGAATGCACAACCTCCCCATCTGATTCATGCAGTACAGAGATGTGAAAAAGTACTTACAACTTTGAAGTGCATAAATCTTTCAAACTGTGTTGAAGAATTTTGTGGCCTATTGTCAGTCACATGTACTCCTAGCAATCCATGTGTTATGAACATTGTTCAGTTTCTCGTGAGTTCCTCTGGTGCTGGTTCAAGATGGTTTCCATCTGGAAATATTTCCTTCATACAGCCTATCTTTTGCAGGTCACATCCCCATTGCCTGTTACCAGGAAAACAAAACAATTTGAAGCACGTTGCAGGAAATATATGAAAAATCGGGAGCATAAGCAAGATGTGGCTATTTCTTTAACGTTCACTTTCAATTGTACCTACAGTTAATACAGACTGGGGGGCTGTGATGTCACCAATGAGGAACATGGCTAAATGATGACAAATTAATTTGAAATTTTATTGTAAGTAGAGAACAAAGGAAGATCTTCCAGGAATTAATTGGCGATATAGCTGACAATGCAGTTCATTTACCTAGAGCTCACTCATTAACATATTTGTGGGTTGCACAGCCCAACTGCTAAACCTCTGTATTTGGGGAATCAAACTGGTTTGGGGTAAGATAGTACACTTCTCTATATTTGATACACTTTTCTATATTTGGTATACCTCTCTGTATTCAAATATTCAAAAAATGTATTAATTATACACCTTGAGATTGGTTTGCTTGGAGGCAGCCAGAAAGCAAGAAGCCCAAAAGAACCAAATATAAAAAATAATAAAGACCAACCCTCCCAATGCACACAGAAAAAGTGAAAAAAAGACACAAATCATGCAAACAGTAAAAGAGAGCAACAACAACAACAACAACAACAGCATTCTGAACCAAAACGAATCCTTGGATCCAAACCCACAGAGCAGCCCAGAGTAGATCCAAAACCTCGGTATTCAGTACATTATATTAGCGGGGCAAATCGTCGCAAAGTTCATAGACATGAAGCACAGCAGCCAGGGTCAGTCTCATAGCCTAGCATCCTGGAGAGAGGAGCCCCCAGTCTATCTGGGCTGGTGTTTAAATTGTCTGAACAGTGGATTGAAGCTTGCATTCGGACCCGGGCTCCGCCACAGTAAGTTGCTCTGTGCTGAGATTTCGCTGCCGAAGAAACCATTCTCACCCTCTTCAAATTGGCTCAGCACTTAGAGCGATCTACCCTTGCACCCAGGTCACTTGGACTGGCATCGGAACTCCTCTGCCTCGTCTTCTCTCTGAATTGTTCACTCCAGCCCCCACAGCTCCAACTCCAAGTGTGTTGATTTTGCAGCACACCAGCAGGGCACACCTCTCAAATTTGCTTTGCCTTCGCTCACCTCTTCATTGTTTGTGCTGATGGTTTATCCCAACTTACTTCAAAAAAAAGTGTGGTTAATTATATTTTTAATCAAATTTTGTTGCTTTCGAACTACCAGTAAGCTATCACACCACCTTAAACTGAAAGTTTTTTTTTGCTTTGTTGTTCAGTACATTGAGCACAAAGATTGTCAGCAGAACACTTAGTATGTATGTTATTTTAATTCAGAACACAAGCTCTTTTTCAAAATGATTAGAAAACACTGAAGAGTTTTTCATCTCAATCCATAGCTACAATTCTAACTTTAACTTTTGTTTCATAATGTAAGCTACATGTTTCTCATAAAACGTAAAATAGAAACACTGGCACGTGATAGAATTGCTGCTGAGGTAATGTGATATGGTTTGCAAAGTTCAAACGTGAAGCCTGAAGTAATAAAGGAATCGAGCATTTGGGATGAACTTACCCAAACTTAGCTTCAAGGCAGGTGCTCCACCACCTGTGATACCAGGCCACCCAAAGTGAAGCCGTTCTGTAGTAAAGGTGTGCCAAACATGCTGAAGTTAAATAAATTTCAAAGAGTTTCATGGATTTCTAATGCTTTTCAGTCCAAAGCTGCCTTGTGGTGTGATATTGAGTGAAATAGATCAGAAAAGTCCAGTCTTTGATCACCAGCCCAGAGATAGTTGTAATGGGTTTCATAAAGTTGCTGTCTTAATTCTTGGGTCAAGTAGCAAAACCTGAATATGACAATTGTTCCCAACAATGATCTAGCTAATCCTGTCTGATCACTTGGATGGTGTAAGACAGCAAGTCTTCTGTGATCTGAAATTCAGCAACACTTCTTCGACAGCGCCTCTCTGGCCTACAATCAATGCCATGTAAAATATTAAAGGCAACATGCACAAAGCAAGTTTGCTTTCAAGTTGCACACCACCGGACTTGGAGATATATCATCATTCTTTCATCATTGCTGGTTAAAATCATGAACATCTTTCCCTAACAGCTCTATGAACACACCTCACCATGAGCACAGCAGCAGGCCACCACTCTTTTCCCAAGGGCAAGTGGAATACTCAAGGAATGTTCGCATTCCATGGGCTGGTAAGTGAATAAAGTGACTCCCTAAAAGGGTGGTGAAAACAGCTTCAGCAGTAATTGCGAAGAGAACTAGATGTAGATTCAAATTGGAAGAAAAAACTGAGAAAAGGCAGAGCAGTAAGGTTGACTGTACAGCTCCCCCAAAGAGTTGTCACAGATATACAGTAAACTGAACTGAATAATTTCATGACTGTTACTTCTATAACATCTTGAGGGTTCCTTACTGAATAGATTTGGAGTGGATATTTTCTCTTACAGGAGAAGATGCACACAGCATTGTTTTAAAATATGAGCTTGACATTTTAAAGCAGCTGATTTCCTGGAGGGTAAAATTCATTTTTTCTCACACAGTTGTGAGTCTTTGGTGCTCTCTTCCTTAAAGTGAAGTGGAAGATGAGTGACAAATGTTTTCCAGGCAGTGGCAGATGAGTTCTTGATCAGCAGGGATATGAAAGTTTATCAGGGAGAGGCAGGAACGTGAAATTGAGGTAGCAACCAGATCAGCCACAATCTTGCTAATAACAGAGCAGGATCAAGGGGCTGAGTGGCATGTTCTGCTTTTAATTGTTAAGTTTTGTGCACTAGCATTCATCTCTGATGGCTCCAGTGGGCAGCTCTTGAGCTTGGTCAAATCCTACTCTTTTACTAAACGATCCTCTCATTTCAGAGCAAAAATGTCAGCCTCTGCTGAACTGATAATGAAAGGACAAGAGATAGATATTGCTGAGTTATATTGACTGATCCTTGAAAACTGTTCATTTTGCTTCCATGTTTCTTTTGTTGGATTTATGCAAAAGAAATCCTCCTTTTATTTGTTCAGATCATGAAGAAATGAGTATATTTTGTGGATGTTTTCTTTTTTTGCCTGACTCCTGAACTTGAGCCATTGACGATGAAAGGCAGATATACTCCAGCAACACACATAAAAGTTGCTTACTCCAGTCATGTCTGCAAATAGCCAGTAGATTGAAGGAAGACCTTGAGGTATGTGAGGATCTAATTATTTCAGAATGAGTTCCCGCAGAGCTTCTCCTAATGGTCCAATGTTATTTGCAAAGCAACGCTGAAACCTTGATAGTCAGTGTCAATGCCAATCTCAACTGATCAGCAGAATCCTCTTGGGTATTCATTTATTGTTCTTAACAATGTTTTAAAATATGGACTAAGAATGTGTTAATAATCTCACATTCTTCTCTATATATTAACTTACTCATGCAAAATTTTCTTGATGATATTTTTGGAAAACATAACTAGTTCAAAGATAACCTTAACATAAAGTGTACCAGTTCACAGGTTATTTCCCTGTGTAATTCAAATTGTAAACACTTCTTGTTTTTATTTTACCAGTCACTCTTTTACTTTTAGTCGTTAGAACTGAATTCAAACCCTGTATCTGTAATTTACTGATGAAGATAGGGAATACTCAGCTGAATTGCTGACCTCAAATTACCTTTTCCTCAGCAAAGACAAGCAGTGCTATTTTGGTCACAATTTTGAAATGATTGCCTCATTTTTCTTCCTGTTGCCTGAGCTCCGAACATGGTGAATGGTTTCTTACTGTTATGCTGTGAGGTCTGACCTGATCACCACTTACGGCAGGACACCCAATCATTCTTATCAGTGAGGTCACACCATGCAATAGACCAGAGCAAAGGCGTTTCTTTAACTCATGGACTAAATGTAAGATAGGTGCTTGTGACTATACTGCGCGTTCGACTACTTGGTTGCAGAAAAGTAATTAATTTGATCTATACCTCTCTCCTTCACACACACTCGCTCCCTTCCAAATATTACAGCTGAGGAATAATGTTTGGAATGTGTTGTAAAGGGATTTTCTTTATTACAATTTGGAACACATCTTGTTATTTGAGAATACCCTGTGATGAGAATGTCAGATCATTGTGGGGAGCAGCTTGACTCTTAGTTGCCTGAAGATGCCCGGAATTAAATGACTGGCTTTGCCCTGGAGTAAGCAAACTTTATTTGATCCCTGCAGAGTAGGCGAGACTTCTACATAGAAACAATTTTAGTCTTGGAGTCTTTCTTGTTCCTTTCCACTCTTAATCTTTCTTGTGCTAACTAAACCTGGGCATTCTGACTGCTAGTTCTTTTTTTTTTATTCTTCATTTGGGAAATGGATTTTCATTATATTTGGGCCCCTGAGAAGAAAGAGAACTGAAACTCCCAGTCCCAATGAATGTGCCCAGCATTTTAAGAATTATTATGGAAATATTTAATGCTGCAGACAGTTTGGAGAAATGCAAGTTTAATTTACATTTTATTGGTCCAAGTAATACATAATTGTTCATGCTTCATTGGTTCTGGAAGACCAGGAGTACTTCTCAGTGTTGCAAGGAAGACTCTGGCCTTCTCAGCTCCTGAGTGTCCAAGAGCCAGTTGCTTTTGGTTGATTACTGACAGCTGCCTCAATACATTCATTGTTGCAACTGCTCACTTACACTTCCTATAACCAGCTAATCAATCAAGTCAGCCAGAAAGGTGGGAGACTGTCTTGATTTCTTTAAATAATACCTTGCTATTAAGTTCAAATAGTCTGTATTTTCCTGATACTGACTAGCTGTTCACTTCGCGCTTCACCTGTCTTCCCACTTCCCTGTCCATGAATCTTCATGTAAACGCAGACCACTGACAAGTGAGTCAGAGGAAGGCATCCCATTCTCAGTCCCTTACCTTGAATAACTTCTTCCTCAAGTAACTTTCCAAGTCCCTTCTGAAATTACTTCTGGATCCGCTTACACCACCTGAACGAAATCTCCTCAACTCTTCCAGATTTGCCAACTTTGACAATTTTCTTCCTGTTTCACTGATAGTTTTTGCCCCATTGCCAGGTATATATCTTCACCATTTCACTTCTCATGCCATAGATTTAGTGTTGCAGAAGGCTCGCTTTCCTTTATAGTCTTTAACTTAGTTTTCAAAATTGAACTAATGCGAAGGGTTAAGTTAGGGTGAACTCAATAAATCAGTTGACAAAGAGATTCTTGGCAAACGTTTGAGGATGACATGACCTAATGGTGCACTTTTAGATGCTTTGGAACTGGTATCCCAGATTTTGTTAAAAATAATAATGTGTGACTGACATGCAATTATTAAAGCATAAATTGGCCTGTAACTTGTGGCAAGGAAAGTACACCCAGTGAGTTACAGAGTGTCATAACTTGTTCAATGATGAGGGCCACTTTGCTTTCAGTGTCACACAGTTATATTGCTGCCCTTAACCACGTTGTACTTCTGTTGATCCAACTGGATTAGTACAATGTTTGTACATAGAACTCACCATAGTAAGTTTAGTTGACTAATAAATGATTATCTCTAGTATTTTCGTACATTTGACCCATTGAGTCTCTACTCCCTTTCAAAGAAAAACCTACTGCCGCTCTTCTCCATAACCTGTATGCCCTTACATGGTCATCAAACCCCATGTGATTTCCTACCACTCACCTAGACTCAGGATAATTTACAGTTGCCAGACCTACCCTTAGCTTATAGAGACCATCCAGATGAAAACAAAATATAATTAGATTGGAGAGGAAGAATGAACCAAGGTATTGCATCTCTTTTATTGAAGATTTCTATTAACTCATTCTTTGTTAGATTTTAGTGGTAAAAGGTGTGATTGATTTCCCTTTGGCATATTCTGTAAACCACCAGTTTGCAATAAATCTAATCCAGTGTCTTTCTGATGTTTAATGACTAGAACAGTGACTCCGCCTTCCGCCTGTGGACATGTGTCTTTCTGTCTGCCTTTAATTTCTCCCTTTCCTGACTTAAACTTTGAAATTTTAACTTTATTCAGTCAGATCTGTTAAAGTGATAATTACAACCATGGCTACCTCGAGAAGCACTAAAAAAATTCCCGGATACAGGTAATGGTAAATCTAAAAAAAATTGACAAAGGTTCTGAAGAGCCAGCCTAGGTTAATAGATTAGAGACTCAAATGAGCTCTATCATCGCTGGATTAACTCAACTAAAAGAAAGTCTTCTTCCTTTGGAGGGAAAAATTGATTCTTTGAGCTTGGATCTCAAAGAAGTAAATGATTAGAACAGTATAATTTTTTAAGGCAGAATATTCTTACACAATTTATTACTGTAATGAAGACAAAAGCATGAATGTAATCATTATTTTCCAGAAGAAAATATTTCTGGCCCTTATTGCTCATTTTCTGAAGAAGATTATTGATAATAAAAAGAAAAATACATAATAAAAAAGAAAAAAATGCACAAGTTTATATTGGTCTTTAACTGATAATTTAACGCCGTGTTTTCAAAGTGGAGTCAAACTTGAGTAAAATTACATTGTCCGATTGGCTTTTCAGAACTTAATTCACAGGACATGATAATTATAGTAACATAATATACATTATATACTACATATAAGTGTGAGGTGCTACATTTTGGTAGGACTAATCAAATTAGGACATACATGGTAATTGGTAGTGCATTGAAGAATGCAGTAGAACAGAGGGATCTAGGAATAATGGTGCATAGTTCCCTGAAGATGGAATCTCACATGGATAGTGTGGTGAAGAAAGCTTTTGGTATGTTGGCCTTTATAAATCAGAGCATTGAGTATAGGAGTTGGGATGTAATGTTAAAATTGTACAAGGCATTGGTAAGGCCAAATTTGGAGTATTGTGTACAGTTCTGGTCACCGAATTATAGGAAAGATGTCAACAAAATAGAGAGAGTACAGAGAAGGTTTACTAGAATGTTACCTGGATTTCAGCACCTGAGTTACAGAGAAAGGTTGAATAAGTTAGGTCTTTATTCTTTGGAGCGTAGAAGGTTGAGGGGGGAACTTGATAGAGGTATTTAAAATTATGAGTGGGATAGATAGAGTTGACGTGGATAGGCTTTTTCCATTGAGAGTAGGGGAGATTCAAACAAGAGGACATGAGTTGAGAGTTAGGGGGCAAAAGTTTAGGGGTAACACAAGGGGGAAATTCTTTACTCAGAGAGTGGTGGCTGTGTGGAATGAGCTTCCAGTAGAAGTGGTAGAGACAGGTTCGATATTGTCATTTAAAGAAAAATTGGATAGGTATGTGGACAGGAAAGGAATGGAGGGTTTTGGGCTGAGTGCAGGTCGGTGGAACTAGGTGAGAGCAAGCGTTCAACATGGACTAGAAGGGCCAAGATGGCCTGTTTCCGTGCTGTAATTGTTATATAGTTATATGGTTATAATGTTCTTCTAATGAAAGCTACATGCCGATTTAATTCATCTGCTTTGAAATTAGCCATTATTTTGTCTCAACTAGAAATCTCACAATTAATAGAGCTTCCTGTATAAATCTGTTTCTTTCAACTGATGCAAGCATCTCTGCTCTCCTTGGCAGGATTCCCACTTTTCACAATTGACGTAGGCAAAAGATTATCTGATGAGCATCAAAAGAGTCATGGGATTACATTGTAATATATCACTCTTCCATCATTTCAGTCCATGGAGTTCACACAGTTTGGGTTGCTCTTTAGTCTCTTTGAAAACTGTATGAAAAATAGTTAACACTTTTCCATGAAATGTGAGTTCATGTCTGCTATGTCCTGTGGATTCTGCAGATTGCTTATTTTGGAACCAATCCTTCAAATTATGGGTAATCCACCCTATTTTTCAAGTTCTTAGTGATTTAATAACTTTCACCATTTGTTCAGTAAATTAATAGAGTAACTTGCCCACTCAATATAGAAATTCTCAGATTTTAACTTAATTAAATTTAATTCAAGTGGAAACCAGAAGGTTTGTGTCCAGAATGAAAGTACACTTCTCTGATGAGTGTGAAAATTAACCCTTGTACATTTATATTTGTATTTTCCCTCCAAATTTTCAATATTTTTGTGGCATATCCATTTCATTTCTTTGGAAATTTTGAGTTATTTATGAGTGTTTTAATTCAAAATAATTTACTCTAAAATCTCATTCCTTCTTAAAATTAAATATCATCCGTTAATGAGCAATAATAGAAACATAGAAATATGAAAATATTTCTATGGTCAAAGGTTCAATCTAGTATTAAAGAATGTGTAAGTATACAACCTGAAATCCTTACTCTTCACAAACATCCACAAAGCAGAGAGAACAATCTCAAAGAATGAATGACAGAAAATGTTAGATCCCCAAATCCCCCTTCCCACCTCCCATGCACAAAAGCAGAAAAGCATCAATCAATGTCTCTCCCTTATCCATATTTGCCCCAGTAAAAGCACAAAAGCATCATCCTCCACCACCCATCATGCAAACAAGAACAAAGCCCCCCACCCCCCAGTGATCTAGATTCCATCAAAAGCCATCCCAACACTTCAATATCTCAGACAGGCTCTCACTCTCTCACTAACGAAGGAGTGAGAGATTTTTCTCCTGCCAAAGCATGAGGGAGACAAACAGCTTGTTGTTTCAATGTTACAATCTGTAGCATAACTTATTTTGACGGCAACCTACACTGCTGTCTCGATGTTTTAATCTCCTGGGATACTTCAGTCGGCCACACCAGCGAGGAATCAGGTTGTTCACAGGACTGCACACTGAGGGTGCACGTCTTCCAAGCCATACCTGGAGATATTGAAAAACACCAGGCTGCTCGGCAAACTCTGAGAGCAAGAATACATCATCGTGAAGAACTGCAGTTTGATTGCAGCTATAGATCCTGGACGCCGACAGGACCCCAACCACCTTGAAAAATCATTAAAAGAGAAGAAATAAAACTGTTTTGCAGACAAACTGGAAGGTCCAGGTCTGCAGAAACCTCTGGTGCCATCTTATGAGCAGGAGTGGGGCATTCAATCTGTTCTGCAATTCAATACAAAATGGCTGATATCAATATCATATCTCTGCTCTCTCCTCATTGTCCTTGATGAATTTTGAGACTAGGCATCTCTTTATGTCCTTCTTAAATTCATTGAGTAAATAGGAATCCCTAACAGTGTGTGACTATATTCACTTGATCAATATCTACGCCCAGAGTATGCCACGACAAGTGTTAAATTGAGCAACATGTCCACGACTCCCGCTTATGGCACATTTGGGGTTTAAAGGTAGCAACTTCAGAATCATCGCTCAAGATCTGTCTCACATCATTCTCTTCATCTTTGGAACTCTTCTATTCGGAGCTGTGATCAGAACTCTGCTAAAGGGAGTAAAACTTCCACACACTGTAGTTCTCTACATATTCGGTATTGCTTTTGGAACATTAAGTACCAAGTATACATTGGTGCAAAGGTACAGGGAAATCATTGCACAAATTGACCCATTGCTGCTTATTCATACATTTATGCGAGTTTTGATATTCAGCAGTGCATTTGAAATTGAATCTCACGTATTTTTGAAGTCACTTTCCCAGGTGGTGCTTTTGGCTGGTCCCGGTTTGGTCCTGAGTGCTGCAATGATTGCTGTTTTGGCTGTCAAGGTTTACACATTCAACTGGGATTGGCACGTTGGTGTGACGTTTGGGTCAATGCTTGCCTGCACTGACCCTATTACAGCTGTCGCTCTGCTTAGAAACTAGGTGCATCGAAAATGCTTACTCTATTGATTGAAGGGGAATCATTGCTGAATGATGGAACTGCTATTGCCATGTTTGAAGTCTTTTGAGAACTTGCTCTTTTTTTAATATAATTTTTATTAAGTTTTCAAAATGAATACATGGAAAGATAATATCTACCCTCCTCCCCCTCCCCTTAACCCTCCCCCTCCATATATAGTCCTACCTAAAAAAGAAAAGAAAGAAAGAAAAAAAGAACCGCCTGGGTATTGGAAGGTTTCCACATGCTCCATGGGATTCAAAATAAGTTTAGTATACTTATTCGTTAGTTTCCCCAAGGGACCAAGATCTTTATCGGAGCAATTAAATATGCCATCCTATCTTTTGTAAATAAGGGCGCCAAATATTCAAAAATGTTTCATATTTATCTCAAATTATAAGTAATTTTTTCAAGTGGAATAGAACTAGCCATTTCATTGTTCCAACGATTCATACTTAAATACGAATCAGATTTCCAAGTAACTGCTATAGTCTTCTTAGCTACTGCCAATGCAATTTTCATAAATTCTTTCTGATATTTATTCAATTTAAGTTTCGGCTTTATCCCTTCAATATCACCTAGTAGAAATAATACAGGGTTATGTGGAAGTTGAGTTCCAGTAATTTGTTCCAATAAGACTCTTAAATTTATCCAAAAGGGTTGAATTTCAAAACAAGACCAAGTAGAATGTAAGAAAGTACCAATTTCTTGATTACACCGAAAGCATTTATCAGATAGATTTGAATTTAATCTATTTATTTTTTGTGGTGTAATATATAATTGGTGTAAAAAGTTATATTGTACTAATCTAAGTCGAACATTTATTGTATTTGTCATACTGTCAAGACACAGTCTTGACCAATTTGTTTCATCAATATTAATATTCAGATCTGTTTCCCATTTTTGTTTTGACTTATGGATTCCTTGTTTATGGATTCTTTGTCTGTTTTTGAATCAAATTATACATACAAGAACTAAATTTTTTCATTTTCCCTTTTTGAATTAAAATTTCAATTTCATTAGAACTTGCTCTTGAACCACATGATGTTGAAGCTGTTGAACTTGCTATAAGACTGATGCTAAAGGTGTTTGTAAGCCCAGTATTTGGATATATAATGGTCAAAATCACCATGTTTTGCCTAACCTATGTCTTTAATGATGGGGTAATGGAGATAACGATCAGTTTGGCAAATACTTACATAGCGTTCCATGTCGGTGAATGGGTTGGTATATTGGGTGTGATATCTGTTACATTTATGGGGCTCTTTATGGAAACAGTGAGTTTCAGCCCAAAGACTGAGGTGTTCTTATTGCGCTCTTGGGAAATGCTAACATATCTAGGAAATTCTCTCATCTTCATGATTGTTGGAGTTGTCATATCACAAAAAACATTGGAACATATGTCCATCACTGATGGCTTTTTCATTATTGTACTTTAGTTTGGAATAAATAATATACGCTTGATAATTATCGTGGGCTTGGCACTATTGTTAAAACATCTGGGCTATGGTTTCAATTGGCGCTGGGGAGCTGTTTGCATCTGAAGTGGTACAAAAGGTGCTTTCACTCTAAGTTTATCTCTTATGGCATATCATTTGGAAGGACCTGATGAAGTGAATGTCAGAAACAAGATATTGCTGCATGTATTGGGGTCTGTATTATTGACACTGCTAATCAATGGCACCGCCATGGAATGGATTATCGATACCTTGGGCCTTCGAGATATTCCAGCCCCTAAATGCATGGCTATGTACGGTGCAATTCAGCGTATCAGAGAAAGTCAGGCCAACAGATTTTCTTTATTGAAAATGGATAGATTCCTGGTAGATGCAAACCGGGTAATTGCAGAAAAAGTTGTGCAAATTGATGACCCATACAAATGTCACAAAAAAATGTTCAAATTGATGAAATTTTGCCAAGCACTAAAGCAGTTCATTGCCCTGACTGTGAAAAAAATATTCCATGGGAGCCTTCCCTCCGTGAGATAGATGACATGATGGAAGAAGCCAAAATATGCCTTTTAAAGGCTTAAAAGACAAGTTACTGGCGGCAATATAGTGCTGATATGCTAAACCGTCAAGCTGCACGTACGCTGATTAGTATCACCGAGAACATGATTGATTCCAGAAGATTTATGACTGTAATAGATGTGAAGAAACACTGGGATCTCAAAGGAATTTATGTTACCATCAGGAAAAAGCTGAAAGACTGGATGTATAATGTCAAAGTGGACAAATACAAGCCATACAAAGGCAGAATTTCAAAATATTGTCATTGTATGGTATACAACAGTGCATTTGAATGTTTTTCATGTACTGGTAATCCTAAATATCTTCCCAATCATCCTGGAATGCATCCCAAAATGAATATACAGTATGCTCTGGAACTGCAAATGACCAATTATGTTTTCTTCATAATATGTATAAACAGAAGCACTTATGAAGATTCTTGCTGTGCGTAAATCCTATTTCCTTGATCATTGGAATCTGTTTGACCTATTCATCATCACATTAGCAGCAGCTGATGTCATAGTTGATCAATTCTTTGATCGTAGTGAGTACAAGGTTCGTATGGTTCGAATTTTCAGCTTGATACACCTTGCCAGGGTTCTTCAGCTTTTAAAGATTATATAACCATATAACAATCACAGTACGGAAAAAGGCCATCTCGGCCCTTCTAGTCCGTGCCGAACTCTTACTCTCACCTAGTGCTACCGACCTGCACTCAGCCCATAACCCTCCATTCCTTTCCTGTTACCATCCTTCATACATCTTCTCAACTAAAAGCTAAACAAACAACTCTGCTTTGGATGTGGTATTGGAAAAGGATATATTGTAGGAGAAGAGGATGTTAGTAATCTTATTGATCACATTCCAGACCAAAAAGTGATCTCTCAGCAACTGAGAAGTATTGTGGAGAGAAATTATCAAGAGGCAATAAAAGAATTGGGATTGAACCAATGGAATCAATTGGCTATCAACAAAAAAATAATCAATCCTGGAATGCGTATGATGAACATGAGAAAAAAATGAGTTTATCTGTTGGATGCAAAAATACGCCAAACATCAATAATATCACATTACGCCAAACATCAATAATATCACATTTCATTAGAAAAGATTGGATAAAGGAGGCAGATCTACTACAAGTCAATCATTTAGAAGAAGAACGATCTAAAACAGGATCTAAACAACAGATGAAGTCTCCTCCTAAAACCAAAGAATATAAACTTAAACTTAAATTTGATAAAAGTGAAACAAAAACATTCAAAAAAGCCTGGATCATCTATATTTGGGGCATGCAAATGAGCAAAAACCATTAACTTATTATCTAATTTCCCTGAAACTAAAACAAAATGTTCTTTGATATCAGTAGTCCTGGGTATGACTCTAAACTGCAACTGGTGATGAGGCTCTGATTGGGGACTTTCAGAGCTTTGGGGAAAGTGGAGTTACCCCTTAGTCATTCATTACTCCCAGGGCAGCTCTGACCTGGAATGGTAGCACCTGCAAGGGTTCCTGCTCAGGATATGAGCGAAGGCCAGCAGCAGATTTGGCAGGTTCAGTAACTGAACTTATGACGGAGAAGGCAGATGAGCTAGGACCTCAAATGTCAACGGCTATAGGAGAGGCGGATGAACATTTGGGAAGCTATAGGAGAGGCGGATGAACATTTGGGAAGAGAAATGGCGATTTCTTTAGTTCGCCCAACTGTAGGCAATAGCAAACCACCGTTGCTAGATACTAGGTTTCCTAGATTCTATTTGCTAAGAAAACCATGGTCAAACTCACAAAATGTATCACACAACAACAATGTCAAGAGGATCTTCAAGATAATTCTGAAAATGTTTCGCTCGATAGGATTGATTCTGGTCAGCAGGGGATCCCCGACCGTCATCAAGCTGCTGCTCAAAAAATTCAAGAAGCACAATAGAAAATTATTGCCACTTGGAATGTAAGAACCCTATATCAAGCAGGAAGATTGGACAATGTGATAAATGAAATGGAAGGACTAAAGATTAACATCATGGGAATTAGTGAAGTTCATTGGATAGGTGCTGGAACATGTCAGAATAGAAATAAAACACTAATTTATTCTTGTGGAACATCCCATACTAATGGAGTAGGAATTCTTATGGATGAAAACATGGCAAAAAGTGTTTTAGGACATAGGGCAATATCAGAAAGAGTGCTCCTTGTTAGATTCAAAAGACAACCATTTGATTTAGCAATTATACAGGCATATGCACCAACAACAGATGGAACAAATGAGGATATAGATAAATTCTACGAAGAGCTTGAACAAGCAAAGAATGGATGCAAATCTCAAGATATTGTTATTGTCATGGGAGATCAAAATACTATAGTAGGACAAGGTGCTGATGGAAATACCCTAGGAAAATTTGGGGAAGGAAATGAAAGAGGTGAGAAATGGGTAGAATGGTGCAAGATAAATAATCAGGTCATTATGAATACCTACTTTAAAAACCATCCAAGGCATTTGTGGACCGGGAAAAGTCCAGGTGATAACACTAGAAATCAAATTGACTTTATTACTATAAACCAAAGATTTAGAAACTCAGTAACTCAATGCAAAACATATCCAGGTGCAGACTTTAATAGTGACCATAACCCAGTAGTATGTCATGTAAAAGTAAAACTTAAAAAACCAAAGAAGCAAAAACCTTAACAATCCCTTGACTACTTGCAATTAATTAAAGAAGAAAATGTAAGACAAAAATTTACAATTGAAGTAAGGAATAGATTTCAAAGTCTAGAAATAGAACCTGTTGAAGATGATAGCAATCATGCAGAAATGAAATTTAACTCTCTAAAGGATGTCTTGGTAGAATCAGCAATGTCAGTGATTCCTAAAAAAGAAAAAAGCACAAAGAATAAATGGATGACAGATGAAATCAAAAATCTAATGGAAGAAAGGAGACAGAAGAAAGCAAATCCTACAGAATATAAGTCCTTAGATAAAAAAGCTAAAAGCTCATGTCAAAAAGCCAAAGAAGAATGGTTAAACCAGGAATGTGAGCAAATAGAAAGAATCCCTATCACTGATCCAAAAAGGTTACATCAACAAATCAAGAATATCACTGGTGAAAAGCTCTGTTCTTCAGGTGGATGTTTGAAAGCAAAGGACGGTACCATTATCATGGAAAAAGATGAGATTTTGAACAGATGGAATGAGTATATTCGGGAATTGTTTGAAGACGATCGAGGTGAAAAACCAGAAATTAAGAAAAACATTAAAGGTCCAAGTATTTTACAATCTGAAGTTCGTAATGCAATAAATAAGATGAAGAAAGGAAAGGCAGCAGGTCCTGATGAATTAGTAATAGAACAAATTATCGCCCTTGAAGATTATGGAATTGAAATAGTTACTGATTTAATCAATAACATTTATGAGACTGGGATATTACCAGAAGAGATGAAGAAATCAGTATTTATCACTCTTCCTAAGAAACCTGGAGCAATAGAATGTGAATTACATAGGACCATAAGTTTAATGAGTCATATCATGAGTCATATACTTAAGAAAGAAATCAGGAGGGCAAAAAGAAGACTTGGCAGTCAAAGTGAAGGATAATCCAAAGAGCTTTTACAAGTATATTAAGAGCAAAAGGATTGTAAGGGATAAAATTGGTCCTCTTGAAGATCAGAGTGGTCGGCTTTGTGCGGAACCAAAGGAAATGGGGGAGATCTTAAATAGGTTTTTTGCGTCTGTATTTACTAAGGAAGCTGGCATGAAATCTGTGGAATTGAGGGAATCAAGTAGTGAGACCATGGAAACTGTACAGATTGAAAAGGAGGAGGTGCTTGTTGTCTTGAGGAAAATTAAAGTGGATAAATCCCCGGGACCTGACAGAATGTTCCCTCGGACCTTGAAGGAGACTAGTGTTGAAATTGCGGGGGCCCTGGCAGAAATATTTAAAATGTCGCTGTCTATGAGTGAAGAGCCGGAGGATTGGAGAGTGGCTCATGTTGTTCCGTTGTTTAAAAAAGGATCGAAAAGTAATCCGGGAAATTATAAGCCAGTGAGTTTAACATCAGTAGTAGGTAAATTATTGGAGGGAGTACTAAGAGACAGAATCTACAAGCATTTGGATAGACAGGGGCTTATTAGGGAGAGTCAACATGGCTTTGTGCATGGTAGGTCATGTTTGACCAATCTGTTGGAGTTTTTTGAGGAGGTTACCAGGAAAGTGGATGAAGGGAAGGCAGTGGATATTGTCTACATGGACTTCAGTAAGACCTTTGACAAGGTCCCGCATGGGAGGTTAGTTAGGAAAATTCAGTCGCTAGGTATACATGGAGAGGTGGTAAATTGGATTAGACATTGGCTCGATGGAAGAAGCCAGAGAGTGGTGGTAGAGAATTGCTTCTCTGAGTGGAGGCCTGTGACTAGTGGTGTGCCACAGGGATCAGTGCTGGGTCCATTGTTATTTGTCATCTATATCAATGATCTGGATGATAATGTGGTAAATTGGATCAGCAAGTTTGCTGATGATACAAAGTTTGGAGGTGTAGTAGACAGTGAGGAAGGTTTTCAGAGCCTGCAGAGGGACTTGGACCAGCTGGGAAAATGGGCTGAAAAATGGCAGATGGAGTTTAATACTGACAAGTGTGAGGTATTGCACGTTGGAAGGACAAACCAACGTAGAACATACAGGGTTAATGGTAAGGCACTGAGGAATGCAGTGGAACAGAGGGATCTGGGAATACAGATACAAAATTCCCTAAAAGTGTCGTCACATGTAGATAGGGTCATAACGAGAGCTTTTGGTACATTGGCCTTTATTAATCGAAGTATTGAGTATAAGAGCTGGAATGTTATGATGAGGTTGTATAAGGCATTGGTGAGGCCGAATCTGGAGTATTGTGTTCAGTTTTGGTCACCAAATTACAGGAAGGATATAAATAAGGTTGAAAGAGTGCAGAGAAGGTTTACAAGGATGTTGCCGGGACTTGAGAAACTCAGTTACAGAGAAAGGTTGAATAGGTTAGGACTTTATTCCCTGGAGCGTAGAAGAATGAGGTGAGATTTGATAGAAGTATATAAAATTATGATGGGTATAGATCGAGTGAATGCAAGCAGGCTTTTTCCACTGAGGCAAGGGGAGAAAAAAACCAGAGGACATGGGTTAAGGGTGAGGGGGGAAATGTTTAAAGGGAACATTAGTGGGGGCTTCTTCACACAGAGAGTGGTGGGAGTATGGAATGAGCTGCCAGACGAGGTGGTAAATGTGGGTTCTTTTTTAACATTTAAGAATAAATTGGACAGATACATGGATGGGAGGTGTATGGAGGGATATGGTCCATGTGCAGGTCAGTGGGACTAGGCAGAAAATGGTTCGGCACAGCCAAGAAGGGCCAAAGGGCCTGTTTCTGTGCTGTAGTTTCTATGGTTTCTATGGTTTCTATCACCAAGAATTTTGAAGTATCTTGGTGATATAGCTTCTAAGAGCTAAAAGTAAGATACATGCTGAAATAGGTAAAGAACAATATGGTTTTGTGAAAGACAAAGGTACAAGAAACGCAATATTGATGTTAAGGTTATTATCAGAATGAGCTATTCAAGTGCAAAAAGATTTGTTTGTTTGTTTTATCGACTACACAAAAGCATTTGCTAAAGTGAAGCACAATAAGTTATTTGAAGTATTACAGAGAACTCTGGATCTAGATTCAAAAGACCTCCGCTTAATCAGAAATCTGTATAGGGAACAAACTGCCACTGTAAGAATAGATGGAGAAGTGAGTCAGTTTACAAAAATCAAGAAAGGCATTAGACAAGGGTATGTTTTCTCCCCTGATTTATTTAATGTGTACAGTGAAACAATATTACAAAAAATAAGAGACATCTTGGGAATCAAAGTTGGTGGTGAAAACATCAATTTCAGATATGCAGGTGACACTATGTTAATTGCAAGTACGGAGAAAGAACTGCAAAACTTAATTGATATAATTGTTGAACAAAGTGCAAAAATGGGTCTATCTATCAATTGCAAAAAGACAGAATGTATGGTGATATCCAAAAAGGAGGAGAATTCTATCTGCAGGCTGAGAATAGATAGGGAAGACATAAAACAAGTACAGAACTTTTGCTACTTAGGAAGCTGGGTGAGATCAGATGGCAGGTGCGATATGGACATCAAAAGAAGAATAGGGATGGCAAAAGACACCTTTACAAGAATGAAGAGTATACTGACCAATACTAAACTAGGCATGACAACCCACCTCAGAGTACTGAAATGTTACGTTTATCCAGTTATGTTATGGCTCAGAATGTTGGACAATATCTAGTAACATGAGGAATCGAATTGAAGCAGCAGAAATGTGGTTTTTGAGGAGAATGCAAAGAATATCATGGACAAAACAAATATCTAACGAGGATTTCATGAACAGAGCAAGCACAAAAAGAGAAACAATGTATGAGATCATGAAAAGGCAACGTAACTTCATTGGACATGTGATTAAGAAAGAGGAGTTAGAATGCACGGTAATTATGGGATAGACTGAAGGGAAGGAAGCAAGAGGAAGACAAAGACAAATGATGATGGAGACAGCAGCCAGAGAACTGGAAACGAATACCAATGAATTGATCCACATGACCCAAAACAAGTGTGTGTGGGCCATGGCAGTCAAAGCTCAAAGTGGGCACGGCACTTGATGATGATGGTGATGAACACTGTGTGGAAGTGAATTCCAGTTTCAGCATACTTCCAATGATGGAATTTCCTCACATGTCAGATCTAAATATGTTATCCCATATTCCTGGGACCGTGACCATGAGTTCTCATCCTCACACTCAGTCAGCGGAAATGTATATCCCTGTATCCAGTCTATTGATTCCAAGCCAAATTTGGTACATTTCAGTGAGATCTTGTGCTACTTTTCTAAACTCTAGTGAAAACGTTTTAGGGAAATCCTGTCTCTCCTCACACAAGGGTCTTTCATCAGAAGATGTATGGAGATAGTTAATCTAAAACAAAATTTAAAAAATATAATGAATTCCAGTTAATTGGGCCATTGGTTAATCTGGGCAACCGCTTATTTGGGACAATTCTTGAAGAACAGAAACAAATTGAGAAAATATCCAGTATTCACTTTGTTTATTTGGGATAATACGCCACGTAATTGGGGCTAGGGACAGTTGCTGAACTTTTTCTCTCTAGCATCAGTCGCATGCATGTTGTGTAGACGTTAGACTCTACACCATGCTGAGAGCAGTTTTTAAATAGTGATGTTTAAAACCACGGATGGAAGATTGGTTTGTGTGATGTGCTGTGCCGTGTTCACGATCTTCTGCAGCTTCTTTTGGTCTTGGACAGGACAACTTCTGTACCAGGTTGCGATGCACCCTAGAAGAATGCTTTCTATGGTGCATCTATAAAAATTAGTGAGGGTTGTAGCGAACAGGCCATATTTCTTTACTTTTGTCAGGAAGTAAAGGTGCTGGTGGGCCTTCTTGGCAGTGAACTCTGCTTGGTTGGACCAAGTCAGGTCATTTGTGATATTGACCCCGAGAAACTTAAAGCTTTTGACCTGTTGCACTTGCGCACCACCGATGTAAGTTGGGTCGTGCGGTCCGCTACTCCTTCTGAAGTCAACATCCAATTCCTTCATCTTGCTGATGTTGAGGGATAAGTTATTGTCTTTGCACCATGCCACCAGGTTCTTAATTTCCTCTCTGTACTCAAACTCATCATTACCCGAGATACAGCCTACAATTGTTGCTTCCAGGGTGCTGCATTGGTAAGTTTGCGGTGCTGGAGGTTCATGGCAGGGAGAGTTTCTCCCTTCTACTGTCTGCGTGAAATGATGGGGCTATCGGGACTTTGAGACTTTTTTTTACCGTGCCCATGGTCTGCTCTTTATCAAATTACGGTATTGCTTTGCACTGTTGTAACTATATGCTATAATTATGTGGTTTTTGTCAGTTTTAGTCTTGGTCTGTCCTGTGTTTCTGTGATATCATACTGTAGGAACATTGTATCATTTCTTAATGCATGCATTTCTAAATGACAATAAACGAGGACTGAGTGTCCTCATAATCTAAACAAATGTGTACATTTATTATGTCAGCATGACTCTGCTTAACAGTAATCTATTTTCATAGGATTACCATGGCCATGATGTAAACCAACATAATTCCTCTCTTGTGTTACAAGCAGGTGAGCATGCAGTTTTATATCACATTGGTCTATAAACTCTGGAAGTATATTCAGTGGCCACCTTATTGGATACCTTGCTTATTAATGCAAATATCTAATCAGACAATTATGTGACAGCAACTCAATGCACAAAGGTGTGCAGACGTGGTCAAGAGGTTCAGTTGTTGTTCAAACCAAACATCAGAATGGCCAAGTAAGTTTGGCAGTGGGATGATTGTTGGTGCCAGAGAGGGTGGTTTGAGTATTTCAGAAACAGCTGATCTCCTGGGATTTTCACGAACAACCATCTCTGGAGTCTACAGAGAATAGTGTAAAAAATTAAAAATAATCCTGTGAGTGGCAGTTCTATGGGTGAAAATGCGTTGTAATGAGAGAGGTCAGAGGAGGATGGCTAGATTGGTTCAAGCTGGCAGCAAGGCAAGAGTAATCCAAATAACTACATGGTACGACGTTGGTGTACAGAAGAGCATTTCTGAATGCACGTGTCCATCATTGAAGTGGATGGACTATAGCAGCAGAAGACCACGAGCATACACTCTGTGGCCACTTTATTCGATACAGGAGGTAACTAATAAAGTGGCCATTGAGCGTATAAGCAAACATCACTACCACAGAGCGAAGAACCATCCATGGACAAATGGGCCATTACAACAGCGATTAAACTTGAAAAATATGTAATTGGAAAGTGTTTTGAAAGTCCTAATATTTTGTTAAGAATGTAGATTTAAGTACATGATACTGAGTGAAAGATGTGCAATTTCATTTATTCTCATCTCTGATCAAGCTTTACAAATGCACTATCATCACCTATTGTGTACTTCTTTTAACTGAAAGTTATGCTTGACTTCTATAGACTGCTCTCAGAGGAAGCTGAACGTGCCTTTTTTGAAAACAGTCATAAAAGCCTGCAACTGGCTGAAAAAGTTGAGGCTCACATCTTCTGACTTTGTTTCCACAGACGAAACCTGTGATAATATTAGAGACATTTATTATAGTAAAGAATATCATGTTTGCTCTGAAGCACTTCGTGTAACCAATTTAACTTTCAAACCCAAATATTTATTTGTGATTGTTTGCCATATCTACGACCATCTGCATTTTTTTCTTGGAATTATTACACTTACGTCTTGAGCAAAGTTCCTTTGAATACAGCTGCAGCTGTTACAGAATAATATTTCCACTTGGTCCTAGTTTTGCAGGTAATCATGGAAAAATCCAAGGTGCGTTTAATAACATTATCTAGTTTTTTGTAGATAATGTAAGATTTTGTTGTTTTTATTTTAATGGTGGCAAATTGTAGCTGTTAGTGGGACTCAAATGATTAAATGAAAGATTATCTCAGAAACTGTTCAACTTATAACCTGGCCTGATTTGTAAGGAGGAGGTTACATCAGCTGATAAATTGGGTGGAGTAATGGCAGATGAATTTAATCCTGGAAAATTCAGGCTGATGAATTTTGGGAATTAAAGTTAGGACAGATGAATGGTAGGGCCCTAGGGAATATTGAGGAAGAAAGGGATCATGGTGCCCAACAGCCTAGTTTCCTGAAGATGGCAGCACAACTAGAAAAGTGGTGAAAAATACATAGAGAATGCTGGTCTTCATCAGAAGGGGTATTGAATCTAAAAGCAGAAAAATCATAGCACAATGTCATAAAAATTTGTTTAAGCTCCAGCAAGAGCATTGGGTGAAGTTCTGGTCACAGCACTACAGGAAGGATCTGAACACACTGGAGAAGGTGCAGAGGAGACTAACTGTGCTGGGGCATTTCATTTATGAGGAATGACTGACTATTCAGGTTGGGTTTGTTTTCTTTGGAGAAGAGGAAACCGAGAGTGTAGAGTGATGGATCATAAGGCTATACAGAATTATGAGTGGCATAGATGGAGTAGATAGTGAGAAAGATTTCTTCATAGTGGGCATGTATAAGACCAGAGGGCAAAGGTTGAAGGTTAGAAAAGATCTGAGGAGGATTTTTTTCTTTATTCAGAGGAATGTTTTTCATTCCAGTTGTGGTCTGGAGTATACTGCTGAAGAAAGTGACACTGACGGGTACTCTCACAGCATCTAAAAGGTATCTGGGGGAGCATTTGAATCACCAAATCGGGGAAGGCATGGATCAAGTGCTGGTAAATGAGCTGAATGACAACTGTCAGCATGGACCCAGCGGGCCAATGGGCCCACTTCAATGTTGTATGAATATATAACACAAAGACCAATGTATGTACAGTGAAGATAACCAGTATGGTCATATCATAAACACAGCTTTGGCTATTTAGCAACCAGCTCTGCCAGATCACTTTCACCTCTGGAGAAGAGCAACATACAGTGGATTCTACATATTTGGGATAACTCTTAAAGAACAAAAATTAATTGAGAAAGTAGTCAGGACTCCCTTTGTTTATTGGTGGCACTACACCACTTAATTAAGGCAGGCGATTGTTGCTGAACAGTTTCTAACTAGCATCTGATGCAAGCACTTGTGTGGCGTTAGACACCACACTGTATTTAGAGTGAACAGTTTTTACACAGCATCAATTCTGTGTGCTTGTATTGAAAATGCAGTGATTTTTGTCACTGATACTAGATGAGAAATGAGTAGTGAGACAATTCAGAACTGTCTTGCTCCCTGCAGTTTCAAGTGATCTGGCTTGGAGATGCCAGGAACAGCCGGGAGTGAAAATGAAACAATTTCACTACCTCAACAAGTTTACGACAAATTTGAAGGCATTGACAATCATCTTGAACGTTACAATGAAAATAGAGATTTGGACAATGCAATCATCAGAAGTAGGTGTCTACAGTGATTTTGTTCATTTACAGATAACCAAAAGGACACGCAGCGTGCACTGAATGAATTACTCCGTTGATAGCTATTAGGAACTAATACACAGTTTTATAGCACTGTAGTTGTATTGAAAGTCTTCTAATTTGTTCACTTTACTTAAAACATAATTTGTTACCTCAGTTAAATGGTACTTAGACTTTTTTTATACCTTTTTAACTATTTCAATAAAACTCCGGGTAATTAGGGCAAACACTTAAATAGGCCAAAATGTACTGGTCCTGATGTGTTAACCAGTTAACCAGAATCCATTGTATTTTTGCCCCTACTTTAAGAAAGTACCTGGTAGGTAGCCGAAGAAACAGCTTATGTCACACTTTAAACCAAGTGTTGGAAAGTGGGATCCTTGGTTATCATGGACAGAATGACTCCCACTTTGGATTTTAGTCTTCCACCTGTATAAGTTAATTCCCCCTTTTGTGAAGTGTATACAAGTTAGCAGCTAAAGCAGATGAGAAGCTGATTATATTTTGCTCAAGACTGGTGAAGGGGCCAAGTGAATGGAGCAAATTGTCATTCAACCTGATAGCAGTATATACTGAAAGAATTAACTTCAAAATCATTTATTTCCCCAACCATTTTGGCAACGTTTGTTACATTGCTGCAAAGCCAAAACTCTCATTCAATGTCAGTATTTCTTAGAAAGTTCGGATAATAGTGACAAAAAATGTTTGCATTTTGGGTCACTGATCACAGGCAGGGACTGAAGAAGTCCCCAAATGAAATTCAGCCATGCTTCACAGGATATTGAGTGAATTATTGTAGGTCACACGACTTAGGAAACATTTGACTGCCAGAAATACAGGGCTCTGTGGGTTATAAATGACCGGATCTACAGAAATCTGATTTTACACAACTTCTCCACACATCTTAAAGTATTTTCCAGCCAGTGGTAATAATAACAAAAAATATTCCATGGTATTCATTATTGACTGGATACAATATACTTTCCATGATTTTAATTATGGGTGGTGTTAGGATGATTACTCAACAGGGTGACATGATAGCATAGTGGATAACACAAGGCTTTACAGTACAGGCCACCTGGGTTCAATTCCCTCTGCTTCCTGTACGGAATTTGTACATTCTCCCCAGGACACATGAGTTGCCTCTGGGTGCTCTGGTTTTCTCCCACAATTCAAAGATGTACCGGTTGTTAAATTAATTGGTCATTGTAAATTGACCCATGATTAGGCTAGAGTTAAATCAGGGTTTGCTAGCAGCATAGCTTGAAGGGCCGGAAGGGCCTGTTTTGGGCTGCACCCCAGTAAGTAAATAAATAAAATGTAAGAATGATATTAAGTGTATGCGGAGTGATACTATAGTGTTGTGTAGCAAAGGGAACCGCCAAGCATGGCATGAAAAAAAGAGGCCTGTATCGTCAACATTGTAAGTTTCATCTACACAAGTTTTTGAAGCAATTTGGAGAATTTTGTAGATTTCCATGTTTCTGCACTTTCAGCATCAGCACTACCTTTCTCACTGCGTGCTCTCTTAAACTTAATGTGGAGCCTACACTTCCATTGAGACAGCCGACCATCTGTGGCTTTAATATCTTCTGAATCGTTTTTTTAACATTGTTCCACTGACACTCACACCTCGTCCAGTTACAATGTAAAACCATTGACCGGGGGCCTCTTTAACATCTGGATCCTTACCTTCACGCTTTCATTTTTTCGAATGTTCCCTGTTCTCCCTCACATAATGCCCATTCTTCTTCTGGTTTGTCTTGTTGCTGTATCAAGCGTGAAATTGTAGATTTCATCACTGCGGTTATCTCTGCCAGCTGACAATGAGTGGCGATAGGTGGACAGCTTTTAATCTGGTCCAGAAGGGTAATTCTTTTCAGCTAGTGTCAAATCTTTTCATGGCATCTCGGCAAGGGTCTCAACTTTTTAATAAGTCAATATAAAAATAATTATTAAAAATCATTGCCTCTTGAATCAGTGTCCATCAGCCCAAATGGATAACATAACATAAGCACAAACAACAGATACAACTATTTGCTCTAAGCACGGTGTAGTGTCTAATGGTCAGACAAGTGCATGTAGATGATCATTTCCTGTCCCAACTAAGTGGAATAGTATCCCAAATAAATGAAGGCAATCCTGGTTACTTTCTCGATTTGTTCTTTAAGAGTTGCCCCAAATAAGTGGCTGGCTGATTAACCGATGGCCCAAGTATGAGGAATCCATTGTATTTATTTGGGATTTTCCCCATATTCATGGTCATCTACACCTTTTCATTTGGAACCATTAACACAGCATTCACATTTTGATCCCCTGTAAACAGCAGTTATTTTTTCAGAGAGGAACATTTGCACTTTATCCCAGTTTTACATTTATGGCAAAGTAACCTCTTCAATGTCCAAGGGCTAAGGATAAATTGTTCAGCACCCGTACTTGCTTTTTGCGGGTGACTTGGAGCAATTTGAAAAAAATGTTCTCCTATTTGCCCTCTCTGAGACTGGTCTTTCTAAACTTAAGGTTTTGTTATTTCTAAACATTATGTACCCTCTGTGATTTTGTCTTTTATTGAAACTCTGGGAACAAATTTGTCAACAGAACCATGTGCACACAAGTGACGTTCTTGCACAGGTTAGATTAGAGGTTAAAATGAATCCTTGCCTGAAAATTGCATTGTTCCCAGTCACCTAGAAGACAGGCGCGGTATGCAGTTTTCTATTTGCATTGATGCGTTATGATATTGATAATTTCTCTCCCACAATCTTTCATGTAGAAGTGATTTTGAATACAAAACTGTAGTGTGAGAGGTCTTGGATACAGAATGCTCCAGAAGACAGAAGATCAAGCTACAGAAAGGAGGAGGAGTTAGGGCCACTCACTGACAATTGTACATTTGCTATTTATTGGATAGTAAAGCAGCTTGCACCTATATGCATTGAACATTTAGACATATTCAAGTTGAGGATACAATAATTTAGTAGTTATGTTGCTTGCTAGCATCATCAGTCCAAGGGAATGAGCTCAAATTCCACTGTAATACCCAAAGAATCTAAGCTCAAGTAATTAAATAAATCTAGAATTAGAGCAAATGATTAGTTTCACCAACAGTAAATAGCAGTCTGTTGTAAATCCTGTTTCACTAATGGATGGGTAGGATTGATCATGGAATGGGTTTACATCGATCAGCACAACATCTTAAGATGTAAGACATAAGACACAGGAACAGAAATAGGCCACTTGGCCCATCGGGTCTGCTCTGCAGGGCCCATACTGTACTGTACTGTTCCATCGGTCTTCAGTGGCGGTCTGCCATATTTTCCCAGTTTGACTTCTATGTAACTCTGGAACAATGGAAACTGCTGACTCATAAATATCCTTTCAGTTCAGGGAATTGATAATAATTGCTGATATTATCAGTTATATCAAAATCTGCTGAAGAACAAGTTAGAATAAAAACTTAGGGTGAAGCATCTGGGCCATAGCCCTGCTAGGCAAAGGCATTTCCATTGCCAAATCCAGCTCAAAACTGATGAGGTTATTTATAATACAATTCTGAAATGTATCGGCAATCAATGGCACTGTTGGTTGGTTACAATTAGGGACCTGGCCAGAAGGTGCCAGCTAGCGCTGGAGGACTGTTTCAAAAGCATGGACTGGAGCACATTCAGGGAGGCGGCTACCTAATATCATCACGTCAACATTCTTTCTTTTTTTTTCTTTTCAAATCTTTTTATTGTATATATATACGAAAAATAACATGAATACATCGAAGTAACAACACTTACAATGCCTCAAAAAAAACTCATCACCTTAAAGATTGAAAAAAAATTTTGTGATAACAAAAAAAACCTACTAAGCCGGAAAGTGAGAAAAAAAAAGAGAACCCATTAGGTGTACAACCCCGGAGCCATGCATCATACAAAAAGCTTCTAAAAATAAACATCAAACCGCCAGCAAAAAAAGAAAATATACTAAAAGAGTTTACAATTAGATCATGGAAAAATTATATCAATTAACTCAAATGATAATAACGAGCAAATGAGCCCCATCTTTTCTCAAAATCAAATAAAGGTTCAAAGGTTCGACTTCTAATTTTCTCCAAACTAAGACATAGCATCACTTGAGAGAACCATTGTGACAAAGTGGGAGTTGATGTATCCTTCCACTTCTACAAAATGGCCCTCCTAGTTATCAATGTAACAAACGCAATAACACGTTGCTCAGACACAGAAATACCATGAATATTTTGAGGAACTATTCCAAAAAGCACAGTTAATTTATGAGGTTGTAAATTAATTTTAAGTGCTTTAGAAATTATCGAGAAAACCGACTTCCAGAACTGTTCCAATATAGAACAAGACCAAAACATATGTGTCAGCGTAGCTATCTCAGTTTTACATCTATCACAATGACTATCAACATTAGGAAAAATTTTAGAAAGTCTCTCCTTTGTCAAATTATAATGATGTACAATTTTAAATTGAATCAATGAATGGCTAGCACAAATTGAAGAAGAGTTAACCAACTTCAATATCCACATCCAATCCTCTGTCATAAAAGTCAAATTAAATTCCTTTTCCCAATCCTGTTTAATCTTAGACAACTGATGCTTATCCCATTGTAATAATAAATTATAAATTCTTCCAATAGAACCCTTAATCAAAGGATTCATACTCATAATAGTATCTAACAGGTCAGCCTCCAATATGTAAGGGAAATTACTTAAATATTTTTGTAAAAAATGTCTAACTTGAAGGTATTCCAAAAAGTGTGAATATGAAAGAGAATATTTATCAGTTAATCGTTCAAAGGACATCAATCTATCTTTTTTAAATAAATCCAAAAAAAAATTAATACCTTTATTTTTCCAAAGTAGAAAAATTGGATCACTCAACGAAGGCTTAAAAAAGTAATTTCGGTAAATTAGACTACAAAGTTTAAATTTTGTAAGATTAAAAGAATTGCGGAACTGGAGCCAAATTTGTAAAGAATACTTAATCACAGGATATAAGTTTAAATTAACAACTTTACCTAATTGCATAGGTAATGGAGCCCCCAATAACGAAGTTAAATAAAACTGTTTTACAACTTTTAGTTCCAGATCTACCTAAATTGGCCGATCAGTCTTATCAACCCAGTATAACCAAAAAGACATATATCAAAGATTAACAGCCCAATAATACATTCTAAAATTAGGCAAAACAAAACCTTCATCCTTTTTCAATTTTTGTAAATGACATTTACTAATTCTTGCTCTTTTATTATTCCAAATAAAATATAAAATAATAGAATCAATTTAATCAAAAAACTTCCTAGTCAAAAAAACGTCAACATTGATGAATATGCGGGATCAGTGACTGGCTACGTAGGAAATTGCACTGAGGATGTTACTGTGATGAAACACGACACTGCTGCAGCAAATCTCCTGCACTTCTCAGGGATCGATATGCTGTCTTCAGATTGGTGGACAGGATGACTCTAACATCTGCAAGAGCCGTGCTCCCCTGTTCCATCAGGAAAGCAAAGTGAGAGTCTACACAGGAAATCCACAGACTCTTTTGTGACACTAGAGATTTTTGTTATTTTATTCACTTACAGGATGTGGCCATCGCCAGCTAAGCCAGCATTTTTTGCCCATCCCTAGTTACCCTTGAGAAGGTGGTGATGAGGTCTTTTCTTGAACCGCTGCAGTCGCCGAGGTGTAGGTACACTCACATTGCTGTTAGGGAGGGAGTTCCATGATTTTGACCCAGCGACTGTGAAGGAATGGTAATATGCCTCCAAGTCAGGATGGTGAGTGACTTGGAGGTGGATTTCTGAGTGGTGGTGTTCCCAGGTATCTGCTGTTTTCATCCTTCTAGATGGTAGCGGTCATGGGTCTGGAAGGTGCTGCTTTAGAAACTTTGGTGTGTTGTTGCAGTGCATCTTGTAGACAGTACACAGAGCTGCAAATGTTCGTCAATGGTAGAGGGATTGGATGCTTGTGGAAGCAGTACCAATCAATTGGGCTGCCTTGTATTGGATGGTGTCAAGCTTTTTGAGTGTTGATAGAACTGCGCTCATCCAGCTGAGTAGCGAGTATTCCATTACACTCCTGACCTGAGCCTTGTAGATGGAAGACAAGTTTTGGGAAGTCAGGAGTCTGAGCCACAGGATCCGTAGCCTTTCACTTGCTCTGGTAGCGACGGTGTTTATATGGCGAGACCAATTCAGTTTCCTGTCAATGGTAACCCCCAGGATGTTGATAGTAGGGGATTCAGTGATGGTGAGGCCACTGAATGTCAAGGGACAATGGTTAGTCATATAATGCAAGTGTAAGTTGTGCAAATCATAACTGATCACGAGTCCACCCTGCATGTCAATGACTGCACGCCTCCCTCCTGATAGGCTGAATGCTTTCTATGCATGATTTGATGTGACATCAATAGAAAGCCCCCTCTCTTCCTTAGGAATGGGCACATTCTGGCTGCAGCTGAGGTGAGGATGACCCCAACCAGGGTAAATCTGTGCAAAGCTGCAGGGCCAGACAACATACCTGGTCGGGTGCTGAGGTACTGTGTGGCCCAGCTAACAGAGGTCTTAATGGACATCTTCAATATCTCTCTGAAACAGTCCACTGAACTTGCAACTTCAAGGCAGCCACCATCAGTGCCAAAGAGAGCAATGGTAAATGGCCGAAATGATCACTGCCCAGTGGTACTGACTTCAAAAATTATGAAGTGCTTTGTGTGGTTGGTAATGGATTGTACAAAATCCCACCTTCCAATTAGACTCAGTTCTCCTACTGCTCAAACCAGTCCACTGATGACGCCATAACTTCGACCCTCCACTCCATCCTGTCCTGCCTAGAAAACAAAGCCTCATACACCAGGATGTTGTTCATCAACTTCAGCTCAGTGTTTAACTTGATCAGCCCTCAAAGGCTGGTGGGTAAACTGGCCTCTTAGGGACTCAACACCCCTCTCTTTAACTGGATCATGGACTTCTTGGTAGAAAGACTCCAGTCAGTTCAAGTTGGCAGCAACATCTCAAGCTCCATCACCCTGAGGACTAATGCCGCCCCGCTCCCCCCGCCCCCACCACCCCCGGGGTGTTGTGTGCTCATTTTGCTGCTGTTCAAGCTGCTGGCTTGCGTCTGCACTGCCAGATTCAGCTCAAACCGCATCATCATTTTCACTGATAATACAACAGTGGTTGACCTCATCAGCAACAATGATGAGTTGGTTTACAGAGAGGAGGTAGAGAGGCTTATTAAATGGTGTGGGAACAACAATCTGAGTCTCAACGTAGACAAGACAAAAGAGATGATTGTGGACTTCAGGAAGGTGCTGTGTGACTACTCTCCACTGCACATCAATGGCTCTGTGGTGGAGAGAGTGAAGAACACAAAGTTCCTTGGTGTGCACACAATGGATGATCTAACCTGGATTCACAACACCTCCTGAGTCAAGGAGGCACAGCAATGTTTGCACTTTCTGAGGAGATTGAGGAGTGCAAAGCTCCCTGCCTCCATTCTAACAACGTTCTACAGGAGCACCATCGACAGAGTCCTGTCTGTCTGCATCATTGTGTAGTAAACAAACTGCAAATCATCGGACTGTAGGACCCTACAGTGGACAGTAAAAGCCACCGAGAGGATCTTTGGCTTTCCACCCAACACTACCCCCCTCCTCATTCGTGACATTTACTGGGAGCCTTGCAGACGAAGGACCCAAAGCATTGTTGAGCGACCCCACCACCCATCTCACAACTTCTTTGATCCACTACTGTCAGGAAGGAGGTACAGGAGCATCAGGAAGGAGGTACAGGAGCATCAGGACTAGGATTGCCAGAGTGGGTAACAGCTTCTTCCCTGTGGATGCTGCAAGAAGGGAGAGAGGCAGAAGAAAGGAAACTATAAGCCAGTTAGTCTGACCGTAGTGGTTGAGAAGATGTTGGAGCCAATTATTAAGGATGATGTCTCAGGGTACTTGGAGGCACATGATAAAATAGGCTGTAATCAGCATGGTCTCCTCAAGGGAAAACTTTGTCTGACAAACCTGTTGGAATTCTTTGAAGAAATAACAAGCAGGATAGACAAAAGAGAATCAGTTGATGTCGTGTACTTGGATTTTCAGAAGGCCTTTGACAAGGTGCCACACATGAAGCTACTTAACAAGTTACGAGCCCATGATATTACAGGAAAGATTATAGGATGGATAAAGCAGTGGCTGATTGACTGGAGGTAAAGAGTGGGAAGAAAGGGAGCCTTTTCTGGTTGGCTATTGGTGACCAGTGGTGTTCCACAGGCGTCAGTGTTTGGACCGATTCTTTTTACTACAAACGTTTGTATATATGTCAATGATTTGGATGATGGAATTGATGGCTTCATTGCAAAGTTTGCAGATGATATGAAGATAGGTGGAGGGGAAGGTAGTTTTTAGGAAGTTGCGAGGCTACAGAAGGACGTGGGACAGATTAGGAGAATGGACAAAGAAATGGCAGATGAAATACAAAATTGAGAAGTATATGGTCATGCACTTCAGTAGAAAAATTGAAAGGGTTGACTATTTTCTAAATGGAGAGAAAATATTAAAAAAATCTGAAGTGCAAAGGGACTTGGGATTCCTTGTGCCAGATTCCCTAAAGGTTAATTTACAGTTTGAGTCTGTGATGTGGAAGGTAAATGCAATGATAGCATTCATTTCAAGAGGACTACAATGTAAAAGCATGGATGTAATGTTGAGACTTTATAAAGCACTGGAGAGGCCTCACTTAGAGTATTGTGAGCAGTTTTGGGCCCCTTATCTTAAACAGGATGTGCCGAAACTGGAGAGGGTTAAAAGGAGGTTCACAAAAATGATTCTAGGATTAAATGGCTTGTGATAAGAAGACTGTCTGATGGTTTTGGGCTTGTACTCACTGGAATTCAGAAGAATGAGGGATGACCTTATTGAAGCCTATTGAATGATGAAAGGCCTTGATTGAATGGATGTGGAGAGGATGTTTCCTATAGTGGGAGAGTCTCATCGTCGTGGCTATCCCTCGAGGTCGAGGATGATGGTCTTCGTACTGAAGTGGCCCACAGAGTGAAGACATATTTGTTTAACGTGTACCTGATGTTGCATTCCAAGAAGCACACGATACTTCACAAATCAACCAACTGATTCTAAGTGCATGGAAACCACGATGATTGGAGCAGATGGATTTGTTGCAACCTTCATCCACCTTCACAGCCGTTGAGTTCGAAGTAACTTCATCCGCCTGTTCCACCATTGAGGTATTGGTTGGATTGTTCTTTGTCAGAGACCTCACCCTCGACCTTACCGCCATGGGTGACCCTACCAGGAGCATAGCCCCAGACAGCATCGCTCTTAGGATCACAGGACCACATAAGCCTCTCCACCGCGACAAGGTGACAATCCACGGAGAAGTGGGAGAGTCTAATACCAGAGGAGACAACCTAAAAATAGAGGAGCGTCTTTTTAGAATAGAGATGAAGAGGAATATTCTTTAGCCAGGGAAAGGTGAATCTGTGAAATTCTTTTCCCCAGGCAGGTGTGGAGCCCAAGTCTTTATGTATATTTAAGGCAGAGGTTGATAGATTCTTGATTGGTCAGGGCACGAAGGGATATGGGGAGAAGGCAGGAAATTGGGGCTGAGAGGAAAAATGGATCAGCTGTGATGAAATGGTAGAGCAGACTCAATGGGCCAAATGTCCTAATTCTGCTCTTATATCTTATGGTTTCTCGTCTTATAATCATTTTAAAGTTCGGGATCATTGTGATAATAGTTGATCAAAGTAGCAGCTGCACAAACATTATGCAAGTAAACTTAACAAGTGGCCTTACCCACTTACATTGGGCCTGTTTATTTCATACAAATTTCTGTAAGTCAAAGTTCTGGGGTTAGCTCAAGATTTTTATGTTTTATTATGATTAAAAAGTTAAGCATGGATTACTCCAGAACATTTGACACTGTGGAGAGGCAGACAAAATTTGGTGAGACATCTGTTTTATTGGATTCATGAATAGTCTGACATATTTTTAAGCTGGTGATATCTGGGGATAGTAAGCAGGCACTGAAGTTTATGAAATAGTTTATAAAGTTGCATAATTAATTAATTTGGACGTGAGCCATTTGGCCCAACTGCTTGTACTTTTATGGCCCACTTGAGCCTCTTCCCTTTCTCACATCTAACTCTATCAGCATAATCCTCTTTTTTATTTTTCCACATAAATTCTTATCTCCCTTTCCCTTAAACAAACTTATGCTTTTTACTTCTAACACCCTTTGGCAGCCTTTAAACATTCTTTCTCTGAGGAAAGATTTTCTTCTGAATTCTTCTGATGTTTAGATGGCAACTTTCATGCTTTTAAAAAGGTCTTGATAGGCCTTATCGCTTTGCTTTAGATAGGAAACTCAATCTTTTTATTGCACTTTAAAATCTTTTTTGTACGCACCACAGGCTCCTGTGTTCTTCTTATGATCTACCAACGAGAGTCAGCATAGCAGCCTAGCAGTGTGTGCTGCTGCCTCACTGTTTCCAAGACCAACATTCAATCCTGACCTTGGCTTCTGTCCATATAGACTACATGCACTTTCTCCTTGTCACTGCATGGGACTCTCACAAGCATTCATATACCAAAGATCTTCTGGTGCAGTAACTGACCTCTCAAAATCTCCTGGTGTAGATAGATGGTGGGAGTATCATGGAGTGGGAGTGGGGAGGTTAATGACCATGTGAGAGAGAGCAAGTTGAAAGGAAATCAATGTGTAATGGGATTGATGGGAACGCTGTGACATCTGGCATGATCTTGATGGGTCAACGGCCTCCATCCATGTTGGGACAAAGTATGAGCAAACTATTTACAATACTCCAAGAGTGACTAACCAAGGTTTAAGACAAGTTCAACACAACTTTCTGTGCTTGTTTTTTATTCTTCAGGCCTTATCAACCTGCATCTCAACTTTCAATGATTTGTGTGTTTGTACTTCCAGCTCCTTTTGCTCCTTTATCCATTTGGATATTTTCCGAGTGACTGGTGTTCTGTTCCTGCTACCCAAGTGCAATATCCTCATGATTATCTACATTAGCGTTTATCAGCCTTTTAATAATTTGCCTAGAAAGTTGAGAACATCTTGGTCAGAACTTATACAGAATGAACCTTCAGAATTTATTGTCAAATGTAGACATGTTTAATAACTAAGTTGTGACTATAGTCAATATTGAAATCAGAGGCTTTTTAATGATGGAGTTTTGACAAATTAATTGTTTTAGTAAATCTCTGAGGCATCAAATCTGACAATTCTTACAAAGCTGCAGCAAGATTTATTTGACCAAAAATCATAATACTGCAGGTATAAGACAAACACAGAAAAACATAGGGAGCACATGTGAAGAAAGATTGATGGTTCAGATCAAGGACTTTAAATAATTACTTAAAAACTGTTGTGATCTAGTAGTCAGGTGACTGTTTATTTAATGCCAGTATCTCTATTTCATCTCACAATATGGGTGATTAATTCAAAATACATCAAGTTATCTTGATTTGTGTTCTATATGTGTGTTTATAAAAGAGTAAATATTAACTTTAGAATGAGAAATAAATTCCCATCTTTTAGCTTTTCCTCCTGCAAATCCTTTCTGCTTCCAGATTTTATACTCTATTTATGATGATCTGTTTATTTTCAGTTGGTATTTGCTGAATTAGCTACTAAACATTATCAATACATTTCTCAGATAAGTTCTTAATTACAATATCAACTTGTCTGTATCTAGTTTTGTGAATAATTTGTACTCATAGAAAAGACCTGAATTATATTGTGCAACTGTGTATCTCACCTTTTAAGTGTAGAGGAATCACTGATTTGATTAGACTGTAGCTGGCAGAAGAAGGACCAACAAGCCAGAAAATGCACTACTGAAACGCTGATCTGAGCAGGAATAAAATTGGACATGAGGGATTGATGGTCTACACAATTACCCAAGATAAATCCATGCTTCTAGCGTGCTCATCAGACTCAACTAGTTAGAGAGAAAGTAATCACAAATACTGTATGCATTTCTGCCAGCTTTATTGAAGACGTAGTACTGACAAATAGCGTTCTCATTCAGTCACGATGTCATAACTGCTTTATTAGACTGCTGGTGCCACTTATTTCTTCCTTTTGGTTTGAAACTTGTAGTGCTGCTGTTGGTACAGTTCAAATGCCTCATCTTGGAAGCACAGTTCAGTGTTTAGTAAAAAAACAGAAAATGTTGAAAATATTTAGCAGGTCAGGCACTATCTATAAAGCAAAACATATCCTATAGTTAATATTTCAGATCATTGACCTGACATCAAGAATTATTTCTGATGTCAATTCGAGTCAACCTGAAATGTTAATTTTGTCAATCTAGCTGTCTCCACAGATGCTACCAATCTGTTGACCATTTTCTGTATTTTGTTTCAGAATTGTAACATCTGAAGAGCTTTACTTTAGTTTCAGTTAAACAAGTTAGTTGGTTCTCCTTGCATCTAATCATTTTAATTTTCTTTGTGAATATATAAGATCCAGTAAGTTACTAGATTGGGAAGTTAATGTAAGCTTATAGGATCAATGCTGTGCTGAAGCAGTTCGTTTCTCCTCTTTCAGCCATATCAAGGTTTTCAACAACTTTTGTTGGCTCCTGTTCCTTATCCTGGCCGATGAAACTGGATATGAAGTTCTTCATTATCTTGATACACATTTTTTTTTAGGGCATGATGTTGCCAGTTTGCACATCCAGAAAATTACAGAGCAGAAGTACTTTGAGTGAAGGGCGCAGGATAAAAAGATTCATCACGGACATCCTGCTCGAGTGATACTAGGCTCTTTAGCCGATGGGGTTTTCCCCTAACTCTAGTCAGCTTCACAATATTTACTAAGACCATAACCTATGTTACGGCACCTTCACTGACATATCTAAAATTGTCCTTTAACAGAGATTTCATCATAGTAAATCGGAAGTTAAACCATGAACAATTTCATCCACAGCACATATCTATTTTAACTATATGTCATATATGTTAAGCCGTTCAGGTGCATCTTCCTCATTGACAGGAATATAAACATTTAAGAGATTAATGATCATGTAAAAATGTTTCTGCTAGAAGTTCCATTTATGTGGTTGTGAGGAATATTACTCTGAACTGACCAATTTATGATTTGTGATAGTTATTTAGATTTTGGGTATATTCCAGGCCAAACAGTGAGCAGTATTGTAATAATTACACAACAGTCTTCACCCAAACAACATTGAGTTATCATATGCAGATAATGTTATCAGAAGGTGTGAGGAAAAGACCTATCAAAAGCATGACTTCACATTAATTGGTCCATGTCAATTTTCACTGATTTGATTGAGCTGCCTGTGGATTTTGTGCTAATGATGTGCAAATACAGCTGATTGCCTCAGGAGGACAATGACCTGTGTTAAATAGATATGAAGCTTTTGAAAGTCATATTGTGTTGCTCCTGAGGAGGGAAGTACAGCGTGTGGTGTGCAGTTAAACCCTGCTCAGTGAAGAAGTAAGTCAACAATGTGCGGTCTGCTCATTTGTAAGTTATTTCTCTAAGTGTACTGCTTATTGACTCTGAACAAACAAGTCCCAATTTTAATAAAGTTTAAGGTAAATTTTATTATCAAAGTACTTATACGTCACCATATTCAACCCTGAGATTTTCCTGCGGGCACACACAGCTAATGTATAGACAGTAACTATAACAGCATCAATGAACAATCAGCTAGAGTGCAGGAGACAACAAGCTGTGTAGATGCAAATATAAATAAATAGCAAAAAATAGTGAGAACATGAGGTAATGAAATAAAGAGTCCGCAAAGTGAGATCATTGGTTCTGGGAACATCTCAATGGATGGGCAAGTGACTGTAGTTATCCCCTTTAGTTCAAGAGCCTAATGGTTGAGAGGTAGTAATCTCAACTAATTTCATCAGTAGCTAGCAGAATTTAAAGCTAGCCTGAGCTGCTTGCAGTCAGCTTGCATCCTCTGAAGATGCAATGCATTTTGGCTAAGATAGGTGATGGAAGTTACAGATAATGTTGCCATAAGGACAAGGCATAGGAAAGAGTGGCTCAGTATTGTATTTGATGGAGTTTTGGAGGTCAGTGGAAGGTGTGAACTCTATGCAAGGGATGACACTACACAACACGATAAAGGCAGTGATAGAAGAGCACAGTGGTGGTTCAAATCAGGTGTCACATACGTGACCTGGATGCAATGCTGAAAAATGTTTAATATTCTCAAAAGTATAGTGAAGTTCAGGTAAATGCAAATGAGAATGATTTTACACACATTTACACTATCAGCCTCTGATCCTGCTCAATTCATCACGCTTGTCCAGTCACCTACTAAGAACACCCATTAAGCAGGACTTATATTTATATCAACACACACAAATTGCTTCCTCCAACAATTTGGATATCCAGCATCTGCAGACTTTCTTGTGCTCATATTTATATGACATATTTGGATTAACGAAGGATAAAGTAAGGGAGGCTGACCAAGAATGTGTTAGAAATAAACTTTCTGGTAAGTAACATGTGTGTAGACGGGGATTCTGCACCAGTGAATTGAAATTAGATAGAATTTGGACAATGTCATGGATAAGTATTCCTACTGATAGTACGGCTATATGGAATCAAATGTATCAGGAGTTGGTGAACAGTCAGTTTCAGCTTCAGCTCCATATCAAGATGATGGATGGATTAGCTGGCTTGTGAATGGAGTTTTCAATGGACACCAAAGGCAATTAGCTTTGGTTTTCCCAGCATCTGGCTGTTGTCGGTGATCTAACAGATAGCTTTAGGTAGCTTCCTCTTCTTCTCCCCCCTCCTCAAGGTGCTCACTTACCCACTCTGCAGCACCTCATCCACTGTTACAGGGCAAGGACTGAGGTCTCAAGATAGAGAGCTGAGCAGCAAATAAGCTGCTGGACTCCTCAAGACCAGTCTGGGCACCAGAATCATTGCTCTAGCAGACCACGGGACTCAGGCAGAAGAGTGGGCAAGTTCACACTGAAGGCATTATGACTGCTATCAAAGTGTCAAGCTTTATTGTGCATGGTGCATGTCTATGATCATGCACAAAACTGAAAACCCTTTCGGTTGTGGACTACATTGGAGTTGATTTGAATATTTGCAATGCAACACGTGTGTACTTAGCAGCATTCTGCTCCAAGGGAACAGCTTGAAACCTTTGTGATGCATAAAGTCTCCAGCTCTAGCAAATAGGAATGAAAACTAGTCAACTGCCCTGGAGTGGAGAACTTCTGTAGCTTCATACAAGACTATTCTGGTTTTATTTTTGGTTTATTATTGTCACATGTAATAAGATACAGTAAAAAGATTTGCAATGGCCATAGGGTTGACTTTGACGGCGCAAAACCGCTGTGTCGCACCAGTGGCCTTGGGATCGCCTGGTAAAGGAAGCCATTCAAATAAAACTAGCAGAAAAGAATTTTAACAAAGACAAAGGTCCCAAAGCCACTTCAAGCACTATATCTGTATCCTTCCATGCCTTGCCTATTTAAGTGCCTGTCTAAATAAACACTGTGATTGTATCTGTCTCCACTGTTCCCACTAGCAGTAAATTACAGCTACTGACCACAAGAACTTTTCCCTCAAATTCACATTAAAGCTCCTTCCTCTGTCTCTCCATAAACCTGTTGTAACTGCCCATATTGCCACTGGAATTTAGGGCAGTAATGAAGGTCCTCCGTCTCAGTCTGTCCATAGAACCACACACAAATACATAAGGATACTTCACTGCTGTTCCCATAACAATTCTTTTAACAGTCAGGGTTATTAGCCCTGAGTTGAACCCCCAAACCTGGAGGATCGGTGGACCACTCTTGACTTGCTTGACATGGGTGACCTTACCAAGAGCCAAAGCATGAGGCCCTGACTCCAGCTAACATGGCTGTCTGGGCCATTGATGCACAGAAGCCTCCAAACCCTATGACAAGATTGTGATCCTCTTAGATACTTTAAACCTCAGCCCTTGATTGTTTTGGTAGCATCCTTGGAATAACTCACAAGTGAATATTCTGTAAAGGATAGTTGTAGTTGTAATCAACTTAAAGGGACTGATTTATAAAATTTGAAAAGAACATGGTTGCCCCATCTCTCCTTCTGCTGCTAGTTTTTGGTCACTTTCTGTTTTCTACTAAATACATACAAAGCTTAGTTTAACTGTAATTAGTTTTTCTGTTAGCTACTAGTCTCAATCATAAAGGTCATTGGAATTCAAGTCATATTTATGAAGCAATTTTCACCACTGCACTTTTCTCCAGGGTTTAGATTGCTTCATAAAATATGGCCCTTTAGACCTGGAAAGATCTTTCTAATGAGCAGTATCAGTCAGTTATGCTCAGAAGCCAGAGCTTGGTTTTGCAATAGGAGAATAAGAATAAGTGGGGATGATAGAAGAATTTCAGCTGGTGGAAATAAAGCTTTTACTTAAATCTCTGGTTGTTACTTATTCCATCAAATCTATGCAAATTATTGTTAAGACATCAAGGATTATGCTGCCAAGTAATTACTGTGAGGAATAGGAAAGTAACTGAAGTCCAAAAGAAAGCAGGGATCTGAGAGCCAGTACAGGGGAAAGTATCTTAACAACAAAATTCCAACTGTGCAGTAATAAGCCATGCAATAATGATAAATTGTTAAATAATAATAATTGGAGGAACACAGCAGGCGTTTCAGGCCAAGATGTCGACTGTACTTTTTTCCATAGATGTTGCCTGGCCTACGGAGTTCCTCCAGCATTTTGTGTGTGTTGCTCGGATTTCCAGCATCTGCAGATTTTCTCTGGTAAGTACTGTGATAGTAATTTGTGGCTTAGATTGTGTCTTATTCATATTGACACTGAACTGCATCTTGCTTCCATTCTTTTTATTCTTTTATATTTTATTTTTCTTTTTGTTCTTTTATTCTGTTATTCTTTTATATTTTAATGTCTTTTTTGGTAGAGCACAAACTGGTGACATATACAAATGCAAACCCGAAACATCAACTGTCTACTCCTTTTCATAGATGCTGCCTGACATGCTGAAGAGCCCCAGAGTATGTGGTACTCTGGATTTCCAGCACCTCCAGAGTCTCTTGTGTTTATAGTTCTATAGTGTACAACAGATTGAATCCCTTCCTTTTCATACTTGCTTTATTTGCATAACCTCTGTCCTTAGCTTCCAATTGGTTAGTGGCGGTTGGTTGCATGTTAACAACATGCAACAGCTTATTGACTGAGGATGGAGTTACCTTCCTTTTGGAGTAGTGGGATAAAGATGGAACCACTTCCATCTTTGAACAAACAGTGGTGAAAGAAGCTCAGTCCAATGAAAATCAATATCAAAGATTGCAAGAGCCCATAAAGACAGTTCCTTTGTGTCAGCACCTCACATACAACGTAATGAGTCCCAAGCTTCAGGAGCTGTAACATGTCTGAAGTGTGCCTTCTGTCTTGTCCATCATAATTAGCAACTTCGGAGGAGACGCTTAGTTTCTCTATGAAAACATAATGACTATTTTAATGAGAATGACTAGAAATTCGGGAACTAATTCTTTACAAACACAAGACCTTCTTATCCATCACATCACATCTCTAAAAGAGAAAAGCAGATTTAGTGAGTTAGTTAGAGATTTATCGTCATTGCCAAGGACATCAAGATTGCAGTGTTATTCCATTCAGTGCAAAAAAAATACTGGCAATTCAATTACTAAAACACAATGACTATATTTAACATTTGAGCTATTTAGAATGACATCTAAGTTACAACTGAATTAAAAACAAACAACTTTAAAATTAAAAAGAAACAGTGACTGTCCCATTCAAGTTTTGCACTTGCTCATGTTATAAATACAATCATTAAGTGTAAAATAGCTTCAAGAATTATGCCCATGAATTACATGCCTTTGAACTAAGTGTAGAAGGGGGAGGGCATTATTTAGTTGCATGACAGCTCTGGGCATAGAAGTTGTCTTTCAGACTGGAAGTCTGTGCAGAGACGTTTCTGTATCTCCTGCTGGATGGTAGGGGAATGAGCAGCTGGGATGAGTCCATAACGATCTTGCATGAGCTGTAGATTGTTTCCATATCTGGTAGTTGCATCCCAGTGATGTTCTGTGCAGTCCCGATCTATGTGCTGTTAGAACATAGAACATAGAATAGTACAGCACAGTACAGGCCCTTCGGCCCACAATGTTGTGCCGACTCTTAACTCCTGCCTCCCATATAACCCCTACCTTAAATTCCTCCATATACTTGTCTAGTTGTCTCTTAAATTTCGCTAGTGTATCTGCCTCCACCACTAACTCAGGCAGTGCATTCCACGCACCAACCACTCTCTGAGTGAAAAACCTTCCTCTAATATTCCCCTTGAACTTCCCACCCCTTACCTTAAAGCCATGTCCTCAGAGCAGCGGTGCCCTGGGGAAGAGGCGCTGGCTGTCCACTCTAACTATTCCTCTTAATATCTTGTACACATCTATCATGTCTCCTTTTATCTGCCTTCTCTCCAGAGAGTAAAGCCCTAGCTCCCTTAATCTCTGATCATAATGCATACTCTCTAAACCAGGCAGAATCCTGGTAAATCTCCTCTGTACCCTTTCCAATGCTTCCACATCCTTCCTATAGTGAGGCAACTAGAAATGGACACAGTATTCCAAGTGTGGCCTAACCAGAGTTTTACAGAGCTGCATCATAACCTCGCAACTCTTAAACTCTATCCCTCGGCTTATGAAAGCTAACACCCCATAAGCTTTCTTAACTACCTTATCTACCTGTGAGGCAACTTTCAGGGATCTGTGGACATGTACCCCCAGATCCCTCTGCTCCTCCACACTACCAAGTATCCTGTCATTTACTTTGTACTCTGCCTTGGAGTTTGTCCTTCCAAAGTGTACCACCTGACACTTCTCCGGGTTGAACTCCATCTGCCACTTCTCAGCCCACTTCTGTATCCTAACAATGTCTCGCTGCAATCTTCGACAATCCTCTACATTATCCACAACACCACCAACCTTTGTGTCATCTGCAAACTTGCCAACCCACCCTTCTACCCCCACATCCAGGTGGTTAATAAAAATCACGAAAAGTAGAGGTCCTAGAACCGATCCTTGTGGGACTCCATTAGTAACAACCCTCCAATCCGAATGTACTCCCTCCACCACGACCCTGTGCTTTCTGCAGGCAAGCCAATTCTGAACCCACCTGGCCAAACTTCCCTGGATCCCATGCCTTCTGACTTTTTGAATAAGCCTACCATGTGGAACCTTGTCAATTGCCTTACTAAAATCCATGTAGATCACATCCACTGCACTACCCTCATCTATATGCCTGGTGACCTCCTCAATGAACTCTATCAGTCTTGTTAGACACGATCTGCCCTTCACAAAGCTATACTGACTGTCCCTGATCAGACCATGATTCTCTAAATGCCCATAGATCCTTTCTCTAAGAATCTTTTCCACCAGCTTTCTCACCACAGACATAAGGCTCACTGGCCTATAATTACCCAGACTATCCCTACTACTTTTTTTGAACAAGGGGACAACATTCGCCTCCCTTCAATCCTCCAGTACTGTTCCCGTGGAGAACGAGGACATGAAGATCCTAGCCAGAGGCTCAGCAATCTCTTCCCTTGCCTCGTGGAGCAGCTTGGGGAATATTCCGTCAGGCCCCGGGGACTTATCCATCCTAATGTATTTTAATAACTCCAACCCCTCCTCTCCCTTAATATCAACATGCTCCAGAACATCAACCTCACTCACATTGTCCTCACCGTCATCAAGTTCCCTCTCATTGGTGAATACTGATGAGAAGTATTCATTGAGGACCTCGCTCACTTCCACAGCCCCCAGGCACATCTTCCCACCTTCATCTCCAATTGGTCTGACCTTTACTCCTGTCATCCTTTTGTTCTTCACATAATTGAAGAATACCTTGGGGTTTTCCTTTACCCTACTCACCAAGGCCTTCTCATGCCCCCTTCTTGCTCTCCTCAGCTCCTTCTTAAGCTCCTCTCTTGCTACCCTATATTCCTCAATAGACCCATCTGATCCTTGCTTCCTAAACCTCATGTATGCTGCCTTCTTCCACCTGACTAGATTTTCCACCTCACTTGTCACTCATGGTTCCTTCACCCTACCATTCTTTATCTTCCTCACCTGGACAAATTTATCCCTAACATCCTGCAAAAGATCTCTAAACATTGACCACACGTCCATAATACATTTCCCTGCAAAAACATCATCCCAATTCACACCTGCAAGTTCTAGCCTTATAGCCTCATAAGTTGCCCTTCCCCAATTAAAAATTTTCCTGTCCTCTCTAATTCTATCCTTTTCCATGATAATGCTAAAGGCCAGGGAGCGGTGGTCACTGTCCCCCAGATGCTCACCCACTGAGAGATCTGTGACCTGACCCGGTTCGTTACCCAATACTAGATCTAGTATGGCATTCCCCCTAGTCGGCCTGTCAACATACTGTGACAGGAATCCGTCCTGGACACACTTAACAAACTCCTCCCCGTCTAAACCATTGGAACTTATCAGCTGCCAATCAATATTAGGGAAGTTAAAGTCAACCATGATAACAACCCTGTTATTTTTGCACCTTTCCGAAATCTGCCTCCCAATCTGCTCCTCGGTATCTCTGCTGCTACCAGGGGGCCTATAGAATACTCCCAATAGAGTAACTGCTCCCGTCCTGTTCTTGACTTCTACCCATACTGACTCAAAAGAAGATCCTGCTACATTACCCACCCTTTCTGTAGCTGTAATAGTATCCCTGACCAGTCATGCCACATCTCCTCCCCTTTTCCCCACTCTCTATCCCTCTTAAAGCACTGAAATCCAGGAATATTGAGAATCTATTCCTGCCCTGGTGCCAACCAAGTCTCTTAAATAGCCACTACGTCATAATTCCATGTATGTATCCAAGCTCTCAGTTCATCACCTTTGTTCCTGATGCTTCTTGCATTGAAGTACACGCACTTTAGCCCTTCTACCTTACTACCTTCACACCCTATATTTTGCTTCTCTTTCCTCAAAGCCTATTTATATGTTAAATCTGGCTTTACTCCATGCACTTCTTCCACTGCTCTATCGCTCTGGGTCCCATCCCCCTTGTAAATTAGTTTAAACCCTCCCGGACCATGCTAGCAAATCTATCTGCAAGGATATTGCTTATCTTATTGCAGCTAGTGCACCATACTGCCATGCGGTCAGTATGTTCTCAATTATACATCGATAAAGGTTTACCAGCAGCTTTTGGGGCTGATTTGCTCTCTTTAAGCTCTGAAGATAGCATGGGTGCTACTGAGCCTTCCCTAGTTTACAGTTTACAGGCAACTGAGGACCAGGTTCCAACAAAACAATCTCATGATCTAAAGAAAGGATCTTAAACTTCACTGTGGATTTTTTAAACCTGAAATATTTTACACCAGAGTTTTACATCCTTGAACATACTTCATCAATTTATTTACATTAATAATTATGATATTGAACTCCAGGCAAGAAAATACAATTAATATTGGTCAAATATAAAGATAATATACATATATATGCCTTTTCTATTAAAAAGTAAATTCAATGTGACAAGCTGTAATTTCAGAAATGCCTCAAAATGTTAAGTCATTATAAATTGAATTTTAAACTTCTTTTGACCCCTCTACTTACTGTAAATTGTCAGACTGTTTATTCAGCACGCAATACTGGATAAACTGAACTTTCAATTAACTAAATTTTGGGAAACTGAAGTAATCAAAGTGACACAAGGTTAGAACATTATTCCTTCGTCATCCTTCTGCCCATCCGTATTTTGAATTTGGAATACTCTGTTCATTGATAGTTTCCAAATATACTGTTATTATAAACCAGATATGAGGTGGGAGCACAAAGTTCAAAATACGTACATTATCAAAGTATGTTTACTATATGCAACCCTGAGATTCATTTTCTTACAGTCAGAATTCATGAAAAAACCCTCACCACAAAGACTGTCATCTATTCATTGTGAGAAAACAAAGAACAAATCGTGCAAACAAACAATCTATAGAACATGAACCAAAAAGTAAGTCCACAGCCACATAGCCAGTTCAGCACTGCAGCTAGTTCAAGGAGTCCGATGGCTGCAGACCACTGCTGTGGAACCAGGTTCAGTGTGAGGCAAGGGTTGATGGTTGTGGGCCACTGCTGTGGAACCAGGTTCAGTGTGAGGCAAGGGTTGATGGTTGTGGGACACAGCTTTGGAACCAGGTTCAGTCTGAGGCAAGTGTCAATGGTTGCAGGCCACCACTGCAGAGTCAGTTCAGTACTAAGGCCTCTTGGAGTAGTGAGTTCATTCTCCGCCCTTGGCCTTGATGCCTTCGTATTTTTAACTTGGCTCGGTGCTTAAATTGGCATGTTATCAGTTTGTTATCTGGTCTTGGGTTTGGGCCTGGACCCCACTGTTTCAGTTTGGCCAGAAGATTCAGTCCTTGGACTGAGTTTTCAGTCTCATATCCATTGCTATCTGTAACTCCAGTGCTTCATGAACTTGGTCATGTCTTTATGCTCTTGCTTTCGGAAGTGTAACCCAGGTTAATTAAACCCAAAGTTGTAATGTTAGAATGCTCCAGCTGTGGAGAGATGAAGACGAGGTTTACCTAACTTTAAAAAAGAACTTGGTGGTGAAAAAAAGCTATGCGAGAAGGAGGCATGGCTGATACAGTGCAGGAAAACGAGAGAAACGCAGTGAACTATTAGAAAATAAATGTATAAATTGTTAACAGTGGAATTAGTAGTGAGTATCTGTACCTTACTTACTTGAAAACCTCAGGGTGAAACCCCTGGAGGAGAGATGATAGTGACAAAAGATCTATTGGAGTTACAGCTACAACAAAGCAGCAGCTGTAGCGAGACAATATCGGCAGAAATGAACGTCCAAGATCTCTGCCATGCAACCAGGAATTAGTTCTGTTAAATTACACCGAGGGATTTGGTCAGGTTTTTCTTTTGGGTAAGTACTGTGAATTGACTTTCCATGGATGATCAACTATTTCATCCAACCAAACAAGATGGCAAGCCACCCAAGAAGAACCATCGGGGGAACAAAATGTTTCGTGACATAGAGGATTTAATACGGCTGGATGTACCAGTTCATTTTCATTCGAAGGATCTGAACTTGATTTTCTGTGAGAACGGATTATTTTTACAAAGACTTTGATAAGTTACTGAATGAGATTTACTTTGTTTAAAGAGGGTGATATTGGTGAATTGCTGTGAAAGGAGTTGAGCTGTATAGATATATCATTTTTGAATTTGAATTTCAATTTATAGATATACTGACGAACTGAAAATAAAGTTAATCATAATATTTAAGAATAGGAATTCAATTAGTTTTCTAAAAAAAAGGGAAAGTTTAGTCTGTAAACTTTTAAATGGGGAATAACACTAGATCTAATTAGTTAGAGGAATTGGAGTAACAAAGGTTATTCCAATGAATATCACTGATTCTAGCCAAGCAGGAATTTGTTTTTTGTTGATATCTGAGATTTGGAACTTAAACAGATGTTGGAATTTTGAATTGTTCTTATTCATGGAAATGTTTTGAATATATTGCTTTTGTTGGATTGTATGGTGCATTTATTTATAAAGTGGCTTTAATAAAGTTTATATTAAGTATTATCATCAACTAGACCATTTTCCTTCCCATAGCCAACTAAGTCAGAAATCAGGTTCTCAGATAGATTTGAGCCTTAGGTTCAGGTAGGTGTTAACTGTGTGGAATAGAAATCTACCCTTATGATTGAACACCTTTCTAAATTCAGCACTAGCATTCAGAAATGATTCATCCCTTTGCTACAGTACTTAGTTCTGCTAAAGGGTGGCTGACCCGAAGTGTTTATTGTTTCCCTTTCCATGGATTCTGGCTGATATGTTAGGGGTTTTCAGTATTATCTATTTTTATTTCAGATATCCATCTGCAGGTTTTTAAAATTTTCATTCTTAGATTTTATTGTTTAAAATTATTTTAAGATGTTGTACGCTCAAAATAGGAGATTCCCTAAAAAAGGAATTTAAAAAAACGTTGTTAAGAGGAAGTGTAACTGTATAGTATTGATATTGAAAAAAAACATTGATGATCAGCTTCATCAGATTGAGGTAAAAAATACTTTTTAAGGAAGGCTGGTAACTGAAAAGACTGAAGACTTGCCAAGGAAGAAGCAGAAATTCATTTCTGATAGGGCAGTCATTCTGGACACAAACTGACTTTGAATGCCATCAGTGCATCATGTCAGTATTTAATTCCATTGTGACTACAAGCCGCAGGTTTATCTGATTATTACTTCTGAAACCAGCAGGACAAATCTGCTGCTTTGAGGTGTGTGCGTGTTTGACAGACAGTGAGAGGGCAAGCGTGAGAGTGTATGCCAATTAGAGTACATGTGTGTGTATTTGAAAGTGTGTGAATGTGTCAGTGTATGTGTGTATGTATGTATGTATGTGCATGGTTGTGCATGTGTGTGGTTTTACTAAAATGTTTAGACTGCTGAGAATACCAATGCTGGAGTGTGGAGCTATGAGTTCACATCCTGCTTTGACTACATTTCATTTCCTGCGTGCAAGTTTGCAATTCACATTTTACAGCCAAAACCTTGAACATAGCCCAAGGAAGGCCATACATTTCTTGATTCAGCTATGGTATGTGGATGCTGCTGTCACACCTGGCAGTATTGCCCTTGTCTATTGGCCTGGAGAAGTCATAGTCATAGTCATAGTCATACTTCATTGATCCCGGGGGAAATTGGTTTTCTTTACAGTTGCACCATAAATAATAAATAGTAATAGAACCATAAATAGTTAAATAGTAATATGTAAATTATGCCAGTAAATTATGAAATAAGTCCAGGACCAGCCTGTTGGCTCAGGGTGTCTGACCCTCCAAGGGAGGAATTGTAAAGTTTGATGGCCACAGGCAGGAATGACTTCCTATGACGCTCAGTGTTGCATCTCGGTGGAATGAGTCTCTGGCTGAATGTACTCCTGTGCCCAGCCAGTACATTATGTACTGGATGGGAGACATTGTCCAAGATGGCATGCAACTTAGACAGCATCCTCTTTTCAGACACCACCGTCAGAGAGTCCAGTTCCATCCCCACAACATCACTGGCCTTACGAATGAGTTTGTTGATTCTTTTGGTGTCTGCTACCCTCAGCCTGCTGCCCCAGCACACAACAGCAAACATGATAGCACTGGCCACCACAGACTCGTAGAACATCCTCAGCATCGTCCGACAGATGTTAAAGGACCTCAGTCTCCTCAGGAAATAGAGATGGCTCTGACCCTTCTTGTAGACAGCCTCAGTGTTCTTAGAACAGTCCAGTTTATTGTCAATTCGTATCCCCAGGTACTTGTAATCCTCCACCATGTCCACACTGACCCCCTGGGATGGAAACAGGGGTCACCGGTACCTTTGCTCTCCTCAGGTCTACCACCAGCTCCTTAGTCTTTTTCACATTAAGCTGCAGATAATTCTGCTCACACCACATGACAAAGTTTCCTACCGTAGCCCTGTACTCAGCCTCATCTTCCTTGCTGATGCATCCAACTATGGCAGAGTCATCCGAAAACTTCTGAAGATGACAGGACTCTGTGCAGTAGTTGAAGTCCGAGGTGTAAATGGTGAAGAGAAAGGGAGACAAGACAGTCCCCTGTGGAGCCCCAGTGCTGCTGATCACTCTGTCGGACACACAGTGTTGCAAGCACACGTACTGTGGTCTGCCAGTCAGGCAATCAAGAATCCATGATACCAGGGAAGCATCCACCTGCATCGCTGTCAGCTTCTCCCCCAGCAGAGCAGTGCGGATGGTGTTGAATGCACTGGAGAAGTCAAAAAACATGATCCTCACAGTGCTCGCTGGCTTGTCCTGTTGGGCGTAGACACGGTTCAGCAGGTAGATTATGACATCCTCAACTCCTAGTCGGGGCTGGTAGGCGAACTGGAGGGGATCTAATTGTGGTCTGACCATAGGCCGGAGCAGCTCCAGAACAAGTCTCTCCAGGGTCTTCATGATGTGGGAGGTCAACGCCACCAGTCTGTAGTCATTGAGGCCGCTGGGGCGCGGCGTCTTCGGCACAGGGACGAGGCAGGACATCTTCTACAGTACAGGAACCCTTCGGAGCCTCAAGCTCATGTTGAGTACATGGCAAAGTACTCCACGTAGCTGAGGGGCACAGGCTTTGAGCACCCTGGTACTGACACCATCCGGTCCTGCAGCCTTGCTTGGGTTGAGACGTTTCAGCTGTCTTCTCACCTGTTCAGCCATGAAGCCCACCGTGGTGGTTTCGTGTGGGGGAGGGGTGTAGTCATGACAGCAGGGTGGGGGACTGTGAGGAGGGGTAGGAGGGGAGAGTAGAATATGTGTTGGTTGGGGGCCGACAACAGATGGCTCATGTGGGAGATGGGCAGGGGTCACAATGTCAAATCTGTTAAAGAACAGGTTAAGTTCATTGGCCCTGTCCACACTGCCTTCCGCTCCTCTGTTGCTAGTTTGCCGAAACCCAGTGATTGTCCTCATCCCCCTCCAGACCTCTCTCATGTTGTTCTGCTGGAGTTTCCACTCAAGCTTCCTCTTGTACATGTCTTTAGCCTCCCTGATCCCGGCTTTCAGGTCCCTCTGTATTGCCCTCAGCTCCTCCCTCTTTCCATCTCTAAACGCCCTCTTTTTAGCCTTCAGGATGTCCTTAATGTCCTTTGTCACCCATGGCTTGTTATTTGAAGGTAGTATTGACACAAAAGACTGTGGATGCTGGAATCTGGAGCAGCAAACAAATTGCTGGAGGAACTCAATAAGTAAGTCAGCATCTATGGAGGGGAATGGACAGTCAACATTTCAGATCAAGTCTCTTCATCTAATACAAATAAAGGGTCTTGACCCAAAATGTTGACTGTCCATTTCCCTCCATTGATGCTACCTGACCTGAAGCTTATGCTGAGCTGCCTTTATGACAACTGGATGGTTTGCTTGGGCTTTAAAGGTGCACTGATCATTGTCTCTTGTATAGTAACTCCAAGCTCTTTATATTTAAAATGTCAAAATAAGAGGTTTTAAAGACTTCAAAGAATGTTCATATTGATCCAGAATGAATGGACTTCATAAGGAAACTTTTGATAATTGGCAAGGAATTTAAGAAACGATGAAGAACAGTGTGTACTTTATATAATTAGCTGTTGTTATCTGAACTCATTGATTCAAGACAAAGGTTCGATAGTAAATCTCAAAAAGATTTTGCATATACACTTGAAAGGGAAAATGTACAGAGCCCTAGAGAAGAATCAGATTAAATGAATAACTTTCAAAAAGACCTAAGGCACTTACTGTAGGTGATAGGTTGAAAGGCTGCTTTCTGCCCTAGAGGATTCTGCAATTCGATATCATAATGGATTCAGTGAGCAGGTCCAAAAATGGCAGAAGGTTCTTATTAAATCTGCCTTCAGTTGCAATAGGCAGTGGTCTAGGAGTTCTTTGCTGTGAAAGGGATCTGTGCCAGTTTGGTATGAGGCTGCTTTTTGCATCACATGATAGGGCTACCAGTCTGCTGTGGAGGGGGAGATTAGTAGCGAGACGGCTGAAGAAGTTGAGTAATTATCAAATGGAGTGGGAGAAAAGCACGGATAGGAGGATAGGAAAATATGCAAAGCTACACAGAAATGTTCCTAGTAAGGCTGTGAAATAAACACCAGTGGGTGCAAAGGCAGGCCAGTGGTGTACTCCAGTGCTCTACATTCCTCAGAATTCAACCCCTAAACAAGCACGCACAACACCTGAGACCAAGTCTCAATGGCCGATTCATTTACCTCCAGATTATGTCTGAAAATTAGCTGTAGGAAAATCTGGGCTCACCTCCGTTTCATTATTATGCTCTCCCTCCAACTCTTTCTTTTCTAAACTGATTTCCATCTCATCTAAAACAAGGGGGTTGTCAATGCAAAGAACGCATCTCAAAACTCTTCGCTGAAAAGCAAGACGTACCACCAGAATAGGTCTACAGCAAATGCAGTCTCACTGGCTCTCCATTCGGCCTTGGACCACAGCAATACATATGTCAGGCTGCTGTCTATTGATTACAGCTCAGTGTTCAATTCAGTCATCCCCTCAGCAGAAATCAAAAAGCTTCAAAACATAAGGTTCTGTACCTTCCTCTGCAACTGGATCCCTGAATTCCTCATCAGGAGACCAAAATATGCTGCATCCTGGTCCCAAAATATTGATGCAATTATGAAGAAGGCACACCAGCGGCTATATTTCATTAAGAGTTTAAGGTGATTTGGTAGCCAACAAAGACTCTAGAATGAGAACATTCTAGCTGGTTGCATCACAGAATGGTATGGAAGGGCTACTGCAAAGAGTGGGAAAAAGTTGCAGAGGATTGTAAGCTCAGCCAGCTCCATCTTGGGATCCAGCCTCCCCACCATCGAGGACATCTTCAAAAGGTGATGTCTCAGAAATGTGGCATTAGTCATCAAAGGACTCCACCATCCAGCACATTTGTCCTCCGCTCAAACAAGAGAATATCTGCAGGTGCTGGAAATCCAAACAACACCCACAAAATGCCAGAGAAACGCAGCAGCCAGGCAGTGTCTATGGAAAAGAATACAGTCACGGTCTCGGGCCTAGACACTTCATCAGGACTGGGAAAAAAAATGAGGAGTCAGAGTAAGAAATTGGGGGGAGGGAAGGAAGAACACAAGGTGATAGGTGAAACTGGGAGGGGTGAAGTAACGAGCTGGGAAGTTGATTGGTGAAAATGTTACAGGGCTTGAGAAGAGGGAGTCTGATAGGAGAGGGGAGAAGACCATGGAAGAATGAAAAGGGGGAGGAGCACCAGAGAGAGGTGATGGCGGGCATGGAGATAAGCTGAGAGAGAGGGAAAGGGAATGGGGAAGGTGGGGGCATTACTGGAAGTTCAAGAAATCGATGTTCATGCCATCAGGTTGGAGGCTACACAGATGGAATATAAGGTGTTGTTCCTCCACCCTGAGTGTGGCCTCATTGCAACACTACAGAAGGCCATGGCCCGACATGTTGGTACAGGAAAGGGAAGCGGAATTAAAATTGGTGGCCACTGGGAGATCCTGCATTTTCTGGCAGACGGAGCATAAGTGCTTGGTGAAGTGGTCTCCCAATCTGCTTCAGGGCTCTCCGATAAACAGGAGGCCACACTGCGAGCACCGGATACAGTAGCTGACCCCTTCAGGCTCACAGATGAAGTGTCACCTCACCTGCAAGGAATGCTTGGGGTTCTGAATGGTAGTGAAGGAGGAGTTGTAGGGGCAGGTGTAGCACTTGTTCTGCTTGTAAGGATAAGTGCCGGGAGGGAGATCAGTGGGGAGGGACAAATGGACAATGGAGTCACATAGGGAGTGATCCCTGCGGAAGGCAGAATATGGGTGGGTGGGAGTGAAAAATCACTTGGTGGTGGGATCCCGTTGTAGATGGTGAAAGTTACAGAGAATTATGTGCTGGTCGTGGTGATTAGTGCGGTGGCAGGTGAGGACAAGAGGAACTCTGTCTGTGGTGGGGTGGCGGGAGGATAGGGTGAAGCAGACAAATGCGAATGGAAGAGGTGCGGTTGAGGGCAGCATTGATGATGGAGGAAGGAAAGCCCTTTCTTTGAAAAAGGAGGACATCTTCTTAGCTCCTGAATGAAAAGCCTCATCCTGAGAGCAGATGTGGCGGAGACAGATGAATTGAGAACAGCGGATGGCGTTTTTTTTTTACGAGTAACAGGGTCTTCTTATTGCTAGTATCAGGAGTGTGAAGACTCAGCATTTTAGAAATAGCATTTTTTTCTCTGCTATCAGATTTCTGAATGGAAAATAATCCCTGACTATCTTTGCTCACTTTTTGCACCTACATATTATTTTGATGTACTGTATTTATATATGATATTTCTTATAGTATATTTTATGTATTGCATTGTACAGCTGCTGCAAAACAACTAATTTCACGACTTATGTCAGTGATAAGCAACCTGATACTAATTCTGAGATCACTGGGGGAGCAGGGGTTGGACAGACTGATGGAGAGATGATTGGAGTGCAGATTGGTGCTGTGGATAAGATATGGATGGTGGGGTAGGAATAGAGAGTGTCAGGGAATAGCAGTAGATTATGTAGGGGGTTTGGAAGGATGTGTATGATTATGTGTATCTGGGTGTGTTTGAACGTGAGTGGATGGTGTGGGAATGTAGAGAGTGTGTGTCTATCCATTGGGAGGGACTTAATTTAGGTGGGGTGTGCCTCCACTGCAGCATGTGGATTTTTTAAGGAACATGGGAGTAGCTTTAACCATCCAATTTTACTTCCTCCAGTGTTCAGGACCCATATCATTTGTCAAATTTTCTTGAAAGATTAATAAGAAAAGCAGTGAATTGTATGATGTATGCAGATTAATATCTCTACACACTTCTGATATCTCTTGTGTGTACATGAAACACGTACACTCAGAAAATGCATTTATGGAAATACTCCCAATTGCAGCCTATAATCTGCTTTCTTATTAAATCTGATCACAGAAATTGTTAGACTTTGTGATAGAATTTCAATGAGCCTTTCTGAACTACTTTGAACTGAGTTGCAATAGTTAGATCTCATTAACTTTTCTTCATTTTCTTTAGTTTTAATGGAAACAAATGCACAAATAAATACAAGAAAATCTGCTGATGCTGGAAATCCAAGCAATGCGCACAAAATGCTGGAGGAACTCAGCAGGCCAGGCAGCAGCTATGAAAAAGAGTAAGCAGTTGATGTTTCAGGCCGAGACCCTTCATCAGGCAAGCAGGCTTTTTCCACTGAGGTTGCTTGAGACTACAACCAGAGGTCATGGGTTAAGGTGAAAGGTCCTGATGAAGGGTCTTGGCCTGAAATATCGACAGGTTACTCTTTTCCCTAGATGCTGCCTGGTCTGCAGAGTTCCTCCAGCATTTTGTGTGAGTTGCTCGAATGAATGTTCCTTTGCATCTGCTGATCATTATTTTCTTATTCCTGGCAAATGTCCCTTGCTGTAATGAAAAATAGATGTGGAGCTCCTACTGAAGTAATTTCATCCAAGCTATTTGAAAATATATGTTTTGATTTTAGAATGCTTAGTTTTTGATAGCTATTGCTGACATCTACTAATGGTATTCATTTTGGCTCCATAATTCTTATGGGGAGCTTTAGAACAAAATCACGAATCATTGCTGCATGCAGGAATGCAATTCAGCACATCAATCTACTGTGCCCTTTAGTGGAGATACCCAGTCAGTCCCATTTACCCCTAGTGTGAACAAAGTCACTGGAAGGACACTGAAGCCACTCGATACAGAAGTGTGTTATTCAACAAAATGTGATGCTGTTGGAGGAAGTGGCCTCCCGGCTGAATACTACGTGGCATTTTTATATGCTAAAGGTCAAGGCAACAGCAGGACAATTTTACAATGTATCTACAATGCTTTCTTTGAATTATACACACCTCCGTCTTCACATCCACACTCCAGACACCCAAAATTATTGTTAATCAGCATTGTCTGGTTTGTAATCAACTCCAATCCAGAGCTCCAGGAAAAATACTGTTCAAGGCTGCATTTTAAATTCAATCTACAATCCACGTTCATGTCTAAAGACTGGTTGCTGGTGAAGTAAATATTTGCTATACACCTTAACTCCAGAAAATGTCCCCAACACCCATTTCCCCTATACCCCACATTATTTTCCTTCAAGAATCTATAGCGGCGTGATTGACTACTTTCAAAATTTTTGCTGACAGTGAGGTCCAGCTCACACTCTCTCTTTATTAATAAAAGCAACTTTTTTCTCACACACTGTCTGTATTTCTTTCTCCCATTACATCAAAGCTGAGTCCCTATTCCTTGAATCACTCGCTACTGATAATGTCCTCCTTCTGTTTACCTTACCTGTGTCCATCATGATTTTGGATTCACCAATCACATCTCTTTCCAGCCTTCTCTGCTCCAAGGCCAAGTTGAATTTTCAATTCTAACCTTGTAGCAGAAATTCCCTCATCCCATCACTTCATTTCTGAATATGGATGAGGATGCCAGCTTTGTCCTGCTGGTAACCCTCTTACCTTGAAATCTCTGCTTATACCTATTATGTATAACATTTCTCTGTCTGCAGAAAGGCACTTCCTAGGAGAATATTATGTTCTTCATGAATCCCACAACAATCAAGCTAAAAGTTCTTAAATGCTTAATATGTTTATCTTATGTCCATCGTGCTTTCAGCTTTTTGAATTAATTTTCACAGTCAATTTCACAGAAATTCCTCAAGATGTTAAACATAAAGTTAATTTGAAAAGCAGAAAACACAAAGCCATGAACATATTTTTCTTTTTGTCAACACTCTCTTAGCGAAAGAAAACAGACCTCTCCCACAGAGATTGATTTTAATTTTTTGTTGTGACAATGGCCATAGTTTCAAGCTAATAAACTCTCCTTCGACTCTACCTCCACCAGTACCACCTGAAGGAGAGACAATTCTCTGAAGTGCAGTTGGAATTCATCATGGAGACCTCACTTGCGGTATTTAAATTGGCAATCTGCATGGGAGAATTACCTCTTTGAATGAACTTTACACACTAATACTTGATAGCATGTTTCCCTCTTCTTATCCCCTCCTAAAAAGAATTTATAAGCAAATCTCTTTTCAGGAGACTTGGCTGCTCTGGAAAACAGATTTAGCAGAAATTGTTAATGTAGCCATCTGTGTGTTAAGAAATATTCGTAAAGGAATCTTACATACCAAAGTTTAGCAGGCCACCTGCACTTTTATTTTCTTGGCAATGTTCATACTAATAATATTTTAGATTATATATGAGATTAAATTACCCAATAATCTTTGCAGATTTATTTGTTACTGGCACAGATATACATTCATGTGGAAGTAGATTTGAAAAATATTTTGCATATGTGTGTCTTAAGAGCATTGAAATGTTGAAATATATCTCTGCTGAGCATACAGTGTAGTAGAGATTGTGAATTGCACAGAACTTTGGACACTTTGTTCTACCGGAGGCAAGGGGATTGAATTTCAGAAGCAGATTGTCCGAATGTCAGGTAAAGCCTCAGCAACTGTGGACAAACTTCCACTCAGAAAACGTTGGATGAGAAATTCCTTGTTGATGGCTAGTCCTGGATGTGTGGGAGAGGATCAGCTGTTGTGTTTAATCAAGTTTTGCATGTCTGACTTCCATGTAGTGAGTGGAATCTATTGCTATGGAGAAAGGTTGAAATTATTAATGCATAGTCTTGTAGTCCTCTGAATGTATGGATTATGTTTTTATTTCTACAATCACACAAGCACAATTGTTTAATGGAAAGCACTTCTCTTGAGCTTGTGACTGTTACCATAAGCTCATAAGACATCAGTGCAGAATTAGGCCATTCAACCTTACACCCTGGCTACTATTTAGAGGCCTATATATAACTACCATTAAGGTCTTTTTACCTTTGCTACTTCTTAACTTTACCCACAAAGATTCTATATCTTTTCATCCTATGTCACTTCCCTCAAAGTATATGATATCAGTTTTTACCAACAGAGCTACCCAACCCTCTCTGTCCAGCTGCCTGTCTTTTTGATAGGCTGTGATCTGCTTTCAACCATGACTCTGTGATGCCCACAAAGCCATACCTGCCAATTTCTAGCTGGGCTATATGCTCATCTACCTCATTTCATATACTTTCTGCATTCAAATATAAAATGTCCATTCCTGTATTCACTAACCTTCTTCTCAATTTTGTCTCCGTGTTGCCTGAAGTTAAATTCTTAACACTCTAAACTTTCAAGTGGCAGTAATCACCTGATCTGAGTACGTCCACATGACATTAAAAATCATTGAGTGCATTATTTAAAAATGGGTATGCAGAACTAAAGATCTCCATTTTAGAAATAGCACATTTTGAACTGTTCTAGCCACAGAACCAATAACAGGGATAGTGACTGAGTTGTTTTCTAAACGCATAGAACACCAGCATGAGTTCATCTAAAGATATAAAGATATCATGAAAGAAAAGATTAAAGATACCAGCATTTTTGCAGTTACCAGTAACCTATCTCCAGTCAACACACACACACACACACACACACACACACACGCACACACACACACACACACACACACACACACACACACACACACACACACACACAAAATGCTGGGGGAACTCAGCAGGCCAGGCAGCATCTATGGAAAAGAGTACAGTCGACGTTTCAGGCCAAGATCCTTCGACAGGGCATGCCTCCAGTGTTCAGATTGGCTTTGCTCTAGACTATACTACCATAGTACTATACTCCCGAAGGAGATAAGAGAGGCTACTCTGACCACAGCTGCTGCAAAGATTTTGAACAAAACTGAAGGCAATGATGGTTAGGGTGAAGCCTGTTGAGTGTGAGGAGCCAGGCCCAGCATAAGAGACAATGGCCATAGTTGTTCCAGGCCCACCACCTTACACTGATCTCAGTGTAGGAGTCCAATGTCCTATGGTCAACTATGTTCAGCCGTTTCATCAAAGACACTCTATGCACATAAGATCAGGCATCAAGATGTGTGCTGATGATTGCACTGCGCTGAGAGACGGTTTTGTGTTTTTATTTATAAAGCCATATGTAGCTGCAAGTAACAGGTTTTGTCCGCTATCCAGGCTTGGACTGATCAGTGATGAGTACCAAGGAGTGCCATTCAAAGACCAGCATAAGAAAGCTTAGTGTTCTAGTCCCCCCACACCCTTGCCATTCATTAGTATTATCATTGCCTTGCACAGTCTACACTCTGGAGGTCATCGCTGAACCAGAAAGAACTGGATGGATCCTAGTGGAAGACGGTGACACACTATAAAAGCAATTGTCTTGCATCCAGACTTTCAAGCACCTGCTCCCTACCTGCCTGGCCTGGTCACAGCCACAATAATCAGGTTATACAAGATAACATAACCTGCCTGTCTGCACTTCATCTAGTATCCCTCTATCATCAATGACCATGATTGTTGTATCTGTTAGTTACAGAATGTCCTGTAGTATTCATTGTGATTTTCAGAACTATCTCTCAAACATGCAAGTCTTATCCTCAGCATTAAGAAGGGCAATGGTAACAGACTTGTGTCTCATACCTTTGAGCTACATGCCATCATGATTTTGAAATGTATCAATATTCTTTCATTGCTGCAATGCCAAAATCCTGGATTTCTCTAGCAACACTTTGAAAGTAACTTTATCACATGGAATGCGAAGATTCATGAATACATATCATCACCTGCCCGAGGGCAGCCGTTGATGAGAAATGAATACCCGCCTTTTTAGTTACACCTATATACCGAGGATTAATTTGAAAAGAACACTCATCATATTAGGACATTGCTGCCCACTAGATCAGCCTCTCATTTGCTTGCTTGAGCATTCATCTTCTCATACCATCTCCCATCGTTCTGGGTTGAACTCTCTTCCCACAACACTGCAACATCTTCTGTCCTCGATTGCTTGAAAAGAGAAGGCCAATAAGTGCACATGGACAACTCCACTGTTAAGTTCTCCCTGGGTCATAATCAGCCATTTTGGAATTATTTTGGTAAATAACTAGAGATTTATGTGACTAATAGATGAGCAAAATTCTAAAACTAAAATTACTCTTCCTCTGCAGACTGGTTTTGCCTGGCCTTCGACAACTGAGTAAGTGGAGTTTTGTTTCTATTTGCATCCATGTGTGATTCCTCAGATTACCCTGCATTTTAGAGCACAGTGAAAACTGATAGTTGAGATGGGTGCCACGTTCCCTGAATCTGATCCGACTTGATGGTTCCCTTACCCGTTGAGAGTCAGCGGACCATTCTGGAGGATTGTTGCCATAGAGATCAAAGCATTTCTTGGGACCGTGTGTCAGTGCTCACTGTTCACATGATTTTCTCTTTGTTGTCCGCATTTGCAGCACATGCCAAAACTGATGGAAATTTTGAGTTGAGGTTAAACCTTCCACCCTCTGTCTGAAACTATCCCCCGCCAAACTCAGTATAAACCTTAGTCTGATTAGGAGATCATGTCTACTTCTATGCTAAATTCCCAAGAGGGTAGAATGTATGTAACTGCATATAATTTTTAAAGTATGTGTTCAGTCGTAGGACACAAAGATAGATTTACACAAAACACCTGTGCATCAAAATTGTAAACCCTATAAATCAATTCTGTCATGAAAAAGGAGTTTCTGTCCTTCTCCTGTGCTTGACTTTTGTGCAGGCACATTCTTTTCCTGTTATCTCTATGAGTATCCACTTGTTTGGGTATTAGAAGATGTGTTGAGTCTTGCAAACCGATGTGCAGCACATGTCCCATTGATTAGCGTAGGATGCACATGGAATGAAATCTGATTTATTTGTTTGACCTATTCACTGTGAGCTTGAATCAGGCTTGGACTAGTGTACTTGTTTCTCTTTGGTCAAAAAGTCATAGGTTCAAGCTGCTACCCAGAAGCATGAGTACATAATCTTCTTGGGTCTTATAAATTTGTCAGGAATCCATGGGCTATTCAGAGAAGAGCAGATGAGTCCGCTGTATATAGTGGTTAACATTTATCTCTCCACAGAAGAGGATTATTATTGTTTGGGATATTGATTTACATCAAATTTTTGCTGTCTTTCCCACAATTAAAATTGTACGTAATTGTGAAGAGTTGTATGTTGTCCCATAGTTCTAAAACATGCTATATAAATATAATTTGCTTCCTTCAAGAATTAATTTGCCTTTACATCAAGAATTATGCCCATGTTTTGCATGCCTATGGACTATGGGGAGATGGGGTGAGCATTGTTCAATTGCATGACAACCTCAGGGGGAATAAGTTATTTCTCAGTCAGGATGTCTGTGCAGAGATGTTTCTGTATCTTCTTCCAGATGATAGGAGATCAAACAAGTGGGGTGGAATGAGTCCATCGGGAGTTTGTAGATGTTTTCCATATCTGATAGATGTGTCCCAATGATGTTCAGTGCTGTCCTGCTCACCTGCTGAATAATATTTTGTGCTTTCTAGCTTTCTAGTGTGGTGAAGATAATGGATAACCGTGTGATTAAAGACTTTAGAGGGGAAGCAGGAAACAATTATTGATAGAGATCAATTTTCATTGAATTGAGAATTGCAATTGGTTGAGAATCAACACTTATGCTTGGAAGTTTGCATTGTTAGTGAAGCAATCATACTTAATGCTGGTGACCAATGATAGTTAATGTAGCACCCAGAGACTTAAAACTAAATGTTGAAATGAAAAGGGCTTTGATTTATGAGTAGATTCTTCAGTGATTCCTCCTCTTTATCCCCTGGAAATATCCACTAAGACACTCAGGACTCTGACATATGAGCCTAATACCTGATGTATGTGATAACACAATTTCAGTGGTGTAAAATTCATTGAAAACAGTAAAGTCTCGATATACTCAGTTGGTCAGGTAGCATCCGTGGAAAGAAAGTCAGACTTAAAATTTCAGTGTAATAACTTTTTATTAGAACTAGGGGAAGGATTAAAAACTGAATATATTTTAGGTTGCATGAAGAGCAAGACAAATGCTTGTGAGAGGCTGGAAGTCCAGAGAGACTGAATCAAAGGCATTCAGAGATATTTTCAGGTTCATAGTTCCTGATTAAAAAGGCCTTAAAGCTCTCCATTTATTTCTTGACAACAAACTTGACCAGTTCCCCTCCATCTGGCAGACACAAAATGCTGGAGTAACTCAGCAGGTCAGGCAGCATTTATGGGTCAAGTCCCTTCTTTAGGACTGGGAAAGGAAGTGGAAAACACCAGGACAAAAAGGTGGGGGAAGACGAAGAAGGATAGTTAAAATGTAGTAGGTGAAGCCAGGTGGGTGGGGTGGGTTGTGGCACAAGAGGAGGCCATGGACCCACATGTTGGAATGGGAATGGGAATTAAAATGTTGGGCCACTAGAAAGTTCAGCTTTTGGAGGATGGAACTGTGGTGCTCATTGAAAAGATCTCCCTAATTTTCACTGGGAGCACTGGATACAAAAGACAGAAGATATGCAGGTGAAGTGTTGCCTCATCTGGAAGGACTGTTTGGGGCCCTGAATGGAGGTGAGGAAGGAGGTGAATAGGCAGGTATAGCACTTTGGTTGCTTGCAGGGATAAGTGCCGGGAAGGAGATTAGTGGGGAGGGACAAATGGACAAGGGAATCATTGAGGGAGGGATCCCTGTGGAATGGAGAGATGGTGGGGGGGGGGATGTGGTGGCAAGGGTGTGTTTGGTGTTAAGATCTCTTTAGAGATGGCAGAAGTTGGGGAGAATGATGTGTTCACCCAATTCTCAGCAATTTCTCTTTCAGCTCATCTCAGTTTCTCAAAACTCAGACGTAGCCATGGGCACACACATGGGTCCCAGCTCTGCCTGCATTTTTTTGGACATGTTCCAAGTCTTCCTGGGTAATACTCCCCAACTTTTTCTACACTACGTTGACAATTGCATTGGTGCTGCTTCAAGCATTCATGCTGAATCCATCAATTTCATCAACTTTACCTTCAACTTCCACCTTGCCCTTAAATTCACTTGGTCCAATTCTGGCACCTCTTTCTCCTTTTTCGATCTCTGTGTCTCCATCACTGGAGACAAACTATCTACCGATATCTTTTATAGACACACCAATTCCCATGGCTTTACTGACTATACCTCTTCCCACCCTGCTTCCTGTAAAAATGTCATTTACTTTTCTCAGTTACTTTTGTCTCTACCACATCTGTTCCCAGGATGATTCTTTTAATTCCAGGGCATCCATCAGAGATGTCCTTCTTCAAAGAATGGGGTTCTTCTTCCTCCATCATTGATGCTGCCCTCACCCACATCTCCTTCCTTTCCCAGACGTCAGCGCTCACCCCATCTTTTCTCCACTTTAACAGGAATGGAGTTCCTTTTGTCTTCACCTGCCATTGCATGAGCCTGCACATCTATCACATCATTCTCCATAGCTTCTGCCATCTTCAACACGTCCCTACCATCAAACACGTCTCTACAGCCCCACTCTCCACCTTCCACAGGGCCAACTCCATCCATAATTCCCTTGTCCATTCCTCCCTCCCCACTAATCGCCCTCCCAGCACTTATCCCTGCAAATGGCAGAAGTGCTACGCCTGCACATTCACCTCCTCTCTCACCTCCATGCAAAGCCCCAAACAAACCTATCAGCTGAGGCAGCTCTTTGCATGTGAATCTGTTAGGGTGATCTATTTTATCCTGGTGTGGCCTCCTCTACATTGCTGAGACCCAATGTAGATCGGAGGACTGCTTGTCAAGCACCTCAGCTCCATCTACAAAAAACAAAATTTTCTGGTGGCCAACCATTTCAATTCCTATCCCCATTCCTGTTCTGACATGTCAGTCCATGGTTTTCTCTTCTGCCACAAAGAGGCCATTCTCAGGTTGGAGGAGCGCCACCTCATATTCTGTCTAGTGTAATGCCCTTGTTAAGATTTCCACTGCTAATTCTGTGGGGTGTTTCACTTCGTAGCTTTCAGTAAAAGCAGTGTGTCCTCCTGGTAGAATGTTTTTGTTTCGGCAGAAAGGGCTATGATGTTCAACTTAGGAGTGTTGTGTCAGCCAATCAGGATGGTGGAACTGGAATAAGGTTCTAGAGTGAGCTTGATGGAGAGAGATTTGTGATGGTCACTGATGGAGTTTGTGGTCTTTTTTGTGGGAGATGCAGAGAAGAGAAGGTTGGAAGAGGCAGCCGTAGGATTTGATCCGATGGATGACACGATTACAAGAAGTGCTTCACAAGATGAAGGAGTCTAAGATGGAAACCTCTACCGGTGAATGGTGATAAGAGTTTAGTGTTGTAGAAATGGTCATACTCGGCTTTGGACAATACAAGCTCCAATGCAGTGTGCAACTTAGACTGGTTTAACTGTAATGGGCCCTTTTATTTTTTTATTTTCTTTCTTTTCTTTCTCTTAATAACTGTTTAATAAAGCTGAAATTAGTAATTAAACTTTCCTTATAATTGTATGCGGTGTACTATCTGTTATTTCTTGCTCACTGATGATTGTGTATGGGCCATATTTACACAGCATCTGCTCAAATTGGGGTTCCATTAATCAGAACATCCCAACTTTCCTATTTGGTTGGTCCCCAAATCGTACTGACCCTAGACATATGTTGTTCAGGAAAGGTGGCCTTCTCACCACTGAGCCACTGTGGCTCTCAGCAGAGCTGGTTTCCAAGCCAAGTTTGCATATGAGCCCGGTGAGGGGTGCTTACAAACGATGCCAATCGTTCATGCCAACCTGATGGCATGAACAGTAATTTCTCCAACTTCTGTTTTTTTGTTTGGCTCTCTCTTCCCTCTTCGTCCTTTTCCCACTCTGACCTATTACCTCATTTCCTCACCTGCATATCACCTCCTCCTGGAGCCCCTCCCACTTCCCTTTCTCCTATGATCCACTCTCCTCCCCAATCAGATTCCTTTTTCTCCAGCCCTTTGCCTTTTCCACTTATCAGCTCCCAGTTTATTACTACATTCCCACCCAACTGTTGCTACCTATCACCTTCGAGCTTGTCCTCCTCTCCTCCCCCACCTTCTTATTTTGGCTTCTTCCCCCCACCCCTCCTCCTCTCCTGTCATGATGAAGTGTCTCAGCCCAAAATATTGACTGCTTACTCTTTTCCATAGTTGCTGCCTGACCTGCTGAATTCTGCCAGCACCTTGTGTGTGTTGCTCTGGCCTTCCAGCATCTCAATTTTTCCACTGAGGTTGGATAAGACTAGAACCAGAGGTTATGTGTTAAAGGTGAAAAGTGAAACATTTAAGGGGAACATGGGGGGAACATCTTCACTCAGAGGGGGATGAGATTGTGGAATGAGCTGCTAGCAGATGTGGTGAATGTGAGTTCAAATTCAGCATTTAAGAAAAGTTTGGGTAAGTAGATGGATGGGAGTGAAATAGGGGGCTGTGGTCCAAGTAGGTGCAGGTGAATGGAACTGGGCAGAAATATTGTTTGGCATGGACTAGATGGGTTGAAGGACCTGTTTCTATACTGTAGTTCTTTATGACACTAAACAGTTGTTAACATTTACAATTCTCTGAGAAAAATGTGGTCATGGGCCATTTTCTTCAAGGTTGCTGATCACTCTGTCCTGCAGAGTACCACAGTTAGGAAATATTATAAACCAGATTGCCTCGGCGAATGAACCTGTGTAGCCCATTAGTAACAAAGGCACAAAATAATCTTGGACTGCATAGTGTTAATTGCTCTATACCACAGTGGGATATGGCAATTACAATGCCTTATTTAAGAGGATAAATCTTCTAGGTATAAATAATTCCTACAGGAAGCCCAAGCACACTTTGATATCCCTGAGGTGGCAAAAACAGCGGCGTGAACAGCTGCCTGAGGCATCAGCTCTAAGACGGGGTGGAGAAAGTCAAGGTGGAAGAGTACTTGTGAGGAGAATTAACTACCACACCTTGAAAATATCCATTGCAGGGAGGGCAAGTCCCATTATTGCTTTCATCTAAATACTGTTCAGTGATGGGAGGAATCACAACTGTCCCTCCTGATATCATCAAGCTGTTATTTTCCACTTGGTTCTCATCTTTTCTGATTTTTTATTTTGAAACCATTGCTAACATTTTAAGCAAAGCCTTTCTCAAAATGATCTGATGTGATTGCTAGCAAGACTGAGTGCCCAATAATTTTAAGGAATGGGATAATATGGGAAAAATTTACCAAATGTGTAGCTGTGGGGTGCTAAACGTTTTTTTTTATCAATTTGAGACTAATTTACATTGGAGTCACTGTATCAAATTCCATAAGCACTTTACTAATTCTTTCTTTGATTGTGATAGAGATGTACATGTCTGGCCATTTGCTTACAGAGCAATTTATGTCCAGCATGAGGCCACTGCAAAACTCAAGGGTGTTTGCTTCATTTCTGAGTTTGGCTACAACAGCTCAAAGAGCCATTTGGGAGTTTGACCTGCCCAGTGTACTTGCTGAGTTATGGAAGGATACTTGGCCGAGAATTCATTACCTACTTTAATTACACACTGAAAGATGTTCAGTTGGGATCTATGTTTTTTTTCTTTGAGGAGCACTGATGATATGGAAGAGATTCTGAGCTGAATGCTTCACATGCTGGCCACAAAATTAAACTAATGATTTACAGATAAATCTGTATAAGAGTAAAAGAATATAAGAAATTTAAGAAGAATTAAGTCATATAGCCCCTTGAGCCAGTTTTGTTGTTAAATAAGATTATAATTGATCCTCTAATCTATTTTTCCATTTGGACCAGATATCACTTGAATCCCTTAGTCTCCAAAAGTTCTTTGGAGCTATAACAAGATGAATCAGTTGACTCCATGATTTTCTTTACTGTTTAGTCTTTGCCACCTGTTACTTATTAACCTGAATCTAGGTGTTATCCAGGTTCTGTGGCAGGGGAGTGTGAGCTCAGCGAAGTTGTACTGAATGGAACTACCAGCAAACCGTTCCCCTCTTAATTTTTTGGCTGCAGGAGGATGGTTGCTCAAGTGCTTGAGTTGATCCAAGAACAGGGCTCTTAGGAATTCACTGAATATGTCCTGAATCTGTGAGGACTGATGTCCAGCTCATAACTTTTTCAACAGACACTGGGAGGAAATTCCCTTTGAATTAACTGAACTTGCCTTGGCTTGGGCATTTTGTTGCATAAGACTGCTGATCTTGATCTGGAAGCCAGGAGGCATTACTCTCACTACTACGTGGTGTTCAGTTATGGAACAAGCCTGGAGCCAAACAAACCTGACGGTTCCTTATTACAAGCAAATAAGTCACAATGGATGTTGACTAAATGTTATTTTATTCCACAGTTGGAACATTATGTACAGTTCTGTCATGCCTTAAGAAGTAAGGGAAGGCTTTAGTTCAAGAGAGTGCAAGAGAGGTCTACTGGAGTAACTCTGGAGATGAACGGCTTTTGTTGTGTGGATGAACTGGAGAAGATTGAAAGGAGATCTGATAAAAAGTATTTAAAAAGTTCGAGAAGATTAAGAGAAACAGTCCACAAGGATCAGAGGATATAGAAAGACAAAAGATCACAAATATCACAAGAAATTTTTAAATGCAGCGATAGAATCGGAACTTGGACTGCCAGGTGTGGTGTTGGAGGTCGATCCATTGTAGAACTCAAATTTGAGCTGGATAAACATTTGGAAGGAAAAAATTTGCAGGGCTCTAAGAGGAGGCAGAGGAGGTGGACTAGCTGTGGTATCCATTTGATTCAGGCAGAACCCAAGAGCATGTTAGAAAATCTCTGATACATATTGCTGAGAGCCTTTTGATGGATAGCTTCTTTAATTGTGTGTCAGCCTTGACATAGTTGACGTAGCTCTTCCCAATGTATAAAAAGTTTATAAGTTTGAGCCTCACCCTATGTGTTACCCATGTCATAACAATCCGTTGATGTTCACAGTAAATCAATGTAGTGAAATGTTTTCTGTGCGTTTTCAGCAGATATTTGGGGCGATCCTTATAATGTCAGAGAGAACGATGGTCCATAGTCACAGAAAGTTCAACAGCTTTTCATTATTTTTGGCAGCTGCCATTGTTATGACAGATATGTGCACCGATTAATTAGATTAGATTAGCTTTATTTGTCACATATGTACCTGACATCATGCGGTTGAAGAAAAAGTAATGGGCAGCTTGGGAATACGGCTTCTGATTCATTGTTGCTTAATTTATGTTCTCTCTCCTCAATGCCTCAGAGGAATTTCACCCTATAATGAAGGATTCACATGAGTTGAGAGGGGAAAGATTTAAAAGGAATCTGAGGGGAAAATCTTTTACACCTAGAGGGTATTAGATATTGATATCAGTTTATTATTGTCACATGTGCCAAAATACAGAGGGAAAACTTGTTTTCTATGCCATCTGTACAAATAATTTCATCACATCGGTGAATTGAGGTAGTACTAGGTTAAGCATTAATGGAATACAGAATAAAATCTTATAGATACAAGAAAGTGTAGTGCAGGCAGACAATAAGGTGCAAGGCCATAACAAGGTAGATTTGAAGTTAAGAGACCATGTTATCATACAGGGAACATTTAAATTTTCTTATAATAGCAAGATGGAAGCTGGCCTTGATCCTGGTAGTACATTCTTTCAGGCTTTTGTATCTTCTGCATAATGGGAGGGGAGAGATGAGAGAATGCCTGGGATGGGTGAGGACTTTGATTATGTAGCCACTTTACCAAAGCAGCAAGAAGTATAGCCACAGTCTACGGAGGGAAGCTTAGTTTCCGTGATGGGTCCACGACTCGTTGCAAGTTTGTGTTGCCTTGGCATGAGCAGTTGCCAGACCAAGCCATGATGCATCCAGAAATGGCACTTTTGCTCCTGATGAAGGGGCTCTAACTTGAACCGTTGACTGTTTATTCCTCTCCATAGATACTGCCTGACCTGCTGTGTTTTTCTAGCATTTTGTGCAGTTTTACTCTGGATTTCCAGCATCTGCAGAATCTTCGGTACTTCGGATGCTTTCTATAGTGCCTCAGTAAAGATGGCAAGGATTAAGCAGATCATACCAAATTTCTTTACCCTCCTGAGGAATTAGAGGTGCTGGTACAAATTCTTGGCCATAGTGTCCACGTGGTCAGAGAGAACAGACTATTTTGATGTTCACTCCCAGGAACTTGAAACTCTAAATTCTCTCAACCTCAGCACTATTGATGTAAACGGGAGCATGTAATCTCTCTCATCTTGAAGTCAATGTTCTGTTCTTTTGCTTTGATGACACTGAGGGTAAGATTACCTTCAGGACACCAAGTCACTGTGTTCTATATCTCTTTTCTGTACTCCAATTCATTATTATTTAAGATATGGCCCATTATCTTAGTATAAGGCACGCAGTGCTGAGGCTACAGGGAGCTGTAGGGGACGGAGGATGCTGCCTTGTGGGACACCAGTGTTGAGGATAAAATCTGGTGGAGCTGTTGTTGGCTATCCTTACTAATTGTAGTCTATTGATCAGGAAGTCAAGGATTTAGCTGCAAAGGGAGGTTCTGAGTCCCAGGTCTAGAAGGTTGGACATGGATTTGCCTGGACAGTATTCAAGGCGGAGCTGTAGTCCACAACAAAATAGTCTAATGTAAAGTGCACACATGGAATAAGTTGTCAAAAGACATAGTGAAGGCTCTTTAGAATTTAACTTTACAAAGTAACTTTAAAATTATATAGTTTCAAAGACATTGAGCAGGTGTATGGATAGGAAAGATTTAGAGAGACAGGAGCCAAATATGGGGAAACGGGACAACCTCAGTGACAGCTTGGTTGCACGGATTAGTTGGGCCGAAGGGCCTGTTTTCACGCTCCACAATTCCATGACTCAATGACCGTTACACCCAAATAAATGGGAATAGTAAAACAGTTATTTTTCTCTTTGCAGCATAGTTAGAGTTAATGAACAGTCCAATCTGCTCAAACAAGCACAATTTTTTCCCTACCCCCATACCACTGTCATGACCATTCTGTGTCCTTTGCTGGATTCCTAATGAATGATTAGACTAGGCTGCAGCACGGGGGAGTCGGGAAGACATGCAGACCTGCAAAGCAATGTGTTTGGAATCAGTGGAACCAGGCCAAAGATTTCCAAAGTTGGGAAATACTTTTTATTCCCTTCACTGAACTGCTGGCTGGCCTCACGGCTGATGTTTTTAAATATATCTTCTAAATTCCCACCTAGCTCTTTTTTGCAACAGAACTTATTCTTTCTCTCTTTCTTAACTTTTGATTTTAAATTTATTATATTTTTTTCTGTTTGGTTCCTCAACAAAAATGATGACAAATAAACTGATTATTGAGAAATAAAGAAGATTTAAGAGACAGGAGCTTGGAATTGTTTCCTTGTGCAACACGAACTTAAACTTCTGTGCTGCAGTGTCCTGTTATCACTTGGTAAAGAGTTTAAAGGTTCACTGTGTTGTGTACTTTTCATTTTGAAGGTTATTTTTAAACTTGTTTGAAATGTGTTGTAATCAGTATTTCAACAATAACTTACCACTGACATCTATCAATAAAATATTTTTAAAATATTTTTGTGAGCATAAATCCCAGTTTGGATTAATTAAGCACTGAAGTGAAATAAGGTGAGGTATTACTAAGTTAAATCGAATGCTATGAATTCCTTCTAGTGCTGTAAACATGCAATAAAAAGACTGATTTGGAACAAGAAATGTTGATGTTTTATGAAATATTGCTTCCGCTACTGAGAGCTGAAGGTCATACACAGAGCAATGGGAATATGGGTCACACAAATACTCCCCAGCACATCGGCAGGCCAAAAATGGAAGCTCCTGATGATTCCACTGTGTCCCGTACATAGTAAGATAATTCAGTGATGGGCTAGAGTGGTGATTGTTTTTCATTTGGGGTCTCAATAGGTACATTTAATGTCAAGAGAAATGTATACAATATACATCCTGAAATTCTCTTTCTTCGCAAATATCCATGAAAACAGAGGAGTGCCCCAAAGAACGACTGACAGTTAAAACATTAGAACCCCAAAGCACCCCCCTGCTCCCCACTCCCACGCACGAGCAGCAGCAAGGCAACGACCACCCCCACCCACACCAGCAAAAAAGCATCAGCACACTCCACTGGGCACTTAAGCATGCAGCAAGCATCAATAAAGACACAGACTTGCAGTACCCCAAAACCTAATCGTTCACCCGGCAATTCACCGTACGACAGGCTCTCTCTCTCCCTAATAAGGGAAAAAGAGATGTCTCCATTTCACAGAGAGAGGGGAGACATAACAAACAGCTCGCTGATTTATGATGTTAAAAGTCTGTCATGTCGCTTTTTCCGAGCTCTGTGCCCGGGGAGTCGGCACCAAAAAGGCTCAGCTCTCTGGATGCACAACTCCCGGCAGCTAGCCCGCTGCTCCAGATGTTCTGTGTACTCCCCCGAAGCTTCAGTCAGGGGCACCGGCCTAGAATCAGCACGTCTCCAGAGCCATGAAAATCTGGAATCTTGAAGGCGCGCTCGCCTTCCAGGCCGTGTCCTTGGGATATCAAAAGGCGGCCAGTCGTGAGGCCCTAAGAGTGGGTCCCATTCCCACAAAGAACTGAAGTCAGAGTCAGGGTCTTGAAAAGAACCTTGAAAAGGAAAAAAAGAGATATCAAAGATAGGAATAAAGCTGTTTCCGAAGATGCAAGCAAAGGAGTCACTGTTTAGCGCCATCTTGACTTCGCTCCGTCTCTCCTGTTAGTTAATAGACGATTACCTAAAACCTCTAAAACCAAACTCAGACCGACCAGAAAGGAGAACTGCCTTTGTTGCCCGGGAACTCCAAAATTTCAACTTTGACATTGTTGCTCTGAGTGAGACCCGCAGAGCTGGAGAAGGGCAACTAAAGGAAGAGCAAGGTCAATACACCTTTTTCTGGAAAGGACTTGATCCTGAACAACCAAGGATCCATGGAGTAGGTTTTGCAATCTGAAACAGCCTTCTTCAGAAGCTGACAGAGCAACCACTAGGAATCAATGAACGTCTCATGACCCTGCGAATCCAGTTTGTCAAGAACCAACACACTACCATCATCAGCACCTACGCTCCAACTCTGGATGCTGAAGATGAAGTAAAGACGAACTTCTACGCCCAACTTGACCACGTCCTTTCCTCTGTTCCCAACAATGACAAGATCATTCTCTTGGGAGACTTCAATGCCAGAGTCGGGAAGATCATAGGCTCTGGACTGGAATAATAAGCAAGGAAGGAGTTGGCAAGGTCAACGCCAATGGAACACTCCTCCTCACAAAATGTGCTGTGCACAACCTGGTGATTACAAACACCGTATTTCGCCAGAAAAACAGACACAAAGTCTCCTGGCAGCATCCACGCTCCAAACACTGGCACCTCATCGACTACATCATCGTACGATCTCAGGCCCAACAAGATGTACTGATAACAAGAGCTGTTACTGGTGCTGACGAATGTTGGACAGACCATCGGCTCATCTCGTCCACCATGAGAATGAAGATTTGGCCCAAAAGGAAACACCAACATCAGAACATTATTAAGAAATTTAATGTTGATATCCTTCAAGACATCAGCCATGTACAGAAGTTCCAACAAAATCTTCAAGAACAACTGCCTCAACAAATCCCACCATCTGTAGAAGAACACTGGAATCCATTGAAGAACGCTATTATCACATCCTGCAAAGAAACAGTTGGGTTCAAGATGAAAAAACATCAGGATTGGTTTGATGATAACGACAAACTACTCCAACAACTCATCGATGAAAAGAGAAAAGCTTTCATTACCTTACAAAATGACCAACAATCAGCTACCAAAATGAAATGCTATCAGGAATGCAAGGCTGCAGTCCAGTAGAGCACCCGAAACCTGAAAAACCAATGGTGGAGGAAGAAAGCTCAGGAAATCCAACAACTAGCAGACGCCAACGACACTCATGTCTTTTTCAACGCGACTAAAGCTATTTTTGGCCCATCCACTCACGGTCAAGCCCCTCTCAAAAGCAAAGATGGTTCAACCATCCTGAAGAGCAATGCTGACATCAATTCTAGACGTAGGGAGCACTTTGAAGATCTTCTAAATCAAACTGTCTCACTTGACAGGAATGTTATTAACAACATTCCAAAAAAAGCCCATTGATGACTCCCTAAGCAAAATACCAACACTTGAAGAAGTCAAGGAAGCCATCAAAACCTTGAAAAACACCAAGGCCGCTGGACACGATGGAATACCAGCCAAGGTCTACAAAATTGGAGGTAACCCGCTTCATTATCAACTGCATAAGCTTCTCATCAAGATCTGGATAAATGAAGACGTACCAGCAGACTTTAGAGACTCAGCAATTGTTACCATCTACAAAAGGAAAGGTGATCGATCCAAATGCGGAAACTACAGTGGAATTTCCCTGTTAGCAACAGCAGGAAAGATCCTCACCTGCATCATGAACAGCTGGCTCAAGTCTTTAGCTGAGAAGATCCTTCCAGAGACACAAGCCAGTTTTAGACCATCATGTGGAGCAATGATCTTCACAATGCGAAAACTACAAGAAAAATGTCCTGAACAACTTCAACCTTTGTACATGGCATTCATTGACCTCACCAAAGCCTTTGACTTGGTATCAAGGGAACTCCTACAGGATGTCCTATCCATCTATGGATGCCCTGAAAAGTACATTTGAATCCTGAGACTCCTTCACAATGGCATGCTTGCCACAGTCATGGTCAGCAACAGTAACTGTGAGCCTTTTCAAGTTAGATCAGGAGTAAAACAGGGATGCGTGATTACTCCAACTTTGTTCACCATCTTCATTGCAACAATCATCCACATTATCAAGGACGACCTACCGCCAGGAATCGAAATTGTCTACAGAACAGATGGCAGACTTTTCAATCTTGCCCATCTCAAATCCAAAACGAAGACATCCACGAGTTCCCTCATCGAGTTCCAATACGCAGATGACAACAGTGTTGCAGTTCTTTCAGAAAACTACCTACAACAGATTCTGACTGCCTTCAACCGTGCATAAATGAAACTTGGACTTACCATCAATTCCAAGGAGACTCAGATCATCTATCAACTATCACCAATTGAGACAAATTGGATAGAACCATCAATTCAACTTGGCGAAACAACTCTGGAAAACGTGGACCACTTTCCGTATCTTGGAAGTCACTTTTCCTCCAATGTCGACCTTAATGACAAGATTCAACATCGTCTTAAATGCGATGGAACAGCTTTTGGACGTCTTCGAACAAGAGTCTTTCATGATCGTGACATCCGAACAGACACCAAAATTTAGTGTACAAAGCAGTGGTAATCCCAACGCTCCTGTATGCATCAGAAACCTGGACAACATACCGATGACATCTGAAGGCACTTGAAAAGTTCCATCAACACTGTCTTCGAAACATCTTAAATATCAGCTGGGAAGATAGAAGAACCAACGTCAGTATGCTAAATGAAGCAAAAACAAGCATTAAAGTCTACGTCATCAAGAACCAACTAAGATGGAGTGGTCACGTTGTTCAGATGAAAGACGAACGTCTGCCGAAACAAATCTTCTACTCCCAGCTTAAAGAAGGCAAACGTAAAAGAGGTGGACAACAGAAGAGATTCAAAGACGTCTTAAAAGCCAACATGAAGAAATGTAACCTCGACATCAACAATTGGGAAACCAATGCCAAGGACAGGAAACTCTGGCAAGCCATCATCCGAGAAGGAACAGCAACTTTTGAAGCCAGCAGATACGCAGAATTAGAAGAAAAGAGAAGAAAATAGAAAAAGAGGCAGCAACAACCAAAGCCCAATCTGCCATCTGGAACTACCTGTCCTGAATGTGGAAGAACTTTCAAAGCCAAGATTGGACTCATAAGCCACTTGAGAGCCCATAAGTAGATCAACAGAATGAAGACCATCATCCTCGACCTTGAGCGATAGCCACAACAACGACCTAAAACCTCTTCTCACTTCATATCCCCTCTCCACAAGCCATTTTGTCATGGTTTTCCAGTTTTAGGTTTTGGGGTGTTTTCTTCCCCAGATCATGATGTGAAATGGACCTTAACTTATAGCATCACGTCCTCTCATGTTAATATAGCCTTTTTGAATTCTGCAGCATTTCATGGTCATGGAACAGGATAAATCTTTAAAACCTGCGATGTTGCTACATCAGTGAGAAGTTTCTGGGGTGGATTCTTTACTGAGTGGCTGAAGAGAAGAGCATTATCCTATCTGGTCCCTTTGGACTGATCAAGCAATGGTGTTGGATCCAGCTGGATTATTGCTGACTGTCCAAGGAAGAGGTCCTTTTAGAGAGAGTGTGGGGAAAAAAAAACAATAGAAAATCATGCCGGTCCAGTCAATAATAACACAATTTTCTAACATGACTCTTATGCAGTACAATACCGCTCAGTTTGTGGTGTCCTGTTTATTATAGCTGAAACATTTCTCAGGATTTTTTTTTGCTTTGGCTAAGTGTGTCACGGAAGAATAGGAATTTTAAAACTTTCTCACGAACTATTTTCTTTCATGACTTGTTGTTGGCAACATGATGCAGATTGAGTTTATTTCTTTCTTGTTTTACTGAGCCATACTGAAATGATGACTCATCCTCCTACGATGGTAATTATTACACTGCTGTATAATTTTTCTTCCATCCTTCAACTTCCACCAATATTAGCCTTCCCCTGGGGTCCACTTCCACAGATCTTGATCACCATCTATTATGTCACCCAGCTGGACACTTTGAGACTGGCCCTTGAGCTTTGCCAGGCCCTACACTCAGAGGATGCCATTCTCAAAGCTGGAAGTAATTACTGATAACACTCCCACTTTTGAATCAGAAGGTTGGGTTTTCTTGTCTCATCGCGGTGCATTAATGCGGAGTTGCTGGAGTTGCTGCCTATCAAATGAAATGTTAAGCTTCAACCCCATCTGTTCTGTCACTTGAACTCAGGAGATCTCTCGGCACTATTTGTAAAGCAGGGAAGCCCCCCCAGGCATCCTGGTCTTTATCTATTCTCCTATAAATATCAGTAAGAGAAGCAGCTTATTACATTACTATCTTTACCTTGCTCATTAAACAACTTGAGATCAAGAAAAAAACTATATAAATTAATATTACTATTTTCCCTCCTTTCCTTCATTTTTTATAATAATTCTTTGTAAGGCAAGCAGGCACTGTGTGACATCATACAATGCACTTCAAGGGGTTTCTCTGGATTTGTGAGTGGCTCCTTTGGTTAAAATTAGACCTTTCTGGTTCTCAGAATCCTCTCCAGCTCCCAACCGTCAAAGTATTTTGGACCTTTAAAGCAACATTAGTTGACCAGCATGAATCAAATCAAAACTTCTTTCCGCTTCTGCTGCACAGTGTTAAAAAGCTCAAGTTTATCATTTTGATATTTGAAACAGTTTTTGAAATAAGTTTCACCAAGCCCTTTTCATTTAAAAAACTTGAATGTTAAGACTGCTCTGTATTATTATTGATCTAGAACATACTTTCTGTTTGTGTACTCTCATTCATATTTTGAAGCACTTCAGATATTGTCCTGTAGTTCTCTTTTCCATTAATGAAGTTGTATAAGTCTGATATTCTTGCCTGATTTTTATCTGTAAAAGTGGACAATCCTTTAAGTTGCAAATTGAATAGAGAGCAGATGTTGACATGATCCCAAATGAATAATTCTGTGACTATGTAAAAGATTAATTACTGAAATTGTGTTGATATTGTGGTTTGCATTATTTTGTTCTCAATAATTGGATATTCTTTAAAGAGTTTTCAACTTGTTGCAAAAGTAGCATTTGATTTAAAATAGCATTTGATTTCTACATCATGAACCTATTTAAAATTATACACCACAAACCTTCACTTGAAATCTTTCAGTGCTTTTGGCTTTTAACGGACCACATCTCCCCCATATCTGGGAGGGTGGGTGGATGGCTTCGTCACAACCCATTGATGCTGTGGGATTGCTGGCAGAAGACGCAAGAAGGCCGAGGCCTGCAATGCGTTCTTCATCTTTTCCAATATTGGTGCTGTTGGGATCCATGCCATTTAACTTTACTGATGTCATCGACCTGCTTAAAATATTGAGGAATTTGTGTAAGGTAGAAAGAAACAGAAAAATTAACAATTTAAAAAAATATTTTACGGAAAAAAATGTTTTAAAGAAAATAAGGACCAGAATATCTATATTATAAACAAGGTGAATTAATTAAATTATTTAAATATAGGTAATTCACTTACTATTTTAAAGTCCACTTGAGCTGGATTTTGTGCTGAAAAGTATTACAGCAGATGTTTCTTGGCCCAAGTGTGGATTTCCTGGTTTGTGTCCCCCCATGTTCAGCAGCAATTTTTAAGCTATTGTGGGAAAGAAGCTGATCGTGTAACACTTCGGGCTTTGATGCCTTTTGCTTAATGGCAGTAGCAAGAAGTGCTGGGATCCTTGGGAAATATGCTCTTCTTGAGACAGCACTGTCTGTAATTGGGAGAGCCATGTACGTAATGGACTGGGCTATGCCTATTACTCTCTGCAGCCTCTTGCATTCCAGGTCTTTGGAATTGCCACATCAGGCCATGATGCAACCGAGCAGTGGATTTTCGACCACTTCACTGCCCAGAATCCCTACTTTTCATGGCAAAATGTATAGGCTTTTCTTAACGCCTTTCTTGATATCTTGAGCTAAGATTTAAAAACTCATACTATGTGTAAATTAGCAAATACACTAATTATATATCACAATATTACACCTACAGTATAAATGATGATGATTTTAGATTAGTTAGCAGAGGGCCTGTTTCCGTTAGTAGGTGGATCAAAGATAGAGAGAACAGATTAAAGATTCAAAGTATATTTATTATCAAAGAATCTATAAATTATACAACATTTTGAGATTAGCTTGGTCACAAGCAGTCACAAAGCAGGAAACCTGAAACAACCCAATTAAAGAAAAAAAATAAAAGACCAACACCCAATGCACAAGAGAAAGAAAATAAACTACAAACCACGCAAACAATTGAAGCAAACAACAACATTCCAAACCAGATTCAGTCCTCAGATCCCAATCCCGGAACAGCCTGGAGTAGGTCCAGAGCCTCATTTACCAATTCATCACGTTAGCGGGCACAGAGCACTGTAGCCAGCACAGCCTTCATAGCCTAAGTGCCACAGAGAGAGGAGTGACCATTGTGGAGAACAAGTGAAATTGCCTCTCGTCCCAGATCCCAACACCCTGTCTTTTCAGTCTATCTGGGCCGGCATTTAAATTGACCAAACAATGGAACAGCGAAAGGCTCTGGCACCCTGCAGAGAGGACTGAACATCGCAGAGAGTGAGTGAAATAAGTCCTTGCCTAACCTCGCACCCGGGCCAGGTGTGCAGGCATCGAATCTCCTCTGCCTGGGCCCCGGGCACCCAGAGTGATCCAACCTCACATCCAGTCCAGTTATATGGGCATCAGAACCCCTTCTGCAACATACCATCTCGGCTCATCTCCCAAACTCACCTCACAATCGCTCAGCCCTTCACTGTTGTGGTAATAATTAAATACAATTTACCTCAGAAAAAGTATTTTTAGTGATTTTTTATTCATATTTCTTAACTTTTTAACTATAAGTGTGCAGTCACATGCATTCGGTAGTGTCATCTTAACTGGAATTCAAAGTGATGGGTAAGAGATGCAAGGCAAATATGAAGAAAAAACTGTTTTGTATACAATGAGAGTATAATGTATGCTCTGGCCCCTCTCCCTGTAAAAGATGTTGAATCAAAATCAATTGAATCTTTCAAAAAGGAATTGGATAAGCAATTGAGGGAAAATCGTGTGTGGAGGTATGGGGAAAGGGGGTGGGGGGTAAATAGAAAGATACTTTATACTTTATATTTTATTGTCGCCAAACAATTGGTACTAGAACGTACAATCATCACAGCGATATTTGATTCTGCGCTTCCCACTCCCTTGGTCACAAATATTAAATATTAAAAATAGTAAAAATAGTAAAAATTAGTAAACATTGAAAATTTAAATTATAAATGATAAATAGAAAATAGAAAAACGGAAAGTAAGGTAGTGCAAAAAAACTGAGAGGCAGGTCCGGACATTTGGAGGAAATGGCCCAGATCCGGGTCAGGATCCTTTCAGCAGTCTTATCACAGTTGGAAAGAAGCTGCTCCCAAATCTGGCTATACGAGTCTTCAAGCTCCTGAGCCTTCTCCCGGAGGGAAGAGGGACGAAAAGTGTGTTGGCTGGGTGGGTCATGTCCTTGATTATCCTGGCAGCACTTCTCCAACAGCGTGCAGTGTAAAGTGAGACCACGGACAGAAGATTGGTTTATGTGATGTGGTGCGCCGTGTTCACGATCTTCTGCAGCTTCTTTCGGTCTTGGACAGGACAACTTCTATATCAGGTTGTGATGCACCCTAGAAGAATGCTTTCTACGGTGCATCTATAAAAATTAGTGAGGGTTTTAGGAGACAGGCCAAATCTCTTTAGTTTTCTCAGGAAGTAAAGGCGCTGGTGGGCCTTCTTGGCAGTGAACTCTGCTTGGTTGGACCAAGTCTGGTCATTTGTGATATTGACCCCAAGGAACTTAAAGCTTTTGACCTGTTCCACTTGCGCACCACCGATGTAAATTGGGTCATGCGGTCTGCTACTCCTTCTGAAGTCAACAACCAATTCCTTCGTCTTGCTGACGTTGAGGGATAGGTTATTGTCTTCGCACCATGCCACCAGGTTCTTAACTTCCTCTCTGTACCCAAACTCATCATTACCCGAGATACGGCCTACAATTGTTGTGTCATCAGCAAACTTATATATTGAGTTTGATGGAAACTTTGCTACACAATCATGGGTGTACAGTGAGTACAGCAGGGGACTGAGTACACAGCCTTGTGGATGGAGTTTTTATTAGGAGTTTGAAGGAGTTTGACTTGGCATGTCAACGAATACACTCAAAAACTTCTATAGTTGTACTGTGGAGAGCATTCTGACAGGCTGCATCACTGTCTGGTATGGAGGGGCTACTGTACAGGACCGAAAGAAGCTGCAGAAGGTTGTAAATCTAGTCAGCTCCATGTTGTGTACTAGCCTGCAAAGTACCCAGGACATCTTTGGGGAGCGGTGTCTCAGAAAGGCAGCGTCCATTATTAAGGACCTCCAGCACCCAGGGCATGCCCTTTTCACACTGTTACCATCAGGTAGGAGGTACAGAAACCTGTAGGCACACACTCAGCAATTCAGGAACAGCTTCTTCACCTCTGCCATCCGATTCCTAAATGGACATTGAATCTTTGGACATTACCTCACTTCTTTTTAACATACAGTATTTCTGTTTCTGCACATTAAAAAAAATCTATTCAATATACGTAATTGATTTACTTGTTTATTTATAATTATCATTTTAAATTTTATTTATTTTTTTTCTCTGCTAGATTATGTATTGCATTGAACTGCTGCTGCTAAGTTAAGAAATTTCAAGTCACATGCTGGTGATAATAAACCTGATTCTGATTCTGAATCCTTCTTCCTCTTTGGGATGTATATATATTCAGCCTTCCAAATTGCTTCCAGAGATTACAGCCATTGCTGTTCTGTTGTCATTCCTGCCAGTGTTCTTTTCAATCAATTTTGGCCAACTCCTCTCTCATGCCTCTGTAATTCCCTTTACTCCACTGTAATACTGATACATCTGAGTTTAGCTTCTCCTTCTCAAATGTCAGGGTGATTTCATCAGTTTCCCCTCTGCTGTCAGATTTCTGAACAGTCTGTGAACACTATCTCATGGTTCTTCTTGTGCATTATTTATTTATTTATTGTCATTTATTGTAATTTGTTACGTCTACACCGTTCTGCTGCCACAAAACAACTAATTTCATGACTTAGGTCAGTGACAATAAACCTGATTCTGATTCTGATTCTGAAGTCACAGAGTGATATGAAACTAATGCAGGCTTTTGGGATCAGTATAAAGAGGTCCTGTGGTTGGTATGCAGTAGATGTGGTGGCCTGAAAACCCTATTTCTACACTGTACAACTCCAAGACTCTATAAGCTACTAGTCTGAATAGCATATTTTTCCCATAATGCTATGTATTGGTAGCTCATGAATAGTCATGCTTTTAACATCTAAACGAACTTGAATAGGGGTAATGTATTACCTCTAGAAATATGAAACCATGACTGCAAGTTAATATTTAAACTTGGACAACTTTTTATTATTCTGATCATATCGCACTAACCTATTGTTTTCATCTAAAGTTAAAGGAAATAAATATACAAAAGTAGATAAGCATGAAATTGCTTGTCAACCTTACAGCTTGCTTTAATATACTGTACTTTTGTATTCTTATTTGGTGGAAACAGACTTGATTTATTTTATTCCATTTGAACTTGAATGTATTATACATTATTTTAAAAAATCAAGAATGAAATATGAATTGTTGAAAATTTTGTAAATGTTGTGAAGTTTTCAGGAAGGCCATAAGTAATTAGGCACAGAGTTTTTCTTCAGGGACATAGAATTTCATTGTTAAGAGAGCATATTCTAACTGTGGAAACTCTCATTCTATAATTTTAATGATAAAATAGTCACTTAACTTTCCAAGCTGTAATGAAAGCAATAAGCTGATCTAAATCAATCAGTAAAATAAAAACAATGTTAGTTTAAACATTGACTAAGAGATTGTAATTTGCATGATTTTGAGTTTTGTGAAGCAATGAAGCCAACAAAACAAGAGCATGGTGGGTCGATGGGTGTTTATAAGGAAGTGTTCATGTTTTGGTTGATTCAGTGGCAGCAGTTTGGGTTTGAGGACTGCAATGAAGACGAAATGATTCTTGGAAGTTGTATTAGTTTGGATGAGATGATAAGAAATATAAGGCCAAAACATTAATCATTTTGGAATTTCAGCTCTTCAGTTTGCTGTAGGGATGGACAAAGTTAATAACCTCAAAAAGTCTTCAGGTTCTTTAAGATAATAAAGGGTTGATCCTTTATTTAGTTTGTTAAAAGCCAAGAAAACAAGTACAAGCTGGGTAGTAGTTAAAACTACCTCTTTATACTGAAAATGTCTACATGGATATACACATGAAAATTCATAAAAGAAGCTCAGTCTGCAGATGGAGGATTGGAGGCTGGCAAATATCGTTAGCTAGCACTGATAAACTGAGACAACTATAATAAACAGAAGATTTGGGAGGTTACAATATAAGTTATGTCAGGTAAAATATCTCTGGAGGAGCAGAAATATACTGTGTTGAGATTTAAAGGTACTGTAGGTCACAATGTTAAGGATAAATGGTAAGAGAAGAAACATAACCTCAGCTACCATTAGTTGTCAATTGCAGGTGCTGAATACAGAATTCGGTAGTATATACACAATAGAATCTATTTTAGATATTTGATATTGGATTCCATCGAAAATCATGGATATGAATTATGGAAGTAAAGGAAACAGCACATGCTTAATGTGTGCGACAAGTTCTACCCCTTTGAATCTATCTTATGAATGGAAAAAGCAGTGCTTGGCAAAACCTGGAATTAGATTTTGACAAATGCGCAAGAAAGACATTACAGGTGTCCCCCGCTTTTTGAATGTTCGCTTTATGAAACCTCACTGTTACGAAAGACCTACATTAGTACTCTGTTTTCGCTTTCAGAAGGTGTTTTCACTGTTACGAAAGAAAACTCAGCACGCGATAAAAGGCAGCGCGCCCTGAGAGGCTGCTCTCCCCCAGATTCGGAACAGCATTGCTTTAACATGTGCCTGCAAGCAGCCGTTTGCAAGATGAGTTCTATAGTATCGGAAAAGCCTGAAAGAGCTCGTAAGGGTGTTACACTTATGGTAAAACTAGATATAATTAAGCGTTTTGATCGTGGTGAATGAAGTAAGGACAGCGTGAGTTTGGCTTGTGGAAGCTGACGAACATGATGTTGAAGAGGTTTTGACATCCCATCACCAAGAACTGACAGATGAAGAGCTGATGCAACTGGAAGAAAAAAGGATAACAATCGAAACCGAATGAGTAATGATAAAGTACGACTTTAATTTTGAAAGGGTACGTCAGTTTAGGGGATATTTGCAGGATGGTTTGAGTTCTTATTAAAGAACTGTGTGATAGAAAAATGCACGAGGCTCAGCAGTCAAGCAAGCCTTCCACATCAGCCACAGCAGACGACGAACCTTGACCTTCGACATCGAGGCGGGCAGAGATAGAAGAAGATGAGCTGCCTGCTGTAATGGAAACAGATGACGAGATGACACCCCAGTGTCCCACCACCCCAACCCCCAGGCCATGGAGAGATACCGATTCGCAGAGAATGCAAAGGCAGCCAGGAGGCACACAGCACATCTTTAAGAAAAAAGCCGAAATAAACATGCTAATTAATTAGGTGCCGCCGACACCTAATTGTTGGCCCAGATCAGAGACGACACAATAAGGAAATCGGCACTGATTTGGGCCGACAATTACGGGTGGCACCTAATTAATTAGCATGTTTGTTTCGGCTTTTTTCTTAAAGATGTGCTGTGTACCTCCCGGCTACCGCTGGACCCCTGCGTTCTTCGCAGCAATGTATCGCTCAGTGGCCTGGACGGTGGGGACCACTGTACCACACAACCTGCAACGACTCAGTCTAACACACCATCATCAGTGTGCTCTGCGCTGTCTTCCCGATTCCCGTAAGTGATACTACACTGTACATGCGTTATTTCTACTTTATATTGGCAGTGTATTTTTACGTGTTATTTGGTATGATTTGGCAGCTTCATAGCTTAAAGGTTACAGGAGAGAGTGTGCTTGCCAACAGCGCTTGTGTGAGATTTTTTGCCGAAGGCACTTGCGTGAGATTTTCGCTACGGAGAACAGTTCAGTAATGATTGTGGAAAAGTATTTCTACTTTATATAGGCTGTGTATTTATCATATCATTCCTGCTTTTACTATATGTTACTGTTATTTTAGGTTTTATGTGTTATTTGGCATGATTTGGTAGGTTATTTTTGGGTCTGTGAACGCTCACAAAATTTTCCCATATAAGTAAACGTTAATTGCTTCTTCACTTTACGACATTTCGGCTTACGAACCGTTTAATAGGAACGCTCTACCTTCGGATGGCGGGGGAAACTTGTATTGACTTAAGTGGACAGAATATCAGTTCTTGACACCAAATATTCCAGAGATTGCAAAGTAATATCAATAAGAGGGAATGAAAAGTCAACAAATGTTTTCAAGAAATAATACATTTCGACAAGCTTGTGTAAGAATAAGGTGGTGAATGAAGATCTATTATTTTTAGAATGGTAAAGACATATAGTATACTTGTAAACCTTCAGGACATGGGGGCAGATTGCCTCTACCTGGTCTGTGAGACTCTCTAGGCTATGGGGGTTCTGTTTAGACCAAAAGATTCCTGATATTTATTGCTTATTTATTTATTACTATTATTTCTTTTATTTTGTATTTGCACATATTGTCTTTTGTACATTGATTGAACACCCAAGGTGATGTGGGGTTTTTCATTGATTCTATTATGGTTATTATTCTATTATGGACTTATTGAGTATGCCCACAAGAAAATGAATCTCAGAGTTGTATATGGTGACATGTATGTACTTTGAACTTTGAAGAGGAATTAACGTGAGGCAATCAAAGGCATCATTAAACAGTTGAAAAACATTATTGTAATTAAAGAAATAATATTGATTTATTTTAAGTAAGAGTCACCATTAAGCTAATTAAAAAAACATGCAAAACCTATTCCCTCACTTATCTGTATAGCGAAGATAAAAGAAATGCTAACTACTGCTGGTTTAATGATGGGGGAGGAGCAGATTTGCAGTGTATCTGGCTCTTCAGTTTGGGACATTATGGGATTCTTCTGAATTCTCAGCTGAGTGTGATGGCAGCCAAGGAGATCAGACATGATGCTGTCTGAACTTCAGCATATTCTGTACTTCTGTGTTGCAATGTGCAAGCAGAGGAATCGGGAAAATGCAGCCCAAACCACTAGCTTAATACCAGACTACACTGTCTCTCTGTTAACTAGTCTTCAATCCATGCCAGTATAATTCCCCCTTGCAATGTCATTTGTTTAATAAGCACTAGCGTGGCACTTTGGCAGATGTGAACAGAACATGACAAGTGAATGTGTTCTAACCTCCTTTATGATTTACAAGCATAGAATTAGGCCTTGACAGAACTAGAGTATTTTGGAGGTCACTGCAATGGTCAGCATGCAAAATAATGTGATGCGGTAAGTTTAGATTGAGCTGGTAATATAGTGAAGGAATTAACAGGATATAAAATAATAATGGTTTGGATCCCACTGGTGACCTGATCGAAGATGCAGTTGTATGTTGTACCTGCACCCTCAGTTCTACATGAGACAATGTTGTCACTTTTGGTGTCACCACACTCACGAAATAAGTGGGCTGATGTTCACCAAAATGCTAAATGACACTTTCTATCTTTAATTCACGTAAGTTGAAAATGCCTTTAATTTTTTTTCAGTTTTTATTTTTGTTACAGCTATTTGTTTGCATTCAGTTGTTTCTAAATGTGCTTGTTACTGGAAACATTTAGGAATAGTGAGAAATGCCCCTGATTGAGTATGAGTGAGCCTTAGGCTTTGTCATCAGCTATGACTACTACCTTCTGGAATGCTGATAACAGTGAGACCAGCAGTTTGTTAGGAGATAGAAACATAGAAAACCTACAGCACAATACAGGCCCTTTGGCTCACAATGCTGTGCCAAACACATACTTACTTAAGAAATTACCTAGGGTTACCCATAGCCCTCTATTTTTCTAAGCTCTATGTACCTATCCAGAAGTCTCTTAAAAGACCCTATTGTATCCGCCTCCACCACCGTTGCTGGCAGTCCATCCCACACATTCACCACTCTCTGCATAAAAAAACTTACCCCTGATATCTCCTCTGTACCTACTTCCAAGCACCTTAAAACTGTACCCTCTTGTGACAGCCATTTCAGCCCTGGGAAAAAGCCTCTGACTATCCATACGATCAATGCCTCTCATCATCTTATACACCTCTATTAGGTCAGTCTCATCCTCTGCTGCTCCAAGGAGAAAAGGCCAAGTTCACTCAACCTATTCTCATAAGGCATGCTTCCCAATCCAGGCAACATCCTTGTAAATCTCCTCTGTACGCTTTCTATAGTTTCCACATCCTTCCTGCAGTGAGTGGACCAGAACCAAGCACAGTACTCCAAGTGGGGTCTGACCAGGGGTCTATATAGCTGGAACATTACCCCTCGGCTCTTAAACTCAATCGCACGGTTGATGAAGGTCGCTGCACTATATGCCTTCTTAACTACGGAGTCAAGCTGCACAGCAGCTTTGAGTGTCCTATGGACTCGGACCCCAAGATCCTTCTGATCCTCCACACTGCCAAAAGTCTTACCATTAATACTATATTCTGCCATCATATTTGACCTACCAAAATGAACCACCTCATTCTTATTTGGGTTGAACTCCATCTGCCACTTATCAGCCCAGTTTTGCATCCTATCAATGTCCGCAGTAACCTCTGACAGCCCTCTACACTATCCACAACACCAGTAACTGTTGTGTCATCAGCAAATTTACTAACCCATCCCTCCCCTTCCTCATCCAGGTCATTTATAAAAATCATGAAGAGATGGGATCCCAGAACAGTTCCCTGAGGCACACCACTGGTCACCAACCTCCATGCAGAATATGACTTGTCTGCAACTACTCTTTGCCTTCTGTGGGCAAGCCAATTCTGGATCCACAAAGCAATGTCCCCTTGGATTCCATGCCTCCTTACTTTCTCAATAAGCCTTGCATGGGGTATGTTATTAAATGCCTTGCTGAAATCCATGTACACTACATCTACTGCTTTACCTTCATCAATGTATTTAGTCATATCCTCAAAATATTCAATCAGCTCATAAGGCACGACTTGTCTTTGCCAAAGCTATGCTGACTATTCCTAATCATATTATGCCTCTCCAAATGTTCATAAATCCTGCCTCTCAGGATCTTCTCCATCAACTTACCAACCACTGACGTAAGACTCACTGGTCTATAATTTCCCCACTGAAGTAAGACTCACTGATCTATAATTTTCAGGGTTGTGAAAGCTCTTGGATCTGGTGATATTGTGATCCAGATGTCCTTTGGAAGTCAAGAATGAGGCATAACTTTTGGTGGTTACAGCCATTTTATAAGGAGCTCATCATAATGAATTAATGGTAACCATCTTAATCTAATGTTAGGAAGGGTGAAAACAAAGAACAAACAGCCAAACAAAGAAAAGCCAAGAAAAATATCAAAGAAGTCTTGGTCGTCTTATACAAACTAGACGGATAACAAGACATTCCATTGATAAATGGTAACCTTTGAAATAGTTGAATTCAGTGGTGTGATACAGGCTGCAGAGAAACTTCAAGAAAAACACAGAATCAGCTACACTACGGTTACTGAAAATTCGCAGAACAATATACCACCATTACACACATATAGGTGATTATAAAAAGTCATAAGCAAGCAGAAGAAATGTTAAACTATGAGAAAAATAACAATTTTAGACCCATAAAATAAAGCTAAGTATGAAGTTCAAAGTACAAATATGTCACCATACACAATGCTGAGGTTTATTTTCTTGTGGGCATTTACAGTAAATGCAAGAAATACAATTGAATCAATGAAAGATCACCCCCAACAGGATGGGAAAACAATCTATGTGCAAAAGGCAACAAACTGCAAATACAAAAATAAAAAAAGAAATAATAATAATAATAATAATAACTGCAACCACTCAAGCAGCTAAAAGAAGAAAGTCAGGCATGAAATGGTCATTAAAAATAAACACATTTATAATGCGTGTATACTACCGAGTAACAGAATTTGAGACAGTTGTGATAGGATACAGGGACAAACAATTAATTTAAATAGCAGAGCTGTTTTCCAAAGATATAACTATGAACTTTGGACTGGATAAATGCAGTACACTAAACATAAAGAAAGGTGCAGGATACAACAGAATTGATGCACAAAGTTGAAACTTGTAAGTACCTGGAAAATCGACAAGGAAGAAAATAAATTATAGTGTAATAAAGGAAAACCTTTTGACAGAATTTACTTCAAGGCTTAAGAAAATCTGCCAAACAGAGTTCAACAGTAAAATTATAACAAAGGCAATAAACACTACTTTTTCTGTACCTATGTTAATGTATTCTTCTGGCATATTATCTTGGTCCAAAACCGATCTGGAAAATTTACAAAGAAAAATAAGAAATGAAATGACAAATTTCAGAAAACAATATGTACCTGGACAGAAGGGAGAAGAGGAATAACAGACATTAAACATCTATACATCAGTCAGATAAAACTTCTAAGGATATGCTTTTATCAACAAAAACAGAAATCAGCACTCCACACAAGCATATGCAATTCCAATAAGAAGTATACACAACTAACTTAAATTAAGCCACAACCCAAAAAATGAAGACATTATCACTGTTAAAGAAAAAGTTAACCAATGGAAGAGTATGACTCTCCATGGAAGACTCTCCTTCAATGTCACAAAAACAAAGGAGCTGGTTGTGGATAACAGGAGGAATGGAGACAGGTTAACCCCTATTGACATCAATGGATCTGGGGTTGAGAGGGTAAACAGCTTTAAGTTCCTTGGCATCCACATCACCGAGCACCTCACATGGTCTGTACACACCAGTGCTGTGGTGGAAAAGGCACAACAAGGCCTCTTTCACTTCAGACGGTTGATGGAGTTTGGTATGGGCCCACAAATCCTAAGAATTTTCTACAGGGGCACAACTGAGAGCATCCTGACTGGCTGCATCACTGCCTGGTATGGGAACTGTACCTCCCTTAATCACTGGGCTCTGCAGAGAGTGGTGTGGACAGCCCAGCACATCTGTAGTTGTGAACTTCCCATGATTCAGGACACTTACAAAGTCGTGTGTAAAAAGGGATTGAAGGATCACTGGGGACCTGAGTCACCCCAACCACAAACTCTTCCAGCTGCTACCATCTGGGAAATGATACCGCAGCATAAAAGCCAGGACCAACAGGCTCCAGGACAGCTTCTTCCACCAGGCCAACGGACTGATTAACACACGCTGATTTGAGTGTATTTCTATGTTACATTGACTGTTCTATTTATTATAAGTTACTACGATTGCACATTGCACATTTAGACGGAGACGTAACGTAGCTCCTCATATATGTGAAGGATGTAAGAAATAAAGTCAATTTAATTCAATTCAATCCCTATGATCTGAGCAAACTAGATGGCAACAAGGAAGTATCGAATGCCTAGCTCAGAGTTGGAGACCTCTTCCCAGAAACAAAAAAGGTTCCTTGTGGCAATACAGGACCAGATGGTTAACATAAAAAAAATCTAAAATGCATAATAAAAGACCAACAAATTCAAGATGATAAATGTAAAAAATGCTGAGAAATACCAGAAACAATCCAGCACATTTCAGGAACCTGTAACAGTTTAACACATTCTGAATACTTACACAGGCACAATCAAGTGGCAAACATCATTCATTAAAATCTTGCTCTAAAATACAAACTCATAAATGAAATCACACCTTACTCTAAATACAAGCCTGATCCAGTTTTAGACTCAGAATATCACAACTTATATTATGACCAATCAGTTATTACAGATAGGACAATCCATAATAACCATTCAGATATAATAATACAAGAACAACATACTTGATAGATATAGCCAGTCTAAACACACATAACATACAGAATTCCATAAGTGAAAAACACCAGAAATATGCTGAATTAAAAGAGGAAATTGAGAGACTTTGGAACATGATCAACATATACACTGTCCTGATAATAATATTTACAGCTGGTATCATCCTAACGGCACTACACAACAGCATTAAACAATTAGGGAAATAACATATGCGTAAATCTTCAGAAAGCCACAATACTAAACACCACTAGGATATTCTGAAAGTTCCTAGCAATTGACAAATGGGCATACTTGGCTATGTCTGTACCTTAGGTTTTACCAGCTTGAGCTGAGAAAAATCAGATAAGTGCGGAACATTAAACATAAAGAAAGGTGCTATATTAGAGCAGCAGGATACAATACAACTGATGGATGAAGATGAAACATATAAGTATCTGGGATCCCAACAAGCAAAGAAAATAGGTCTTAGTGCAATAAAGGGAAAACTTTCAACAGAATTTACATCAAGGCTCAAGAAATTCTGCCAAACAAAGCTCAATAGTAAAAAAAAGCAATAAACACTTTCACTATACCCACATTAAGATAGTCTTCTGGCATAATACATTGGTCTGAAACTGATCTGGAAAATTTACAAAGAAAAATAAGAACTGAAGTGACAAATTTTAGAAAACACTATGTACACTCAAGCACACTTGGATTAACACTACCAAGCACAGAAGGAAGAAGTGAAAAAACAAACATAAAAAAATTACACAACAGTTATACAAAATTTCTAAGGATATTTTCTCATCAACGGAAACAGTATTCAGCACCCCATACAACTATATGCAATTCTGGTAAGAAGTACACATCAATAAATTTAAGTGAAAGCACAACCCAGAAAAATGAAGAAATTATCTCTGCGGAAGAAAGAATTTAACCAAATGAAGAGCATGACCCTCTGTGGAAGTCATCCCCACTATCTGAGCAGACTAGATGTTGACAAGGAATTGTCAAATGCTTGGCTTAGAGATGGAGACCTCTTACCAGAAACAGAGGGGTTCCTTTTGGCAATATAGGACCAAGTGGTTAACACATACACAAAAAAGACCAACAAATTGAAGATAAATTGATGATAAATACAGAAAATGCCAAGAGAAACCAGAATCAGTTCAACATATTACAGGATCCTGCAGCAGTTAAACTGAATCTGATTACTTCTACAGGCACAATCACAAAAATCTTGCTTTAAAATACAACTCACAACGGACACCATACTTTACTATAAATTGAAGCCTGATCCATTTTTAGAGCCTTACAAATTATATTACGACTGATCTATAATAACAGATAGAACAATCCATCATAACTGTTCGGATATAATATTACAGGATAAACAAGCAAGAACAGCTTACTTAATAGATACAGCCATTCAAAGCACAAGCAACAAACAGAAATCAATATATGAAAATCACCAGACATATGCTGAATTAAAAGAGGAAATAGAAAGACTATGGAACATGAGCAGGGTGTTCCAATAGTAATAACTACAACTGGTATCATCCCAAAGTCACTACACAATAGCATTAAACAATTAGGTCTACACACCAATACTCATGCAAAATATCCAGACAGCTAATACTAAACACCACTTGAATAATTCAGAAGTTCCTAGAAATTGAGAAATGAGTGTGCTTGGCTTTGCCCATACCTTAGGGTTTACTAGCATGACTGGAGAAAAAAATGAAAAGAATAATAATAGTTTTACCAGTTTAAGCTAAGAAAAAATAAATAGAAATAATAATTATCCTGATATGATATTACAGGATTACCAAGCAAGAACAACTTACTTAATAAATATAGCCTTTTGAAACGCACATAACATATAGAAATCAATGTGAAAAACACCAGAAATATGCTGAATTAAAAGAGTGAATTGAAAGACTTTGGAACATAAACAGGGTATATATCGTCCCAATAGTAATATCTACAACTGGTATCTTTCCAAAATCACTACACAATAGCATTAAACAATTCTAGCAATTGAGAAATGAATGTGTTTGTCTATGCCCATACCTCAGGTTTTACCAGCTCGACCTGAGAAAAAGTAAAAAATACAATAATAATAACAAGGAAACAAGCAATAAAATACTGAGAGCATGAGACGAACAGTCTTTGAAAGTGAGTCTATAGGGTGTGAGAACATTTCAATGATGCGGGTGAGTGAAGTTGAGTTAAGTTATCCCCCGGTTCAAAAACCTGATGGTTGAGGGGTAACAACTGTTCCTGAACCTGGTGATGTGAGTCCTGAGGCTGTCGTACCTTGTTCCTGATGGCAACAGAGAGAAGAGAGCATGACCTGGGTGGTGGCAGTCCTTGATGATGGATGCTGTTTTCCTGCAAAAGCGCTCCATGTAGATGCGTTCAATGGTTAGCTTTACCTGTGATGGACTGGGTCATATCCACTACTTTTTGTAGGATTTTCCATTCAAGGGCATTGGCGTTTCCATACCAGGAATGCTGCAACCAGTCAATATACTCTTCACCCCACATCTGTAGAAGTTTGTCAATGTTTTAGATGATATGCAGAACCTTTGCAAACTTGTAAGAAAGTAAAGGAATTGTCGTGCTTTCTTTGTAATGGCACTTATGTGCTAGACTCAAATGATATAAAATGATAAAACTGAGGAATTTAAAGTCACTAACTCTCTTCACTTCTGTTCCCCTAATGACAATTAACCCCTGGGCCTCCAGTTTCCTCCTTCTTTTTCTTGCTGACATTGAGTGAGAGGTTGTTGCTGTGGCACCACTCAGCCAGATTTTCGATCTCCCTCCTATAAGCTGATTTGTCACCACTTTTGTTTCGGCCTACAACAATGGTGTCATCAGCAAGTTTGAATATGACATTGGAGCTGTACTTAGCCTCACAAGTCTTAAGTATAAGGTAGATAGGGCAGGGGTCTAAGCACACAGCCTTGTGGACCACTTGTGCTGAGAGGATGAGAACTTAGAGCAAGAATGGGAGGGAGAGGAGGAAGAAGGATAAAGTGGTAGGTGATAGGTGAAACTGGGAGGCGGGAGGGGTGAAGTAAAGATCTGGGAATTGATTGGTGGAAGAGATAAAGGGCCAGAGAAGGAGGAATCTGATCGGAGAGGGTAGAAGCTCATGGAAAAAGGGAAGGGGGAGGAGCAGCAGAGGGAGGTGATGGGCATGTAAGGAGATAAGGTGTCAGAGGGAAATGGGAATGGGGGAATGGTGAAAGGTGTGAGGCAATTAACACACATCAAAGTTGCTGGTGAACACAGCAGGAAGGCAATTACCAGGTTTGAGAAATCGGTGTTCATGTCATCAGGATGGAGGCTACCCATACAGAATATAAGATGTTGCTCCTCCAACCTGAGATCCTTGCAAGCGAAGACTCTCTCCAGGTGTTTCCCCATTGATACATGACTCCTATGTCCATTCGTCCCTCCCCACTGATACCTCAAAAGGGATAGGATATTTTTGTCCTCACCTACCACCCCACTAGTCTTCGCGTCCAGCACTTAATTCTCCAAAACATCAGCCACCTCCAACGGGATCCCACCACCAAACACATCTTTCCCTCCCCCCAACTTTCTGCTGTCCACGGGGATTGCTCCCTACGCTACTCCCTCGTGCATTCGTCCCTCCCAATTGATCACCCTCCTGGCACTTATCCTTGCAAACAGAACAAGTACCATACCTACTCCTACACCTCCTCCCTCACTACCATTCAGGACCCCAAACAGTCCATCCAGGTGAGGCGACACTTCGCCTCTGGTGTCTGGTGGGGTCATCTGCTATATCCGGTGCTCCCTGAGTGGCCTCCTGTATATCGGTGAGGCCTGAAGTAGGTTGAGAGACGACTTCGCCAAGCACCTATGCTCCATCTGCCAGAAAAGTGGGTTCTCCGAGTGCCCACCCATTTCAATTCTACTTCTCATTCTGACATGTCAGTCCATGGCCTCTTCTGCTGCCATGATGAGACCACACTCAGGTTGGAGGAGCAATACCTTATATTCCATCTGGGTAGCCTCCAACCTGATGGCATGAACATCGACTTCTCAAACGTCCGGTAATTGCCCCCCACCCCTCACTGTTCCCCCTTTCCCATTTCCCTCTCTCACCTTATGTCCTTACCTCCCCATCACCTTGCTCTGGTGCTCCCCACCAATCCTTTTCTTCCATGGTCTTCTACCCTTTCCTATCAGATTCCCCCTCTCCAGCCCTTTATCTCTTTCACCAATCAACTTCCTAAATCTTTACTTCACCCTTCCCCTTCTCCCAGTTTCACCTATCACCTATCATCTTGTACTTCTTCCACCTCTGCCCCCTACCTTCTTGCTCTAACTTCTTATATTTTTTACCAGTCTTGATGAAGGTCTCAACCCAAAACATCAACTGTTTACTCTTTTCCATAGATGTTGCCTGGCCTGCTGAGTTACTCCAGCAATTTGCATGTGATGATTTCAAAGATGTTGGGGTAGGCTGTTTCTTGTCTTCTGATAGGCAGCACTCAATTCATTGAGTGCCTGTTTAACATTGGCCTTTGGCAGTATGTAAACTATGGTTAGGATCATGGAGGAGGACTCTCTTTGTAAGTAGAACAGTCGGCACTTAATCATTAGATGTTCCAGGTTGGTAGAACAAGACTGTGGCATTTTAGCTGCATCTGAGCGCCATAACAAATGTATCATGAAACTTAGACCCTTCCCCTACAAATCAACAGGCCAGTGCAGCCTGTGTATTGAGAAGCCCTCTAGTCTTATGAATGTATCTGGCATGTGTGAAGTGAGCCATGTTTCCATGAAACAGAGAACACAACAATTCCTCATTTACCTCCAATACAGCAATCTTGCCCTTAGATACTCAATCTTGTTCTCCAGCGACTGTACATTTGCTAACAAGATGCTGGAGAGAGGAATCTTCATGCCCCTTTACTTTAGCCTGGCTTGGAGTTCTCCCTCCTTCCTTTCTTTTGGCCATGGTGATGTACGTTCGTCCGCTTAAAACACACCTGGGAGTTAAGTCCACTGAGTCCTTCAAAACATTGTGAAACCACTAGTTCATTAAGAAGGTTCAATAATGCATTACTTAAAGGGCTATTACGAATTGTAGATTGCTGTGCGAGTAGTTCAAAAGAAGTATATTTAGAAGTTTTGTAAGTTGGCCGCAACACATGATTGTTGTTCAACAATGCCATCTTGCCGGATACAATTTTCACGAGTGATGAACACAAAACTTGGGCTGGGTCCAATGCAATACATTCCTAAATACCATTAAGAAGTGTTGAATAGATAAATTTCTATTTATCTAAATTTTTAAAAATCTTTTCGTATTGACTGGAATGTCTATGCTTTGACAGCTTGACGTTTGTTGTTAATGATACATGTTAGTGGACACAATTGTACATAATTTTCTGAATTGGGCTGTACTGTTCTGTATTCTGTACTGTGTATGGTAGGAAATTCTTTTTTCGATCTCTGAATTTAAAGTGGATTTTGGAGTTTCCTGAGAGAAAGGCTTCAGAACCACCGTGTTTGCTTTTTAACCAGCAAGCTGTGTATCTCTCAAGTGCTCTGTCACTGAACGATTCTGTGCCACCATTTCTAGTGGATACTATTTCAGGATCATGACTGTAATTAAGAACTCAGTGGAGAGTGTGACCACCAAACAAATATCTAAAGTTTCAGGACTTTCAACTGCAGCTTTTATGCATTAACAGAAAAAACATGCCTGCTGATAGTTTGGAAGGATTCCTAGGATTTGAATCATTGCTAATCCTTCAGTGAAAGCTTTGGAATAAAATGACTATAATCCACTTAACAATGTCACAATTAGTTTCAAGCCTTGTACTGGAATATTTTGAACATGTCACAAGAATCGTCAACTAGATGAATAAAATAATAATTAGATTTTGGGATAAGTTTAGGTGAAGAGTTATGAAAACAGGAATGGTAGTTTGAAGGGCTACAGAGAGTGAAATCCAGATCAGTGATACTCCATGTTTAAAAAACATGTTGTCTTATATTTCACTTGCAGCTTTTGGCCAAATTATTAAAATGCATCCTATGACCTTTGAACCATTTCCAAGGGGTGATTGATAAGTTTGCAGCCTAAGGTATAAGGAGTCAATTGTAGAAAACCTGGCACATTTATTTTTCCTACATTTACACACTTAGTCCAGCGGTCATGGAGCAGGCAGATCCCTTCCTTGTAGAAGTCGGCATCTTGGACCTGTCCAGAAAGTGGTCCACAGCAGGGGTGATGGATAAGTTTGTGGCCTAAGGTAGAAGGAGATGAGTTATTAACTTCAAACTTTCTGCATAATCACTCAAAGAGTTGAACTGCACGTGCATGTAACGAGAGCTGTATAACTCATCTCCTTCTAGCTTAGGCCACGAACTTATCAGTCACCCCTCGTACTAGCAGAACAACTTCTCTCTCTTTACCCTCTTTAAAGTGGTCATGGTTATGTATATTTCTATCAACTCGCTCCAAAGAGAACAATCCGGGCCAGCTTTATGTTGATATCTTTTGTTCTTAAAAATACTGAGTAAGTATCCTTACAGGGCCATCTACAATATAACCCCGGCACACAGAGCCCAGCAAAGCATCAAAATGTGATAGTCAGAAAAGGTCCAGGCCAACAAATCCTCATCCTGCATATTTATATCATCCAATATAAACTGATAGAGGTCTGCTTTTGTCAGAGCCCATCAAGATAGGGGCATATATTAGCAATGTAATTTTAGTGACTAGACACAGCATTACTGACCTGTTGTCCTTGCAAAGCATCTCACAATGATATGCTCTCAGCACTTCCTTTTTGGAGGGCTCACTATGACCTTCTTTCTTGCAAATCCACAACAGTAATAAAGCTGATAAAATGAGGGGAAATAACGCAGACTGGCAACAAACTATTTTTGAGCCATAATCCCAAGGTGTAGTTGATAAGGTGAGGATAAGTCGAGTCAAGCCCATCAGTGAGTTATTGTGGAGATCACTCCATGATTTCTTCTGTGAAAGCAATCTCAAGTCTGTCTCACTTGGACTTCCACATAGCAGGATAATCGAGGCTGTGCTTCTGAGTGATCAACACAGCAAAATGAGTTTGGGAAGTGTGTGACAATCACTTGTTTCTTGACAAGACAATCTTCTATTCCCTTTTTCTAAGACAATTGAATGGTCCCCTGTATGGTAAGGATAGTGTCATGGTCCGGTCTGTGAAGTCCACATTCCGGTTCACGGTCCGGTCTATTGATCCTTATTCCAGGTTTTCTGCTTTTCCCTTGTTCTGTTGTGTGCCTTAATTGAGGCACATGATTCTCATTTTGGGCTGGCTACATAAACAGCTCCTAGGTTCAGCTTCAGTTGCTGGACTGTTCCCTCCCCTTCCCCTTCCTCCTGAAGCCTTGCCTGCTACCTTCGCCTGAAGCCTCGCCTGCTACCTTCGCCTGTAACGCCGTCAGGTTCAACCACCAGGGCAAGACCGGGGCCTTGCTGTGTCTAGATAAGGAACTGTCTTTCATTGTTTGGAACTGTCTCTTTGTGTCCTCACCTTCGGTAGGTAGGTCCGGCTGTTTGCTACTACCTTGAATTGGGAACTGTCTCTGTGTCCACGCCTTCACTAGGTAGGTCCGGACATTTGCCACTTCCTTTGAGTTGGGAACTGTCTCTGTGTCCACGCCTTCGCTAGGTAGGTCCAGCCGTTTGCCGCTACCTTGTATTGAGAACCGTCTCTTTGTGCCCTCGGCTCTGCTGGGTAGGTCCGGCCGTTTGCTGTTACCTTGAGTGGACATCTGTCTCTCAATGTTCTGTGTACAAGTCCCAGCCCTATGTCCTGCTCCCTAGGAGGGGTCCTGACTCTGTGTAGAGCCCCAGTCCCAAGTCCTGTTCCCAAGGAGGGGGATTTGTCCACGTTTTATCCTCTCCTGTATCCAGGGTCCGAGCCCGAGTCAAGACCCAGGTTCCAGGTCCCTGTCCAGTCTCTGGCTCAGAGTCCTTGTCCGGGTTCCAAGTTCCTAGTTCCTTGTTCTGGTCCTGCTTGCCTAGCCAAGTCTGTGTTCTTGTCCCAGGTCTCTAGTCAAGTCCTGTTCCTAGTACTTCAGTGTCTGTGTCTTGCATTTGGGTCTGCTCCCAGCACCTCCATATGACAGATAGACTCTTCACCTCATGATCTATCTTGTAATCAGTTAGTTACTGCCTCTTATACTGCTGGCATTTAAGGCAGCAATGAAGGTTCTGCTTGGTCTTGGCAGTGTTCTTTGCTTCTTCCATCATTTCAGTAGCTTCTTCTTGCTTTCCACTACTGTCATTCATGCAGATGCCAAGCAGAGACTCAGGAATATCTTCACGCACAGATCGAGAAAGATTCTTCATTGCTGTTTTCATAACAATTTTTTTTGACCAGTCAGAGATGTTAGCCCTGAGCTGAAGCCCCAAACCTGGAGGACCGTTGTCCACTGGCCTGTACCCTTTGACCTGTTTGGCATGGGTGACCCTACCAAGAGTCAACACGAGGCCCTGACTCCAGCCAATGTAACTCTCCAGGATATTGAGGCAAGGCACGTAAGCCTCCAAACCACAACAAGGTTGTGCTTCTCTAGGAGGTACTTTGCAATGACTCTGATTAACTATTTGCACTACACTTTCAATGTAACCATAACACTTCATTCTGCACACTATTATTGTTTCCCTTGTACTACCTCAATAAACTGTTGTAAATGAAATTATCTGTATGGACAACATGCAAAACAAAGTTTTCACTATACCTCTGTACATGTGACATTAATAAACCAATTTGCTAATGTAATTGAATTTACCAATGTTTCTTTCTTTTAATAATGGCAGACATTAAAATGTTCCATTGTTTAAAAAGATGTTCATTGGGGAAGCAAATCTGGCATAATTATCCACTCTGGGTTGTGTGTAATTGTAGGCCCAGTAATGTATATTGCCCTCGAAGGTAGCTGAGGAGATGGGGAGCTAATGAGAGATGGGTAATAAATGTTGGCATAGTTAGTAATGCCAGATCCTATGAACAAATTTTAAAATATCTCAATCAGTAAGTGGTTAATTCTCAAGATCCAGACAGCAATGACAGCCTCCCAGAAGGAAGCTGCCATTCTACCCCTTTCGTTCCTTCAATCAAAACTGTCAGCCATGTCCAACCACTTCCTGTAATTCCAATTAAAGCAAAGCAGGACGACCAACTACAGAAAGGAACGAAAGGGGTAGAATGTCTTCTGATGAGAGCAGGTTCTGGTAAGATGGTTGCGAGCATGGTTGCAGCGGCCTCTCCGGGTAAAACCAAAGGTGAAATTGTTTGTCATTAATATCTTTCTCACCATCATAAGACACTGTTGGCTATTAAGAACATCAGGTCTACCCCATGAGTGAGTTGCTTGATAGCGATGGAGCTGTGTACCGCGTTGTTACCAGGACTTGCTGCATATTGTTATATGTCTGCACTGTACTACTGCACAAAACAATTTTCACATCATCTAAGTATTAAGACAAGAAGACATAGGAGAAGAATTGGGCCATTCAGCCCATCGAGTCCACTCCACCATTCCATCATGGCTGACCCCAAATCCCACTCAACTCTGTACACCTACCTTCTTGCCATAAACTTTGATGCCTTGAACAATCAGGAAACTATCAACTTCTGCTTTAAGTATACTTTTGGAATTGACCTCCATCACAGTCTGTGGCAGAGTATTCCACAGATTCAATACTGTCTGTCTAAAAGAATTCCTCCCTACCTCTGTTCTAAAAGGTCGCTCCTTAATTTTGAGGCTGTGCCCTCTAGTTCTGGATACTCCACCATAGGAAACATCCTCTCCACATCCGCCCTATCTAGTCCTATCAACATTCGGTAGGAGTCTTGCATGAGGACTCCTAAGTCCCTCTGTACCTCTGATGTATGAATTTTCTCCCCATTTAGAAAATACTCTGCACTATTGTTCCTTTTACCAAAATGTATTATCATGCATTTCCCAACACTGTATTCCACTGCCCTTTTTTGCCTAAGTTCTGCTGCAATCGCATGCTTCCTCAGCACTATCTACCCCTCATTGATAATAAAGCTGATTCTGAAGAGTTCCCATGGCAGCTTCCTTCTGGGAGGGTGTCACTGCTGTCCTCTCATTGAGAAGCAACCACTTATTGATTACATGAGAGAAGGAAGCTTAGCTCAGTTTGAATGGCGAAGCTGGGCATGAGAATGGATCTGAAGGATGCTAAAGAGCTTCTGCATTTGTGCAGGCAGTTAAAGTGCATCCTTAAGATGTTCATGGGCCTGCTAGTGAGATGGTAGAGCTCCTTCACCATGGCTTAGTTCAAAATTACTGGAGAGACTGCCCTCTGGATTGCAGGTAGAGATTGTTTCCCAGAATCAATTCTTTACCTGATACTCCTCCTTGAAGAGGTCAATGAGGACCATATTTATAAGCCCAATGTAATTGAAAAAAGTCCAAAATATCTTGTCTTGAGTTGTATGATTCTTTTCAAACTAGACAATCGTCACAACAAAATGTGCTACGTGAGATGGTTTATTGTCAATGCTTGGCGCAAAAAATAATCTTATCTTGGGCTTAGCAAAAGCTAACAACCCTGTTATACTGTTTACTGATGCTACAAAGTAGTTTGATGAATGAAGCTGTTTGTTAGTGTAAATAAATTTTCATTCTTTACCAGTCGATTAATCTACTCCAGTAGAAATGAATGTATTAAAGACTAAACAACGTAGTAAGCTGAACAAAATGTTGACCTTGTTCCTCCAGCTGTATAGACTCCACTAGTGCTCTGGCCAAGAAGCACGGAGAGCCATGGGAATTGCAGCAGGATGTTACCAGGGAACAGCTCCGGCTAACCGGCTGATTATTGCATTTCCCTGTAGGGGAACCAAGTAGATCGTTTGATACTTCACTGGCCATGTGTAGGCTGAATGAAGTCATTGAAAGGATGTCTGCAATTTGTTGTCAACCCTAGGGGAATGATTTTATATAAAGCATGTACTGAACTGTAGAAATCTTTTCTTAAGTGGTGATTCAGTGTTTGATTAATAAATAGTTTTTAAATGAGATGCTTAATCCTGTCGTCCCCTCTGTACATGACCCAATGTTCCCACTATTTACTTGCTACTAACTTAAAAGTTATTTGTCAACCATGAGTAACAGACTGAGAGTGAGATAGAACAGAAGGTGGGGTGGCTCCTGAATATGCTTTCTTTCCCAGGCATCACTGGGACCGGAAAAAATGACACGTGGAGAATTTTTAATTTCCATGTCTATCTGTTATTTTCTATCCAGACTTATCCTCAGCAAACAATATAGATTCAGCTAAAGACTAGTGGATATTTGGCTTGCTTTACTCTCTGTGTAGAGTCCATAGATCTGATGCATTTTTATTAGGTAGGGCCGATGGAGTGAAGGGTGACAGGGGTTGATTGTGCAAAATTGTTTGGAAATGAAGATTTGATATAATTTGGTTGAAACTACAGGTGGAACTGACCAGCCTGAATTCTGCTCTCAAAGTTCCCAATACGAAAGCAGCTTACAATAGTACAGACCCACGATGTCAAGATGCAGGCATTCTTGTATCAATGTTTCCAGTGAATTTGCTTCATACTTAGCAATAATACATTTCTTGGTAATTTAGTGCTGACCCTGCACTTGACTGTGATAAGAACCATATACACAGAAGCAGTATTTATTTAAGGAACAGTCATGCAAATATTTGTTTTTTCCTAATTGGATCTTGTGTAGGTCAAGTAAAGTCAAAAAGGGAACAAATGATTGAAGGATCTAAGTGAGGTTGCCCTGTCTTTTAACTATTGGATGAGTGAAAGTAGATAGAATTTTAGTCCACAGGAAACCTGCAGACTTCTGCTGAAAGATAAGTGCAGTGCCTCTGACAACTGAGTCAATGGAAGATTATTTAATCATTTTTGTTTTGCTAGTGCTAATAGGATCTTCTAGCAACAAAAAGGAACTCTCCACAAATTTTCATAATAATTGACTTATATACTAGCATTCCAGAAGTCCCTGAAATGGTGGGTAGCATTTCTACAGACCATTATACTGATTGACCTTCAATTCTAATTCTTCAGGGTAATTTTCAATATCTGAGACATTTCTATAAAATATTGTTTTGTGCAAATGCAAGAAGTAAAATAAGAACATGGTCTATCGGCCAATTTGCTTCTTAGGCCTCTTGCCATTCAATAAGATCACAAATAGCCGAGGTTTAAACATCTGTTCTGACCACCACTAACAAAGTTTGGATTTATTGCCTGTCTCTCATTGGCACTGCTTCTCTCAGCTGTTTTAGAAGACAATGCACATTACTGGGCCTGAAGTTAATAAAACCTAGACTAGACAATGCAAGGTTACTTCTCTAAAGAACATTGCTAACTCCATTCCTGAAAAAGTTGCCACCCAATTCATCAACCAATAATTATAGTTTCTGTTGCTGTAACCAGTTTGTGGTACATATTTTAAAGTTTAAGCACATCTCTGTTTCCCTCTCCCTTTTGATCCTCTCTTCAGGATGTCTTACAATGCTCATTCTACCATTATTCCATCCTCGCCCACTTCTTGTAACCTGCCAGCTGTGTGATTTGCAGCGGCAAGAACTGGCTGTGGGAAGGACATATAGAGTTTCACTTCAAGCAGGGAAGATTGCGACTGCCTGGGTTTCCCTGTGCTAAATTGGCACCGACCCATGAGGAACTGTTTTCTGGGATAGCTCAATTTCCAGCTCACAGTGATTACAGTCCAAATGCATTAGGCCAGATTACTCAGACCAAAAGAACAGGGGCTAGCTTGAGACTTACATGTGCTCCAGACTTATATGGATGCCCACTATAGCAGAAATATCAGAATGCTCCATATTTGGTGTGTGGTTGGACCCATGGTCATGATGCAACTCACTTTCTTTAATGAGCTGAAATGGGCGGTTAGATACACTTTGTTTCTGGCCTCTCCACTTTACTCCACCTGTGACTGTAAAAATGTAATGGAAGGTAAATGGAAAGCATTTCTGAACTTTATTTATTTAGTTATTTTCATTATTTTTGTAACTTTAATGTGTTTAAATAAGTGTATTGTTTTTAGTAGTCACAAACACTAAATAAATATTAAACACCGTAAATTTTACAGTTTATTTTGCCTCCCACAGGCTGGCACATTCTGCAGTGAGATGATCAAAATCAGAATCATGTTTATTATTACTGATGTACAGTGTGTTGTCTGCAGCAGCAGTACAGTGCAGACACAAAATTTATTATAGATTACAAAAATAAATAGTTTTAAAGAAGAATGTTGTTGTTCGTCCATCGTTGATGTCGATGAGGACCTCGACACCATTATGATGGTGTCGAGACTAGCGCGTCACTTGGATTTAAGTGAGGGAGAGTTGCGCAGCGTCAGCCGCACTCTCTCTTCCCAATTCCCATCTGGATCCAGTGGCAAGACAGAGTCTAGGCGGCTGGAGATGGGACTAGGTGCAGTGGATGACCAGGACGTCTTCTGTGTCTTGTCCTGCTCTACACGTTCCACGACACTTGCAGAGACCGCCTTCTTGACCGTTGGACCTTCCATTGGTCTCGTCCGCTCAATCCGCCGGAGTCTGTCTTCACATGCTGGGAGAGACAACTCCCTATCTCACCGAGGGTTTGAGACCCATCGGCTACCCTCACCTGGTTTAGCCGGCTTGTTGAAGCCATTGCCCGGGGTGTGGCTGCTGTCGCATGCAAACAGCTACGGGGAGCCATAGGTGAGAGCTGAGTGCCAGGTGGAGACCAAAGGTGGACTAACCACCTTGAAAAGGACGCGACATGTTCCCCCACCAGAGGTGCTACCCCTCCCTGACACCCCATACACTCCTAAAGAAGAATAACAAGGTAGTGTTTACGGGTTCATGGGCTGTTCGACAATCTGATGGTAGAGGGAATAAGCTATTCCAAAAACATGGAGGTTTTTCATCCCCAGAAAGCGGACAGGGAATTTTTGAAATCTCTTTGGTTTCAGTGACTGATCAACTTGTGGGTGGAAGTCAATAGAATGTGAAACTCTTTGGCCACATCTACTATTTCCTCAGGGGACAAAACACTGAAAAGGTATTGTGATCTCAATTACCTGCATCTGCAGCATTTGCCGGCCTATATTGGTGCAAAAATGATGAATAATTTGCACCACTGCATATTAAGTGATTATGATTTACAAAGTACGTATATTACAGGGCAATGCAATGCTGCAGCAGTTAGTTTGGATATTTCAGCTGCTATAACTTGGGTTCAGTCCTGACCTCTGGAGCTGTTTGTGTGGAATTTGTATGTTGTGGGCTAGGCGTGAGGAGGTTAGTTCACAACAGGGGGATGGGAATCAGTGCAGAGAGACAGAGGGGTGTAAAGTGAGGGTAGAAGCAAAAAGTACTAAGGAGAAAAGTAAAAGTGGCAGGCTGACAATTCCAGGGCAAGCATTAAAAAGGGCCACTTTTCAACATAATTGTATAAGGGCTAAGAGAGTTGTAAAAGAGCGCCTGAAGGCTTTGTGTGTCAATGCAAGGAGCATTCGTAATAAGGTGGATAAATTGAAAGTGCAGATTGTTATTAATGATTATGATATAGTTGGGATCACAGAGACATGGCTCCAGGGTGACCAAGGATGGGAACTCAACGTTCAGGGATACTTAATATTCAGGAGGGATAGACATGAAGGAAGGGGAGGTGGGGTGGCGTTGCTGGTTAAAGAAGAGATTAACGCAATAGAAAGGAAGGACATAAGCCGGGAAGATGTGGAATCAATATGGGTAGAGCTGCGTAACACTAAGGGGCAGAAGACGCTGGTGGGAGTTGTGTACAGGCCACCTAACAGTAGTAGTGAGGTCGGAAATGGTATTAAACAGGAAATTAGAAATGTGTGCAATAAAGGAACAGCAGTTATAATGGGTGACTTCAATCTACATGTAGATTGGGTGAACCAAATTGGTAAAGGTGCTGAGGAAGAGGATTTCTTGGAATGTATGCGGGATGGATTTTTGAACCAACATGTCGAGGAACCAACTAGAGAGCAGGCTATTCTGGACTGCGTTTTGAGCAATGAGGAAGGGTTAATTAGCAATCTTGTCGTGAGAGGCCCCTTGGGCAAGAGTGACCATAATATGGTGGAATTCTTCATTAAGATGGAGAGTGACATAGTTAATTCAGAAACAAAAGTTCTGAACTTAAAGAGGGGTAACTTTGAAGGTATGAGACGTGAATTAGCTAAGATAGACTGGCAAATGACACTTAAAGGATTGACGGTGGATATGCAATGGCAAGCATTTAAAGATTGCATGGATGAACTACAACAATTGTTCATCCCAGTTTGGCAAAAGAATAAATCAAGGAAGATAGTGCACCCGTGGCTGACAAGAGAAATTAGGGATAGTATCAATTCCAAAGAAGAAGCATACAAATTAGCCAGAAAAAGTGGCTCACCTGAGGACTGGGAGAAATTCAGAGTTCAGCAGAGGAGGACAAAGGGCTTAATTAGGAAGGGGAAAAAAGATTATGAGAGAAAACTGGCAGGGAACATAAAAACTGACTGTAAAAGCTTTTATAGATATGTAAAAAGGAAAAGACTGGTAAAGACAAATGTAGGTCCCCTACAGACAGAATCAGGTGAATTGATTATGGGGAGCAAGGACATGGAAGACCAATTGAATAATTACTTTGGTTCTGTCTTCACTAAGGAGGACATAAATAATCTTCCAGAAATAGTAAGGGACAGAGGGTCCAGTGAGATGAAGGAACTGAGCGAAATACATGTTAGTAGGGAAGTGGTGTTAGGTAAATTGAAGGGATTGAAGGCAGATAAATCTCCAGGGCCAGATGGTCTGCATCCTAGAGTGCTTAATGAAGTAGCCCAAGAAATAGTGGATGCATTAGTGATAATTTTTCAAAACTCGTTAGATTCTGGACTAGTTCCTGAGGATTGGAGGGTGGCTAATGTAACCCCACTTTTTAAAAAAGGAGGGAGAGAGAAACCGGAGAATTATAGACTGGTTAGCCTAACGTCGGTGGTGGGGAAACTGCTGGAGTCAGTTATCAAAGATGTGATAACAGCACATTTGGAAAGCGGTGAAATCATCAGCATGGATTTGTGAAAGGAAAATCATGTCTGACGAATCTCATAGAATTTTTTGAGGATGTAACTAGTAGAGTGGATAGGGGAGAACCAGTGGATGTGGTATATTTGGATTTTCAGAAGGCTTTTGACAAGGTCCCACACAGATTAGTGTGCAAACTTAAAGCACACGGTATTGGGGGTAAGGTATTGATGTGGATGGAGAATTGGTTAGCAGACAGGAAGCAAAGAGTGGGAATAAACGGAATGGCAGGCAGTGACTAGTGGGGTACCGCAAGGCTCAGTGCTGGGACCCCAGTTGTTTACAATATATATTAATGACTTGGATGAGGGAATTAAATGCAGCATCTCCAAGTTTGCGGATGACACAAAGCTGGGTGGCAGTGTTAGCTGTGAGGAGGATGCTAAGAGGATGCAGGGTGACTTGGATAGGTTGGGTGAGTGGGCAAATTCATGGCAGATGCAATTTAATGTGGATAAATGTGAAGTTATCCACTTTGGTGGCAAAAACAGGAAAACAGATTATTATCTGAATCGTGACCGATTAGGAAAAGGGGAGGTGCAACGAGACCTAGGTGTCATTATACACCAGTCATTGAAAGTGGGCATGCAGGTACAGCAGGCGGTGAAAAAGGCGAATGGTATGCTGGCATTTATAGCGAGAGGATTTGAGTACAGGAGCAGGGAGGTACTACTGCAGTTGTACAAGGCCTTGGTGAGACCACACCTGGAGTATTGTGTGCAGTTTTGGTCCCCTAATCTGAGGAAAGACATCCTTGTCATAGAGGGAGTGCAAAGAATGTTCACCAGATTGATTCCTGGGATGGCAGGACTTTCATATGAAGAAAGACTGGATGAACTGGGCTTGTACTCATTGGAATTTAGAAGATTGAGGGGGTATCTGATTGAAACGTATAAAATCTTAAAGGGATTGGACAGGCTAGATGCAGGAAGATTGTTCCCGATGTTGGGGAAGTCCAGAACAAGGGGTCACAGTTTGAGGATAAAGGGGATGCCTTTTAGGACCGAGATTAGGAAAAACTTCTTCACACAGGGAGTGGTGAATCTGTGGAATTCTCTGCTACAGGAAGCAGTTGAGGCCAGTTCATTGGCTGTATTTAAGAGGGAGTTAGATATGGCCCTTGTGGCTACGGGGGTCAGGGGGTATGGAGGGAAGGCTGGGGTGTGGTTCTGAGTTGGATGATCAGCCATGATCATAATAAATGGTGGTGCAGGCTTGAAGGGCCGAATGGCCTACTCCTGCACCTATTTTCTATGTTTCTGTGTTTCTATGTTTCCCATTACTGTGTGGGTCCCCTCTGAGTGCTCTGGTTTGCCCCCACTTTCCATAGATGTATTGTTAATCGGTTATTGTAAGCTACCCCAAGAATAAGTGACTGGCAGGAAAATCTGGAGAGCGTAGGTAACAAGGAGCCAATTATGACCTAGTGTGCGGGCCTGCATCAACTCAATGGGCCAAATAAACTCCAGTGTCTAAAAGAATATTAGAACTATAATGAGGTGGCTGTCTTCTATGTTCTGGGGTTTTATCTTGTAGTATTTTGCAGTCAAGATCTGGGCAGAGTTGCCATCCAGCTGATCTGATGAAAGGAATTGGAATGCAAACGTGAACAGAATTCCCTCAAATCCAGTGAAGGTATAATTTTGGCTTTGGTATTGAAATAACTACATTTTATCCTTCCAGTATCTGCATAAATCTAGATTGTCGACACTTCCAGCTACGAAAGCTCAGCGTTTTTAATGGCAATAGAATCCTGGAGGTAGTTGTCAAGCTGCACCGCTGGCAGAGCCCCGAGTGGATAATTAATCTACACAAAGAGCTTGTAGGTTGTATACTTGGAATGTTGGCTCGATAACCAGTCGGCAGAATCTGTTTATTAACATAGTCCTTTGCTCTTGGTGGGGTCATAGTGCAGGGGTCCCCAACCTTTTCTGCACCGCAGACCGGTTTAATATTGATAATATTCTTGCAGACCGGCCAACCGGGAGGTGGGTTGTTAATTGCGACCTGGAATATAGTTGAAACTATAAGTCACTTGTAAGTGGCTAATAATACACTCAATTTCATTTCTAAAAGGGTTTATCTAAAAAATTTAATATTAAACAGACAGCACATATTTTCCTCCCATGAATATAGTGATAAGCCAATAATGTCACTTATAAGTCAATAGCATCATAACATTTTAAGTAACGTTTGGATATTAAACACACAGCGCATATTTTCCTTGTTTGAACATATAAAATCATTGCAATCATCAGTGAATCAGTGGGAGCCCTGGGCTTGTTTCCCTGCAACAAGACGGTCCCATCAAGGGGTGATGGGAGACAGCGATACTTGAAGGGGGTTCTTTATGTCCAGTCTATTCCGCAATTTAGTTTTCGTTGCATTCATTGCAGAAAACTCTGCTTCGCAGAGATATGATGTTGGAAATGGAAGCAACGTTTTCAGTGCTTTCATGGCTATCTCAGGATATTCAGCCTTGACTTTGATCCAGAATGCCGGCAGAGATGTTATGTCAAGCATACTTTTCAGCCCACCGTCATTTGCAAGCTTGAGGAGTTGATCTTCTTCCCACGCTGACATGGATGATTCACCGGGGACATTCATAAATGGGTCACGGACCCATTCCTTTGCACGTCTTCGGTCATTTGCGGTTGGGAAGTAACGCTCAAATTCTGCCGACAGTGAAGTTAGGTGATCGCGCACCAGCTGTGAGAAAGACGGTGCAGCCTCAGTCTCTCCCAAAATCCCAGTTAATGTTGGGAACAAGTCAAATATGCCCCTGTCCACTCACCATCCCCACAGTTACAGTTTCGCTTTGAAAGCAGACACTTTATCTGCCAACTTGACAGTTGTCATTCTCCCCTGAAGTGACAAACTGAGTTCATTGAGCAGGTTGAAGATGTCACACAGCTAGTCAGTAAGTACAACGCTCTCAGAGCAGCAACATCTGTGGAGGTCGTTACTCTCAGCATTTGCTTCTGTCCCGCTTGCTCACGTTTTTTCCTCTCGAAATACTCAACGAGTTTGTCTTTAAGTGCAGGGCGCTCGGACTCAAGGTGCTGAAGCAGTTTTGAGGGCTTCATTGCCTCATTAGACAGCTTGTCTCCACATATCACACACAGGGGGCTTGGAGCATGCGAGTCACCGGTTGCAATAAAGCCATATTTTATGTACGACTCGTCGTATTTTCTGTTAAAGGAAGTTTTCTTTATTTTTGCAGTCTCTGCCTCAGCTGTCTCTGCGTTATCATCATCATTAGGCCTTTTATGTCATCTTCAACCTCTTTCAAAGAAACTCTCAAACGACGTTTGTTTTTTACTCATACAGATTGATGACATCGTGTACGTTCAAGTTCAACAGTGGACGTGACAGGGAATGGGGAAAGGTGCAGCTGACTCATATCGCTTCATACCGCCAAATAATATTGTTTCCTCGCAGCCCGGTAGCACATGTTTTGTGGCCCGGTGGTTGGGGACCTCTGTCATAGTGCAGCAATTGACTCAGTCACAATAACCTTGCACCTTATCTCTGTATGGCTGAAAATGTGGGTGTATAATATAAATAAAAATCCCTGAATTCTTGATGTACTGTAGTTCCTTGTTTGTCTTCTCAGGAGGCTGTCTGCTAAATGAAAAAGCAGGAGTAACAAATTGCATTGTCATTCAGCAAAATAGATACAGATATCTTTACTAATTTAACTTCCATTAACCTGATCTATTTTTCTCAGTAAAGGAATAATAAATAAGATATTTTTGACAGACATAGTGAATTTTGGCCTTAAAAATAAAACATGATTAAAGCAATGTAAACTCACGATGACACAGAAATATGAAAGGACAGTAGCAGGAAGGGCACTTACCATTTTAGTCCTGTCCCACTATTCAATATGATCATGGCAGACTCCACATCTCTGCCAGTTTCACACAGCTTTCAATTTCCCAATCTTCCAGAAAAATGATCCGCGGTCTCCAGAATTCCTTCAAGGTAGAGAATTGCGGAGATTCACCACCCTGTGTGGGAAGTCACTAAGGATGCCAATCCTCTCATGTAAAAGTGGCCTCACAGTCTATCAGTCTGAGCAATAGAATGGGCAAGTCAGCAGATATTACCCAGAGATTATTTGGAGAAATAAATAAAAAATAAGATAAGTAAAGTAAATATAGAAAAGGGTATGGAATAATATAGTAATGATCTTTGAAAGAAAGCTGATTGTAAATGTAAGTAATAAATGAGATTTAATTCAAACATCAGGAGGCAAAACAACAGTTAAAAAATTGAGAGACCATCAAAAAGGAGATGTTGTAAACACACAGCAGAAATAAAATAATGGAAATATGTCAATAGGAGAGGTTGAGGGATGACTGAAATTATATACAAAATGATAAAGCAGAGGAGGCATATGAGCTTAATAATTGGCTCATATTTGACATCTCTCTCTCTCTCTCTCTCCCCCCCCCACCCCACCCCGGGTCACTTTCTATCTGGTTCCTCCTGTGTTCTGTTCATGGCTCCCTATTGTCCTCTTTCTTTCACCATGAAGTCTGCCTCATTCTCCAGAAGACATGCACTGATCCTCAGACTGGACAAGTCTGTAAAGATGGAGAAGCTATTCATAGCAGCAATCAAGGCAGAAACCAGAGGTTCTGAGTTTCAGGGGAGGAACCTAATGGAGGCCCGATGCCGGCCCCCTAGGCCTGAGTCAACATAGCAGTAACCTAATGGAACAAAGAAGAGAAAAAGGTCATAATATTTGCTAACAACATACATCAAAGTTGCTGGTGAACGCAGCAGGCCAAGCAGCATCTATAGGAAGAGGCGCAGTCGACGTTTCAGGCCGAGACCCTTCGTCAGGATATTATTTGCTAATATTTGTTGAATGCAGGAATCCTCTGGCTAAGAACATAAAGGAACAAAGTTTATTGGTTACTTTTAAAGGGTAATTGGAAATGTACTCATGTAGAAATCTTTTATAGGGCTGTGGGGACAGAACCTGGGAGCTAAACAAATTGGAAAACTCTGCTGAACAGTCAGTATGGGTAAGATTGGCTCAAACATCTCCACCCTGCTGCTTTGCTCCATGGATCCAAATAGAACTGGTATTTCCTTACACTTTGAGCAAGAGGGTTGCTTTTGAACGCTAATGAAGAAGTTGAAAAGAAAATCAGGACATGAAATTTTGCCACAACACAATGAAATATTGTTGAGTATAGAAAATGACAAACAATGCAAAGTAACAAAATAACAAACTACACAAACCATAACAGTTCGATATCTATTATAATTTACTAATGCTATTGATGGATTTATATATGTGTTTGGCCACAGGGAAAACCAGCCTTCACTACTCTATAGTGCAACGGGATAATTCTACCCCTTTGAGAGAGCAAACAACATCTTGAGTAAATATCAGAAGCTGAAAACCAGTATCTTTGATGTTGCCTATACTCTCAGCATGAAAGACATACCTCTGAGAGTAAACTCTTATCAGTGAAGAAAATGCACAAACTCACGATAGGAAAAGTGCCTACTGACAATACACCCACTGAGTGCAAAAGGCAGTATTTTCAAGTGTGTGCAGTTCTCTACAGTTCAGAACAAATGGCAGTGCTGCTGATAGTACACAGACTCAATACAAAAATTAGCATGTATGCTTAATGCCCACTTTATTCAGTACCTCCCGTACCTAATAAAGTGGCCATTGAGTGTATGTTTGTGGTCTTCTGCTGCTGCAGCCCATCCACTTCAAGGCTGGATATTCAGAGATGCTCTTCTGCACACCGCTGTGGTAACACGTGGTTATTTGAGTTACGGTCACCTTCCTGTCTGGCCATTCTCCTCTGACCTCTCTCATTAAAAAAGCATTTTCACCCACCAAACTGCTGCTCAGTGGATGATTTTTGTTTCTCGCACCATTCTGTGTAAGCTCTAGAAAATTCCAGCGGTGTCTGAGATCCTGAAACCACCCAATAATCATTGTCTGGCACCATTCCACAGTCGAAGTCACTTAGATTAGATTTCTTCCTCATTCTGATGTTTGGTCTGAACAAAAACTGAACCTCTTGACTATGTCTGCATGCTTTTATGCATTGAGTTGCTGCCACATGATTGGTTGGATTGATATTTGCATTAATGAGCAGATGGACAGGCGTAACTAATAAAGTTGCCACTGAATGTTCAATGCACATGCTCTTGATATGAAATATGGTGCTACTGATAGTGGACGTGATCTCATTATGGAAGATGATGGCACAGGCAGTGTTATTCAAACTGGCAGGAAACTGACCTTGGAAATTAAGTACATAAGCCTTATCTCAGCAGTTTACAAGTGTTTTTCAATTGTAGGTGTAAAATTACTGTTTTATTTCTTTGCACTTTTATTGTATTTTAACTGCATTGAATAACACCATCAATTTATCTGAAAGTCCTTTTGGATGGTTGGTTTTAGAGGACATGGAACTGCCACAATTTCTCCTTTCTTCCCCTTTTATTTCTGACAGCAAATCAGAGAATCGATTAATCAACTGCACAAATCTACAACTGAAACACAGATGTTACTATTATCCCTTTTATAGTTGAGGGGTTAAAGTGACTGCTATTGGAGATTGTTTTGAGTTGGACCAACTATAGCTTCACTGTTGGTCAAAAATTGGTTGCCGCTTCTATGAAAGTGGTAGTCTATTGTAATTTACAACCAGAAGCATATATTAAATCAAATCAGCAGCTGTTATAATATTCTTAGGACTGTGGTGAAAAAAAAAGCTAAAACATTAGGTTCTAGCACTTGTTTGTGGAATATTAGTTTAGCATATGTTACCCTCAGCATTATTTTCAGCTTTTCCATGACAGACACAACTATGTTGGAAGGAACTAAAATCGATCATCTACCGGGAATTTGGTTTTGCTGGAAATGTCGCTTCCAGGGTAGTTACAATATTCATTCTTTTACTATGTGAAGAATGTTTCCTTTTTCCACGTGATTCCAAGAGTATAGTATATTCTGTCCAGAAGATTCCCTGTTTTGCTCCAAAAGAGTTTTCACGGGCATTTTTTTCCTTCACCATAATCGGAAGACTGGTCACGTGAAAGTAGTATAGTTGGAAACTGAGGTGCAGTAGGTCTGTCTGGATTCTGGAATAAATGACAACTCATCCGAGTCTGAATCAAGTTACATCAGAATTAAAAATAAGGCTGACAATTCTAATGAATGGAGCTTAATATAATTTCAGGGTTCCCAGTGTGATGGATTTTAATGTGAAGTATTTCTCCATTCTTGGTTTATAACATTCACATTAGAAAATTAAAAAAATTGATTTCAAGATCTCTTCAATGAAAGACAATATTTCCCAAGCAAATATTTGCTAGCTTTGCTCATTTGATTCTTTTACAATTGCATACTACAGATATTGATCATAAAAATAACATAATCCTAAAATTAACCCTTAATGAACCAAAATTTTATGCTTTATATTTGGTAGCCAGGAAAACAACCGAAAATCTATTAACTCTAATAGGAGCAGGAGTATGATACTCAGACCCTCAGGTCTGCTCTACCATTCAATTTGATCATGACTGATCCATGCTGCCCTCAATTCCTCTTTAGTGGCCAGTTCCCTTTTTTCCCTCAATTATTTGATCTTTCAGATATTTGTCTATCTCCATCTTAAGTGTATCTAAAGCTCTGGCCCTCAGCATTCTTACTTTCAGAGAATCACAGGGATTCACTACAATCTGGGAGAAAAAGAATCTAATTTAAAAAAAAATGACTAGCCCCTTATTTTGTAGTAATATCCCCTTGCTTATAACTCCTCCACTAATGAAAGCATCTCATCATCTATCCTGTCAAGTCCTCTTAGGAACTTATATATTTGAGTAAGATCATTTCTCATTCTTCGAGACTCCAGGAAAACAGACCAAAACTGCCTAGCTGCTCTTGATAGGACAACCCTCTCAGCCCAGGGATTAGTTTGGTGAATCTCACTTGGAATGTATCCAAGTCCAGTATATGTTTTTTTCGGCAAAGGTATCAAAACGGTATTCCAGATGTGGTGTCACCAATGCCCTATACAACTGTAACAAAACCTCTCTGTCCTTATACTACCACTTCTTCAGAATGAAAGCCTGCATGCCATTTGTAACTACACTTTGGACCTGCCTGTTAACTCTATGTGATTCATGCATAAAAATTCCCATTTTGGGAAATACTCTGCGAATTTCATTCATTTGCACTCTCTCTACATTTAGATAATAATCTGCCTTTATAGATAATAATCTTCTACTGATTTCATACTTCTCCACATTAAGCTCCATTTGACAAATTTTTGCCCAGTTATTCAATCTACCTGCATCCTGTTGCAGAACCACAACATCCTCATCACAAATATGTATTTCTGCCTAATTCTGTATCCTCAGCAAAATTGGAAACATTATAAATAGTAATCAATTGAGAGTCTAACTGATCCGTAGTGCACTCCACTAGCAACAGCATGAAAATGATCCATTTACTTCAATTCTGTTCTCTATATGACGGGTAGTACTCAACTCAAAGAAGGGAGAGTTAAGAGAAAATTAGAGAAACTCAATAAAACCATTCAAAGTTCAAAGTACTTTTATTATCATATCATACTAAATCTATCAAGTACATTTAGTATGTGTACATTATACAACCTTGAGATTCGTCTCCTAACAGGCAACCACAAAACAAAGAAACACAAAATAACTCATATAAGAAAAAGACCATCGAACACCCTTTGTGCAGAAAGAAAATAATTACATTATGCCAGCAGTAACCGCAAGCAAGTAGCATTCGGAACTGAAGTTTGCAAAGAGAGTCCCGTATTCTGTGCAGCGATCTAAACTGGCCTGTCCCTCACCTCGGGCCTTGACACACTGACCTTTTCAACCTTCACAATCGTATGATGACTGTGGTTACAAGAACAGGGCAGATGCTATAGTAGGTATCCTGCTGTGAACAACTCTCCTCTTGCTACCACAAACCTTTCTGCATTCTATAAGGAAAAAATGAGGAGATTTACAGCATGAATTCCCAGATGAGTGCAGCTTTAGAAACACTCTCAACACCATTAAGGATAAATCTGAGCCCATTTAATAGTCATTGAATCTCCTGACACTGTTGTCCTGTGGCTGTATGTGCTAAATTCAAAATACACTGTGCTTACTCACTTTGGCTACTCTGACAGCATCTCCTAAATCCACAAATTCTACCACCAAGAAGGACAGTGATAGCAAGTGCATGGTAACACTACTTCCTCTAGATTCCTTTCCAAGCTACATATTATCATAATTTGGAAATAGATGTCTATCTCTTCTTCACATTGGGACTAGGCTGTTGAATACCCTACTCATCAGTACTGTGGAAGCATCTTCACCAAAAGAACTGCAGCTGCTGAAGCAGGTGACTCACCACCACTGACAATTAGAGATGAAAAATTAATGTTGCCCTTGCTAGTGATCCACAGATTCCAAAAAAAAACATATTCAAGGACAATATACTTGTTAGGACAGATTTGAATAAATTTTACATCACATGTCAATTTTTGCTTTTAATTTCAAATGCAGCACTGATAACTTAAGTGGAAGTCACTTGTGTTAATGAGTTCAGACCAGAGCCTTATTATAAGTCTGTCAGTTGGATTAATTCATCCTTTGAGTACTTTGCTAGGATTTTGATGACTTTGTGAAAACAGTATGTTCACTAGGCTAAACACTAATAAATCTACATTTGATAAAAATACTTTGTAGATGACATAGAAAAATGAAGTAGATGAAAGTTTCTTCCAGTGCTTGAAGGAACATTTGGCTATTGAATTCACTGAAGTTGAATTGGATGCTGAGTATTCTGTTTGTACAAAAAGGATCAAACTTTGTCATCAGTTTAAATGAGTAGCCTCCCATATGTTAATACAGGGCAGCACACAATCAAAATCATGCGCTCATGGTTGGAAATTAGAATGGTGTCTGTAGAGTAAAGCAAATCAGTCAAAGTCACATTGAATAGAAACATAGAAACATAGAAAATAGGTGCAGGAGTAGGCCATTCGGCCCTTCGAGCCTGCACCGCCATTTATTATGATCATGGCTGATCATGGCTGATCATGGCTGATCATCCAACTCAGAACCCAGCCTTCCCTCCATACCCCCTGACCCCTGTAGCCACAAGGGCCATATCTAACTTCCTTTTAAACATAGCTAATGAACTGGCCTCAACAGTTTGCTGTGGCAGAGAATTCCACAGATTCACCACTCTCTGTGTGAAGAAGTTTTTCCTAACCTCTGCCTTATTAAAAAATTGTGAAGATAAAACTCTTTAATAAAAGTCTTGCACCATTTTCAAAGTCAGTCTGCCTTCACAAACTATAATTTTGAAAATAAGGCCATCAGGGGTTCATTTTCTATTTCTCAATCATCAAACCACTAAAGGTATATGAAGTTTCTCTTCACCATTGTCCCTAAAGTAAATGTCTAATGTATCCATTAAACACTTTAATGCATCCTCCCGAGGTCCATACTGGTGGCACCTGATCAATGGGAGGTTGAGACCATTTCGGGAGAGCACAACAGCAGGAAGCAGACCCAGGGAACAACCCATATGGTTGTCTTTGCACTCTCTCCATTTAGGTGCGTTACAGTGGGGGCAGGCGTCATGTACCACAGAACATCTAGTGACTGCTTGAACAGCGGAGTTCATCAACAGGCAGTTCTGGAGGCTGGGCATGGATGGGAATGTTAAATTATACCTTTCAGCCTGTCACATCAATGTTGAGAACAAGGAATCGAGATCATGCCAATAGGAACTGGTATACCCAGTGCCCATATCTTCCAGTCCCTGGTCCCATATCTCCATGGACTTCATTATTGGTCTGCCACCATCACAAGGAAATACTATGATTATGGTGATGGACTGGTTCTCCAAGGGCCTCCAATTTGTACCCCTACTCTAGCTTCCCTCAGCTCCAGAGAGGGCCAAATTTTAGCTGCATCATGTATTTAGAGAGCACAGCTTTCCCCAAGACGTTGTTTCTGACTGAGATTCTCAGATTACCTCTTGCTTCTGGAAAGCCTTCTGTTGGCTCATTAGAGCTACAGTCAGGCTCTCAATGGATTTCACCCCCAGTCCAATGGGCAGACAGAGAAGACTAACTAGAACCTGGACAAGTCCCTGAGGGGTCTTGCGTTGGGCAACCCATCCTCTTGGAGTGATACCCGCTCTGGGCAAAGTTTGTTCATAACACTGCACTACTCTTCCACAGGTACATCTCCCTTTGAGTGTCAGTTTGGTTATCCATCCCCTCTGTTTCCAAAGCAGGTGTCTGAGGTGGGGGTCCCAGCTGCTAAACAACTGGCCCATCATTGCCACCAGAAGTAGAAGAAAGCTGGGCAGCCTCGCTGAAGGCCTCTCAGCAGAAACAGCCACATGACAACTGTCGACAGCAGCTGGGGCCTTTGTTCCATCCTGGTCAGAGTGTCTGGCTCTCACAAAGGATCTCCTGATGTGGGTTGAGTCTTGGAAAAAGGCGCCATGCTACATTAGGCCGTTCAAGGTTCCTTGTCAGATCAACACAGTCACTTACTGTCTCCAGTTACCTCATGCAATGCATATCTCTCCACCTTCTATGTCTCCCATCTAAAACCCCTTCAGTGCAGTCCGCTAGCACCAATCCCAAGACCTGGTGATGTTCAGCGGTCATGCACCATCTGTCAGCTTCTGCACTCCTGTCTGGTTCATGGCTGGCTCCAGCATTTAGTGCATTGGGATGGTTACAGCCCAGAGGAAAGGTTGTGGGTTCTCTCCCATGACCTCCTGGACTCAGACCGGATCAGACACTTCCAGTGTCATCACCCAGATTGCCCTGGGCTGTCAGGTGCTAGGTCTAGCGAGGTGGTCCTGTCATACTTTGGTTTGATCACTAGGAGGTTCAGGAATCTGCCAAAATCCAATGCTCCTCTTCCCCTGATTACCAGTTGATTATTTCCACCTGTATCTTGTTTTAGATACCAGTGCATCTGTGCCTTGCTTGTTTCTCCAGAGAATGTCTTCGCTCACTCAGTCTTGAACTTCTTCAGTCTGTGTGTGGCGATTCTTGAGGTCCCCACAAACTAATCCTGAAGTACAGATTTTTCTTTCAACTCCATCCTCATCTCTGGTTTTCTCTGCACTTGAGTCCTGGTCTATGGTTTACATCTCCTCTGGTCGTCCACTGGTTAAAGATACTGAATTTCACGATAACAACCCCGGTTCAACCCAGCCTGGTAACCACCCTTTGTTACACTCTTTAATCAGGAAGGTCATGCACTAGTATACATTGCATCTCAAGGAATTAGCAGGGCCTTTTTGAGGGGTGTATGTTTGCTTCTTAACATTTGAAGCATCTGCAATTTACTATTGACATCTCAAATGCCCTTTGGATAACATGGCACATAGATCAATGGGGATGTCCACACAATAGTTCATAGGTCACATAACTAGAATATCCCAGGTAACAGACTTTGGCTTTTTTTTATTTTATTAAATCGTTGTGAACCATGACACTGGAGGTTTGGATAAGATTAAAGTTATTATATCCTTACAGAACACGCAGAAAAATGTAATATTTTAAATTTGTTTGTCCAACAATGTGAGATATTTATGGATAAATGGAGAAAATATATATTTTGAATTGAGCTCAGGAGTCATTGTAGCATGCACTTAAAGACCACAAAGACAAATAAACACTTTGGCTGCACTTCACAGACACAGCACCACTGTATCTCATTCTGCTCTTGGTGCTGTGTGTGTCATTGCATTGCAATTGACCATAACTCATTGATGGAGTCGTGGTTAAGGGTTGCAAGATGGCTATGTAAGGTATGTAGTAGCTTGATACTTGTAGAACATTAGCTCAACCAGTCTTCTGGCTCCTTGACAAATTTGGATTATGTTTCCATCATCACTGATGATGCAAATAGCAGAAGAATAAATGAATACTTTTCTTTGTTAAGGATCTGTTTTCCATTGTGAGACTGAATAATCCCACAAATTGAAGAGAATCACTGGTTACAATAGACTTTCTTAAAGACCAAATAGATGGGTCTGTGGTATTTGAGAATTCTTTAATGCCTGATACTGCTGCATAACTTTGATGCTATCCTCAACATTATTCCTAATCTTAGCTAATAAATAAGAGCATTAGAACGTAAAGAATAAGAGCAGGAGAATAATTGTTACGGTACTTATAAGTTAAATGGCAAAACAATGTTTCTCTAATTCAGATCAATCAATCCATAATTTATAAGCTCAGATACCAACAGTTATAAAAAGAGAAGAAACATTTACATATTCAAGCCTTGAGCAATGTCAAAAACTTTAAAAACTATGTGCTTACCTATTGTCTTTTACAACTTCAGGGTGTCCCAAAGTGCTTTACAGCCAAAGTATTTTTGAAGTAGAAACACTGTTGTATGGTAGGAAAATGTTCATTCATTTGCCACATTGTTAATTTGCAGCCAAGATCCACAGAGGAGAGACTGGATGATTAGAGAAGATGGAAAAACATTCCCTGTAGAGAAACAGAGACTCATTTCTCGGAGATCAACTGGCCAAACTATTGAGTTAAGATATTAGCCACTGTGGCTTAGAAGTATGTCTCGTTTTTGAGGAGGACTGCTAACCTTTGAGTGGTGGGGATAGGTAGATTGGAAAGAGGCTTGTATTAGAGACTAGGGGTGGCATGCTAGTGCTAGACTGAGAACATGCCGGAATGAGGTTTCTCAATATACTCATAGAAGTACAAGGGCCAACTAAAATAAGTCATGTTATACTTTGCAATAGAAGTTAATTCCAATAATAATGAGAATAAATAAATTCAGAATTATATTAAGTTGGAGGGATCTGCCAAATCACTGGCTCTTTACATAGAAATATGCCTTAATAACTCCTCTTATTGTACAGTCAAGGAACTCTTCACTAATGTTTGCACCATTTTCCTGATTTTAACAGTGCCTTTGGGCAATGTGAGGGATGAGGAAGGTCAAAAATAATGATTTGCTGCTGCTGCAAGTGTGCTTGTTACCATTTTAACTGCTGATCTTGGGGCTAGTCTCAACAGGCAGACCCCTCAATATTACTTAAGAATTAAAGTTGGGATTTGTCATGATCTTAACCCTAGTTGTTTTAGTTGGCACAATGTGAAGGAATGTAACATTAAGCCAAGTGGCAGTTTCCATTTAAATTTCAGGCATTCTGTTTGTCATACTCACATTAAACCCTATCAAAACTTGACCAGACAGCCCCAGCCATAGGCTGCCTGCTGTTATTGCCTTTGGTTCTAAGCCAACATAAAGCCCCTTCACGATTCACTGCTTCCTTTTCTTCTTCTCAAACCCTCAGACACATCATTCCCGTAGGTTTCGGGAAGGAGTCCGTATTTAGATATAATGCTAATTGCCTTGGAATGAAAAAGGAAACAATATTCAGATGGTAGAATTGTGGTCTCCCTTCACTCCCACCCCAAATCATCACCACTCCCTTTCTCCTTCATCCCATTCATCTTATCACTCTCATGAAACAAGTTAAATTGGGACCAGTCACTAAGAAATAGTAATTTACTACAGAAAGGACATTTTAATATTGAGACACCTTCCATTTTGGATTTCTTTGATACTTCAGTAAAAGCATGTGACAAATGGTTCATCTCAGACATTCTTTGAATGAATGATAACATGCTATGAAGTATCTGACAAGTGGTACAACACAGCCTCCAACAATTTCCTCTTGTGAGTGAGTGACAGACTTGGAAAGCCATATGGAAAATTATTCTTCCACCACTTCTAGATCAGCTTGTGTTTGTGAAAATAAGAAATCCTGATGTTCCAATGTGCACAGTTTTTATTCTGAGACCCAGCAAGCCTCCTGTGCAAATTAAGGTCAAGAAAGTACCTGTGATAGCATTGAGCAGCATTTCACATTCCTGAGCGGTTCAGCAATGCCTTGACAGACTTTATTTTGTTTAACTGTGGTGCTATCAGTCTGTGCACAATGCAGCCTCTGTCCAGAGGTTTTGAAATGAAAAGCTATCTGGTCAGCACGTCTTAAAATGTAATGATGTGCAGACAGGCTGCAATTTGTGCAGTATGCCTACAAATATAAAATATTTTATAAATTATAAATAAATATTTTATTAATTGGCTTTGAGGATTAGAGAGAGAAGAATGCTACCTCTATATTCCAATGACAAAACTTTCAGCAAAAATATTTAGTGGAACAGTGTAGGTTAATGTGAACGTTTTCAATGAAAAACTGACATTCCTGCGGGGACTCCTGCAAGGATTTTTAAAACATGTCAAAAGTTAATAACATATACATGGTATTGCAGGGAGGTGAAGACACTTGATTTGGCCTTTTAGTTTCATGAATTTCCAATTGGTTCTGATTGAGTTTGGATGGGGATTAGCCTGTCATTGCTGGGATATAATGATGCTGAACATTCCTAGCAGTTTTCCAATTGGAATGCTGCTGGACAGCCCAAATCTTTATAAATCCAGCTGAAGTCGCCATCTATTGCAAGTGAGGCCAGTTCGAAAAACTGGGTGGTGTTAAGGGTGAAACAGAGGTGTCTAAAATCAGCCAGGCCCCCTCATGCAGTAAATATGGTGAAAGTATTGAGTATTGCTCAAAGAAAGTAGGCTGCACAAGGAGCCAAGGAGTTGACACAATCTCCAGTGTCCACATTGTAGCTGGCTGTCCATCCTTTCTAAGCGAATGATCATGATTTTGTTACATTGAAAGATCATCACTGTTCAATGCTGCTAAATACATTATATCGTCACTTTGATGTGTTATATATTGCTTCAGCATCCATTCCATCAGCAGAGTGAATTTCAGTGGAAGGGTACGCACCTTGATTAAATTATACAGCAGATTTAACATTACCAACCATGGATAATTTTCTAGATTATTTATTTGTCATGCATCCCTTCAAACCCACGTGGAAGTTGTTCTTTTAGCTGGCTTCAAACAATCCAGTATTGCAAGATCTTTGTGATGCATGATCAGCAAGGCTAATATTTAACTGTTACTGTTAGTTATTGTTCTGCTCTATCAAAAGAAATCCTACTTTTCCTGATTTCATTTTCCTTCCTTGGTAACTGAATAAGACCCTCTGCCTTTTTTGTGGACTGACTTGGTTGCAAGAGGTAGAGGAGCGGCTATGGGATTGTTTCGCGTCAGTGAACTGGGCTGTTTACAAGGACTCATTTGTGGATCTGAATGAATACACAATGGCTGTCATGGATTTACTAAAACAGTTGCAGAGGAGTGTGTCTTCACAAAATCATTCAGAGTCTTCCCCAGCCAGAAGCCATAGATGAACCATGAGATCCACAATCTGCTGAGGACCAGATCATAGGTGTTCAAGTCTGGTGCCCAAGGAAGATACAAGAGATCCAGCTACAAACTCTGGAAAACCATCTCATGAGCAAAGTGACAATTCTAGACTAAACTTGAATCAATGAAGGATGCTCAACAGTTGTGGCAGGGCTTGAATGCTATCACCTCTTATAAAGTTAAATCAAGCAACAGTAGAGCTTCATTTCCAGGTGAGCTCAATGCCTCTATGCCATGGAGGAAACTTCATGCACTCCCAGATCCCTCGATGGTCCTGTGATTTCAGTCTCTGAGGCCAACGTCTGAGCTCCCCTCTGAAGGGTGAACCCATGAAAATCATCTGGCCCAGATGTGCTACCTGGCCAAGTACTAAAGAGCTGTCTCTGATCTACTGGCTGGAGTGGTCAATGAGATCTTTAATCTCTTGCTTCGGCAGTCTGAGGTACCAATCTGCATCAAACAGACTTCACTTCACTGCCTAAGAAGAAAGTGGTAACCTGCTTTAATGACTACCATCCATTAGCACTTACATCCACAGTGGCAAAGTGTCTTGTGAGGCTGGTGATGAAGCAGACCAACTCCTGTCTGGGAAGCAACTTGGATCCACTCCAATTTGCTTACCAGAGCAACAAACGCCATCTCATTGTGTCTTTACTCAACCCTGGGATATCTGGACAGCAAAGGTGTATACATCAGGATGCTCTTCAGTGACTACAGCTCAGCATTCAATACCATCATCCCCTCAACACTAATCAATAAGCTGCAAGATCTTGGCCTTAATACCTCCTTGTGCAATTGGATCCTCAATTTTTTCCACTTGCAGACACCAGTCAGTTGGGACTGGCAATAACATCTCCACCGTAATCTCCAACAGCACAAGGCTGTGTGTTTAGCTCTACTTGCTCTACACACTTCACACTTATGACTGTGAGGCTAAGCACAGCTCCAATGCCATATACAAGTTTGCTGATGACACCACTGTTGTAGGTCGAATCAAAGGTGGTAATAAATCAGGATATAGGAGGGAAATTGAAAATCTGGCTGAGTGGTGCCATAACAACAAACTCTTATTCAATGTCAGCAATACCAAGGAGCCGATTATTGACTTTAGAAGGAAGCTAGAGGTCTGTGAGACATTCCTCATTGGAGGATCATGGATGGACAGGAAAATCAACCTTAAGTTCCGCGGTGTTATTATTTTGGTGGAGCTCTCCTGGACCCAGTAATTACAAAGAAAGCATGGCAGTGCCTCTACTTCCTTAGGAGTTTGTGAAGGTTTGGCATGACATCTAAGACTTTGCCACCTTCTATAGATGTGTAGTGGAGAGAGTACTGACTGGTTACATCACAGCCTGATACAGAAACAACAATGCCCTTGAGTGGAACAGCCTAAAAATGTAGTGGATACAACCCAGTCCATCATGGATAAAGCCTTCCCCGCCATTGAGCACATCTACATGAAGTGTTGTTACAGGGATGCAGTATACATCAGCAACACCTTAAAGTTTTGTTTTAAATCATCATATGTGACACAGTGAGTAATCCTCAAAACATGAGAGGCACCATTGCAGGGATTCTGATCTAGAGGCGAATCTACTGTTCTCTGCAGCTATTAAAGTTATGTTTCACTCTGGTGACAAACCGTCACAGACTGTTCTGAAAAGATCTCACACTGTGTAAGGCCATCCTTGAGGTGTGGGAAGGCTAGATCGGTTTCCTGTGTTCACTTTATATTGCCAAGTTCCAAGTCAACTGAACTCAAAATCTGCTAGATTGATTTGTTCTTATCAGTAAAGCCATGTTCTAATGGCTCCATTGATGGTGACCTGCTGACTCCCTCCAGCATTTTGGGTGTGCTGCTCTAAGCCGGGTTGTGGTTAATATTTGCTCCTCGCGTTACACTATATGTGTCACAGTGGGAGGGCTGGGAGTGAGGGTGGACCCCAATGCAAGACACAAAAACACTATGTGAGGTAAACTAAATTGAGTTTATTGTTTGTTACAAGGAGAACAAAGCAGAAGCAGGAATAGCGAACCAGACAAGGACTCAGGCCTTGGACTAGGCTGGGACTAAGGGTCTGGGCTAGGACTCAGAATCACGGGCCGCCGGGGCCAGGACTTGAGACTTGGAGCCGCCGGGGCCAGGACCTGATAGATGTTTACTCTGGACATAAAAGTTTTATTAATGTAACCATGTCTCAATGGGGTGCTGGGAACGGACCCAAATGCAGACACAGACACTGAAGTACAAGGACAGGACTTGACCAGAGTAGGGACATGACAGAATTCAGGCAAGGAGCAGGGACAAGAACGCAGAGTTGGGCTAGGGAAGGCAGGACCAGGACTAGGAAACATAGACTAGGAGACAAGGCTTGGACTCTGAGCCCGAGACTGGACAAGGACCCAGAGCCTGGGTCTTGCCTTGGGCTCAGACCCCAGAACCAGGCAAGGACATGACATGGCTTGAGGCTGTTGTCTTGGGTCTTGAGCCTGGCTTGGGATCCTCGAGGCCTGGGTTCTTGGGTCTTGAGCTTGGCTGCGGGGTCCTCGAGGCTTGGGTTCTTGGGTCTTGAGCTTGGCTGCGGGATCCTCGAGGCTTGGGTTCTTGGAGCCTGGCTGCGGGATCATCGAGGCTAGGGTTCTTGGAGCTTGGCTGCGGGATTGTCGTCTTGAAATGCGAAGTCTGATAACTCGGAGGCTGGAGCTGAGAGACAGACTGGGAACTGAACATCAACATAGAGCTGGGACTTATCCTTCGACATGCCAGAACTCATCTTTAACACAACACTAACATGAGACAGGACAGAACATAGACATAGAGCCAGGACTTATCCTATGACAAGCCGGGACTCAACTTCATCTCCACACCAAGGTGGGACAGGTCCACCTGTTGGGTAACGGCAGGATGGCCAGACTTACCCAACAGAGGCAAAGACAAGACAAGACATGACCACCAACACCCCCCCCCCAACAGGGCAACAGCAAGATGGCCTGACTTACCCCACGGAGGTGAGGACAAGACAAGACATGACCCCCCACGGGGCAACAGCAGAATAGCCTGACTTACCCCACGGAGGCAAGGACAAGAAGAGACAAACACCAAAGAATGACAGAGAGTTCCACCTTTGCTCCGGGAAGCTCCAAGTCTCAGTTTGGCCAGCAACCTCAGCTTGCTACGGAAGCAGCCAGCTCCCTACCTAGCTCAGAGTGGCTGGCAGCCACTCAGCTGGCCCGGGAAACAGCCAAATCCATACCACAAAGACCACTCCAACGAGTGGCAACAAGGCTCCATGAAGCAGTGGTCCTCCAACCAGGCCTAGAGATCACGAATGGTTTCACTAGCCTTCCATCAGCAGGTTACTCCAAGGGGGACTGACAAGACAAACCAGCTGTCCACACTCAATCTCAAGGGTGCAAGCCCGAGGATGGGAATCAGGTGCCTTTGATTTAGTCAAACAAGGGACAGCTGGAAGACCCAGAGTCCTGAGTCCACGGACCGGACAGTGAACCGGAATGGGGACTTCATGGACTGGACCATGACAGAGCATGAAACATTACATTAACATGAGGAATTCTGCAGATGCTGGAAATTCAAGCAACACACATCAAAGTTGCTGGTGAAAGCAACAGGCCAGGCAGCATCTGTAGGAAGAGGTACAGTTGACGTTTCAGGCTGAGACCCTTCGTCAGGATGTTACATTACATTATCTTGACATATTATACTGTACCTATGTTTAAAATGTTCCTCCAAGGTTTTCCAAGAAGACTGTAAAGACTAATTGATGACAAATAAACCAAGATAAAGACCATTGTAGTTTAATTGCCATTCACTGACAGATGTCTGTGAAGTAAAAGATGGTGGCAAATAACAAGCTTGTAGTCCAAAACCTTGATTGATATGGTTCTTTGAATTAAAGTGTGATTGCTAAAACAAGTCCAAGGTTGCACATATTTTAGATGATAAATTAGATTTTGAAGTGTATTTTCCAGGTGCAGAATGGGCACAAGAGGTAATATCAGGGACTATTGTTCTGATCCAAAGTACATCTGGAAAAGAGGCTCTATTGCTTAAGGAAGGTAATTGAGTCAGAAAGTTTTACTCCATAGAAACACAGAGCTACAGCCAACTGTGCCTCTGCTGACAATCGTATCTAATTACTTGCTTCAATTCCATATGCCTTTGTGCTTTACTTCTTCATGTACCTGCCCAAATGCCTCTTAAATGTTGTTATTGCTCCTGCCACCTCCACGTCCTTGGTAGTTTATTCCAGATACCAACTACTTTGTGTGAAAAATTAACTCCTCAGATTCACTCCTCCCTCTCACCTTAAATCAAGGGCTTTTTTTTAATGCCATGGACCTCTTTGGCAGACCAGTAAAGCCTATGGACCCCTTCACAGAATAATTGATGAAGGTAGAGCAGTGGATGTAGTGTATGTGGACTTCAGTAAGGCATTTGATAAGGTTCCCCATGCCAGGCTCCTTCAGAAAGTAAGGAGGCATGGGATCCAAGGAGACCTTGCTTTGTGGATCCAGAGCTGGCTTGCCCACAGAAGGCAAAGGGTGGTTGTAGATTGTTTGTTTTCTGCATGGAGGTCGGTGACCAGTGGTGTTCCGCAGGGATCAGTTCTGGGACCCCTCCTCTTTGTGATGGTTATAAATGACCTGGATGAAGAAGTAGAAGGGTGGGTTAGTAAGTTTGCTGATGACACAAAGGTTGGGGGTGTTGTGGATAGTCTGGAGGGTTGTCAGAGGTTACACCAGGACATCTATAGGATGCAGAACCGGGCTGGGAAGTGGCAGATTGACTTCATCCCAGATAAGTGTGAAGTGGTTCATTTTGGTAGGTCAAGTTTGAAGACAGAATATAATATTAATGGTAAGACTCCTGGCAGTGAGGAGGATCTGAGAGATCTTAGGGTCTATGTCCATAGGACACTCAAAGCTGCTATGCAGGTTGACAGTGTTGTTAAGAAGGCATATGGTGTGTTGAGATTCATCAACCATGAGAATGAGTTCACGAGCCGTGAGGTAACGTTACAGCTATAGAATACCTTGGTAAGACCCCATTTGGAGTACTGTGCTCAGTCCTGGTCACCTCTCTACAGGAAAGATGTGGATACTACAGAGAGAGTGCAGAGGAGATTTACAAGGATGTTGCCTGGATTGGAGGGCATACCTTATGAGACTAGATTGAGTGAACTTGGCCTTTTCTCCTGGGAGCAACAGAGGGTGAGTGGTGACCTGATAGAGGTGTATAAGATAGTGATAGGCATTGATCGTGTGGATAGCCAGAGGCTTTGCCCCAGGGCTGAAATGGCTAACAGGAGGGGGCATAGTTTTAAGGTGCTTGTAAGTAGGTATAGAGGAGATGTCAGGGCAAGTTTTCCGCACAGAGTGGTGCATTGGAATGCACTGCCAGTGATGGTGGTGGAGGCGTATACAATAGGGTCTTAGACAGGTACATGGAGCTTAGAAAAATAGAAGGCTACATCGTTGAGCAATTCTAGGCAGTTTCTAGAGTAAATTACATGGTCGGCACAACATTGTGGGTCAAAGGGCCTGTAATGTGCTGTAGATTTCTATGGTCTATGCTCTATGTAAAAGGGTATTAATGTTTCTACCTTCCTTGCAGATATTTTTAATGTACTGGACAACCACATGGGCATCAGGATACGATAACAAATGATCCCAAGGCACCATTTGTATCAAATAATAATGAGGGGTGGTAGAACAAGATCAGAAAGCAATATCTGAGAACCAAGACAAACAAAATAAATAATATTTATGTTTTGTAGATGATTGCTCACCTGTACAGGATGGTGAGAAGACACCCAAATGTGGGATATATCTGAGGGTAAAAGAATACATTTACAAAGGTGAAAGCTCATGTCAAGTATCACGGAGGGAACAATAGCGTTTTTAGGTCCATTTACTGAACAGTCCTTAGTTAATGACGTCCATGGTAAGTTTACAGTTCTGTGGGATCACACTCAAGTGAATGTGAGTTGGGGCAGTGATTCATTCGAAATACCTATTGAGGTGGTTTGATTATTAACTGTACATAAGATAACATTGTTTTAAGGTGCTTGGAAGTAGGTACCGAGGCGACGTCAGGGCTAAGTTTTTCACACAGAATGGTGGGTGCGTGGAATGCACTGCTGGCGGTGGTGGTGGAAGAGGATACATTAGGGTCTTTTAAGAGACTCTTAGATAGGTGCATGGAGCTTAGAAAAATAGAGGGCCATGCGCTAAGGAAATTCTAGCCAGTTTATAGAGAAGGTTACATGAATGGCAAAGATGGTGGGATGAAGGGCCTGTAATGTGCTGTAAACTTCTATGTTCTAAGTATATCAAATAAAATGCATAGGATTACAAATGAAACTAATTATATTGAAATACGGTCATCAAAATTTGTGATATTGTAATATATGGGCTTCTTTATTAATGCAGTAAGTAACAAAGTCATACATTAAAAATATATGCAAGTTACGATTAAATTTTATTTTCTAACGACATATCAGTATGAAGTTGTTGTTGCTCCACTTGAATAGGAACATTATAAGAACAAGTGGGGTTGTCTTTGACAAAAGCAATACACGTCATGTCAGACATCCAATCCATTTTGATTTTTTGTTTTAACGTTACAAGTGTTGAAAATCCTGACTCGCAAAGATATGCTGTTGCAGATGGAATTAAAGCTTCCATAGCTCACTTTTCCAGGTGAAGATAGGCTTCCCTCAAGGAACATCAGAATTATCCAAGGCTTTTAGACTTAAACTCCAAATGAAGTAAGTTTTGTGTTCTAAGATCAATGAGTTCATCTTTGGCTATTTCAACACCTTTGATACAGTTTATATCAGAAAGAAAAGGACTGTGGATCCATGGTTCAACTTTAATATCATCAAGATGGAAATAACTTTCAAAAGAGTTCTGAAGTGTTCCCAGATGTTCCCAGATGTCTCTCTTCAAAGAAATTGACAGAGAATTTTGTATCTCAACTCAATCTTGGCAAAGTCAAGTCAAGTTTATTGTCATTTAACTATGTACATGTATATAACATATATAACCATATAATGTATATAGAAATGAGACAACATTTCTCCAAACCAGGGTGTAAAGTACAGTAACACACATAACACACAATAACTTATGAAGGTAAGGATAAAATCTACAGATGAATTACACATAAAAAACAAACAAAAGTGCACAAATATTAAATATTGTTAGGTACAGAAGAGAATACGATGCAGCGGGGAGTTCAGAAGCCTAATGACCTGGGGGATAAAACTGTTTCTTATCCTGACCATTCTTGTCTTTATGCGTCATAGTTTCCTGCTTGATGGTAGAAAAGTCAAAGGATGCACGATGGATGGGTGGTATCCTTAATAATACCAAGGGCCCTGGTAACGCAGCACTCCTGATAAATGTCCCCAATGGGGATGCAACGTCAGGTTGTTCTCAATGGTGCTCCTGTAAAACACAGTTAAGATGGGTGGAGGGGTGTGGCGGGGAAGTCTCGCTTGCCTCAACCTTCTTAGGAAGTGGAGGCACTGCTGTGCCTTCTTGTATATCTGTATTTGCACAGTTTGGTTACAGTTTGCAATTCCTGATGTTTCTACTTTATAGTTACTGTTCTACAGATTTGTTACGTGTGCCCATAGAGAAAGATCTCGGGGTTGTATGTGGTGACATGTACGTACTCTGATAATATATTTTACTTTGAACTTTTCAAAGGGAGGTGATATTAAGGGACAAGGTGAGGTCATCTGTGATGTGAACTCCCAGGAACTTGGTGCACTTAAGTCTTTCTATGGAGGAGCCATGTATTTGCAGAGGGGGATGGCTCATCTGCACCTTCCTGAAGTCCACAATAATTTCATTTGTCTTCTCTACATTTGGGCCTAGGTTGTTTTTCCCACACCAATTCACCAGCCACTCCATTTCCTCTCTATACTCCGCCTCGTCATCATTCTTGGTAAGGCCAAACTATGGTTGTGTCATACGCAAACCTGACACAGTTTGTACTTGATCCTACGACACAGTCATGCATCAACAGCGGGCTGAGCACACTGCCTTGGGGAGCGTCAGTGCTCAGCATATTGGACAAGAGACATCTCTGCCCGCACAGACTGACTGTAGCCTTAACGTTAAGATGTACTTCCTCCAACATTTGTAAGTTTGCAAAGATGTTGCCTCTACCGTCTACTTCCATATCGGTAGTTTCGCCAAGAAGGCTTGTATTTTTTCAGTAGAATCTATAATGGTAACTTCAGGAGCTTGATTTGAAAGGTTTATTTCATTCGTGTGGTTAAAAATACCTGCAGGGAAGCCAATGCATGGATGCAATCCTTTTGTTTCAAACTGTTCCAAGAGTGGAGGTTCTTTCTCTTTCAAAAAAGTGAAACTTTTGTCCTCCATTCAAACAAGCGCTTCAAGACTTATCCTCTTGTGTGGTAGAGAAGCACTTCATATTCTACACCTAATTCTCAGTGAGGTCCTTTATTCAGAGTTCTGCTTTGAATAAATTAAATAACTTTTATGGCTGTTGACAAAACTTCAGTCGGGGTTGATGAAAGAGCCTTTGTTGTTACTCCATGTCTGTGTAAAAAACAATGAATGACAACAACATGAGGAGCTTCCTTTTACACTAAAGTAGCAAAACCAAATGCATTACCAAGCATCGCAGGTGCTCCATTTATGCAAAGTGTATGAAGATTTTCTTTCCAGGCAAAAAAAGACTTATTACCATTTCCAATGAATTCTTTGAAACCAACGAATGTAAACAAGGATCTGGCTACATTGAGAGATGTCTGTAGTTTTATCCACTTGCATACTGAATGGGAATTGCGAAAGGGAATATCAAGTATTCTAGAAGGAATCATATTATTTGATAAGGGAACAGCTTCCATTTAAAAAAATTATGTTCCAGTCCATAAACCAGCTCGACCATTTCCAGTGCAAGTGGCTTTACTAAAGTCCCTCCAATAGGTGTGGGCCTTCTTTTGTTCGGCAATCCGGTAAGCAACATTAAAGGATGCTTCCGGAAAAAATTTTTGCAAAATGGCAAATCCAAGTTTCGGAAGTGTTCCAACTTCTTCCAATTGAGTTTTCTTCATACAAAAAAAAATTTGCATCTTTAGATGCATTTTTGGGATGGACAGACTTGAGGTGCTTTTTCAGTTTTGCTGGTTTCACCTGTTCGCAAGACACCTTCTGCACAAAAAACACTATGAAATTTGGCCAATGTTGCACATGGAGTCTCTTATGTCAAAGGGCTGCTGGCCTTACAGAGAGCTAAGAATTCTCATTTGAACTGTCCAGTTTTGCAAAACGATAACAAACAATAAAAATAAGTTAAACAACAGGAATTCTGCAGATGCTGGAAATTCAAGCAACACACATCAAAGTTGCTGGTGAACGTAGCAGGCCAGGCAGCATCTCTAGGAAGAGATACAGTCGACGTTTCAGGCTGAGACCCTTGATGGACCCCTGCCTTAAATCTATAGCCTCTAGTTTTAGACACCCCTATCATGGGAGACTGGTTGTGGGGTGAAAGGGGGTAAAGGATCCCTCTATTCCCTTTTGTATTTGTGTTCCATATTTATGATGTCTCAGCCAGGTGGAAAATCAGCAGAAAGGGCTACAGCTGAGTGTCACGAAGGAGATCCTGGGGATGGTGGGAAACAGTGTCACATATAGGAATAGTGGACTGACAATAGGAGGCTAGAAACATCAAACAAGGTTATTTGGGTTGTCAATGAAGATTAAGAGAATTGTTTTTTTCACCTCTTTACCCTCCACATTGCAAAACAGTGTGGGAAGACCACAGGTTTGCATTGACTTGGTTGGTGTGGCCATTTTTCAGCTAATCCTGGTACCTGTCTAAAGCAGGTTAGTTTGCTTGCATGTACATATAGGTTCTTGTACTGATATTGGGCAGAAATGCATGGAGCAGCTAAGGATACACAATGAATACAGATTTATAGATTTGTTTTACCTCTTGAGAATTAAGTCCTTTTGAAAATTAATGCTAATACTATTCCTAAAAGACATTGGTTGGGAAAATATGGTCTTCTTTTGGGATGCATGGTTGGAATCTTTTAACTTCAAGACTCTTGCTTAAAACTTAATTTTAATTCTCACCACTTCAGTTTGTTCTTGAGATCCACATGGAATGTTTATTCTGAGGTGCCAGACACTATTCCATTCAGCATTTATTGATTCACATTGCTTTTCAAAAACTTTTATGGAATCCTTCTTGATCATTTCAGATCATATCCCGGAGTGATCTCTATAAACTTCAGTAGATCATGCTAAAATAATATGAGCTCAACTTGCGGCAGAATCTTAACACTTACAGTAAAATCTAGTGATTAGAACACTGTGTAGGTATCATCATAATAAAAGCTTGCAGATGGTTTGTCATTCAATGTGCATACAAACACATAAGGCATTATTAAATGTAGCCTTGGGCCCATGCGGTTATCAATTTCAAGCCAAAGCTACATTTTCATGTAATACGCCATAAGTTTTCACTGCTAATGTAATGGCTTTTTTTGTAATGTTCACTGCTGAAGTAATGGTTTCTCTGTAGCAGCAATGTTTGGGTTATGTCTGGAGATAACAGGACTATGGGATGCATGTTAGCCAATCAGGATTTTGTTGCCCTGTCTTGTGAATCCTGAAGCAGTTGATTTCACGGGCTTTTGCCAGAGAGAGGGTGAGGGGGAGAGAGATGAAGAGAGAAGATGCGAATGGAGAGATTTGGTGGACCGCCAGATGGGGTGGACTTGGAACAAGCGTCCGAAGGGCAGCGACGATCGGAGAAGGTCGATGGGGACCGATCAGCCTATGACTGAGATTCAACTTTGCGCACAGATTGTTCAATAACATTTAGGCCCTTTTTTAAAATTTTGTTTCTCTACTAACCATATAGTCAAGGTAAGAGTTATAAAGCTTAATCGTTTAATTGCATATTGAGTACTGTTTGTTATTTCGGGGTACTGATTTTTAACAGGGGACACATCACACAGCATCCACACAAAAGAAATTTCTTAAGTTTGGCCGGACAGGGGGTTATCACCCCTTATATTAAGCTGCTAGGCGAAGCGAGAGTTGCATTCATCCCAGGATTCTCAATTGCTCTGGAAGTACTGTCTCAAACCCCTGATCTCCACCACTAAGGAGGACAGAGCCATTATCATGATCTGTAAGTGACTTCTCTGATGCCACACACTGACCTGGAAATATTTTGCAACTCCATTATCACAGGATTCATAACTTGGAACTCCTAACCAACAGCACTACCGGAATACGTTCATCCACAGGACTGCAGCAGTTCAAGATGATTGCATATCATCAGCTATCATGAGTAACGTAATTCGGACGGGCAGTAAATGCCCTAATCAATTAGAAGGATTCGAACACAAAGATATAATTGGAAATACTTGTAAATGATCTCTTTATCATTCATTAAGATCATGGGTAATGGTCTAATTCATCTCTATTTTATTTCCCTTTTCAAGATTCAAGATTATTTAATGTTATTTCCAGTACACAAGTGTACTGAGCTAGTTGCACAACATCCAAGGAAAGCTTTCTTTGTAAAGTAGGAGTGTACTGTACACATTACACTAGATATGGTCTGACCTAAGCCAGTACAATTTCCTCAAGACTTTCCTAGATCCTTTTGTTCTACCACACTCCTCAGTACCCTACTGTGTAAGACCTACCCTGACGTGGTCCTACTGAAGTGCAAAACCTCAAACCTGTCTGCTTTAAATTCCATTTTCCAGCCCATATTTCCAGCTGATCCAAATCCCTCTGCAAGCCATGATAGCCTTCCTTGCTGTCCACTACACCCCCAGTCTTGGTGCCATCCACAAATTTGCTGATCCAGTTGACCACATTATCATCTAGATCATTGATACAGATGACAAAGAACAATGGAACCAGCACCAATTCCTGCAGGACACCACTATTCATCGGCCTCCAGTCAGAGAGGCAACCATCTACTACCACTCCCTGGCTTCTCCCGCAAAGCCAATGCTTAATCCAATTTACTACTTCATCTTGAATGCCAAGTGACTGAAACTTTTTGACAAACCACCCATGTAGGACCTTGTCAAATGCCTTGCGAAAGTCCATGTAGACCATATCCTTCATCCTTCATAAAGTGCCTTCATCCATTTTCCTGGGAACTTTCTCAAAAAACTCTGTAGGATTGGTTAAACATGACCTACCACACATAAAGTCATGCCCTTAATTTGTCCATGTCTGTCCAAATAATTATTTATCCACCCTGATTTGCCTCAAGGTAGCAAACATCTCCTCTTTTGTAATCTGTACAGGGTCCATGAAGTTGATGCCACTTTGCCTCACTTCTATAGACTCTGTGCTCATCTTTTGAGTAAACAAAAATGCAAAAGAATTATTTAAGATCTCCTCCATCTGTTTTGGCTCCACACATGGATTACCATTCTCATCTCAAAGAGGACCAATTTTGTCCCTTGAATTCCTTTTGCTCTTAATATATCTATAGAATCCCTTTGTCGTACTGGGGGAAGGGCACTGGGAGTGGACCCAAATGCAAGACACAGACACTGAAGGACTAGGAACAGGAATAGGAGTGTCAGGAAAGCAAGGGAAGTGGGGAAGAAACGATATTGGACAAGACACAGGCCCTGGACGAGACTAGGATAAAGGCCTGGGCTAGAACATGGACAAGAAACACGGAACCCGGACAGGGAACTAGGAACAAGGAGCCTGGACTAGTGACATGGAACTCTGGAACCAGAGCCTGGACAAGGACCCAGAATCTGGGTCTTGACTCGGAACCGGGACCCGGGTCTAGGCTAGGACTCGGGACTAGGATCTTGGCTAGGACAGGACGTGGCTACAGAACAGGACATGGAACTCCTGCACAGGATGAGGCACATGGACAGGACGAGAACACAAAGCCTTGACTTGGACAGGACGAGGTTCTTGGACGTGGCTTTGACAGGACGAGGGAACTCCAGCACCGGGCTGGGTGAGGTACTCCTGTGCTGGGCGAGACACATGGACAGGACGGGAACATGAAGCCTTGACTTGGTCGAGGGAGAACAGGAATGCAGAGCATTAGTCAAGGGAGAACAGGAACATGGAACACAGAGCCTGGACCCCTCTTTGGGAACAGGACGTAGGGCTGGGACTCATACAGAGACACAGTTCCCAACACAAGGTAGCGGCAAATGGCCGGACCTACCTAGTGAAGGCGAGGACACAGAGACAGCTCCAAGCAATGATAGACAGTCCCTTATCTTGATAGAACAAGGCTCCAGTCTTGCTCCAGCGGGAGGAGAGGAGTCCAGCCACTGAAGCTTCTTCTACTTCTTCTTCTATTTCCAGCTGTTTAGATGCATCTAGGCGTATTACAGCCCTCTGCAGGATGTATAATTAATTACAGAACTTCAAGGAACTCAAATTCTCGAATATAACCTAGTCTCACGTATAAACTGAATAATAAACTCTTCAATCAGATATTGATTCTCTTGATGGCCTAACAAAGATTTAATAGAAAACCAAAATAAATTTAAGCCAGTTAGCCTCTTGAACAACATGCTTCTTTCAAGTTTGTATCGATTACAGCTTAGCAAAACATGCTGGACTGTCTCTGGACTACCACAGTCACATAATCCAGTGGGATGTTTTCCTATTATCTTTAAGTAATAGTTTAACTCACAATGCCCCAACCTAAGTCATGTTATTCTCACCATATCTCTAAGACTTAAAAGGGAACAGTCTGAGACCTTTTTAATTAGTGGGTAACTAGAAAAATAATGCCTGCCCCTTAATTCATTTTTCCAATCCTCCTGCCACTTCTTCTCTATAGATTTTTTAATCCTACTTCTCAATTCTGCTCTGCCTAGGGGAACTCTTAATTTCTACTTGCCTGCTCTGCAAGGAAGACTTTGCAATGCCATTCACAGTTTCATTTCCCTCCACCCAGTATGCCCATGTATCCATGAAAATCTAACTGCACAACCCATCTTCCCTACTCTAAACAACACTAAGAGAATCTTAATAACTATGTCAGGACGAGCTTTTGATTTATTCCCTTTTAAAGTCTCTAAGGCAGCAGCAGAATCCAAACAGATGATATCCCTACGTGGTCGAGAGTCTTCTATCCACCATAAGGCCCAGAGGATTGCTAATAATTCTGTTGCAAAGACAAACACCATCTGAAACCCAGTGAGCAATCTTAACTCCAAGTTGAGACACATACATCCCAAATCTTGCCCTACTGCTCTCTGGGTCCACTGAGCCATCAGTAAAAATCTTCAGATAAGATCCCCATTTATTATTAAAATATTCTTTTGTGATCAATATTGATAAAGTTGCACTGCTTCCTTGAAGCTGAAAAAGGAGGAATAGGACTACTTCTGGTTCTGGAAAGAGCCAAAAAGGGACAGGTGGCAAGCAAATTTGGTCAACTAAGTCTTCCTCAGTCTGTTTCAATTTCACAGCCCAGTCATTAACCCCAAATCTAAAAATGGGTATCTTTTAATATTACTTTGGCACTCCGACTTCCCCTGTAAAAGACATTTTGGTAGACAGCTGTGATTGAATCCATTTAGTTTTGCCCAATACTGCAGGCCCAATTGAATTTGTCTTAAACGCAGAGGTACTTCTCCCATCTCCACACATAATGCCAGGACTGATGTTGTTCTAAAAGCTCCACAACAGAGTCTAAGTGCTTTGGACTGCACAGTGTCTAGTTTTCCAAGCACTGCCATAGCAGCAGAACCATAAGCAATACAACCATTATCTATAACTAATCTAATCATAGCTAGATATATTAAGTACATAGTTTCCCGCCCTGCTCCCCAGTCACATACAGCAATACTTCTCATTACATTTAAAACTTTCTCACACTTTCCAGTTGTTTTATCTATATGAACCCTCCAAGTAAGTCTTTCATCAAACTAGACATCTAAAAACTTGAATACCTTGACTTTTTCTAGTGGAGAATCACAATTCACAATCAGGAATCTTTCTTCCAAAGTCAAAAATCATATATTTGGACTTAGAAGCAGAAATCCTGAAACCCCATTTATTGGCCCAGTTTTCAACTGATCTTAAAGCCTTTTGTACCTGCCTTAATATATACTTGCTGTTTCTTCCTCTTTTTCAGATTGCACCATCATCTACAAATAATGATTTGCCAAATCCTGTCCCTACCTGATCAAAGATATCATTTATCATGACATTAAAAAGCCACTGAAGCTGACCCAAGGAGCTATTTATGTAGCCAGCTCAAAATGTGCATCAGCTGCCTCAGTTAGAGCACCCAACAGAAAACGGGAAAACCGGAAAAACCAGAAAACCTGGAATAAGGAGCAATGGACCAGACCATGAACCGGAATCTGGACTTTACGGACCGGACCATGACACCCTTAAGATTGTCCTTCACCTTGTTTGCTAGAGCAACTTCACGCCTTCTTTTAGCCCTCCTATTTTCTTTCTTAAGTGTTCTCTTACACTTCTTATACTCCATAAGCACCTGATTTGTTTTTACCTGCCTATACCTGCTATGTGCTTCCCTTTCTCTTTCAACCAGGCCCTCAAAATCTGTTAAAAAGTTCCCTACATTTGTTATCTTTACCTTTTATTCTGACTGGCACATACAAACTTTGTACTCTCAAAATTTCACTTTTGGAGGCCTCCCACTAACCAAGTGCACGTTTATCAGAGAGTAGCCTGTCCCAATCCACACTTGCCTGATCATTTCTGATACAGTCAAAATCAGCTTTACTCCAGTTTAGAATGTCCACCTTTGGACCAGACCTATCTTTTTGCTTATTTACTTTGAAACTAGTGGCACTGTGGTCACTAGATGCAACGTGTTTCCCTATACAAGCTTCTGTCAGCTGCTCTGTCTAATCCCCTGATAAAAGATCCAGTATCGCACACTCTTTCATTGGGACTTCTCTGTAATGATAAAGGAATATCTCCTGAACATAGTTGACAAACTATGTCCCATCTAGTCCTTTTACAGTATGGGAGTCCCCGTCAATACTGAAAGTTAAAATCACCTACTAAACAACCTTATGTTTTTTCAACAGTCTGTGATCTCTTTACAAATTAGTTCCCCTAAATCCCTAGACTATTTGGGCGATCTGTTATAAAGCACCATTAACATGGTCATATCTTTCTTATTTCTCAGTTCCACCCATACCGCCTCACTAGATGAGTTCTCCAGTCTGTCCTGGCAGAGCACTGCCATGACATTGTCCCTGACTAGTAAGACCACCCTGCATCCTTTAACCCCTCGCACTCTGTCACATCTAAAACAATAGAACCCTGGAATACTGAGCTGCCAGTTCTGCCCCTCCTGCAATCAAGTCTCACTATGGCTTCAATTCCAGGTGTTGATCCATGCCCTGAGCTCATCTGCCTTTCATATGATACCTCTTGCATTGAAACATACGCAGCTCAGGACACTGGTCGCACCATGCTCAACCAATTGATTCCTGACTTTGGCTGAGGTCTTACTAATATCTGTCTCCACAACTTCTCCACCAATTGTTCTGGCACTCTAGTTCCCATCCCCCTCCAACTCTAATTTAAACCCCACTGTGCAGCATTAGCAAACTTTCCTGCTAGAATATTAGTCCCCATCTAGTTCAGATGCAAACTGTCCCTTCTGTACAAGTTCTATCCTCCCTGGAAGAGAGCCTAATGATCCAAAAATACGAAGCCCTCCCTCCTACCCCAACTCCTTAGCCATGTGTTAAAACTGTATAATCTTCCTATTTCTGGCCTCACTAGCACGTAGCACGGGTTCAGTCTTGAGATTACAACCCTTGAAGTCCTACCCTTTAACTAGGCATCTAACTCCCTGAACTCCCTATGCAAAACCTCGTCACTCATTCCACCTCTGTTATTGGTACCTTCATGGACCATGAATTCTGGTTGTTCACCTTCCCACTGAGAATGCTGAGGATGACCCAAAATGTCCCAGACCCAGGCACCCCTAAATAACAGATCCCCTATCACCATAGTGCGCCTCTTTCCCCTCTTCCCTTCTGAGTCACAGAGGCAGACTCAGTGGCAGAGACCTGACCACTGTGACTTTTCTCTGCTAGTTCATGCCCCCAACAGTACCCAAAATGATACACCTGTTGTTAAAACATAGAACATAGAACACAGAATAGTACAGCACATTACGGGCCCTTCGGCCCACATGTTGTGCTAACCCTCAAACCCTGCCTCCCATATAACACCCCCACCACCTTAATTTCCTCCATATACCTGTCTAGTAGTCTCTTAAACTTCATTAGTGTATCTGCCTCCACCACTGACTCAGGCAGTGCATTCCACACACCAACCACTCTCTGAGTAAAAAACCTTCCTCTAATATCCCCTTTGAACTTTCCACCCCTTACCTTAAAGCCATGTCCTCTTCTATTGAGCAGTGGTGCCCTGGGGAAGAGGCACTGGCTATCCACTCTATCTATTCCTCTTAATATCTTGTACACCTCTATCATGTCTCCTCTCATCCTCCTTCTCTCCAGAGAGTAAAGCCCGAGCTCCCTTACTCTCTGATCATAATGCATACTCTCTAAAGCAGGCAGCATCCTGGTAAATCTCCTCTGTACCCTTTCCAATGCTTCCACATCCTTCCTATAGTGAGGCGACCGGAACTGGACACAGTACTCCAAGTGTGGCCTAACCAGAGTTTTATAGAGCTGCATCATTACATCACGACTCTTAAACTCTATCCCTCGACTTATGAAAGCTAACACCTCATAAGCTTTCTTAACTACCCTATCTACCTGTGAGGCAACTTTCAGGGATCTGTGGACATGTACCCCCAGATCCCTCTGCTCCTCCACACTACCAAGTATCCTGCCATTTACTTTGTACTCTGCCTTGGAGTTTGATGGGGATGGAGCTCTGATGGTTGAGGGGGATGGCCACAGAGGTATTCTGCACTGGCTCCTTAACCCCTTTCCCCTTCCTGACTGACTGTCACTAGTTTCCAGTATTTTGCATTTTGGGTGTAGCTCTCTCCCTATATGAACTATCGATCACCCCTTCAGCCTCCCGAATGAACTGGAGTTCATCCAGATCCAACTCCAGCTCCTTAACGTAGATTGTTAGAAGCTGCATCTGGATGCACTTCCTGCAGTAGTAGTTGTCAATGACATTGGATGCCCCCCTGCCTTCCCACATCCCACAAGAAGAGCATTCAAATATCCAGCTCAGCATCCCTACTGTCCTATCTGAGCAAATGTAAAGAAGAGAGGGGAAAATTCTCTACTTACAGCTTTTCTTTTCCGCTTTCTCCGACCGAAGCCTCTCTTCGCTAAAGCCTCAAAATCATCACTCTAACTGTCACTCCAGCAATGGCCACTGTGACGATGGCTACTGTGCTTGTCCCTGCTAATCAATTCCAAACACTGATTGGTTACTGGTCAGAGCTCCAAAAAACTGCCTTTGTCTACTCGGTCAGTGAATCTGTGTGAAATTCCCTCTGCTCAAGCTTCTGATCTCCGATCGGTAGCTAGTCAAAGCTCAAAGAAAAAATTGCTGCGAGCTGCTGCCTTTTTCTACTCTGTTAGCAAGCCTGAGCAAAATTCCCTGCTCTCAAGCTTCTGATCTCTCAACTGGTTGCTGCTCAAAGCTCCAAGTGGAAAATAATTTCCTTTTTTCTTATTTAATTGGAAAGCTTTTTAAATGTTTCAAGTGTTTCCTTATTTTTTAAAAATATTTTAGCATTTTCATGTTTTAAGAGAAGTAACTTAACAGCATTTTTAGTTTTAATAATGTTTTTGGAATTCTGGATGTTGGAATATTAATAAATATTCGATTTTCTTGACAGCTCCGAAAGCTAGTATACCATGCAGGACTTCATGACGTAGTCAGGTTATGGGGTCTACCAATTATGGTTCAAAATGACTTGCATTATGCCCGAACTCGACAATCATCTGGGAACTGCTTTGTTACTTGTGGTCATTCCTCTCCCTGACTCTCCTCTTTATGAAACTGATTAAAACCCTGTCTCTTTTATAACATTTCTGTTCATTGTTCATATCTTAGCCCCAAACTTTAATTGGCAAGACATCCATAAATCAACATGGGTTATTTTACTATGTTAATTGTGCCATTATTAAATCCAAGGAGCTGTTTTCTGTTGATTCTGGCTTTGAGTCAGTTTTTTGAAGTTCTAACAATAAAGAGGCTGGCTTTTCCAGGATCATTCCCCACAGGTATATTGAAGTGCCATATTTATTTGATTATGGTTGGTATAGAGATAACAGAAATGCACAGAATGAACTAGAATCTATCTTCTCACAATTGAAGGTAAGATATGCTGATACCATACTATGGTCCTAATAGGAAATGCCTAAAAGAAATATACCCAAGCTTCCAGTTAATTCTTTTGATACAAATTTGTAGATTCTTCCAAAATTTAAAAAAGATCCTAAAGAAAGCATTTGGTTATTGTCTCATATTTCAGTTGTGCCTTATTGCCATTTCAATAAAAACTTTGCATGTCAGATGTCAGGGTAAGTTTTTTTATGCAGAGAGTGGTGAGTGCATAGGATGGGCTGCCGGCAACGGTGGTGGAGGCGGATACAATAGGGTCCTTTAACAGACTCCTGGATAGGTACATGGAGCTCAGAGAAATAGAGGGCTAACCCTAGGTAATTTCTAAGGTAAGGACATGTTCAGCACTGCTATGTGGGCCGAAGGGCCTGTATAGTGCTGTAGGTTTTCTATGTTTCTAAGTGCTCGAATTATCTTACATTGCTTTAGCAAGTTTGCACCAGCATGGTTCTCTGTAATCAGATGGAAAGAGATGGGCAATAAAGTTAGTCTGGAAAATTAGTTCACAAAATTTTTTCATGGTCTTTCAACTGTTATCAGAAATTCATGATGTCAGCATTTCCACAGACTTGTGAACATATAAATTTATGCCAGGATGTGAAATTTCTTTCATCATATCAGCCAATGGGGCTTTTCTTGTTACTTGCATTTAACTCCATCCAGATGAGTACATTCTGAACTTTCTGAGTGCCTGGATCCAGATGTTAATAATCTGAATCATAAATGCTGAGAAAAAAAATCTCCTTACTGCTTTGTTGAAAGAAGATTAGAATAAATAGAATGAAACATCCTGGAATTTCTTCAATACATTTTAAAATAGAAACACTTGCACATTTGATTAATTTTGATTATTTCTTCCATTTACTTCACTCATTTCTGATCTCATTCCAAAGTATTTATTCCATCCCTTTTACAGATGAGGGCGTGCTGTATAATAATGAACATTTATTGGCAAACTAAATAAAAAAGATAAAATGAGTTATTAAAGAATAATAAAAATTTAAAGATATATACCTAAGATAGAAGGAGATGAGTTATTAACTTCAAACTTTCTGCATAATCACTCAAAGAGTTGAACTGTACGTGCATGTAACGAGAGCTGTATCACTCATCTCCTTCTACCTTAGGCCACGAACTTATCTATCACCTCTGCTGTGGACCACTTTCTGGAGGTCCAAAACGCCGACTTCTACAAAGAAAGGATCCGTATGCTCCACGACCGCTGGAATAAGTGTATAAATGTAGGAGGGGACTATTTTGAAAAATAAATGTGCTAGGTTTTCTAAAATTGACTCCTTCTACTTTAGGCCACGAATTTAACAAGCACCCCTCGTATAGCAAACTGTAGCTACAATGGTCTCCTAACTGACAAAACACCATCTGGAAAGTAGAAATATAGTTACTACTGAATGGCTGAGTCACATAACCAAGAAAAAAGTTTGCAGAGATCTGCAACGAACCATTATGCCCTGTAATGTAGAACATTTGCTATTTCTAGAATTGAAGATCAACTGCACTTAGTATCAGGCATTTTTTTGGTACTACTGAAGATATGATGCCACCTCCAGCGTGAGGGTGAGTCTTACTCATCATTCCTTTTCTTCCTTTGCCATACCATCTGAATTATGCAGTTCTTAGTCATCTAAGGATTGAAAGGATATCAGGGTATTGTAGCCAGCAAGTTTTGGCAGCACATGTAGCTGTGGATTGACAGCGTTGCTAAGCATGTGAAGTGTGGAGCTTGTGAACAATAAGTACCATCCTTGACAACGCTTTGCCCATTTACACTAAAACTGTACATTGTGATTGGTGGAGATGTTTGGTGGGTCACGGCTGGTTGGGTGGGAATGGCTGGTGGAGTCATAGAGCCCTACAGCACAGACAGAGCCCTTCAGCACCGATAGTCTGCACCCAGCCTGCTCTTCTATCTCGTCCATCTACACTTTGCACCCGGATCATAGCCCTTCATAATAACCCTTTCATTCATGAACCTACCCAAACTTCTCTTAAATGCTACAATTGAACTCATACCTACCACTGTGCCAGCAGCTTGTTCCACACTTGCATGACCCTCTGAGTGAAGAAGATTCCCTTCAGATTCCTCTTAATATTTTTCATTTCAGCCTAAACCTCTAGTTCTAGTTTTATCCAGCCTGAAGTGAAAAAACCTGCAAGCATTCACCTTATCTATAGTCTTTATAATTTTGTATACCTCTATAAGATCTCCCTTCATTCTCCTGCACACCAATGAATAAAGTCCTAACCTATTCAATCTTTCCCTTTAACTCAGGTCTTCAAGGTTCAGAGCACCCGTATAAATTTTCTCTGCACTCTTTCAAGTTTATTGATGCCTTTTCTGTAGGTAAACTGAGCAGTTTCTGATGTTAAAGAATTGGTGTGAGATTTTGAAGACACATTTACCAGCCTACTCAAATGAGCCCTATGATCTTTTTACATTGTGGCCTTCAACTCCTGGTTCGACCCTTCAACTCCTGGTGGATCCCACTTCCTGCTCAGGATCGATCTGGAGTATTCTTAAGCTATTTGAAGTTATGGGACATTTCTCTTTCTTTTCATTTCTTCTTTCAAGAAATCCTATACACCCTATGGAAAATCAGAGAGTACATTCTCATTTCAAAAAATTCCTGATTAACCTCAGGTATCGGAAGCTTATCCACAGCTCCTGCTTCCACCATGCACCTCCCTAACAGGTATGTAGGCTAGCTTTGTCTGCTCAAGATGTTGGTTCCTGACAGATGTATTCTGTCAATGAAGATATTATTACAGTTGGCTAGAAGCTGCATTCGTTGGAATTAGCAAGTAACTCACAGTTGGCTTGTTGCCTATATTACACTGAATGGGTTTTGGTTAATTGTGCCTCATAGTCACTGCAACTAAGTTCAGGGACTATTAAATATAGTTACCCCATCCCCAGTCACTCAACATAGCTTTCTTTCTAAGAAAGATTTCTTCATTTAAAATGTTGCAAACCTTGAACAATCTCCAACCACAACAAAACAATTTCACAAACATTGTCACCAGAATACATCTCAGGTAGATGTCAATTTTTGGAGAATGTGTGCTGGAATGAACAACTGATCTTTATGTAATTAATTTTTAGATATTTAACAGGCAGACAAGCCTGCTCATTGCGAGGTGAGTTGAACATCTAATGTAAGTAGGGCACAGTTGTCCTCAGCCAAAGTAACTTGTACCTGGCTCCCTAACTTTACGTGGCCCATCTCATTTGAAAAAGTGTTAGCGTTTTATTATTTTGTTTAATCTTGATGCAATTAACTAACATCTTCGCATTTTTAGGTAAATGTACTATCTCAGACTTTTGCAATTGTTCTTCCCTGGGTGGATTAACATTAGCATGACGCTATTACAACTCAGAATGTTCTGGAGTTTTCAACTCTGTAAGGTGTTTTTGTACATGCTCCACGTGGAGTGCGTGGATTTTCCCTGCATGCCCCAGTTTCCTCCCACGGTCATAGAAGACATTGCAACAGCCAACATGGTAAAGGATCATAGTGATCTTGAAAACTTGTAATTTTAAAGTCACAGAGTGAAACATCAAGGAGTCAGACCCTTTGTTTCACTAGGTTTACATCAATCTCTAGGCACCCATTTAGATTGACCCTGGACTGATCCCACTTTATTCAGCTCACCTTCCCATCAACTTCCTCTAGGTTCTACCAGTCACTCGTCCACTCAGGGCAGTTTACAGCGACTGGTTAACCTGCCAACTCACCTGTCTTTGGGGCCAGGGAGAATCCCACTCAGTCACAGGAAGAACGTGCAAGCTGCACACAGGTCACCAAGGAGGTCAGGAACCCAGATCACTGATGCTACAAGGCTACAGCTTTTGCCACCCCTTTTTGACTTGTTAAGATAAGGCTATCCTTTCCTGTATATACCTACAGTACATTCCTCCTTCAATCACCTCATACAATCCTAATCAAAAGCCTTCAAAATTATTTTCAGATAGAAAGATATAAACAGTAGCCTTATTAACAGGATTCAGTACAAGCTTATCACTTCTCTTCCAGCCTTCTTTTTCGGCTGGAACTGCATTTCAATTAAGTACTCTGCAAATATTATTTGGAATAGTACAGAAACCAGATAAGATATGTTTGTGAAATCACTGAGACTGCAGTAAAAGAATTCATTGTAAGTAAAAGGCCTGTTGGCAGTTTCTCTTGTTTCCTGATGGACACCTGGTTTACCCACATCAGAGCCAGGAGCAAGAAAACACTGCTTGTGAGCACAGTGACAGCAGAGTTCAGGAGGGGAGGACACAGCCCATGTGAACCTTTAATTGTGGCTCTTTCAGGAGGGAACAAACATGTGGGGAGGTACAGTTACTGTTTAGCATTTACACAGGTGGAGAGATGTGTTGAACTCTAACTCTAAATTACAGAATTATAGCTTATTGGGTAAAGAAAATCGACAATTTATGAATGCAAGGTGTAGATGTACATATTCTCAAATGGTTCACCCTCAGCTGAAAAGCCTCATTTTACTTGCTTCCATTTCAGCAAGTAGAAACCGTAGACCTCACATGATAAGCATGTATTAAATTTAAAAAGCTAGAAATAGCCTCATAGATCGAATGATTTGCATAAAGCTGAGCCATTTCTGATCTAATCTATTTTTATATCATTTCTTAACGCATGTATTACTAAATGACAATAAAAGAAGACTGCGTGTCCTCATAATTAAATATATGCATGATAATTTACAGGGTAGATGGAGAAAATCTGGCCCATTATGCCTTTGCCAGGTCCCTAAAAAGTCCATTTGAATTTTTCATAGCCCTGATAATATCTGCAGTTTAGGGACATCCAATTTTCTTTTGAGGATATATAGTAAATTTACATGACCAATTAGCAGCAGAAATTGTATCTTATATTAATTTATTATTAATTTTTATTTCTTTGTTAAGTATTTATATTTATTTGTTATTTGTTAAATATTTATTCAGTGATACAGTGCAAAATAGGCCTTTGCAGTTCAGTAAGCTGCACTGTTCAGCAATCCACCTATTAAACACTAGCCCAATCACAGAACAATTTATAATGACCAATTAACCTACTAACTGATATGTCTTTGGACTGTGGGAGGAAACCAGAGCATTTGGAGGAAACCCATATAGTCATGAAGAGAACATACAAACTCCTCACAAACAGAGCCAGAATTGAAATCGAAAATCCAAACGCCCTGAGTTGCACTACCTAATATTTTGTATACTTGAATTTAAACACGGTTACCTACACCAATAATTTTCAGTCCAATTGGCTAAAGCAAAAAAACTGACAAACATCTAGGAAATTTGCAACTGCCACTGATTTAACTTCAGAGATGAACTATGATGATTATCCTTGCACTGGTTTGGCAAAGCTATTGGTGGAGCACAGCTGATTTACTGGAAATTATGAATGGCTTAAAAATTAACTTTATAACTTCCAGTGAGTTTGAATGTAAAATGGTACCACTAGAATTGATACACTATTCAAAATGCATATCTTCAGGAAACTCTCGGATGATTTATGCTTCTATTCACCTGCTTAATACAGTCATGTATCTAATATTAATTGTAGCTCTATAATTTTTCACTTAGCATTCTTGCAACCAATTCTTTTCATCCAAAGTAATAATTAAGTACTTCTACTGTTTCTTATTCTCTTTAGTAATGAAAGCCTCATTCTTTACGCTGAAGTACAGGTCTCTTTCCATGCTGTTACTCTCTAATGATCTTCCTTCCCCTCTCTGGTATCTTTCTTGTTTGCCTTAATTGTGTGTGTATACGAGGGGTGATTGATAAGCCCGAGGTCTAAGGTAGAAGGAGTCAATTTTAGAAAACCTAGCACATTTATTTTTCAACTTAGTCCCCTCCTACATTTACATACTTAGTCCAGTGATTGTGGAACATACAGACTTTGGACCTCCAGAAAGTGTCCACAGCGGGGGTGATTGATAAGTTCGTGGCCTGAGGTAGAAGGAGATGAGTTATACAGCTCTTGTCACATGCACATGCAGCTTAACTCTGAGTGATTATGCAGAAAGTTTGAAGTTAATAACCCATCAGTTAATAACTCATCAGGGGTGATTGATAAATTCGTGGCCTACAGTAGAAGGAGATAAGTTATTAACCAAATTTTCTGCATAATCACTCAAAGAGTTGAACTGCATGTGCATGTAACAAGAGCTGTAAGTCTCATCTCCTTCTACCTTAGGCCACAAAATTATCAATCACTTCCACATATATAATCATTTTTGTCTTTAGACTCCATGTTCAGCATTAATAAAACTTACCTTTTCATTCCCACTTTTAGCAATGATCCATACTCCGCTCAACTCTTAGCAAGTCTTTGCCAACCCTAGTTCATTGTGTTGTTCATTGCTAAGCCTCTTGAGATATTTAAATATGCAAAAGGAATTATATATATGAAAATACTCTACCCCTTCTCTCTTTTTCCATTCCCTATTCTGGTTCCCCTGTCACTCCATCTCTTCTCCTCACCCCTCCACCACTCTCCTCCTTCCCTTTCTTCCATGACCAACTATCCTCTCCCAACAGACTCATTCTTCTTCAGCCCTTTACATCTTCCACTTATCATCTCCCAGCTTCTTGTATCATCACCCCTCCCCCAGCAACCCATCTTCCCCACTATTTTTCACCTATCACCTACCAGCTTCTATTCCTTCTTCCCACACCCCCCCCCCACCTTATTATTCTGGTGCCTGACCCCTTCCTTTCCAATCCTAATTCAGGATTATTTAATGTCATTTCCAGTACACCGAATGTAAAGGAGAGCAAAATAATTGTTATTCCTGATACAATACAGCACCAAAAAAATGAAAACACGATAAGTTAAAGAACATAATAATAATAATAAGAAGAAGAAGACAATAAATATAAATACAAAAAATTGCTTATGTACATTGGGTCTTGGCCCAAAACATTGACTGTTTATTCACCTCCAAGAATGCTGCCTAACTTGCTGAGTTCCTCCAGCATTTTGTGTGTATTGCTCAAGATTTATAGCATTTGCAGAATCTAATGTGTTTATAAAACTGAGTAAATTCTTGTTAGTCAGACCCTTTTTTATTATTTTATTATCTATGCTGTTGCATATCAGTACCTTATTAAAGGTTATTTAGAGCTTTGACTGCAATTTGTAATTGTTCCATTTGGACTATTAAGGGATAAAGACAGTCTTGTAGAGAATAAAGATTGGCATAGTATTTTGGCTCCTTATTTATAGGTTAGGATGAAGGCTACAGGATTAACTAAAGAATCCTCAAAGGATAACTCATGTGTGGGGTTTCTTCTTTTATGTTACTGCTAAGGCTAATAAAAATGGCTTCTTTGTTATGTTAGAATAAAATGGCTCCTTTGTCACGTTAACTGCTGAGAAAGTGCTTCTCTCTAGTAGGTTGTTTGGGTTATAATTACTGATAAAGAGAGTTGTATTCATTTGCTAACCAATTGGGATAGATGTTGTTCTTTCTTGTGTGTCTGTAAGCTATTGTTTTCGCAGGCTTTGGGGCAGAAAGCGCGATGGGGACAGAGAGAGGAGAGCGATGCTGTAAGCTGGGTGATGGAACTGACCCCCAGTGGGAGTCCGAGGCCCAGGGTCTTCGGCGAGGAGAGGAGACGAGGACAGACTCGTGTGGAGCGTCTGCTCGACCACCGTGGCGGCGGGTCGAGGAGGTCGGAGGAGATTGAATGGTGGAAAGAAGACTCTGTTAATTGAGCTCCAATGGTTGTGTATGAAATGGTTGAACTTTGATAAGTTTGGCGCCTTTTACTTTCCCTTTTATATTGTATCTCTATTAATTACATAGTTCCAGAAAAAATTTTAAAGTGTAATCATTTAATCGCATATGGTGTATTGTCTGTTATTTGGCATGGTGGGGTACATCACACAGCATCTACACAAACTGATTACCCAGTTTGGTAGGGCCGAAGGCTGCTCCCCTAGATGAAAGTGAGCTGAGGGAGCTTGAGGCTGACCAGGGGGCTGCACATGGTTAAAACTACTTATTGAAAAATGTATTGAAGATCTCAAAATATATCACCAGCCAAGTCATCAATAAGCCTGTAAAAGTGATTCATACCCCAATGGCTCAAATCCTACCCTGGATAGCAGATTAAAAAAAAAATATGTGAAGTAAAATGCCGCTACTTTTTAAGGCATCGTGAAACATCAGTAAAAACACTACACAATTAAAGGTACTTTGACCTATATTTAGTATTGCATCAATATGGTTGAGTTTAATTGATGAGCACTTTGATAATGGATAAGAATACCAACCTTGCCAACAGCGCTCATCCTCTAACGATATATTTTTTATGTTTAATGAATTAACTCTGGTGATTGTTGATTTGAAAGAAGAAAGTAGTTCCACAATTCCATGATGTTATTATAGACAGTGTGGATTGAATAGGAACTGGGCAATGTTTTCCTTTTATTGACGGTGGTATTCAAGGTAGCCCAGGATGGGTGCAGCAGATGATTCTATGGGATAAGCTACAGGACACAGGTTTACAAGGTAACAGAAGCCAAAAAAAAGGACACAAGGTCATTGAGTCCTCATTTTCTTTCAGAAGGGCAGCATAAGCAAGAACAGATGGATCCTATGGAGTTTCTCTGTGTGCACCAGCTTTATTTCTAGGAAAGAATGTTTTTTTTTTAATTTTCCTGACATTTATTAGTAGACTTTTGATGAGAACAGTGGGTGGAATAGCCAGCAAATGTGATTAAGCATGCAATTCTTAGTGAGAGTGAGTCAAGAGATTGTGTGCTGGTATGTGTGGCTTGGAGACAGAGGAAAGCTAATGGGATGAATAATTGGCCGCCCCTCAGACGTAAGGAAAAAAGTGCTAAATATTTTCAAGAAGACTGCAAAATATGTTGTGGAAGTGAAATGAGTTTGAAGCAAGTTGTGACAGAAGGCAAATAGAATTAAATACACTCCCTTCTGCAGGAAAGAAACTCGGATGGTAGTTTGCCTCCCTGGTGCCAGGGTCCAGGATGTTTCAGATCGCGTCCAAGATATCCTGCAGTGGGAGGGAGAACAGTCAGAGGTCGTGGTACATATTGGTACCAATGACATAGGTAGGAAAAGGGAAGAGGATCCGAAAAAAAGAGTACAGGGAGTTAGGAAGGAAGTTGAGAAGCAGGACCACAAAGAGGTGGATGATAAATGCGTGGCTGAGGGTTTGAACCAGGGGGCAGGGATTCGGATTTCTGGATCATTGGGACCACTTTTGGGGCAGGTGTGACCTATACAAAAAGGATGGGTTGCACTTGAATCCCAGGGGGACCAATATCCTGGCGGGGAGGTTTGCTAAGGCTACCGGAGAGAGCTTAAACTAGAATTGTTGTGGGGTGGGAACTGAACTGAAGAGATTGGGGAAGAGGAGGTTGGCTCACAAATAGAGAAAGCTTGTAGACAGTGTGAGAGGGAGGATAAGCAGGTGATAGAGAAGGGATGCACTCAGACCGAAGGTTTGAGATGCGTCTATTTTAACATAAGGAGTGTTGTGAACAAAGCAGATGAGCTTAAAGTGTGGATCAGTACTTGGAGATATGATGTGGTGGCCATTACAGAGACTTGGATGGCTCAGGGACAGGAATGGTTACTTCAAGTGCCAGGTTTTAGATATTTCAGAAAAGACAGGGAGGGAAGCAAAAGAGGTGGGGGCGCGGCACTGTTGATCAGAGACAGTGTCACGGCTGCAAAAAAGGTAGACGCCATGGAGTGATTGTCTATGTAGTCTCTGGGGGTGGAGGTTAGGAACAGGAAGGTGTCAATAACTATACTGGGTGTTTTTTATAGGCCGCCCAATAGTAACAGGGATATCGAGGAGCAGATAAGGAAACAGATCCTGAAAAGGTGTAATAATAACAGAGTTGTCGTGATGGGAGATGTTAATTTCCCAAATATCGATTGGCATTTCCCTAGAGCAAGAGGTTTAGATGGGGTGGAGTTTGTTAGGTGTGTTCAAGAAGGTTTCTTGACACAATATGTAGATAAGCCTACAAGAGGAGAGTCTGTACTTGATTTGGTATTGGGAAATGAACCTGGTCAGGTGTCAGATCTCTCAGTGGGAGAGCATTTTGGAGATAGTGGTCATAATTCAATCCTTTACAATAGCATTGGAGAGAGATAGGAACAGACAAGTTAGAAAAGCATTTAATTGGAGTAAGGGGAATTATGAGGCTATCAGGCAGGAAATTGGAAGCTTAAATTGGAAACAGATGTTCTCAGGGAAAAGTACAGAAGAAATGTGGTAAATGTTCAGGGGATATTTGTGTGGAGTTCTGCATAGGTAAGTTCCAATGAGACAGGGAAGTTATGGTAGGGTACAGGAACCGTGGTGTAAAAAGGCTGTAATAAATCTAGTCAAGAAGGAAAGAAAAGCTTACGAAAGGTTCAGAGAGCTAGGTAATGTTAGAGATCTAGAAGATTATAAGGCTAATAGGAAGGAACTTAAGAAGGAAATTAGGAGAGCCAGAAGGAACCATGGGAAGGCCTTGGTGGGCAGGATTAAGGAAAACCCCAAGGTATTCTACAAACATGTGAAGAACAAGAGGATAAGACGTGAAAGAATATGACCTATCAAGTGTGACAGTGGGAAAGTATGTATGGAACCAAAGGAAATAACAGAGGTACTTAATGAATACTTTACTTCAGTATTCACTATGGAAAAGGATCTTGGTGATTGTAGTGATGACTTGCAGCAGACTGAAAAACTTGAGCATGTAGAAATTAAGAAAGAGGATGTGCTGGAGCTTTTGGAAAGCATCAAGTTGGATAAGTCGCCAGGACCGGATGAGATGTACCCCAGGCTACTGTGGGAGGAGAGGGAGGAGATTGCTGAGCCTCTAGTGATGATCTTTGCATCATCAATGGGGATAGGAGAGGTTCCGGAGGATTGAAGGGTTGCGGATGTTGTTCCTTTATTCAAGAAAGAGAGTAGAGATAGCCCAGGAAATTATAGACCACTGAATCTTACCTCAGTGGTTGGTAAGTTGATGGAGAAGATCCTGAGAGGTGGGATTTATGAACATTTGTAGAGGTATAATATGATTAGGAATAGTCAGCATGGCTTTGTCAAGGGCAGGCATGCCTTACGAGCCTTATTGAACTTTTTGAGAATGTGACTAAACACATTGGTGAAGGAAGAGTAGTAGATGTAGTGTATATGAATTTCAGCAAGGTATTTGATAAGGTACCCCATGCCAGTGTTATTGAGAAAGTAAGGAGGCATGGGATCCAAGGGGACATTGCTTTGTGGATCCAGAAATGGCTTGCTCACAGAAGGCAAAGAGTGGTTGTAGATGGTTCATATTCTGCATGGAGGTTGGTCACCAGTGGAGTGCCTCAGGGATCTATTCTGGGACCTTTACTCTTCATGATTTTTATAAATGACCTGGATGAGGAAGTGGAGGGATGGGTTAGTAGGTTTGCTGATGACACAAGGTTGGAGGTGTTATGGATAGTGTGGAGGGCTGTCAGAGGTTACAGCGGGACAGTGATACGATGCAAAACTGGGCTGAGAAGTGGCAGATGGAGTTCAACTCAGATAAGTGTGAAGTGGTTCATTTCGGTAGGTCAAATATGATGACAGAATATAGTATTAATGGTAAGACTCTTGGCATTGTGGAGGATCAGAGTGATCTTAGGGTCCGAGTCTATAGGACGTTCAAAGCAACTGCGCAGGTTGTCTCTGTGGTTAAGAAGGTGTACGGTGTTTTGGCCCTCATCAATCATGGCATTGAATTTAGGAGCCGAGAGGTAATGTTGTAGCTATATAGGACCTTGGTCAGACCCCACTTGGAGTACTATGCTCAGTTCTGGTTGCCTCACTACAGGAAGGATGTGGAAGCCATAGATAGGGTGTAGAGGAGATTTACAAGGATGTTGCCTGGATTGGGGAGCATACCTTATGAGAATAGGTTGAGTGAACTCGGCCTTTTCTCCTTGGAGCGATGGAGGATAAAAGGTGACCTGATAGAGGGGTATAAGATTATGAGAGGCATTGATCGTGTGGATAGTCAGAGGCTTTTTCCCAGGCTGAAATGGTTGCCACAAGAGGACACAGGTTTAAGGTGCTGGGGAGAAGGTACAGAGGAGATGTCAGGGGTAAGTTTTTTACTCAGAGAGTGGTGAGTAGGCTGCCGGCAACGGTGGTGGAGGTGAATACGATAGGGTCTTTTAAGAGACTTTTAAATAAGTACATGCAGCTTAGAAAAATAGAGGGCTGTAGGTAAGCCTAGTAATTTCTAAGGTAGGGACTGTCACGGTCCAGTCCATCGATCCGTATTCCAGGTTTTCCGGTTTTCCCTTGTCCTGTTGTGTACCTTAATTGAGGCACATGATTCTCATTTTGGGCTGGCTACACAAATAGCTCCTTGTTTCAGCTTCATTTGCTGGACTTTTCCCTTGCCTGCTACCTTCGCCTGGAGCATCGCCTGCTACCTTCGTCTGAAGCATTGCCTGCTACCTTAGCCTGTGCCCTCGCCTGTAACATCATCAAGTTCACCCACCAGGGCAAGACCGGAGCCTTGCTGTGTCTAGATAAGGAACTGTCTTTCGTTGTTTGGAACTGTCTCTTTGTGTCCTCGCCTTTGCTAGGTAAGTCCAGCCGTTTGCCACTACCTTGTGTTGGGATCCGTCTCTTTGTGCCCTCGCCTCCACTGGGTAGGTCTGGCTGTTTGCCGCTAGCTTGAGTGGAGATCTGTATCTCAGTGTTCTGTGTATGAGTTCCGGCCCTACGTCCTGCTCCCTCGGAGGGGTCCTGACTCTGTGTAGAGCCCTGGCCCCAAGTCCTGTTCCCAAGGAGGGGTCCCGGCTCTGTGTTCCATTTTCCTTGTTCCTGTTCTCTCAACAGCAAGTCTGAGCAAATTTGGTTATGCTACACTCAGTCCCCGCTTCCAAAACATCAATGTAAATGGTAAACAGCCGCGGGCCCAGCACCTACCCCTGCAGCACCCCACTCACCACTGACTGCCAACCAGAGAAACACCCATTTGTACCAACTTTCTGCCTTCTATTAGTTAACCAATCCACTATCCATGCCAATACACTTCCTCCAACTCCATGCTTCCGTACCTTGTGCAGCACCTTATCAAACACCTTCTGGATATCCAAGTATACAACATCTACCTGTTCCCCTCTATCCACTCTACCCTCTAGCTCTATCCTCTGTCATTCTGCAGCCTATCACTATCCTCCTCACTATCAACTTTACAAATTTTTATATCACCTACAAATTAACGAAACATACCTCCTGTGTTCATATCTAAATCAATAATATAGTAACAAGTGTTCTAGCTTTCTATCATCACCTGCAGCCTCCATCACCAAGACAAGTTTAGGTCCAATTTGCCCTGGTTTCCATGGGCTTCAACCCTTCTGATCAATTTCTCCTTACTAAAGGCCTAACTGAAGTTCATGTAGACTATGTCAACGACACTGCCCTCATCAATACATTTTATTACCTCTTCAAAAAATCCAGTCAAGTTGAACAGATGGGATCTACCACTCATAAAACTATACTAACTTCCTTTGATTAATCTCTGGTTTCCAGGAAAAGATTAATCCTGTCCTTCAGATATTCTTCCAATATCTTTGCTACCGCTATGTTATCACAGGCCTGTAATTGCCTATTTTACTCCTGCTGCCTCCTTTAATATGTGCACCTCATTTGCTCCTCTCCAGGCCTGTGGCCTTCTAAAATTTGAATTTATTTTTCAGAGCTCCAGCAGTCTCCTACTTTACCTCCTGTAGCAACCATGGATATAGTTAGTCAGGCTTTGGAGACTTATCCATCGTTAAATATTAAAGATTACTTTATTATTTAAAGACTGACAGATTACAGCATGCTGCTGTGAAGAGGGACTTGGGAGGGTATGAATTGCAGAAGGTTTGTAGGTGCTACAGGTTTTCAAGAACGTAAATGGAATGTTGAGCTACACTGTTAGAGGGATTGGATTAAAGAGCAGGGAGGTTACGCTCACAGTACAGGGTACTGGTGCAGATGCACAGTTCTGGTCTCCTGACTTAAGAAAATATATACTGCCTGTGGAGGTGATGGGTTTAGCCAATGAGGAGAGATTGAGTCATCTGGGACTATTCTTGTTGAAATTCAGAAGAATAAGAAGGAAACATATAAAATTATGAAAGAGATAGATAAGTTAGAGGCAGGAAAGTTGTTTCCATTGAAAGCTCTGAGTAAAACTTGGAATCATAGCTTCAAGATTTGCAAGAGAAGATTTAGGATGAACATGGGGAAGAACTGCTTTTCCCAGAGAATAGAGAACTTGTTGAATTCTCTGCCCAGGGAAGCAGTAGAGGTTACCTCATTAAATATCTTTAAGACACAGTTCGATAGATCTTTTGCATGTTATGGGAATTAAAGGTTTGGGGATAAAGGCAAGCAGATGGAGTTGAATCCACGGCCAGATCAGCCATGATCTTATTGAATGGTGGAGCAGGCTCAATGTGTCAGATGGCCTACTCTTGCTCCTATTTCTAATGTTCTTATTAAGCCTGATGCTTTCATCTTTTTAGAGATAACATGTTCTAGAATGTCACCTCTCCTCCTCCTTGAACACTCTACGTACAATATTCTTCTTTGAATGGAGTAAAGATGAAAACTACAGTATATTCAGTTAAGTCCTCCCCTACGTCCTCTTGCAGCATACATGGATGACCGTGCTATTCTTAATTAATCCAACTCTTCCTTATAATACTTGTAAAATTGTTTGGGGTTTTCTTTAATCTTGTCTACTATTGATATTTCACTCTCCTCTTTGCCCTCCTAATTATTTTCTTGCTGCAGTGCTTGAAGTTCTATAACAGGAGCGGCAATTTGACTTCGGTAGCTGTTATGTACCCTGATGGATGTTACAGTCTCTTGAAATCAGTGCAGCTGAGTATCAGGGAGAACATACAAGTGGTCTTTCCGCAATATCCTCTTTTGCACAGCTATTCACGTGGAACTGATACCAAAACAAACTTCTATCTTTTAACAATTTTTTCTGCTCTTAGAAATGAAGCTTATGTTCATCCAGAATGCTTCAAAACAAATACACATTGAAAAATCTTTTCAACAGGTAGCAAACAAAAGAAAATCTGCAGATGCTGGAAATCCAAAGCAACACACACAAAATGCTGGAGGAACTCAGCATGTCAGGCAATGCCTATGTAAAAGCTTACAGTTGACATTTTGGGCTGAGACCCTTCAGCAGGGCTGGAGAAAGAAGATGAGGAGTCAGAGGAAGAGGGTGGTGTCGTTGTGTGAACAAGATCACCGGAGAGAGAGTTACTGGTAGATACAAAGCAGCTTCTTTATTCAACAAAACAAGGTACAGCAGACATCATACAGAGACGCTTTCAGTGGAAAGGTCTGCTGACCCAATGTGGGGCTCGATATTTATTTGCTAAACACAAAGGATAATTTCATATTTACAAAGTAGAAAATGCTTTCTATCTTTGGAAGCTACATACAAACTGGTAGCCAACGCCATTTGTTAAATGTAAATGGCCTAAACCCAAAAATCACTCTAACAGGTGGGATGGAAGGGAGGGAAAAACACAAGGTGATAGGTGAAACTAGGTGAGGGAGGGCTGAAGTAAAGAATTTGGAAGTTGATTGGTGAAAGAGATACTGATATGTCAATTAAAGTTTTTTTGTACTTAATAAACTCGTAAGTAAAACTGAGGCCTTGAAAAGAATTTGATAGCTATGGGGAAATTATGATTTTGTTATGAACTTTCCGATGTGAAGAGAACCCTGTGCAGGGTCAACCCACGGAAGCCTGCTGGACCAGACAATATTCCTGGCAGAGTGCTTAGAGGATGTGCAGACCAGCTAGCAGAGATTCTCACTGACATATTCAACATCTTCCTGAGCAGCGCTGTTGTTCCTATGTGCTTCAAGGCCACCATCATCGTCCCCGTGCCGAAGAAGTCTTCAGTGTCCTGCCTCAATGACTACCGTCCCATTGCACTCAATCCATCATCATGAAGTCAAGTGGCTCGTCATGAGGCACATCAAGACCCTGCTGCCCCCCTCACTGGATCCCCTGCAGTTTGCGTACCGTCCCAACCATTCAACAGATGACGCCATTGTCCTCACCCTCTACCTGGTCCTAACCCACCTGGACAAAAAAGACACGAACGTTCGAATGCTGTTCATAGACTTCAGTTCAGCATTCAACACAATCATTACTCAGAAACTGATTGGAAAGCTGAGTCTACTGGGCCTGAACACCTCCCTCTGCAACTGGATCCTAGACTTCCTGACTGGGAGACCTCAGTCAGTCCGGATTGGAAGCAGCATCTCCAACACCATCACACTGAGCACGGGGGCACCCCAGGGCTGTGTGCTCAGTCCACTGCTGTGCACTCTGCTGACCCACAACTGTGCTGCAACACACAGCTCGAACCACATCATCAAGTTCACCGATGACACGACCGTGGTGGGTCTCATCAGCAAGAACAATGAGTCAGCATACAGAGAGGAGGTGCAGCGGCTAACAAACTGGTGCAGAGCCAACAACCCCTCTCTGAATGTGAACAAAACAAAAGAAATGATTGTTGACTTCAGGAGGACACGGAGCAATCACTCTCCGCTGAACATCGACGACTCCTCCGTAGAGATCGTTAAGAGCACCAAATTTCTTGGTATTCACCTGGGGGAGAATCTCACCTGGTCCTTCAACACCAGATCCATAGCAAAGAAAGCCCAACAGCGTTCCTACTTTCTGCGAAGGCTGAGAAAAGTCCATCTCCCACCCCCCCCATCCTCACCACATTCTACAGAGGTTGTATTGAGAGCATCCTAAGCAGCTGCATCACGGCCTGGTTCAGAAATTGCACCATCTCGGATCACAAGACCCTACAGCGGATAGTGAGGTCAGCTGAGAAGATCATCGGGGTCTCTCTTCCCGCCATTACAGATGTTTACACCACACGCTGCATCCGTAAAGTAAACAGTATTGTGAAGGACCCCACGCACCCCTCATACAAACTCTTCTCCCTCCTGCCATCTGACAAAAGGCACCGAAGCTTTCGGGCTCTCACAACCAGACTATGTAACAGTTTCTTCCCCCAAGCCATCAGACTCCTCAATACCCAGAACCTGGACTGACACCAAACTACTGCCCTCTACTGTGCATATTGTCTTGTTTATTATTTATTGTAATGCCTGCGCTGTTTTGTGCACTTTATGCAGTCCTGGGTAGGTCTGTAGTCTAGTGTAGTTTTTGTGTTCTTTTTACGTGGTTCAGTGTAGGTTTTGTATTGTTTCATGTAGCACGATGGTCCTGAAAAACGTTGTCTCGTTTTTACTGTGTACTGTACCAGCAGTTATGGTTGAAATGACAATAAAAAGTGATGACTTGACTTAACTTAATGGTTTAGTAAGTGTACCAAATTCTTCTAGTCAAGTATATAACTAAGCTATTAAACCAGTTCCAAGCCTGCTACTAGCTACAAAGCAGGAACCCTGATTTCCAAGCATTGTATAGAGGTCTATTGATGTTTAAGTCAGAGAATTGTTGTTTGTCACAATTAATATATAATGAGATTTAGGATTGCATAATATTGGCATGATCTGATCTTTCAAGTACGCTCTAAAGTCTATTCCCCGTTCAAATAATTAACCAGAAAACCTAACCAATTATGCACAAACATTTTAAGAAGTATAATCATCTGGCATTAATCGATCACCTTAGTTTCTGAAAGTCTGATCACCATAGTAAAAAAGAATCCAGAAAAGATCATAGACACTTTCTCACATCAGTTTCCATTTGTGGCCAGATTGAACATAACAGGAAGGTTTAATAATCCTCAGATCTACTTAAAAGGTTGCAGCACCGAAACTCTATGTCAATTGAAATACAAAGGAATGCAACTCCCAGTAGCCCATACGGATGGCTTGGGGCATCAACATATTCATAGTCATAGTCATACCTTATTGATCCTGGGGGAAATTGGGTTTTGTTACAGTTGCACCAACGAAGAATAAAGTATAAATATAGCAAAATAAAACCATAAATATTTAAATAATAATATGTAAATTATGCCAGGAAGTAAGTCCAGGACCAGTTTATTGGCTCAGGGTGTCTGACCCCCCAAGGGAGGAGTTGTAAAGTTTGATGACCACAGGCAGGAATGACTTCCTATGACGCTCTGTGTTGCATCTCGGTGGAATGAGTCTCTGGCTGAATGTACTCCTGTGCCTAACCAGTACGTTATGTAGTGGATGGGAGACGTTGTCCAAGATGGCATGCAACTTGGACAGCATTCTCTTTTCAGACACCACCGTCAGAGAGTCCAGTTCCATCCCCACAACATCACTGGCCTTACGAATGAGTTTGTTGATTCTGTTGGTGTCTGTTACTGTTTGTTGATTCTGTTGGTATATTATAGATTAACATTTTGTCTACGTGAGCATCCTTCCCTTCAAAGGTGACCATTCTATTCCATTGGAAAGGAAGTTATGAGCTTGACGTTCTGTTGAAGACATGGAGGTGACTTCTGGGCAAGGGTGAGAGCAAAGTCATGGGAATTATCCTTTCCTCTGAGGTAGCAAATGAAGCTTTATTGAGCCCACTCAGTTGTCAGATCCTCTTGCATTGGTTATCTCAGACAGAATGCCCGTTGAACTCAATTCCACTCCCGCTTACAGATGCCTTCTTGCTCTTGCAGGTAGTGCGTTTGGTCTCCCTTACCCCTGACCCCAGGTATTTTGGTGGCAAAGAATTGTACCCATAATGGACTAAGAAACAACACTTGATACACTATCCAGACACCAAGTTCTACCTCTTAATCAATTTGCTAAATCATTTCATGGCATTATCACCTTTAAGTAAAATACGTCTTCATGTCTGTTTTAAATTTGCTTCTGATTTAAACCACATTTTTCAATATGACTCACTTCATTGACATTAAAGTTACAAGTTTGCCGTAGATATATTACATTTTAAATAGCTCTAGGGAGAACTTGTTTTACCTTTTATTTGGAGTGTGAGGCCCTGAGGTTCCTTTCCACTTAAGGTGATAAATTAGCTCAGTCCACGCAGCAACTTTTTAAAGTTTCTTCAGGACCTTGGCTTGGAATCACGAGCTACATTGATTTCGAGGTTGCATAATAATGCTGAGAAGACTCACGACTCTCATCATTCCTGTGCAGTCAGTCTGGCAGCTTCCACCATTTCCATATGCAAAGTTACAGTATATGCAGAAATCCAGAACCTGCCAGCTGATTTTTGTTTTGCTTTCCCATTCTCAGAAGTTCTTGGAACATCAGTATCTTGTTGAAAGATATGTGAAGGGTTTGAGCTTACAATACTTATACCTACTTAATTACCCACTAAGCATATGGAAATACCAGTCCTCTTGCTTTCAAGTGAAAGTGAGTTTTTGGCATCATGATACTTATTAAAATAGACTCAAAGGACCAGATGACCTCTTCTCTGTAATAACAAAATATAATTTGAAATTACTCTTCAAAATTTCGTCTGGCTATGGGAATGAAAATTTAGAAAGGCAAAGTTGTATTTATTTAAATTTAAGTATTAAAAAAGCTACATTTTAATTTGTTTTCCCCTTCCATGTCTTTTATTTCTCTTTTCGTTCCATCTTTCTTCCTCTCTCTCTGTTTTGTTTTCCACACGTCAATTTACTTTGAATCAAATAACCTAATGTAGTTCCAGCATGGTGAAAGGCACTTTTATTTAAAGGGCCAGCTGCCTTTCTTTGGTTAGTAATATACACTATGGCCCTTTAGCAAAGTGATTGGCAACAGGTTATTGGCTGAAAACGTGCCCTGGATTTATTTTGATGGGTCAGTTGGCACCAGATCAGATTTATTCTCACTGATTGATATGCCATGAAATTTTGTTGTTTTGAGGCAACAGGAGGCAACAGTACAGTGCATAGGTACAAAATTACTATAAATTACAAAAATGAGGCCTTCTGCTGGTTGGGGTTCAACCATGGATATTGCATCCAGGTTGTCAATGTAATACGCAAGCCCGGGCAGTACTATATAGCGAGAAAACTGTTTCCCATGCAGCAGGTTTCCCCTTCCATGCAGCTGATGAATTCAAAGGAATGACAGAGACCGATATAGTTTGGTATCAGTGGTATCACAGGAGCTACCAGTCAGTGTTGAACTCAGCGTTGGACTGCCTTATGGACTCCAGCTCCAGAATTTTCCATTGGGTTTACTCCCAAAGCCTTCCCCATGAGTGGGTACAGCTGCAAGGCAGCCGAGGTTTGAGATCAGAGTTTTCCTTCTTTGAGATGAGATGCCACCCACGGCTGACGAGCCCCCATCTTCCTGAAGTGACTGTTTTTCAGGTGCCAGTAACCCTCCTTTACCCCTTCTCCTGTCAGTAGAAATGGTTCCGCCGGGCTTAATAGCTAAGCCATAACGTGAAGGCCGAGAGCTAGACTTGGTTGTCAGAGGCTATTTGAGGTGCAGTCCACTGGGAGCATTTAATAGGTAGTGGGAGTCTATCCCCTTTACCACCTCCCATATTTTACTTTAACAACCTTAAAGTAAAAAAAGGGGGTATTATTCACAGACAATACAAAAATCTCATTGTGGAGGGGAAGAAGCTGCTTCAGAATCATCAGTGGTCTTCAGGCACCTGTACCTCCTCCTTGATGGTGCAATGAGAAAAGGGCATGTTCCAGATGTTGAGGGTTCTTAGTGATGGGTGCTGCCTTCTTCAGGCACCGCCTCTTGAAGGTGGCCTGGATGGAGGGAAAGGTTGAGGGTTGTACCTGTGATGAAGCTGGAAGAGTCTACAAGCCTCTTGTAATCCTGTGCAAGAAACCCCCGTACTAGGCTGTGATGCAACCAGGTTGCTTCCTACTGTACATCTATAGAAATTTATGTTATACGGTATCTTGACATACTGTACCTTTTCAAATTTATTGTTTGGAAGAGTAATGGCTGGTTGGTTATATAGGAAGGTGCCAGAGGGTGGGAGATAATACACAACAATAATGGTCTCCGTTCACCTTGACCTAGCTGCCTGTGTTAACTCCTTAATGGAGAATTTCCATTACCTGAATGTCCATAACATGGTGGGTGGTCACTTGTACCTATGCAAGGAGGTAGGATTAGATTATCTTCTTCTTGTCAATTTAAATGAATAAAAGAAAAAATGGTGGAAGCACTAGGCAGGCCAGACAGTATCTGTAGAAAAAGAAACACATTGAATTTACATCAGACCTGCGGGGAAAAAAACACTAATTTGTAGTAGCAGAAATGGTGGTTATGGAGTGGCATGGTTGGATGGGTAGAACAAAAAGAATTTCTCTGACCTGGCAAGAGCAGATGAGTAAATTTAATGGTTCTCTGTTAATCTCAATCTTTGAGAGCAATTCCATTTGTTCTATCCATCCCTTCCCTACATTTGGCACTGAAAACTAACTTGTTTCCTCGCTTTCCCAGTTTGGATGATGGGTATCGGACCTGAAGCATTAACTCTTTCTCCTTTGTACAAATCTGCCTGACAACCTGAATGTTCCCACACTCTCTGTGTTTATTTAAATTTTCAACAATTTTCCATTCACTGATCCGGATAATTTTTTTTTCTCTTATCAGGAGTTCTTATTTCAAAGTACATATACGATATCAAACGTATTTGATATCAAAGTACATATACGTCCCCATATACAACTGTGAGGTTTGTTTTCTTGTGGGGAATTCACAGAAAATGCAAATATACATCAATAGCATCAGTGAAGGACTGTACATAACATGATGAAAAAACAACCAATGTGCAAAAGACAACAAATTGTGCAAAAACAGAAAGAAAAAAAAATGAATACGTGAGCAATAAGTATTGAGAACATGAAGAGTTATTGAAAGTGAGTTCAGGGGTTGTGGGAACATTTCAATGATGGCGGCAAGTGAAGTGGTGTGAAGTTATCCCCTCTGGTTCAAGTGACTGACAGTTGCAGGGTAATGACTCTTTCTGAACCTGGTGGTGTGAGTCCTGAGGCTTCTGTACCTCCTTCCTGATGGCAGCTGCGAGAAGAGACCATGGCCTGGGTAATCGAGGTCCTGACGGTGGATGCTGCTTTTCTGCGACAATGCTCCATGTAGTTGTGCTGTTGAAGGGTTTCGGCCCGAAACGTCAACTGTACTTTTTTTCCGTAGATGCTGCCTGGCCTGCTGAGTTCCTCCAGCATTTTGTGTGTGTTGCTCGGATTTCCAGCATCTGCAGATTTTCTCTTGTTTGTGCTCAGAGGTGGGGAGGGTTTCACCATTGATGGACTGGACTGTTTCCACAACTGTTTGTAGAATTTTCCATTCAAAGTCATTGGTGTTTCCATATTGGCTGTAATGCAGCCACTCAGTATATTCTCTCCACCATGTACCTACAGAAGTTTGTTAATGTTTTAGATGACATGCTGTATCTTCATAAACCTATAAGAAACTAGAGGTACTGCTGTGCTTTCTTTTTGATGGACCCAAGACCGATCCTCTGAAATGATAACACCAAGGATTGTAAAGTTGCTGACCCTCTCCACCTCTAATCCACTGATGAAGACTGACAGATGAACCTCTGATTTCCTCCTTCTGAAATCAATAACCAGCTCCTTGGTCTGGCTGGCATTGAGTAAGAGGTTTAGTTGTTGTGGCATCATTCGGCCAGATTTTCAATCTCCCTCAATATGCTGATTCATCACCACCTTTGATTTGGCCAGTGACTTTGGTGTCATCAGGAAACTTAAATATGGTATTCAAGCTGTGCTTTGCCTCAAAGTCATAAGTATGAAGTGAGTAGAGTAGAGACCTTGTGGTGCACCTGTGTTGATGGTAATTGTGGAGAAGATATTGTTCCCAATCCAAACTGACTGAAAGTGAGGAAATTGAGAATCCAGTTGCACAAGGAGGCTTTGAGGCCTAGGTCTTGGAGCGTATTGATATTTTTGATGGGATGACAGTAATGAATGCTGAGCTGTAGTCAAAGAGAACTTCACTGTCCACCTGTTCCAGGGTTGAGTGAAGGGTCAATGAAATGGCATTTGCTGTTGACGTGTTGTGGAGGTAGGCAAATTGGAGTGGAAGATTTCATATCTTTCCTCACCAACGCCTCAAAGTACTTCATCACTGTGGTTATAAGTGCTGCTAGATGATAGTTAATGAGGAAGGTTACCACATTCTTCTTAAGTACCATTATAATTGAAGCCTGCTTGAAGCAGATGGGTACCTCAGATTGCCAAAGTTAAAGGTTAACCTTCTCAGTGGACACCCCAGCCACTTGATCAGCACAAGCCCTTAGTACTCAGCCAGCTACCCCGTCTGGACTGGATGCTTTCTGTGGGTGAACCCTTCTGAATGATGATCTCATGTCAGCCTCAGAAACTGAAATCACACGGTCATTGGAGCTATGGGATTCCGTTGTGAAGGTGGAAGTGAACCACCAGGGTGAAGGTGGTATTTAATGTAATTCTTATACTTACAGTTTAGACTCATTTGTGGGGAGGAAAATGAGAAGGGAAAGACGCAAATATTCTTCCTTGGCAATGACATTATGCTCATTTCAAGGGGTTTTAACTTGTACTTAGTCCTGAGGGACAACTTAACTCTCTATATTATTAAGGGAAGATATGGTTCCAGACTGTAAAAAGGAATGAGTTCACTGCATGGGGATACAAATTGAGCTCAGCTTGGGAGGAATGGGATAAGCATATTGTGGAGACTGGTGTAGAAAGTGGTTTCTATGACACTATCACTGTCCTCCAACCTTCTTGCTGAAAGGGTACTTTGAATGGCTTCTGCTTACAGAATGAACTGCAGTCCATGAAGTGTGGGCTCAGTCTGGAGTCTGCTGGAAGAACATTGCACTAAGCTTTGTTATGATTTTGTTTCAGTGTGGTAAATTTTCCAGCCTGACTTGCCTCAACTCTGACCATGTCAAAATTAATACCACAACTTTCTTAAGGACATACCAATGTAAGAATGTTTCCAAAGACTGTCATGATCTGTCTTTTTTACAGTCCAGATAATGAGAAGAATTTCACTACTACCCTGTTTATTTTGCCACACCCTTCATATCTAGACATTTATCTACATGTGCATGTAAATGTGTGTTAAAATATGTTGTGATCTTTGCAAAGTACAGATTCTGCAAGGAATCCCATTCTGTCAAATCTAATTAATGAATTGCTCTGTTGGTTTGTCTTTAATATTCTCACTGCACAACTACGTGAAACACCGGATTATAAGAATTTCTGGGCCTGATGCAGAATTTTTCCTGCAAGTGAAGTTGGCCAATCAAATGTTTCCTTGTTGCTGGTGTGTGGCAAGGCATTTTCTGATATTGACTCTGTGATGTTTATTCACAGCCTTACCATTGCCTTTTGTGACATTGCAACTCACTGTTAAGAATTTTCCCATGGTTACTAATAGTTCTCATCCTTGGAGGCACCTTAATTATACCACTGGTTCCCATCCTGAATTTAACCTCTGCTATGTAAATCTGAGACTGCCATTGCCCAGTTTGCACTCTGGTCATTGCTGTTTATTTTTCTTCTTAGTGTTGTGTACTCAGAATATAAATCAAATGTCGAAATAAAGACTGGATTACAGTAGGTCAACCCAAGGTGACAGTGTTCACTACTCAAGTCCAGCTGCAAATATGGCCCTGTGCAAATGTACATAGGGCAAATGAGCAGAGTCTGCATGAATTGTGAAAAGTGTGTGAGGTAGACTTGGTGAAAAAATGGAACCCCCCCCCCGCCCCACCGACTCTTGGGAACCTAAGACCCACTACTGCCCAAAATGGAGTATCAGCATTTAGAATGGGAATTGAGAAATTAGAGACCTATATTTTTACAAGCGCCTGAAGCCCAGCACCCACCTGCTTGTTTCATCAGAGAGACTCTGTGTTTCTCTCAGTAGCCACATCAATTCCTTGAGAATCCACAGAACTAGAGTGGGGATGAGTCAGCCTTGATCCAAGGGATCACCAAAACCGATGAATGCTGCCTATATTTAATCAGCATAGGTGAAGCTACCATTACAACTGCTGAACTTTGATTTTTGTCGTGGAGGAATTAAAATACTATTGGCATTTTTAGTTTCATTTGTGTCAGGTTGGGCTATAGCCTCTTTGTCATGATGCTTATGCTATTTTCTAGACAACAGATTTATGTTTTTCTCCACTTTTTCTCTGTTGAAATATGCCCAGGAAAATATTTTTTTTCTCGACAGACAGGGCAGTTTTTATTGCACTGGCAATATTTTTTCATTTGCTAATATAAAAGAAATTTTTTAAACCTCAAATATTCAATGGGCAGGAGATTATTTTATGCTTGGACTAGGATTCCCAAAATATGATGCAAAGTAAACTTGGAGATATGTCAAAAGTTATTCCTAATGCATCTTGTATGCACACAACTAACTAGCCCTGCTACCAGGTCTCAGCACCAGTACCTGCCTTGTGCAACCAACAGGTAGGGAAATAGATTTGGTGTATTTGGCCAAGCTGAATTTAGAACAGCAAGTAACTTTAATACATCTGGTTAAAGAGAGAATCCTGAGGGCTGTATGCCGTAAGTTCAGTATTTCCATGCTACCAAATTGGGCCAGATTCCTCCATGTCATCATTCAATCCGGGCAAAATATAGCATATCGGCCAATATTAATACATATATTCCTGGAGCTGAGTGGGTAGTTAGCTTGAAGCAGAAGAAAGTACATGTGTGGTGATGATTACTGCTGTGTGTCAGTTTTCAAATGAGGGGAATGAAACAGAAGATGTGAAATCTTACAGAGATTTGGTGTATTCACATTTACCTCCTCTTACTGAGAATTTCTGTGAAACAGCATCAAGGAAAAGCTGGAAATGTGTTTCAAGTTTCCCTACATTTCATGACTATTGTGGGCATTTTGCTCTGCCCAAAAGCCTGTGAAGGTGTTTCTTCACCATTATTGCCAGCTGTGTGAGAATATACAGGCTATAATGCCACAGAAAAATGTCTTAAAAACTCTATGCCCTTTGACATATAACATGCTGTTTTATTCAGTAACCACACAAATCCAGGAATCTCCCAGCCAACGGAAGGAACAAAGTGCTAATGACAATGATGTGGCATAACATCACCTTAGGTAACACTCCTTTGTGTTTGTCCCTGCCACAGGAAAACTCCAGTAATCTGCTGTCCAACTATTTGGCAATCTTGATATTTTAGTATCTGGCTCACTGGATGATGTTTTTGATTCTCTGTTTTAATCCACTGGGACCCTGGTTCCCATGTTCCCACTAAACCTGTTGGGTTCGCTGAAAATTTTGTCATAATACTGTGTAATACCTAAAATAACGTATTGAGATTTCAGTGACATAATAACATCCAGTAGTCTGGAAATATCATGGTCCAGCACAACCAAGGACCCGTGCATTCTAGGTTATTGGGATCTCACTGTACTCTTTTTTCTAATTAACCTTCATATAAAACTTGATTTCAGAAATACTATGTTGAACCTGTAGTGTTCATGAATATTTTAGTTGGACCTTCACCTTTTTGTCAGCCATGAAGAGTTCAGCAACATACCTCTCAATGATCTCCCGCTAACCGCAGGGCAAATGGTGTCAACAGCTCGTAAACATTTCTACAGAGCTAAAGCACCTTATTTGCTCTGGGCCCTTACAAAGTGGAGGAGAGCACATTGATTAAAGAACCAATTCCTTATTTGCAACAGGTCATCAAAGAGGAAGAACTAATCAGGAAGGAACTTAGGAATCGTAGAAATAGCTGCATTTTATGGGATGACTGATTTCATATTTGCTAACCGACGAACACCCAGTGAACAGCACATGAATCTCAAAGATGTCTCAGCCTGTAAGTGAGCCTGCTTCTGGCCACTCATCTCGGGTAACAGAAATTGATAAAAGTTTCCTTAAAAATAGTCAAAATACCATATATTGCTGGGATGAAATATTCGTTACCATTTCAAAAGTACAGTTTTGGAGCTTGGAAGCACTCACTACATTTCTGGTCCACGTTGAAGAAGACCCAAACCTCTTCCACAGCCACTATCTATTGCACTGACTATAATATTTAAGTAGTTTAGTAGCTGTTCTGCAAAATGTTGGCAGGATCATTACTGCTGGTTGCATACTTTACAATTTTTTAGCCTGACCACGACTGAATGTCTCCTAAGAATTCTATTGAGATGTTGGATCACAATTACCTTAAGTGGCGCACAAAGCTTACTTGGAAGATACTCAAGCAGTACATTTTATTCTTAATAAACAATCTTGCTCTATATTTCCACATTGATGTATGAATAATCAGATTATTCCTATGAACTTCACATGTGTTTGAATGTTATTGGAGAAACCATCTGCACATACAGTATATGCTGCTAGTTAGTGGAGAGTGAAGACTTTCCAGGTGCAGATCCATGGTCTCGCAAGACTAACGGATGCCTTATATATAGTGTGATCAAAGGTATTTTATTACCTCTGATTCCCCTGCTTTCTTATCTTGAAGAGCTGTGTTATTTTCTGTGGTTGTTCTCTTCGCTCCCTCAATGTGTTGGGAAGTATAAATCGCATCTGATCCAGGCAGTGTCAGATGCTAATATTGACCCTCAGAAGGTGTTTCACTAGCATCAAAGCTATTTGAGAATACAAACTGGGACAAAGAAAAGACCTTTATCATGACTAATTCTTGACCATTGTGCCTTGTGTTTAGGGAATTGGTATTTGCTTTCCCAAGGGCAGTGGATAATGGCGCAGCAGCCTCTGCTCCATTGATACTAGGATTTGATAGGCTTCTCTCAAAGTTGAAGTGGGCCCTTGCCCTTTAATGGAAACAGGCCTAACAAAAGAGACAGAGGGTCAGCTCTTTTGCTTAGGCGGAAATATTTCTTTCTGAGCTGCTGCCTTATATTTGGTGATTGAGCGCTCCTCCTATAGATGGAAATTTACAAGGATTTCTCTCCTCAGAGTCCTTCAGGTGCACTCTTTTAAACTTAAATTGGATTCTGTGCAGGCAATAAGTTCACTGATTTCAGCAGATTGAAGGAACACTCTGCTGTTCACTCATAGGGGAGTCAGAATTGCAACTTCTGAGAAAAAAAATCAAGAAACTGCAGATACTGGAATTCTGAAATAAAACCAGGACATTTTAGAGACACTCAGTGGGTCAGGAACCGCTCATGGAAAGAAAAACAGGGTTTATGTTTCAGATCCTGGATCCTTCATCTGAACTGGGTCTAACAAAGGGTGTCAGCACTGGATTTTGAACTCTGTTTCTCTTTCCACAGACGTTTTCTGATCTGCTGAGTGTTTCCCGTATTTGCTGGTTTTTTATTTCTAATTGCAATATGATTCTAATTATCTTGGCCAACGTGTTACCCAGATGAGATCACCTCCCCAAATTACATAAACTCCAATGTTGGAAGTTCTGTGAGTGTAGTCTAAATGCATAAACTAGTTCATGTTTAAAAACAGGCCTAGAATAGGAAGAGAAGTAAATCAAATTTATTTTGAATTGTGAGTATAACATTTTTGCTGAGTTTCAATTTGTATCACACAGCACCAGAATTGTTTGTTGAAATAATAACGATTTTACCATATTCTCACTTGCTTGAGCTTTTATGCTGGCATAATGGTCTTCAAAATTTATAGTCCATGAAGTTAATAAAGCAATAATTTTTTGTCATCTATAAACATGCTTAAGTTTGATCATTTTAAAACTGATTAGTTGGGGAATGCATTACTGTCTATGAAAAGCTTTCATGATCAATCTCATCACAGTTGTTTGTTGGGTTTGTGTATTATATTCGCAACATGTTAAAAGTAACTTTGATTTTATATCCTATACAGCTGAAAAATGTAAATGAATATGCAGCTTTTTATTGTAGTAACAATGAATTAGCTTTTTTGGAAGTTTTTTTTGAGTATGATGTTGCATTGAAAGGTTTTCCATCTCTGACTATCAAGGCTTAGGAATGGGAGCAAAGCATTATTAAGTTCTTGAATATTCCCCTTTTGTACCTTAGGTAAATAAATATTATACACAAGAACTGGTGAATTGCTTATATTCAATTTTAGTAACTTCACCAGAGCTTAGACATTCTCTGCCTGTAATGTAAATGATCTAATATTTGTCTAATCAATCAAAGTCTGCAGAATTACATCTCCTCAAATCTAATCAATAAGCTTCAAGACCTTGATCTCAATACATCCTTAAGTAATTGGATCCTGAATTTCCTCACTTGCAGAACCCAGCCAGTTTGGATTGGGAACAACATCTCCTCCACACTCTCCATCAGCACAGGTGGACCACAAGGCTGTGTGCCTAGCCCCCTGCTCTACTTGCTTTACAATTAAAACTGTATGGCTAAGCACAGATCTAATGCCATCTTCAAGTTTGCAGATGACACCTCTGTTGTAGGCCTAATCAAAGGTGCTAACGAATCTGCACATAAAAGGGAGATTGAAAATCTGGCCGAGCGGTGCCACAACAACAGCCTCTCACACAATATCAGCAAGACCAAGGAGCTGATAATTGACTTTAGGAGGAGGAAACCGGAGGTCCATGAGCCAATCATCATTGGGGGATCAGAGGTGGAAGGAGTCAACAACCTTAAATTCCTTAGTGTTATCATTTCAGAGGATCTGTCCTGGATCCACCACATAAGTGCAGTTACGAAGAAGGCACAGCAGCACATCTACTTCCTTAGCGTTTGTGAAGATTCAGCTTAACATCTAAAACTTTGACAAAGTTCTATAGGTGTGCTGAGGAGAGTATGTTGACTGGCTGCATCATTGCCTGATATGGAAACACCAATGCCCTTGAAAGGAAATCCTATCAAAAGTAGTTTATATGGCCATGTCCATCACAAGTAAAACTCTCCCCACGGTAGAGCACAGCTACACAGAGCATTGTTGCGGGAAAGCATCATCCATCATTAGGGACCCCCACCACCCAGGTCATGCTCTCTTCTCACAGCTACCATCAGGAAGAAGGTACAGGAGCCTCAGGATTCACACTAGCAGGTTCAGAAACAGTTATTACCCCTCAACCATCAGGCACTTGAACTAGAGAGAATAACTTCACTTAACTTCACTTGCCCCATCACTGAACTATTCCCACAACCTATGGACTCACTTTCAAAAATCTTCATCTCATGTTCTCAATATTTATTGCTTATGTATTATTATTATTTGTATTTGCACAATTTGTTGTCTTTTATATACTGGGTGCCCACTCTCTTGGTGTGGTCTTTCATTAATTCTATTATGGTTATTGGATGTATTCAGTACGCCCACAAGAAAATGAATCTCAGGATTGTATATGGTGATATATTCTGTATATACTTCAAAAATACATTTACTCTGAACTTTCATCTTTGACATGCCAGAGCTATTTGATTTCATCTGAGGATCTACATAGACTTTGAAAGCTGAGAGTGTGTTAGTATAAAGAAATGCTAAATTAATAAATTGACAGTTTTGTTTGGTTTGCACATCACCTACTAAAATAAATCCCTCTGGATTTTTAAAATAGATTAAGAACAACAATCATAAAATGAACTAAGTAGCAGGGACCAGCAAGACGGTGAGGTATAGCCCTCTCCTGTCCCATTTGCTCAAAGTACAGTACGTTTGATTAATTCATTTTCCTTTCTAAAACTATTTCTAGTCCTCACTTTTGATCCTGATCTCACTAATCATCTGGGAGATTATAAATCAAGATCTTTAGTTTCTTCATGTTAGCAAGATGCAAATCTTGCTCAGCAGAATGGCCAATCAGATGAATCTGTGGTGAAAAAGTGTGTATCTTTGAGAAACGTTGGTGGTCATTATGAGGTTCTCTGTAAAGCATTCGAGCTAAGATGAGCAATTGACTTCCAAAGGTGGACAGTGGTGGGAGTAATGGATTGAAGAGCTCTGAGTGCAACTATCCATCCAATAGAAATACAACACTCACAACACGCTGGAGGAACTCAGCAGGTCGGGCAGCATCTGTGGAAACAATCAGTCAACGTTTCAGGCCAGAATGCTTCATCAGGACTGCAGAGGGAAGAGGGAAACCCATTGTGTTTTCCCCTATTCCTTCTTCACCTTTCCTGCCTATCACCTCCCTGCTTCCCCTCCCCCACTCCTTTATCTTTCCCCTTACTGGTTTTCACCTGGAACCTACCAGCCTTCTCTTTCCCACCCTCCCCCCACCTTCTTTATAGGGCCTCTGCCCCTTCCCTCTACAGTCCTGACGAAGTGCTCTGGCCCAAAACGTTGACTGATCGTTTCCAAGGATGCTGCCTGACCTGCTGAGTTCCTCCAGCGTGTTGTAAGTGTTACTTTGACCCCAGCATCTGCAGATTATTCTGTGTTTACAATAGAAATGCAACTCTCTGACACTGTAGCTTCTTGATAAATATACAATATTTCTTACTTAATGTGAAAATTAACTAAGTACAACTTGATTAGGTAAAGAAATGTGTTATCTGCTAAATAACTATTGTTTATTACTTTTTATTTTGAGATTATTTTACAGTCAGATACATTTTTGTATATGTCTTGCAATTATTAAAACAACCAGCAACAATATACTTTTGTTATATAAAATAATCTTACTACCATATATGTAGATATCAAGAATTATGAGCAATTGCTTTTTCATTTTTCATTTGTAACTCAACTCAACTGCATTCTTCTAAAGTTTGGCTACGGTAATAAAACACTACAGTTTCCTTGTACATACTTGTTTTTATCCCGTCTTTATATTTAAAACAGAAGAGGATAGCTATTTGGTAAAGTCATAAGGCATTTATTTCACAGAAAGGCTCAGTAAAATTGGCACTTAATTTAACTCAGCTATTGAGATCTTCTACAGAATAACACTGAAACTGCTGCTATGTCTGATTGAATTGGTCTTGTGTTTAGGCGATCTTTTATAATGCACCATATTTTAAACTCTCAGCTGGGGGGAAAAGTAAACACAATTATATAAATGAATTTTTCAAAAAAGTTAAATTATTATATGGAATTATTAGAAGTCTTGTCAAACAGAAAAAAAGTTTGATTTGATGTTTGCAGTCAAAAGTCATGTGATTTTTCTGGATACAAATGACTGGAGCAGTTGTGAATTTTGAAATTAAAAATCAAAGTAGCACAGTGCAATATTACAAAATAAAGCTCAACTTTAGAGTGTCAGTTAGTTGTTATCCTAAAACTCGCCAAAGGCTAATAGCAGATTAATACAAACAGAGACATTTTGAACGGGAATAGGCCACGAAGCTCCTCAAGCCCAACCCTCAATTTAATAAGATAATTGCTGATCTGATTGTGACCTTAAATCTGCATTCCGGTGAACTTGTGGTAGATAACCATTCACCCCCTTCCATATTAAGAATCTGCTTTAAAAATGCTCAAAGAATTTGCTTCCACAACCCTCTGAGGAAGAGTGATCTAAAGACTCGTGACATTCTGAAGAAAAAAATATTCACCGGTCTTAAATTAACGCCCTATTCGCAGTGATCTCTAGTCCTAGATTCTCCCATAACAGAAGATAACATCATTGTATCCACCCTGTTGACCCTTTTGGGTTTCCATAAGAGCATCTCTTTCTCTTCTAAACTCTGTGCAAGCCCAGAAAGTCTGACCTTTCATCATAAAGCAATCTGCCTATTCTTGTTAAAACTCTGATCAACCAGAGAGTTGACCTAGCTTCAATACATTAACATCGTTTCTTGAAGAGACGAATATTGCACATTGTGATCTACCCATATAGCACCAATACCCTGTATACTAAGTACAACCTCTAAATGTTGTGTTCCGTTCCTCTGGCAGAAATGGGCCTAATAAGATTGTTCTGCTTGGAGCTGGCATGGGCCTGATGGGCAGCTTGCTTTCATTCTATTGCTTTAAGATTGTGTCTTTAGCCCAGTTAATTTTCTTTTCCAGTCCACGTATCAATTAAAATGTCCTCGTTTATTGACGTACCTTCTCGACAAGTTCCCATTAATGCTTCCTTTATTCTCTGTTCTATCAGTGATGTGCTCTGAAATATATTGTTTCATGAGGTGAATCAGATAACTTTGCAGGGTCAGTTTTTTGTTTGCAGTAGAGAGAGCATTGTTGCTGCTGGCTTCCCTCATTTGCCAGCCGTAAGTTGAGACAGGCACTCTGAAGTTTATTATCCCATCACTGTGGCACGGCCCACCTCACTGGCATTGTACTATGATGATTCAACAAGGTTATTAGAGTAAACCTGAGAAACTTTACAGAATTGCACTGATTACAATATCCCTTTTGACTTTAAGGAGCTGTACAACAATCTGAGTTTATGAAGTTATGAAAGGACATTAAGACATGCAAAGAGAAGGAAAATAGAGTGAAGAAGATTCACTTCTAAATGTATGCACTATGGAGATGTTCCTTGATTTGGGGAGGGAAGGTTAAACCACCTTTTGTAATGGGATACTTGAATAGTTTTATACTACACCAGGTTCCATGGGTGGCTCTGAAACTGAACAGCTTGTTATCGAGCACAGTTAATACCAGATTACCCAAGATCTGCATTGTTATTCCATTTTATGGAATGTTTCTGTGTTGCTACAATTGAACATCAATTTAGTCTTCTAATGCAATTGTGTATCACAATGTGGCTTTGTTTTAGTACTGGATAAAGTCCCTTTGAAACTAGAATAGGTACATTGGCTTAGTGTTTGAGTTATTCAACTATGTCTATAGAGCATTTGCCAGCATTTTAGCTAGAGGAAAACAAGCTGATGTACTGTAAATTCAATAGCTTTCTACAGTTCATTTTGTATGACCGTAAACCCATTGAACTCAAGTCTGTCCCGGGTCAAGCAGTCATACTTTCTCATGGCAAGTATAATACTCTGACAGCTAATGGCTCCAAAGTTAATTCTCAAATCAAATTTTAAGTGCCTTTTTTTCTTGGTTTGGCCAGTGATGGACTTAGATCCTATCTCTCTCAGGGCCCACTGTCAGCTCCTGGGTCTCCATCTGAGACTCCATCTTCCTCTCACCCCACCGGCCCTGAACACTCCAAACCTCCCTTCTCCTCTGAGCCCACCAACCCCCTTCCCCCTTCCAATCCCAGCTCTCATCCATGCTGGGTTTTTACCATTCCCTCCAACCTTCTGTTCTGTCCTCAATAAGGGCCTCAGCTTTGCTCCCCTGCACCCACACCCGTCACAAGGCTGAGCTCTTCTTCCTCTGTCTCTGAGCCTATTTCTTTGGCAAGGACTTCCCGCTCCACACTGATGACCCCTTCTCTCGTCTTCAACCCTCTCCTCTTCCTCGACACCCTGCTCTGGTCTTCTACCTGCTCTGGACCTTATCATTACCAACTGCTGATGGGGCATTAACTGTCTAGACTTTAGCACTCCTCCCTCCTATTCCAACCTCACCTCTTCCGAACGCTCGGCTCTCCACTCCTTCTGCACTAATCCTAACCTCACCATCAAACCTGCAGATAAGGAAGGTGCTGTGGTAGTCTGGGAAACTGATCTCTACTTTCCTGAGGCCCAGTGACAACTCTCAGACACCTCCTCTTACTTACCCTTCAAACAGGACCCCACTAAGAAACACCAGGCCATTGTCTCCCACACCATCACCAACTTTATTGACTCTGGGGATCTCCCAACCACTGCCACCAATCTCAAAGTTCCCACACCCCGCACCTCCAACTTCTACCTCCTACCCAAAATCCACAAACCTGTTTGTCCAGGTAGACCTATTGTTTCAGCTTGTTCCTGCCCCACTGAACTCATAAAGGTATACCTCGACTCTACATCCGTAACTCCTCACACACTCTTGGCAGCACATAATTCTTCGAAACTTCCACCACCTCAAACTGGATCCCACCACCAAACATATTTTTACCTCCCCCCACTTTCTACTTTCTACAGGGATCGGTCCCTATGTGATTCCCGTGTCCATTCGTCCCTCCTCACTGATCTCCCTCCTGGCACTTCTCCTTGCAAGTGGGACAAGTACTTCACCTTGCCCTACACATCATCCCTACTACCTTTCAGGGCCCCAAATAGTCCTTCCAGGTGAGGCGACACCTCACCTGTGAGTCTGTTGTGGTCATATAGTATGTTTGGTGCTCCTGGTGTGGCCTCCTGTATATCAGTGAGACCCAACATAGATTGGGAGACCATTTTGCCGAGCATCTATGTTTCGTCAGCCAGAACAAATGGGATCTCCCAGTGGCCACCCATTTTAATTCCACTTCCCATTCCTATTCCAATATGTCCATCCATGGCCTCGTCTGCTGTCGGGATAAGGCCACACTTAGGTTGGAGGAAAAGCACTTTATATTCCGTTAGATAGCCTCCAACCTGATGGCATTACCATCAATTTCTCAAACTTCCAGTAATGCCTCCACCCCCACCCCCCTCACCATTTCCAATTCCCTTGTCCTTCTCTCATGTTATCTCCTTGCCTGCCCAATGCCTCTCTCTGGTGCTCCTCATCCCCATCCCCCCTTCTTCGTTCTTCCATGTACTTCTGTCTCTTTCACCAATCAACATCCCAGTTCTTTGTTTCATCTCTCCCCCTCCAAGATTCACCTACGGCCTGGTGATTCTCTCTCCCCTCCCCCCACCTTTCAAATCTACTCCTCAGCTTTTTTTCTCATGTCCTGTCAAGGGGGTTTTGGCCTGAAATGTTGACTGTACTTTTTTTATAGATGTTGCCTGGCCAGCTGATTTCCTCCAACATTTTGTGTGTGTTGATAGACTTAGACACGAGTGGCTTTACAAATAATTGCTTCCCTAATAAAATATCTTTATTCAAACACCTCAATTAACCCAATTAAATAATCATTTCATTGGCATTTATGAAATCAGTGATTTTATCAAAATTCTTCATTTAGAGTTTACACGTGAAGAACTCCATAGAATATTTCCTTCAATATATATCAAATGAGACAAAACATCCCAAGACTGACAATTTGTTGACCTGAAACATTAACTCTGTTTTTCTCTCCACAAATGCTGCCAGACTGCCTGAGATATTTCACCATGATCTGTTTTTATTAGGGTTGACTCAAATTTGATGAATTAAGTTACAGGCAGCAAGTTTATAGAAGGTGCAAAATAGGACATTGACATGGAGCGTTTGGAATAGCTGAGCAGTAAGCGACAAAGACATGGATGGTTTCAGCAGCAGAAGTGCTTACCTCTCTTAGAGATGGTGAAAACATGGATCAGGAGCTTAACCAATGTCAAACTGCATGACAAAACCACAAACAATTTGGTTCATCTGCATTCAAGGAGTGGGTTGTCAATTGTGATTACGGTTATGATGGAGACCAAGGCAATGATTTTATTCTTCCATACTTTATGGTTGTAATTTTGTATTCCAGGGATATTGGGGCAGTGCACACGAAAAGACAGATCGTTGACAGTAGAATGGTGGTGAGAATTAGTGGTAGAGCTCATGGGTAATCTCCTCAGTTTACATGTGGAATCCTGCAAGAACAAAAGCCAAGGGTCATGGGGAGGTAATAGGGATTCCTGCCAGAAAGCCATCTCTGGCATTAATAGAAAAGATAGAAGAAAACCATGGCTGGAAAAGGCCTGTCCAACAAATGGCTGAGAAGAAACGTAAAAGTAAATGCTGTGGCCAGCTCCATCAAAAGTTGGGAAGGTAAAGGCACAGGTAGTCTACTGCGGTCACTAGCCCATAAGATGTCATATGCAACTTAAATAAGGATCATTGCAGTGCTGTGGCACAGACAGAAACCGATTGGTTGTTTCCATATATAGAGTAATACAGTACGGAAGTAGACCCTTCAGCTCAACCACTCCACTTCGACTAAGATGCCCATCTAAGCTAGACCCATTTGTCTACATTTGATCCACTTCATTCTGAACCTTTCCTATCAATGTACATATTCAGGGGTCTCTTGAATGGTCATAATGTAGCTGCCTGAGCTATTACCTCTGGTAGCTCATTTCATATATGGACCTTCCTCTGGGTGAAGAAGTCGTCCCTCAGGTTCCTACTAAATTTCTCCCATCTCACCTTAAACTGATGCTCTCTAGTTCTTGATTCCCCTTCTCTGGGGAAAGGACTGTTCATTCACCTTATCTATGCCCCTCATGAATTTATACTCCTTTCCAAGCTCACCCTTTATTCTCCCACGCTCCAATTAAAAAAAGTCCAAGCCTGCTAACTTCTCTATACAGCTCAGTCCCTCAAGTCCTGGCAACATTGTTGTAAATATTTTATGCACGATTTCCAACTTAGAGTAGCATCTTTCCATATTACAGTTATTCCAAAATCAGCCTCACTAACAACTATTAAACTTCAACATAACCTCCAAGTTTCAGAGCTTAGCGTCCTGACTGATGAAAGCCAGCACGTCAAAAGCAGCCTTTACCCCCTATCTGTCTGTGATACCATTTTCAGGGAACCATGTGCTGGTACCTCTAAGTTCTTCTGTTCTACAATGGTTGCCAGGGCGCTACCATTCACTGTGAAAGTCCTACCTTCATTTGTCTCCTGCAAATGCAATATCTCACACTTATCTGAATTAAATCCCATTTGCTCTGTTACCTGGCTGATTAAAATCCCTGTGTAGTTCCTGATAGCCATCTTCACTGTCTACAAAACCCCCTGTTTAGTGTTATTTTCAATCTGAATAACAATGCCATATATGTTCTCATCCAAATCATTGATATCGATAATAAATAGCAATGGACCCAGCACCAATCTGTAAGGCACACCACTAGTCATACTACCCTCTGCAATTTTAAGTGCGAAAAAAGTGATTTCAGTCAAGGTTAGAGGCAGAATTGGACTCTTGTCAGCTGAGACAGGGTTTGAAGGCGTTTACTTCTTATAAAGTAGACCTAACATCCAGATTGGCTGTGATGCTTCACTCCTTGATGAGCTCAATGCCTTTCATGCTTGCTTTGAAAGAGAGAATAGAACTGCACTTGTTTCAATCCCTGTAGCACCTGGTTGCACTGTGATCTCTGTCTCGGAGGCTGATGTCAGAACATCTTTCATGAGTGTGAACACTTACAAGGCATCAGGCCCTGATGTTGTACCTGGTAGGGCAGGGGTCCCCAACCGTTTTTACACTGCGGACCGATTTAATATTGACAATATTCTTGTGGACCGGCTGACCGGGGTGGGGGGGGGGGTGTTCAAGTGGGGTTAAAGTCACCTCAACATGTCTTTTACAGTTAGGGTTGCCAACTTTCTCACTCTAAAATAAGGGACAAAAGTTGCAGTCAAATCCTGGGACACTTTACCCCAGGAAAGACTACCATGACCATGAAGCCTTGCGCGGGCACCTGTGTGCGCATGTGTGACGTGCGCATGTGATGTGCGCATGCGCGTACGTGCCAATGTTTTTCCCCACAAATCGGTTTTGCCATCATCTTCCCGACTATACTGTACATACATTATTTCTACTTTATATAGGCTGTGTATTTATCATATCATTCCGGCTTTTGCTATATGTTAGTGTTATTTATTTTCAGTTTTATGTGTTATTTGGTATGATTTGTTAGGTTATTTTTTGGGTCTGGGAACGGTCAAAAATTTTTCCCATATAAATTAATGGTAATTGCTTCTTTGCTTCACGCCATTTCGGGACGAAAGCTCTCATAGGAACGCTCTACCTTAGCGGGGGAAATACGGGACAAACAAATTTAGCCCAATGTACGGGATTTCCCAGCAAATATGGGACAGTTGGCAACCCTACGTTGAAGTTCAACAGTGCATGACAGGAAATGAGGAAAGGTGCAGCTGACTCATATCGTCTCCTCACGGCCTGGTAGCACATGCTTTGTGGCCTGGTACCAGTCTGCGGCCCGGTGGTTGGGGATCTCTGTGGTAGGGCACTGCAAACCTGTGCCAACCAACTGGCAGGAGAATTCAGGGTTATCTTAATTCTGTCACTGTTGCAGATGGAGATTCTCACCTGCTTCAAAAGAGTGGTGACAATTATACCTGTGGCCAAGTAGAGCAGGGTGAATTGCCTCAATGACTATCGCACAGTTGCTTTCTCATCTACTGTAATGAAGTTCTTTGAGAGGTTGGTCATGGCCAGAATCGGCTCCTGCCTAAGCAAGGACCTGGACCTGCTGTAATTTGCCTATGACCACAATAGGTCTACTGCAGATGCAATCTCACTGGCTCGTCACTTGGTCTTGGATCACCTGGACAACAGCAATACCTACAGTACATCAGGCTGCTGTCTATTGATTACAGCTCAGCATTCAACATCATCATACCCTCAGTACTAATCAACAAGCTCCAAATCGTGGGCCTCTGTTCCCCCCTTGGCAACTGGATCTTTGACTTACTCACCTGGAGACCACCATCTGTGCAGATTGGAAATGACATCTCCTCCTCGCTGACAGACAATACTGATGCTCCTCAAGGATGTGTGCTTAGCCCACTGCTCTACTGCTTTTACAACCACAACTGTATGCTATGCACAGCTCAAATGCCATCTATAAATTTGCTGATCACAGGACTATTGTTGGCAGAATTTCAGATGGTGACAAGGAAGTGTAGAGGAGTGAGATAGATCAGCTGATTGAGTGAAGTCGCAACAACAATTTGCATTCATCGTCGGTAAGACAAGGATTGAGGACTTCAGAAAGGGTAAGTCAAGGGAACATGCACTAGTGCTCATCGAGGTATCACAAATGGAAAGAGTGAGCAGTTTCAAGTTCCTGGGTGTCAGTGTCGCTGAAAATTTATTCTGGGCCCAACATATTGGTGCAATTACAAAGAAGGCACGACAGCAGCTATATTTCATTAGGAGCTTGAGGAGACTTGGTATGTCACCAAAAAATAGCAAATTTCTACAAATGCTCTGTGCCATGGAGAGCATTCTGAATGACTGCCTAGTATGGTGGGGATGGAAGAAAACACAGTAAGTTACAAACTCACCAAGCTTCATCACGAGCAGTAGCCTCCCCAGCTTTGAGGACATCTTCAAAAGAAGATACCTCTAAAAGGCATCCAACATTAAACATCTCCATCACCCAGGACCTGTTCTTTTCTCATGCCTGAAGGCAACACTCAACGTTTTAGAAACAGCTTTTTCCCAGCCATCATCAGATTTCTGAATGAATGATTAACCCTTGTACACTACCTCACTATTTTTTCTACTAAGTACCCATGGCATCTTCAGGGAGCAGTGTTTCAGAAAGGCAGCATCCATTATTAAGGACCTCCAGCACCCAGGGCATGCTTTTTCTCACTGTTACCATCAGGTAGGAGGTACAGAAGCCTGAAGGCACACACTCAGCAATTTAGGAACAGCTTCTTCCCCTCTGTCATCTGATTCCTAAACGGACATTGAACCCTTGGACACTACCTTACTTTTTAAAATATACAGTATTTCTGTTTTTTGCACTTTTAAAAATCTATTCAACATACGTATACTGTAATTGATTTACTTATTATTATTTTTTATTTGTTTACTATTATTTTTTCTATTGTATATTATGTATTTCATTGAACTGCTGCTGCTAAGTTAACAGATTTCATGTCACATGCCAATGATAATAAACCTGATTCTGATTCCAGTAATAAGCCACTTCTCAGAATATTTTCAGAACAAAATAATCCTCCTTCTTCTTTGCATAAAGGCTGCATAATAATGCATCACCAGCAACATGAACCTGCTACTACCTTGGATATTATAGTAAGGCTGTCAGAGGTTATGGGGAGAAGGCAGGAGAATGGAGTTAAGAACAAAAGAAATCAGCCATGATCGAATCGCAGAGCAGACTTTATGGCCCAAGTGGCCTAATTCTGCTCCTATATCTTATGATCTTATATTGTGGTAAATAACAGCTGCCGTGAAATGGGAGTCATTGTAGAGGAGGATAGGTCACTTATTGTCTGGGAGAGCAATGCTCCCAAGAGAAGGAACTTGTAGAATGCTTATGAGATGGCTTTTTAGAGTAGCTTGTGTTTGATCCTATTAGGGAAAATGCAATTCTGCATTGTGTGTTGTGTAATAAATCAGACTTGATTATGGAGCTTAAGGGCCCTTAGGAGACAATGGCCATAATATACCATTCATCCTGTAGTTTAGGGGGGAGAAGATAAAGTTGGGTGTATCAAGATTGCAGGTGTGAAGTGAACCACAGAAGCACAAATGAGGAGCTGGCTAAAGTCGATTGGAAGGGAACACTAGCAGGGATGACGGCAGAACAGCAACGGCTGGAGTTTCTGGGAGTGATTTGTAAGGGGCACGATAAATTCATCCTAATGAGGAAATATTCTAAAGTGAGATGAGACCACCGCGACTGACAAGGGAAGTCAAAGACAGCATAAAAGCAAATGAGAGGGCACACAATATAGTAAAAATTAGTGTGAAGTTAGGGGATTGGAAAGCTTTTAAAGACCAACAGAAAGAAACTAAAAAGCCATAAGGAGAGAAAAGATGAAATGTGAAGGTAAGTTAGCCAATAATATAAAATTTCTTCAGATGTATAGAGGGTACAGAAAAGTTGTGAGTGGATATCAGACCACTGGAAAACAACACTGGAGAGGTAGTAATTGGGGACAAAGAAATGGCGGATGCATTTAAATATTTTGTGTCAGCCTTCACTGTAGAAGACATTAGCAGTATGCCAGAAATTCGAAGGTGTCAGAGGACAGAAGTCAGCGTAGTTGCTATTACTAAGAAGAAGGTGCTTGGGAAGCTGAAAAGTCTAAAGGTAGATATGTTACCTGGACCAGATGGACTACGCCCCAGAGTTCTGAAAGAGGTAGCTGAAGAGATTGTGAAGGCATTAATAGTGGACTAACATAAATTCTCGATTCTGGAATGGTTCCACAGGATTGGAAAATTGCAAATTTCACTCCACTCTTTAAAATGGAAAGGAGGCAGAAGAAAGGAGATTATAGGCCTGTTAGCCTGACATCAGTGGTTGGTAAGATGTTGAAGTCCATTATTAAGGATGAGGTTGCGGTGTATTGGAGGCATGTAATAAAAAAGGCCAAAGTCAGCATTGTTTCTTTAAGAGGAAATCTTGCCTGACAAAGCTGTTGGAATTCTTTGAGGAAATAACAGAATAGGCAAAGGTGAGTCAGTGGATGCTGTTTAATTTGATTTCGAAGGTTTTTGACAAGGTGACCCACATGAGGCTGCTTACCAAGATAAGAGCCCATGGTCTTACAGGAAAGATACTAGCATGGACAGAAGATTGGTTAAGCAGTTTGAAGCAAAAAATGAAAATAAAGGGACCCGTTTTTATGCTTGGCTGCCAACGACTAGTGGGGTTCCGCAAGGGTTGGTTTTGGGACCTCTCCTTTTCATGTTACATTTCAATGATTAGATAACGCATTTGTGATTGAGTTTGTGAATGATACAAAGGGGCAGGTAGTGTTGAGGAAGCAGGAAGTCTGCAGAACTTAGACAGATTAGGAGAATGGGCAGATGGAATACACTTTAGGGAAATATATGGTCATACACTTTGGTAGAAGGAATAAAGGCACATATTATTTTGTAACTGGGGAACAAATTCAGAAATCAGAGGTGCAAAGGGACATGGGGAGGATTTTCTTAGGTTTAGCTTGCAGGTTAGTCAGTATTCATTTCAAGAGGACTAGAATATAAAACAAGGATATAATGTCTAGACTTTTAAGATAATGGTCAGATGGCACTTGGATTATTGTGTCCACTTTTGGGCCCCTTTATCTAAGAAAGGATGTGGTGGCATTGGAGAGGGTCCAGAGGTGGTTCATGAGAATGATCCCAGGAAAGAAAGGTTTCATATACGTGGAGCACATGATAGCTCTGTGTCTGTACTCGGTGGAGCGTAGGAGAATGCGGGCGGGGGGGGGATCTCATTGAAACCTATTGAATATTGAAAGGCGTAGATACAGTAGACATGGAAAGGACATTTCCTGTAGTAGGGGAGTCTAGGACCAAATGCCACTACCTCAGAATGCAAAGACATTCCTTTAGGACAGAGATGATGAGGAATTCATTGCCATGAATGGCTATGGAGGCCACGTCAGAATCAGAATCAGAATCATGTTTAATATCACAGGCATATGTTGTTAAAATTTGATGTAATTTGGTATATTTAAAGTGAAAGTTGATAGCCTCTCGATGAGTAAGAGTAGAAGGCAGGAGAATGGGTTTAGAGGTATATATAATCAGCCATGATGGAATGGCTGAACAAGCTCAATAGGCTGAATGGCCAAATTCTGCTCCAATGTCATATGGCCTTATGTTCTTATGAGATTAGATCTGCATTATTATCTTTTATTTAACCAAAGTACATCCTAATGAATTACACCTCAATTCATATAATTATATGAAGATGAAAAAACCAACCAGGAAAAGCAATTTCTTAATTACATAATTTACTGATTACAATTTCATGTTTATCTTGTAGACTCCTATGTTCCTGACTACAATAAGCAGCTGAACTTCTTAGTAGTATAAACCATAAGATTAACACAATACTTTATTTCTAATTTGTAAACACTTTACAGAGACCTTTAATTAAATCTGATACATTTGGCCAGGAGATAACCTGATGCATTTAACTATTGTTGATAAGTTCAAATGAGAAAGTTGTATTCTACCGGTTCTGTGTTTTGAAAGGAATGACTTTCTTCTTGGAACATGGATTAGCTGCAGATACTATAGTTGTACATAGCTTTCTTTTAGTTGGTATGTACCTGTCTGTGAATATATACTGTATATACCTATTTACAGCTATATTTTTGCATGTGTGTCAGTATGTCTGTATTTCTATGTCTGGATAACGTCGTCTTACCTGAGTGTGAGTATGTGTGCAGTATATGCTTATGTGCATCTGTATGATATATGATACATATGCATGAGCACTTGTGTGTTCATGCTAGTGTGTGTGTGCGTGTGCACACCTCAGTGTGTACCTCTGTGCGTGTGTGTGTGCGTGTGTGTGCATGTGCGTGCATGTGTGTGTGTGTGTGTGTGTGTGTGTGTGTGTGTGTGCGCGTCTGTGTGTGTGTATTATAGTGAATGTGTGTCCATTGTGTGTGTCCAATGTGTTGATATACAACTTATTTAGTTCTTTTTTATTTATTTAGAGATACAATACGGGACAGGCCTTTCTGGCCCAATGAGCTGCACTACCCAGCAACCCAACAATTTAACGCTAGCCTAATCACAGGACAATTTACAGTGACCAATCTACTAACTGGTACACCTGTGAAGTGTGGGAGGAAACTGGAGTACCCAGTAGAAACCCAGGCACTCATGGAAATAACATGCTGTCGATGTGACCGTCGTTGCTGACAGTAAAATAAAATAACTAATATAACTAAAATAACTGGGCTCAAGCCACACACACTCGTATGACCCGAGCATTCTTCTTATTTTATTTGTGCACAAGGAGAGCAGCTTGAGCCCGTGTCACCCACACTGTTCTGAAGTCTAAGAGGAAAACTGTGATTTTTATACAGAACTAGCTTATCAGTTATGGACAATGATCATTGTGAATTGTATATTTTGAATTCCTTACTTGCAAGATCAATCACCATTCACAATAGAGGTGTTGAAGTCAATTGAAACTTTGAACAGACAGCCAATGATGTTTTGAAGTTAGTAAAAGCAATAGCGCCTTGGTTGCTGGGGTCGTTTCACATCTCTCTGTTATACTTAACTGGCCTGTCTCTGGCCCTTCCCCCCATTGGGTAAAGGGACACTATGCCCCAGGAAGACCTTTCTAGAAAAGGCTCACTACAGAGGCCTCGCTGGTCTGTCTTGAGTACACATTAGCACAGTCAACCCAGCTTATGTCGTCTGTAGTAAGCAGTAGCCTATCTCATCTGTAGTCAATGGCAGTCTTCCTCGAAAGATCTCACTTGACTAAAACTGCCCCAGGCTATCCTTGCCTTACTCCAACCTCCACAGTACAAACTGCTCACAGTCGGCATAAGAAATGAACTCTGAACTCCAGAACACCCCGAGCCTGAAAAAACATATGATTATCCTGACCTTTCTCAGCAATGATGTAAGAAAAAATAGTTTTGAACTGTTTTCAGATACAAATAGCAGATAGCATTTCAAAAGTCTGGAGCTTTTTGAAGAGTGAATGAAGAAATAAAGCAATTCTTCTACAGAGATCTTAGGGATTAAAATATTTAACATATCATACTACAAATGTTTCAGTAATATAATACATTAAATGAGATTTCAAGGTTCAGTTAGAATCCCAATTATGATCCAATTTGACGTCAAAAATTCGTAAAATAATACAAGGACAAATATTACTGTATGTCTTCAAAGCTAAAAAGGAGGTTTCTTAGGATTTATTTATTTTGTACTTGCCAGTGTGTGCAGCAAATGATCTCTGTCCTTTAAAGAGAAATGTTTCCTAACGCCACAAAACACTTAGGTTCTTTACTGAAGGAAGAGTTACTAACTCTTAAGTACTAACTCTTCCTTCAGTTAGTCCTGACAAAGGGTCTCGGCCTGAAACGTCGGCTGTACCTCTTCCTAGAGATGCTGCCTGGCCTGTTGCGTTCACCAGCAAATTTGATGTGTGCTGCTTGAATTTCCAGCATCTGCAGAATTCCTCTTGTTTAGGTTCTTTACTAACAGGTTGACTACAAAGCCACAGTAGAGATGTAGAGTTTGGAGTTAGGAAGTTGTGAGTTCCATCTCCCAAGTTTAGAATGTGGTCTTCAATCACTGAATGTTGCCATTACAACCTAGAGTCCTCAATCTACTCAATGGACTCCATACTGATATAGTAGGAGAGGCAAAATCATAGACAAACTTTAAAAATATAGTTCAGGCAGCATCTGTGAATACATTAACAGAGTTAACATTTCAGGTCAATGATCTTTTATTTAGTTAATAATTTATGGGAAGAGAGCTAACATGTAGAAAACAGAGTTGACTCTGAAATCAGCCGCATGAATCAATTGAGTAGATTTTACCCCTGCTTGTATATGAACAAAACAGTAAAAAAAATTACACTTGGAAAAGTACTTATGAAAAACCAATATTAAAAAATTGCATTTGGAAAAGTACCGATGAAAAACCAATATTAAAATTCTGCTGATAAATCTTGCTGACCATGAATGCAAATTCCAGGATCAGAATGGAAGACTAATAGTCAGTGAACAATCCTTTATGGTGAAGAACAAGGAGCAAGGGGGTTGTAGGCAGAAGTAGTGGTCAGTGAATACTTGACAAAAAATACAAAATATCTCATTAAGTTTGTGGTTACAATGTTGTGTGGGGAACTTTTCACAAAAATGTGAAAAATCTTTCCTGAGAGTATTTATAAGGTCCTGAATGATAACAACTATTCATAAACCTACATCAAATGAGTGCACAATCCAACAGAATTTCTGCAAAGAAGAACAATTTACAGAGGATGATTTCTACTAGGTCTGAAAATGAATTATGGGACAGAAGAGATCAAATCTATCATTCAATTCCCATTCCTTTCACAACTGCATGGCTTGCTAAACCATATCAGGAGGCATTAAGATTGAACAATTTTGGTATCAGTTGACATAATTCTTTCCGAGCAGACTCATGTTATAATTGAACTGCTTTTAGACTAGTTTATTTTAATGATATTTGTAAATGTTTACAACCGAGTTTATATACTCTCAATGGCCTGATGGGATTCCTATTCACCACATTATTAGTTTGGCCAAACAATGACAAGCAGCAGTTTCGAACTCTCCCAAGTACCAGTCAATGCCTCAATGATTATATTTAGAAATATGGTATATCAGTAGCTTGAGACAAAAGCTGATTTCGATGTTGTATACTTTCGAGAGTTTGGAGCCAAATTTCTGCACCAATGGGCTTTTTTGTAAACCATCTCTGAGCCTGTCACAAACCATTGAATTAGAGGTTTATTGATGAGTCAACTTGCTACTGCTTCATATAGATACCAGGACACTAGAATGCAAAATTGTCATTAAATGATAATATAAAGAGCTGGAAATACTTAGTAAGTCATGGAACATGTGTAGGGGGACAAACCAAGGTAGCATTTTGGATAGAAGACCTTGCAATGAAAGGTCATTGAGCTGAAGCATTATTTTTGTTTCTCCCTTTCTGCTGAGGCTGCCTGACTTGCTGAGTACTTCCATCATTTGCTGTTGCTATTTCAGGTTTTGAGCATCTGTGGTTGCTTTGGAAGGGTCATTGGAATGTTGTGAAGGGCTGAGAAAAGGTCTGTTCCAGCTGGAAGAAGCAAAATGGTTACACTTTCCTCTTCTGCAGCTCTTTGCACAGCAGTCAAATGATGAAGGTTACATTTTCCAAAGGTGATCAAGAGTTGTGGACAAATTCAAAACAGATGTTGTTAAGCAATGTCCTAGCTCAAAATAAACCTTTTTTTTAACATTGCCCTGAAATCTTTCCCATCACAATTCCAATGAAAGGTCATTTTTGTGTGAGTGTCTTTGTTGTTAACGCCCTGATCACCAAAGCAGTTCAAAAATTTTACCCCAAAACAATGAGAAAGGCAGAATTTGCATCTATATAGCATTTCTTCACATCCTCAGCAGTTTCCAAGTTGCACCATATTCCAAAGTGCACCATAATCAGTGAATTATTTTTGAAGCACTGTTGTTGCCATTAAGTCAGCAAAGACAAGAGATGATGAATTCACAGCAAGATTGCAGTGCCACATCTAAAACAATAGAACCCCAGATTATTGAGCTGCCTGTCGGGACCCTCCTGGAAACCCTCTTGGAGGAGGAGGAGTGGTGTTACTAGTCAGGGAAAATGTCACAACAGGGCTCTGTCAGGACAGACTGAAGAATTCATCAAATGAGGTGTTACAGGTGGAGCTGAGAAATAAGTAAGGTGCGACCATGTTAATGGGGCAATATTACAGACCACCTGACAATCTGAGGGATTTAGAGGAATAAATTTGGAGAGAGATTGCAGACTGTGTCAAGAAACATATGGTTGTGACAGCAGGAGATTTTAAACTTTCCAGATATTAACTGGGACTCTCATACTGTAGAAAGACTAGATGAGATAGACTTTGTCAAATGTGTTCAGGAAAGTTTTCCTAAATCAGTACATAGAAGTCCCAATGACAGTGTGCGCAATACTTGATCGGCTATTAGAGAATGAGACAGGGCAGGTGACAGAAGTTTATGTAGGGGAACACTTTGTATCTAGTGATCACTTTAGTTTCAAAGTATGCAAAAAGGTAGGTCTGATTCGCGGGTTGAGATTCTAAATTGGAGAAAGGCCAACTTTGACAGTATCTGAAATTATTTGGTTTAAGTGTGGATCGCGACAGGTTATTTTCTGGCAAAGGTGTACTTGGTAAGTGGGGGTCCTTCAAAAGTTAAGTACTGAGCATACAAAGCTTGTATCTTGACTGTCAGAATAAAAGATAAAGATAACAAATGTAGGGAGCCTTAGCTTTCACGAGACATTGAGGCACCAGTTAAGAAAAAAAAGGAGATGAATAGCGGGTATAGGCTGGGAGGAACAAAGGAGATGCTTATAGAGTATAAGAAATGCAAGAGGATACTTGTGAAGGAAATCAGGAGGACTTAAAAAAGGCATGAAGTTGCCCAAGCAGACAAGGTGAAGGACAATCCTAAGGGATTCTACAGATACGTTAAGAACAAAAGGATTGCAATGGGAAAATTGGTCCTCTGGAAGATCAGAATAGTAATCCATGTGTGGAGCCAAGAGAGGTGTGGGAGATCTTAAAGAGTTTTTACATCTGTATTTACTCAGGATATGGACACAGAGTCTATAGAAATGAGGCAAAGTGGCATCAACTTCATGGACCCTGTACAGATTACAGAGGAGGAGTAGTTTGCTATCCTGCAGGAAATCAGGGTGGATAAATCCCCAGGGCCTGACAAGGTGTTTCCTTGGACCTATGAGAGGCAAGTGCAGATACTGCTGGGCCCTTACAGAGATATGTAAATCAACTTTAGCAACAGGAGAGGTACCAGGGGATTAGAGGATAGCTAATGTTATTCTGCTGTTTAAGAAAGGCTTTAAACATAAATCAGGAAATTATAGGCTGGTGAGTCAGACATTAATTGTGGGAAAATTATTGGAAGTTATTCTAAGTGACTGAATATATAAGTATTTGGATAGACTTGGACTGATTAAGGATAGTTAGCATGGCTTTGTGTGTGGCAGGTCATGTCTAACCAACCTTATGTAGTTTTTTGAGGAAGTTCCCAGGAAAGTCGATGAAGGCAAGGCAGTGGACATTGTCTACATGGACTTTAGCAAGGCATTTGAAAAGGTGCCATGTGGGAGGTTGATCAAGAAGTTTCAGTCACTTGGCTTTCAAGATGAGGTAGTAAATTGGATTAGACATTGGCTTTGTGGGAGAAGTCAGAGAATAGTAGATGATTGCCTCTCTGACTGGAGGCCTGTGACTAGTGGAGTGCCACAGGGACTGGGCTGTGTCCATTGCGGTTTATCATCTATACCAACGATCTGGATGATAATGTGGTTAATTGGATCAGCAAATTTGTGGATGACACCAAGACTGGGGTGTAGTGGTCAGCAAAGGGATCTGGATCAGCTGGAAAAATGGGCTGAAAAATAGTTGGTGGAATTTAATGCAGGCAAGTACAAGGTTTTGCACTTTGGTAGGACCACCAGTGAATGGTCTTACGCAGTGAATGGTAAGGCACTGAGGAGTGTGGTAAAACAAAGGGATCTGGGAATACAAGTCCATAATTCATTGAAAGTGGTATCACATGTAGATAGGGTTGCAAAGAAAGCTTTTGGCACATTGTCCTTCATAAATCAATGTATTGAGTACAGGAGATGGGATGTTATCTTGAAGTTCTATAAGATGTTGGTGAGGCCTAATTTGGAGTATTTTTGCTGTTACTGGTCACCTACCACAAAATTACGAAGGTAAATGCAAGCAGGCTTTTTCCACTGAGGTTGCGTGAGACTACAAGCAGAAGTTTTGGGGTAAGGTTGAAAGGTGACAAGTTTAAGGGGAACACGAGGGAAAACTTCTTCACTCAGAGGGTCATGAGAATGTGGAATGTGCTTCCAGACAAGACGTGCATGCGAGCACGATCTCAACACTGGAGCAAAGTTTGGTTAGTTACATCCATGGACGGTAGGGGTATGGTAGTCTATGGTCCTGGTGCAGGTCAATAGGAATAGGCAGTTAAAATAGTTTTGGCATGTACTAGATAGGCCAAAGGCCCTGTTTCTGTGCTGTACTTTTTCTATGACTCTATGATTCTCTACCACCAACAGTAAATTGGTGAAGAAGCAATTCACCTACATTTATTGATATTGATAAAGGAATGGACACTGACCAAGATTTTGCTGAATTCTCTGTTTTATTCAAATAATATCAAGGCAATCTCATCAGAACATCAGCACCTTGAAAAATGTGGCAATTCCACAATATAGCAATGAAGGGCGCTGAAGTGTTGGCATCAAGGGCTTTGTGGCATTGAGCCCACCCATGATTTCACTGCTACAGCATTGCTTCTGGGACTGAACGTAGCTTAGGAGTTGTCGGTATTTCAACACAATCTCACAGGAAGAGCAGCAATTTCCTGTTGTTCACTGTACATCAACCTGTAAATCAAACATTCTGACATGGATGGCTGCTGGGTAGGAAAAAAACAGGATCTCAGTCAAATTGTGTTTAAAAAAACTATTTGTACCTTTTTTTAATCTCTTCAGTTCAGCCAGTCTGTTATAAATCTACCTTTATCACTTTGGATTGGAATTTCCTGCATCTTTTGAATGGTAATGGATGGCCATACAATGAGATCATTGCTGTCTCACAGCCTTCAGTCATGAAGGTAAAAGAGAGTTGTGTTCAGAGTTTTATTTGTTATCATGCACACAGTCAATGACAATATTCTATTTTTTATAGAGAATGGAAGTTTGCTGTTGGGATTACATCTGAGGCATTGTAAAACTTTTTAAAAAAGGAATACTCACTGCTGGTAATTTTGAAAAATGGGGTCTCCTGTAAATGGGAATACTCTGCTCCAGAGTGTGGTAGAGCACTCCTAATACTGGGCTGGTTCAAACTTGAGGTGGTGTGTTCCCAATATTCTTCCTTCTCCATCATCCCATTTCCCTATCCTAATACAGCCCCAGTGGTTGCCCTTATTCTTTATAACTGCATGGGACTGATCACCCTCCAAGTCTTCCTGTCCTGTCAGCAGAGCAATCCACAAAGAGTGATTGGGTGTCAGGAAGTGAATCTTCTTGACGGGCTCTTCAGCTATTCCTAATTGCCTGTGATCAGAGTCATTTAAAAACTTGAAACAGATTTAAATAACATAGAAGCATAAAAACTTTTTTTTGTGTGCCATACTCTTGCCAGAGCCTCAGCGACCACTTTTCAAGTGGTTGTCTTGGAGGAAAGAATCTGTGAGTGGTCCCCCACGTCCTTCTCACAGCACAGATTTTTTTTTAACGCGGCTGAGTTGCGAGCTCGACACTCAACCTGGCACGGATGGAAAGCGTGCCCGGGAGCGGTCCGACTGGATTCAAACTTGGGAACCTTTGCTACGGAAATATAAAAACTATTTAATCTGAAAAAGTATTTATCTGTTTAGATATATTTATTAACATAAATTAAATAAATATAAATTAAGCAAAGTGATTAAAAGAAAAAAAACATTTCTGCACTTATTTTTCAGTCCAGAGTAGCAACTTTTTGGGATTTTTCCCCCCCTCTTTTACTGTACCATTTAAATGGCAGTGGTGTGCTCTTCCTGCTGGATGTTGGAGAACTGGGAGACCCAAAGACTCTTGGGGAACTATATTTGCGTGAAGTGCATCCGGCTGCAGCTCCTTGAAGACTGTGTTGGGGATCTGGAGCAGCAACTGGATGACCTTCGGCTTATATGGGAGAGTGAGGATATAATTGATCAAAGTTACAGGGAAGTGGTCACCCCAAAGTTGCAGGAGTAGCTGGGTGACCGTCAGGAGAAAAGCAAATAGGCAGCTAGAGCAGAGCACCCCTGTGGCCATTCCCCTCGAAAACAAGTATGCTGCTTTGGATCCTTTTGTGGGGGGGATGACCTCATGGGAGAATGCCACAGCGACCGGGTTACAGGCGCTGAGCATGGGTCCTTGGTGCAGAAGGGAAAGAGAGAGAAGAATGGAGCAGTAGTGATAGGGGACTCGGTAGTGAGGGGAACAGACAGGAGATTCTGTGGATGTGAACGGGACACCCCGGATGGTATGTTGCCTCCCAGGTGCCAGGGTCGGGGATGTCTCAGATTATGTCCACAACGTTTTGGAGAGGGAGGGGGAGCAGCCAGATGTCTTGGTACATATTGGTACCAATGACATAGGAAGGAAAAGCAATGAGGTCCTGAATAGAGAACTTAGAGAGCTAGGTAGGAAAAGCAGGACGTCCCAGGTAGTAATTTCTGGATTGCTTCCTGTGCTACGCACCAGTGAGGGTAGAAACAGGATAATTTGGCAGATAAATGCATGGCTGAGAAGCTGGTGCAGGGGGCAAGGCTTCAGGTTCTTGGATAATTGAGATCTCTCCTGGGGGAGGTATGACCTGTTCAAAAGTGACGGGTTGCGCCTGAACCCAAGGGGGACCAATATTCTCATGGCCAGGTTTGTTAGAGCTGCTGGGGAGGGTTTAAACTAACTTGGCAGAGGGGTGGGAACCAGAGTGAAGGGACTCAGGAAAGGACAGATGGTAAAAAGGTAAAGATAGCCTGCAGTCAGATTGTCAGGAAGGGCAGGCAGGCGATGGGACTTAGTTGCAGCCAACAGGCTGAGTATCAAAACATTGGGGATGCAGAGTCAGAAAGGATAGCAAATACGGTATTCAAGGTGTTGTATCTAAATGCATGTAGTATAAGAAATAAGGTGGGTGCTCTTGTTACAATAGTACAGATTGCCAGGCATGATGTTGTGCCCATCACTGAATCGTGACTGAAGGATGGTGGTAGTTGGGAGCTGAATGTAATATCAGAGGGATAGGAAGGTAGGCAGAGGGGGTGGTGTGGCTCTACTGGTAAAGAATGGCATCAAATCAGTAGAAAGATGTGACATAGGATCGGGAGATGTTGAATCCTCGTGGGTTGAGTTAAGAAACTGCAAGGTTAAAAGGACATTGATGGCAGTTATATACAGGCCTCCCAACAGTGGCTGGGAGATGGACCACAGGTTACAACAGGTAATAGAAACGGCAAGTAAAAAGGGCAATGTTATGGTAGCCATGGGAGATTTTAACATGCAGGTCCATTGGGCAAATCAGGTTGGTAATGGATTTCAAGAGAATGAGTTTGTTGAATGCCTAGGATATAGCTTTTTAGAGCAGTTTGTCCTTGAGCCTACTAGGGGATCAGCTATACTGGATTAGTGCTATGTAATGAACTGGAGGCGATTAGGGAGCAAAGTTAAAAGAACCCTTAGGAACCAGTGATCACAATATGATCGTGTTCAACTTGAAATTTGATAGGGAGAAAGTAATGTCTGATGTAGCAGTATTTCAGTGGAGTAAGGGAAATTACAGTGGGATGAGAGAGGAGTTGGCCAAAGTAAATTGGAAGAAACTCCTGGCAGGGATGTCAGCAGAGCAGCAATGACGTGGGTTTCCGGTAAAAACGAGGAAGGTGCAGGACATGTGTATTCCAAAAATAAAGAAAAACTCAAATGGTAAAATAGTACAACCATGGCTGACAAGGGAAGTCAAAGCTATTGTAAAAGCAAAAGAAAGGGCATACAAGAAAGCAAAAAATAGTGGGAAGATAGAGGATTAAGAAGTTTTTAAAAACCTACAGAGAGCAACTAAAAAAATTATTAGAAGGAAAAAGATGAAATATGAAAGTAAGTTAGCAAATAATATCAAAGTGGATAGTAAAAGTTTTATTCCAGTATGTTAAAAATAAAAGAGAAATGAGAGTGGATATAGAACCACTAGAAAATCAGGCAGGAGCAATAATAACGGGGGGAAAGGAGATGGCTGATGAACTAAGTGAGTTTTTTGCGTTAGTCTTTGTTGTGGAAGACACTAACAATATGCCTGATGTTTTAGTGTGTGAAGGAAGAGAAGTGGGTACTGTTACTGTTACAAGAGAGAAGGTGCTCAAAAAGCTGAAAGACCTGAAGGTACATAAGTCACCCGGACCAGATGAACTGCACCCTAGGGTTCTGAAAGAGGCAGCGTTAGAGATTGTGGTGGCATTAGAAATTATCTTTCAAAACTCACTGGACTCTGACGAGGTGCCAGAGGACTAGAAAATTGCAAATGTTACTCGACTCTTTAAGAAAGGAGGAAGGCAACAGAACGGGAATTATAGACCATTTAACCTGACTTCAGTGGTTGGGAATATGTCAGAGTCAATTGTTAAGGATGAGGTGATGGAGTACTTGGTGACACAGGACAAGATAGTACAAAGTCAGCATGGTTTCCTTCAAGGAAAATCCTGCCTGACAAACCTGTTGGAATTCTTTGAGGAGATTACAAGTAGGATAGAATAAAGATGATGCAGCGGATGTTGTATATTTGGACTTTCAGAAGGCCTTTGACAAGTGCCACACATGAGGCGCTTACCAAGTTAAGAGCCCATGCTATTACAGGAAAATTACTAACATGGTTAGAGCATTGGCTGATTGGTAGGAGACAGTGAATGGAAATAAAAGGATCCTTTTCTGGTCAGCTGCCAGTGACTAGTGGTGTTCTGCAGGGGTCAGTGTTGGGACCATTTCTTTTTATGCTGTATATAAATGATTTAGTGAATGAAGTAGATGGCTTTGTTGTCAAGTTTGACAATAATATGAAGATTGGCAGAGGGGCAGGTAATGTTGAGGAAACAGGTAGGACGCAGAAGGACTTAGACACATTAAGAGAATGGGCAAGAAAGTGGCAAATGAAATACAATGTTGGAAAATGCCTGGTCATGCACTTTGTTAGTAGAAATAATTGTGCAGATTATTTTCTAAACAGGGAGAAAATCCAGGAATCTGAGTTGCAGAGGGAATTGGGAGTCCTTGTGCAGAACAGCCTGAAAGTTAACTTGCAGGTTGAGTCAGTGCTGAGGAAGGTAAATGCCATGTTAGCACTCATTTCAAGAAATCTAGAATATAAGAGCAAGAATGTGATGCTGAGGTTTTATAAGGCACTGATGACGCCTCACCTTGAGTACTGTGAACAGTTTTGGGCCCCTCATCTTAGAGAAGATGTGCTGGCATTGGAGAGGGTCCAGAGGATGTTCACAAGGATGATTCCAGGAATGAAAAGGTTATCATTATGAGGAACGTTTGATGGCTCTGGGCCTGTACTTGCTGGAATTTAGAAGGATGGGAGGGGATCTCATTGAAACCTTTCGAATGTTGAAACGCCTAGACAGAGTAGATGTGGAAAGGATGTTTCCCATGGTGGGAGAGTGTAGGACAAGTGGGCATAGTCTCAGGATAGAGGGGCGCCCTTTCAAAACACAGATGCGGAGAAATTTCTTTAGCCAAAAGGTGGTGAATTTGTGGAATTTGTTGCCACATGCAGCTGTGGAGGCCAGGTTGTTGGGCGTATTTAAGGCAGAGATTAATAGTTTCTTGATTGGGCAAGGCATCAAAGGTTACGGGGAGAAGTCCGGGAACTGAGGTTGAGAAGATCGAAAAAAATGATCAGCCATAATTGACTGGCGGAGCAGACTCGATGGGCCAGATGGCCTAATTCTGCTCCTACGTCTTATGGTCTTATTTCAAGTAACTGGGGCCTGAACTAAATAGGCCAGAAGGCTGAGGATCCAGATATGAAGTGTATCCAGTTCTTCAATTCAGTAAAACTGATCTTCATCCCTCAACATAGTCTAGTGGCCAGAGAGATTCAAGATTCAAGATTATATAATGTTATTTCCAGTACACAACTGTAACAGAGAATGAAATAATTGTTACTCAGGATCTGATGCAGCGCTAAAAAAACAATAAGATAAAGAACACAATAATAATAAAAAACACAGTAAGTATCAATACATAAGATAGGTTATTTACATAGATTGATTGTATGTCCATGAAATGAAGCTGGGTACAGGAGATTCTGCAGATAAGATGACTGACAGGAAGTGATGAAGTAATGATGATGGAAGAAGTGCAAAGGTCAGAAATGCATGGTTGTGGAAGGCAAGAACACTGCTTGCTGGTGGTTACCAGCTAATAGTCCAAGGGGTGCTCTTTCTCAGCTCACAACTCTGGAGAGAGGAGAAAACTGAGGAAGAGAACAATACGACCGGTCAGGATCCAGCCTATAATCTTCAGTGGTTCACCCATATGCAGGTGACAATTTCCTGTTAATTCAGAATCAATGCACCTCTAATCTTCTGAAGCTATTGCCACCAATACCAACCATATAATCAGACATACATTCCAATTACAGATATAACACTGAATAAGCTGGGAATCACCTGCACTGGAACAGAATTCAGTAAGACTTCCATTTATGATCATTTACAGCTGTTTACAGTTAGCAACAGCAAGAAGAAATCTGAGAAGATTTTGAAAGAAAGAGATGACTGGTACTTTTAATCAGGAAAATGTGGCCTATAACTGGGCTCATAGCTAAAAGTTTAAAGAAAGATTAGGTTTATTTGTTATACGTACATAAAAAACATTGAACCATACGGTGAAATGTGTTACTTGTGTTATCGACCTGCATAGTCCAAGCATTTGCTGGTGGAAGTCCACAACTGTCATGGTGTTTCTCATGCCAACAAAGTTTCTCCACAATTTATTAACCCTAACCCCTATATATCTTTTTGGAATGTGGGATGAAACTCATGCAGTTACAGGGATAATGTACAAATTCTTTACAGGCAGCGGTGGGATTTGAATCATAATGCTGCAAAGTATTGCACTAACCACTATGCTACCGTGCCACTCATTGTCTGCCAAGATTTGTAGCCATTTGCGATTAAAAATAAACTAAGGGGACCAGATGCATGGACAGTGAAGATAAAAATGACATAAATAGCAACATAAATCTTGAGCAGTACAAAACCATAACCAAAACCTCATGACAAGGTAAAATTGAGCAATAAGAAAGGGACGACCACATTAATGGGATTATGTTAAAGACCACCCAACAGCCTGTGGGATTTAGCAGAGCAAATTTCTAGAGAGCTTGCAGTTGTTGCAAGAAACATAAGTTTGTGATGGTGGGTGATTTTAACTATATTGATTGAGACTTTCATAGTGTGAAAGAATGGGATAGAGTTTGTCAGATGTGTTCAAGAAAGTTTCCTAAATCAATATATGGAAGTCTTAACTAGAGAGAGTGTAGTGCTAGATCCCCTGCCAGGGAACAAGCAGGGCAGGTGATAGAAAGGTACATAGGGGAACACATTGCATCTAGTGATCATAATGCCATTAGTTTCAAGATAATTGTGGAAAAGGATAGACCTGCCAAAGGGTCTTGGCCTGAAACGTTGACTGTACTCTTTTCCATAGATGCTGCCTGGCCTGCTAAGTTCCTCCAGCATTTTGTGTGTGTTGCTGGGATCTCCAGCATCTGCAGATTTTCCTGTGTTTATGCAAAAGGATACATCTGGTCTTCAGGTTGAGATTCTAAATTGCAGAAAGGCCAATTTTGATGGTATCGGAAAGGATCTGGCAAGTGTCAACTGGGACAGGTTGTTTCCTGGCAAAGGTGTACTTGGTAAGTGCGAGGCCTTAAAAAGTGAAATTTTGAGAGAATAGGGTCTTTAGTGCTCCTGCCTGAATAAAAGGCAGGGAAAACACATTTAGGGAACCTTGGTTTTCAAGGCATATTGAGGCCCTGGTAAGAAATAGAAGCAAGTGTATAGGCAGGCAGGAACAAATGAGGTACCCGGGGAGTATAAGAAATGCAAGAGAAGACTTAAGAAGAAATCAGGAGGGCAAAAAGAAAACATGAGGTTGCTTTAGCTGACAAGACAAAGGAGGACCAACCAGGGTAAGTCTTACACAGTAAGTGGCAAGTCATTGAAGAGTGCAGTACAGCAGAGGAATCTGGGAATACAGATCCATTATTCCTTGAAGGTGGCGTCACAGGTAGATTGGGTCATAAAAAAAGCTTTTTGGCACATTATTCTTCATAAATCAATGCATTGAGTAGAGGAGTTGGGATGCTATGTTGAAGTTGTATAAGATGTTGGTGAAGCCTAATTTGGAGTAGTGATGCAGTTTTGGTCGTCTATTGTACTACAGGAAAGATGTGAATAAGGTCGAAAGAGTGCAGATAAAATTTACAAGGATGTTGTCAGGTCTTGAGGACCTGAGTTCTAGGGAAAGGTTGAACAGGTTAGGACTTTATTTCTTAGAACATAGAAGATTGAAGGGAGATTTGAAAGAGATATACAAAATATGAGGGGAATAGATTAAGGCAAATGTAAGCAGGTTTTTTCCACTGAGTTTGGGTGAGACTTCAACTAAAGGTCATGGGTTAAGGGTGAAAGGTAAAATGATGAAAGGGAACATGAGGTGGAACTTCTTCACTCAGAGGGTTGTGAGAGTGTGGAACAAGCTTTTAGCACGAGTGGGGGATGCAGGTTTGATTTGAACATTTAAGAGAAATTTGGATAGGTGCATGAATGGGAAGGGTATGGTGGACTATGAGTCTGGTTGCAGCTCGATGGGACTAGGCAGATAAATAGTTTGGCATGGACTAGAAGGGGCGAAGGGCCTGTTTCTGTGCTGTAGTATTCCAGGCCAACCAGTGAATGCTCCCTGCTGGTCCCAGTTACCCATGTCTGGCCCATAACCTTCCAAGCCCTTCCGGTCTGTATACCAATCCAAATGCCTCTTAAATAAAGCATTTGTATGTTTGTACTTGCCTCAAACACTTCCTCTGGAAAAGTTTGTTAATTGTTTTAATTCAGTGCTTTCATGCACAAACTTACTACCAATTCAGCTTTAAAAGGGACTTATTATTCACTGATTATTTTTAAACACAATGCCATGTGATGAATTTTGTTTAATGTTACTTGTCCTGTATGTATCAGGGAGGTAGCCCCTGATATACTCTATGGTTAAGTAAACACTGTGGCATTGATTAACACAGCCCAGGCTGGTTGAGTTACTGTATCTGCAGCAAACACAAAAGGAATGGATAAACCTGACTACATCACATTACAAACCATCTTGAGTTCAATAGTGGTGTACGTGGGGTGATTGATAAGTTCATGGCCTAAGGTAGAAGGAGTCAATTTTAGAAGAACTCGCACATTTATTTTTCAACATAGTCCCCTGCTACATTTACACACTTAGTCCAGTGGTCGTGGAGCATACAAATCCCTTCTTTTTAGAAGTTGGTGTCTTGGACCTCCAGAGGTGGTCCACAGCCGGGGTGATTGATAAGTTCGTGGCCTAAGGTAGAAGGAGTTGAGTTATTAACTTCAAACTTTCTGCATTTTCACTCTAAGAGTTGAACTGCATGTGAATGTAACTCATCTCCTTCTATTTTAGGCCATGAACTTATCAATCGCCCCAGCTATGGACCACCTGGAGGTCCAAGATGCTCTCGTTATATGCACATGCACATCAACTCTTTGAGTGATAATGCAGAACGTTTGAAGTTAATAACTCGTCTCCTTCTACCTTAGGCCACAAACTTATCAATCACCCCTGCTGTGGACCACTTCCACAAAGAAGGGATCCGTATGCTCCACAGCCACTGGACTAAGTGTGTACATGTAGGAGGGGACTATGTTGAAAAATAACTGTGCTAGGTTTTCTAAAATTGACTCCTTCTACCTTAGGCCATGAACTTATCAATCACCCCTCGTACATGGAGGTGCTTTAATGCTTGTAGGCCAATTAGTTTAGAAAACAAATCAAATAGATTTCAGGTGATCCCTGCCTCTCTGGAGCATTCATTTTCTTTTTCAATCCCAACATTATTCTGATATTTTTCCCTGTCATAAAGCCCCAATTTTATCAAAGAGTGGGAGGTAGAATGAAGGACAGAGATTGCTCTAGGGGCAGGTAGGGAAGTAATTGAGATGGAGGGGACAAGCCTGGATAAAAGGAAAGTGATCAGGAGGAAGTGGGCAGTTAGGACTGTGAACACTACCAAGAGGATGATGGCAATGGTCTTTGGAGCTGCATTTGAACCTATGAGAACACTTCTGGATCTCCCAGTGCCATGTGGAGACAAGTGTTGTAAGGGCATTTCATTCTAGCAAAGGGACCACATAACACTTATCAGTTTAATGTGTGGCCACATCTTGTATCATTTCCTGCCTTTATTTACTTGTCCCAGAAGGGGTAGAATGTTGTTATGTGTAGTTAAGCTTTGCCCTTCAATAGAGAGTGTTCAGATACACTTTGTGCTTAGTGGATCAGCTCTTCATCAGTCACAGTCTGATGCTTATTTAAATATGGACTACAAAACTGTTAATACTTCCATTCTTACTTGAGTTTACTTTATGACGGGCGTCTCTCACTCCTGTCACTTTAGCCTTTTTGGGAATGTAGGAGTGATAACTCTAAAGAACAAGGAAATGTGTTCCTTAGTGAGAGTGACTTTTCTTTAAAGGTTACTCTCATGATGTATTACAAGGCATAAGATTTATATCTGGTTGTCATTAAATCCTTACAGCTAAGTTGTGTATTGTCAAATTGTTTTGAACCAGTGCCCTAGATCCATGCACACTTATTAAGGACTGATAGGCAGACTGACAAACATTGATTAGGAATGAATGGCGCAGTGGGTGTGATGGCATTTAATCCACATTAGAGAACTGTCTATGTTTATCATTTGGAGGCCAGTATTCTGTATCAGCAGTCAACTTGATCAGAAAATTATGGAAATGTTATTGTGAGTGTCATTCTTTCCTTTAGTTTCTAATGCTTTGGGTGTTGGTTGTGGGCAGAAGGCCCAAATACCAAGGTGTGGCCAATAGTTGACCTTTCCTAGTGCAAAAGGGAAACGGACACGTGGGCTCTTTATGGCTCTGATAATGTTGCTATAAATGAATAATTCTTTCACATTGTCATCTGTTGTTAATTGTGAATGAAAAATCCCACTTCACAGAACAATGTAAATGTGTGGGGCACAATGAAATACGACACTTCATTTCTTTGCCGTTTAAACAAAATAGTAGCGCTGAAGTGCATTTAAAATATATCGAACTGGGGTGCTGTGTGCATGCATGATCCTATAATTGCTGGGGTACGTCTGAATATGGTAGAAGGCAACATTACTCCTGAATTTTGGAACATTTTGTATGTCCGAGGGGAAGGTGGAGAAAAAGTTAGGTGGAGAAAAAGTTGGGTGAATACAGGAGCAATGAGCCACGGTCACCCAGAAGGCCAATTGGTGTAACATGCTTGTCCACACAGTAACGCAGCATGTAAACCAGACTTTCAGCCCACGTGGTCTGTGCCAACACTTATACCATCTGATTTTCTCCTCAATTCTATCATTTTCTCTTGGATTTTACATCTTCCTGACACACCAGGGGCAGCATACAGTAGCCAATGAACCTATCTACCACGCGTCTTTGAGATGTTTGAAGAAAGCAGAGCACCCAGGAGAAATCTGTGTAGTCACCGGGACAATATGCAGACTCCATACAGACACCAATGTAGGTCACGGTTGAACATGGGAGACTGGGGTTATGATGTAGCGGTTTTACTAACGCATTCTCAACTGTCTCTAGTTGGAGAAAGAAGGGGCAATTTTCCTTGTCTCTTACTTCAGGAAGCTGTTTGAGGCGATATTTCACCTGGCAGGACATGCTGATACTGTATGGTTGCTCTCAATCAGTTTGCACTCCTGTACAGTGAATTGTTAAATTAAATCATGCTGCCTCTTGGCCAGCAATTCCAAATCAACCATTGGCTACTTGCCTGTCATGCCTCAGGAAGTTGTGGATTTGTGCGCATTTGCAAACAAACATGGAAGCATCAGGTGTCCTGGAGGTCAGGTGCCTACCTATCTGACTGCCTATCTACATCTGGACACTCTGTTCAGCAGAGCACAGAGCTGTCATTTCCTGAAGAGGGGATCTGGATGAGCTCTGCACTATCTCTCAACCTTCCTGTTCCTGCCAGTTATAATCAAACCCTGAAGGTCGTCCAAAGTTAGTCTCACTGGAGATACGGTGACTGCGGATGCTAGAACCTGGAGCAAGGAACAAGCTGCTGGAAGTTCTCAGCAGTGAGGCAGCAACTGTGATGGAACTGGACGGTCAGTGTTTGGCAGTCAAGACTGGAAGAATAGAGGGGAGATGGCCAATATAAAGGAGTGAGCGGAAGAGGTAAGGCAAGAGCTAGCCAGTGATAGGTGGGTCCAGGTGAGGAGGAGTGATAGGCAGATGGAGGAGGGAAGAGTGGAAACAATGACAGAGGCTGGGAGGTGATAGATGGAGGCAACAAATGGCTGCAGATGCCCATAACCTCCCAGTCTCTGCTCTTCAGTTGCCTTTCTCCCCTTCTCACCTGAATCCACTGTCACTTGCCAGCACTTACTCCATCTCTCCCTCTCACCTCCGTATTGGTTATCTCCCTTCAATCGTTCAGTCAAGACCAAAATGTTGACTATCTATTTCCCTCTGATGCTGCTTGATGTCTGAGTTCCTCCTGCATTTTTTGGCATAATTCAAACTGGGATGCCTCAGTGTGGGGCAGTGGAGGGGGGGATGAGGTGGGAGGAGGGACGCAATAAAGAAAATCCCATTCATTTGAATGACATTCAAAGGATTCCAAGTACATCTGTTATCAAAGTATGCACAAATAATACAAGCTTGAAATACACCTGCTGACAGGCAGCCACAAAGTAAGAAGCCCAAAATAACCCAATTAAAAAAAGAAAGACCAACACCCAATGTGCAGAGAAAGAGAAAAAAAAAACACAGATCATGCAAAGAATAGAAGCAATCAAAAGCATTTCAAACCAAACTGAGTCCACAGACCTGAATCCTGGAGCAGCTGGTGTAGGCCCAAAGCCTCAGTCTCAGTTCATCATGAGGTGAGGTGAGGGCCTCCGTCGGTCAGAGTTGATCATGGATACTGAGTCCTAGCTGTCTAGATATGCAAACCTGGACAGTACAATATGAAGAGCAAGTTGTTGCACATGTAGCAAGCTCCCCTTCTCCACACATCTGATGAACCCAAAGGAACGGCAGAGACCGATACAGTTTGGTACCAGCAGCATCGCGGGAGTTGCCAATCAACACTGAGCTCAGTGTAGGACTCCAGCTCTGGATTTCTCCCCTTCACAGTTTACTCCCGAAGCCTTCCCCATGAGTGGATATAGCCGCAAGGCAGTGGAGGTTTGGGATCAGAGTTTTCCTTCTCCTGGGTGAGCTGCCAGCTACAGCTGATGAGCCCTATCAGCCCGAAGTGATTAGTTTTAAGGCGCCAGTAACCTGCCTTTCCCTCTCCTCCTATCAGTAGAAATCATTCCGCACGTGAAGACCAGGAGCTGGACTTGGTTGTCAGAGGCTGTTTGAGGCACACGCCATTGGGAGCATTTAATAGGTACTGGGAGTTTGACCCCATTACCACCCCCAGCTATAACAACCTTAAGGAACTGATATCACATAGTGGGGCAAATCACTGCAAAGCTTATGGGCACTAAGTGCGTAACAACCGGGGCAGTCTCACAGCTTCAGCACTGTGAAGAGAGGAGTGAATATCTCAGGAGAGCAGGCAGAATTGGCTTGACCATTGCCTCTGGTCCCGACATTCCCTGTTTTTAATTAATTCCAGGATTTAATGTGCTTTTATTGAAAATATATTATTTCATTATTTAGATTTATTTATAAAATTTTTAAAATGTTACTGAATTTCAGAAGCATTTTGAAGTAATTCAGAAACTTTTAACAATTGGCGAACTGACAAAAGCTTTTAGAATGTCCCGCATGCAGGATGTCGGAGGACGAGTTACCTCCCTGAGCCTGCTCCGTGTCATCCAATGTATCTTGTAAAAGCAAATACGGGTAAGAGAGGACAGTTGGCAGTGAGCCCAGGATGCAGACTAGGTCCGAGAAGATGTTGTTCAGAAACAGTTGTTGAACCAAAAGTATTTGGCTGATGGTTACACTTGCTCTGCTGTGAAACAGCATGAAGAGAGTCAAAGGCAGTTTTACAGAACAGCTGCAAGTTAACCCCCAAAAGGAAACTTCCTAGTATTCATTTTCTTTCCAGTGTTAGCTTTGCAATGCTGTAGGTGGTTCAAGCATTGGTCTGGGATCTGGGTCATCTAAATGCAGGGCTGAGAAGCTGGTATATTTTCTGAGATGCCTGCTGGAGAATGACTCCCTGTCTAACTTTTCAGGCCAACATTTAAGAAATCATGGGCCTGTGTAAAAATGGAGATGGCACTGCCTTGTGTACTCATCAATATGAGACTCCACTACCACAATATTGTTCATTTGCGTATCTGTCCGCTTCTGTTGGTTAGACTGGTGTTGTTCAAACAGTGATGAATGCACTTCAAAATGAAATCCTTGATAACACCCCAGTGGCTGTGGATTTTGAGATGTTAATGGAAATTCTGATTGATCCTGAAAGATAATTGCTCAGAAATATATCCAAGTACCTTCAAGACTCAAGCTAAACAATCCTGCTTATTTTAAAACAATACGACTTTTGATGGACCTTCTGTTGTGGTCTATGAAGGATTCAACAAACTCAATATTATGCCTTCCGTTTTCCCAAGACTCCTCTCCTTGGCATGGCTCAGTTACATTTCCAATGCTGCCTTGATCTCCATGCTATCACTAGGGGAAACCATTTTTCTGCATCAAATATTGTATATGTATCTACTTAGGCAGTCTTCCCAGATTATTAAAATTAAAAGTAAATTTATTATCAAAGTAGTTACACATCACTTCATACACCCTTAGGTTTGTTTTCTTGCCGGCATTCCCAGAAAATCCAAGAAAACATAATAGAAACAGGACAAACAATCAGTGTACAAAAGGCAACGAACAGCGCAAATACAGAAGGAAAAAGAAAAAAGGAAATAATAATAAATAAGCAATAACTATCAAGAACATCAGATAAAAGGTTCTAGAAAGTGAGTTCATTAGTTGTGGGAACAGTTCAGTGATGGGGCGAGTGAAGTTGAGTGAAGTTATCCCCACTGGTTCAACAGCCTGATGGTTGATGGGTAATAGCTGCTCCTGAACCCAGTGGTGTGGGTCCTCAGATCCGGTACCTTCTTCCTGATGGCAACAACAAGAAAAGAGCACGGCCGTAGTGAGGAGACTCCTTGGTGATGGGTGCTGCTTTCTTGCGACTGCATTCCATGTAGATGTGCTCAATGGTGTGGAAGGATTTACCCGTGACGGACTGGGCCATATTTGGGCTATATTTGGATTTTCAAAAGGCTTTTGACAAGGTCCCACACAGGAGATTAGTGTGCAAACTTAAAGCACACGGTATTGGGGGTAAGGTATTGGTGTGGGTGGAGAATTGGTTAGCAGACAGGAAGCAAAGAGTGGGAATAAACGGGACCTTTTCAGAATGGCAGGCGGTAACTAGTGGGGTACCGCAAGGCTCAGTGCTGGGACCCCAGTTGCTTACAATATATATTAATGACTTGGATGAGGGAATTAAATGCAGCATCTCCAAGTTTGCGGATGACACGAAGCTGGGTGGCAGTGTTAGCAGTGAGGAGGATGCTAAGAGGATGCAGGGTGACTTGGATAGGTTGGGTGAGTGGGCAAACTCATGGCAGATGCAATTTAATGTGGATAAATGTGAAGTTATCCACTTTGGTGGCAAAAATAGGAAAACAGATTATTATCTGAATGGTGGCCGATTAGGAAAAGGGGAGGTGCAACGAGACCTGGGTGTCATTATACACCAGTGATTGAAAGTGGGCATGCAGGTACAGCAGGCGGTGAAAAAGGCGAACGGTATGCTGGCATTTATAGCGAGAGGATTCGAGTACAGGAGCAGGGAGGTACTACTGCAGTTGTACAGGGCCTTGGTGAGACCACACCTGGAGTATTGTGTGCAGTTTTGGTCCCCTAATCTGAGGAAAGACATCTTTGCCATAGAGGGAGTACAAAGAAGGTTCACCAGATTGATTCCTGGGATGGCAGGTCTTTCATATGAAGAAAGACTGGATGAACTGGGCTTGTACTCGTTGGAATTTAGAAGATTGAGGGGGGATCTGATTGAAACGTATAAAATCCTAAAGGGATTGGACAGGCTAGATGCGGGAAGATTGTTCCCAAGGTTGGGGAGGTCCAGAATGAGGAGTCACAGTTTGAGGATAGAGGGGAAGCCTTTTAGGACCGAGATTAGGAAAAACTTCTTCACACAGAGAGTGGTGAATCTGTGGAATTCTCTGCCACAGCAAACTGTTGAGGCCAGTTCATTGGCTATGTTTAAGAGGGAGTTAGATATGGCCCTTGTGGCTACAGGGGTCAGGGGGTATGGAGGGAAGACTGGGTTCTGAGTTGGATGATCAGCCATGATCATAATAAATGGCGGTGCAGGCTCGAAGGGCCGAATGGCCTACTCCTGCACCTATTTTCTATGTTTCTATGTTTCTATATCCACTACTTTTTGCAGGATTTTCTGTTCAAGGGCATTTCTGTTTCTATACCAGGCCATGATGCAACCAGTTAATATATTCCCCACCACACATCTATAGAAGTTTGTCAAAGTTTTAGAAGTCATGCCAAATCTTCGCAAACTTCTTAGGAAATAGAGGTACTATTGTGCTTTCTTTGTAATTGCACTTATGTGCTGGGCCCAGGACAGATCTTCTGAAATGATAACACCGGGGAACCTCACGTTTCTGACCCCCAGTGAGGACTGGCTCATGAAGCTCCAGTTTCCGCTTCCTGAAGTCAATAATCATCTCTTTGGTCTTGCTGACATTTAGTGAGAGGTTGTTTTTGTGGCACCACTCAGCCAGATTTCCAGTCGCCCTTGTATATTATGATACGTCACCACCTTTGATTCAGTCAACAACAGTGCTGTCGTCAGCACGCTTAAGTATGGCATTAGAGCTGTGCTTCGCCTCACAGTCTTGAAGCTGATTGATTAGTTTTAAGAGGATGATAGTAATGAATGCCAAGCTATAGAGTAAGCTGTTTACATTTTTTGCTACTTCATTAAAGCAGCCAGAAAAATCAAACACCCCTCCCAACCTGGACATTCTCTCTTCTTCCTTCTCCTACCAGACAGAAGATACGAGTCCTGATGACAGGTTTTGGCATGAAACAGCGACTATCTATTTATTTCTATAGATGCTGCCCGACTTGCTGAGTTCCTCCAGCATTGAATGTGTTAGCTTTGGGTTTCCAGCAACAGCAGACTTTTTGTTTAGAAGATCTGGACACATACCAACAGGCTCAAGGACAGCTTCTTCCTCACTTTAATAAGAATATTGAATGGTCCTCTAGTACAAGATGGGCTCTTGATCTTGTACATTATTGTCTACGTGCACTGTACTTCCTCTGCAGCTGTTACTGTTTATTGTGTTCTGTTATTGTTTCACCTCATTCTACATCAATGACCTGTGCAATGATTTGATCTGTATGAACAGTGTGCAAGACAAGCTTTTCACTGTACTTCAGTACATATGACAATACTAAACCAATTCCAATTCTGAGCTACTTTTGTAACCAAGGTACCTTTTCACTTCAGTTTCTGTATACTAATAATGGGAGTGTCATTTAATGTCATGGGATAACGTCATGCTAGGACTGCGCAGTTGGACCTCCAACAACCATAGACATCTTCCTTTCTATAGAATCGTAGAGTAATAAAACACTAGAGCGTAGAAAAAGGTCCTTTGGCCCATCTAGTCCATACCAAACCATTATGCTACCTACTGCCATCAATCTGCACCCCTGGACCATAGGACCCTATACCTCTCCCATCCACGTACCTATCCAAATTTCTCTGAATTTGAACCCTCATCCACCACTTCCATGGGCAGCTTGTTCCACACTGTAACCACTTTTTGAGGGAAGAGATCTTCTCTCACCTTCCCCTTAAACACTTCACCCTTCATCCGTAAATCATAACTTCCGGTTCTAATCTCACCCAACATCAGTGTAAAAAACCTGCTTACATTTGTCCTGTCTCAATGTCAGCAGAACTAAAGAGCCAGTTATTGATTACAGGAGGAGGAAACCGAAGGTCCATGAGCCAGTCCTCATCAGGCGATCAGAGGTAGAGGGAGTCAGCAACTTTAAGTTCCTTGGCATTATCATTTCTGGGGGTCTGTCCTGGGTTCAGCATGTAACTACCATTGCAAAGAAAGCATGGCAGTGCCTCTACTTCTTCTGAAGTTTGTACCGATTCTGCATGTCATCTAAAACATTGAAAAACTTCTATGGATGCATGGTGTAGAGTGTATTGACCGGTTACCTTACAACCTGGTATGGAAACACCAAGCTCCTTGAACATGCAAAAAGAAACTGCAAAAAGGAGGTGTGGATATAGCCCAGTCTATCACAGGTAAAACCCCCCCCCCACTACTGAGTACGTTTATAAAGAGTGTTGTTGCAGGAAAGCAGTATCTATCATTAGGGACCCCCAACAACCAGGCCATCCTCTCTTCTCACTGCTGCCATCAGGAAGGAGGTTCAGGAACAGTTATTACCCCTCAACCATCAGCTTTTGAACTAGAGGGGATAACTTCACTCACCCCAACACTGAACTGATTTCACAACCTATGGACTCAGTTTTAAGGACTCTGTATATAGAGTGCTTATAAAATGTATCATCTCCTAGGACGTTTTCATGTTTTATTCTTTTATAACATTGAATCACAATGGATTTAATTTGGCTTTTTTGACATTGAGCAACAGAAAGACTCTTTTGTATCAAAGTGAAAACTAATTTCTACAAATTGGCCTAAATTTATTACAATTATTAAACACAAAATAACTGATGGCATACAACACATCCCTTCAAGTTAGTGTTTAGTCGATGCACCTTTGGCAGCAATTACAGCTTTGAGTCTGTCTGGATAGGTCTCTATCAGCTTTGCACATCTGCACACTGCAATTTTCCTCCATTCTTCTTTACAAAACTGCTCAAGCTCAGTTAGGTTACATGGAGATTGTGAGTGAACAGTGCTTTTCAAGTCCAGCCACAAACTTTCAATTGGATTGAGGCCTGGACTCAAACTTGGCCACTCCAGAACATTAACTTTGTTGTTTTAAGCCATTCCTGTGTAGCTTTAGATTTATGCTTGAGGTCATTGTCTTGCTGGAAAACAAATCTTCTCCCAAGTCACAGTTCTCTTTCAGACTGCATCAGGTTTTCCTCCAGGATTTCCCCGTATTTTGCTGCATTCATTTTACCCTCTACCTTCACAAGCCTTCCATGGCCTGCTGCAGTGAAGCATCCCCACAGCATGATGCAGCCACCACCATGCTTCACGGTAGGGATGGTGTGTTTTTGATGATGTGTGGTGTTTGGCTTATACCAAACATAGAGTTTAGTCTGATGGCCAAAAGGCTCAATATTGGTTTCATCAGACCATAGAACAACTTCTGGCTGACTTCAGATTTTCCCACATGACTTAGGCAAACTCTTGCCAAGATTTATGTGAGTCTTTTTTTCAATGGTGGCTTTCTCATTGCCACTGTCCCATAAAGCTGTGACTGATGAAGTACCCAGGCAACAGTTATTGTATGTACAGTCTCTCCCATCTCAGCCAATGAAGCTTGTAACTCCCCCAGAGTTGTCATAGGTCTCTTGGTGGCCTCCCTCACTAGTCCCCTTCTTGCACAGTGACTCAGTTTTTGAGGACGGCCTGCTCTATGCAGATTTACAGCTGTGCCATATTCTTGCATTTCTTGATGGTTGACTTAACTGTACTCCAAGGGATATTCAGTGACTTGGAAGCTTTCTTGTATCCATCTCCTACTTTGTGCTTTTCAATAACCTTATGGCAGGGTTGCTTGGAGTGTACTTTTGTCTTATGGTGTAGTGTTTGCCAGGATACTGACTCAGCAGCAGTTGGACCTTCCAGATACATGTGTATTTTTACTACAATCAATTGAAACACCTTGACTGCACACAGGTGATCTCCATTTAACTAATTATGTGACTTTTAAAACCAATTGTCTGCACCAGTGATGATTTAGTGTGTCATATTAAAGGGGGTGAATTCTTATGCAACCAATTATTGTGTTTTGGACCATTACTACACAACAATCAAGAATGCCTACAGTGCTATTCTATGCCCTCACTTCTGGAAGTGTGATCACCTGGCTGTACTTCTACTCCCTGAGTACGGGCAGGGACCGAAGACTGCGGCAACAGTAGTGAGGACCAAGAAGGTTTAGACAAGGGAAGCACATGAGTGTCTACAGGGCTGCTTTGAATTGATGGACTGGCCTGTATTCAGGGATTCATCTTTGAACCTGGGTGAGTATGCTGCAGATGTTATAAACTTCATTAAAACCTGTGTGGATGAGCGTGTGCCTACAAAGATGCTGTCCGTTCCCAGACCAAAAGCCATGGATGAACCAGGAGGTATGTCATCTGCTGAAGGTTAGTCTGGGGCATTCAAGTCTGCCAAACCTAACCTGTACCAGAAACCCAGATATGACTTGTGGAGGGCTATTTCAAGGGCGAAGAGACAATTTTGAATGAGATTGGAGGTGACATCGGATGTACGACGACTCTGGCAGGGTTTGCAAGACATTACTTCCTACAGAGAGAAACCCAATAGCATGAATAGCAGTCGTAAACACACAATATAATCTGCAGATGCTGGGGTCAAAGCAACACTCGCAACAGGCTGGAGGAACTCAGCAGGTCGGGCAGCATCAGTGGAAAAGATCGGTCGACGTTTTGGGCCAGAACCCTTCGTCAGGACTGGCAGCGATGCTTCACAACCTGATGAACTCAATGCCTTCCATGCCTGCTTTGAAAGGGAGAATATTAACTGCAGCTGTGAAGATCCTGCACCTGATGACCCTGTGATCTCTGTCTCAGAAGCCGATGTTAGGCTGTCTTTAAAGAGAGTGAACTTTTGCAAGGTGGAAGGTCCTGATGGAGTAACTGGTAATCTATATTCCCTCTAAGTTGTGCACGTGTGTGCGTGCACACACGTTTTTCAACCAGCACACAAAGGAAATTAATGTGCACACAGGTTAGTTACCTAAAATAATGTAGTAATTAATATTTATACTTATTGAAAATAATCTTTTAGCTAAATGTTTCTGTTAACTAGTTAGTCAGTTTTTCAAATACCATAATGCACGTCACTAATTTACATCACCTCACCGTCCTGTTCCGGTTTGTACAGCTGCATCACGGCGGCAGCCATCTTTGGCGGACCGTGTTCATATTGTAAAGTTGACAAAGATCTGTTTCAAATCCTGTAGATAGCTTACTAAGTTTTTATTGAAAAAGATCTGTCAAATAACCTTGCGGCTAAATACTGTCACAAGAAATGGATAAACATCACATACAAAGTAGCTTTACAGGTTTTAAGTGATTTCTTTGATGAACTGGCTGCACTGTGCAAGATTCTGCAAAAGAGTGGCCTGACACTGATTAATTCACTTCATTTTGCTCGACACAAAATTAACAAGATAAGAAAGCTGTATCGGGGAGACAATGTTTTGTGGAGTGACAAAGTTAAAGTTTTGCTAAGCCAACAACGTGAAGAAAACATCACAGTAGATACAAGTTCGCTGTTGACTTTTATAAATAGTCTTTGTGTTCATTTAGAAGAAAGGTTTCCTGAAGATGAGGTACAAGAATAGTCAGCTTTTGATTTCTCCGCAATTGCAGATTGTGACTTCACATTTGGCGATGAACAAGTTAATGCCTTGTGTCTAAAATATCATGATTTTCTAGCTGAAAATACCGTAATAGTTAGTCAGTTTAATGATTTCAAATTTTCCGTGCAAGAAATAATTAAATCCAAACTGATTTCAAACTTTGCTCAAATGGTGGCATTTGTACTTCAAAATGAACAGTTTTGCAATCTTGCACAGTTGATGGACATTGGGGGAACCTTTCTTGCGTCTAGTGCGGACTGTAAGCAAGGCTTTGGCCTAATGAATCAACTCAAAAACAAGCTGAGAAACCATTTGGGTGAATGTCATTTGGATATTTTAATAAGAATCAAATGCTATCAATTGGATGGAAGTTCTATTAGTCTAGATAGTTTACAAAGAATGGGTAAATGCCAAAGACAGGAGAGAAAAAATAACTGAGTGACTTAAATATGTATGTTATTTTGTTGTTATTCTGTGCAGTTTTATATCAAATATTTTGTAAACCTACATAAACTATGCCATGCGCGCATTCAGTGCGCACATACTTTTGTCACAGGAAAAACATTTGCACAAAAGATTTTTGTGCACACTGACTACTAAAAATTAGAGGGAACATTGCTGGTAAGGCTCTGAAAACCTATGCCAACCAACTGGTAGGAGTATTCAAGGACATTTTCAACCTCTCACTGCTATGGGCAGAAGTTCCAACTTCAAAAAGGTGACAATTATACCACTGCCTAAGAATAATGCGAGCTCCCTTAATGGATATCACCCGGTAGTCATACTTTACTGATCCCGGGGGAAATTGGTTTTCGTTACAGTTGCACCATAAATAATTAAATAGTAATAAAACCATAAATAGTAATATGTAAATTATGCCAGGAAATAAGTCCAGGACCAGCCTATTGGCTCAGGGTGTCTGACCCTCCAAGGGAGGAGTTGTAAAGTTTGATGGCCACAGGCAGGAATGACTTCCTATGACGCTTTGTGCTGCATCTCGGTGGAATGAGTCTCTGGCTGAATGTACTCCTGTGCCCAACCAGTACATTATGTAGTGGATGGGAGACATTGTCCAAGATGGCATGCAACTTGGACAGCATCCCCTTTTCAGACACCACCGTCAGAGAGTCCAGTTCCACCCCCACAACATCACTGGCCTTATGAATGAGTTTGTTGATTCTGTTGGTGTCTGCTGCCCTCAGCCTGCTGCCCCAGCCCACAACAGCAAACATGATAGCACTGGCCACCACAGACTCGTAGAACATCCTCAGCATTGTCCGCCAGATGTGGCACTCACATCTACAGTGACGAAATGCTTTAAGAGGTTGGTCATGATTGGACTGAACTCCTGCCTCAGCAAGGACCTGGACCCACTGCAGTTTGTCTATCGCCACAATAGGTCAACAGCAGAAGCAATCTCAAAGTCTCTTCACATGGCTTTAGACCACCTGGACAATACAAACACCTATATCTGGATGCTGCTCATTGACTATAGCTCAGCATTTAAAACCATTATTCCCATAATCCTGATTGATAAGTTACAGAACCTGGGCCTCTGTACGTCCCTCTGCAATTGGATCCTCGACTTCCCAACCAGAAGACCACAATCTGTGTGGATTGGTGATAACATCTCCTCATTTACAATCAACACTGGTGCATGCGCATCAGGGGTTTGTGCTTAGCCCACTGCTCTACTCTCTCTATAGCCATGACTGTGTGACCAGGTTGTAGCTCAATTACCATCCATAAATTTGCTGATGATACAACCATTGTTGGTAGAATCTCAGGTGGTGACGAGAGGGCGTACAGGAGTGAGATATGCCAACTAGTGGAATGGTGCCGCAGCAACAACCTGGCACTCAGCGTCAGTAAGACGAAAGAGCTGATTGTGAACTTCAGGAAGGGTAAGACGAAGGAACACATACCAATCCTCATAGAGGGATCAGAAATGGAGAGTGTGAGCAGTTTCAAGTTCCTGGGTGTCAAGATCTCGAAGGATCTAACCTGGTCCCAACATATCGATGCAGCTATAAAGAAGGCAAGACAGCAGCTATACTTTGAGGAGTTTGAGGAGATTTGGTACATCAACAAATACACTCAATAACTTCTATAAATGTACAGTGGCGAGCATTCTGACAGGCTGCATCACTGTCTGGTAGGGGGGATGGGGGGTGGCTACCTCACAGGACTGAAAGAAGCTGCAGAGGGTCATAAATTTAGTTGGCTCCATCTTGGGCATTAGCCTACAAAGTACCCAGGGTATCTTCAAGGAGTGGAGTCTCAGAAAGGCAGTGTCCCTTACTAAGGACCTCCAGCACCCAGGGCATTGGAAGTTAGAGGAGATGTATATGGAGGGAAGTAGTGGAGCAAGAGTTGGCCAGCAATAGGTGGATCAAAGTGAGTAGGGGTGATTGGCAGATGGGAGTGAAGAGAGTGGGAGTTAAGATTGAAGCTAAAATGTGATGGGTAGAGGTGACAAAGGCTAAGGATAATTGATTCTATATTTCCAGTCTCCCTTCCTCCTTCTGCCTGGATCCATCTCACTTACTGTATCTGCCTTGTGAATATGGGCTTGGCTATTCGGGAATGTCTACCTCCTGTTTGTAGGCTAATTGTGGCCCACTATCACAAATAGAAACATAGAAACATAGAAAATAGGTGCAGGAGTAGGCCATTCGGCCCTTCGAGCCTGCACCACCATTTATTATGATCATGGCTGATCATCCAACTCAGAACCCAGCCTTCCCTCCATACCCCCTGACCCCTGTAGCCACAAGGGCCATATCTAACTTCCTTTTAAACATAGCTAATGAACTGGCCTCAACAGTTTGCTGTGGTAGAGAATTCCACAGATTCACCACTCTCTGTGTGAAGAAGTTTTTCCTAACCTCGGTCCTAAAAGGCTTCCCCTCTATCCTCAAACTGTGACCCCTCGTTCTAGACCTCCCCAACATCGGGAACAATCTTCCCGCATCTAGCCTGTCCAATCCCTTTAGGATCTTATACGTTTCAATCAGATCCCCCCTCAATCTTCTAAATTCCAACGAGTACAAGCCCAGTTCATCCAGTCTTTCTTCATATGAAAGACCTGTCATCCCAGGAATCAATCTGGTGAACCTTCTTTGTACTCCCTCTATGGCAAAGATGTCTTTCCTCAGATTAGGGGACCAAAACTGCACACAATACTCCAGGTGTGGTCTCACCAAGGCCTTGTACAACTGCAGTAGTACCTCCCTGCTCCTGTACTCGAATCCTCTCGCTATAAATGCCAGCATACCGTTCGCCTTTTTCACCGCCTGCTGTACCTGCATGCCCACTTTCAATGACTGGTGTATAATGACACCCAGGTCTCGTTGCACCTCCCCTTTTCCTAATCGGCCACCATTCAGATAATAATCTGTTTTCCTATTTTTGCCACCAAAGTGGATAACTTCACATTTATCCACATTAAATTGCATCTGCCATGAGTTTGCCCACTCACCCAACCTATCCAAGTCACCCTGCATCCTCTTAGCATCCTCCTCACTGCTAACACTGCCACCCAGCTTTGTGTCATCCGCAAACTTGGAGATGCTGCATTTAATTCCCTCATCCAAGTCATTAATATATATTGTAAACAACTGGGGTCCCAGCACTGAGCCTTGCGGTACCCCACTAGTCACCGCCTGCCATTCTGAAAAGGTCCCGTTTATTCCCACTCTTTGCTTCCTGTCTGCTAACCAATTCTCCACCCACACCAATACCTTACCCCCAATACCGTGTGCTTTAAGTTTGCACACTAATCTCCTATGTGGGACCTTGTCAAAAGCCTTTTGAAAATCCAAATATACCACATCCACTGGTTCTCCCCTATCCACTCTACTAGTTACATCCTCAAAGAATTCTATGAGATTCGTCAGACATGATTTTCCTTTCACAAATCCATGCTGACTTTGTCCGATCATTTCACCGCTTTCCAAATGTGCTGTTATCACATCCTTGATAACTGACTCCAGCAGTTTCCCCACCACCGACGTTGGGCTAACCGGCCTATAATTCCCCGGTTTCTCTCTCCCTCCTTTTTTAAAAAGTGGGGTTACATTAGCCACCCTCCAATCCTCAGGAACTAGTCCAGAATCTAACGAGTTTTGAAAAATTATCACTAATGCATCCACTATTTCTTGGGCCACTTCCTTAAGCACTCTGGGATGCAGACCATCTGGCCCTGGGGATTTATCTGCCTTCAATCCCTTCAATTTACCTAACACCACTTCCCTACTAACATGTATTTCGCTCATGGATGAATCAGGACTACAAAACTTTGATCCGATCTCTTGTCTGTGGGATTATCTCTGCCCACTGCATGCTGCAGTTTGCCTGTAGCATACATATAATGCCACCATATTTTCTTGGAGTATCTGCTACTGCTTATACAATGCCTTTACACACTCCATAAACTGGTGTTGTCCTCCTGACTTTAATGAAATACTAAGGTCCTGATTGGATAATTCTGATACTGATGGCCCAATGGATTGTCCATGCTATGAGAGTAATTTGTTTTGATCTCATTGTTGCTTAATGGAAAGTATCCTCATTACTAATAGTTTTATTAGAAGGTGCATTTCAAGGAGTTAGATTATGTAAGAAGTTAGTAAGGTTGCTCCACTTTCCATGTACTACAAGCCCCCCTTCAGGACTAGATAAGGTTGATTGGTTGTTACCAAACCGACCTGGTAATGGGCATTAACTTCCTCCAGATAGGAAACACGAGAGACTGCAAATGCTGCAAATCACAAAAAGCTGGAGGAGATCGGTAGGTCAGTCAGCATTTATGGAGAGAAATGGCCAGTCAGTATCCTGGGTTGAGATCCTTCATCTCGAAAGAGTGTGTTATCATTGAATTCTGCCAGTTGGATTTCATGTGGTTCCATAGGTATACCCCTTGCTTCTTCCCAGGGCAGGTCAATGTGGAGAAGCACTGATTTATCAACTGAAAGACGAAACTTGGTAATATTCAGGAGTGGGTTAAGAAATTTTTGAAATGGTAATCAACTGCAAACTTTCCATACCTAAAAATCTTTCAGTGCAACCATACAATTAATTCTGGAGATGCATTCTACATCAAAATGACGACATGTGGCCTGACACAACTGCTCAAATCCTCAAAGCAGCAAATTTCAAATAGATTACTTAAGAAAAATTATGTACTGATGCGGCATAAAAAATTACTTTTTATAAAGATTTATTTTAGCACCAGTCACTTTATTTCTGGGCAACAGTTGTCTTCACACTGAAATTCCTGTGAAATATGACATATACTGGACATTCACTCATGCTGGTATGCCTTTAGTCCAACATGTTGAAGGGTTGTCATGGTAGCATTATTTATTCTGGTTATGCTATTAAAATGAAAATTTTCCATTTGATTCCTTCTGTGTTTACAAATCTGAACAGAGACCAGCGCACAAGTCATGTAGGAATCAAGATTTCTCAAGATCAACTCATATCTCATATCCTTGGAAGGTAGGGAACCCACTCCTGAATATTACCAAGTTTAGTCTTTCATTGATAAATCAGTGCTTCTCCACATTGACCAGCCCTGGGAAGAAGCAAGGGGTATACCTATGGAACCACATGAAATCCAACTGGCAGAATTCAATGATAACACACTCTTTCGAGATGAAGAATCTCAACCCGGGAGATGAGGCTGAGTACAGGGCTACTGTAGGAAACTTTGTCACATGGTGTGAGCAGAATTATCTGCAGCCTAATATGAAAAAGACTAAGGAGCTGGTGGTAGACCTGAGGAGAGCTGAGGTACTGGTGACCCCTGTTTCCAGCCAGGGGGTCACTGTGGACATGGTGGAGGATTACAAATACCTGGGGATACGAATTGACAATAAACTGGACTGGTCAAAGAACACTTAGGCTGTCTACAAGAAGGGTCAGAGCTGTCTCTATTTCCTGAGGAGACTGAAGTCCTTTAACATCTGCCGGACGATGCTGAGGATGTTCTATGAGTCTGTGGTGGCCAGTGCTATCATGTTTGCTGTTGTGTGCTGGGGCAGCAGACTGAGGGTAGCAGACACCAACAGAATCAACAAACTTATTTGTAAGGCCAGTGATGTTGTGGGGATGGAACTGGACTCTCTGATGGTGGTGTCTGAAAAGGGGATGCTGTCTAAGTTGCATGCCATCTTGGACAGTCTCCCATCCACTACATAATGTACTGGGTGGGCACAGGAGTACATTCAGCCAGAGACTCATTCCACCGAGATGCAGCACTGAGCGTCATAGGAAGTCATTCCTGCCTGTGGTCATCAAACTTTACAACTCCTCTCTTGGAGGTCAGACATCCTGAGCTGATAGGCTGGTCCTGGACTTATTTCATAATTACTGGCATAATTTACATATTACTATTTAACTATTTATGGTTCTATGACTATTATTTATGGTGCAACTGTAACAAAAACCAATTTCCCCCTGGGATCAATAAAGTATGACTGACTTAACAATTTTTTTTAGACCTGTGGCTAAGTGAGCACTAAGTTCTCAATTTATTTATCAGAAAACTTGAGAGAATTTCAGTTCAATTTTCTCTCAAATTTGGCTAATCCAATCTTGATTACATATGGATGCTAGTTTAAGGGATGTCCACTCAAGATTATTTTAAGTAATAATACATTCAGTTGCCACTTTATTAGATACCTCCTGTTCATGGTCTTCTGTTGTCGTCCATCCTCTTCAGAAGAAGCTCTTCTGCACAGCACTGTTTAACATGTGGTTATTTAAGTTACTGCCACATTCCTGTCAGCTTGAACCAGTCTGGTCATTCTCCTCTGATCTCTTTCATTAAGGTGGCATTTTCCCCACAGACCTGCTACATGCTGGCTTTATTTTGTTTTTCACAACATTCTCTGTAAACTCTAGATACTGCTGTACATGAAAATCCAAGGAGATCAGCAGTTTCTGATATACTCAAACTTTCCTGTCTGGCACCAACAATCATTCCACAAAATCATTTAGATCTGATGTTTGGTCTGAATAACAACTGAGCCTCTTGACCAGGTCTGCACACTTTTCTGCCTTGAGTTGCCACATGATTGCTGGGAAGATATTTGCATTATCGAACAGATGTACAGGTGGACCTAATAAAGTAGCCTTGGAGTGCATGTATGTACAGTGGATTCTGGTTAATTGGGACCAGTACATTTTGGCCCAATTAAGCAGGTGTCACAATCAGTTGAATTTTCATGGAAATATTTAAGAGTGTAAAAAGGACAAATCATTAACTGAATAACAAATTATGTATTTAAATGAAATACACTGGAACACTATAAATACTACCACAGTATTGTAAACTGGCTGTACTCTTTGGATTGACTGTAAATGAACAAAATCAGTGCAAACTCCTAGTGTCGATAATGGACTGCCTTCATACAATGCTGTCAATGATTGCCTCCTCCAAATCTTCATTTTTATTGTAACATTCGAGATGATTGTCGATACTTTCAAATTCTTTGTAGTTCCTAACTCACTGAGGTAGCAAAATCATTTCATTTTCACTCCTGGTCATTTCTGGCATCTCTAAGCCTGAATGCTTGAAACCACAGTGAGCAAACAGTTCTAAATTGTCTTTTAGCTTTTTCCTAACTGTCTGTCAGTAACAACAATATCTACTTTTTGAACACAAACACATGCAGTTGAAACTCTCTTTAAAAACTGTTCACTCTTACCCACAATTCAGCACTCAAAAATTGTATTAAGTTCTCTATTGATAGTTGAATCCTTAATTTACATTTAATTTGAAAACTGATGCATTACCATTAATGTCAATCAGGTGTTTGCACTTCATCAGATTCAACACTGATTTTACAGTATTTTCTATGAAACTTTGTTTAAGTGTTTCATTTATATTGAAACGCTTCTTGACTGGATTTTATTCTGCCTTGCAGTCCTTGGTCTATGTCCTTATCCTAATTGAAGCAGTTTGTGGTACTAAACCACTGCTATTGTGAAGGGAAAGGTCCGTTATGTCAGGAGCAGCATTTCCTGCCTGTGTCTACTTACACATGTGAATTGGCCATATTACGTGATCTCCCACTTTTTCTACAATTTACTCATGTACAGCATCAGCATGGAGTCTGTGCAGTAGCTGTCATGTTTTGCTGCGAATGGAAACCATTTCGTTTGACCTTACAAACACTGGAAAGTTTAATTCTGGTGAATTCTGTAATTTAGATCAGGGGTCCCCAACCTTTTTTGCACTGCGGACCAGTTTAATATCGACAATATTCTTGCGGACGGGCTGACGGGGTGGATGGGGGTGTTCAAGTAGGGTTGCCAGCTTTCTCACTCCCAAATAAGGGACAAAAGTAGCATCAAATACAGGACACTTGTGCTTACCCCGGGAAACACTGCCATGACCATGAAGCCTTGTTTGGGCACCTGTGTGTGCATGTGTGACACGCGCATGTGTGTACATGCCTTTTTGTTTCTCCTCTACAGGTCGGTTTTGGCTTAATCTTCCCGATTGTGTTAAGTGAAACTACACTGTACATACATTATCTCTACTTTATATAGGTTGTGTACTTACCATATCATTTCTGCTTTTACTAAATGTTAGTATTTTAGGTTTTATGAGTTATTTGGTATGATTTGGCAGGTTATTTTTTGGGTCTGGGAACAAGTTTTTTTTCCATATAAATTAATGGTAATTGCTTCTTCGCTTTATGCCATTTTGGCTTACGAATGGTTTCACAGGAACGCTCTACCTTAGTGGGAAAAATATGGGATAAGAGCTGTCCCGTATGGGACAAACCAATTTAGCCCAATATGCGGTATGTCCGGGCTAATACGGGACAGTTGGCAACCCTATGTCCAAGTTCAATAGTGCGTGACGGAATGAGGAAAGGTGCAGCTGACTCATATCGTCAAATCATATCGTTTCCACCGCAGCCCGGTGGTTGGGGACCACTGGTTTAGACTGATGGTTTTTTACCCATGGCCGATCATATGTGAACTAGTCTCACAGTTCTCAACTAAGAAAGGGCCAAAATTGTTCAACTGAGACAAAGTCATCCCAACAACTCCGTAGTCACTAATAGTATCATGGTTTTCAACAATCTGAAATCTTGTTATCAATTTACTGAAAAAGGATTTAATTAATCCTTAATTAAAAAGAATTAAACATCTTTTGTCTTGTTGGTGTCAGGTCTGTTAAACTGGCAAGTATCTGTGAGCCTAACTTTTGTTACTGACACTACTGACTTTACTTTCTTATGCTTATGCATAGGTTCCTTTGGAACAGGCACACTTTTGCTTCTGTCTTCAACATCAATTATATCATTTGACCAGCCAGCAACTCCATTTGTTCTATACAAGAACTGAAGGGCGCACCAATTTTCCCCCAAAACAGACAGTGTTGCCCTTAAGGCATTTATTTGACTTTGTTAAGTTTCTGTTTTAAATAATTTGTTTGTAACCATTTTCTAGTTGGGGTTAAAGGTTGATAACTACATTACAGTTTAATGAAGGTAAAGTTCATTGTCTGTGGTATGTCGCGGCGTGTGGTGACGTCAACTCCGGTTTCGTCGCGTCTTGGAGGTAACTTCCGGTTCAGAGAAGGTGAAAAGGTGGGGCCAATCGTGCAGCATGAAGGGGAAGAGCTCCGTGCTTACCCACAAAGAAGCATTATAGAAGCAAAACCATAAGTTCATATGACAGTATTTGAAGTGAAAATATTAACGCGGATTCTCTTAAAGGAAGCGGCGGTTGGAGCAGCATGAGTGGCGGCTTTTCAGTTTCAAATGTGGGGTCAGCTCGAGCCCGGCGGCAGTTTGACGCGACCATCTCCCTCCCCGGGTGGCTGAAGACACTCGCTAAAAGAAAAGCGCGTGTGTTGTCTCAAGAATGAAGCAGACATTGTATATGTTGGTATTTTGTTACCAAGAGTTTTCACCATACGATGTTAATGTGGAAGAGTGAACAGTAAATGGTTAACCTTACTACGACTCTGTCTTCATTGGCTCCGGTTTAACTTGGTATTTAGTCAGAGTTTCAACGCACTGCACAAGAACACTACAGACACCATATTGGGTTCGAGCTGCCATCCTGCACAGTTTCTGCTCAATAGTCACGTGAGCATTGATACTCAGCGATCGGCCCTTTATTTCTCCTGCGCTTGTCTGTGGAGTTGCTTTAAGTCTGCACATTGAAATTGCTGTGGGTAATAGAAGTTTTCAAATCTATTCTCCCACATGGAAGCTCAGTGCATTTGACAACTTTAAGTACTCTGGGCAGCTTCAAACCTTTTCCATTTGATTTTCATTGCCTGTACAATGTTAGATCACTAGACACTGTGATATACACAGTGTGCAGAAAAACATATGGCAGCAAAGAGCTTTGAAAGGTGCATCTGGTTTCGCGGGGCTCTTCTTGGACTGCTCACATGTGTACAATATTACACATATGATCAAGTACATTGAGCAGTGATATCATACTTACCCACATAGACTGCTTTCGCCAATCTTCCCATCACCCTACAAATATGCAAACGTGACGTTGAAGACACCTACAAGACAAAAGCAACAGGTTAAAAATATTTATGATCTTGCAGATTTGTTGAAGTGAAATATCCAGAACACTTGTGTGATTTATATTCCTGGAATTATCATTATAAAATGTATTTATGTCTGTTTCCCTAGCTTCTCAGTTCAGGAATTTCATTTCCGTTTGCAATATATTTTCTACACCGATCAAAGCATTTGTATCACATATATACAGAAAGGTGCCTGAAAAGGGCCAGTAACATCCTGAAAGATCCCACACACCCTGTTCATGGACCACACAGCATGAGCTATAGGAGCAGAATTAGGCCATGTGGCTCATCAAGTCTGTGCTGCCATTTCATCATGGCTGTCCCAATTTTCCTCTCAGCCCTAATCTCCTGCCTTCTCCCTGTATCCCTTCATGCCCTGACCAATCAAGAATCTATCTATCCATCTCTGCCTTAAATATACATAAAGACTTGGCCTCCACAGCTGCCTGTGGCAACAAATTCCACAGATTCACTACTTTTTGGCTTAAGAAATTCCTCTTCTCTGTTTTAAAAGGGCACCCTTGATTCTGTGGCTGTGTCCTCTGGTCTTAGACACTCCCACCATAGGAAACATCTTCTCCACATCAACTCTATCAAGACCTTTCACATTCGATAGGTTTAAGGCCTTGGTTAACCTACTAATTGGTACATCTTTAGACTGTGGGAGAAAACCGAAGCACCCGGAAGAACCCTATGCATTCCATGGGGAGGACTTACAAATTCCATACTGAGGATGCTGGGACTGAACTCTGAACTCTGACACCTGACCTGCAACAGTATTGTGCTAGAAGCTACACTACCATGGTATTTTTTTTGTGCTGCCTCAGACCTGGAGTAACAACTACTTAAAGTACTGAGTATTGTCCATATTTTCTCCTCTTTGGATGGATCCTCAACATACCCTAGACATTATATTGGGGGCTGAAGAGGATGACTTTGGGGGAGGGGTGGAGGAGTGGATTCAGCTGCACTGAGGCCGATTGAAGGTGGCCTATGGCCAGGCTGTGTTAAGGCTGGAAAAGGCAACAGAGTCCTGGTGTTAGCTCTCCAAGCACCCCACAACGGATGCAGATCTGCACTCAGGACCAGTGTATGTGCGAAATTGGCAATACACAGGCCGCCATAAGATTCAGGATCTCTAGCTTTCCATTCCCCACCACAGCTGAGCCCTGATAAACCAGTGTATACAGTAGTACCAGCGGATTCCTCACGGCCCCTTAGAAATCTCCACTGCTCTGAACCTTGACTACACAGCCCTGGAGTTGAGGACAAGAGACAACCAGAGAATCTTGCACCTGAGTGGGTCCCTACTGAGCCATAGAGCAATGAAGAGAAGACAGACTCTGAGAGTGTGGTGTTTCCAGGCTCCCTATGGACCAGAAGAATGTATAGAATATATGGCAGGTAATAGCTCAGTGCTAGATCAATTGGAAGAACATGATGATGCACTATCAATAACTCCAAAAGACTGGAAGTAGAGTAAACACTGAAAGGCTTTTATTAGCAGTAAAATGTGACCTCCACCATGCTGAGTATCTGCCCCTGGACTGAGAGGAGGAGCAATGGCCCAATCACCTTTATTCAGAAGTCTGAGGGAGGAGCCACAGGAGCAGTCAGCAGAGGGGCGTGTCCAGACAGGTAACCCAGTTACAACATATAATTATATGGTTTACCACACATGAAAGCTCTGGGCAGGAGCAGCAGAACTCCTCAGGGTCCGAAGAGGAGGGAGGCAGAGAAGGCTCCCCAGTGCTCCCTCCGGTGATCGATGCGGACCCTGCTGGCGCCCATTCCAACTCCTTCAATTTACTGAGGTCTATCATCCATCGCTGAAGTGAAGAGAGTGGGGCTGCGTGGGAGCCTTCATAGTACTGATAGGGAGGGCTGTATAATAAGATTCCCAGTCAGTAGTGTAAATGAGTATCAGTGGGATAGGGATTAGTTTTGGTTGGGGGGGGGGGGCAAATGTAGCCAGGTGGAACAGAGAATTGTGCCTGTTCTTTCCGGCAGGAGAGAAAAGAGCATCGGACATTCCTCCCCAGATGGCCTTAAAAGCATGCCCTACATGTACTTGGGCCATTGTCTAGTCCATAATGGGAGGTAAATTGCAGCATTACTAATATTTTTATTAGATTTATTTTAGTGACTATGTGAGGTATGTTACTTGTGCAGCTCTTTTTGTACATTGCAGAACGTAGTGGTTACAGATCCCAGGGTTACAGGCAGGTTCTGAACCTTTAAGGCAGGCAGTCTGACAAAGTATTCTAAGCTGATAGCATTTTATTAACAAACAGCAGTTTTGTTAAAACATTGTACATAGAGAGACAAGTCAGATTTCATAGAAGATACAGCTTCTGAGTTATCACCAGACTGAATAAAGAGTGTAGGTACAGTTACTCACCAGTATAATAAAGCACAGCAGTGCCTCAGGTTTACATGCAGTTTTAAGTCTAACCATACAAATACCATAAAATCAAGTTAAGCAAAAGACCTTAAATAAAAGTCGTGACTCACAGGACAATGTACCAAAGGAGCTACATAAGTAACACACCTCACATGGGTACACATGGTCACTAAAATAAATAAACTAAAAACAACAGCAATGCTGCCACGTACCTCCCCTTATGGACTAGACAATGGCCCAAGCATGTGTGTGGGGGCATGCCTTTAAGGCCATCTGGGGAGCAAGGTCCAACACTGCTTTCCCTGCAGCTGAAAACAACAGGCAGAATTCTTGGGGTGGGAGGTCCTGGAGGACCCATTTCGCCAGGTTCAGGAGCAGTTGTTACCCTGCAGCCATCAGGCTTCTGGACCAGCTTCACTCACCTCGATGCTGAACGGGCTCTGCAGCTGTGAACTCACTCTGCAGTTCACGTTCCATGTGTTTTTGTTTACTTTTGTTTTCACTATTTGCACGATTTGATCAAGGCACTTCAGTGCTGCACTGGCTCTGCAGCTGTGGCCTGCAACCATCGACACTGGCCTCAGCACTGGATTGGCTCGGTGGCTATGGCCTGTAGCCACCAGCTTCACTGGCTGCAGTGCTGAGTTGGCTCCCTGGCTATGGACTCACTTTTGGTTAGTGATCTCTGTGTTATTTGTTTACTTTCTTATTGTTTGCATAATTTGCTCTTTTTTTCACACATTGGGTGTTTGACCGTCTTTGTTGTGTGAGATTATTCTTTAATGGGTTCTATTGTATTTCTTTGTTTTGTGGCTGCCTGCAAGAAGACAACTCTCAAGGTTGTATATATACTTTAAACCATTAAAGGCTGAGTGGTCTGGGATGATTATGAAACCCTCAAACAAATCTGATATGATCTTGGCCCATTGTCTGATGCTAGCTCCTCAAGAACAGTCTTTCCCACAGATGAATCCCAGTTATTGCAGGTTACGTTCTCCTGTTGTGCAGGTTCTCGCAGTACTTCTCAAGTGTCACCAAGAAAGATTACAAACCCGCCTTTGCCTTTCTGACAACAAGTCAACATGAACTGTCTGATGTAGTCATGTCAGACATTTCCATGATCGTTTTGGTGTTTTTGCTGTTTTGTCCCACACACTTGATGAAACATACACATCAATCCTCATTCTTCTAAATCTATATTAATATACAAGGGGTGATTGATAAGTTCATGGCCTAAGGTAAAAGGAATCAATTTTAGAAAACCTAGCACATTTATTTTTCCTACATTTACACACTTAGTCCAGCGGTCGTGGAGCTTCTTTGTAGAGGTCGGCATCTTGGACCTACAGAAGTGGTTCACAGCAGGGGTGATTGATAAGTTCGTCACCTACAGTAGAAGGGGATGAGTTATTAACTTCAAACTTTCTGCATTTTCATTCAGAGTTGAACTGCACGTGCATGGAACGAGAGCTGTATAACTCATCTCCTTCTACCTTAGGCTACGAACTTATCAATCGCCCCTGCTATGGACCACCTGGAGGTCCAAGATGCTCTCGTTACATGCACGTGCAGGTCAACTCTTTGAGTGATAATGCAGAAAGTTTGAAGTTAATAACTCCTCTCCTTCTACCTTAGGCCACAAACTTATCAATCACCCCTCATATGGCCAATATATTAGAAACATAGAAAACCTATAGCACAATACAGGCCCTTCAGTCCACAAAGCCGTGCCAAAGATGTCCATACCTTAGAAATTACCTAAGGTTACCCAATAGCCCTCCATTTTTCTGAGATCTGTGTACCTGTCCAGGAGTCTCTTAAAAGACCCTATCACATCTGCCTCCACAACCGTCGCCGGCAGCCCATTCCATGCACTCACCACTCTCTACGTAAAAAAACATCTCCTTTGTATCTACTTCCAAGCACCTTAGAACCGTGTCCTCTCGTGCTAGCCATTTCATCCCAGGGAAAAAGCCTCTGACTATCCACACGACCAATGCCTCTCATCATCTTATACACATCTTATAATATGCTCCTGGTATATAGAACAGAGAACAGTATGGCAGAGGAAAGGCCTCTTGCAGTCTTTGATTTGTGCCAAACTTGATGCCAAATTAAATGAATCCCGTCTGCTCTCAGGTTGTCCCCTATTGCTGTCGTCACTGCCTGTTCATATGCTCATCCAAACCCTCTTAAATGCTGCTATCGTAATTGACATTACACTAGCATTGAAATTTCACTAGCGTTGAACCAGAATCAGGTTTAATATCACTGGCATAGGGTATGTCATGAAATGTGCTGTTTTGCAGCAGCAGTTCGTTGCAATACATAATAATTAAAAATATAGATTACAATTTTTTTTATATATATATAAAAATTAAATTAAGTAGTGCAAAAGGAACAAGAGAAGTAGTGAGGTTATCTACATGGGTTCATTGTCTATTCAGAAATCTGATGGAAGCTGTTCCTGAAACACTGAGTGTGTGTGTTCAGGCTCCTGTACCACCACCTTGATGGTAGCAGTGAGAAGTGGTCATGCCCTGGGTGACGGGAGTCCTTCTCACCACTGCCTGTAAGGAGTTTGTACGCTCTCCCTGTGACCGCGTGGGTTTCCTCCAGGTGCTCTGGTTTCCTCACACTGTCCAAAGATGTGCCAGTTGGTAGGTTAATTGGTCATTGTTAATTGTCCTGTAATTAGGCTGGTTTTAAAATTAGGGGATTGCTGTGCAGTGCAGCTCAAAGAGCCAAAGGGCCTATTCTGAGCTTTATCTCAATTAATCAATCAATAAATAAACAAATTTATGATGGCTATTGCCTTTTTAAGGCATCGCCTTTTGAAGATGCTCTCAATGCCTGGGAGGCTAGTGCCCATGACAGAGCTGGCTGAGTTTACAACTTTCTGCAGCTTTTTTCAATCCTGTACAGTGGCCCCTCCATACCAGACATTGATGTAACCAGTTAGTATGCTCTCCATGGTATATGGGCAGAAATTTGTGGGAGTCTTTGATGATATACTAAGTCTTCTCAAACTCCCAATAATAAGTAGCTGCTGTTGTGTCTTTGTAATTGCATCAGTATGTTGGGCCCAGGATAGATCTTCAGAGATGTTGACACCTTGGAATTTGAAACTGCTCACCCTTTCCACTGCTGATCCCTTGATGAGGACTGGTGTGTGTTCCCTCAACTTCCTGTTCCTGAAGTCCACAGTCAATTCCTTGGTCTTACTGATGTTGAGTGCAAGGTTGTTGCAACGCCACTCAACCAACTGATCGATCTCATTCCTGTAGCCGCCTCCTCACCATCTGAAATTCTGCCAACAATGGTTGTGTCATCAGCAAATTTATAGATTACATTTGAGCTGTGCCTAGCCACAGAGTCATGAGTGTACAGAGAGTACAGCAATGGGCTCTGCACACATCTTTGAAGAGTGCCATTGTTGACTGTCAGCAAGGAAGAGCACTAACTGTAGTCTGTTGATGAAGAAGTCAAGGATCTAGTTGCAGAGAGAGGTATAGAGGCCCAGGATTTGGAGCTTTTTGGTTAGAACTATGAGTATGATTGTGTTGAACACTGAGCTGTAAATAGTAAACAGCAGCCTGCTGTAGATACTGTTATTGTCCAGGTGATCCAAGGTAACAGCCAGTGGTTTTGCATCCTTTGTAATCTATTGTGGTGATAGGCAACTTACAGCAGGTCTCGATCCTTGGTTAGACAAGACTTGATTCTGGCCATGACTCACCACTCAAAGCACTTCATCACGGCAGATGTGAGTGCAACTGGGCAATAGTCATTTAGGAAGCTCACTCTGTTCTTCTTGAGCACTGATATGATTGTTACCCTTTTGAAGCAGGTGGGACCTCCGACTGCAGCAGTCAGAGATTGAAGATGTCCTTGAAGACTCCCACCCAGTTGGTTGGCACAAGTTTTCAGTGCCCTACCAAGGCTCACTCTCTTGTAAAATGTTCTGACGTTGGCCTCCAAGATAGAGATCACAGGGTCACCAGATGGTGCAGGAATTCACACACGTGTAGTTTTATTCTCCTTTTCAAAGCATGTACAAAATGTGTTGAATTCATCTGGGAGTGAATCATCACAGCCATTCATGAAGCTAAGTTTTGCCTTGTAGGAAGTAATGTCCTGCAGGCCCTACCAGAGCTGATGTGCATTTCATCTCTAAGTTCAACTAGAGTTTTATTTTCACACTTAAAATAGCCTTCCATGTGTTGTACCTGGACTTCCTGTATAGCTCTGGATCACTGAACTTGCCAGTGGGCTTTGAATATATCTCATTCAAAATTTGTCTTTTCAGGACATTGGAGATAGATATTCTCTGCCCTGATTCAATGGACAAATCTTCTCTTGTAAAATGATGGCAGGCTGTATTTGGACACATCCAAGTGATTTCAGTCTTGGAGTTTGTTAATAGATATTCCAAAAGCATATTGTGCTTGTCATCTGAGCAATTTCTGTAGTTGTAGTTAGATGGAGAATTCATGGATCCTCACTGTACACCTGAATCTTAATATGACTCTCTAGGAAAATTATTGGCAACAGTGTTTTGCTTGGAAGACCAATACTCAATTTTATCAGCCTATTGGGCAGAAAAAAACACCCATTTCTGCATTCAGAGGTTGCCATTATTGACTGATGTCTTATGGCTTCTGAATAATCTAATGGTCTGATTAGTTCCGAGTGAAATTGTGATTGGGGTTCCTTGTTTGTTATAAACTAATCTTTGTCTTTACAATACAGCAATTTTCGCATTCGATTTGATATGGATTTATTGTAGAGGAGATACACTAGGATGAAATGAAGAGTGATCTGATACATACAAATAAAATGATTAGAGCATGGATAGGATATATAATCAGAAATATTTTCCCATGGTAGGTGCATTAACAACATGAGGGCATGGGTTTAAGTTTAACCTTTACATACAGTTCATATTCTATACCTTCACAGTATGGTCCAGGTCAATTCTGACCCGGCCCAAGAATCCCCTCATAACAAGTGTCTATACCAAATTTTGAACCACAGATCTAGTTAGAATGTATAAATAGCCTATCTGACATTAATAAATAGGTGATTAATCCTTAATTTATGTTTCAGAGATGTAAAATCCATTTCAATAGATACGGGTCAAATTTGACCCGCAACAGCCTCAATGTGCATTAATCCTTAATTAACGTTTCAGAGATTTAATATCCATTTCAATAGATACGGGTCAAATTTGACCCAGAGCAGCCTCAATGTACAAAAATTTGTAGCACCTGTACAAAAGTATAACATTTTAAAATATTTTCATTTTTGCGCATTTTGGGTCACTTTAGGAAAAGTCATCAAATTTTGACTAAAAAAATGGCATTTAGGGTGTTTTTACTGCTGTCAAATGTCAAAACGGGTCAAATTTGACCCGAACAGTATGTAAGGGTTAAAGAAAGAGTTTAAAGGGGAAAGATTTTTTTATCTTAAAATATGGATGACAGTTGGAATTTGCTGCCAGAGGAGGTAGTGGGGTCAGATACGATCACACTGTTTAAGAGATATTTAGGCAGTCACTTCAATGGGAAAAGCATAGAAAGATATAGAGTAAATGTGATTAGTGTAGATGGGTAAGAGTATTGGCATGGACCTTGTGAGCTGTACAACCTTACAACTATAGATATATGTATATACTGTATATGTGTATACTGTGTGTGTGTGTGTGTGTGTGTGTGTGTGTGTACACTTGCAGTTTATGAGTCACTGTGGCCAGTTTTAATGATTTCATTATAATTGTCTAGTAGTGGTTTCAAGCATGATTTCAAGAACAATTATAAGAATACATTCTTATAACTGCACTTCAGATTTCTAATCACTAACAACAGAAAATCTGCAGATGCTGGAAATCCAAGCAGCACACACAAAATGCATGAGGAACTCAGCAGGCCAGGCAGCATCAGAGAAGAGTACAGTTGATGTTTCAGGCCGAAACCCTTCGGTGGGACTGCAGAAATAAAGCTGAGGAGTAGATTTAAAGGGTGGGGGAAGGGGAGAGGGAAACATAAGGTGATAGGTGAAACCTGAAGGGGGAGGGATGAAGTAAAGAGCTGGAAAGTTGATTGATGAAAGAGATACAGGGCTGGAGAAGGGGGAGTCTGACAGAAGAGGACAGAAGGCCATGGAATAGAGAAGAGGGCAGAGGAGCACCAGAGTGAGGCAGTGGGCAGGCAGGGAGATGAGGTGAGAGAGGGAAAAGAGGATGGGGAATGGCGGGGGTGGGGGGCATTACTAGAAGTTCGAAAAATCGATGTTCATGCCATCAGGTTGGAGACTACCCAGATGGAATATAAGGTGTTGTTCCTCCAACCTGAGTGTAGTCTCATCACAACAGTGGAAGAGGCCGTGGATAGACATATCAGAACGGAAATGGGAAGTGGAATTAAAATGAGTGGCCACTGGAAGATCCCACTTTTTCTGGCAGATGGAGTGTAGGTGCTCAGTGAAGTGGTCACCCAATCTACCTTATCTCCTTGCCCTCCCATCATCTCCTGCTGGTGTTCCTCCCCCTTTTTTCTTTCTTCCATGGCTTTCTGTTCCCTTCTATCAGACTCCCCCTTCTCCAGCCCGGTATCTCTTTCACCAATCAAATTCCCAGCTCTTTACCTCATCCCTCCTTCAGGTTTCACCTATCACTTGTGTCTCTCTCTCCCCCTTCTGCAACCTTTCAAATCCACTTCTCAGCCTTTTTTCTCTAGTCCTGCTGAAGGGTCTCTGCTTGAAATGTTAACTCTGCTCTTTTCCATAGATACTGCCTCATCTGCTGAGTTCCTCCAGCATTTTGTGTGTGTTGTTTAGATTTCGATTCTGATTCTTGCCAACAATGTCAGTTGTTTAATGTAGTCAGCTACAACTATTAGTAATCTCTGACCTTTAGCACATATTTTATTGTATTTGCTCTGTTACTTCTCAGTACTTCACTTCTTTATTCTGCCAAAGATGGTGAAAAAATTTCCTACCACAGATATTCTTACTAATATGACTTCCTATTGATTGATCTATAATCTATAAAGGGATTTAAAGTCATTGTGTTTCTTTTCAATACCACTTGTGGTATAGATGATGTACCAATTAAATTTTGCATTATCCAAGTCCGTCTCCCCATCTCCCTGTCTCGCAACGGTAATAGTCTTTAGAGTCATAGAGCACTACATCACAAGAAAAAGCCCATCAGCCCATCCAGTCCATGCTGATCCAATATTCCGCCTAGTCCCATCAACCTATACCCAGACCATATCCATCCAAACCTACCCATGTACCTATCTAAGCTTCTCTTAAATGTTACATTGAACCTGCATCTACCACTTCTGTTGGCAACTCATTCTACACACACACACCAGTCTCTGAGTAAAAAAAAAACTGCTAATAAGTGTTCTTATCAATGCAGTTGCCTTATTCTCTGTGATGCATCTGCTTAGGGGACCAACTGTGAGTGAACGGTTGCCATTACATCAAAAGTGCCATTATACCACATTTCCTCACATGGTACCCCGACAGTGGAGCTTTTTTTCTGCTATCTTTTGACAATAAGCTATTGCCCCATTTGTGCTTGATGTTTGAAGAAATTCTTTGTTATCTTTAGCAGCTATTTCCACTGATGTTCAGTCCTAAAGGGCGATTGAGTTTATTTGTGCTTGAAGGCCTGTTTACTCCTCTCCATCGATGCTGCCTGGTCTGCTGAGATCCTCCCACATTTTGTGTGTGTTGCTCTGGATTCCCAGCATCTTCAGAATCTCTCTTGCCTTTGAAATCCTTTTTTTTTTGATTGGATCTTTCATGATTTAAGCCACAACCAAATCTGTCCCACAATGCAGAGTTTAAAAAGTTTCCAATATTACAACACCACAACATGGTCACTTACAGTTTCACCTGTTTTACAATTCTCCAATCTGTGTTTGTCACCATATTTTCTGAATGCCTGAAGTTTGAGTTTTTATTCTACAACCGTGGAAGAACCACCTTTAGCTTTCTGTGATGCCTCAGGATTAGTAAGCACATGAAAGTTCTCGGTGCTAATCTTCCTCTGCTGAATAGCTCTCGTAGAGCAGTATTCAGAGCCTGCATATTCTCAACATAAACTTCCAGCTCAAAGATGTTGTTAGAATAAATATCATTCATTCTTTCCATAAACACTGTGAATGTCTTTGTTGCACACCACAATGCTACTTATGTGATCTTTCAGTGCTTGAACTATCATTCCGCTTTGTTTTGTTTCTGCTTTCTTTGATCGGTATTTCTCTCCATGATACAGAGAATGGCTTATGTGTGTGTTTTGTTTAATTGCCACTACCCCCTCAGACTTACTAACTCTTCCTGCTTCCAAAAAATGTTGACAGCCCGAGTGCAGAATCTTGAGGTGTTACCCTGAGTGAAATCAATCACTAGTGCTTGGTGGAGACATTGAAGAGCTCCCTTCAATTTCTAGTTGCTCTGCAACACATAACCCTTCATTTTGTAACTATCTTTGTCACCAGTTGAGATGTATTTTGGGGGTGAGCCAATTTTGTGGTGCTGATAATTCCTAGGAGATGCTGGATCTTCAAATCAAGGGTATGCATTCTATTGCAGAAAGACCATGCCAAAGACATTTGGGCTAAAAAGTTATTTAGTCACATGGGTGTGCTGTAACTGGGCAGCACGACCCGTTACCATGCTGTATCTGTAAATTGTATACGTGCTTGCATCACTCAGTTGCTGTGCTGAAAGGTACTGTTGCCACACTCTCACTCAAAAGTAGCGTTACAATTAAATAGTCACATGACCTTCCTACATAGCTACTAACAGAAATGCCACTTTTTCCAAACGACTGACTATGAACATTTGACTAGACAGTTCCTGTCATGAGTTAATCTCTTGACGTTGCCATGATTCCATTTCAGCAGTGTCCCCATGATGTAATTTCCCTTGCAATCTCCTCTGACGGTGTTTTGAAAGGCTCTCTTCATCCCGTGGTCATTGGGTCTTGCGCATTATCTTGGCAGAACATTACTCAACCTCATTTCTTGAAGGCTCCACCTGTGATTTGTCCGGTATTGCATCAAACTATGCCCTGAATCCAAACTCCAGCCAGAATAACCTGACACCTACCCTTCACCTGTGGTCTGTGTTCCCACACTCCACTACACTAGTATCTTCAAAGCCACCTCCATGACTTACAGTCAGGTGTTCTATTCCTCTCAATGAGGTACACCCTGAGCTCCAGTCTGCCCATTGAGGTACAAATGCATATCCAGATTCCCTCTCACTCCGATCTTGCATCTTTTGATCTTCCTCAATGAGGTATAGCCTGATATCCTGACAGTCACACTAAGATAAAGTTAGATATTCTGAGCCTCTTTTCTGAAGTACAGTCAGATTTCCCAATCCCCCTTCACTGGGATATTGCTAAATAAGCTGACCTTCTCAGAGAGGTATGGCTGGATCTCCTGCCACCCCAGTTCCCCCTCACTGAGGTACAGCTGGATCCCACCTCTTATCTCAGATGCAGATAGGTCTCTCAGCTCCCATATATCTCGATTTATTTCACTGAGGTACATGCGGATCTCTTGATCTCCTTACTGATGTACAGTCAGGTATCCAATTCTGAGGTACAGTTGGACCTCCAGATGCCCCTCGCCGATGGATCACCTGAACCCTTGGCTGAGGTACTGCCAGATCTCAAGATTTTTCTCATTGATGCCCTATTGGGATTCCTGATTCTGGTCCCAATGTTGAGAATAACCTGTAATTCACAGCTCATTTATAAATTCATTATTTACACCTTAAAAAGAATTAATACCAAATGTCAGCTGAGCTAATTCCAAATATGTTCCAAAACATTGTCGTTATTATCCTGTCATCCTTATTAGATCACCAATGCAGAAAATGTTTGGATTCTAAGTAATCAAATATTTTAAAATTAGATTAGCTTTGTGTTTATGTTATTGGTGCTTTAGTTTGTAAAAAAAAAACTTGAGGATGATGAGGGGACTTTCGCTGGCGTGACATGCTAGACCTTATCTTGTGTTCCTTAGCTACAGATTGGATACTTGTGCTTCCAGGGGTTATATGGAACAGCGAATGCGGAAGGAATGTTAAGTGGCCTGGTCATTTTGATTAACAGAAGGGAGTCGCACGGTTCAGGGGTGGATGTACGCTATAAGCAGAACATTATTTAGATGCTAATACTATTCATCGTTATCCCATTCAAGATTTAAAGGGAAAATATAGTTTTCCTCATAACCAAATATGGTGTTTTCCATTTTGGAAGCATTCCTTTAAGAGATTAAAACTAAAGTTAAACATTGCTCTCTGATCTCTTCAGCCTTAGCGCTAATAGCTTACTGAATCTTGTTATCACCCACTGTTACAGCAATCATTTATTATTTTTTGTCAGCCGATTAATAGAAAACATATTTCATTATTGGGACTTTGAGGCAGTGCTGGTTGGGAGATTAGTCTCCGATGCAATGTGAAATGTCATTTCTTGCCAACGGAACCGCATCAACCCCATCATGCTGAACCAGCATTCCGTCTGAAGGAGTTAGACTTCTTGGAAAGACTTTCTACCAAGTGTGGCCAATAATTTTACTGTTCTATTCATCCCAAATAAGTAGACACACAAATAAATAAATAATATGGAACTATCAATGCTCACGAACGGAAAAGCCTACAAAAACTTGTGAACACGATCTAGTCTATCACAGGGAAAGCCCTCACCACCATTGAGCACATCTACAAGGAGTTCTTCATCAAGAAAGCAGCATCCATCATCAATGACTTCTACCATCCATGCTGTGCTGTCTTTTCGATGCTGCAATTGGGAAGGAGGCCCAGGAGCCTCAGAACCCACACCAGTAGGTTCAGAACCATTCAACAATCAGGCCTCTGAACCAGAGTGCATACTTATTTATTTTTCATTTGGAGATACAGCGCGGAAAAGGTCCTTCTGACCCTTGGAGCCATGCTGCACAGTAAGCCCCGACAACCCTATTTAACCCTAACCAAATCACAGGATAATTTAAAAAGACCAATTAACCTACCCAGTACGCCTTTGCCTGTAGGAGAAAACCAGAGCACCCGGAGGAAACCCACACATTCCACGGGGAGGACGTACAGAGACTCCTTACAGAGGATACTGGGATTGAACTCTGAACTCCGACCCCTGAGCTGTAATAATGTCAAGCTAACCGTTATGCTACTTTGGATAACTTCACTCACTTCAGCACTGAACTGATTCCATAACCCGTGGATTCACTTCCATGGACTTGATTTACTATTTACTTGCACAGCTTGTCAGCTTTTGCACCTTGTTTTTTTTGTCAGTCTGTGTCATTTTTCATTAATTCCATGGTATTTCTCTGTTTTACTGTGAATGTCTGCAATAAATGAACCTCAATGCGGTACAGTATATAGTGACATATATATACAGTACATACTTGGATAATAAATTTACTTTGAATTTTTTAACTTTGAATTATTTTCAGTGAGAAAATGCTCCAAAATATTGAGATCTCAATTGGCTGAATTAAACACATTTTCTATCGCACTTCAGAGGAAGGGAAAAGAGTCCAAGAATGTGAATTGGATTTTTCCCCATCTGTCAAGTGATGTCATAGGTTAAACAATAAACAAATACACTTGGGTCCTTTTTATTTTATTTCCATCGTTGGTCAACATAGAGTCATGAGAGAAGTCCAAAAGTCTGTAAGCTTTGAACAAAATAAGTTTTTTGGTAAATTTTATGGCAAAGCATATATTTCTGCTCAGTTTAAGATTCATCATTCATCTTTAAAAGATTTATGGAGTCATAGAACACTACAGCCCATAAACAAGCCCTTTGGCCTGTCTAGTCGATGCCAAACTATTAATTTGCTTAGTCGTATCGACCTGCACGTAAACCATAGCCCTCCATGCCTCCCTCATCCAAGTACTTATCCAGGCGGCTCTAAAATGTTGAAATTGAACCTGCATCTCTACCACTTATGCTGGCAACCCATACCACACTCTGTGTGAAGAAGCTCCCCCTCATGTTCTCCTTAAACATTTAACCTTTCTCCCTTAACCCATGAACTCTAGTCTCACCAACCTCAGAGGAAAAAGCTTGCTTGTATTTACTCCATCTCTACCCCTCATAATTTTGTTTACCTCCATCAAATCTCACCTCAGTCTTCTATGTTCTAGGGATTAAAGTTCTATCCTATTCTACCTTTCCCTGGAACTCAGGTTCTTAAGTCCTGGGAACATTTTTGTAAAGTTTCTCTGCACATTCAATCTTATCTACACCTTGCCTATCTGATACCATCAAACTTGGCCTTTCTCCGATTTAGAATCTCAATCCAAGGGCCAAACCAATTGGTTTCCTTAATTACATTGAAACTAATAGCATTATAATCACTAAATGCAACATGTTCCCCTACACAAACTTCTGTCACTTGCCCTGTCTCATTCCCTAATAGAAGATCAAGTATCACACTCTTTCTAGTTGGAACTTCTATGTACCAATTGAGGAAATTTTCCTGAACACATCTGACAAACTCTTTCTCATCCATCCCTTTTACAGTACGGGAGTCCCAGTTAATATGTGGAAAGTTAAAACCACCTACTATCACAACCTTATATTTCTTGCAATAGTCTGCGATCTCTCTACAAATTTGTTCCTCTAAATCCCGTGGACTGTTCAGTGGTCTATAATATAATCACATTAACATGGTTATATCTTTCTTATTCCATGGTTCGAATTATAAAGCCTCAATAGATGAACTCTCCAGTCTGTCCGGATGGACCAATGCCGTGATAGTCTCCCTGACCAGTAGTGCAACTCCTCCCCCTTTAATCCCTTTTACTCTATCACAGCTGAAACAATAGAATCCCAGAACACCAGGCTGCCAGTTCAGTCCCTCCTGCAATTAATGGCTACAATGCAATATTTCCTCATGCTGATGCCTGCCCTGAGATCATCAGCCTTTCCTACAATACATGCAGCTCAGAACATTAATCCTACTAAACTCAACCTTTTGATTCCTGACCTTGTATGTGGGCTTAACAGCATTTTTCTTCACAACCATTTCACGATCTGTGTTGGTGCTTTGGTTCCCATTCCAAACTGCAGCTCTAGTTTAACCCCCCTCTTCAGCCCATGCAGTACTAGCAAACTATCCTGCTAGGATATTAGTCCCCCTCCACTTCAGATTCAAACTGTCCCTTCTGTCCAGGTCCAACCTTTCCTAGAAGAGAGCCCAATAATCCAAAAACTTGAAACCTTCCCTCCTGCACCATCTCCTTCGCCACATGTTAAAACTTCCTATTTCTGGCCTCACAGGTGGCAGTTCTGAGATCACAACCCTGGGGGTCCTGTTCTTTCACTTAGTACCTATCTCCTTGAACTCACTTTGCAGGACCTCATAACCCATCCTACCCATTGGTACCAATGTGGACCAGGACCTCCAGCTCTTCATTCTCCCTCTTAACAATGACATGGATTCAATCTGAGCTATCCCTGACCTGGCACTAGGGTGGCTGCAAACAATCCAGGAAACTTGTTTTCATCCACAGAATCTCCTTTCTGTTCCCTTAAGGAACAAATCCTTTATCACTACAGCTCGCCTCTTCTCCCCCCTTCTGTTCTGCACCACAAAGCCAGACTTAGTGCCAAAAACCAGTTCGCTGTGGCTTTTCCCTGGTAAATCATCTCCCCCAACAGTATCCAAAGTGGTGTACATATTACTGAGGGGAATGGTCACAGGGGTACCCTGCACTGGCTGCCTATTCAGTTTCCCTCTCCTGACAGTCACCCAGGGATCTACTTCCTGCAACTTAGGGGTTCCTACCTCCCTGTAGCTCCTACCTGTCACCTCTCATTATCCCTAATGAACCAAAGTTCACCATGTTGCAACTCCAGTTCCTTAACCCGGTCTTTAAGGAGCTGTAGCTCTGTGCGCTTCCTGTTAATGTAGTTGTCAGGGAGACTGGAGTTCTCCCAAAGTTCCCACAACTCACACAAGAAACATACCACTAACTCAGCAAACTAGCTATGTACTAACAGAGGTAAAAAAAACTTACTAGAAACTTAACTAGAATCTGCTCCTGTGCTTGACCAAGTTTGTTGAGCCAGAGCTGGACCACTCTAATATTGCCCCTCTCAGACAATGGCCGCTCCGCTTACACACCCCTTTTTATTGGCTCAAACAGTGACTCTCTCCTGACCAATCTTGCAGTTTTCAACTGGCGTCCACCATGCAAGATGTCGCTCTATCACTTGCAACTATAAACAGTGGAGATGTTTGAAATGTGGAGAGGTTGGAAGATATTTGGTTATTTGTTTATCCATTCAATTTTCTAAAACTTTAATATTTATCTACATCTAATGATGATCTCACTTCTGTGTTTCTCAATGAACTATTCATTAATTCACCATGAATATGGTATATTCCCTCAGCAGTAAGCCTTGAAATTTGTTTGCACAACATCAAACTGAAAAGTTAAATACTGTGTTAATGTGCAGTAAAACACTTCTGAGTCCATTTCTGATTGTTTTAGCACAGATGCTATGATCTCCTGTGCATTTTTAAAGGGCATTTTTGGATCAGGTAACACTGCTACTCCATTGCCTCGAAGCCACCCAAAAGGTTAAGCTTTTGCTAAGCAACTGTGTTATATGTCGGGTCAATCACTCTAGACCTGCATTTGTAGACTGTTGCATGTAGATCTACATGCTCATTCTGCACAGTGCTCACACCAAGAATGGGGTGTTCCATGGACCTTCAATTATCTTGATACATCTAATTTGCCTCCTGGTGGCTATCTTTCATTTCCTATGGATGACGTGGGCATACAAATGCTGCCTCCTACACCCCACAGGCACCCACAAGGTGACCATATCATGAAGCATTCAAGGGATCAGCACAAAACTATATCCACCCAGACTTCACTGTTCCCATGCTCTAATCTCCATTGCTTGAAGGTGTAATTGCTATGCTAGCTATGTCTCCGTGATGATAACATGGTTTTGTAATGGATCAAATGCAAGCTTGTACATGTGGCTGGAATGTGCTCACAGTCAGTAAATGTAGACATCACTCTTGGTTTCCTGGCCTCTGAATCATTCCAGCCTGTGGCTGTTAATACATGACGCACAGCGCAGCTTTGCTGAGCACAAGCATATCTCTCTTGTTGCTTATAACAAGAGAAGATCAGCTACTTCCCCACCAGCCCGTAGAAGCAGGCAGAGTGGGTACAGATATAATGCGCCATGCCAGCCTTGCCCATACTACAGACACTCACAGACTGCACAAATGTCTTTTCAGAGATCCCGGCAGCTTCCTGCCAGGAGTTCCTGTTTGTGGCATTGGTAAATCTCTGCTGCCCCACGAAGAGAAGAACACTCCTGTGGATGACCTGCTTTGCCCTCCTCCCAAGTTCCCTATTTGTAAACCAGAGCTCTGAGCTGAGGAGTCACTGGTGAAGAAACATCAGTCTTTAGTAAAACACAAAATGCAGAAGGAACTCAAGAGGTCTGGCAGCATCTATGGGGGGAACTAGACAATGTTTCAGGTTGATATCCTTCACTTGGACCAGTCCAGGAAAAGGGTCTCAACCCAAAATATTGACTTCCATTTCTTTCCATTGTTGCTCCTGGAAAATGAAGTTCCTCCAGTGCTTTGGTGTGTTGCTGCACGTTCCAGCACCCGCAGTCTCTTGTATCCAATTGCTAGAAGACTGCTGATGGGGCTGTGCACTTGTATGTTTAACATCACGTTGCTGAGTTCTCAGCTGTCTGACCAAGCCCAGGCAGTGGTGAGAAGTTTGACTGGTGCCTTGGACTGGCAGCATGGTAGCATAGTGGTTAGCACCATGCTTTACAGTACCACTTCCCACTGTTATCTGTAAGGAGTTTGTACGTTCTCCCCGTGGCCATGTAGATGCTCTGGTTTCCTCCCACAGTCCAAAGACCTCTCGGTTAGGAGGTTAATTGGTCACTGTAAGTTGTCCGGTGATTTGGCTAGGGTTAAATCAGGAGTTGTAGGCTGAAGGGCTGGAAGGGCCTGTTCTACCCTGTATCTCAATAAATAAATAAATGCTTGCTGTACCTTGTACCCAGCATCATGTGATAGACCCTAACAATGTAGTGTGAGCTGCTGAAAATAAATAAATAAATCAATGCTTGCTGTTCCTGAATCAGCATCATGTGATAGACTCTAACAACATAGTTTGAGTGCTGAAAAGAGATGAGTAACAACATTTTAACACTGGAAGAATGAATGGTACAATCGAATTTCAAAACCTCTGTCTGAAAATCAAGGATGCATGTAGTAATACATAGTAAAGATACAAATAAAATTCTATCTCGTAATATGTTTGTGAGAATGACTTAACTTTTAAATACCATATATTACTGTGAATCTCTTTGTACATGCATTACAATAGTAACTAAACCACTGCTCATTCATGGTTTAAATGTGGTTTATACGGATTCATTACCAATACCACATTTCATTCTCTAACTTTACCAGATGTGTACCTGGATGTCTCTGACCACGGCTCCCTCTAATGTTGCCAGGCAGGCCTTAAAACATGCACTTCTTGCTTAAAATACCCACCTGTGACCCTGCGGTCCCTACGTACTGAAATGAAGTGCCTAACAGTAACTTCATGGAAGACAACAACATCACTGAATTGAAAGAAATTGAGAATGATGGACACATTACTTTTAAGCCAGAGCAGAAGATAAAATATTGCATTCACTGGTAAAGTCACTGTGCCTCATCTGAGAAAGGGAGTCACTTGCTATCACCATAAAATGAACAAAAGCAAATTTTTAGCTCAGTATCCTTCTGGGACAAAATTAAGGAAGACCAAGGTAATTGATTTAAAATCATGTCTAATGAGCCAACAGACACCAATTTCTTCAGTCAGACATAACAATTGAAGCTAGTTTTGTTATTCAATGGTATGTTACGTCTCTAATCTTCTCCTTAATAAATTCTCCATTAGAATTTATTAAGGATAATAGTGCAGTTTTAGATCCAAATAATGACTAATAAATCAAATTCCAGTTTTTTTTTAAAAAAGCTCATGATTAAATGAGACCCAAAAATCCTTCAGCTCTGGCAAGAACTCTCCATGATGCATTAGGCTGTGTTCACAATATTTCTCTAAATAATTTTATAAGGTGGGATGTTGGTAATAAAAATGCCTGTAAAAGTGGCATGTGTGCTTTAAGGCTCTCCAACCGCTGGATGTTTTTGTGAGCAGATCCAAAGGCGAGTGGGCTTGGCCACATCTGTTATGTACTTCTGAATGGCTTTGGGATTGTGACTGTGATTGTTCTTGTCATTCTGTGGATCAAGAGTAACCGCACTATCATCTTTAAGACCTGAAACATGTTCCATTGTAAAACCCTTGAAAATCAAAATAAGGTGGGCTTTAGAAAGGAAGGACATGACATTTTCTCAAGAGATGAAGTTAAAAATGACTCTGTTTATCATCACCTATGGGTAAAATAAAAAAAAACCTGTTGATTTGAGCTGTACTTCCATCAACTGTGAAACATAGGTTCATCTGTTCTTGATGAATTGCTGTATGGTTTTGGATTGTCCTTTTTCAAAATATATTAAAGACAAAGACAATAGAGTGGAAAAGGTGGTTGCTTAGCAGTGAGGACTTATAATTAATTATCCCTTCCTGGGATGTGTTTTGCTGAAAGGGCCAGAATTTCTGCTTAAGCCCTAATTGCAGCAGAGATGAAAACCATTTCAATACCTCCAGGTTTAGTATTTCCACAGTGCTGTTAGATAGGAAGTTCTGGGATTCAGATCCAATACTGATCCAAGCCAGGACAGTCTTTGACATACAGGGGAAATTGCAGGTGTTGTTGTTTCCATGTATTCATTGCATTTATCCCTTCACATGGCAACGGTAAAAGTGTTTGGGAGCTCCAGTCAATGGTGCCTTGTTCTGTCACTGCAGTATACCATGGAGATGGCAGACACCTCAGCCTTATGTGTAGGTTGGTGGATGAGGTGTCAATCAAACAGGCTGCTTTATGCTAGATGCTGTCCATCATCTGATTGTTATAGGAGGTGTACTCATCAAAGCAAGTAGAGGTTATAACATCACTGCCCAAAATAGGAGAATTCCAGAGAAGTTGCTGCAGTACACCCAGACTTTAGCCTGTTCTTTCATTACAGTTGTTTATGCATAAACAGTAATTTGAGATGTTCGATCTATTCCAACACTAATGGGGAGGGTAAGAAGATTTTTACAAATATGTAAGGGCCAGAGAGATTGAACTGGAAGGACAGTTTTCTCCTGTTGGGGAAGCTTGAGGGGTAACATTAAGAGACATATGCGTACAAGAAATTGAGGCTGAGGTTATGCCTTATACCTTTGAAAGGAAAATGTAGATACATATTTCAGAGGCTTTAATGATAACAGATTACTTGGATGAAGAAAAACTGTGATTAGTTTTGGGTTCTTTTTGGGAAGCTAGTATAGACACAGTGAACTCCATGGCCTCTTTCTGTACTGAAACTATCTTACGTTCTATGTCAGATTTTTGGAAGCAGACAGTATGATTTAAAAACCACTGTGAAATAGATTTAGAAGCATTTATGTAGACTGAGCTAATCTGTCTTCAAAGAACTACATTTCCACTGAGAAAGCTTATTTAGACAGTGTCTGGAGGAATAATTTCATGAATGTCACTGTAATGTGTGGTTGAGGAATTGGTGCAGGTGGCAGTGTTTCAGATTTCTGGATCATTGGGATCTCTTCCGGGGAAGGTGTGATCTGTATGAAAAGGATAGGTTACACCTGAACTCGATTGGGACCAATGCCTTTGCATGCAGGTTTGCTAGAAATGTTGGGAAGGAGTAAAATTAATTTGGCAGGGGTTTAGGAAACGGACTGATAGGGCTGAGGATAAGGCAGTTAGTATACAAGTAGATACAGAGTGTAGTAAGACTGTGAGGAAGAACAAGCAGATGATAGGGTAAAATTGCAGTCAGTGGGATGAGATGAAATGTAACATGCAGGAAAAATCAAATATGGTGATGTATACAGGACTGAAAGTGTTATATTTGAATGCATGCAGCATACTGGATAAGATAGATGATCTTTGTAGCACATTAGCAGGTATAGCATTGTGTGTGTATCACTGAGTTGTGGCTGAAAGAAGATCATAGTTGGGACCATAACATCCAAGGATACATAATGTAGCAAAGGGACAAGCAGATAGGCATAAGGATTATGGTAGCTCTGTTGGTACAGAATGAGATGAAATCTTTAGAAAGAGATGACATAGGATCAGGAGATTTAGACTTCTTGTGGATAGAGTTTAGGACCTGCAAGGATAAAATTCCCTGATGGGAATTATATACTGGACAGTAGACAGGATGTGGAGTACACCTGGCAATGGGGGATAGAAAAGGCATTAAAAAGGACAATTTTCTGATAGTCACACACACAGAAAATGCTGGTGAATGCAGCAGGCCACCAGCAATTTTTGTGTGTGTTGCTTGAATTTCCACCACCTGCAGATTTCCTCGTGTTTGAATTTTCTGATAGTCGTGGGGATTTCAATGTGCAGGGTGATTGGGAAACTTAGACTGGTAAGTTTAGAGAGGTAAGTTGTAGAATACCTACAAGGTGGCTTTTTAGAATAGCCCATGAGGGAAAAGGCAGTGCTGGACTGGGTGTCAGGTAATGAACCAAATATGATTAGGGAGCTTAAAGTAAAGGAACCCTTAGGAGTTCAGTAATTATAATATCATAAAATTCACTCTGCACATTCACCTCATTCCTCTGGAGCAAAGGGAATTACAGATAAGCCCTCACCAAAATTTTATACAATTTCAACATAACAATCCAACTCCTGTACTCAATACACTGATTTGTGAAGGCCAATGCGGCAAAAGATTTCTTTACAGCTCTATCTACCTGTGATGCCACTTAGAAGAAATTATGCATCTGTATTCCCAGATATCTCTGGGTACTGCATTCCTTCATGCCCTACTGCTCACCATGTAAGGCCTAGCCTGGTTAGTCCTCCCAAAGTGAAACATCTCACACTTGTGCAGCCCCCTGGTAAGCCTCAGGCTCCCTCAGCTCGCTTCCGTTTAGGGGGACCAGCCTTCGACCCTGCCAAACTGGGTAATCAAGTTTGTGTGAATGCTGTGTGTCGTGTCCCCTGTGTAATATCAGTACCCCGAAATAACATTCAGTCCACAATGTGCGGTTAAACGATTAAGATTTTATATTTAAGTATGGGGTTAGTAGAGAAACAAAAGAAAAGGAGAACAAATAAAAGGCACCAATAATCTCATCAACATGTCCAGTGTGCAAACATTGGAGCTCACGAATTCCCTTTCGCTGATCCTACCTCGCTCATCGTCGACCCCTGGGCTCCTGTCCTGAGCCCAGGTCCAGCAACCATCTCCTCAAGCCACCTCTTCTCTCTTCATCCTCTTCACGCCTTCGTCTCCCAAGCCCGCATGAACTAACAGCTTTCACACAGACAGAAAGAATAACATCTATCCCAATTGGTTAACAAATTAATACAAGTCCCATTATCACTAATTATAATCCAAACACACTGCTATAGAGAACCGCTGTCTCAGCAGTTAACAGTACAGAGAAAGCATTTTATTCACCTTAGCAGTAACATAAAAGAAGAAACCCTTACACTTGTCTGCATTAAATTCCATTTGCCTTCTTTCAGTCCATTTTTCCAGCTGGCCTAGATCCCGCAGCAAGCTTTGATAATTTTCCTCCCTGTCCACTTGTTAACACCCCCAAACTTGGTGTCATCCACCACTTTGAAGTCCAATTTACCACATTATCATGCAAATCATTTATATATATGACAAAGAACAATGGAACCAGCATCAATCATTATGGCACACCATTAGCCACAGTGTTTTAGTCAGAGAGGTGACTATCTACTTCTACTCTCTGGCTTCTCCTACAAAGCTAATTAATAACCTCATCTTGAATGCGAAGCAACTGAACCTTCTTGACCAATCTCCATGTGGAACCTTGTTAAATGCCTTGTTAAAGTTCAGGTAGGCAGCATCCACTGCTTTGCCTTCATCAACTTTCTTGGCAAATTCCTCAAAAAGACCATAAGACCAAGGAGCAGAAGACGGTCATTTGGCCCATCAAGTCTGCTCCACCATTTTATCATGAGCTGATTCATTCTCCCATTTAGTCCCACTCCCCCGCCTTCTCCCCATAACCTTTGATGCCCTGGCTACTCAGATACCTATCAATCTCTGCCTTAAATACACCCAATGACTTGACCTCCACTGTTGCCCGTGGCAACAAATTCCACAGATTCACCACCCTCTGGCTAAAAAAATTTCTTTGCATCTCTGTTCTGAATGGGCACCCTTCAATCCTTAAGTCATGTCCTCTTGTGCTAGACTCCCCCACCATGGGAAACAACTTTGCCACATCCAGTCTCTTCATGTCTTTCAACATTCAAAATGTTTTTATGAGGTCCCCCCCTCATTCTTCTAAACTCCAAGGAGTACAGTCCAAGAGCGGTCAAACATTCCTCATATGTTAAACCTCTCATTCCCGGAATCATTCTAGTGAATCTTCTCTGTACCCTCTCCAATGTTAGCACATCCTTTCTTAAATAAGGAGCCCAAAACTGCCTACAGTACTCTAAGTGAGGTCTTACCAGTGCCTTATAGAGCCTCAACATCACATCCCTGTTCCTATACTCTATTCCTCTAGAAATGAATGCCAACACTGCATTCGCCTTCTTCACCACCGACTCAGCCTGGAGGTTAACCTTAAGGGTATCCTGCACGAGGACTCCCAAGTCCTGTTGCATCTCAGAACTTTGAATTCTCTCCCCATTTAAATAATAGTCTGCCCGTTTATTTCTTCTACCAAAGTGTATAACCATAAGCTCTATGAGATTAGTTACATATGATTTACTGCACACATTGCCAGCTTGTCTATCCCTAATTAGTCTATGTCTATCCAAATACTTAGATCTTCGGTTGGTTAGAAACCTCAATACCCTTCCCACTATTGATGCTAAGCTCACCTAATTTCCTAGCTTATTCTTGGAGCTTTTCTTAAACAAAGCAACAGCATTAGCTATCCTCCAATCCTTCCGCACCTCGCACGAGGCCAAGGATGTTGTAAATGTCTCTGCTTGGGCCCCTGCAATTTCTGCACTGGCATCCAAAAGGGTCCAAGGAAACAATGTGTCAGGCCCTAGGGATTTATCCATGCTAATTTGCCTCAAGACAGCAAACACCTCCTCCTTTGTAACCTGTCCAGGGTCCATGATGTCACTGCTGCTTTGCCTCACTTCTATAGACTCTGTGTCCATCTTCCGAGTAAATACAGATGCAAAAAATCCATTTAATATCTTTCCATCTGAAGCACCTTCAGTAACTCCAAAAGACTGAAGTAAGGTAAATACTGAAAGGCTTTTATTCGCTGTACAATACAACTTCCATGCTGAGTGTTTGTCGCCGGACTGAGGGGGAGGAGCAAGGCGAAACACCTTTATATAGGACACTGTGGGAGGAGCCACAGGGGCAGTCAGCAGAGGGCGTGTCCAGACAGTAAACCCAGTTACAACATATATATGGTTTACTACATTCACCCCTCCTTTTTTTAAAAGAGTCCTGCGGGGTGAAGTGATTGACAATATTTAAAACAAGTATATTTACAGGTCAAGTCTATCAGGCAGTCGAGTCCGTCACTGTGATCTACGTAGCACCGACGGTGATTACGTCGGCGATGGCGGTTGTGCTGGCTCCGGCCTGACTTGAGGTGTCAGCATGTTAGGCGTTGTTAGCCCTTCGTGCGTGTGCATCATGCCCGGTGTGAGAGTGTCGTGTGGTGTCTGTGTAGGGCTTAGAGTGCGTGGTGTCTCGTGGGTACATACATCGGTGGGTACGAGGTCAATAGTCACCACGGAGTGTTCAGGGTAGGGGCCCGGTGCTCCTGCGGGCGCCAGGTCGCGGATGGAGACCGTGTCCTCCCGCCCATCAGGTAAAGTCGCAATGGCATACTGAGGGTTCGCATGAAGTAAGTGAAACCTCTCGACCATCGGGGAGTATTTATTGCTCCTCGCATGTTTCCGGAGTAACACTGGCCCCGGGGACATCAGCCAAGTTGGTAGGGTGGTCCCAGTGGTCGACTTTCTGGGAAAAGAAAAGATCCACTCATGAGGGGTGGCATTGGTGGACGTGCGTAACAGGGAGCAGATGGAGTGGAGTGCCTCGGGAAGGACCTCCTGTCAGCTGGAGACCGGCAGTCCCTTTGACCTGAGGGCTAAGAGTGTGGCTTTCCACACTGTGCCATTCTCCTTCTCTACCTGTCCATTCCCCCAGGGATTATAGCTCGTGGTCCTACTAGTTGCAATTTCCCTAACCAGTCGATATTGGCGCAGCTCGTCATTCATAAACGAGGACCCTCTGTCACTGTGGATATAGCATGGGTATTCGAACAGAGTGAAGAGCTTGCACAGGGCTTTTAAAACTGACGTGGTAGTGGTGTCGGGGCAGGGGATGGCAAAGGGGACCCGTGAGTACTTGTTGATAACATTAAGAAAGTACACATTGCGGTCGGTGGAGGGAAGGGGGCCCTTAAAGTCAACACTCAGTCGCTCAAAGGGGCGGGTGGCCTTGATGAGTGGTGCCTTTTCGGGTCGGTAGAAGTGCGGTTTGCACTCTGCACAGACTTGGCAGTCCCTGGCCATCGTCCTGATCTCCTCAAGGGAGTAAGGCAGGTTCCAGGCTTTCACAAAGTGGAAAAGCCGGGTGACCCCGGGGTGGCAAAGGTCTACATGTAGGGCGTATAGCCGGTCGATCTGCGCGCTGGCGCATGTTCCCCGGGATAGGGCATTGGAGGGCTCGTTGAGCTTCCCAGGCCGGTACATGATGTCATAGTTGTAGGTGGAGAGTTCGATTCTCCACCTCAGAATTTCATCATTTTTGATTTTGCCCCGCTGTGGGTTGTTAAACATGAACTTTTTGCCAGCAAGGTAGTGCCTCCAGTGCTTAATAGCTTCCACTATGGCCTAGGCCTCTTTCTCCACTGCGGAGTGCCGAATTTCAGGGCCTTGAAGGGTACGGGAGAAGAACGCCACTGGTCTTCCCACCTGGTTGAGGGTAGCAGCCAGTGCAAAGTCGGAGGCGTCACTCTCTACTTGGGAGGGAATGGCCTCATCCACCGCATGCATTGCTGCTTTGGCAATGTCCCCTTTTATGCGGCTGAAGGCCGCACGGGCCTCGGCTGAGAGGGGGAATGTGGTGAACTTGACCAGGGGGTTGGCCTTGTCTGCATAGTTAGAGATCCATTGGGCGTAATATGAAAAGAAGCCCAGACACCTTTTGAGGGCTCTGAGGGTTTTGGGAAGAGGGAGTTTCAACAGGGGGCACATACGGTCGGGGTCAGGGCCAATGACTCCATTCTCCACGACACACCCAAGGATAGCAAGTCGGGTGGTTCCGGACACACACTTGTCCTTGTTATAGGTGAGATTGAAAGCTTTGGCCGCTTGGAGAAATTTTTGGAGGTTGTTGTCGTGATCCTGCTGGTCGTGATTGCAGATGGTGATATTATCCAGATATGGGAACATGGCCTTCAGTTGGCACTGTTCCACCATCCAGTCTATTGCCCTCTGGAAGACAGATACACCATTCGTGACACCGAAGGGGACGCACAGGAAGTGATAAAGCCTGCCGTCCGCCTCGAAGGCAGTGTAAGGGCAGTCCTCCCGGTGGATGGAGAGCTGATGGTAAGCGGATTTTAGGTCTATGGTCGAGTACACCTTGTACTGTGCTATCGGATTGACCATATCTGCGATGCGGGGTAGAGGGTACGTGTCGAGCTGCGTGAACCTATTGATGGTCTGGCTATAGTCCACGACCATCCTGTTCTTCTCCCCATTCTGAACAAAGACCATCTGCGCCCTCCAAGGACTTGTGCTTGCCTCAATGACTCCCTCCCTAAGTGGCCGCTGCACCTCCGACTTAATGAAGGCTCTGTCCCCCGTGCTGTACCTCCTGCTTTTAGTTGCCACAGGTTTACAGTCGGGGGTCAGGTTGGCGAACAGCGGTGGGGGAGGGATCCTGAGGGTGGAGAAGCCGTAAGTGGCATTGGTAGTGTGGCAGTTGGCATGGTGTTGGGTGGGATGTGCGGGTCGGTGTGTGTGGGTGGTCAGTAGCAGGGTATGTGAAGTATTCCTACAAACTGGGGATTTACGACAGTGATTGGTGGGAGGGGCCCATCATACTCCATTGTCACGCTTTTCAGGTGGCTCTGGAAGTCGAACCCCAATAACACAGGGGCACACAGTTGAGGCATGACCAGTAACGTAAAGTCTCGATATTCTGTGCCCTGCACCACTAGCGTCGCTACACAGCCCTCCCCGGATGTCTGTTGTATGCGACCCAGAAGCCATGGTGACCCTCTGACTTACCGGCTGTATCACGAGTCCGTAATGCTGCACCGTGTCCAGGTGGATAAAACTCTCCATGCTGCCTATGTCAAACAGGCAGCTTGTCCTGCGCCCCTCCACCAGGATGTCCATCATTGACCCTGCGAGCTGGTGAGGGGCGCTTTGGTCGAGAGTCACGGAGTCGCTGTCTTGGTCCAGCGCGGTGGGGTGCCCCATGAGTACCCATTGATCGTAGGCGGTGGGAAGGGGCGACGACCAAGATGGCCGCCCCCACGTCTCACACATGGTGGCGGCGTGCAGGGAAGATGGCGGCAGGCAAGATTGCGACCCCCATGTCTCGCACGTGGTGGCGGCGTGCAGGGAAGATGGCGGCAGGCAAGATTGCGACCCCCATGTCTCGCACGTGGCGCTGCTCGATCCTGCTCATGGTTTGGACTTACAGACCTTGGTGAAATGGCCCTTCTTTGCACAGCTGGAACAGGTAGCTTGTCGAGCCGGGCAGCGTTTCCGGGGGTGCTTCTCGAGTCCGCAGAAGTAGCACTTCACGGACTCGCGACCAGCAGCAGCCATGGTTGATTCACCAGTGGGTTGCAGGGTCTGCGGCACCCACGAGGCCATTGGGGGATCACGTGCCTGGAGAGCCTCAGAGTTATGCAGAGCGGCCTCCAGCGTGTTGGCCAGCTTGATCGCCAAACTTAAGGTAAGATTGGCTTTTTCTAACAGCTGCTGGTGCACCTACACTGACCTGGTCCCCGTGACGAAGGCGTCTCTCACTAGGAGCTCTACATGCTGTACTGCCGTCAGTTCTTGGCAATTGCAGGCTTGCATGAGCATCCGTAGGGCCTGGACAAACTCAGCACTTGATTCCCCAGGCCACAGGTTTCAAGTCGCTAAATGATGTCGTGTGTAGACACTGTTTATCGGCCGCAGGTATTGTCCTTTGAGTGCGCTCATCATGCTGTCATAGCTCGGCTGGTCTCTGATCATTGAGTAGACCCGTGGACTGACCCTGGAGAGTAGAACTCTGCGCTTCACTGCGGAGTTGGTCGCTTTAATCTCCTCTAGGTACGATTCAAAGTATGCCAGCCAGAGTTCGAAAGCGTTTCCAGCTTCAGGCATTTGTGGATTGAGATCTAACTTGTCGGGTCTCAGAACACGTTCCATGCTTTAAAATTACAGCGAATAACATTGAAGCACCTTCAATAACTCCAAAAGACTGAAGTAGAGTAAATACTGAAGGGCTTTTATTCGCTGTACAATACGACTTCCATGCTGAGTGTCTGCCCCTGCACTGAGGGGGAGGGGCAAGGCGAAATCACCTTTATTGAGGGTCTGTGGGAGGAACCACAGGGGCAGTCAGCAGAGGGGTGTGTGGCCAGACAGTTAACCCAGCTACAACATATATATGGTTTACCACACCATCTCTGAACAGGAAGTACATAGAAACCATAGAAAAACTACAGCACAGAAACAGGCCTTTTGGCCCTTCTTGGCTGTGCCGAACTATTTTCTGCCTAGTCTCACTGACCTGCACATGGACCATATCCCTCCATACACCTTCCATCCATGTATCTGTCCAATTTATTCTTATATGTTAAAAAAGAACCCACATTTACCACCTCGTCTGGCAGCTTATTCCATACTCCTACCACTGTCTGTGTGAAGAAGCCCCCCCTAATGTTCCCTTTAAACTTTTCCCCCCCTCACCCTTAACCCATGTCCTCTGGTTTTTTTCTCCTCTTGCCTCAGTGGAAAAAGCCTGCTTGCATTCACTCTATCTATACCCATCATAATTTTATATACCTCTATCAAATCTCCCCTCATTCTTCTACGCTCCAGGGAATAAAGTCGTAACCCATTCAACCTTTCTCTGTAATGGAGTTTCTCAAGTCCCGGCAACATCCTTGTAAACCTTCTCTGCACTCTTTCAACCTTATTTATATCCTTGTAATTTGGTGACCAAAACTGAACACAATACTCCAGATTTGGTCTCACCAATGCCTTATACAACCTCATCATAACATTCCAGCTCTTATACTCAATACTTTGATTAATAAAGGCCAATGTACTAAAAGCTCTCTTTACGACCCTGATTTCTTAGTTCAGGAGATGAAAATTATGCACAATACTCCAGGTGAGGCCTCACCAAGACCCTGTGCAGTGTAATCAGACTTCCTTACTCCTCTACTTGTATCCCCTCATGGTAAGGCTGATCCACTGTTTACTTTGGTAATAACTTACTGCGTTTGCGTATTGGCTTTCTGTGACAGATTTCTGCTTAAAATAATAGATAGAGACAATTAATGAAACTCATATAATGTGCCCATGAGACTTCCCATGTGCTGAGCAATAACAGGTGTAGCAAATGGCTTTGTCTAAAGTAGGCTGAGCTTTGGATTTTTAAGTTTGAACAGAAGCTGTCATTGCTGGCTTCATCCAAGAGGCTGAGTGTTTCATGGATAATGACTTTCAGAAGGGAACAGCCTAATGTTTGATAAGCTCATGTGCCCTGTTAGCTTTGCCAACTGGTCTCTATGTCCTCTGAATTCCTCAGCATCCAGTGATTCATTCAAAGCAACAATAATGGAGTGCTCACAGCCCTCTGGAGTAAGGAATTTCAAATGTCCCTGTTGTATCAATCTTAAATAGTCAACCCAATTCTCAACACCATGTCTCTTGGTGATAGACTTTTGAGCTGGACTGTCTCAGCATCAACCATGTCACAATCTCTCTGAATCTCAATGAGATCAGTTCTTATTTTGTATTTAATATTTCAGTAGTATTTGAGTAATATTGTAAATATATTATTTGACTAGGCATTCTTGTTCATTTAAATAATTCTTTACAGTTTATATGTAAAAATAAGTGAATTGCATACGTCATGACTCTACCATGTGATAAGTGTGTGCCTCACTTGAAAGTATAACTTAAGTTAGACTCACATTTCGGAATCCTGTCTTTTTCTTGTCATTAATTTAATGTTTTCGTGTTACAAAGCATACCAATTCTCATTCCTCTAAGCTTTAGTGAGCATTGGCTATCTTATTTAATTTCTTTTCACAATAAAAAGTATGAAGTATCTGGGGATGTTTAACTTAATTAAATAAATTAAAGCAGTGAGAGTTCACTGATTTCCTGCTCCTTTGAGCATTTTTTCCCAAACCATAATGTGGCTTAATGTTCTGGGTCTAATGACGTGGCCTCTAAGCAGACAAAGGAATTGTTCTCTTTTGGTCAGAAATCAAGGAGTAAGCACTGTATTTTCAGAAATTTTGCTTGGAGCACCATGTTGTATAGTATATAAATTCAGGATATCACGTTTAGAGTGCAGCTCAATATGTGGAATTCAGATGATGGGAAGCAATCTAATTGAAAGCAGCCTTATGATATCTGAGTTCTTTTTCAAGGCAAGCCAACAGAAACAAATGTATTTCCTTGCTGCTGGGGCACTTGATGGCACGTAATTGTACAGCCCAGTGTTTTATTTAGGCTGATAATTTCTCACTCTGTGAGGTTAATGCACAACTCCCAGTAGTTCAGCAGTTCATTTCCACAAGTAAATTACAATATACTGGCACAGAGGGAACCACAATGAAAATGTTAATGTATAATCCAGTTACGTAAACCCAAGAAACTTCTGGGATTGCTTTATTTATAGCTTATACTCATTTGACCTTACGTGATGGGTTAAGTTATAAGGCGGTGGGGTGGTGGTGGAGAGAAGACAATTGCAAGCATGTGGTATTTTTCTTCACCATTTGTTCAAGTGTAATCTGTGTCTGGGTCAGTAAACTTTTGTGGTCTAAGGTTGGTGAGGTCAAATTCGACACCACAGTCTCAGATAGAAATCAGAAGTACAGACAGCACAGTGGATTGGGACTGAAGCTGATAGTGTTGCCTTTCAGATGAGCTGTCTGAATGAATCCTTACATTATACCAGATCTAATCACAGAGACAACTTAGAAGAAGAGGCCCTGAATGCAAACCCTTCGCTAAATAGTTCAAAAGCCCAATAATAATGACCTTGTTGTTGTGGAAGTTTGCTGTGTATGTTGTCAGCTCTTATGCTTCCTCTACTGCAGCAACAACCTGACTGGCTCCAAGTTGTTCTTGAGTGATCACCAATGACTGTGTTGTACAAAAGCATTTTTATTCTTATTGATGACTCGGTTTCCTAGCAATTTTCCCATACTGAATTTAAGTGGCTAATTTTGATGTTATAATCTGTATTAAGCAGTGCTATGGTATGGCAGAAGTCAGGATAGAAGTCTGGAGCTTCAGTAATATTATTGCAAGCAATTGTGGTTTGATTAACACATCTTATAAGTTGTGGTTCCACAACTCACTTATCAGAAGTGAAGTATGTTACTTTGGTGGAGGCATAGACAACAAAGGAAGTTCTTTCAGGATACAGCAGGATATGCATCTATCAGTTGGAAAGATGGATCGATGAGGCAGATGGAATTTAATCAGGTCAAGTGTAAGGTAATGCACTTGAGCAAACCAAACACTATTTGGACACATAATTGAAGGAACATTAGGAGCATTATTGTACAGATGGATCTTGGGGCACAAGCCCATAGCTCCCTGATAGTGAAGACGTAAATGGATAAGATAGGGAAGAAGACATTGATTATAAGAGCTACAACAGAGGAATAATACAGTATCATTTGGAATTAAGTAACTTGCATCCCTATTAAGATGCAACACCATAAGGCAGTTAATTTTCCTTTTGTTCTATTTCTGGAAAAGACATGTTTGGGGAATGTCTGAGACACTGATCTGATTAGCAGTGAATTGGTTGTGAAGTCAATGCAATAAAATCTATCAATACACCTATTGCAGTTTGGGCACATTCAGCAGTTCTAACCAAAGTACATCTTCCTTCCACAATGTCAGAACTAACTGGTTTAGTCTGGACCCAACTGGTCTGGTCCTGACTTTTACCTAGTCTTGTCTTATCTAGCTCTGTGTGGGTCTGACTGGCCAGCTACATCTCTAGTGAACTCTGTTCAGTCTGGTCTGGACCCAACCTGTCCAATTCTACTTTATCCATTCCATCAGCTGTGAACCATTGTGAATGTGTGAAGTATAAGGACACACTTCCTATGTGGTAGATTTTAAAAAATGTTTAAAGAATGACTGACATCCCAACTTAGTTGAGATATCATCCAGCAATTTAGTAGGTCAGGATAAAGTTTAGAGCTTTCAATGATATGCTCCTTATTGTAAATGATTGTGGTTACCAATTCAATGTTTTGGCCTATTTGTAATCAGGAAATCACACACTGCACAGGTTTGCTGGTTTAACAAAACAATAATCAGAAGTGAAGCCTATTACATTGGTGGAGTCGGATAGCAAAGAAATTTTATCGAAGGATACAGTGGGGCATAGATCGACTGGAGAGTTGGGTGGAGTTGTGGTAGGTGGAATTTAATTGGGCTAAGTGTGCATTTAGGGAGATGAAATTCTGTTTCAATATACAAATGCCAGGACCTCAGGAAAATTAATGTACAGATGGACCTTAGAGTACAAGCCCATAGCTCCCTAAAAGTGGTGACTCCAGTGGATTAAGTAGAGAAGAAGGCATTGAGTATAACAGGTGGAACATCATGCTGCACCTGTTTTGGAGCATTGTATACAGTTCTGGCCACCACACTATAGGAAGAATATAGTATCATTTGGAATGAAATAACTGCCCTCCTAATTAAAATGCAATACCAAGCTTCGACTAATTTTCCTCTTGCTCCCTTTCATGAACTCTTCACCTTCTGGACGTGTGTGGGGAATGTTTGAGAAACTAATCTGATTGACAGGAGACTTGATTGCAATGTTATTAGGCAAAATTCAGCAATATATTTATTGCAGTTTAGGTACTTCTAGCAATTGTAACAAAAGTACTTCTTTCCTCCTCAATGTCAGTCCTCCACAGTTCAGTATGCTGCTGGCTGGTCTCAGCCATGGTGAACATGTGAACATATAGAGTAAAAGGACACATGCCCTGCACATTCATTCAAATCCAGCTGGGATCTGTGTAGAGGGGTGAGGGAGGGGAGCAGTCCCAACCAATCTGGTCTAGCCTAGTCCAGTCCCCTCTGGTCCCAATTGTTTCCGACAAGTCCAGTCCAGTCCAGCCAAAATGGCTCATGTCATCAGCTTGGTATTCACACAGAATGAATTCCAGGAAACTACTCACTCATATAAGAGTGTGTTGACTGAGCAGATTTTCAAAATTAAAACAGTGCATTAATAAGTTTTAAAATTGTTTGGGTTGAAATGTAGATTTCCTTCTGTGTCGGTTTCGTTCCATATCGCACGTACAATGACAATCTTTCCTAACAAGTGAGATAAGATTGCACAATGCCTTAGCCAACTATGTGTAATCAGGAAACCACACTTTGCACAGCATTTCCCAATGTATTGTCAGTAATTCATGTTGTACAATTATCTAAGAATGGTAATTTACCCTCCTACAGAGGGTAGGATCATGCAGGAACATCAACTCACTTGGTGAATTGATTGCCTTTTTAAAAAAATATCTCTTATTCCCTGACATGTGCTACTTCATTAGTTGAATCAGAATCACCCCTATTAAAATAATGAAAGAATCTTCCTAAGTACTTATCTTGATTGTAATTAGTTTCCCATCTGATTATCTATTCAGATGTATTGACCAAATGTAAAACTGGCAGTGTGGTAATGGCTGTTATTGCTGCTGAAAAACATAAAGAATTAGTACTGTGATTTGGGAGTGACAAGGGCAGAGGGCAGCACGGGTGCAGACTCATCCAGCCCTGAGACACCAGGCAAAGTCATTTAATTCCAAACAATTGGTTTATTGATCATTACATTATGTCTCCCTGGTGCTTCCTGCTCCTTCTCCTCTCCCTTCCCTTTTTCCCAACCATGATTCCCCACTCCCTGTCCCTTCCCACTCTCAGTCCACAACAGAGACCCATATTAGAATCATCACTCATATATGTCATGAAATTTGTTTTTTTTTGTTGCAGGACTACAGTGCAATATATATACCTAAGACTTTTGAAAAGTACTGTACTTCTTGCAATAAATCCCAGCTAAAGATAAGAATAAGGAAGAATTAATTGTTCAACTTTGTTCAACTTTTTGAGACACCTCTTCCAATAAATTCCAGATTGAGATACCTCTTCTATTATATTCCAGAATAAGAAAAGAATGGAGAGAGAATTAATTGTTCAACTCTTTCTCCTGTGCTCAGGAATGAATCTCAGCTCAGATAAATGAGCTGAAAATATTACTGATCTGATAAAGGTTCTGTATGAAATGAGTGTTTGCTACTTCACTGTACAGATTGTGACGAGAATACACATAAATTAAGATGTTAGCTGGCCTGGGCTGGCACCAGTGGGATCAGCAGTTGATCTGCCACCTGTCTTCAGGAGAGAGAGAGATAAGGAAAACAATGGAGCAGCATTTGGAAATATTAATGAAAGGACGGGAGAGTCTAACGGAAGGAGAGCTGTCAAGATCGGCTCCCCCTTTGAACCCTGAACTGTTTGAAGTGATGGACAGGCGATACCCCAGCAGGGGGATAAAAAGGGACAGGTCCGCTAAGGCAGGACACACACGACACCCCGAGGTAACGAGACCCTGGAAGCGATGCGTCTCCCGCAAGTCGGTGGGAAGTTTTGGACAGCTGATGGCAGGATCAAGCCATAGACGTACAGGGTGGAAAAGCACGATCGGCAGGAACTTGGTGTGTGTCCACCCTTGCCTGGGTGCCAGGTTCACCGCAGAGAAACGATCGTATCTGGAAATGGAGGGGTCACGGTTGGTGACCTCAGATGACATCACAAAGGGCTCGCACGAAAGCTGACTGCGAAGAATATCGAAGGTCTGTGTGTGGAAACTGTTTGAATATTCATTCGTTTTCCTCTCTCTCTCTTCCCCCCACTGTCCATCTCCCACGGCAGCGATTACTGCGAACTGAACTGAACTTTGCGTCACTTTGAAACTGGTCATTTACCCCTAGACAACGATAGAGCTTGATTGATCCTATTATCTTAATTCTGTGTACATGTGTGTTTATCATTGCTGAACTGTTGCATTTATTATCCTTTTGTAGAGTACTGTGTTGCTTGTTTCTTTAATAAAACTTTCTTAGTTCTAGTAATCCAGACTCCAACTGAGTGATCCATTTCTGCTGGTTTGGCAACCCAGTTACGGGGTACGTAACATAAGTGGGGTTCTCGTCCGCAATTTTGAATGCTAAATTTGGGATGGAGTAAATTGATTGGGTCAAAATTCCCGAAAGAAAGAAAAGACAAACAGCAGAAATGGAGGTTGAGGAATTTATAAAGGCGCCGACCTTGGAGGCATTAGAGGATGCCAGGAAAACGGAATTGGTAGCTGTGGCCAAACGGTTGAATCTTGCTAAGGGGAAGTCGACAATGAGGAGAGAGGAGATACACAGAGCTATCGTAGAGCACTATGTATCAAAAGGTGTGTTTCCCCAAGACGAGCTGGAGGTGGTGTCTATTGAAAAACCTGCTGGAGATGCGGTACAGGTGCGGCTTGAAAAACTGAGACTCGAGCACGAGTTCCGGGTACGGCAGTTAGAACACGAAGAGAAACAGTTAGAAAGGCGGGAGAAAGAGAGAGAGTTAGAAAGGCAGGAGAAAGAGAGAGAATTAGAAAGGCAGGAGAAAGAGAGAGAATTAGAAAGGCGGGAGAAAGAGAAACAGAAAGGCAGGAGAAAGAGAAAGAGTTAGAAAGGCAGGAGGGAGAGTTAGAAAGGCAGGAGAGAGAGAGAGAGAGACAGTTGGAGCGAGAGGAGAAACAGAGGGAAAGGGAATTTGAGCTGGAGAAGTTAAGGATAAGGGCAGAGCAGGGGCCCATGCCGAACCAAGGTGGAGGGTTCCGGGCGACCCAGGAGGTTAGGCTAGTTCCCCCATTTGACTATACCGACATGGATCGGTACTTTCCCCATTTCAAAAAAGTTGCTACAAGTCAGGACTGGCTGAGGGATAAGTGGGCTGTTTTGCTTCAGAGTGTACTGAAAGGAAAAGCCCAACAAGCTTACTCAGCTTTGTCCACGGAACATGCCCAGAGGTATGAGGTGGTGAGAGAGGCCATCGTCAGGATTTATGAGTTGGTCCCGGAGGTATACCGGCAGAGGTTCCGGAATGCGAGGAAGCAGTGGGACCGCATGTATTTAGAGTTTGCCCGTGAGATGCAGACATATTGTGAGCGTTGGTGCACCTCGAAGGGGGTAGAGGGGGATTATGGCAGACTGCTACAGCTGATCCTGATTGAGCAGTTTAAAGGTTGTGTCCCTGAGGGTATGAGATCCTACCTGGATGAGAAAGAGGCAGCCATGTTAGCCGCAACTGCTAAGTTAGCGGATGAGTATGCGTTGACGCATAAAATGAAGTTTGCCCCGAGTAAAGGCTACCAGAAGGGTAGTCAGGACGGCGGGGAGAGTCCACCAGAAAAGTCAGAAAGTAAGCCGGGGACTAGTGAGAAGGATAAGGTAGACCGGGAGCAGTCTGGTAGGAAGTCTCCTGGGGTCGTCTGTTATAATTGCGGGAAAGTCGGACACTTTGCGTCCAGGTGCTTTGCCCCAAAGAAGGAGACGGGAAAAGGAAAAACGGCGATTTTGACTGGCTGTATCGAGCTGGTAAACGAACCGCTAGGAAAGGACAGGTCTGCCAAAGTTCAGGAAGGGTGCGAGAGGTTTATCTCGGCCGGATTGGTGTCAGTGAAGGAGGGGTTAAAACCAGTTCCAGTGCAGATCTGGAGAGACACGGGAGCATGTCAGTCACTGATACTGAAGAGTGTATTAGAGTTTAGCTCAGAGACCCAGACTGGGGAGGTCAAGGTCAAAGGTATTGGGGAAGGGACAGAGGCAGTCCCTTTGCACCAGATACACTTACAAAGCAACCTGGTCTCTGGACTAGTCACGATCGGGGTGAGGCCCGAATTACCGATGAAAGGCGTGGAAGTTTTGCTCGGTAATGACCTGGCCGGGGGAATCGTGTTCCCAGCTGTGAGATTGACAGGTCAGCCTGCCAGCATTGAGGCCCTGCCCATGGACTCACAGGTTCATCACGGGACTGCGGTAGTAAATTTAGCTGAGACGTTTCTGCCAGCCTTGTACGAGAAGGGGGTAGAAAGTGAAAAGAAGGAGTGTAGTGAAACAAGAGGTAGTGAGGGAGCTGAGACAGACTTAGCATTAACCAGGAAAGAATTTGTGCAGGCGCAGGAGTGAGACGAGGGGCTGATGGTTTGGGCGGAGACAGCTCTCTCTGACACAGAATTAACAAGGGAACTAGTAGGCTATTGTGTGGAGGAGGAAGTGCTAAGGAAGAAAGGGAGACCAAGTACCGTACCCGCAGATGAGGAATGGGGGGTGGTGCAAAAGAGTTATGGGGATGATATTTTTAACCTGGCCCACAAGGTACCCCTCGGTTGACATTTTGAGGTGCTGGAGGAAACAATTGGTGGAATCATGAAAGAAGTTTACCGGCTGCACCGGAGGAAGGATGTTATTGATTATGGCCGACGCGAACTGAGACGGTCACAGGCTTTTGATATGCTAACAAACCTAGTCGGTGTTAGCGTGGAAATCAATGAAGCTAGGGTCCCCCTGATAAGAGAAAAAAACCATTTTGAAAAGATGAGTATGGTATCGACCAGATGGGAGAAGGCTATTGTTTTGGCCAGCTCTGCTGATAAGGTCTCTCCCTTAATCCCCGAACAAAGCGACTCTTTAGGAGAAGTAATTAAACGACTCGCACACGTGTGTTTGATTGTCCCGAGGCAATGCAAAGAACTGGGATGTTGGGTGGTGTTTGTTACACTAGGCTAGCCTAGCGAGCATCAGTCCTATAGAATGAGTAATTCAGTGACGAAAGGGCTGACGAACACAGAGGTGTGTATTGGCGATGTAATACGGCTGTCTGAAGCCAGCTTGATAGTGAACCTTGAAAAAAATGAGTTCGGCCACACGAAGGTCACTTACCTGGGAATTGTGGTGAAACAGGGGCAGCTGGCAGCGATGCAAGCTAAAGTGCGGGTATCTCTGACATCCCAACCCCGACAGACAAGAGGGCCCTCAGAAGGCTCTTGGAGATGGTGGGGTACTGTAGGAGGTTTTGCAATAACTCTGCGGTTACTACCCCTCCCCCTCCTACTAAGCCCTTGCGAGAGAAAACTAAGTCGGAATGGGACGACCCTTGTTATTGTGGTCCAGGACAAACCCCAATGAGAGGTTACATTGATCGCAATTCATCAGTGTTTTTGGCCACTACGAAGTTTGCTAAGTTGGAGCCTGGTCTAAGGGATTATTAATAACACATATAAAAGGAACAGAAAATGTGATGGCTGACTGTCTGTCAGGTGTTGACAACTTCAAATTCGCTGTATTAGCCAAATAGCTGATAAAGATGTATATTTGTGTGTATCAAATAATGTATTCATGTTTGTAATTTTTACCCCGGTAAAAATCCTTAAAGGTGGGAAGTGTGACGAGAATACACATAAATTACGATGTTAGCTGGCCTGGGCTGGCACCAGTGGGATCAGCAGTTGGTCTGCCACCTGTCTTCAGGAGAGAGAGAGATAAGGAAAACAATAGAGCTGCACTTGGAGATGTTAATGAAGGGACGGGAGAGTCTAATGGAAGGAGAGCTGTCAAGATCGGCTCCCCCTTTAAACCCTGAACTGTTTAAAGTGATGGACAGGCGATACCCCAGCAGGGGGATAAAAAGGGACAGGTTCGCTAAAGCAGGACACACACGACACCCCGAGGTAACGAGACCCTGGAAGCGATGCGTCTCCCACAAGTTGGTGGGAAGTTTTGGATGGCTGGTCACGGATTCAAGCCAAAGACGTACAGGGTGGAAAGACATGATCGGCGGGAACCTGGTGTGTGTCCGCCCTTGCCTGGGTGCCAGGTTCACCGCAGAGAAACGATCATATCTGGAAACGGAGGGGTCACGGTCGGTGACCTCAAATGACATCACAAAGGGCTCACACGAAAGCTGACTGTGAAGAATATTGAAGGTCTGTGTGTGGAAGACATTTGAATATTCATTCATTTTGCTCTCTCTCTCTTTCCCCCTACTGTCCATCTCCCACGGCAGCAATTACTGCAAACTGAACTGAACTAAATTGAACTGAACTTTGCGTCACTTTGAAACTGGTCATTTACCCCTAGACAACGATAGAGCTTGATTGATCCTGTTATCTTAATTCTGTGTACATGTGTGTTTATCATTGCTGAACTGTTGCATTTATTATCCTTTGATTAGAGTACTGTGTTGCTTGTTTCTTTAATAAAATTTTCTTAGTTCTAGTAATCCAGACTCCAACTGAGTGATCCATTTCTGCTGGTTTGGCAACCCAGTTACAGGGTACGTAACAAGATGAACACATGAGGGGGAACTGCCTTTATAACCAACAATATATACAATAGGTCTGGAAGATTAATAATTTATGTAGAAGAAGTTATACAGCTTTGTTTTAAAATGAATCACTCTCTAAAATAAATGTGGAGTGGGATCTTGCATAATCCATCTGATCAAGATTCCTCAGTAGAACTCATCAGTTAACACATCTGTTCATGATCCATGTGTGATGTACAGTATTGCTAAACTGTGGAAAATGAAGGTCTGGCCTCCTGTTTTCTTTAATATTGTACAATGCGCCAAAATATTATGCATGAATTAACATATTATGCATGAATTAACATTGAAAGCAGAAGGCAATTTCTGTCCCAGTCCTATTCACCAGACCTGGAGCACCTCGTGATCAAGCGTCGTCTATTTTATCTGCCGCAGGATATTTCAGCAATCATCTTGGCAGTGGTGTACATCCCAGCTCAAGCCAGTGTAAAGCATGCTCTAGATGAACTGAGCAATATAATCAACAGCACATCCTGATGCCTTCCCCCTTAACCAAGCAAGCTTGAAAAAGTCTCTAAATAATTATTACAAAGAAATCACTTGTAATACCAGCTGAGCCAACTCACTGGACCATTGTTACACCACCATCAAGAGTGCTTACCATGCTTTCCCATGCCCACACTTTGGAATGTCTGATCACCTGGCTGTATTTCTACTCCCTGAGTATAGGCAGAGACTGAAAACTGCAGCACCAGTAGTGAAGACCAAGAAGGTATAGACAAGGGAGGTGCAGGAGCACCTACAGGACTGCTTTGAATCGGTGGACTGGACTGCATTTAGGAATTCATCTTTGAGTCTGCATGACTATGTCACAGCTATCACTGACTTCATTAAAACCTGTGTGGATGAGAGTGTGCCTACAAGAACTTATTGTACAGACTCAAATCGGAAGCCATGGATGAACCAGGAGGTTCGTGGTGTGCTGAGGGCTATATCTGTGGCATTCAAGTCTGGTGAGCTGGGTTTGTACAAGAAAACGAGACATGACTTGTAGAAGGCTGTCTGAAGATCAAAGGAACAATTCTGAATGAGGTTGGAAGTGGAATCGGATGCATGTCAGCTCTGGCAGGGTTTGCAGGCCAGTATTTCCAACAAAGCAAAAGCTAACATTATGAATGGCAGTGATGCTTCCCTCCCAGAAGAGTTCAATGTCTTTTATGTACACTTTGAAAGGAAGAATAAAACTACAGCTAACAGGATCCCTGCAGTATCCGGTGATCCTGTGATCTCTGTCTTGGAAGCCAATGTCAGGCTGCTTTTCACAAGGGTAAATCCTCGTAAGGCGACAGGCCCCAGTGGTGTACCTGGAAGGACTCTGAAAATCTGTGCGAACCAAGTGGTGGGGGTGTTCAAAGACACTTTCAATCTTTCATTGCTACATTTGGGAGTTCCCACTTGATTCAAAAAGGAAGCAATCGTACCTGTGCCCAAGAAGAGCAGGGTGAACTGCTGTAATGACTACCATCCAGTAACACTCACATAAGTTATCAAGTGCTCTGAGAGGTCAGTTAAGGCTAGAATTAACTTCTGCCTCAGCAAGGACCTGAATCCAATGCAATTTGCCTATTGCCACAATAGGTCTATAGCGGTTCTTCACAGGCCTTGGATCACCTAGACAATACAACTAACTATGTTAGGACGCTGTTTATTAACTACAGCTCAGCGTTTAACACAATTATTCCTACAGTTTTGATCAAAAAGCTCAGAAGCTGGGCCTCTGCATCTAGATCCTTGACTTCCTAACTGGAAAACCACAACCTGTGTGGATTGGAAATAACATCTCCACCTTGCTGACAATCTACACTGGTGCACCTCAGGGATGTGTGCTTATCCCGCTGCTCTACTCTCGCTACACCCATGAATGTGTGGCTAGGCACAGCTCAAGTGTCATCTATAAATTTGCTGACAATACAACATTGTTAGCAGAATTTCAGATGATGAGAGAGCGTGCAGGAGCGAGATATGTCAGCTAGTTGAGTGATGTCGCAGCAACAACCTTGCACTCGTTGTCAGTAAAACCAAAGAATTGATTGTGGACTTGAGAAAGGGTAAGACAAAGGAACACACACCAGTCCTCCTAGAGGGTTGGAAGTGGAAAGACTGAGCAATTTCAAGCTCTCGTGTTTCAATATCTCTGAGAATCTAACCTGGACCCAACATATTGATGCAGCTACAAAGAAGGCAAGACAGCAGCTTCATTAGGAATTTGAGGAGATTTGGTGTGTCACCTAAAGCGCACAATAACTTCTCCAGATGTACTACGGAGTGCATTCTAACTGGCTGCATCACTGTCTGGTATGGGGGCTAGGGCTACTGCACAGGAACAAAATAAGCTGCAGAAAGTCAGCTCCATCATAGTCATTAGCCTCCGTAGTATTTGGGAACACAAAATACTCTGCAGATGCTGGGGTCAAAGCAACATGCACAACACGCTGGAGGAACTCATTGGGTCCTGACGAAGGGTCTCAGCCCAAAATGTTGACTGTTCGTTTCCACAGATGCTGCCCGACCTGCTGAGTTCCTCCAGCGTGTTGTGCGTGTAGTGTACAGGACATCTTCAAAGCGTGAAGTCTCAAAAAGGAAACGTTCATCTTTAAGGAGCTCTATCACCCAGGTCATGCCTTGTTCTCAATGCTACCATCAGGAAGGAGGTACAGAAGCCTGAAGGCACACACTCAGTGATTCAGGGACAGCTTCCCCCTGCGATCTGACTTCTGAATGGACATTGACAACATGAACACTACCTCACTACTTTTTAAATTTCTGTTTTTGCATGACTTATTTAATTTAACTATTTAATATACAGTATATATACTTACTGTGCTTTTTTATTGTTATGTATTGCATTGTACTGCTGCTGCAAAGACAATAAATTTCACAACAATGCTGGTGATATTAAACCTGATTCTGATTCAGTAATTTTTAATTAAAATGCAAGTGTGCTGTGTAATCTTTAAAATGATAAACAAAAAAGCAACGAAGTGAGGAAGCACAGATCGAGTGATTGCAGAGCAATTGCAATTTTTGTTATTCAACAAGGCAAACAGAAAAATGCAGTGAGTGCTGTTGCTACCATCACTGGCATAAAGAAAGACCATGCCATCACATCCTTTTCAAGAAAACTCAAAGCACTCTGCAACCAATGAAGTACTTTGGGGAATGGTTGTGTTGTAAGAACCTCTGAGCTTTTACATTTACCTGAGAAAGGGGATGAAGACTTGCTTTAACATTTCATCAGAAAGCAAAACCTCCACCTGTACAGCACTGTGTGTGTGTGTGTGTGTGTGTGTGTTTGGGGGGGGGGTTAGGGGGAGACTGAATCCATTAATCTGCTTACTGAGAGGTATGAATGCTGCCAACTGGGTTTCGGTTATGACTGATGTGTACTGAGCATTTTTATAGTAAAGCAATTGAACAAAAATATTCTCTGGACAATTTGAATGTTTATTGAACCTTCCCTAATCAGTTGAGGACATGATAATACACAACCTCTCTCACATTCTAGTTTGCTTGTGAAATTAAACTAATTAAATATACCAAATTATGAGTTAATGCCAAATAGATATAAAAAAATCCAAGATATCTGTTGAATTGTTTTAAAAAAGTTATTTGTTCTGTTGTTCTGTTCATGTCATTTAGAAATGAAAGGGTCTCAGTCTCACCCTTTTGGCTGATGCACACCTCCTTTTCATTGGGTTGGATTAACCCTTAATGAACTTGGGGCAATAATAAATCTATCCTCTTGTTAACAAGCAAGAAGAAAGTATAAAATGATCGATTTGATTAGAAAGTGAATTGTCACAGTTAAGTCTTCCAAAAAAAGTACTTTGTAAAATAGCCATCTGTTCCAAAAAGACAAAGCAGCATAATTCCAGGCTTTCAATCTGTCCTAACAGTGGTGCCAACATTTCTGCTAAAAAAGAGTTCCACAAAGTATTTGTTTATCTTGTTCTTCTGAACTTCTTTGAATTTAGAAGCAAATTTATCCAGAATTCATTGAATGCCATTTTTTCTCATGTTTGTGACCCATGAGGATAAGATGGCAAATATTACCAGAAATACTTTCCCTTCTTTTCTGTTTGAGTTATGAAATGAAATCTAGTGATCCCAGAGCAGGATGTTATCACACTCTATTTATTGTTAAATGTGAAACCTCCAAGTGAAAAAAAGGATGACTGGATTTGATTTTAAGCTTAATTATATCCAAACAGCACAACATAGTTAACATGAAATATTAAAATTAAACTTTAAAAAATCTGAAAATATACTGTTCTTTTTCAAATAGACTTCATTTTTCACCTATGACATTAGTAATGCTGCAAAAGCCACTACTACCTGTCACATTTCTGAACTACCATCTGATGTTAGACCATGAGACATGGGAGTAGAATTAAGCCATTCAGCCCATCAAATCTGCTCCACCAGCTGGTCAAAGCTGATGTATTACTCCCTCTCAACCCCATTCTCCTGTCTTCTTCTTGTAAACCTATGATGAACTTACTAATGAATAACCTATCAACCTCCACTTTAAGTATACTCAATGACTTTGCTTCTACTGCTACGTTTAGCAATGAATTCCACAGATTCACCATCCTCTGGCTAACGAAATTCCTCTTCATCTTTGTTCTAAAGGGACATCCTTTTATTCTGATGTGCCTTCTGATCCTAGACTCTTCCACTAATGGAAACATACTCTGTACATCCACTGAATTCAGACCCCCTTACAATATTAGATTGCAATGATATCCTTCCTCATCCTTCTAAACTCCAATGAATACAGGCCTGAAGCCTCAAAATGCCCCTCATATATTAACCCTTTCATCCCCAAGATTATTCTTGTATACTCCTGTGGGCCTTCTCCAACACCAGCCTATCTTTTCTTGGATATGGGTCCAAAACTGCTCACAACTCTCTTAATGCGGTCTGACCTTTACTTCATAAGGTATTAGCATTACATTTCTGCTTCTATATTCTACTCCTCTTGAAAGGAATACTAACATTGCAAGTTAACTTTTAAGGAATCCTGCACTAGGACTCCTAAGTCCTTTTGCATCTTCAATTTCTGAATTCGCAGCATGTTTAGAATATAGAATACACTTTTATACCCTCTACCAAATTTCATGACCATAAATTTCCCTTTGCAGTATCTGCCTCTTCTTTGCCCATTCTCCCAACCTGTCCAAATCCTTCTGCAGACTCCCTACTTCTTCAGCGCTACCTGTCCCTCTACCTATCTTTGTATCATCCACAAACTTGGCCATAAAGAGATCAGTTCTGTCATGCAGATCATGAAAAGTAGTACACCCAACACAGACTCCTGTGGAACTCTACTAGTCACTGACAACCAACCAGAAATGGCCATTTTTATTCCCATTGTTTGTTTTCTGTGAGTTAACCAATCTTCCATCCATGCTGGTACCTTTCCTGCAATATGGTGGGCTCCTATCTTGTTTAGCAGCCTCATATGTGGCACCTCGTCAAAAGCCTTCTGAAAATCCAAGTTAACAATATCTGTATGTTCTCTTTTATCTATCCTACCTATTTCTTCCTCAGAGAACTTCAACAGAGTTGTTAGGCAAGATCTCTGCTTAGGGAAGCCATACTGATTTCGGCCTGCTTTATCATGTGCATCCAAATTCCCGAAAACCCATTCTTTAATAATGGACTCTAAAATCTCACCAATTACCGAACTCAGGCTAACTGGCCTATAATTTCCTCCCTCCTTTCTTGGAAGTGGAGTGACATTTGCAATTTTCTAGTCCTCTGGAACCATTTCTAACTCAGGTGATTCTTGAAAGATTATTACTAATGCCTCCACAATTTTTTCAGATACCTCTTTCAGAACACTAAATTGCAGTCCATTGAATCCAGGTGACTTAAACACCTTCAGATTTTTCAGCTTCCTAAGCACCTTCTCCTTAGTAATAGCAACTACTCTGACTTCTGCTGCCATCCTGATTCTCAAATTTCTGGCACATTGCTGCTGTCTTCCACAGTGAAGACCTCCACCATTTTTTGTTTTCATTACTACTTCTCTAGTGTAGTTTTCACTTGGTCCTATCTCCATTCTTGCATCTTTTTTATTCTTTATATTCGTATCTGAAAAAGATTTAGGGGTCCTCTTTTAAATTATTTTCTACCTTACTTCATATTTCATTTTCCTCATTTATTGGTTTTATAATTGCTTTCTGTTGATTTTTAAAATCTTTCCAATCCTCTACCCTCCCAATTTTTTGCAATATTTTATACCCTCTCTTTTGCTTTTATGCTGTCTTTGAGATCACCCCCCCCCCCCCGACCCATCATCCGTTTGGAATGCCACTTCTTGTTTTGGATGAAATTATCATGTATCTTTTGAATTACCTCCAGAAACATCTGCCATTTCTGCTCTACCATCATTCCTGCCAGGGCTTCTTACAATCAATTTTGGCCAGCTCTTCCTTCATGTCCCATAGTTACTTTTACTGATACATCCAATTTTAACTTTTCCCTCTCCAGCTGTAGGGTGAATTCTACTCTATTATGACCACTGTCTCCTAAGAGTTCCTTTACCTTAAGTTCCCTAACCAAATCTGGTTCATTGCACAGTACCCAATCCAGACATGGCTTTTCCCTAGTGGGCTCAGCTACAAGCTGCTCTAAAAAGCTATCTCACAGGTATTCTACAAATTCCTTCTTTTGCAATTCAGCACCAATCTTATTTTCCCAGTCTACCTGCATATTGAAGTCCTCTATGAGCACCCCAACATTGCCTTTCTTACATGCCTTTTCTATCTCTTGTAAATTGTCCTCCACACTTTTGCTACTATTTAGTCACCTGTGTAACTCCCAACAGGTTCTTTTCATCCATGCAGTTTCTTAACTTTACCATTGCCACAGTCCTTGCAATCTAAGTGTGGGCTGGGAGAAATGCAGGATTCTGACCTAACTTCAATGAAGAGATGCCAAAACATTCCCTTTTCCAGGATGGGATTTGACTTGAAGCTGAGCTTGTCATTTTCAATGACAGAGGTAGTAAAGAGGCAGCTGCCACTGGAATAATCTCTAAATCTCATGTGTGAAGCCATTGAATGGAAGTGAAAGAACAAGTGGATATAAATATACTGATTACGTGATGTGGCCTGTCCTGGATAGTGTGAAGCTGTCTGAGTGTTACTGCAGCTCTATCACTTAGGCTTGGCTTGAGAGTTAGAGGTGGTAAGATGCATCTAGGAGGTCTAGATGTTAACCATTCTTTGCATAAATATGCAGCCTATCGTGATATTATTCACATTGATTGATGCAAATTAGCTTCAAGGTTACAATGAAAACAAAAATTGCAGATTCTTGAACAGTTCCGAGGAAGGGTCTTTGACCTTAAATATTTGAAGTTACAGATTCCACAGATGCTGCCCGGCCTGCTAAACATTTCTATAATTTTCTATTTGGATTATAGCTGAAATAGTAGGAATGAAATAAACAATTTTGGCTATTGGCAGGTCACTCAGCATCTGAGGTACTATTAAAGGCTGGGAAAATGTACACCTTTTCTCTAGCTTGCCTTGATGTGGCCTTCTGTTACATGGTAACCGATGACATAATACAGTCCTGCATTCCTCTTTGGAAGAAACGCGAATGTGCTCTGCTTCTGCGGTCACTGAAAGACTGATATCTGAGGCCTGAAATAAGAATGGAACATGCTGGAAATACTCAGCAGGTCAGGCAGTATTAGATTAGATTAGATTATGAGAACACTCAGTCCTCTTTTATTGTCATTTAGGAATGCATACATGTATTAAGAAATGATACAATGTTTCTCCGGAGTGATTTCACAGAAAACAGGACAAACCAAAGACTAACACTGACAGAACCACATAATTATAACATATAGTTACAGCAGTGCAAACCAATACCATAATTTGATGAAGAACAAACCATGGGCACGGTAAAAAAATAGTCTCCAAGTCCCCGAGTCGATTGACTCCCGAGTCCCCGATAGCAGGCGGCAAAAGGGAGAAACTCCCTGCTATAAACCTCCAGGCACCGTCAACGTCGATGCCTTGGAAGCAGCCGATCACAGCCGACACTGAGTCCATCCATCCGAAAACTTCGAGCCACCGACCAGCCCCTCCGATGCAGCCTCCCGAGCGCCATCCTCTGCCGAGCACCTTCGACCTCGCCCCAGCCGCCGAAACAAGCAAAGTCGAGGATTCTGGGCCTTCTGCTCCGGAGATTCCAGTTACCACACAGTAGCAGCAGCAGCAGCAGCAGCAGCAGCAAAGCGGGTACTTCAGAAGTTTTCCAGATGTTCCTCCGTACTATCACGTCCGTCTCCATCAAATTAGAATTGTGCACGGTCTCCTATTTGACATATTACAGATATCAATCACCGGAGAGACCACGCACGCTGCCGTCGCACCGCCATCTTCTTCTCTTCTCCTGCCGCATCTGTAAAGAGTGAAAGGAAAACAGTCATACTTTCAAGTCAATAGCTTTTCATAATTTTTTTTCAGCTCTGATGAGGGTTCTTTCATCTGGGAGATTACCTCTGGTTCTTTCTCCACTGATGCCGCTTGACATATTGATTATCTCCTGCAATTTCTCTTCTTATTTCAGCTGCTTGATCTTTTTTTATTAAATGGTCATCTTTAGTCCAACGAATCATTATTGTGTAGAAAAATGTTGAAACACCCCAGTGAATGTAAAAATGGGTTCAAATTGTATCTGCAGTGGCAACTTTTACATATGTATTCATAGATAGCCTGCTTAATATCAATTGCATTAATTAATGCTTTAACATTTTATTCAGCTAAGTCAATCAATCTGACCATCAAATTCATAGAGGGGTGTTAGTAACTAATCGTAAATTTGCTTTAAATCTCAGTAAAAATATTTATTTATCATATATATTGGATTCTAGGAACTAGAAGAACAGTATATTTTTTTAATCTTTGGCCGTTTAATATTGTATAGGTTGAATCCTGCCAATACATGTCACTGATTAATAAAAACAGAAAATTATGAAAATACATAACAATTTCCCAGCACCTACAGGAAGAAACTAACAGCTCATAGGAGAAGCAGGAGCCCATTAGATCCTTTGAGGGTGATTTGTCAAGAAATTCCTCTAACATTTGGTGCGTGAAAGCAACAGCAATAAATCTTTTAAATACTTTGTAGGCTGGGTAGCATCTGTGTCTAAACTGGAGCCTGTTAATTTTTCTCAAGCCTCAAGGAGTATTACAAAGCTGAATTTTTGACTTGTCCCTATTGTTTACCACTTTTTCTGATTGGAGATGCAGTTCTATTATACTGGTAGAACTTCTAGTTAAATAATGGTGTGACAATTTAATTTAACCACTTCTTCTCTTTGGCAAGCTGTAGCTATCTAATGTTGCCTGAGACATGTCCAGAAATCTTTCTCTCCTAATAATTCACTAAATTAACAGCCATATTCATATTGTTCTATTCTCCTCCAAATGAACCAATGTCAAAATTAAATAGAAACAGTTTCTTTTATACTTTGAAACCATTCTAATGAATTCAGTACATGAATGCTTCACACATGGTCAGTTTTGCCTACTTGATGTCTTCATTATCACTGTGATGTGGGGTTAACTCTACTGGTCTACCTCATAATGAGTTCTAATACAAGCAAGTAAGATAATAGGAGCAGTTGTGGGCCACCTGGCTCCTCATGACCTGTCTCAGGATGTTGTTCTCCCTCCATTCCAATTCCACATTCACCGATCTTTCAAATATTCGTTCACCTTCTCTTTAAATATCTCTAATGATCTGGCTTCCACAGCTCTCTGAGATAGACAAAAAGTTTCTATCCTCTCTCAGTGGGAAGAAATTCTTATGCAACTCACATTCATGTGACTGCCACCTCATCTTGGAAGTACGTCTCCTTATATGAGACTCTTCCATTGGTGGAAACGTATCTTTATTTACCCTGTCAGATACCCTTAGGATCTTATATGTTTGAACGGGAACATTTTAGTCTTGTAAACTCCAAAGAATATATGTAGATCTACTGTAAGTGCTTTAGCTATTTGTAGTAGGATAGCCCTCTCGTCCCAAAAATTACCCTAATGACTCCCTCCTGGACCACCTCCAGTGTCAGAGAGCATTGCAATGGCCATGACCACCAGCAAACAGAGTGGTCAGAGGAAGAACATCTCCTTTGTCAGAACCGGAGCACAACCCTTACGTCAGCCTGGACCAGCATCATCATCGGGCCTGCTTAGCACCGCAGCAGATTGGCTGCTTCAGATTGACCTGGGGAGGCAGCTGAAGTTTCCCGACCAAATAGCAACAACTTCACTGAGGCCAGATGTGGTCCTTTCTTCAGTGTCCTCGAAGCAGGTTGTCCTCATCGAGATGGCAGTTCCCTGGGAGGACCACATTGAAGAGGCAAATGAGTGGAAGCGGGCCAAGTACCAGGAGCTGGTGGAGCAGTGCTGGAGGCAAGGCTGGGAGGCTCACTGCAAGCCCATCGAAGTGGGGTGCAGGGGTTCTGCCGGCTGCTCACTCTGCAGAGTCTACCCCCTACTTGGCATCACTGGGGCTGGCAAGAGGAAAGCGATCACAGAGGCCACTGAGAGAGCCTCGAGATGGCTGTGGATCAGGAGGGGTGACCCGTGGGCCAATGCTGCTGGGACACAAGCTGGGGTCTGATCAACCCCGGCAGGATCACCTGGGCGAGGGTGTATGGTGTCGAAAGACCCGAAACGCCTGACGACCCCAGGTTACATCACTGATGGTGTGTCCCAGCGCATCCACAGGATGTATCTCAGAATCAGCAAGTCAGGCAGCATCTATGGAAGGAGAAAACAATTGATGGATTGGACCAACTCTTTATCAGGACTAGAAAGGAAGGGTAAAGAAGCCAGAAGAAAAAGTGGAGTGGGGGAGAGGGGAAGATGTACAAGCTGACAGGTGAGCTATAAGTGATACCAGGTGAAGGGGGAAGGTGGATGGGGGAGGGGGTATAAATAAAGAAGTTGGAAGGTAATAGGTGGAAGAGGTAAAGGGCTGAAGAAGGATGAGTCTTATAGGAGAGGAGAGTGGACCATGGAAGAAAGGGAAGGAGGAGGGGCAACAGAAGGAGGTGATGGGCAGGTGAGGAGACGAGAAGGGGTGAGAGGGGAACCAGAATGGGAAATGGAAAAAGAGAGAAGGGGAAACAGGGAGAAATTACCAGAAGTTTCAGATGACAAAGCTGGTATTACCCTAAGGGTGGATGGGAAACAATGAAAGCCCCCAATTCTATTGCAAATTTGGCGAGTGTCCATATTTGAAAGTGTAACTCCCTGATTAGTAACAAGTATGAAAGAGGGGGCAAAATGACCGGGCAGAAATCTTTTGATCTTTCTAATGGATACAGCACTTGTGTTAAGCATGGGAGATTAAATGACATCATGGTGAAGTAATATCATTTTGCTTTGTAATCATAACTGCTGAGGACCTTAAACTTGCTGCCAGTTAATTGTGGGAACATCTCGTCATATTTAGTGAGGTGCTGGCTGATTTATTTAGTTCCAATAATTAGGATGGACTATGATCAAAATAACTGTAATGATTTTGTGGCTGGAACTTGAATATAATATTTTTGCCAACAAAATATAGCTGAACATTTATTACTAAAAATTGTCACAGTTTTACCAATTTACTTACAAGTGAATAGGTTCCTATTCTTCCTATTGTGCCCTGATATTGAGCAGTGTGTAAACAATCATTCAGAACCACTTTCACTAAAGCTTATGCCTGAAATCCTGCAGAAAATGTTTTACTGGTGTCATGTCCACTGTGAATATTTGTATCACCACTAATAACATTGAACAATAAAACAAGTGGATTCCAGTTAATTGGGCCATTGGGTAATGGGGGAAATCACATATTTGGGACAACTCTTACAGAACAAAAAGTTATTGAGAAAATAGCTGGGATTCCCTTCATTTATTTGGGCCACTATGCCACTTAATTTGGACAGGAGACTGTTGCTGAACAGTTTCTTATTAGTGTCAGTTGCATACATTTGAATGGCTTGCAAATGCCAAAAACAGCTGTGAGTGAAAATGGAATGATTTCACTACTTCAACAAGTTCGGAACTACAAAGGATTTGAAGTTATCTACAAATATGTGCACTTTCCCTGCCAGAAGTGTTAGAGAAATTGATCAGTTTTCTCTTGAATGTTATGATGAAAATGTAGATTTGGAGGATGCAGTTGTTGAAAGCATTGTATCAAAACACCATGGCAGGAAATATGAGGACGAGGAAAGAGATGAAGATGACACATCTGAATTTAATCTAGTGACTATGCAGGATGCCAGGAGATTTATTATTAGATTACTACATTACTTCATGCAGGAAGGCAATGAAGGCAATCCATTATCTGCACTAGTTGTCTGCACTGATGTTGTTCAGTTACAGTCAATCAAAAGAACACAGCAGCGTACGCCAGATGAATTCCTCCATCGATAACTATTAAGAACTAATACACAGCTTTGTATTACTGTAGTAGTATTTGTGTGTTATAATTTGTTCTGAATTTAATTTAAATGCATAATTTGCTACTCATTTAAACGGTTGTTTGTCTTTTTTTTTAACCTTTTTAACTATTTCCGTGACTCTTTGGCTAATCAGGGCAGCCACTTAATTGGGCCAAAATGTACTAGTCCCAATGTGTCCCAATTCCTGGAATCTATTGAATTTGGATTTTCAGAATACTTTTGATAATGTTCCACTTCACTGACAGGAAATTGGTTAATAAGGATAGGGTGTGACATGAATAGAAAATTGGTAATTGGACAGAAAACAAAAGAAGTAGGAACAAACAGACTCAAGTTAAGTGAGCTAGCTGTGACCAGTGGGAACAGTATATCAACAATTTTACTGATGGTACGAAAAGTCAGTTTTTTTTCTTATTTGCTGATAATATTGAACTTGACAGGATTACGTGTATAGAAGATGATGTAAAAATGCTTTAGGGGTACCTGGATAAAATAAGTGATTGGACAAGGACAAGGCAGAAGGAATATAATGTAGAAAAAATGTGAAGCCATCTACTTTGATAATCATGACAGGTACACAGAATATTTATTATGTGGTGAGATAGAAATTGGTGGTGAGGGAGTCCTGGGTGTAGTTGAAAACAGGTTACAGTAGACTTGTATGCAAGTTCAGCCAGAATTTAAGAGGACAAATTTTCAAATATTAATATTGAAAATATGCAACTGACACTAATTAACAAGGGTAACTCAAAGCTACAACACAGGTTGACTCTGTGGTTATGAAGGCATATGGTGCATTGGCCTTCATCAATCGTGGCATTGAGTTTAAGAGCTGAGAGGTATTATTGCATCTATATAGGACCCTGGTCAGACCCCACTGGCAGTACTGTGCTCAGTTCTGGTCGCCTCACTACAGGAAGGACGTGGAAACCATAGAAAGGGTGCAGAGGAAATTTACAAGGATGTTGCCTGGATTGGGGAGCATGCCTTATAAGAATAGGTTGAGTGAACTCGGCCTTTTCTACTTGGAGTGATGGAGGATGTGAGGTATGACCTGATAGAGGTGTTCAAGATAATGAGAGGCATTGATCGTGTGGATAGTCAAGGCTTTTCTTCAGGGCTGAAATGGCTTGCATGAGAGGGCATAATTTCAAGGTGCTTGGAAGAAGGTACAGAGGAGATGTCAGGAGTAAGTTTTTTACGCAGAGATTGGTGAGTGCATGGAATGGGCTGCTGGCAGTGGTGGTGGAGGCGGAAATGATAGGGTCTTTTAAGAGACTCCTGGATGGCTACATGGAGCTTAGAAAAATAGAGGACTATTGGTAAAGCCTAGGTAGTTCTAAGGTAGGGATATGTTCAACACAGCTTTGTGGGCCGAAGGGCCTGTATTGTGCTGTAGGTTTTCTATGTTTCTATATATGGTTAGGAATCATTCTGGTCTCCTCATCTAGAAAAAAAACATTCATACTGAATAATATTCAAAGAAGATTAAGTCAAATAAGATTTACCATTTATTGGGAAATGTGAATTATGCTAGGAAACTTAACACTGGAGTAGACTCAATTGACCAGACTCAGGTTGTTTAAAAGGTAAATAAACAGAATCCTGAGGGAACGTTTAGGGTCGAGCTGCTGTGGGGGGAGGGGTGCGAAGAAATTGTCAATAATTTGAGTCGAGACTCTGTATCAGGAAAATTCCTTTCCCTTACAGATGCTGTCCTACCCACTGAGTTCCTCCAGCAGTTTACCTTTGCTCCAGATTTCAGCATCTGCAATCTCTTGTTTCAGGATTTGACCAATTGCATCTGATTTCAGTGGTTACACATCGAGAAAATTACCCTGAAATTAGCCTGATTTGCTCTCAGTTTTAAAATACTGCTTATGGGTGAAAGCTGTTTGCATCCATAAAGTCCCACAAGTGATCACTTACAGGTCATGAGAAAATGGCCTATATCTTCCTTGATGTAAGTCTCTTAAGCATGTTTTCCCAATGTCAGATATCACTACAGAACAGGCAGTGACAATTTTGCTGTTTTCGAACAGAAATTGGTTGCTAAATGTGTGATCTTCAACCTTTGTTTTCTACCCACAGCAAACAAAAAGCATATCTATAGAAACTAGCACCATATTTCTGAATGGTCAACAAACATATACTTTATATATTCAGTACCTTACTATTTTTCTTCCTTTTTGTTCTCCTTTTGCGCTATTTATATTATGTATTTAATATTTCAGTAATATTGTGTATATATTGTTTGATTAAGCTTTCTTTGTTGTTTACATAATTGATTATGGGTCATATATAAAAGTATGTGAATGGCACACACCATTACACCACACATAAGTGCCTCACTAAAGTGAAAACTAAATGTACACATTATTCGTTGCTCCATGTTGTTCTTTTGATTAGTTTTATGTTTTGGAATTACAAAACATAACAATGGTGAAGAGTAAATTTTATAAATAAATCTGAGAAGACTAGCTACCTGTAGAAAGGCAGAGCGTTCTTTTTTCTTTGGAAGCACAGCATACAGTTGAGTTAAAAGAATAAAGAAATAATTGGATGAAATTCATGAGTTCATGAACAGTAAGTACTGGGTGATTATAATAATTTTTTTAAAAAGCAGAAATGGCTGGGTGCATTGGAAAGATAGATGTGTTCAATTGCATGACAGATAACTGTATATTGTATGTTGAGCTAATTGAGCAGCATTTTGAAGCAACCAAGTTTATTTTTATAGCACTTTCCAAACTTAAGGCAATTTAAAGTGCTTTACATGGAAGAAGATATAAAAAACAAGCATCAAGTTTCAGACAATATGTAAGAGAATAAAACCACACAAAAATAGATATGATAAATAGAAGTTATGGCACAGGAGATTCTAATTAAAAGCTACAATGAAAAGAAAAGTTTTAAGCCTTGATTTAATCAAGCTTAAAGTTGGGGTAGACTTCAGATCTTCTGGAAGGTTATTTCATATATGTGGAGCATCATACCCAAAAGCTGCTTCACCATGTTTAGTTGTAAAATGGGGACAGTATGCAGGCCCGCCCCAGATGACCTGAGAGCTCGGGAAGGTTCATAATGCAGCAAGAGATCAGAGATGTATTTTGGCCCTAGACATTCAGTGCTTTGTAAACCAGTAGTAATATTTTAAAGTCAATCCTCTGATGGCGTGGCTATCTGGGAACTGAAGTGATAGATTCTACTACCTTGGTCTTAATGAGGACTCTAGCAGCAGTGTTATGAATGAGCTGCAGCTGCCTTGGGGATTGTTTTTTCAGGGACCTGTAAAAACACCCTTACAGTAGGCAGGCCTGCTAAAAATAGATGCATGCATGAGTTTTTCTAGATCTTGCTAAGACATAAGCCCTTTAACTCTCGCTGTATTTTTAAGATGGTAGTAGGCAGGCTTTGTCATTATCTTAATGTGGCAATTAAAATTTAAGTCAGAGTCCATCACAGCACCAAGATTTCTGGCTTGATTTGTGGTCTGTAGTGATAGGGATTTTAAGAACACTGACTTTTACTCATTCTTTTTTGGCATGAAAAACAATTATTTCAGTTTTCGCTTCATTTAACTGGAGGAAATTTTGGCTCATCCAATCAATGATTTGTTCAATACAGTTTTTTAGTGATTGTATGGGACCATAGTCACTTGATGACACTAACATATAAATCTGAGTGTCATCTGCATAATTATGATAAGAAATTTTGTTGCTCACCATGATTTGAGCTAGAGGGAGCATGTTTATGTTAAACAGAAGAGGCCCTAATATGGGCATTTGAGGTACTTCACATGTCATTTTTGTTCAGTCAGATATGCAGCTACCAATCAATATTCCCTGTCCTGTAAATAGGATTTAAACCACTTTAGAGTTGTTATCATTTTGAAACAAATGAAATAAGCAATACAAAGCGAGTGCCAGTTTTGCTGAGTGTAATAGGTGGAGGAGCATACAGTTTCCTTGGAAGTTTAACTACTTCAGCAAAACCAGCAGAATGAGCTTTGCTGATATCATTAAAGCAATGCAGGAACATGTAGAACTGAAACTATTGTTGATTGTTGAACACTTTAGGTTTCAGAAGTGAAGTCAAAAAGAACAGGAGTCCTTATCAGCATATGTGGCTGAATTGAAGAAGATGTCTTAGCATTGTCAGTTCAGTGATGCGTTTAATGATGCACTGAGAGATTCTTTAGTTTGTGGAATCTGAAAGGAGGTTTTCAAAAAATACCTCCCAGCTGAAGTACAATTTATGTTTAAAAGAATAGTTGAAATTGCTGTATTAGTGGAAACAGCAGCCAGAGAAGGAATTGAATTGCAGTCAGGAATGAAAATGAAAGTGAGCAAAATTGCAACATCTGAACAGAAACCAGCCTGGCTGAGCAAATTATGTTACCATTGTGGCAGGAACTCGCATACGCCAGACCAATGTAGGTTTAAAAGCAAAACTTGCAGAAAATGCAACAAAGCAGGGCACATACAAAGAGCATGATGGACAGACAAGGTGCAAAACATACACAGCACATTCAAAACAGCGAGCAAAAACAAAACATACATGTAGTCCAAGACTTTGAATGACATGTCCCACACATAGTTGGTACTGTTCCTGGCAAATCAGCTTGTCATTCTACTGATTGAACACTGGAGGGCAGCACCAATGGTAGATGCCAGTCCATAACTGAGCTTGGCTGCCATGCTTCACTGCCTCCAGTGCCACCTTACCTGGACAGCAGCAGCAGGCAAGCCTGCGACTTGAGGCCTTGTCCTCACCACAACTGAGGCTACACAGGTCCTATGGTGCCTGTCTCATCACCAAACAAGGGAACCAGGCCTGTGCCAATTTATATTATCAGTGTCCAACAGAGTCATGTGATCACAGGAGAAACATCCAAGACAGTCACTCATGGTTACACTGCATGCTGCCATTGCTCACCAACTCCGATGCCTTCGAGTAGCAGATAACATTACGGTCTGTAGCCAGCACCATTCCTCCAAACCCAGTCCGGCTCCTCCAACATTTCAACCAGCTCATTCCCCAGCCCTCAGCTGTCTCCTTCTCCAACACTACGGGCAGCTCCTTTGACATCCCAGCTAGCTACTTCGATCAACAAGCAGCTCACTGGTGCAGTAGACCTGCTGCACCCAAAGTTCTTGGAGCCCAGCACTGTCTTTCAATCATAAAAAACACATTTAGCAAAGGACAGAGCACCTTTGGTAGGCCCCAGAGAGGCTGCTGTGTTCAAACATGCTGCCACTTCAATAAAGAATGAAATAAGTATAATTAATAAATTACTTTTTAAAAGATAAAAAGATTAAATCACTGAAAAGCACTTAGAATTTATGAACACTGCTGCAAGCATAAATAATTAAAAAAGGTAACATCTAATTTTCACCTCTCACAATGACATCTCCATTAAGATGAAGGAACTCCTGCTCGAACACTCTGACTTGGCACAGGTTCTAAGAGCAGATATTTTTGTGTGGGCCTGTCGGGTAGGTCAGACTGCTACAGCAAATTATTTTAAGAACTGATGTTGGGATTTATCAAAATTAAATTTTCATTTATTTATCCAGTTTATGGAATATGTATGTCAGTGGCAAGGCCAATATTTACCATCCATTCCAGGTTACATTGCCAGAGAATAAACATCCTTAGCAGTGCAGATGATTGAACTTTGCATCCGGCCTCAGTCATGGCTGGCTGTTAGCACAGTCTTATTCACTTGAATGAGACCACCAGAAATGAAAATGTAAGTAAGATGAGGTCTTTAAAATTTTTTCTTTAATCTCAATATTTTTAATTAATGGTCTGTAAAGGTGATATTTTAGTAAATGTGTTATCATTTTATTTGTTAAAATATTTTGACTTCCATTAAACTCATTTTAACCATTTCTGATCAACATAAATTTTTAAGAGCAGTACAAAAGCCACTGACAACAATAAGAATTCAAAGGCCCGTTAGCATTCTTTTGGCAGAGTCTCAAGGACTAGTTGTTAATTGTAGATTGTTCCATGTCACAGCAAGATTTTGGGAATAAGACCTATGATCTGTAAAAGCTCCTACTGGTATATACATGCAAAGAAAAACGATTAGTGAAATCAATTTTCTATCTTTTTCAACCAGAAACAGGTGTATTTGTAATGGAGAATTAAAAAGCAAGGATAATTATACAAAATATTTTAGTTTTATCTTTGTGGAAAAATACCTCAGAAAAGGAAAAGTAAAGTAGCTTCCCAGAAGCACTCAGGAGTGAAGAGTGTAATGCAAATGAGGAGCTAAACAAAATTAATATCAGTGAAAATATTGTGGCAGTAAATTTAATGGGACTGAAAGAGAACTAAAATAGGTAGCCACAGAAATAATACATTATTGGCAGTCAACTTCCAAAATGCTCTGGTTCATGGAAGGTTTTATGCAGAGCGTAAGCAGTGAAGTAGAGAATGGAGAACTAGGGGTATAGTTTATCTATATTTTCTGAGAGCTTATAATAAAAATCCATAGAGGTCAGCATACAAAATCAACGCACGTGGGGTTGAAGGCAGTGGATTGAGAACTGGTAGACTACAGGACATCGAGGAATAAACATTCTTTTCAGTATACCACAGGGATCAGTGCTTGGGTTCCAGCCAACCACAAAAACATCTGCGATTTCGATGAGGAAACTGAATAATAATAATAATGACGATGATTATTATTATATTGGTGAGAACACCAGTGGTTCTAAAGGTTGTTATGGCTGGGAGTGGTAGTGAGGACAAGCTCCCACTACCTATTAAATGCATCCCATAGCATGCATCTCAAATAGCTCTGATGACCAAGTCCAGCTCTTGGCCTTCACGTGTGGCTTAGCTACTAATCCCGCAGAACCATTTCTACTGACAGGCGAAGGGACAAACGTGGGTTACTGGCACATTAAAACCATTCACTTTGGGCAGATCGGGCTCGTAGGCTGTGGTTAGCAGCTCATTTAGGAGGATGAGAACTCTAATCTCAAACCTACGGTGCCTTGCAGCTATACCCACTTATAGGAAGACTTTGGGAGTGAAGTCGAAGGAAAAATCCAGAGCTGGAGTCCCTCCTGCAGTCCTACATTGAGTTCAACTTCTGACCAGCATCTTCTGCGATGCCAGATGCCAGCCTATATCAGTCTCTGCCATTCCTTTGGATTCATTAGCTACATGGACAACAGCTTGTTTTTCATATCGTACTGCCTTGGTGTGTGTACTGGTTTGCATATCATGTAGATAGCTGGGACACAACATCTATGGTTGACCCTATGGTTGAGGACTTCACTGGTGAGAACACACCTAGATAAGGTCTTGGACCGGAATGTTTATGGCTTATTGCTCTCCATAGATGCAGCCTGAATTGAATATGATCTGGTTCAAAGAGCAAAACAATGTCAAATGCAGGTATTATAGTTATTGAGAGCCATGGTAAACACTTGGTTGTCTGTCTCTGAATTTCAATCTCCTTTCAAAGCACTTCATGTTAACCTCTAGCTGAAGCTTAATGATTAACCAGAGAATGCCTTAGGAGTCACTACTATATAATTTAAACATTCTATTGGGTATTTCCTTCAGGTTAGGTTGCCTTTGGGTTGAAATGATCGTTTTTTTGGTTGAAACGATGTCCTGTAGTCCAGTAGTTCTCAATCCACTGCCTTCAACCCCATGTGTGTTGATTTTGCATGCTGACCTCTTATAAGAAGCCAGCATGTCAGTCCTTATATTGTTTTTCTCACTGAATAAACTAGGAATAATTAAAGAAAACAAATATTCAATTTAAAAACATTTTGGATTAGTAACAGATTTCCGTTTTCACTAACTGGCTGAAAATGCATTGGAACACAGAGAAAAGGAAGTTACATTGACTACTCCACTCCTTTCGATTCTCATTCTTACCTCTAATCACAAATTTATTCATCTCATATTAATAATAAAATTAAAAGATGCATTTTCCCTGCCTTAAACCATTTTGGCATAAAAATGTCTGAGTGCAAATGGTTAAAATTCAAAACTGGAATGGGAAAAAATAAGGGAAATGGAGTGGGAAAAGATATTTTCCAAGTGCAAGCTAACTAGAGAAAACGATTCAAATGTAAAATCATTTAGTAAATTAGCTTCCTAACTAACTAGTATAACCAACTCAGAGATGGTGGTTTCTCTTAAAGGTCACCTTGCTCCATGAATTTTTATGACATAACTGGCCAGTTCAAGAATTGTTGGAAGTTCTTGAATGATTCATTTGAGTGTTTTATTTCTGCCAAAGGATTCAAATTTGAAAAATGGTGAAAACCTGTAGTTTCAAAACACCAAGGAACTATGCAGCATCTTAAGCAGAAATATTTGTTACTTGTGTATCAGTCAATATGCCATTGTTTAATGATAGTAGCATGCTTTTGTGTTACAACTGTAACCCTTTTAAGCAGTTATTTAAACTATTTTTGTTGTTCTTAGAGGCCAACAAGATGTGATAGTATGTGTTCGTCCATCGTCGACGTTGACGAGGACCTTAACACCATTATGACGGTGTCGAGACTAGTGCTTGATTTTGATTTAAGTGAGGGAGAGTTGCACAGTGTCAGCCTCACTCTCTCTTCCCAATTCCCATGTGGATCCAGTGGCAAGACGGAGTTGAGACGGCTGGAGATGGGACTAGGCGCAGTGGATGACCAGGACGTCTTCTGTGTCTTGTCCTGCTCTACACGTTCCACGACGCTTGCAGTGACCGCCTTCTTGACCGTTGGACCTTCCATTGGTCTCGTCCGCTCAATCCACTGGAGTCTGTCTTCACATGCTGGGATAGACAACTCCCTATCTCACCGAGGGTTTGAGACCCGTCGGCTACCCTCACCTGGTTTAGCCGGCTTCTTGAAGCCATTGCCTGGGGTGTGGCTGCTGTCGCATGCAAACAGCTACAGGGAGCCACAGGTGAGAGCTGTGTGCCAGGTGGGGACCAAAGGTGGATTAACCGCCTTGAAAAGGACGTGACATATTCCCCCACCAGGGGTGCTACCTCTCCCTGACACCCCATACATGTGATAGTATAGTGTTGGTATGGCCATTTATCTGACTGTGTGGAATATTGATTTATAGACCTGAGTTTAAATTGAATCAAGACAGCTGGGTAGCTTAAATTCACACGATTATAGGTAATTATTAAATCTTAAGTAAAAAGCTGCTATCAATAAGGGTAACCAGGAAACTATCAGAGTCTAGTGAAAACAAGTCCACTTGTCTGATTCACTCATGCCTTTCGGGAAGGAATTCCTAAGTGTGATGCTCAGAAGTAAATTGGATTTGACATTGGCTGTGTGGGAGAAGCCAGAGAGTGGTAGTAGCTGGTTGCCTCTCTGACTGGAGGCCTGTGACTGGTGGTGTTCTGCAGGGATCAGCACTGGGATCTGTTTCCGTTTGTCATCCATATCAATGATTTGGCTGATAACATGATAAACTGGATTGGCAAATTTGTGGATGCCAGGAAGACTGGGGCCATAGTGGATAGTGAGGAAGGTTATCGCAGTTTACAGTGGGATCTGGACCAGCTGGAAAAATTGAGATGAAAAATGACAAGTGGAATTTAATACAGACAATTGAGAGGTGTTGCACTTTGGGAGGACAAACCAGGGTCGTGTGATTTATATTGATTTTCCAGGGCCCAGGAGGCTTACTGCTAACTTCAGAAATCTGCCCGACGCTGGCCCCCTAGGCCAGAGTCAACGTAGTAGTAGTAGTCAGATTTCTAGGGCAGCAGCGTGACTTTTCCAGAGGGTCAGAGTTGTTTGTGACAAAGTTAAACTTCTAACAAGTATTCCTTGCTCAGCTTGTTGTTGTAAATAAGAGTTGTCAGTTCTAAATGTAAATTGCAAGCAACAATCAGTTTGAAGATAAAAGCACAACTTTGCAAACAGCGTTACACAGCAGAGGCCACTCACCTATAACAGGGGGCTGGCTGCTAAGAGGTATGGATTGCAAAATAAAGTGACCACAATACTCACTGTAGTCACTGCATTTCTTACTGTAAGTCACAGTTACTTTCTCTATTATTATGTATTTTATTGTGTTGCTGCCGCAAAGGCAACAAATTTCATGAAATGCCGGTGATATTAAACCTGAATCTGATTTCTTGACTGCATTAGCCAAACACAAACATGGCCCCAGGTACGATCAGTCAAAGGTTGGGATATTTGTGTGCCCAGAGAGCCAGCCGTCACAACGTGTATTTTAGGTATTTGGGATCTAGAAGCTTTTAGACCATTTGTGCGAATTACTTTATCCCAACAAAGGTGTCTGTGAAACATCACATGCAAATAATGTCAACTAGTAGCAATGCAGTATAAATATTGGAACGCACTGGGGACTGTTAGAAATGACAAGGAGATTGACAGAAAGATGAGGAGACAGAAAGAAGAACTAGAATTCATTCCTCAGCTTTCGATTTCTTTAATAGATGTCTTGATTGTCTGCAACTCGTTGGCATGTTCTTTTAGTTCATAAGAATTGTTCCTGAGTTTGTAAATCCTTTGTAGTTCATAAATCATTTGAAATTTGGAAATCTTTTATACATCAGAAATCCTCTGTGAGTGTTAAATGTGTGTTAAGAACTACTGTATTTGTCCAAAAATAAACGTATGTTATTAAAAATAAAATTTAAGTTAAAGTTAAAACAGCTTTGTTCGCTGGATATATCTCCTCTTTAGGAGGGAGGGGGGACCCACCACTCAAGTGTGGATATTGGCAACTAGACCTCACCAAAGAGACTAGACAGGGAAGTAAGCTAGGCCTTGTAGAGTACATGGATCAGTATAACCTCCCTACAGTGAGAGTACTCATAGATATCTACTGGATATTGGATTAAAGTTAAAATCTTCCTTTGAGTTCAGGGCCCTGCAGGCAGACAATGCAGTACCATCACAGTAGGACATGCACAATGAATGGTAGGGCACTGAGGAGTGTGATAGATCTGGGAATACAAATCCATAATTCCTTGAATGTGGTGTCACAGGTAGATGGGGTCATAAAGGGAACTTTTGGTGCATTATCCTTCATAAATAAAAGCATTGTATGAGTCTCAGTCTCCGCCATCTCTATGCTGGCGATCATGAATTTGGTGCTGCACGGTTTGCATAATGCTATTATGGTACCTAGTGAACTGGGTTCAATACCACTGCTATCCGTAAGGAGTTTGTACGTTCTCCCCATGACCACCTGGCTTTTCACAACACACTCCTTTTTTCTCCCACATTCCAGAGACACGGGTTAGTAGGTTAATTGGTCACATGGTTGTAATTGTGCAGCACAGCCTTGGAAGGCTGGAAGGTTCTGTTATCGTGCTGTATCTGTAAATAAATAGACAACTATTGAGTACAGGAGTTGGGATGTTGGGATGTTGAAGTTGTACAGGACATTGGTGAGGCCAAATTTGAAGTATTTTGTGCCGTTCTGGTCACCTACTTACTGGAAAGATATCAATAAGATTAAAAGAATGCAGAGAAAATTTACAAGGACGTTTCTGAGGACTTGAGGGCCAGAGTTATAGGGAGTGGTTAAATAGCTGAGAATTTTATCCCTTGGAACATAGAAGATTGAGAGGAGATTTGACAGAGGGATACAAAATTATGAGGAGTGTCGATAAAGTAAATGCAAGCAGGCTTTTTCCACTGATGCAGGGTGAGTCTAGAACTAGAGGTCATAGGTTAAGGCTTAAAGATGAAATATTTTAAGGGAAGCCTAAAGGGGACCTTCTTCACACAGAGGGTTTTGCAAGTGCTGCCAGACAATGTTGTGACTCATAATGGCCCACTCTGGGATGATCAGGGAAGGACAATTAATGCCAGTATTCCTGTGATATCCGCAGCCAGTGAAAGAATAAGTAGGTAAATCCTTACTTTCACTTCAATTGTCTTTCCATCTCCTTCCATGGTAAGAGTGAATAGATCTCAGGTTGCAAAGGTCCCCTTTCATAGTTCACTCTGCAACAAGGTTTTTACATGTGACCCTTTGTCAAGAATAGCAAGAGGCTCTTTGCCTATGTGAGGAGCATCAGTGATCAAACTCGTCCTTTCTGAATCTGATACATGTATAACACTTGCATGGATTGGTGGATCTTGACAAGTAGGGTTATATTAGTATTACACTCCATACCTCAAGGGTCTCATGCCTAGGGGCCACACCATACAATTATGCCAGGGAAAGTCAGAACAAGTAGCATTAGTAAGTCTATCTACACCAGGACTCTGTGACTCCATTACTGGCTTTGTCAGCCTGCTGGCGGGGGGGGGGGGGGCGTGGAAACGGAGGTGGGAGCTCAGCAAGTCAGGAGCAGCATCTATAGAAATGAATAAACAGTCAACGCTTCGGGTTGAGATCCTTATTAAGGGGTGGAAAGGAAGGGGGAAGACACCAAAATAAAAATGTGGGGGGAGGGGAAGGAGGATAGTGAGAAGGTGCTAAGTGAAGCCATGTGGGTAAGAAAAATAAAGGCCTAGAGAAGAAGGAATCTGATGGGAGAGGAGAGTGGACCACAGGAGAAAGGGAAGGAGGAGAGGATCCAGGGGGTAATGTTAGACAGGTGAGAAGAGATAAGAAGCCACAGTGGGGAATAGAAGAAGAGGGGAGGGGAGGGGATTTTTTTTTACCAGAAGGAGAAATTGATACTCATGCCATCATTTGGAGGCTAACCAAACAGAATATAAGGTGTTGCTCCTCCACCCTGAAGGTGACTTTATCTTAGCACAAGGGGAGGCCATGGACCAACATGTCAGAACGGGAATGGGAATCAAAATTAAAGTGTTTGGTCACTGGGAAGTTCAACATTAGGCAGATGGAGAGGAGGTGCTCATCAAAGTGGCCCTCCAGTTTATGACGGGCCTCACCAATGTGGAGGAGGCTACATCTGGTGCACTGGACACAATAGATGACCCCAGCAGATTCACAGGTGAAGTGTTGCCTCACCTGGAAGGACTGTTTGGCACCTTGAATGGAGGTGAGGGAGGAAGTGTATGGACAGGTGTGGCATTTAGGCCACTTGCAGGGATAAGTGCTGGGAGGGAGGTTAGTGGGGAGGGATTTATCATCGAGGGATTTCTGCAGAAGGCAGGAGGGAAATGGGAAATAAAGGTACGGTGGGAGTTGCTGAGTATGGTGCATTAGATGTGGGTGCTCATGGAGAGGACGACAAGGACAAAAGGAACTCTACCACAGTGAGAAGATGGGGTGAGTGTGGATGTTTGGGAATTGGAGGAGATACGGGTGAGGGCAGCATCAATAGTGGAGGGAGCAAAACCCCATTCTTTGTAGAAGGAGGACATTTCCGATGTCCTGGAAAGAAAAGCCTCATCCTGGGAACAGAAGTGGCAGAGGTGAAGGAACTGAGAAAAGGGAATAGCATTTTTACAGGAAGTAGGGTGGGATGAGGTATAGTCAAGTGAACTGTGGGACATTTAATTGATTTATGTTTATTCTCAAAAGCCAGTGTTTCAGGGGGAAAAAAAATCAACACTACGAAGAAGGATTGCAGTGGCAGTGTATTATTACCTTAGCCACCTGGTGTGGTCAGATCACAGGGTGGTTTCATCGTGCCTGTCAGCACTCAGTAAGTGTCCTTCTGATGAAGTCAGAAACTGGCGGAATTCACTGCCACGCCTCCCCGGAGCCTGAACTTAAAAGAGTTTGCACAGATAGTCATCTAATCATTGTAACTTAATTTTAAAGGCAGCTGCTGAACACATGTAAATATACAATAAGTGGAAAGCAATGAATTCCAAATTCTGTAATGTCAAGCTAAATCATTACCTTACAATGATATGTTTCTTTTTCAATAAATACCCTGGAATTTGTGGACAGTTAAGGAACATAACTTTTGGAAGTTTTACAGGCGTTTAGATCACTAGTTCATTGCTGTGAAGAAAAAAAACATTATCAGAGTAATTTAATCTGACAGTGTTTTATCATGCACTTAAACCATCCGTCACAACAAATGACTGTAATGGGTTCAGTGAGATACAGAAGAAAGATTTGAGATTGCGTTATTGTTTGGCTATTCCATAAAAAATCCATTTGGTTTTTACATCGTATCATTGCCCTTATGGATAAATATAATGGCAGAAATGTTTTCCTTCCTGATTTTCCATTTGATAGTTATTTATAGTTCCTATCAAAATAGTCCAAGAAATTAAAGGCATAAGGGAGAGCAATTCCATGTGTTTTCATGAAATACAGGCATTGATACTTAATGTGTGATTTGGCAAGAAATCCTCCCATTTCTCCACTTACTACAGAAGTGTCATATGTCTCAGATATACACTTTCAGTCTCCAGCCATTCCCATATCAAGGACAGTGAGGAAAGAAAATCTGTAGGCGAGACAAAGGAAGAGAAAACGAGAGTTTGACAGAAGTGCAGTGATGGATTGTAACATAGCAAGACCAGTTATTCACTGGATTCAACAAAGTGGGACAGCCACTTTTGTAGTGGTCAAATCTGCAATTTTCTGTGGACTGTATCAACAGAAGGAAACTTAATAGGACTATTATAATTAGAATAAATTTTGTTATTTTGTTATGCAGCAAAGCAGGTAATCTATTAATAAATTTTGCATTTCTTCATCTGTGCATTCAGAAGGAAAACTGCAAGAAAATTGCTTCTGATAATAACTGAGGAGGAATATAACCATGCTTTTGATGCTGGGGGGTATTGTATACATTGAGACAATTGTAATAATAGTGGTTTTCCTTCTGTTTTCTAAGTACCAGTTCCTAGAATCGTCATCTAGAGTGTGGTCCACTGTGCTGATTAGTTGAAAAACAGATTTGTGCTGGTTGACATTTTATTTTCAAAATTAACAAAAATTATTTTTTTCAGTTTAGCTAAATGTCATGGAGGTCTGCTTTCTGTCAATTTCTAGAGCATTCATCTTGAATGCACAATTTAAAAAAGCAAGGAATGAGTAAGCTGAAAATAATGTGTTGTTAGATGGTGAATCTAAAGACCAATCACAGGCAGGAGCAACTTTAACAGAAATTCAGATTCGTTAACTCATAATCTGATGTAATGGATGTAAATATGATTTAGTCTAAAGCAGAATGGATGAATAAAAGTACAAACTAATTTCACACAATTTAACAAAAGACAAAGACTTGCATTTATATAGACTTTGAGTAACACCAATTTTTCATAGTTAATCTTGAGACCAGAGAATTTCATTCCATCCATGTGCAGTAAATGGCAGTATGCTCAGACTAATGAGCTACCCAGTTCCCTGTATATTATGATGTTTTTGTAACCCCCTCTTGTTAGTCAGGAATGTGTAATTCATTCTCTGTATGTGCATTTTTTATTTTCCATCTTTTTTTTGCTATTAATTAATTTTAATTTGACTGCTAAAACCTCATTTCTTTTCCATTAAAGAATGTTGGCTGGGCTGCTGGAATCTTCAGTTTGAAGCCATTTTATATTAATGTGGATAGTGTGCTTGTATGAAAAGGCATTTTCATTTAATGCCAGCCAATATAATCAAATGCTCGTTTATGTAGTTCTTGACCACACTGGCTGGCTAGAATATTACAACCTGCGTGGTATATCGAACAGTGTGCACTTTCATTAAGCTGAAGTGCCAGTGCAGGGGAAAAGCTTTTAGTGTTTTTCTTCTTTGGATAACCTATTTCATCTTGACAGCTTTCAAGAACTCAAATGTCAAAAGACACAATAAATAATCAAATCAGTGAGTCTGTCAGGAGTGAATGACATAGGCTAATTCCTGTCAGTTTGTGGAAAAAGACAGTGGAGAATACAGCCAGTACCCTTACCAACATACCACTGAGCAAATGGCTGTCCAAGTGAAGCAGTTGCAGAGGAGAAAACTGATGGTTATACTGTTTTATAAATGCACAAAACATAAAATCTACCAATAAGTCACAAATGTGCACTATGTTAAAATAGAACAGTTCAATCTATTTCTTCAACTAGAAGATAGGTAGTTGCCCAGAAATGTATCTGTATTTTGTATCTGAAATTCACTCTACAAACCTCAAGGGAATAAAGATTTTACGCTAATATACAGGACTCTTTCTTCAACCAATACAGATGAGACAATAAAAAAAAATTACTACCTCTGGGTTTTGAATTGGTTGGTGAACTAGAACAGGTGAGACTGCTAAGAACTGGAGACATGCTGGTAGCAATGCAGCAAGTTTCAAGATTAGTGTCATTCATAGTGCAGACAGGTAAAAGATAAGAAAAGAACAAGACATGAAGCAAAGTGATTAAAGTAAGTTAAGTTAAATTTCAATATTTCTAAATCTGTAAAGAACTAGAAGTGGAAGAGAGCTCAGGAGAAGTGTAGGTCACTAAAACCTCAAAACAAGCAAGGTAATATTGGGACACCGTGAATAAACAACTAATTAGTTCTATAAAAGACAGCATACATGAAATATTGAGGTACTGAAGATGAGGGGGATGATAAGGAATACAGAGAATGTAGGAGAGAAATTCACAAAAACTATGAGGAAGGTGATGTGAAATTACATAATTGAATCAGAGGCATATAAAAGCTCAAAGTACTGTAAATTTATTAACAAAGGTTAAAATAAATAATAGTATTTCTATATAAGGAGCAAAAGGAAACTTCAAGTAAGGACAGGGCCAATGGCTAGTGAGCCAGTGAAACGTAAAAGCTATTCACAGAAAAATATAAAGAATATTCATGATTTGCATTTAATGACTATTTCTTTAAGAGGTTAACAAAATATTTTTTTTGCTAGAGGCTAAACTTAAAATAAACATTAATGTTGTTGAGATAGGAAAGAAAGAAATAATTGGCAAAATAGTAAAATCAAGGATCCAATTTCACCTCCAGATGCTATCTTCGCACAGTCACTTGAAAGAAGAAAGCAGAGACAATGGTGTATTTTACTAAGCTGAGAAAGTGTAATGTCATCCAGGACTGCTGAACAATCAATGTTTTCATACACAGAATGGACAGAACAAAACCTGTGAATGATAAACCTGTCAGTTGAATGTCAATAATAGCAATGATAATAGTATCTGTACTTTATAGAATCACAGAAATGTAACAGTATAGACCTACCTCGTCCATGCTGATCTGTGGTGATCACATACACTTGCATTAGGATTATATCCCTCTTTTCCTTTCCAAGATGCCTTTTAACTGTTGTAAGAGTACTTCCCTCTGCCACCTTCTCTAGCAAATATTCATTACTTTCTCTATTAAAAAAAACTAACCCCTCAGATCCCCTTTCTCCCCTCTCACTTTTAAACCAATTGCCTCCGGTTTAGGACTCCCCTGCTCAATAAAAAAAAATGAAGGTCCTGACTGTATATCCTATCTATATAGGATATTTTTGTAAACTATTATGATGTCATTCCTCATTCCAGAGAATAAACCCAGAATTGTCCAATTTCTCCCTTCAACTGTTGCCCTGTGTTCCAAGCACATCCTAGTGAATCTCCTCTTCTCTGTCTCATCTCTGTTCCCCTACTTGTACCCCTCTCTGTCCCCTCCCTCTTCCCCCTCCCCCTCTCCCATCTGCATTAAATTAATTACTGAAGTACAGCTAAAGGAAGAAAATATAATAATGGAAATAACTAGTGTGGTTATCAAAATACTAAGCTATGATTAAATAATCTGACAGGATACTTAGGAAGGGAATAAAAAGAGTGAGGATTGTGATGTCCTTTAGATAGAATTTCAAAAAGGTTCCACATGAAAAATAAAGATTAGGAATCGCAGAGTGAAGGAGATAAATGAACTGCAAAATTGCCAATAATGTTGATTATGGGAAGCTGCATACTTTAATCTAATTCTACACTGCCACCACTAAAAATGATAGCAGAACCATCACCATCGATCACAAATCTAGAGACTCCAATCTGGAGGGATGATCCATGGGATTACTCACACTCACCCAGTTTCAATTGATGTTTCTGAATATGCAGCTATGAAAGTAAAATGGTATTAATTGTACATCCTTTTTTTCCTTCAAAGATGAGAAAGTAATAATGACGACAACTGTCCCCTGCACCAAGAGACTTCTGGAAAAGCTTCATCAAAACATCACATGGGCAAGAATGAAGATCAAGCCCAGCAAGGGCAGAAGCATCTCCATTGTCAAAGGTCAAGTCACGGATCAAAGATTTCATATTGACGGAACACTCGTCCCAACTGTTTCAGAAATGCCAGTGAAGAGCTTGGGCCGATGGTATGATGCTAAGCTCAAGGACACTGAGCAGTTTAAACAATTCAAAAAGGATGCCATCATGTACATAGCTCGCATCAACAAGACCTGGCTGCCAGGAAAACTCAAGCTGTGGTGCTTCCAGTTCGGCATACTCACAAGACTCACGTGGCCTTTAACAGTGTATGAAATCCCCATCAACAAGGTGGAAAAGCTCGAAAGAGTGATCAGCACACATGTGAAACAGTGGCTTGGACTTCCACAATGCTCAAGTCCTGTTGGACTGTACGGGAATGGCAAATTAGAATTACCAATTGCAAGTCTTGTGGAAGAATTCAAATGCACCAAAGCAAGGTTGGTCATGCCCCTCACTGAATCTGAAGATACTGTTATTTGAACAGTGGCCCCCGGTGTGGCAACGGGTAGGAAGTGGACCCCATCTGAGGCCATTCAGAGTGCTAAGTCTGCTCTTCGCTTCAGGGATGTGGTTGGCCAAGTCCAACTTGTGAGAGCCGGGCTCGGGCTCGTCCCAAAAGCTCCTCAATGGCACAAGGCAACACCAGTGCAGAAGAGACGGCTCGTGGTGGAGGAGTTGTGAAGACAGGAGGAGGCAGAGCAACATGCCAGGGCTGTCTCAATGGCCAAGCAGGGCCAATGGACTATTTGGGAGAGCTTGGAAAAGAGGAAACTCAGCTGGTGTGACATCTGGGAGATGGAGGGATCTTGGCTAAGTTTTGTCATCAGAGGCACTTATGACCTCCTGTCCACACCCCAGAACCTGAACCAGTGGTGGGGAGAAGACCCCGCTTGCTCTCTTTGTCAAGCACCTGGATCACTAAGGCACATTTTAACAGGATGCACCATGAGCCTCAACCAGGGGCATTATACTTGGCGGCATAACCAAGTTCTCAGACAGCTGGCATCAATCTTGGAACAGTGGCGAATCACCACAAATGCTCTCTCACAAAAATCAGCAAGAAATGTTCACATCACACGATTTGTACCAGCAGGCCAACATCCAGAGCACCACATAACATCAAAAGAGGTAAGCATTCTGCAGGTTGCTCGGGATTGGAAAATGGATGTGGACTTGGGAAAAAAGAGCTTGTGTTTCCCCCAGACATTGTGGCTACAACACTCCGGCCAGACATGGTCCTGTGGTCCACAACAGCCAAGTTGGCATATGTTGTGGAATTGACAGTACCATGGGAAGATGGTGTTGAAGAAGCTTATGAGAAGAAAAAGACCAAGTACTCTGAACTGGTAACTGAAGCTTCTCAGAACGGCTGGAAGACCAAGGTTTTCCCTGTAGAAGTGGGCTACACCTATGACCAGTCTATTGAAAAAGATGGGGGTTGGGGTTATTCACTCCAACAAGCAATCAAGTCCTTGTCAAATGCAGCAGAAGAAAGTAGTAATTGGATTTGGATTAAAAGGAAATACAACAACTGGGCTGCAAGATGAAGACAGGAGGGTATGGAACTGAGGGGGGTGTATCTGCGGTGCCAGGTAGCACCGGTGAGCCCTCTGGAGACATCGTGGGCTTATCAATTAAACGTCAAAGAAGGAGAGAGCCCACCTGACAACCCTGATGAGGTACCTACCCTCCTTGTCACCACTCCAAGCCCACTGCCAACATCGAGAGTGCCAACTTATCATAAGGATTGAAACATCGTCCTATTAGCTCTAAGAACATTAGTGAGCTGAATGAGTATTTATGACCATCCTAATGTCTTGTGATCTCCAGCACTCATTCTAACCTTGTACTTACTAATTTAATTGAATTTAAATTCCCTTGCTACTATTGGCAATTGCACTTGTGCCTGCATGAATGGTGTTAGCTCCCAGATACTAGTCTAATAATTCTGCCTTTCACCGCTGAGATAATAAATTTGTGAACTTACTACACTGCAGTAAGCTCAATTATTGTGAATGCAGACCAGCTTAGCATTTTCTAGCTTATATCCACAAGATACACACAAATACTTCAATGCAACCAATTGAGAGTTTTGGAATTTTGCTTTTTATTGTTACATGACACAAGACTATCTGCTTATATGCAGTCATTGCCTTTTCTACAAAAAAAGACAGGTAATTCCACTTATTTTAGTGGAGAAAATAGCTGACAGAAGAGTTGAACATACTTGAGGTGAAATTTCTCTACCTGGTCTTCCAAAAGGAAATTTTTCATGATACAAGTTTTCGTATTATGTTGATGGCAATGGAACTTACGTTCTTTCCTTGTCAAATGATGTAAATTTCCAGTAAATGTAAACATGGAGCTCTTCAAGCATATGGTTGTTGCCAAGAAAGCAAGTATGATCAGAATACCTAACTCATTTATAGATAATTGTTTCATTACAGCAGCAAGAAAAACAAAACATCTTTTTCATCTTCTATAATTCCAACATAACCCATTTAATTGAAAGTGTAAAGCTGTTTTCTTTTGACCAATGCCAAAATTGAAATCTGGATTGTGTTATTAACTTTTTAATCACAATCGTACTATCTTTTTATTTTGCAGTAATTTTAACCACATGGTGTCACTTTCCACATTACTAGATGGATGCTTTGGCATGCCCATAATCTGAAACAGCCACACACTGCCATCACAAGCTATCATCCTTGACTTTCCAGTAGTTCAGTTATATGAAACAATAAATTAAGTTATGTTTCCCTCTGCTCAGTGGGACTGAACTAATGCATAGATAGGAAATCAGATCTGAAGAACCAGGCTAATATCTTGGTTAAAATACACCACTGTTGTCGTACACAGACTTCATAAGAACTGTCGTAGACGAGTGTGTCCCCACAAAATGGTTCCTAAAAAGAAGTCCTGGATGAACCATGGGATCTGCAATCTTCTGAGGGCCAGATCAGTGGCATGCAAGACTGCCAACCAAGTTAAATACAAGAGGTCCAGGTATGATTTCCAGAAGCCATCTCATGTGGGAAGTGGCAATTCCAGACAAAACTTGAATCATGGAGGATGCTCAACAGCTGTGGCAGGGCTTGAATGCTATCACTTTCTACAAAGTGGAACCAAGCAACATAGGTGACAAGGATTTGTTCCCAGATTAGCTCAATGCCTTCTATGCTCGCTTTGATCATGAAAACATGGAGGCACCTTTATGGACTTCCACTGTCCCAGATGACCCTGTGATTACTGTCTCTGAGGCTGATATGAGAGTATCCTTCAGGAGGCTGAATTCACAGAAAGCACCTGGCCCAGACAGTGTACCTGGCCGAGTACTAATGACCTGCGCAGATCAACTGGCTGGAGTGTTCACTGGTTCACTGATATCGCATTGGCAGTCCATGGTACCCACCTACTTCAAGAAGGCTTCAATTATACTGGTACCTAAGAAGAACGTGGTAACCTACCTCAATGACTATCATCCAGTAGCACTTACATCCACTGTGATGAGGTATTTTGAGAGGTTGCCAACAAAAAACATATCAACTCCTGCCTGAGAAGTGACTTGGATCCACTCCAATTTGCCTACTGTCACAACAGGTCAACAGCAGATGCCATTTCATTGGCTCTTCACTCAATCCTGAAACATGTGGACAGCAGAGCTGCATACATCAGGATGCTCTTTATTGACTACAGCTCAGCAATCAATACTATCAGACCCTCACAACTAATCAATAAGTTTTAAGTCCTTGACCTCAATACCTCCTTGTGCAACAAGATCTTTGATTTCCTCACTTGCAGATCCCAGATTATTCAGATTGACAACAACATCTCCTCCACAACCTCCCTCAACACAGGTGCACCACAAGGCTTAGTCCCATACTCTACTCACTCTATACTTACGAATGTGAGACTAAGCACAGCTCCAATGCCATATTTAAGTTTTCTGATGACAATGCTATTGTTGGCTGAATCAAGTGTGATGATGAATCAGCATACGGGAGGGAGACTAAAAATCTAGCAGAGTAGTGCGACAAGAACAACTTCTCACTCAATGTCAGCAAGACCAAGGAGCTGATTATTGACTTCAGGAGGAGGGAACCAGAGGTCTATGAGCCAATCTTCATCAGGGTATCAGAAGCGGAGAAGGTCAGGAACTTTAAATTCCTCAGTGTTACCACTTTAGTATATCTGTCCAGGATCCAGAACCTAACTGTCATTACAAAGAAAGCATGGCAGTGCCTCTATTTTCTTAAATGTCTGTGAAGATTTGGCATGTCATCTAAAACTTTGACAAACTTCTATAGATGTGTGGTGGAGAGTATATTGACTGGTTGCATCATGGCCTGGTACAGGAACACCAATGCCCTTGTACGGAAAAGCCCACAAAAAGTAGTGGATATGGCCATGGATAAATATCTCCCCACCATTAAGCACATCTACACTGAGTACCTTTGCAGGGGAGCAGCATTCATCATCAAAACCCCCTCTGTCCAAGCCATGATATCTTCTCACTGCTGCCATCAGGAAGAATGCACGGGAGCCTCAGGACCCACACCCCCATGCAGGTTCAGAAAAGTTATTATCCCTCAACCATCACCCTCTTGAACCAGAGGGGATTACTTCACTCAACTTCACTCGTCCCATCACTAAACTTTCCGCTGAAATGGAGTCACTTTCAAGGACTCAGAGAGGCATAGAGAAATACGGCACAGAAACAGGCCCTTCAGCCCAGTGACCTGCACCAGGACCATAGTCCTCCATATCACTACTATCCAAACTTACCTTAAATGTTGAAATCAAGCTCGTATGCACCACTTATGCTGGCGGCTCATTCTACACACTTGTGACCCTCTGAGTGAAAATGCTTCTTCTCATTCCCCTTAAACTTCTCACTTTTCACACTTAGCCCATGACCTCTGGCTGTAGACCACACAACCTCAGTGGAAAAAGCCTTCTTGCATTTACTCTATCTATACCCTCATAATTGTGTTTACCTCTATCAAATCTCCTCTCAGCCTTCTATGTTCTGAAGAATACAGTCCTAACCAATTCAGTTCTTCCTTCTAACTCAGACCCTCCAAACCCAGAGCATCTTTGTAAATTTTCTCTTCACTCTTTCACCGTTGCTTACATCTTTCCTGTAGATAGGTAACCAAAACTGCACATAATACTCCAAATTAGGCCTTACCAACTTCTTATAGAACTTCAAAATACCATCCCATTTTCTGTACTCAATACATTGATTTATGAAGGCTAACGTGCCAAAAGCTTTCTTTAGAACCCTATCTACCTGTGACAGCACTTTCAGTGAATTATGTACCTGTATTCCCAGATCCCTTTGTTCAATCACACTCCTCATTTCCCTACTGTTCACTGTGTAAGACCTACCCTGATTGGTCCTACTGAAGTGCAAAACCTTGCACTTGTCTGCATTAAATTCCATTTGCCATTTTTAAGCCCATTTTTCCAGCTGATCCAGATCTCTCTGCAAGCCATGATTGCCTTCCTCACTGTCCACTACATCCCCAATCTTGGTGTCATTTACAAGTCTGCAGCTCCAGCTCCACAATATCATCCAGGTTATTAATATAGATGACAAACAGCAAAGGACTCAGCACTGATCTCTGTTACACACCACTAGTCACAGGCCTCCACTCAGAGAGGCAATCTTCTACTACCACTGTACGGGGTCTCTTCTTTGTATGTTAAATTTAAAATGGCTTCTTTGTTATGTTAATATTTTAAACTGCTGCGTATGTGGATTAAAATGGCTTCTCTGTTATGTTAAATGCTGAGAAAGTCTCTAGCTGGACATTTGCTTGGGCTAATACAGACAGCAGGGTGCTATCAGCCAATGGGTGCTCATGTTATTATTTCTTGGGGTGATAATGCTGTGTCATATGACTGGGGACGGGATTTTTGGGGCGAGTCGGAGGAGAGACGGGGAGAACGGTGGACGGGGTTTTGGCGGGGAGTTGGAGGAGAGACTGGGAGGACGACAGACATGCGAAAACGCTCCAGTTGATCACTCCAGGTGGTCCCGAGCTGCAAGTCGACGGGGTCCGGGTGGTCCCGAGCCGCGAGTCGGCGGGGTCCGGGTGGTCCCGAGCCGCGAGTTGACGGGGTCTGGGTGGTCCCAAGCCGGGAGTCAACGGGGTCCGAGTGGTCACCAGGAATTTCTTAGCTCCAACTTGCGCACGAAGAACTTGAACTTTGATAAGTCTGGCGCCTTTTTTTCTCCATTACTTCCTTTTCTGTATCAAATTTATATTAATTTCATAGACTTAGTAACATCTATAAAATGTACTTGGTAAAACGTACTGTGTGTGCTGGCTGAGGATTTATGTTTGGGATTGATTTGGGTGGCAGTGGTACAGCAACCGACTCCGTGGGAAGCGTTCAGGTCGGTGCTGGGTGGGATTTCCCCTAGATATATACGAGCCAATATAGCTGAGCGTTACACCACTTTCTGGCTTCTCACCCATATGACAAAAGTGTTTAAGGTGCCTATAGGCAGGCATATAGGTATGCAGAGAATGAAGGAAATGGACCAAAGAGATTAGCACTGGGCACAACACTGTAGACCAAGAAGTCCTGTTCTTGTGCTGAACTGTTCAGCATCATTAATTATTTTTGAGTTGATTTGGAAATCATTTGCAAGAAAGTGAGTTGCAGTCACCCGTGCTGAACTTTGGACTTGCCACAGTTTTGCAATTGTCATTTTATTATATTTGGAAGACTCCCAGCTAGTCTGTTGTGTGACTGGGACAAGGAGGACAAAGGCTGTGGGGCGAAGCCTCGTACTGACTCATGATCAAAGGAGAAAGGCGAGAAAGATTTTGAAGTCGAGCCACCAGGAATCTGTCAGGAACAGTGTTTCCTTTCTCACTCCATCAGAAGACTAATGCCTTCAGAGTCAATGGTGACAAGCATCACCCTCCAGTGGTCACACACTCCCATACCTCAACTCCTCTGCCTGCAAAAGTAATGGATTCCCCTACTCAAATGGTCTTTATTATTCAACAAAACTCTACCTGATCCTTTTCCTGAGGTAAACCTTAAGTTAACTTTATTGCACATATTGTTAAATCCACTTCGTATGCACAAATTGAATAAATTTTGCCCTGGATTTTTTTATTCTTCGGAGAGCACATGAGAATGAGAAGTAACCTCATAGAATTTTATATTATCAGGAGAAATGTGGATAAGGTGGACAAGTTGTAGCCTTTTTGCCAGGTTTGGAGAGTCCAAAACGGTGCAGGTACAAGATAACAGGGGAAACATTTAAAAGAGACCCCAGAGGTAACTTCTTTACACAGAGGGCAATGATTACCTGTTTTTGTGTGGGTGGGGAGGGGGTGTTGGGAGGGTTAATGATCATGTCACCGTTCTTTATTTGTGCAGGGGTTGGGTTTGCTGTTTCTCTTTGAACTTACTTCCATGGTTTTCTTTGTTTTGTGGCTAACTGGAGAAGAATCTCATATTAGTATATTCCATATATACTTTGATAATAAATGAACCTTTGGAATGAAGACCATAAGACCATAAGATATAGGAGCAGAATTAGGGCATTCGACCCATCGAGTCTGCTCTGCCATTTCATCATGGCTGATCTAATTTTCCTCTCAGCCCCAAACTCCTGCCTTCTCCCCGTAACCTTTCATGCCCTGACCAATCAAGAATCTATCAGCCTGCCTTAAATATAAAGACTTGTACTCCAGCTGCAAGAGGAAGTGATCAAAGTTCACAATTGCAATATTGGAGAGGCATTTGGACAGGAAAGAGCTCGGAGGGTTTTTATGGGCCCAAAGCTGGGACAAAAGTGGGGATGCTGTGGTCAGCTTGGTCCAGTTGGGCCGCAGGGCTTATTTTCATCATGTATGACACTCTGACTCTATGACATACTTAATAATTGAGCAATCGTGGCCCTGTGGAGTAGATGCCATAGATTGAAATCCGTTGGTTAAGCCCCATCCCTGAAACGGACAGCAAACCAGGAACATGTCTATTGTCTGGCTGCAAATGTAAAGCTGTCAAACCCTAAAAGTACCCCGACTTTCAAAATATTCAACAACATGCAAAAGCATTAAAAACTTTCAAAAACTTGCCAAAGAATTTTTTGCATATGAAGGAAATGCAAATCACTGTAGGCCAGAAAGAACTACAATCCACAAATTAGCAAATAGAGATGAGGCAAGGGCAATAGAAATAGAACAAAGCAAAAATCTTGCCGTGTGTTTGCAGGAATGGAGGCAATATTTTGTGAAATTGCTCTTTCACGCGCCAGGTCTGGCAAGAGCCAGGTCTGTTTGTTGACCTGGCTCTTGCTCCCGGATAACTTAACCAGCAAAGTTGGACGGAAGGAAATTCTGCTAATGATCTGAGACCATTCTCAGATAAGAAGCTATTTATTTTGTAAAATGGCAAATTTGCAGAAGAACCGGTCTATGATCTGATCAGCTGGGTCCAATGTTTGACTGACTTGCTTAAACTAGTTTAAACCAGTTTGAGTTGAACAGATCAAAAGACATTACCTAGGTCACGAGGCTGAAAGGAACTACTTGTCACCTTAGGCCACATCTAGTGAGAAAGAGAGACAGTTCAGTCAGATGACCTTTAGCCAATGAAATTGAAATATCACAGATTGATCTGATAAGGAAAAGAAAAAGACCAACGGATTTTGGGAGCACAAGCAGTGACAGTTCAATGGAGAACAACCATCGTGGATGCGGAGAACTCCATGTTAGTTATGTGGAGATCATATCAGAAGCTGACTCGTTTTCCTGGGTATTACCTTCTCTCTTCTTCAACTGTTCTGGGAGGGTCAGGGAAACCTAGTGGATGTGCACACAGGTAATTAGTTTTGTAAATTTATGTGTTTGCTAACTGAGCCGATGAAGGTAATTGTCCATAAATACAGATCCTCTCTCTGCCTAACTGATCAATATTACTGAGGGGCAATCCTCACTAAGAAAAATCTTTAATGTATTCAGATATACTGTACTCAATTTACCACAAGATACTCGGAGTGATTCCTCTTCTTAATTGGTGGACGATGACTGAGGCCTCAAAGCCCCAAGCTGTAGAGAGATGTAAAGCTTTTGGACTTTTTGGGAATCAAGGGATATAGTGAGCAGGCAGAAAAATTAGGTATTTATCCTGATTTTACTGAAACGATGAGCAGACTTAATGTGTGTCCAACTCCTGCTGTTTTTCTTGGGATGGTATTTGTAGATTGGCATACCACAATTCTCATGGTTTGGTAAAAGCCCTGTTGGCACGACCTGTCTCAGAATAGTTCAGCATTATCTCCTTCTGACAAATCCCACGCTGTGCTAGTCTGATTGGTGTCTAAGGAAGGGTATGGTCTTGGCCTCTTTTCCACAAAGACATTTCCTTAAGTTGTGGCATCTGAATCCCCTTTTGCTCTTTCAATAACATTCATTGTAAACTTTACCTAACAAATGTGAATGGCATGGTGGCAGAGTAGTTAGCATAATGCTGTTACAGCACTAGAGACACAGGTTCAATTCCCACCACTGAGTGTAAGGAGGTTGCACGTTCTCCCCATGACTGCATGGGTTTCCTCCAAGTGCTCTAGTCTCCTCCGACATTTCAAAGACGTGTGAGTAGTCGGTTAATTGGTCACCTGGGTGTAATTGGGCAGCACAGGCTCATTGGGCCAGAAAGGCCCGTTTTCATGCTGAATTGCTAAATAAATAAATATCAAACCATTTCATAAAATAAGTGCACAAGAATATATAAGAATTATCAATGTAAATTTTCATTTATATCAATCAAATAAATATGGTAATACAACAGAAACCTTTAATCTGGCAGCTCAATTGATCACTGTTACACTTTCATCAAGAACATTTACTGTGTCATCTCAGCCCCACACGCCAGTTAGTTTGATCATCTGGGTATACTTCTACTTCCAGCATATAGGCAGAGACGGAGGACTGCAGTACCAGTGAAAAGGACCACAGAGTCAAGGGAGGGGGAGGAGAGTTTATAAGAATGCTTTGAATCAGTGGACTGGACCGTATTCTTCGAATCTGAATGAATAAACCAACTTCACCAAGACCTGTGTGGATGAATGTGTGTCTTTGAGAAAATAGCAAACATCCCAAACCAGAAGAAGTCTTGGATGAACCAGGAGATTTGCAGACAAGAGGAAATCTGCAGATGCTGGATATCAAAGTAATACACACAAAATGCTGGAAGAACTCAGCAGGTCTGACAGCATCTACGGAGACCTTCAGCACCAAAGATCGGCTGTTCACTCTTTTCCATGGATGCTGCCTGGCCTGCTGAGTAACTCTAGCATTCTGCATGTATTAGAGGAGGTTTGCAGTCTGCTTGAGGGCCAGATCTGTGGTGTTCAAGACGTGCAATCCAGAACTCTAAAACAAATCTAGGTGGGACACATAATGTCATTATGGGTGTGAAAAGGCCATAATGTCGTTAAAGACACAATTGGATACATGCAACTGTTACAGGGTTTGCCTGCCAGCACTTCCTATGAGGCGAAACCTAACAGCTTCATTCTCCGATAAGCTCAATGACTTTTATGCACACATTGAAAGGGAGAATAACACTGTACCTGTGCGAATCCCCACAGCATCTGGCAAACCTGTGATCTCTGTCTCAGATACTGACATCAGAACGTCCTTCAAGATGGCAAACCCTCACCAGGTTTCAGGTCCCGGCAAGGCACTGGAAACCGACTGGCTGAAATGTTCAAGGGCATCTTCAATCTCTCACTGTTATGGTTGGAGGTTCCCAGCTGCTTTGAAAAGCCATCAATCATACCAATGCCCAAAAAAGTGCAGGGGTGAGCTACCTTAAAAACTATCGCTTAGTAGTACTCACATCTACTGTGCTGAAGTGCTTTAAGAGGTTGGTCATGACTAGAATTAACTCCTCCCCTGAGCAGGGATCTGGCCCTGCTGCAATTTGCCTAATACTACAACTGGTTGACAGCAGGTGCAATCTCATTGGCTTTCTACTCGGCTTTGGACAAAAGCAGCTCATAGGATGGGCTGCTCTTTATTGGTTATAGCTTGGCATTCAACAACATAATCTCCTCAGTGCTATTCAACGCTTCAAAACTTGGGCCTCCAGACCTCCCCCTGCAACTGGTAATGTCCTCATTGGGGGTTCAGAAATAACATCTCCTCCTCTCCAACAATCAACACAGAAGCACCTCAAGATGTGTGCTTAGCATACAGCTCTACTCTCTACATTCTAGACTCTATGACCAGGCACAGTTCAAACACCATTGATAAATTCACTGATGACACCGCTGTTGTGGGCAGAATCTCAATGAGGAAAAGTACAGGCATGAGATAGAATGACTGCTTGACTAGTATTACGAAAAATAATGCATTCAATATCAGCAAGACCAAGGAATTGATTGTGAACTTCGGGAAAGGGAAGTCAGGAGAACGTACATCAGTCATCACTTGGAGGTCAGCAGTGGAAAAGGTGAGCAGTTTCAAGATCCTATGCGTCAACACCTCAGAAGGTCCATCCTGAGCTGAACATATTGATGCAATCATGGAGAAGGCACATTAGCAGATATGCTTCATTTGAAGATTGAAGAGATTTAGCATGTCATCACAAACTCTAGCAAACCTCTACAGATGCACAGTGGAGAGCATGCTGACTAGCTGGTGTGAAGGCTCTAATCCACAGATCAAAAGAAGCTACAGTGGATTGTAAACTCAGCCAGCTTCATCACAGGCACATCCCTCCAAATCATCAAAAGGACACCTTCAAAAGGCAGGGCCTCAAGAAGATGGCATCCATCATTAAGGACCCACCCCTCCTTCTCATTGCTACCATCAGGGAGGAGGTACTGGAGCCTATAATAGTTAAATTAAATAAGCAGTGCAAAAACAGAAATTTAAAAAGAAGTGAGGTAGTTTTGATGGGTTCAAGGTCCATTCAGAAATCAGTTGGCAGAGACCATGAACACTACCTCTTTTGCACTATTTATGTCTTTATTTTTGAAACTTATAATAATTTTTATGATGTGCACTGTACTCTGTGACAAAACAATAAATTTCATGATGTTCTGTAGGTCAGTGATAATAAACCTGATTCTGATTGTGGCTAAGCTAGAAGTGAGCTTTGGACATTGTCAATCAGTTGAAATACAATTAATTTCATAGGGGTGAGTGGGGAGGTGATATTCCCCATGAGAGTGGGTGGCAAAGTAATGCACCAGTTAGTGCTACTAGTGCACATCTCCGGATCAATCAAGGCTTCAAGTGTGGAGTTTTGTGTATTTGTGGGTTTACTGTGATTGCTCTGCATTCCTCCCACACCCCAAAGATGTGCTGGTAGACAGCTTCGTCAAGAAAGAATTTGATAACATAGAGGAAGACTTAGCGGATATTATTACTCTGTTACATGAAGAGAAAGAAGTAGCTAAAATCTGGCACCAACATCTTCCCCCATGAATCATTCCAACCTGAAAATGAGTACTTTTCCATGTTTTGTTCCACTGAAATCATTCCTGTACATGAGAATGTTACTGTGAGTATCCACTTTGCCAAAGTTCTGTTGAAAAATTATTTCTCTGACAAACATGTTCTCAGAAAGGTGGCAATGCCTGTCCTGGGGCCAACTGCATCTTGTTTAAAATTTATTCCATTATATTCAATTATTTTATAATTTTTTTCCCAGATTTACCTCTCAATTGACAGCATTCTCAGAACTACTCTATGTGAGATATTTTGTTCTCAGTTAATAAGTTGCTCCTTTGAGACATTGGATATGATTTCTTAGAAGTGAACTTTCAAGTTGTGTTTTATTTTCATCAACTCACTGACCAGAATGATTATAAATCTAATACCGTGGTCTTCTCTAGGACGCCTCTTTCTGTTCCAGCATCATGTCCAAGTTACCTGAATAAAACCAAGAATTTGCCTTAGTTCCATTGTTTCAACATAGTGGACGTCAGAACTAAGGCAGATTTGCCCCAAATGTTAGAGCACATTTTAATATTTTATTTAGTCAAATTGCAAAAGACAATGAAAACTGATCAATCTTCTCACTATGAAATACCATAGGCAAGGTCATGAATAGAAACTTTATTCATTCCAACAGAGCATGGTTTATTTCAACATTCATATTGACATGACTTAATTGATGTCTTGCCAATTTGTTCTTTTATCCATTATCCATTTTATTACGTAAAGCACTGGGCTGGAATTGTTTTAGTTTTTCATGGGAGCCCCTATTGCTTGCACTCTCAGCATACTTTGCCTCTGTAGAAATGATCGTAGATATGGAATTGGATGTGGCTGGTGAAAGAAATCTTTCTGATTATGGTGAAGGGTATCACAAAGAAAACCCAGTATTAATTTCAGGGATTAACTGCACAACAGTCAGTTGCATATAAATATACAAGCTTCTATGCTGGTGATAATTGGCAAATCAGTATAAATTCAAGAAGAATGATGAAAAATGTTATCAGTATTCCTTTATGAGTTTGACATGTAAAGGACTTAACATCAGCAATTGCTTTGATAACAACCTTGGGCTCAGGTGGGGTCCTGGTTTTTGTTAGTAGGCGCTGTACTTGTTATGTTATAAGACTCATTGTATGTAATTCTAGGTAGCAATTTCCTCATGAGTTTAACCTCTGTTTTGTGTCCACTTTAAAAGATATGGAACATAACACTACTTTCAGTATTGCGAGGATTTTCTCTGAAAGGATTTTATTGTGCAGATTCATATGTTAGTGGTTGAAGAATATCTAAGTAATGTATCAAACAGAAATACTGGTAGATCATAGTTGTCCTGAATCCATTTGAAACAACAGACTAACTGGTAAACTGGCCTACCTGTTGTACACTCAGGAATTAATGGTCTAGGAGCAGTGGTTTTCCTTTCCTTCTATGAGGATTAAGTATAGGTTTCCTTCCCTGACTCAGAGAAGGTCATTTAGCTCTCTGAGCCTATTCTAATATCCCCATGTACAGTACTTTACTAGGAAAAACTTCCAAAGTCGATTCTCTATAGTAAGAAACATGGCAGATAATGCTCAGACACTTCAGTTCTACAAATATGATCTTGTGCAGACAATGTTTCCTCATGCTATTCAATCTCATCCATCTGTCCTAGAGACGAGAAGCCATGTTTGTTTAAAATCAGATTTTGAACACTGGTGAGATAGGACCCCCTCACAAATCATGATTTTTATGTGATTCATACAAAGGAGTTTTGCTGGAAAGTACTTCTTGTAGCATGAACTGAAGCTTACAGTGCATTCAACAAATCTCATTGTGTGCTCTTTCAGTCTGTTGCATTAACTTCTGAAGATATCTATACAAGACATGCTGTCGATTTGGATTTCCTTTGCTTTTAAATCCTAGCATTTATTCAAAGCTTCTCTTTGCATTCAAACTTTCCCTTCTGCTACGCGTAATGTCAGATATAAACATTCTTTCTTTAGTCTTAATGTTCATTCAGTCTTAGATCCAGTCACAATTTTCCCTTGAGGAACATGTTTGCTCTGAACCACATTATGGAGTTTTACTGATACTGATTTATCAAATTGCTATTTCTAATTCACATTTGTCATATCAATCAAGCAAAGTTGAAAATGACTTTTCAGGATATTTACTCTGAGTATATATTTTCCCTCTTTTGAAAGTATTTCTAACTAAATTATCATTAATTCCACAAACTGTTCTGTGATTGATGCTCCTTCCACCTACCTCCCGTACCTAAGAAGATGGCTCTGGGTGTATCTTCATGGTCTTCTGCTGCTGTAACCCATTCACTTCAAGGTTTGATGTGTTGTGCATTCAGAGATGCTCTTCTGCACACCACTGTTGTAACACATGATTTATTTGAGTTACTCTCCTCTTTCCGTCAGCTTGAACCAGTCTGGTCATTCTCCTCTGACCTCACTCATTAACAAGGTGTTTTTGCCCACAGAACTGCCATTCACTGGATGTTTTTTGTTTATAATACCATACTCTGTAAACTTTTGCGTGTGAAAAGCCCAGGAGATCATCAGTTTCTGATATACTCAAACCACCCTGTCTGGCACCAGCAGTCATTCCATGGTCATTTACTTGAAACGCATTCCTTAGACATTCTGATATTTGGTCTGAACGACAACTGAGCTTTGTGACCATGTCTGCATGCTTTTCAGATTAGCTGATTAGATATTTGTATTAACAAGCAGGTGTATCTAATAAAGTAACCACTGAGTGGAGGTCAAATGCAGACAATTGAGACAAGCATAGCACCTTAGTTGACACTGACATGTTGGGGTTATGTTCAAAGTACATACACTCTCTGTTGACATATACAAGCCTGGGATTCATTGTCTTGCAGACATACACAATAAATCCAGGAAACACAATAGGATCAGTGAAAGACCATACCCAACAGGATGAACAAACAACCAATAGGCAAAATACAACAAACTGCAAATACAAAAGAGAAAAATATAAATAAATAATAAGCAATAAATATTGAGAACGTAAGATGAAGAGTCCTTCAAAATGAATCCATAGGTTGTGGGAACTGTTCACTGTTGGGGTCAGTGACGTTATCCCCGGTTTAAGAGCCTAATGGTTGATGGGTAATAACTGTTCTTTCACCTGGCAGTGTGGGTCCTGATCCTCATGTACCTTTTTCCTAATGGCAGCAGTGAGAAGAGTGCATTGTCTGATAGTGGGGGCCCTTGATGATGGATGCTGCTTTCCTGTGACAGTGCTCCATGCAGATGTGCTCAGTGGTAGGGAGGGTTTTACCTGTGTTGGACTGGGCTGTATCCTCTACTTTTTGGAGGATTTTCCATTCAAGGGCATTGATGTTGCCACATGAGGCCATGATGCAACCAGCCAATATGCTCTCCACTGCGCATCTGGAGAAGGTTGTCAAAGTATTAGGAGTCATGCTGAATCTTCACAAACCTCTAAGGAAATAGAGGCCCTGCTGTGCTTTCTTTATAATTGGACTTACATGCTAGGCCCAGGACAGATCCGCTGAAATGATTACAACTCTGATCTCCTGATAGGGACTGGCTCATAGACAGCCGGTCCCCTCCTCCTGAAGTCAATAATGAGTTCTTTTGTTTTGCTGCCATTGGGTAAAAGCTTCAAAACCCTGTTCATTGCTTTATGCTTCTATGATTCTGACTATGACCCTCTATATCGTCTGTAAAATAATTAATACAAGCACTTTTAAACATTTGCAGACAACAACTTTTCAAATACCGTTCTTCAGGTAAATGGTCTCGATTTTTCTCTTCGTATTCACAATGAATAGCACACGTGACGTCAGGCGAGGGCTGCACACCATCGCAGATTTCAAAGTCAAACGTTGTGGTGCCGCCAACATCGTGGCCTCTCTCCCAGATGAGCTCAATCACTTTTATGCTCGGTTCGACGTCGCTAACTCTGAGCCTCCGAGGAAAGCCACCGCTACAACCTGCAACCTGGTCATCTCTGAGGCTGAGGTATGCAGATGTTTCTCATGTGTGGACAGTCACAAGGCTGCGGAACCGGACGGCATCCCAGAGCGAGTACTCAGGATGTGCGCAGCACAACTGGCAGGTGTGTTTACTGACATTTTTAATCTCTCCCTCTCCCAGTGTAGAGTGCCCTCCTGCTTCAAATTATCCACCATTGTCCCTGTACCAAAAAAGACCAAGGTAACATGCCTGAATGACTGGCATCCTGTCGCACTCACCTCAATAAAAAGCAAATGCTTTGACAGACTGGTCAAGGATTACACCTACAGCTTGCTACTACCCAGACTGGACCCTCTACAATTCGTCTTCTGACACAACGAATCGACAGACGATGCAATAGCCACTGCTCTACATATCGTCCTTACACATCTGGCGAAGACGGATGTTTATGTGAGAATGCTGTTCTCGGACTACAGTTCAGAATTCAACACCATAGTTCCATCCAGGCTTGACAAGAAGCTCAGAGACCTCGGACTTGACCTGTCTTCTGAAGCTGGATCCTGGACTTCCTGTCAGATCACCAGCAGGTGGTAAGAGTGGGCTCCCTCACCTCCACCCCTCTGACTCTCAATACAGGAGCCCCTCAGGGCAGCGTACTGAGTCCCCTCCTTTACCCCCTGTATACCCATGACTGTATCACCACCCACAGTTCCAATCTGCTAATTAAATTTGCCGATGACACTATATTGATTGGCCTTATCTCAAACAATAACGAGGTGGCCTACAGGAAAGAAATTAACTCTCTGACAGTGGTGTCAAGAAGACAACCTCTCCCTCAATGTCGCAAAAACAAAGGAACTGGTTATGGATTACAGGAGGAATGGAGACGGGCTAACCGCTATTGACAACAATGGATCTGGGGTTGAGAAGCTTCAAGTTCCTCGGCATCCACATCACTGAGGACCTCATGTGGTCTGTACACACCAGCTGTGTGGTGAAAAAGGCACAACAATGCCCTTTTCACCTCAGACGATTGAGGAAGTTTGGTATGGGCCCCCAAATCCTAAGAACTTTCTACAGCTGCATCACTGCCTGGTATGGGAACTGTACCTCCCTTAATCACAGGACTCTGCAGAGAATGGTGCGGACAGCCCAGTGCATCTGTAGTCATGAACTTCCCATGATTCAGGACATTTACAAAGACAAGTGTGTAAAAGGGGCCTGTAGGATTATTGGGGACCCGAGTCACCTCAACCACAATCTATTCCAGCTGCTACCATTTGAGAAACTGTACTGCAGCATAAAAGCCAGGACCAACAGGCTCCGGGACAGCTTTTTCCACCAGGCCATCAGACTGATTAACTCACGCTGATTTGAGTGTGTCCTATGTTACATTGACTGTTCTATTTATTATAAATGATTGTACATTACAATGATTGTACATTACACATTTAGACGGAGATGTAACATAAAGATTTTTACTCCTCATGTATGTGAAAGATGTAGAAAATAATGTCAATTCAGTTCATACCTTCTGCCTGTTTTCAGATTGCTTGAATAGAATGAGAAGGTAAACAACCAAGCTGCAGTAATCTGGATCTCTGTTATACAGAGGAAGGAATTTATTTTTCCGAATGTGTTGTAAATATTCAAAAGAGAAGCAGAAGTGGATGAGGTTGACTTTTCTAAATCCAAGAAGTATCATTCTGAAACAGCCACCTTGTGGCTATCCTTTCTCTCACAGTTGTGCAGGTCAGATAGCGCCATTAGTAGGTAAGCTCCACAGTCTATAAACTTATAACATAGCACAGCATTTCTGAGGCTGTGAGGTTTGTGTAGAGCTATGAGGTAGCAAGCAATGCACAGCTCATCTTTTCATTTCCAAACAACATAAACTGCTTCTCTCTCCAACCTGTTATTGATCTGCCGCCCAGTCTCATCAACTCCACCACAACCCTATCAGCAATAGCTCCATCTCAGAGGAAACCTTTGCGGCCTTATTGCCTGTTATAATTTGTGCCAAAATAACCTTTTCGACTAACTTGATTTAAACATTTCCTTTTAATTTAAATCTTATTGACAATTCTCAAAATACACTTATTCTGAAACTATAAGGGATAGCCAAAAATGTTAAAACTGTTTCTTTGAATTCAGATGTTATCTTACCAGATGAGTATTCCCAATATTTTCTTAATTATATAGATTTCTAGTATCAACAGAATTTTTTTAACATTACAAATTAAAACTGTAGTACCTTTTGCACTTTAAAACAACAGATAAACTATGCTCTCAAAAATATAATAGACACAAAATAATTGATTTTATTACAATATGAAATAATGAATTACAATAACAGCCCGCAAAGAATAAACAATATCGGACATTCAAATTTCCTCAATGCACGAGTCAAGCTAGAGAGCACTTGCTTTTACCAAGTGGTACTCAGTTTGATTGACAGCTAAACTGGCTAACTCCCAAACAGAGAAATCAGAGGGCAACATTCACAACACGCTGGAGGAACTCAGCAGGTTGGGCAGCATCCGTGGAAACAATCAGTCAAATCAGAGGGCAGACCAGAGGTCAAGTCTTTGATTTCCCGTTGAGCTAAGTCATGCTGATGTGCGGGCTGGAATAATCCAAGATGGCCTCCAACGTATCAGTTTCTTTAGTAAGTATTAACTCTTTTCAAGCAATTTCTTACCAGAAGATTGTGTGCAGGTAGGGCCAGGTATGCTTTGACATGTTCTAAATTTCTTTGCACTGTACTGCTGCTGCAAAGCATCAAATTTCATATCATATAAAACAATGCAAATAAACCTGATTCCAATTCAGAAACTAGAAATGTTATAAGTAGATATAAAATATTGTAATTGCTCTTCAGTTTAATGATATTTAAAAGGAAATTAGAACAACTTGGTGAACAAAGGACATCACTTTAGTAAAGAAAAGTAGGGGGAAAGCCCTTTTAGAGCATCAATTTTGATACTGACTATTAAGCACCTAATTTTATACTAATCCTACCCCACCCATTTTATTCTCCCCATATCCCCACTGATTCCTCCCAGATTCTACCAGCCACATACAGTACGTATGAGGGGCAACTTACAGCAGCCAATTAACCTATCAGCCTGTGAAATGGCAGGAAACCAGGGCCACTGGGGGAAAGCTCACACAGTCACAGAAAGAACACACTACAATGGCACACACACAAAATGTTGGAGGAAATCAGCAGGTCAGGCAGTATCAATGGAAATGAATAAACAGTCGATGTTTTGGGAAATGATTAATCATCAGGACTGGAAAGGAAGCAGGGAAATGCCAGAATAAAAAGGTGGGGGCAGTGGAGGATGGATAGCTAGAAGGTGATAGGGGAGGTCAGGTGGGTGGGAAAGGTAAAGGGCTGGAGATGAAGGAATCTGATAGGAGAGGAGAGTGGAAAGGGAAGGAGAAGAGGCACCAGGGGAGGTGATAGGCAGGCGAGAAGAGATAAGAGGCCAGAGTAGGGAATAGAAGAAGAGGGTATGGGGAGGGAAAATTGTTTTTACCAGAAGGAGAAATCAGTATTTAAGCCATCAGGTTAGAGGCTACCCAAACAGAATATACTGTGTTGCTCCTCAACCCTGAGGGTGGCCTCTTTGTGGCACAAGAGGAGGCTATCAACTGACATGTCGGAATGGTAATGGGAATCGGGATTAAAATTTCTGGCTGGGAATTTCTGCTTTTTTACTACAGTGGACATCTTTTTCTTCTAATCATGTTGTTTCTAGTAGAATTTTGTACAGTTTACGTTCAACTTTTTTTTCTCTTGTTGAACGCACAAGCTCCTCGCAGACATCCACCAAGGGTTGCCGGGGCAGCGAGGCAGCAGGAGCATTGGCTGCGCACTGTGTCACCTATCTTGAATATTTATAAACATACCTTCTGGAAGTTAAAGAGAAACAACCCTGGGGAGATAGGTGAATTAATAATATCCTCTTACATTTACCAGAAATTTCAAAATAATAACCATTGGTTCATTCTAAAATGTATCCGGCTAGGTTAGTAAAGTACAAAAAATAATTATAATCTGCAATTGTTGAGAAGTTTGATCCAATACAGCCCCATAATCTAAAACAACATATATACAGGAAGCAGTGGTGCTGCACATATGATAGGTTGCAGTCAGATTTCCAAAAGTGAACCAGAAGCAGCAGGTTACTCATTCTTAATTTTATTACAAGTAGGCAAGTGTTAACGATACCATTTTATTGTCTATATTATTATTGATTTTTCATCCCTTCTGAGATTATTCCAGTCTCATAAATGTCATTGATTAAATCAGTAAGTTTTTCAAATCCATAATCTTCAAGGGTGATAATTTGTTCTATCACTAATTCATCAGGACCTGCTGCTTTTCCTTTCTTCATCTTATTTATTGCATTATGAACTTCAGATTTTAAAATACTTGGATGTTCTTCTTAGTTTCTGTTTTTTCACCTTGATTGTCTTCAAGCAATTCCTGAATATACTCAGTCCATCAAAATCAAAATCAATGAAAAAAATCAGTATTTATCACTCTTCCTAAGAAACCTGGAGCAATAGAATGTGAATTACATAGGACCATAAGTTTAATGAGTCATATCACCAAGATACTTCGAAGAATTTTGATGACAAGAGCTAAAAGAAAGATACAAGCTGAAATAGGTAAAGAACAATGTGGTTTTGTGAAAGACAGAAGTACAAGAAATGCAATATTGATGTTAAGAATACTATCAGAACAAGCTATTCAAGTGCAAAAAGATTTGTTTGTTTTATCAACTGCACAAAAGCATTTGATAAAGTGAAGCATAATAAATTATTTAAAATATTACAGGAAACTCTAGATCTAGATTCGAAAGACCTCCGCCTAATCAGAAATCTGTACTAGGAACAAACTGCCGTTGTAAGAATAGATGGAAAAGTGAGTCAATTTATGAAAATCAAGAGAGGCGTTAGACAAGGATGTGCTTTCTCCCCGATTTGTTTAATGTGTACAGTGAAACAATATTATAAAAAATAGGAGACATCTTGGGAATCAAAGCTGGTGGTGAAAACATCAATAATTTCAGATAAGCGGATGACACTGTGTTAATTGCAAGTACGGAGGAAGAACTACAAAACTTAATTGATGTAGTTGTTGAAGAAAGTGCAAAAATGGGTCTATCTATCAATTGCAAAAAGAGAGAATGTATGGTGATATCCAAAATGAAGGAGAATCCTATCTGCAGGCTGAGAATAAACGGGGAAGACATAAAACAAGTACAGAACTTTTGCTACTTAGGAAGCTGGGTGACATCAGATGGCAGGTGCGACATGGACATCAAAAGACGAATAGGGATGGCAAAAGACACCTTTATGAGAATGAAGAGTATACTGACCAATACTAAACTAGGCATGACAACCGCTTAGAGTACTGAAATGTTACGTTTATCCAGTTATGTTACATGGCTCAGAATGTTGGACAATCTCTAATAACACGAGGAAACGAATTGAAGCAGCAAAGATCAAGTCAAAACACTTTCTGTTGTCATTTCGACCATAACTGTTGGTACAGTACACAGTAAAAATGAGACAACGTGTTTCAGGACCTTGGTGCTACATGAACAATACAAAAACTACACTGAACTACGTAAAAAAAAACACAAAACTACACTAGACTACAGACCTACCCATGACTGCATAAAGTGCATAAAACAGTACAGACATTACAATAAATAATAAACAAGACAATAGGCACAGTAGGAGGCAGTAGGTTGGTGTCAGTCCAGGCTCTGGGTATTGAGGAGTCTGATGGCTTGGGGGAAGAAATTGTTACATAGTCTGGTCGTGAGAGCCTGAATACTTCGGTGCCTTTTGCCAGATGGCAGGAGGGAGAAGAGTTTGTGTGATGGGTGCGTGGGGTCCTTCATAATGCTGTTACGGATGCAGCGTGTGGTGTAAATGTCTGTAATGGTGGGAAGAGAGACCCCGATGATCATCTCAGCTGACCTCACTATCCGCTGCAGGGTCTTGTGATCCGAGATGGTGCAATTTCCGAACCAGGAAATTGATGCAGCAGCTCAGGATGCTCTCAATACAACCTCTGTAGAATGTGGTGAGGATGGGGGGTGGGAGATGGACTTTTTTCAGCCTTCGCAGAAAGTACAGACACTGCTGGGCTTTCTTTGCAATGGAGCTGGTGTTGAGGGACTAGGTGAGATTCTCCACCAGATGAATACCAAGAAAGTTGGTGCTCTTAACAATCTCTACGGAGGAGTTTTTGATGTTCAGCGAAGAGTGATCGTTCCATGTCCTCCAGAAATCAACAACCATCTCTTTTGTTTTGTTCACATTCAGAGACAGGTTGTTGGCTCTGCACCAGTCCGTTAGCTGCTGCACCTCCTCTCTGTATGCTGACTCATTGTTCTTGCTGATGAGACCCACCAGAGTTGTATCATCAGCGAACTCCATGATGTGGTTTGAGCTGTGTGTTGCAGCACAATCGTGGGTCATCAGAGTGAACAGCAGTGGACTGAGCACACAGCCCTGGGGGGGCCCTGTGCTCAGTATGATGGTGTTGGAGATGCTGCTTCCAATCTGGACTGACGGAGGACTGATTGGTTTTTGAGGAGGATGCAAAGAATATCATGGACGAGATGAATATCTAATGAGGATGTCATGAACAGAGCAAGCACAAAAAGAGAAATAATGTATGAGATCATGAAAAGGCAACATAACTTCATTGGACATATGATTAGGAAAGAGGAGTTAGAATGCAAGGTTATTATGGGAAAGATTGAAGGGAAGAAAGCAAGAGGAAGGCAAAGATAAATGACGATGGAGACAGCAGCCAGAGAACTGGAAATGAATACCAATGAACTGATCCACTTGACGCAAAACAGGAGTGTGTGGGCCAAAAAGTTTGTGTGGGCAGTCAAAGCTCAAACTGGGCATGGAATCTGATAATAATGATGATGATACTGTTATTGAGTGGGATTTGCTGTTGTATGTAATCTTTCCTCCTTACAGAAAACGACATTTTGTCATTGTTTAATTTTAACTCAATATTTAAACTAAAAAAAATGCAGAAACATTCATTTAAGATTATTTTTGAAGGTAAATCCAAGTTTTCCCTTCTGTCATCTGCTCTGTATGGTTTTATGTGGAATGTTTTGAGAATATGAAAATCATGAGAACATCAGCAATAATAGTAACACATGAAAAATTTGGCTGAACAGTTATTTCCACATCTAAAATTGGAAACACAAAGAAAGATTGCTTATTGACATAGTTGACGTTTCAGGCCGAGACCCTTTGTCAGGACTAACTGAAGGAAGAGTGAGTAAGGGATTTGAAAGCTGGAGGGGGAGGGGGAGATCCAAAATGATAGGAGAAGACAGGAGGGGGAGGGATAGAGTCAAGAGCTGGACAGGTGATAGGCAAAAGGGGATACGAGAGGATCATGGGACAGGAGGTCCGGGAAGAAAGACAAGGTGGGGGGGGACCCAGAGGATGGGCAAGAGGTATATTCAGAGGGATAGAGGGAGAAAAAGGAGAGAGAGAAAGAATGTGTGCATAAAAGTAAGTAACAGATGGGGTACGAAGGGGAGGTGGGGCCTTAGCGGAAGTTAGAGAAGTCGATGTTCATGCCATCAGGTTGGAGGCTACCCAGATGGAATATAAGGTGTTGTTCCTCCAACCTGAGTGTGGCTTCATCTTTACAGTAGGGGAGGCCGTACATAGACATGTCAGAATGGGAATGGGGTGTGGAATTAAAATGTGTGGCCACTGGGAGATCCTACTTTCTCTGGCGGACAGAGCGTAGATGTTCAGCAAAGCGGTCTCCCAGTCTGCGTCGGGTCTCACCAATATATAAAAGGCCACATCGGGAGCACCGGACACAGTATATCACCCCAGTCGACTCACAGGTGAAGTGTTACCTCACCTGGAAGGACTGTTTGGGGCCCTGAATGGTGGTAAGGGAGGATGTGTAAGGGCATGTGTAGCACTTGTTCCGCTTACACGGATAAGCGCTAGGAGGGAGATCAGTGGGGAGGGATGGGGGGGACGAATGGACAAGGGAGTTGTGTAGGGAGCGATCCCTGCGGAATGCAGAGAGAGGGGGGGAGGGAAAGATGTGTTTAGTGGCGGGATCCCGCTGGAGGTGGCGGAAGTTACGGAGAATAATCTGTTGGACCCGGAGGCTGGTGGGGTGGTAGGTGAGGACCAGGGGAACCCTATTCCTAGTGGGGTGGCGGAAGGATGGAGTGAGAGCAGATGTACGTGAAATGGGGGAGATGCGTTTAAGAGCAGAGTTGATAGTGGAGGAAGGGAAGCCCCTTTCTTTAAAAAAGGAAAACATCTCCCTCGTCCTAGAATGAAAAGCCTCATCCTGAGAGCAGATGCGGCGGAGACAGAGGAATTGCGAGAAGGGGATGGCGTTTTTGCAAGAGACAGGGTGAGAAGAGGAATAGTCCAGATAGTTGTGAGAGTCAGTAGGCTTATAGTAGACATCAGTGGATAAGCTGTCTCCAGAGACAGAGACCCCGCCTCCCATTTGGCTCCTCCCATTTCCGATACCTCCCTCCCCTTTCTAGATCTTTCTGTCTCTGTTTCTGGAGACAGCTTATCCACTGATGTCTACTATAAGCCTACTGACTCTCACAGCTATCTGGACTATTCCTCGCAACTCCCTTGTCCATTCGTCCCCCATCCCTCCCCACTGATCTCCCTCCTGGCACTTATCCGTGTAAGCGGAACAAGTGCTACATATGCCCTTACACTTCCTCCCTTACCACCATTCAGGGCCCCAAACAGTCCTTCCTGGTGAGGCAACACTTCACCTGTGAGTCGACTGGGGTGATATACTGAGTCCGGTGCTCCCGATGTGGCCTTTTATATATTGGCGAGACCCGACGCAGACTGGGAGACCGCTTTGCTGAACATCTACGCTCTGTCCGCCAGAGAAAGCAGGATCTCCCAGTGGCCACATCCCATTCTCATTCTGACATGTCTATCCATGGCCTCCTCTACTGTAAAGATGAAGCCACACTCAGGTTGGAGGAACAACACCTTATATTCCATCTGGGTAGCCTCCAACCTGATGGCATGAACATCGACTTCTCTAACTTCCGCTAAGGCCCCACCTCCCCCTCGTACCCCATCTGTTACTTACTTTTATGCACACATTCTTTCTCTCACTCTCCTTTTTCTCCCTCTGTCCCTCTGAATGTACCTCTTGCCCATCCTCTGGGTCCCCCCCCCTTGTCTTTCTTCCCGGACCTCCTGTCCCATGATCCTCTCGTATCCCCTTTTGCCTATCACCTGTCCAGCTCTTGACTCTATCCCTCCCCCTCCTGTCTTCTCCTATCATTTTGGATCTCCCCCTCCCCCTCCAACTTTCAAATCCCTTACTCACTCTTCCTTCAGTTAGTCCTGACGAAGGGTCTCGGCCTGAAACGTCGACTGCACCTCTTCCTACAGATGCTGCCTGGCCTGCTGCGTTCACCAGCAACTTTGATGTGTGTTGCTTGAATTTCCAGCATCTGCAGAATTCCTGTTGTTTGGTTATTGACATTCATGCTTTTCCTTGCTTCCTCATCTGAAATATAATTTTGAAGCGAAGATTTTGTCTGACTCATCAAAATTTGCTGCATTTCTACTTGGTCAATTTTCCATCTAAAAGAAGACAGATAAATTACATTAAAAAAAATGCTATTGCAAAAAAATATAAAAAGGGTCATTATTAAGTGTAAGCATTTCAACCTCCTGAAGGCTGATCTGTTTGTTTATTGGCCTAATTAACATTGGAAAAAATAACAGAATGCAAGATTTAAAGCTTGGAGTTACACAAATTCTCATTGTACTCTTTCAGTTCCTTTACCAATCCTGAATTGACACAGATATGCTTCCAAATGATTGCTACACCTTTGACAGAAGATACACATTTACAACTTTTTTTCTGACAGTTTTTGCGGGTCCATTAAAATTTTGGCGAGCATTTGGAAGAAACCACAGTGCCATAAAAGAGCAGACTAATTCAATGTTTGTGACTGATTATACAACACACTAGAGGAGAGAAATACAAAACAACAGACAGAAGAGGAAGAAGATATTCTGCATGAATTGGTAATGGAGTTGCAGAAATGACTTGGAAGATTATCTGAGACAATGCAGGTACAGGAACATGGTGAACTCACTCAGATTGCCATGGTCATTGAGATCTTTTAGTGAGGAGAAATGAAGCTCTCTGTGATAATTAGCAATGAAACTGAAAAGCAGAGTTACTTAAATAGATAAACTATTCTCTTTGAATTCTAACGCAAACAACAGGAATTCTGCAGATGCTGGAAATTCAAGCAACACACATCAAAGTTGCTGGTGAACGCAGCAGGCCAGGCAGCATCTATAGGAAGAGGTGCAGTCGACGTTTCAGGCCAAGACCCTTCGTCAGGACGAAGGGTCTCGGCCTGAAACGTCGACTGCGCCTCTTCCTATAGATGCTGCCTGGCCTGCTGCGTTCACCAGCAACTTTGATGTGTGTTGCTCTTTGAATTCTGCTACTTTGTCATTCATAGATATAATAGCACATGATACACTTAGTGAGGCAGGGTTGGGTCATTTTAGGTGACTCAAAGAAGCAAAAATATTGGGGCGAAAAAAAATAAAAAGAAAATGAAATCATCTCCTCAGATTTGGAAGAGAGATTGGAAAATATAAGAGAGAAAGTTGGAAAGGTAAGTGTCTGAAAGTGCTTCAAGTTGGTTTCCAATCAAAAGCAAAACATGAAAACAATATGACTGGAGTGGGAAATGACCAGAATTAAAGTATGAAGCAACTACATGAACGTTATGGAAACAGAATGTTTATGAAGAAAAGGAAAATAATTGGCCAGTATATTTCCCATTTTGAATGTTTAGACTGTGCTTTCATGTTTCTGATGTTGATGAGAATAATAATAATGAATGTGGGACTGTCACTTGTGTTTTGTGCCAGGGAGCTGGAAGAGCTTTCATAATAAGTTGCACGATTGAGCAATGTTATTTACTACCAACAGTCACAAGTGCCAAGTTGTCCATTGGCTTCCATCATATTCTTCAGTGCAATTTGCTCAGAGTTGGCCAGTTTACATAAAAGAGAGAGGAAATTTCAAGCACAAATAATGATCAATGTAAATTCTGTTTCCATTAGTTTCAGAATCAAGTTTAACATCACCAGCATATGTTATGAAATTTGTTGTTATGTTTCAGCAGTACATTGTGAAACATTATAATTAAAAACTGTAATTTACAGTAAATATATATATATATATATAATTTAAAAAGTTAAATGTAGTGAGGTAGTGTTCATTGGCTCAATGTTCATTAGAAGAAGCTATTACTGAATCATTGAGTGTGTGCCTTCAGGCTCCTGCACCTCCTCCCTGATGGTAGCAATGAGAAGAGCGTATATCCTGAGTGATGGGGGTCCTTAATGATGGATGCTACCTTTTTGAGGCATCGCTCCTTGAAGATGCCCTGGATGCTGGGGAGGCTGCTGCCCATGATAGAGCTGAGTGAGTTCACAACTTTCTTCAGCTTATTTTGATCCCATATCGGACGGTGATGTAGCCAGTTAGAATGCTCTCCACCTTACACCTGTAGAAATTTGTGAGTATCTTAGCTGACATATTAAACCTCCTCAAACTCCTAATGAAATATAGCCATTGTCATGCCTTCTTTGTAACAGCATCAATATACTTGAACTGAGGATAGTTCCTCAGAGATGTTGACATCCAGGAAGCTGAAACTGCTTACCCTTTCCACTACTGATCCCTCAATGAGGACTGGTATCTTATGCTTTCTGAAGTCCACAATCAATTCTTTGATCTTACTGACATTGAGTGCAAAATTGTTGCTGGAACATCACTCAACCAGATGCTCACCATATGAAATTCATCCAATAATAGTTGTATCATCAGCAGATTTATAAGCTGCAATTGAGCTGTACCTAGCTGTACAGTTATGGGTGTAGAGAGGGTAGAGCAGTGGACGAAGCACACATCCCTGAGGGACACCAGTGTTGATTATCAGTGGGGTGAAGACGTTACTTCCAATCCGCACAGATTGTGGTCTTCTAGTGAGGAAGGTGAGGATCCAGTTGTAGGTGAGGTACAGAGACCGTGGCTTTGGAGCCCTTTGATCTGAACTGTTGGAATGATTGTGTTGAACACTGAGCTGTACTCACTAAGCAGCAGCCTGTGCCAATGAGATCACATCCACTGTAGACCTATTGTGGAGATAGGCAAACTGCAGTGTGTCACAGTTGATTCTATCTTTAACCGACCTTTCAAAGCACCTCATCATCATAAGTGTAACTGCTACCGGATGATAGTCACTAAGGCAACGCACCCTGTTCTCCTTGGGCACTGATTGTTGTCCTTTTGAAGCAGGTGGGAACTTTCAACTGCTACAATGAGAGATTGAAAATGTCTTTGAACACTCCCACCATTTGGTTGGCACAGGGCTTCAGAGCCCTACCAAGTACTCCATCGCGGCCTTTGCGAGGGTTCACCCTCTTGAAAGACGTTCTGTCATCGGCCTCTGGGACAGAACTCACAGGGTGATGGGATGCTGCAGGGATCCTCAGTTTTATTTCCCTTTCAAACTGTGCATAAGAGGCGTTGAGCTCATCTAGGAGTGAAGCATCACAGACATTCGCGATGTAAGTTTTCCCTTTGTAGAAAGTACTGGCCTGCAAACCCTGCCAGAGCCGATGTGCATCCGATTCTGCCTCTAACCTCAATCGGAAGTGTACTGTCTTTAAAACGGAATCCTGGCAGCTCAATGTGCTCGGGTAGCCAGTCAATTTACCACCTTGGCGAGATTTTGTTAAATGCACTGATCTGTATTCTGTGTTCTGTATTGAAACATTTCTGGAAATCTAGTTTTTCTATAATTTCTCAAGTTTTAAAGATTAACTTACTACAACTTAATAAATTGACAGTTCTGTTTGGTATAATCCCTCAATATATTCATGCTATTTCTCTATCAGGCAACATGTAATTGCATTTGTTACATTATTGGCCGTAAGGACTATTTTGTTGAAATGGAAAGATGCTTCTGCTCCTACTTTGATACAATGGTTCTCTCAGGTGATGCTATGTCTTAGTTTGGAGAAATCAGAAGTCGAACTTTTGATCCTCGATTTGATTTCGAGAAAAAATGTGGGGTTCATTTGCCCACTACTATCACCTGATTTGAGTTAATTAATATGGTTTCCTTCGGATTTTTGTTTAAATAGATTTGAGTTGGTGGATTGATGTTTTTCTTTTATGGAAGCTTATATAACGTATAGCTCCGGGGTTGTGCTCCCAATGGTTGTTTCTTGGTTTTTTTTTAGTTAGTAGGGTTTTTTTCTCTTAGTTAGTAGGGGTTCTTTTTTTATTTTCCAAAAAGTATTCTTAACACTTTATTTTTTCTTATTATTATTGACATATTGCTTAGCTTTGTTAATCAGTTATTTGCTAATTTACTTCTTCATTGTATATATTGACATATTGTCTTGATTACATTAATGTATTTTTTGTTGATCTTTAATAATAATTAATAAACAAGATTTAAAAAATGAAATGCACTGATCTGCAGGTTTTCAAGGAGGCTCAAGGTTTTAAGCATTTGATTTAGAATGATTGTAATAGACACCTTCCCAAAGATTTTAATACCAAAAAGGTATTTAATAAGTTATTGGTTTATATACAACCTTGCAGCTAGCAAATGATGCCATATAGCTATTAAATGGTCAGGTTATTTATAATTATTTTCCATTTCAACTAAAAATTGTTGTTTTTCTTATCAAATCCTATTTTAGTGCTATAAATAAAACACAATTATGTTACTATTCTCAAGAATATTAAAAACCAGAAAAAAAGACAGTTACATTCATTTAAAAAATTATATCACTTTATTGGGCTGATGATTTTTTGTTCACATTTTATATGTGATTCTATATTGATACTTGAACAAATTATTCAATTCTGAAAACTGGTACAATTTGGAGCTGGATTACTGAACGTGAAGTAGGTTCTCTTCCTCCAGGTACATGGTTGTAGAAAACAAGTGATTTTCTTCTGCTCAAGGAGAAATATCCAGGAACTTTGCTAAAAGCTTCTGGTCCTTTATGATTAGATTACTCAGGCAACAGGTTCGTATTTTACCTCAGTAACAACATTGCAGAAAATAAACTGAGTAACTAAAGGACAAAAGAGAGAGAGAGAGATTTGGAAGAGAAAGCTAAATTCAAAAATGTAAGAGAACAAAGGAACTCACTAAGAAGGTAGGTCACATCAGCTGCACATAATTGGGCAGATAGAAAGCTAACCAATACTTTGTTCCAAGAAGCTGTCTCACTCCTGAGGTGAAATACTGGTCAGGTAAGGGGTCAGGAAAGTGGCAATGAGTGAAAAATGTGCAGGGATCCAGTAAGTATCCAAGAAGGACACTTGACTCTCCACTTAATCAAAAGCTATGAAGATTTACAATGAGACTTCAAAGAGGACAATCGTTTGCTACAGCTGTGTGCTAGAGGGGACCATTTAAGGAAATTCAATCGTGATAGGTAACAGTATAATCAGGGGATAGTTGATAGAGCATAAATCTAGGGTTAAAGACAAATGGAGGCCTAGGGAAGAGGGGAAAGTTGAAGTTGTTATGTTCCATATGATAGCTAATGACACCGATAGAGTAAATGGTGACTGGTTTACTATTGGCACATGTACCAAGGTACAGTGAAACTGTGATGAGAGGCCTAAGCGAGTATGGTAAGGACCCAAGTACTGGAGTATCAGAGACTAGACTTGAGTCATGATTTTGAGATTAAGATGAGAGCAGGATATTTAGTAGATGTTAGATGAGAATCCAAATCAGACAGAAATCCAAAAATGCAATCACAGGCTGAACTAAAGTTGAGCTGATGATTGAATACCGAACCTACATTCAGGTGCTCTTTAAATATAAAAATCCTGGTGCCAAAACTTGACCCCCAATTAACAGAGTGCTCCTGAGTCTCTAATGGAGTTGCACCAGCTATCTATACTCTGGAGAATCGGAGCATCTAAACCCTGGAAAATGGCGCGGTCGGGTGCTTACCATAACAGAACATTTTGTCTTGTATTACATCCACAAAGATCATTCTCATAACCACAGTGCATTGAGATAGTACAAGGGAAAATAATAACAGAATGCACTATAAAGTGTTTTAGTTATAGGGAAAGTACAGTATGGCAGACAACAAAATGCAAGTCCATAACAAGGTAGATTATAAGGTTAAGAAACCATCTTATTGTTCTACAAAACCATTCCATAGTATTATAAAAGTAGGATAGAAGATGCCCTTGAACCTGGTGATATTTGCTCCTAAGCTTATTCATTTCCTCCCTGATGGGAGGGGAGGGAAGAGAGGATGTTAGAGTTAAGTTTGCATGGAATTATAGTATTGAAGGCAGAGCTATAGCCAATAGACAATAGGTTCTACTGTATGTGTCTTTAAAGTCCAGTTACTCCAGAAATGAATGTATGGGGGTGACATCAGCTGTAGACTTGTTCTAGCAGTAGGCAGACTGCAGTGGGCTGATGTTGTCCAGGAAGTTGGAGTTGATGCATGCAATGACAAGCCTGTGCAAGCAGTATCAGCAAGAAGTGTCTATGTTATAAGGCAGAACCACAAAGTTGCTAATCTTTCAATTACTAATTGAACCATAAGAAAAGTTGATGACAGAATGTAATGCATGGTTCAAAGATGAGCGTGACTAAAATGGGTTTCAATCAATGGAGCACTGTCACTGGGGAAAGAAGGTTGTTCCATTAGCTTGAACCTCACTTGAATGGGTCTGGGAGCAGTGTCCTAGCAAACTAAGTAACTATCGTAAATAATTTACAGTAAATAGTGGGGAGGATAAATTTTAGTAAGTTAAATTTTAGTTAGTAAAGGACAGGGTGATTATGCAAGGTGGCAAAATGGAAAATTAGCTTTGTGACTTGTACATCAAAACATATAATGAAATGCATCATTTGAATCAAACCAGTGAGAATTGTGCTATGGGAAGCCCATAAGTATCACCACGCCTCTGGTGCCTGTTATAGTGTGAACAAAAACACCAAAGAGACTTTGGTAGCTGGTAGATATGAAATAGTCTCTTATTCAACAAAATGAGACACAGCAGGCATCATATTGAGACCCTTTTGAAAGAAGAGGCCTGTTCAACCCATATATTGCATGACATTTAATATGTTAAAGTTCAAAGGATAATTCATTATTTATAATGTATCTACAATGCTTCCTTTGAATTACATATAACTTTCACACCTCTTTCTTTGCACCCACACTCCAGACACCTGAAATTAATGCTAATCAACATTGTCTGGTCTTTCAATTAACTGAAGCTCACAGCTCTAGGAATGTATTATCCAGAGCTGCATTTTAAATTTAACCTACAGTCCATATTCAGGTCTAAAGATCAGTTGCTGAAGTTAATATTTTGCTATATAACTGAACTCCAGAATACTCTCTGACAGTGCCAACAAAGCATGCTGACAACTTACTAACTCAAATGGTCTATCATTGGCATGTAGGAGGAAACCAGAGCACCCAGAGGAAACCTACACAGTTACAGGGACAACATACAAAATCTTTACCAGACAGTGGCGGGAGTTGAACCCTGATTAGAGATTGCTGGTGCTGTAAAGTGATTGTTCTCACCACTACTCTACCCTACCACTCTACTTGATACCCTGGTGCCCTGCATGGTATGGTATACAAATAGCAATGACAAAACAGAGAATAATAACCAGAGAGTGTCAAGAAGGAACAGGGTCAGACAGAAGAAGATGCATCCAATTAGAGTCAGAGCAGGGAATAATGGCAAAAAGATGAGATTGAGGGTACTTTATCTGCATGTGTGTGCCATTCATAACAAGAAATATGAATTGGATATGATCAAATGAGAAACATAGTTATAAATGACAAGGTAGGAAATTAAGTAGTACAGAATACTTTTAGAAGGGATGGACAAAATGGAAGATGAAAGCACTGATAACACAGCATAGGGAAAAGCAATGACCAAAAAGGGAAGCTGAGAGTAGAATCCGTGCTTGCAGCCAAGAAACAACAAGGAACATAAATGTTGGTAGGCTGGTGTTAAGATGCCCAAAACATTGGTTGGTGATAAAAGACATAATATAAATCAGAAATTTAGAGTTTTGCATAACAAGGATAATGAAATAATCATGGGACCTTCACATACAGGTTCGACAAACAAGATTAGCATTAATGGTGTGGAGAAAACCAGTAACCAATTGGTTACAAGAACTGTGCAACTTCATGAAGTTGTGATTTCTTTATGGTATCGTGAGGAATCAGTGAAATGTGAAAATGGGTTAATTAATTATCTCAAAGTTAAGGAACCTTCAGAGTATGGTAGAATTTTATATCAGGATAAGAAGTGATTTTCTTCATTCTGAAATCCAGTTACCAATCTAAACAAAGCAATCTCTGAAAGCAGAAATTATCTGACTGTTGTTGTTTGGGAAAGAACATTACAAGGTAAGGCAGCAGACAGCAATGTTTAATATTTAAAGAATACATAGATTACAACTACATGACCCCTTCAGGCACAAATTCCCAACAGAAAGAGTTGACATTTATAGATGACGAGGAGTCATAGAGTCCTGGACCACTACAGCACGGAAACAAACCTTTCAGCCCATGTAGTCCATGCCAAAATATTATTCTCCCTCGTCCCATCACCTGCTCCTGGATCATAGCCTGTCATAACCCTTGCAATCATGCACTTACCCAAATTTCCCTTAAATGTTGAAATGGAACCCTCTTCCACTGACAGCTCATTCCACATTCTTCCCACCTTCTGAGTGAAGAAGTTCCTCTGAAATATTTCACCTTTTACCATTAACCTATAGCCTCTACTAGTTTTCCTCAGTGGAGAAAGCCTACCATACCCCTCATAATTTTGAATACTTCTAATTATAATTTCAAATTGCAGAAAAAGGCTTAAAATATATTGTACCTAAGAAAGAAACCTGTGCAAAAGAAAAAAAAAACTGAGTATTGGAAAACATTCAGCATACAGCAAATAATGATATAGGAATTGATAAGAAGTGGAAAACAATATATGAGACTAATTCAGTGAGAAATAAAAAAATAAATATAATTCAGTGAGACTAAAAGTTTCTATAATATGTAGAAATTAAAAGATTAGCAAATGCTAATGTTGATTTGAGAGAGAGAGAGAGAGAGATACATTGTGAATGAAAACAAAATGAAGAAAAACTGAATCAGTATTTAGATTATGAGACTATTCTTTCCCCTGGAAGAAGGCACAGAAAATTTACCAGAGACAATAGAAAACAAGGGGAGCACAGTGAGTAAAGACCTTAAAGAATCTGGCATTAGATAAAAACAGTATTGTTTTTTAGCCACATTAATTTCTCCAATAAATGCTCAGGCCGTGATGGCCTACATCCCATAGTTTGCTATGTAAATGGCCTTCGCGATAATGGATGCAAGATTGATATCTTACAATATCCTAGTTTTTAGAATGTTTCTTACAAATTGAAAAGTAACAAATGTAGCGTACTTTTATTGTAAAGGAGGCAGAAATACATTGTATAACTATAGACCAGTTCGTCTGACATCACCAGTATGGAAGTTGCTGAAGTCATATTAAGTAAGCCACAGCATTTGGAAAATATTTACAGAATTATTGGAATCAGCATGGATTTATGAAAGGATATCATGCTTGACAAATTTGAAAGAATTTTTATTGAAGTTGTAATCAGCAGAATAGATAAATAGGAGCCAGTTGATGTAGTGTATTTGGATTTCCAGAAGGGCTTTGCTAAGATGCCAGTGAAGAATTTGAAATATAAGACTAAAGGCCAGGGGATTGGAAGTTATATACCCACATGTACTGAATATTGGTTAACATAGCAAAAACAGAACTGGAATAAATGGATCAAAAAGGAAGTGCGTGAGACTGCAGCTACTGGAATCTGGAGTGAAGAAATGGATTAGAAAGTTGTGATTAGTGAGTGCTGGAGATTTCTATGCTGGACTTCCCACTGTTCATAACATACATCAATGATTTGAATGGGGATATCAAGTGTAATACATCTAGGTTTGCTGATAATATAGAGTGGGTAGCAGTTTAGGTTGTGCTATGCATGCAAAGAGACTTTAGGGATAGAGGGAAGCTAAGTGAACAAGCAAGGACATGGCAGATGGAATATAATGTGGAAATGTGTGAGATCATCCACTGTAAAATAGCAAATATATGTATTTCAAATGTTGAGATTGAAAGGTATTAGTGTTTAGAGAACATGGATGTCATTGTACAAAAAGCATTGAAAATAATTTGCAGATGCAGCAAGAATTAGGAAACCATCTTGGCCTTTATCACAATTGCATTTGAGTACAAAAGTAAAGACATCTGCAGTTGTATAAGTACTGGTGAGGCTATACCTGAATGTTCTGTGCAGGTGTGGTCCCATTACCTGAGGAAGTATACACCCAGAACAGAGAAAGCACACTGAAAACTTGCTGGGTACATTTCTGTGGAGGGCAGTTATGGTGAGGGATTAAGCAGAGTTGTGGAGTTTGGAAGATGAGATGATCTCACTAAAATGATATTTGTGATTTCACAGGTTAGATGAGAGATGACGTTTAGCACCGGGATGGAGTGTCAATGTCTTAAAATAAAGGATTCACCATTCAGGAGCAAGAGACAAAAAATCTATTGACAAAGAGATTAGGGATTGTCCAAAAGGGGCTATGGAGGAACAATCACTTCATAGCACACTCCAGACAGAGAATAATAGGTTTTGGGTATTAAGGGAATCTAAGGATGCAAGTTTGATGGAGTAAAGTCCTCAGATATAAAATCAATCACGATTTTACCAAATGGCAGAATGTATGCAAGGGCTAAATGGCATAATCCTGTTTTCATTTATGTTCTTTCAGTTTCAATTTGACAGATATATGTTTTTCCACTTTTGTTGTGTGTTTCTTTGCTTTCAGTTTGGTTCTTTTGAGCTTTGGTCATCAGTGATTTGGTGGAACATTAGTAAATCATTCAGGCCATTGAGCCTCTGTCTAAACTCCACTGACATGTTCCAAACTGTATTGATCATTGTCTCTGCCAATGATGGAATAAAAAAGGAACAGATGCAAAAAGACCAGAGTCTGGAGCAGAATGTGCTTTGAGAATATGGGGCAGGTGGGCTGCAAAAATGTGGTACTTTCTCCACCTATAGAACATATAGTGAAACAATTGATCACTAACATCATGTGCCAAAGACTTAGGACTCCCCATGGAAACTTATCCCAACAAGTACCATCACAGGCATGTGGTGAATTCAGTACATGTTGCTTCTAATTACGAAAAGTCCAAAGGATTTTTTATATTTTTCTATAGAGAGGTATATTATTTGTATTTGTCATTATTTAGTAATGTACCTTGAAGAATGTATAAACTTAATCAAAACTTTTTGAAACCAGGTTGCTTTTGATTTTTTTTTCTTTCATGGAGATATCTCAACATCATACTTTGAATTTTTAAGTGTGAAAGCCAAACAAAATAATTGTCAAATTCCTGTTCGTGCTTATATTTCTGTTATTTATATTTTTAGGAATCTGTCTAGTTCTTGTGTCTAAGGCTGGTCAAATGTTCACTATTCAGTTAAAAAGCAATTTGTAAATCTGTATTCTTAGAATTCACGGTGGACTCTATTGATTTGATTTCTTTCAGATGTAAACTTCAATAGACAGTAGGTAAGAGTGCCAATAAACCTTGAATGATATTAACAAAAGGAACGCATAAGAGAAACGAGTTAAGTTAAATGGGAATAGTGTCAGGAGTTGAAGGGATACATCCAAATACCCAGAGGGAAATAAAAGAATGATATTGGAAGCTGCAGAAATTGTATTTCCAGTTTCTAGTGAAAATGAATCTTTGCCAGAAGACTGTTGAATGTTTAATGTTATACACATTGTCGTGAAAGACAGCTCAGTTGGTTAGACAATAACAAAGAAAAACATATTTTAGGACCCCTGACTTAAAGAAATACTGTTCTATGTGCAGATTAAAAATAATACAAGCCCCCAACATACTCAGTAAAAAATGCTTGCCCTTGACAAGCTTAACGTAGTTTTTTTAAGGATGGTGAATTTGCTGTATCTGGTGCAAATGGACTTTCAGGAAGCTGAAAGTCTGGAGACTGCTGAAAAATGCTAGGAACTATTGAAATTGTGCAAAAGTGGGCTAAATACAAATCAGAAAAAGATAAAATGGATTAAAAATTAAGGGCGGTTCCTCAGAGTGCATGGAAAGGGGATGAAGCATCTCATGGTTCTGATGAGGAGCGCAGCTGTTCACCATAGTGAGTTGAACGTATATCCAAAGGAAATCCATGTCAATAATTTCAGCAAATACAAAAACATAAGGGATTAACTTTGAGCACAGTGGGAATATGCAAATGGATGTTGATAAGAAAGCAGATTACGGCAGATGGGATCCATTGCCAGGTGCAGAAGAAGGACAAATGTGTTAACAAGGGCACAGTAACCTGCCAGGCAAATACTGGCCGTATATGTAAACTGTAAGTGATAATTGCAAGTTGTGGAGTAATATCTACACAATTTTCACTGATACTTTGCAGTTCACATCTGTATACTTCCAGCTATTAGCCAAGAAATTTAATTAGTGGAGACTGTCTTAGGGGAGTGAGTATCCACAGAACAGTGTGTGAGACCACTGACAATTCTCATATCTTATCCTCCACACATCTCATCCCACTCCCCCTCATTTCATTTGTCCTTTGGATTCATAAGCTGGAGATGTCACTAGGAGGTACTGCTTCCTTGCTGTGACCCTCTCAGATGGACGACAACAGCAACCTGACCTGACAAAGCAGCGCAGCAGTGAGAATGGAGGCATCTGGCTTCACTCAATTTACAGCTGGAGACATCAGCTCACATGTGTATTGGGTACATAGATCAGATGTGAATCACTGAACGTATGAAATGTAACCAGGTCAGAAGAGAAGGTCAGTGCAACTGCCAGTTCCCTGGAGGTGGAAAATTTTGTTTTAATCATCCTTAAAAATCTAAGCGTGATTGACAAGACCAACATTAGCGGCCCAGAGGAGGAAGTGGTGAGCAGTCTTAGAGATACACAGCATGGAAGCAGGCATTTCAGTCAATTTCCTTAAAGATCAAAATGCACGTATAAGCTTATCCCATTTACGGTATTTGGCCCATGTTCCTCTAATCCTTCCTATCCATGTACCTGTCTGAGTTAGCTTTTAAATATTGTTATTGGACCTGCCTTAACCATTTCCTCCAGCAGCAGCTCTTACCAAGTTCATTCTATCCACTGTGTGAAGAAGTTATCCATTGGGTCTCCTTTAAACCTTTCCTTTCTCACTTTAAACTATGCCCTCTAGATTTTTTGTTAATTCCTTTTCCCTGGGAAAAGACTGTGCAGTGATTTTCTTTTAATGCTGTAATGCTATTCTCCTTGAAATGCAGCAGTCCGTCTGGTAAAGATCCTCCCAGGGTGATGCCAGACAAGGAGTTCCAGCATTTAGGCCCAGTGCCAAAGAAAGAATAGTAATATGTTTCCAGGTCAGAACCATGTGTGCCGTGTAGGGCAATCCCATAGGTGGTGGTGTTTCCACATGCCTACTCATTGATTCCCTTCTGGTGCTAAGGCTGGTGTACTGGGGGTTTTTGTTGGAGTAGCCTGACAAATGCAGGAAGGTTCAAGGTACTTGATGGTGTACCCAACAAGTCAGCCTCTTCGTCTTTTGCTGTGCTGCATTCATCCAGGCAAGTGAAGAGCATTTGACTATACACCTAACTTGTGCCTTGTGGAAAGGTGGAAAGGCTTTAGGGGTGTCCGGAAGTTTGTTGTTGAGAACTGAAATTACTGTCAGAGCTAAGGCTTTGAGTCAAAATGATCTTGGAATGAAAATCAAATTGGACAGATGTTTGAAGAAGAGGAATGTAAAGGGATAAAGGAATGGGGTGGCATATTCAATTCTTTCGACTACTCATGAATTGGATAACCACCAAAGTAACCTACTTGGGCCATACTGTCTTCTTCAGCCTAATTCCAGAAAAATGTGAAACACCATCAGCTCCTTTTGAAATCTGTTGGTGAACTAAATCACTTCTTAAAAGTTGATTTGAAAAAGACATTATGGTCATTAGCATATATTATTACTACTACAATTTATTAACATCATTGATCACCTTGTAATTGAGGTTCTTAGATCTTGAATGTCCCAGGAAAAACTTCTTGGATCTTCAACTTGTTTTTCGTCGTCTGTGGCTGTTAACTTGATATTATACTCCATAAAAGCTTTGTTAAAGTTTAGCATCAGCAGGGTGGGCAATAAAACATACTTGAGGGCATCCTTTTCCAACAAATGTCATCCAAAACTCCCAAAATATTTTAACATTCCTCATATTTTAATATTACAGTTATACACTGAGAAAAAAAACATTTGTGGTTATTGAGGGGATATTATTCCATTCTGGAATTCAGTACAGTCAACATTTCCATTGGTGTGGAATAAAAATTCCTCTTCCTCCTGTTCATTATCCATTTTGAATAGTTGCCCTTTGATGACCGAGCCAGTTATTCAGGCGTTTTTTTACAATATTTCACAAGTTTCCATGAAAGCATTTATTAGTTTCCTCTTCATTTGAGAACTCACAGTGGTATTTTTGTTTGCCATTATTTTAATAAACTATCGATGCTATTAAAGTGAGACCGTTAATCTTAAAATGTATCGGGGAGCTTCTAAATCAACACATGACTTTGATGCAACTGGATAGTGTCTCCAGAATCAACTCAGTAAAGTAAAAATTCTAACTGAAAAATTTAAAAGTAATCTATTTTTCTGATCAGTAGTCATTTGTTCCAACTAGTGAGGGAGGTAGCTTGCCTTTAACTGTATGATCATCTTCATAGATAGACATAGAACACAAGAGATTCTGCAGATTCTGTCCTGATGAAGCACTTTGGCCCAAAACATTGGCTCGTTTTTCTTCTCCAAAGATGCCGCCTGCCTTACTGAATTCCTCCAGCATATTATGTATAGAGTAAAGAACATTACAGCACAGTACAGGTCATTTGGCCCACAATGTTGTACTAATCTTGTAGTGGCAGCAGCAAACGACTTCAAGGCAGATGGTCATGAGTTTGAATCCGACTGGGTCCCAACCTGGGCAGCAGCAGTATCTGCGTGGAAGGAAGGACTGGCAATCTAGCTTGTATCTTGCCATGAAAACCCTATGGATAAATACAGTATCTACAGGGTCGCCATGAGTTAACAATGATTCAATGGCACTTAACAGTAGCAACAAGATCATTCTAATCCTTCCTGCCTTCATAATCCTCCCTGCCTTCATAATCCTCCATTTTTCCATCATTTAAGTGTTTCCGAAATGCCCCTAGTGTCATGTACCCCGTGACAGGGATAAAGAAACCAGCAGAAATAGAACGCAAACAACAGGAATTCTGCAGATGCTGGAAATTCAAGCAACATACATCAAAGTTGCTGGTGAACGCAGCAGGCCAGGCAGCATCTATAGGAAGAGGCGCAGTCGACGTTTCAGGCCGAGACCCTTCGTCAGGACTAACTGAAGGAAGAGTGAGTAAGGGATTTGAAAGCTGGAGGGGGAGGGGGAGATGCAAAATGATAGGAGAAGACAGGAGGGGGAGGGATGGAGCCAAGAGCTGGACAGGTGATAGGCAGAAGGGGATACGAGAGGATCATGGGACAGGAGGTCCGGGAAGAAAGACGGGGGGGGGGTGACCCAGAGGATGGGCAAGAGGTATATTCAGAGGGACAGAGGGAGAAAAAGGAGAGTGAGAGAAAGAATGTGTGCATTAAAAAGAGTAACAGATGGGGTACGAGGGGGAGGTGGGGCCTAGCGGAAGTTAGAGAAGTCAATGTTCATGCCATCAGGTTGGAGGCTACCCAGACGGAATATAAGGTGTTGTTCCTCCAACCTGAGTGTGGCTTCATCTTTACAGTAGAGGAGGCCGTGGATAGACATGTCAGAATGGGAATGGGATGTGGAATTAAAATGTGTGGCCACTGGGAGATCCTGCTTTCTCTGGCGGACATAGCGTAGATGTTCAGCAAAGCGGTCTCCCAGTCTGCGTCGGGTCTCACCAATATATAAAAGGCCACATCGGGAGCAAGTGCTACACATGCCCTTACACTTCCTCCCTTACCACCATTCAGGGCCCCAAACAGTCCTTCCAGGTGAGGCATCACTTCACCTGTGAGTCGACTGGAGTGATATACTGCGTCCGGTGCTCCCGATGTGGCCTTTTATATATTGGTGAGACCCGACGCAGACTGGGAGACCGCTTTGCTGAACATCTACGCTCTGTCCGCCAGAGAAAGCAGGATCTCCCAGTGGCCACACATTTTAATTCCACATCCCATTCCCATTCTGACATGTTTATCCACGGCCTCCTCTACTGTAAAGATGAAGCCACACTCAGGTTGGAGGAACAACACCTTATATTCCGTCTGGGTAGCCTCCAACCTGATGGCATGAACATTGACTTCTCTAACTTCCGCTAGGCCCCACCTCCCCCTCGTACCCCATCTGTTACTCTTTTTAATGCACACATTCTTTCTCTCACTCTCCTTTTTCTCCCTCTGTCCCTCTGAATATACCTCTTGCCCATCCTCTGGGTCACCCCCCCCCCGTCTTTCTTCCCGGACCTCCTGTCCCATGATCCTCTCGTATCCCCTTCTGCCTATCACCTGTCCAGCTCTCGGCTCTATCCCTCCCCCTCCTGTCTTCTCCTATCATTTTGCATCTCCCCCTCCCCCTCCAGCTTTCAAATCCCTTACTCACTCTTCCTTCAGTTAGTCCTGAGGAAGGGTCTCGGCCTGAAACATCGACTGCGCCTCTTCCTATAGATGCTGCCTGGCCTGCTGCGTTCACCAGCAACTTTGATGTATGTTGTCAGCAGAAATAGAAACTACTTTGGAGTCTCGTATTGCTATAAACTACTAATATTTATTAGTAACTACGCAATACAGTAATATCAATGTAAATAAATCGCACAGGTTAGCAATGATTATATATAAAAGTAAGTGTGGAATATATATGTATGAAAACCAAACTTCTTTAAGTCTATGGGTAAAAAGATACAGTCTTACGATGTTGAGTAAAGTTCAGTTCAGTTCGTGGTATTTAGTTGAATAGCGATGGAGAGAGAGAGAGAGAGAGAGTGAGTTGAGTCTTCAGGTGAGCTGATGCCGTCGATCTTCTCGTCGTCCTCCAAAATCCTTTACAAGTCACCGACTGTGACTTTAACCAAGGGGACCGGTTTTCCTGTGGTGGAGCTATCACCCTGGCAAGGGTGGACACATAGACAACTCCCCACCAGTCAACCCCTTCTCCTACATTGGAATAGCAATTCGGATCAATCCACCTGATTGATCCTCCAAAACCCACTTTTCTGCTGGCACAATAATGCTCATTCAGTGTCCAGATCATGTATCCGAGGTCTGTATCATCTGACCTCCTACTTATCTCACCAGGCTGAGCATCACCTGTCATTCAGAGTCCCTCCTTCCTTTGTCTGTAAAGAAGTGCACAAGCAGGCAACAAGTCCTTGAAAGTAACATCAACAATCTGCCTTTGGTCACCATAGCAACTTTCAAGCTGCTCGGTGCTGTCTCCAACTCCAAACTCAGTAAAAATCCAAAGTTACTTCCAATGCCTTAAAGTGACAGTCCAACCGTTAATCTTCGTCTCTCTCTCTCTCTCTCTTTTCAAAAGCAACATATCAGTGGTAAATAACTGTCTCTCTCTCCTTTTCAAACAAACCATCCATGATAAATGTCTCTCTCTGTCTCTCTTCAAACAGTTAATAGGGGCACTCCTGGATCCCTTCACACTAGTGTATCAGCCTCCACCACAACCCCTGCACTCACCACTCTCTGTGTAAAAGAACTTACCTCTGACATTTCCCTGTACCTTCCTGCAATCAGCTTAAAATTATGTCCCCTGGTATCAACCAGCTCAACCTGGAGAAAAAGCCTCTGACTATCTATTTGATCTATGTCTATATTCTCTTATATGCCTCTATCAAGTCACCCTCTCATCCCTTTTTCGTTTACATAATGTAGTTGATTTGAAAATATGAATAGATTTGCAGAGAATGGAATTATTTGCTTGTGTGGGACTTAGAAAACATTGTAATCCTTTGTACGAGAAGGAGCAGGAAAACACCAGCAGCTTGTTCAATGATAAACTGTTGTTGTGATAAGAATAAATAAATTTTACCTAATAAATAATTCAGATATGCTTCTTCTATGAAACTATTGAATATTGAAATGTCTAGTTAGAGTGGACATGGAGGGGATGTTTCCTCTAGTGTGGGAGTCTGGGACCAGAGGACACAGCCTCAGAATAGAAGGATGTCACTTTAGAATGCAGATGATGAATTTCTTTAGCCGACGGGTGGTGAATCTGTGGAATTCTTTGTGACAGATAGCTGCAGAGGCCACGTTACTGGGTATATTTAAAGCAGAGGTTTATAGGTTCTAGATTGGTAAGGGCGTCAAAGGTTAAGGGGAGAAGGCAGCAGAATGAGTTTGAGAGGGATAATAGATCAGCCATAATGGAATGGCGGAGCAGACGTGATTTGCCGATTGGCCTAACTCCGCTCCGATGTCTTATGGTCTTCTTCGAAAAATTATATAATCCAGTGGGAAAGGAGAAGTCCATTTAGACCATTCTTGACTGTACTGCCTTAATACAGACTATCAAAATTAATCTCATTTTCTATTGTTGTAGATTAGGGCATTGCAATTACTTAATAAATATGATGGCAATTTCTGCATGTACTTTCTTCCCCACCACCATTCATGTAACAGAAAAAGTGTTTTCACCAATCTTAATTTAGATTTGAGTCCTGACGAAGGGTCTCGGCCCAAAACATCAACTGTGTTTCTTTCTATGGATGCTGTCTGGCCTGCTATGTTCCACCAGCATTTTGTGTGTCTTGCTTGAATTTCCAGCATCTGCAGATATCCTCATGTTTGCGTTAGTTTAGATTTAAGTTCATTGGTTATTGTCCCCTCGGTTAAGGGAATGATATTTGTTGTTCTCCTTTTGGCCCAGTTATCATTTCATATATCATTACAAAGTACCCATCTTAGTCCCTACTGTCCTTGAAAAAAGTTAAATACTCCCTGCATAGTCTTTCCTTATTATTCAGTCTTGCAGATGTCCTTGTGAATCTCCTCAAACTATCAGCATATTTTCCATTAACTATCCACCATTGTGGCCAGACTATCTCAATTTCATTTACTCAATTTAACTCCCTCACCTTTTGATCTACAGTACAACATTAGCTTTCTTCCAGCCCCTCAGAACTATGTCTTCTACCAGAGAGGATTGTAAAACTATGCCCAGATTCTCCCTTTCTTCCCTTTCTAGCCTGGGTTACATTTTAGTTCACCTGTTTTCAAAGTTGTGTTTGCCCTGAGTTCTCATTATCACAGAGTTTTGATGCTGACTTCCTCCCAAGTAGCTGCTTCAAGTTCATTTCTGTTAATTTATCATTCAACTCATAAAGTTGATCTTGCGTTAATTGCAAAATTTTACATCTGGCCTGTCTATGTTTTCCATAACTATGCTAGTTAATTGTAGTTAATACCATAAATATACACCCCATTGATACACAGATGAGTTCTATACTACCATGCCTTTCCAACAGGTTACGTACTGCCTCATCTGTAATTTCAAACTTACACCATTCCACCCATACCTTCAGTTCATCTGTTTTATTCACGAGATCCCTTGCTTTGAAGTATTCTCCATTAAGCAATGCACACCTTCATTGTTATTGGTTTGTGGCAATAACAATGTGTTCTTGATTCAAAAACTAAATATATCAAGATTAGTTACTTGGCAATAATTAGTGGCTTCCATAAAACTGTCATTTTCTACTTACAGAAATAACTGCTGTTGAAGTCTGTAAAATCCAGATATTCTAGTTGGTAGTCCGCAGCAATATCATTGTTGTAGTTAATGCTGTTTATTTCAGTAAAAGGAGCAGCCAACAGATTAGAGCTATACTTCTGGGCATTACAGTCAGGTCATACTGAAAAAGTTAGTAGTTAGGGTGACCATTTAGAAACATAGAAACATAGAAAACCTACAGCACAATGCAGGCCCTTCAGCCTACAATGCTGTGCCGAACATGAACCGACTTTAGAAATTACCTCAGGTTAACTTAGCCCTCTATTTTTCTAAGCTCCATATACCTATCCAAGAGTCTCTTAAAAGACACTATCATATCTGCCTCCACCACCATCATCGGTGGCCCACTCCATGCACTCACCACTCTCTGCATAAAAAACTTACCCTTGACATCTCCTCTGTACCTACTTCCAATCACCTTAAAACTGTGCCCCCTCGTGTTAGCCATTTCAGCCCTGGGAAAAAGCCTCTGACTATCCACACAATCAATGCCTCTCATCATCTTATACACCTCTGTCAGGTCACCTCTCATTCTCTGCTGCTCCAAGGAGAAAAGGCCGAGTTCGCTCAACCTATTCTCATAAGGCATGCTCCCCAATCCGGGCAACATCCTTGTAAATCTCCTCTGCACCCTTTCTGTAGTTTCCACATCCTTCCTGTTATGAGGTGATCAGAAATGAGCACAGTACTCCAAGTGGGGTCTGACCAGGGTCCTATTTAGCTGTAACATTATCCCTCGGCTCTTAAACTCAATTGCACGGTTGATAAAGGCCAATGCAACGTATGCCTTCCACAGAGTCAACCTGCGCAACAGCTTTGAGTGTCCTACGGACTCAGACCCCCAAGCTTCCTCTGATCCTCCACACTGCCAAGAGTCTTACTATTAGTACTATATTCTGCCATCATATTTGACCTACCAAAATGAACCACCTCATACTTATCTGGGTTGAACTCCATCTGACACTCCTCAGCCCAGTTTTGCATCCTATCAATGTCCCACTGTAGCCTCTGACAGCACTCCACACTATCCACAACACCCCAAATCTTTGTGTCATCAGCAAATTTACTAACCCATCCCTCCACTTTCTCATCCAGGTCATGCAGAATATGACCCGCCTACAAACACTCTTTGCCTTCCGTGGGTGAGCCAATTTTGTATACACAAAGCAAGGTCCCTTTGGGTCCCATGTCTCCTTGCTTTCTCAATTTGCCTTGCATGAGGTACCTTATCAAATGCCTTGTTGGAATCCATATGCATACATCTACTGCTCTACCTTCATCAATGTGTTTAGTCACATCCTCAAAAAATTCAATCAGGCTCATAAGGCACGACCTGCCTTTGACAAAGCCATGCTGACTATTCATAATCATATTATACCTCTCCAAATATTCATAAATCCTGCCTCTCAGGATCTTTTCCATCAACTTACCAACCACTGAAGTAAGACTCACTGGTCTATAGTTTCTTGGGCTATCTCTACTCCCTTTCTTGAATAAGGAAACAACATCTCCAACCCTCCAACCCTCCAATCCTCTGGAACCTCCCCCGTCCCCATTGATGATGCAAAGACCATTTTCAGAAGCTCAGCAATCTCCTCCCTCGCCTCCCACAGTAGCCTGGGGTACATCTCAACTGGTCCCGGAGGCTTACTCAACTTGATGCTTTCCAGAATCTCTAGCACATCCTCTTTCTTAATGTCTATATGCTCAAGCTTTTCAAGCCACTGCAAATCATCCCTACAAATGCCAAGATCCTTTTCCGTAGTGAGTACTGAAGCAAAGTATTCTTTAAGCACCTCTACTATCTCCTCTGGTTGCATACACACTTTTCTACTGATACACTTGATTGGTCCTATTCTCTTATGTGTTATCGTCTTGCTCTTCACATACTTGTAAAATGCCTTGGGGTTTTCCTTAATCCTGCTCGCCAAGGCCTTCTCATGTTTGTGCTTGGAAAAAGGTTATAATTCATAGAAATTTTACATCAGTATGACAGTATGGAAAGTGTTAACAATGAATGGAGAAGATTAGGTACAGGTTCAAGATCTTCTATTTTGTATTGATAGTGTTCAGAACAGTTGGATAGATTATCAAGGAATCTGAGAGATCTGATACATTTTAAGTGATGCACACATTGTATTGATTTACATATATAATGAGTCAACCATAAGTTTCATATAGATGAGAGCTCTGGAGTAGCTATTGGGTGAAAAGCTGGCAAGAAGTTATAAAATGAGACATAGCATGCCTTGAAGCATTATTTTATTGTTGGACAAGGCACAGCGTCAAATATCAGATGAATGCTCCTGCCTTAAAAGCTATCAGTGAAATAATGCCCCAAAGCATTAGTTTGCAATGAATGCATTGATAGAATCTTATACATCATTTAAATGGCATCAAGTAAGTCAACCAGGAGTAACACAGCTTTGTTAAGTTAACACCCTGTAATTGATGCATTATTTTAAAAAGCCTCCGATGTCAGTAATGGCTGTTGCCAAAGTCTTTGGCAAGACATAACTGATAACAAGAAAGATTTGATTTTCTTTCCTGATGAGCAGGCATTGTCCACATAGAAAACTGCAAACTTCTAGTGAGCATCTTCTCTATGATATCTCTAATTTACCCAGTGATCCTCTGGGACATACTTCTTACTGGCCTCCTGGCAAGTGGTTCCTGCTATGTGATCTCATGTTCTATATGGATCCGTCATGTTTTGCAATTGTTCAAAAAAGTGCCTGCAGCATATTACTTTGTGTATTTTTCCAGATCATCAAAGTAAATAGCTTCAAAATTGACTTGGGAATTTGGAAAGAACTTATTCTGATACCAGTCCTTGTTATTCTTATGATCCACTCTCTTTTGCCTTGTCAAAGTAGCTGAAAGACTATGGGGACTTTGAGATTTGAGCATTAGATACACTGTAATTTATTTTATATCAGATGCATATTGAAAATGTTTCAAATAACCAATAATTTCTAAATACAACAATTCAAAATATCTTGTTTATATATTACTTGAAGTTTTGGATTTTCAGTAACTGAATATCCTGAGAATATAAACATTCAACATTTCAGCACTGATCTTTCTGGAAAATTACTATTTTCATTCTTTTTTCTGTTCTACTGAAGTAAGAAAATTCAAGAAAGAAACAATAAGAACAAAACGATCATTTCATTACCTCACTCTCATTGTTCTCAATAAGAAGTCTATAAATTTCCTTTTGAAAGCTTTAAGTAAATTCACAATAATGTTACATGTTACATGGTGCTTTGCACTTGAAGCTGATTGGTTGATTTGAGAGTGTAAAATCAGACTTGGCTTCCTAGTGACACCAGGTGAGAAAGGGAACAACTTTTATGGGTTCATTTCTAACTTGTGTAAGTCCAGAATTCCAGTGGTGGGCTGCCTGCAATACTACTGACTTAAGAAGCTAGAAGTTAGCTTTTAGAAATCCACAGATTTACTAGACAAAGTATAAATGGTGACTCTCTACCTAGCAGCAAAATATAAGTGGTAATTCCCTACTTCCCTTCTCAGTCCTTATCATGCACTGGGAAATGGCATTGATATCCAAATGAGTCACACATTTGGGCTTAATCATCTGTCAATACCTTCCATGACAATTAGACTGAAAATTAGAAGAAGCAATTATTGAAAATTTAAAGCAAAAGTTACATTTTAAGTAGAAATTAAAAGTGTAACTAAATTCCATTCAAAATCATTTGAGTAATTTAATATTTACCTGTAGCTCTCACAGGCATTCCTATTCCTTGAAACCAGTGGAACACAGTTCCTGACCCATATCTAACCAGTAGGCCGATTTGCAATCAGCAACCGAAAAGCAAGAGTCTAGTCTTAGAGCCCATTTGGAAAAGTGCCAACTACAAACAGATTTTGCACGTTCACATTCATAAGGGAAGCCCCGTCTGGGTAGCGTTGATGCTGAGAAATGCTAAAGCTGTTGGCCTTTCCAATAGACTTCATGCCAGTCTTCATGTTACATCTGTTCAATGTGCCCACACTGCCAACATCTCTAATTCAGAATGGCCTGGAACACTGAATCAGAATTAGAATCAGGTTTATTATCACTGCAATTAGTTGTTTTGTGGTGGCAGTGCAGCATAAGACGTAAGAATTACTAAGTGACTATCTGCCAGTCAATGATGGGGAGGGTTAAGCCTGCGGTGGAGCTAGCTGAATCTACCACACACTACAACCGCTTTCAATGTTCCACATTGGACCCTCTCATTACAATGCTCCCCAGAATACATCTATAGAAATTTACAGAGTCCAATTCTCCTCAAACACCTAATGAAGTATAGCTGCCGGCGTCCCTTCTTTCTGATTGCATTGATGAACTGGGCCCAGGATAGATCCCCTAAAATGCTGATAACCAGGAACCTGAACCTACTCACCCTTTCCACTGCTGCCCTCTCAACGAGAGCTGGTGTATGTTCTCCTGACGTGCCCTTCCTGAAGGCAACATTCAATTCATTGGTCTTGCTGATGCTGAGTACCAGGTAGTTGCTATGACAACAATCAGTCTATCTTGCTCCCATATGCCTGCTTCGTTTTGCCAACAACAGTGTGGCATCAGCGAATTTATAAGTGGAGTTTAAGCTGTGCCTAGACACACAGTCTTAAGCGTAGAGAGAGTAGAGCAATAGGCTTAGCATGCATCCTTGAGGCGACCTTGTGAGGAGGTAAATTTATTTCTGATCTACACAGCCTAGTGTCCTAATGAGGAAATGAAGAATCCAGTTGCAGAGACCATAAGACCAGAAGACCAGAAGATATAGGAGCAGAGGTAGGTCATTTGGCCCATCGAGTTTGTTCTGCCATTCAGTCATGGGCTGATCCAATTCTTCCAGTTATCCCCACTCCCCTGTCTTCTCCCCAGACCCTTTGATGCCCTGGCTAAACAAGAACCTATCTACCTCTGCCTTAAATACACCCAATGACTTGGCCTCTACAGCCACTCGTGGCAACAAATTCCTCAGATTTACCACCCTCTGACTAAAGAAGAGGTACAAATGTCCAGGTTTTGAAGCTTGTTGATTAATACTGAAGGGATGATGGGTGTGGTACACTGAGCTTTATTGATAAACAGCAACCGACTGACTGTATGTATTGCTGTTGTCCAGGTGCTCCAAAGTCGAATGGCGAACTGGTGATATTTCATCTGCTGTGGACCTCCTTGTATATGATTGTGTCTGTACATTCACACAGATTTACCATTTTGCTCTCACAATGGCCTTTCATAGGTCATGCCTGGGCTGCAATACTGGCTTATACTGCCAGATGACTAGTAGCCATTTCAAACAGAAATATCACCTGAAAGCTTCTATAAGAATCCACCAAAGAAATGATTTTTATTGAAAAATATGATGCAACTTATTATTTTCCACAGACTTTGCCCTCAATGCCACTAGCTGCTTATGTGGGCAAGCAAATGCTTTCACAAACTGAATCCATCTGAAGCTTGGGCAGATTTTGCTTTAAGAAGATTAAGGCTTTGCAGTCATTACTGTGTGTGGATTGTAGACCAATGACTTGGGAGTGAAAGTTTAAGACACAAACTGACTAGTTTCTATGAACCGCTCGATAGGCAACTTAACACATACTTTTAATAATTCTTCTGAAGATTGGTATCTCCTTGGAAGTGAAAAATAATGTGATTACTTTCCTTCTCACTTATTTGTTTTGATTTTAATCTTAGGGATAAACTGCTAAATGGAATGAGATTTTCTCTGGCTTTAATGAAGTATCACTATAAAGGTGAAAGTCAACCAGCGTTGCAGCAGATGATGCGCATTGTAGCCTGTGTGAGGGTATTTGCAATTAATAACATTGTTGGCAGGACTTTGAAAATATGCATGTTAAACCTGAGACAGAGAGAAATATAACTCTTTGTTCAGGGTGTTGGTATTCTTGAAAAGGCACCCTCCATAGCCCTTAAGAAGGCAGTGTTGAGCCAGCTTCTTAAATTGCTGTAGCCCTTCTAAAGAGTTTGATGAACAGTTTCTGCATTTCGAACAAATGCCAATGATGTAATGGCAATGCAATTCCAAATCAAGATTATGCATGACCTGTAAGAGAGGAACCTGAGATGGTGGAGATCCCATGTACCTGTCGCTCTGGTTACAGAGGTCTTGCTTGGGAAGTATTGGTCTGAAAATAACATTATCAAAAATAAATTTCACAATGTTGATTTAAGCTTAATGTACTATCTATATCAAAAAATAATCTTAAGAGAATCCCATTATATTGAGGAGATGACAGAAAGAAAAAATATTAAACTAAGAATTAGAACATTGATCAGGAAGATACTCTGGTCGGCTTGGATGAGTTGGGTTGATCCAAGTCAACTGGTATCCGATGGCTGTATAACTCTATAACTCTTTAGAGTAAAATCTCACTGAACTTGTGATCTAAATGTCACAAGCACGGACCCTGCTATAAGATCTGGGTGGCCTCGCAGGCGGACTGCCGAGTGGGTTCGGCAACCATGCATGTTCCAGCCAGTTAGTATTTCATCGTGATTGAACTTCACTCCCTTCCTCTCACTTCAGTCTTGTGGAATCTTGGGCTGAAGTTCAGCAACATCAATACTCACTTACCTATCTTTGGCTTTGTTCCAGCAGACTATGGTTAGATTGATGCTATAAAGGAGTGGTTTTTATTTGGTATTGTGATACCAAACCAGAGGTTGACACTCGCTTTCAGTTTGAGAGTTTTAGTGAATGGCCCTGTTGGTCTAGTGTTTTTTTTTTCCTTTAATTATGCACAGTTCTTTTTAACAGTCAATGAACTGTTCGTCTGTTTCAGTGTCTCCCCCTCTGTACTTGGGGCATAACCACACGTTGTTGCAATGAGCAAATGAAGCGAACCCAAGTGCCGGACACAGGTATGGAGATCGAGTTACGATGCTTACATGGATGTGAACGTTGGACAGCAAACAGGAGGAATCTGGACATGGAATCTTGACACAGAAAAACAGAGTTTCATAGGTCAACCTTAAAACTGGAGCAAAACTTAGAACACGTGCTCCTAAGGGGCTGGGAAACGTCAATTACCACACAGGCAAAACCAACGATCTGGTGACTAGTGGTTGTAATGCCGGGGTTCTTATGCTGCTGGTCTTGATGGAAACCAGGTGTGTCATCATCAAAGAGAATTAGAAGCAAATGAGAAATTAATGGTTGGAACCATGGCACAATCATAGGAAATTAGGAGAAATATAGGGAATTAACAATTGGGACGTGACACACATTCTTGTCAGCAAGTCTTGACCACAGCAAAAGTGGAGGGAACCAGCTGATCATAGCCCTGACATTCATTGTTCAGATTGGACAGAACTTACAGCCATTGGTGGCTACATTGGCAGATGTGATTCACGCAATGTGTCAGCTACTCGCCGAATGACAAGCCCAGCCCAGACTGAAGTTCGTGGCAGAGAAGGTAAAGTCAGTCAAAAGTGTCTCACATAGTGTGACAGCTACTTTCAGAGCAGCAAGCCCAGTCCAGGCAAGAAGAATAGGCGTCAGCCCTCGTAACGACTGCTTAGCAACTCACGACAGATAGCTGGAATCAGGTGGCAGTGATACTTGTTCTCAATGGCTGTGATTCAGCAGCTCTCTGCAGACAGCCATTACTGTTCTCACCGCTGGAGTTCAGCATCATTCAGCCAGGTCAATCTCACTCCCGCTTCTCCCACATCCTCCTCTTCAACTGTCCCATCAGCCCCGGCCACTAATGTCCCAACTCCCATGACATCATCTGAACTAGCAGGCAGAATCTCCAGTGTCCACAACAGCTGTGGTAATTTTATTACCCAGTGTGAGCTGACTTTCCAAGCCCAGCCTGGTCGGTTCGGTGATGATGCGCATGGACTGGAGCATGTGGTGCATCTCTGAGACAGACTCCTATTCAGCCTGTTTAACACCCTACGGGAATAAGGTTCCCCTGCAGCCCAGTCATTGCAGCAATTTTTAGTTGAATTCAAGAGAGTTTTTGATATTCTAGTGGGGGGCCCACTAACTCCTGGACCTGTGCCAAGGGAAAGGGACAGTGAGACACTACACGCTATATTTCCACACTCTTGCTATTGAGATGGGGTGGGATGAGGGATCCCTCATCTCTGCTTTCCAGAGTGGGCTAAGTGCAGGGGTTTGGCATTGAATCGCAGTGCGTAATGAGCAGGACAACCTGGATGATCTGATAAATCTGGCCATTTGAATTGACAACCAGGCAACTGGGTGGCTCAAAGAAAGAATACCCCAAGCTTCCTATTAGTTAGATTACCATCTGTTTTCACCCTCTCCCTGGTCTCCAGTACCCAGGCTGCGGAGGAGCCTATGCAGTTGGGCGCATGCACCCATCACAGGAGGAATGAGATCGGTTCAGGAGAATAGGTTCTTGCCTCTAATGTGGCGATTCAGTGCACTTCTGGGTATCATGACCCAAGTACCCAGTAAAGGGGGATACCCATCAGAAGGAAGAGGGATTCTGATGGGTCAATTCTCCCTGCAAATATTTTCCCCTAATCCTGTAATGCTCCCAGCTTCCTTGTCATGAGGGTCCCAGACCCATGAGGTTCAGGCACTTATTGACTCCAGGGCAGCTGGGTATATCAGGGATATAACTCTGGTTCAAAGATGGGGCTTCTTTTTAGTGAGTAAGAAGAATGGCAAGTTCCATCCCTGCATTGATTGTCAGCCCCTCAGCAACATTACAGTGAAGAATCATTACCCATTTCCCTGCTTTCCTCTGTATTTCAATATCTCCATGGAACCATCATATTTTCCAAGATACATCTGCACAATGCTGACAACTTGGTTCGTATCTGAGGTGGGGACAAGTGGAAGACAGTATTCAACACCTCCACTGGTCACTATAAGTACCTCATGATGCCTTTTGGTCCAACCAATGCCCTTATTGTTTTTTCTTTTCGCTCCTGGTCAATGATATGCTTCAGGACATGTTGAATCAGTTTTGTTTTTGTTTACATGGACGACATCCTTATCTATTTCTTCTCTCATCAGGAAGACACCCAGCATGTCCAGAGGGTTCTTAGACAGCATCTATTTCTTCTCTCATCAGGAAGACACCCAGCATGTCCAGAGGGTTCTTAGACAGCTCCTCAAGAACACACTTTATGTCAGCCAGAAGAATATGAGTTCCACAAAGAGCAGATGTTGTTCCTCAACCCTTCCAGTGCTCAAATTAACCCATGTAAAGTTCAGGCAGTCACAGAGTGGCCAGAACTAACTGCGTTCAAGCAGGTGGGGCACTTCATACGGCTTGTGAACAGTTACTGCAGCTTCATCAGAAACCAGTTCCATCGAGGTCCCCATACATGCACTCAGCAAGAAGACTTCTGCAAGATTCCTATAGACAAGTGAAACAGACCAAACATTCTCAGAACTTAGGAGATGCTTCACCTCTGCTCTGGAGCTACAGCATCCAGACCCATCCCGTCATTCATCATCGAGGTTGGCACATCAGATGCTGGCATTGGAGCTGTACTCTCCCAGCACTTTGTGGGTAATCAGCGGCAGCCCTGTGCTTTTCTTTCCCATTGCTTGACTCCTGATGAGTGTAATTACGATGCCCGGAACCAGTAACATCAGGCTGTCAAGGGTGCCCTGGATGCATGGTAACACTAGCTGAAGGGGGCAGAACACCCCTTTGTGTTATAGACAGATCAGAAGAAACTCTCCTACATTTGAGATGCCAGAAGAGCCAACTCCTGTCAAACCCATTGGGCTCACGTCTTCACCTGAGGACCCCAAGGCCGATGCTCTCCCCCTCTAGTTTCACATCTCGGAGGACAATGCAAATCCAGAGCCCATCTTTCCTCACTAGTACATAGCTGCTCCAGTGGTCTGGGGAACAGAGGCAGAGGTAAGGGCTGCACAACAGTTGGATTCAGGCCCAGATGGGGAACCTCCCAACTGGTTGTTTATTCCTGCAACTGTGCGGTCCAGAGTGTTGGTGTGGGGTTCACTCTTCCCATCTGGTTGGCCAGTCGTGAATTGAATGGACCCTGGAATTTATTAAGAGATGATTTTGCTGGCTGTCTATTTGCCAGGATGTCCATGACTTTGTCTCTGCTTGCCACCCTCGTGTCCAGAACCAGATGTCACACCAGCGCCTGTGAGTCTGCTCTGCCTTACTGTGCCTTACCTGTGCCTTACTGCCCCTGTCCCACTTCTCCACAGATTCCATCACTGGTCTGGTCCCCGTTAGATTGTGATTGTGGACCGGTCCTCCAAAGCTCCCCACTCCACTGCTTTCCCCAACCTGCCGTTGGCTCAGAGAGTGCCATCCTCATGCTTCAGCATGAGCTCAGGCTGCACGGCTTCCCTCAGGACATAGTGTCTGGTCAAGGACAATAGTCAGCGTCTCATTTTTAGAAGGCTTTCTGTTTTCTTTGGGAGCCACAGCCACCCTCTAGTCAGTTTTCCATCAGCCAGACTGAGAGAGCGATTCAGGAGCCGGAGACAACCCTGCACTGCCTTGTCTCTCCCCAGTCCATGACCTGGAAGGCCCAACTAATTTTGGGCAGAGATTGCCCACAGTAACCTCCAGTCATCCTCCACTGGCATGTGCCCCTTTGAATGCCAGAAGGAATTCCAGCCACCACCCTTCCCTGACTAGGAGATTGACATGGGAGTTCCTGCTGCTGAACTGCTGGCCCAGTGCTACAAACACACATGGAGACAGGCTAGGGCTTCTCTGCTGTGCACTCAGAAACAATATGCCCGGCAGGCTGATCGGTTCCACCTACAGGTTAGGCCTTGCAAGCCAGGGTAGAAAGTCTAGCTGGCATTTAGAGATCTTTCTTTGAAAGTTGAGAGCTGCATGCCTGCCCAACACTATGTGGACCATTAACAGTGGAGAAGATTATCAACAGAGACTGATGTAGGCTACACTTACCATCATCCATGAAGACTCAGTCAGGGTTCCATGTTTCCCAGCTCAAGCCAATGACTTCCTACTCCCTTGCTCCATCAACCCACCCCCCCCCAACCTCCCCATGTGGTGGATGGTTCCCTGGTCTGTATTGTCTCTGTGTGGCGCCTTCTGGCATCTTCCGGGATGTGGGCAAGGTCCAGTACCTCGTCAACTGGGAAGTGCAAGACCTTGAGAAACATTCTAGACAATCACAGTCAATGGAATGCACATTCTAGCCAATTAGGGTTTCATTGTGATTGTATTTAACTCCCTTCCTCTTGTTTCAGTCTTGTCCAATCTTGACCATAAGTACAGCAATGTCAATGCTCCCAGATGACCCTTGGCCTTGTTCCGGGAAAGACGATTGCGTTTAGACTGGCGCTGAAAAGGAGCGGTGTTTATTTAGTATTAAGTTACTGCTTCCGAGCTGCAATGTTGGCGCTAGCTTTCATTTTGGGAATTTTAGTTAATGGCTCTGTTGGTCTAGCGTATATTGTTTTTTCCATTAAGTCAGTGAACTGTTCATCCACTTCGGTGCCTGTCCCTCTGCACTTGAGCCATAACTTCACATTCTCGTCACTAAGGATTACTATAAAGGAATAAGCAGTGCGATGGTCAAAACAATCCTTTTTTACACTTTATTAAGCTCTCATGTTTAGTTCCTGCTGTTAACACAATGAGAGATCTCATTCATATGTTACAATGTATTAAATATCTGGTCAACAATTTAGATTGGAATGTAAACATGTCTAAATGAAACATCAGAATGCAGGCACTTTTGTGAGTTCTTAATTACAAGAAGGAAAGCACAGGAAGTACAAGCAAGATGTGTTCAAATAGAGACTGAGGCAATGCAGCTGATGGCACCCAGTCCCTGTGTCTGACTGACCACATAGATCACACGACTTGTAACATTGGTCACCTGTCCCACCCAGGTGGGGCGGAAGGTGGACAGGTAACCAATGTTACAGATAATGTGATGAAAGCCAAAATTGAAGGAACAGAAGAAACAAAACCTGAACTGGAAATGTCAATAATGATAATTGTTATCAACAGCACTGAAATATTTACCTAAACGTTATATTGCATCTTCATGAAAATCTTAGTTCTGGGTCTTGTTGAACCTCTCAGCATTGCCTGAATTTACTTAGTGCGTTTCTTTATTTTATCTTAAACTGGAGAAAATCTGCAGATGCTGGAAATCCAAGTAGCACACACAAAATGCTGAAGGAACTCAGCAGGCCAGGCAGCGTCTATGGAAAAGAGTATAGTCAATGTTTCGGGCTGAGATCCTTCGGCAGGACTCAAGATGTTATGACCTGAGTGTGACCTCTCTCCAGTCCTGCCAAAGGATCTCGACCCGAAATGTCGACTATACTCTTTTCCATAGATGCTGCCTGGCCTGTTAGGTGCCTCCAGCATTTTGCATGTGTTGCTTTATTTTATCTTGATGCATTTCTCAGAGTCATGTAATTGATTAGTTTCTAACTTCAAATGCGGGAATGTTGCTAAGGTTACAAAATAAACCAAATGGATTCCTATAGACAAAAGCAGCAGAGAATTAACAGTGGAAAGAACATACTCCAGATCTTCCCAGACTTGCCTATAATTTGACCAGGTCCAACACAGCTGGAAATGCTCTGTTGTGTGAAAGCACTGCATTCAGTACATTCACCTCTTGTTATTTTACTCCACAGGGTTTAGTGTGTTAAACTTAGTTACTCCGAAGTCTTTAACCACATCAAGAGAAAACCTGTAGATGCTGGAAATCCAAGCAACACACACAAAATGCTAGAGGAACTCAGCAGGCCAAGCAGCATCTATGGAAAAGAGTATAGACGATGTTTCAGGCCGAGACCCTTCATCAGGAATGGAGATGAGGCCACACTCAGGTTGGAGGAGGAATTCCTTATATTTCATCTGGGTTGCCTCCAACCTGATGGCATGAACATTGATTTCTCGAACTTCTGGTCCCTTACCTCTGTACCTGCCCATCACCTCCCTTTGGTGCTCTTCCTCCTTCCCTTTCTTCCATGGGCTTCTGTCCTCTCCTATTAGATTTCCCCCTTCTCCAGCCCTGTATGTCCTTCACTAATCAACTTCCCAGCTCTTTCTTCACCCTTGCCCCCCTTCTGTTTTCACCTATCACCTTGTGTGATAAGGGTGAGGATGTCGTTGTGTTGGAGAGAATGAATTGTCTTGTGGACTCGCTCAGTTTTTCCTCTGAGGCTCTGTTGGTATTCCAATGTCTAACCTCTTGTTTTCATTTTTTTCCTGGGGATCTTGCCATTCCTCTGCTCCTGGTTCGAGTCGTGAGCCTGCCGTCTGCAGCTCCTGGGTTGGGTAGGTGTAAGCAACTTCCGTAGCAGTGAAAGCCTGTTGTTCCTCCGCTCCTGGGTCCAGTCCTTTGTGAGCACATCATGATAGAACGACCCAACTAACCTATGGACCCAGCACAGGTTCTGAGCTTCTCCAGTCTGTGCTCAAGGTTATTTTCCGAGGTTCTCTGGATCAACAAGGTTTGTAAGGTCCCCATGTTATGCCTTTTTTTCCCAAGTTATAGGCTATGTTTCTGAGCCAAGTGCAATGTTTCTGAGCTATATGATCTTGCAATGCTTCCAAGTGAAACACAGTGTTCCTGAGCTATATGATCATGCTATGTTTCCAAGTTATATGTTTTGTTTCCAAGTTATATGCTATGTTTCTGAGTCAATTGCAATGTTTCCAAGCTGTATGCTATGTTGTATGCGGATGGCAGGAGCATCATTGTATCAGACAGAATGAATTTTCTTGTGGTGTCGCTCGGTCACTCTTCCGAGGCTCCGTTGGTATTCTGATGTCTAATCTCTTTTTTCCGTCTCTTCCGGGGGATCCTGCCATTCTTCTGCTCCTGGTTCGAGTCAAGAGCCTGCTTCCACAGCTCCTGAGTTGAGTAGTTGCCAGCGACCTCTGTAACAGAGAAAGCCTACCATTCCTTCGCACATGGGACCAGTCCTTCACAAGTGCATCATGACAGAGGTGAGATTAAGGGGCCAGGTGAAGTCATCCATGATGTAACCCTCTCTACGGAGGAGCTATGCATTCGCAGAGGGGGATGGTTCGTCTGCACCTTCCTGAAGTCCACAATGATTTCCTTGGTCTTCTCCATGTTCAGGCTTAGGTTGTTCTTCTCCCAGCCGCTCCACTTCCTCTCTACATTCCATCTTGTCATCGTTCATAAGGCCAACCACTGTTGTGTCATCCGCAGACTTGGTGACACGGTTTGAACTGGACCGTGCGACACAGCCATGCGTTAGCAGTGGGCTGAGCTGCTCTGAGGAGTGCCAGTGCTCTGCGTAATGGGATGAGAGATGTTGCTACCCAAATGGACAGACTGCGGCCTTACTGTTAAGAACTCCTCTATCCAATTGCGGATGGGGGTGTTGAGACCCAGCAAGGACAGCTTCCCCACCAATTTCTGGGGTAAGATGGTGTTGGATCCTGAACTGAAGCCTATGAACAGCAGTCTGGCATATGTCACCCCATTTTTCAGGTTACCTGAGGACCACGGCATGATATTCACAGCAAAGGAAGCAGTGTGTCAAATAATTGGGGGGGGGGAGCAGCAAATCCATGCCCATATTTTCCTTCACATTCTTATGAGGCAAACGTTCCATTACAATGTCGTTGCTGGCTGCTTTCCTCAGTCCACAGTGTTTGTTCCAGCAGGGCCCCAGGTGCCATATTCTGCTGGATACCTGGCTACCAGCTCATTGGCACGGTGGAGATCCACAAGCTGGCTCCTCTCACTGATGTGTTCAACAGCTGGTCATCGACCCACAGGCTCTGCGGTGTTTTTGAATGTATGCGTCAGACACATTCAAAATCATTCAACAGCATTAGAGAACTGTCAACGATAACGTTAAAATTGATCTTTTTTAATGTGCAGCAAAAAAAAATCAACTTACCAAAACATTGAAAAGCATTAAACTGAGTCTCTTAAATTAAAAAAAAGGGCTCCACATCCCTTTTCCAAGAAGTCAGTTATTAATTTTGATGAGGCTGCTTTGCAGGCAGGAATGTGATCCTGAGAGGTGAGAAGCCTACAGAAGTTTGTGTTACCCTATCAGACCCCATGAAGAATCCATTGTGATCCTAACAGCCAAGAAGTTTACAGAGGTTCATGTTACCCCGTTGGACACCACAAAGAATGCAATGCAGTGACAGATTGGAAGAAACTACTGCTGTCATGAAAATCAACACTTCCACGGGAAACCATGGGCTTGTCCCATCATTAGCCCTGGGTGGAGGACTAGATTACCCCTGTCATTGTTCTGAAAAATATGCTGTGAAGAGTGCTGTTATTTCAATATAGAATGGTTATATTGCATATTCTTTTAAAAGTAGGTTTCTAAACAGTATTGTGAAATTCAGAAAGAATCTGATGTGAAGTAGAATAAAAAGCTCAGTACTGTATCTATTCCTAATCCAACTCAATTTTTATTTCCAGAATAGGTACATTCCGAGATACCATTCCAGCATTGCTGATGTCAGTAATACATCATTGTTCAATAGGATGAAATAGAGTGAACTTGACCCTCTGAATTCATTCACCTTTAAGAGGTCAAGCAAAGGGAGTGAAAGTCTAGAGAAGAGAAATATGTAGAGTCTTTTAACTACTCCATATTTAGTGAAGATCATCTCTGCACTGTTTACTTTTACCAGATAAGGTTCTTACATGATTTCCTTTTACCAGAGCAAAGATTTAAATCCTCCAGTGATAAAACTGTGGCTTTTAGCTTATGACCAGCAAAGCTGTTAACAAGCATGCAATATGAAGTAAAGCACTTTAGAAAAAGATTTAGCTCCATAAATGTTATCCAGAATTTTAACTTTACAAATGTAGGAAGTGAAATAATGAAAGGTCACTTGGCACTTCATATCTATTGTTAATAGATCTTATACAAGCTCTTTGTGCTTAGATCCTTAACTCACACAGAAAAAAATTCTGCAGAGGTTCAAGAATCTAACAGATGTTTTATCTAAACTGTGCAATATTTATATACATGCACGAATGTCATGCTATAAAAGTTGGAAGAATTCTTTCAGCTGATGAACCCACACTGGACCGATCAGAATAGCAATCATTCTATTCCTTTGACAATTTAATCACCTGCCCATTTCCAATCCTGAACTCCATTGATCTCACTCTCCATCAAGGAAAAAACTGTGGATAATGTGCAATAAAACCACAAGCATACTCATAAAGAATTGAATTACTATATGATGTTGTACTCAACAACTTTGCCAAAAGTAGTTATTTTGACAGATTAGTCAGCACTGTTAAATGCTTTCCGGAGAGTTTGTTTCCAATCATGTTCCTGTGTCCTGGGAGTGAAAAGGAAACTCTACTGGGCTGGATTGTGGTTGACAATATCTGCTCTACGTACTCATGAACACTCCCACAGGCTGCACGAACTTTTCAGCCCAGCAGGTTTGAGTGAACTGGTGGCCTCCCCACTGCAGCCATTCCAGAAGATGGAGTTCAAAGTTCGAAGTAAATTTATTATCAAAGTATGTGTATCTACCATATCCCATCTTGAAATGTATTTTCTTGCAGGCATTTATAGGAAAAATGAAGAAATACAAATGAATTTGCAAAAAATAAACAATACATGAACAAAGACTGTCGAACAGCCAATGTGAGAACGAAGAAAAACTGTGCAAATATAAATAGTACTGGGAACATGAGCCCTTTAAGAGTGAGTCTGTCAGCTGTAAAATCTGCTCAGAGATGTGGTGAATGAAGTTATCCGCGTGATTCCAGAGCCTGATGGTTGTGGGACATAAGGCTTCTGTACTTACTGCTCGATGATAGATATTGCTTTCTTTTGACAGTGCTCCGTGTAAATGTATTCAATGGCGGGGAGAACTTTGCCTGTGATGGACTGGGTTCTATTCACCACTTACTTTAGTCTTTTCCATTTATGGGCATTGGTGTTTCCATACCAAGCCATGATGCAACTGGTTAGGATACTCTCCACTCTGTATCTATGGAAGTTCGTCAAGGTTTATGGTGACATGCCAAATCTACACCGACTTCTAGGAAAGAAGAGGCGATGTTGTACCTTCTTTGTGTTGACACTTGCTTGCTGAACCCAGGAAAGATCCTCTGATATGTTCATCGGAAGGAAGTTAAAACAAATGAGCCTTTCCACCTCCATTCCCCCAATGGGGACTGGCTCATGGATCTCCAGTTTCTTCCTCCTGTGGTCAATAATCAGCTCTTTGGTTTTGCTGACATTGAGTGAGCAGTTGCATGTGTAGCAGCACTCAAACCAGATTTTCAATATCACTCCTATATGCTGATTCGGCCTATGACAGAGCTATTATCAATAACTTAGCAACACAATCATATATATAAAACAAGTAAGGTGAGTGATCCATAATTGATAGTTAGATCTCAGGTGACTAATCCTGTGGTTCTTCCCTTAACTGCTCTGCTGACCTTTTTGACGGCTGTCATATCAAAAACTTTAGCAACAGCTTTCAAAGACAAAATCTTCCCAATAAATACTGACTGCTGTGAAGGAACAAAGGGGCCTTGGAACGTATGCCTATAGATACTTATCACAAACAAAAGAAAATGTGCAGATGCTGGATAACCTTTCGGCCTGAAATGTCGACTGTACTCATTTTCATCGATGCTGCCTGGTCTGCTGAGTTCCTGCTGCATTTTGTGTGTGCCTACAGATACTTAATGGCTGCAGATCAAGTAAAGTTAATAAAAATGCATACTGAATGTTTGTTTCTTAGCTAGGGAATAGAATATAAACACTGAAAGGTTATGCTGGAATTATAAACAATGGTAACTGGACTATGTTTCAGTATTGTACAGAATTCACCATATTATTAGGAAAAATGTGATTGCACTGAAGTAGGCAAAAAGGAGATGTATAAGGTTGTTGACAGAAGCAGAACATTTTAGCCTTCAGTAGGGACTGGATAAACTAATGTTTAGATTGGAATAGAGACAGTTCAGGGGAGACAAATAATGAATATAATCTGATGGCTTTAAATAGCGAAAATGGAAAGGACATCTCCTTTGTAAGACTGTTCAAAAACAGGGAGCAAAGATTTCAGGTATTGGGGGAAAGACTGGAGTGGAGACAATGAAGATGGGGATTGGGAAATTACTGGAAGGAAGGAGGATGTTTTCCTTAGCTGGAGGATCTAGAAACTAGGATCATGGTTTCAGCAGTCATGCTAAGATGACTGAGGGAAAATTTCTTCCCTCAAAGGGTGGTGAACAACGGAAGGCTGTGGTGGCTCAGTCACTCAATATGTTTAAGAAATAGATTTTTATTAAATTTAGGTATTCAGGAAATGTGCCATTTGCATTAACAACCAACGCAAACTGGGTAAGTTCTCTGGCAGCCTGCAAGTGTCATCACACATTCTGTTGCTAACGAAACACACCCTCCACTTTCAGCAGAACAACATACAACAAGCAACAACAAAACAAACCCCTTTCCCACACACATCATGTTTGATAAAGTGCCACCTTGATGAAGGATTGTTCACAGGACCAGTGTGAATGAAAAAGATGAAAAAGATGTTTCAGTCCAGTCCTTGAGTTCCATGCTGTTCAAAGCAGAGGCGAAGACCTCCAGAAAACAGTTGCTGTAAAATTGTCTCACATTTCAGAATCATATGAGTAAAACTCTTAAACCATTTTGTATGTTAGTTACAAAAACAATGATCCACCGCCTCTTTTCTGGAAACTTCTCCATGACATTTTACTATTATTTCTTTGTGTCATTTAATATCCATTTTTACTTCAAGGCTGTCCTCCCCAGTTTCAGATAACTCCCAGTATCTCACAGGAATATGGAATTATTTGCTGCTGAAAATCTTCTACAAGGTAAAGTCTTCTGTATTGGCATAGTTGATATGTTGTCTACATGTAACCTTACAAAGATATGCAGAATTGAATGCAAAAGATTCTATTAAATTAATTAATTAATTACATTTTTATTTATATAAAGATACAACATGGAATAGGCCCTTGTTGCACAATGAGCTGTGCTGCCCAGCAACCCACCTATTTAATCCTAGCCTAATCACAGGGCGATTTACAATGACCTATTAAGTTACCAACCAATACTGTTGGACTGTTGGAGAAAGCCGGAGGAAACTGGAGGAAACCCACACGTTCACAGGAAGGACGATGAACTTCTTCCAGATGGTGTCGGAACTGAACTCCAAACTCTTGACAGCCTGAGCTGTAATAGCTTTGCGCTGACTGCAACACTACTGTAGCACCCTAGGTAATTTCTGGATGTTAAAACAGTAGTTCTGAGAGATCCTATTCCCATTCTGACATGCCAATCCCACGGCCTCCTCTGCTGCCACGATGAGGCCACAGTCAGGTTGGAGGAGCAACGCCTTGCATTCCATCTGGGTAGCCTCCAACCTGATGGCATTAGTTTTGATTTTGTGAATTTCCTGTAATTGCCCCCCCCCCTTCACCATCTCCATGCCCACTTCCTTCTCTCACTTTATCTCCTTACCTGCCCATTACTTCCCTCTGGTGCTCCTCCCCATTCCTTTTCTTCATGGCCTAATATCCTCTCCTATCAGATTCCCCCTTTTTCACCAATTGATTTCCTAGCCCTTTACTTCATCACACCCCCTCTCCTGGTTTCACCTATCACCTACTACCTCGTACTTCTTCCATCCCTTCCCTCACTTTCTTACTCTGACTTCTCATCTCTTTTTTTTGCTAGACCTGAAAGCAGAGCATCGATTGTCTACTCTTTTCCATAGAGGCTGCCAGGCCTACTGAGTTCCTCCAGCACTTTATGTGTATTATTCTGAGAGAGGGCCAAGGTTGGACTTTACTGTTGCTTTGTTTACCACTAATATAAAAAAGGCTGAAGTTCATGAATTGTCACTAGTGATTTCTATGTAAGGAGATATCCTGGCCAGAACCAGGAGATGGCAACTCATGGGCAAAACACAAGTTGTTGCCAGTGCAGAGAGGAAGTGGCTTAAAAGAATGGCAAAGTTTGGCTCAGCAAGCACTTCCAGTCATGTTTGAGTCCAATTTGCATTAAAGTAATCTCAAGTATGTCTCGATTTGTTCCGGACAGGATACACTTGGCTGAAATAAAGCTACATATTTTAAAATGAGAAGAAATACTACCAATTTTTTTTCTGATTCCTCCGTGAAGTACATAGTAAATATTCATTAAGAGCCTCTCTACCATAACTTAGGAAATCTGTGTGATGCATGCTTAGCTGATTGTTAGCAACTTTGAAAAAAATGGAAATTAGCAGTATTATATATTTCAATTGTTTACTTGGTATGTTAATCACTTGATTCTACCCACATGCTCTTAACAGTGGTTGTATCCAAGGATTTTTATCTTTATCATTCAGGGTGTGTTCAAGGTAGTTAAGAAGGCCTTTTGACTTTTATTGGTTGAAGCATAGAATATAAAAGTAGTGAAATATAATTGCCACTCTATAAAACACTGGTTGTGTTGGATTGCTTACGTCTGGGTACCAGATTATAAGAAGAATCAGAATGCCAAGACTCAGGACAATAGGTGGGCATGTTTGGCTATGAGGACTGATCAGACAGATTGAAGTTGTTTCCTCTAGAACAGGGGTCCCCAACCTTTTTTGCAATGCGGACCAGTTTAATATTGACAATATTCTTGCGAACCGGCCGATGGGGGGGGGGGTGGTGTTAGGGTTAAACTCACCTCAACCTGTCTTTTACAGTTAGGGTTGCCAACTTCCTCACTCCCAAAAAAGGGACAAAAGTAGCAGTCAAATCCTGACGAAGGGTCCCGGCTCGAAACGTCAACTGTACCTCTTCTTATAGATGCTACCTGGCCTGCTGCGTTCACCAGCATTTTTTGTGTGTGTTGACGGGACACTTGTGTTTACCATGAGAAAGACTACCATGACCATGAAGCCTTGCGTGGGCACCTGTGTGTGTATGCGTGACATGCACATATGTGACATGCGCATGTGCGTACGTGCTGATTATTTTTTCCACAAATCGGTTTTGGCTTAATCTTCCCGACTATGCTGTACATAATTATTTCTACTTTATATAGGGTGTGCATTTATCATATCATTCCTGCTTTTACTATATGATAGAGTAATTTTAGGTTTTATGTGTTATTCGTTATGATTCGGAAGGTTATTTTTTGGATCTGGGAACGCTGAAAAATTTTTCCCATATAAATTAATGGTAATTGCTTCTTCGCTTTACGCCATTTCGGCACGAAAGGTTTCATAGGAACGCTCTACCTTAGCGGGGGAAATATGGGACAAGGGCAGTCCCGTATGGGACAAACCAATTTAGCCCTATATACAGGATGTCCAGGCAAATATGGGACAGTTGGCAACCCTATGTTCAAGTTCAACAGTGCGTGACAGGGGATGAGGAAAGGTGCAGCTGACTCATATCGTTTTCTCACAGCCCGGTAGCACATACTTTGCAGTCCAGTACCGGTCTGCGGCCCGGTGGTTGGGGACCACTGCTCTGGAACAGGGAAGGGTGAAGGTTAGGTTTAATCAGGGTGTGTGTAATTGAGGTCTTGCTAGAATGAATAGCAAGCACTTAATTCCTTTGGCAGTGGCCTCAGTCTCCACATTAATAATTTGGCAGAAGGGTTAGAAGTATTTAAAATAATTAAACATATTTTCCACCTGAAGAGTTGGATCGCGCTGCATGAAAGGTTGATGGAGTCAGAAACCCTGATCATATTTATTAGCCTCTAACGCAGTACCTCGTACATTCTGAAGTTACAGGCTAAGATGGGAAATGAGCTTAGTCTAAAACAGCACCTATAATTGGTATTCATGTAATGAGTGGAATGTCTTCCTTGTTTCTCGTAATCTTTTATGACTCTATTTTATAAAGCATTTCAAATTCATTGCTGTCTGATTTCCTGTTTATGTCATCTTGTTACATTGGTTTCCATTTTGCATATACAGATAATCTAATGCATTTTGTGGAAAGCAAATGAATCTCAGCCTATTGAATTAAATGCCTTTAAAAGAGTCCGGCATTATCTCCTGAATTTTTATGCAGTCCATTTGGAAGGTGGCTTTCTGGCTCCTTGATGCAATTCTGCTAAGTGGAAATTATTAAAACGTAAAGTTGTTTTGTTTCTGCAAAAGGAATTTTAAGAAAATATATTTTTTTACACCGTGGGTCTGTTATTGACATCTATGATAAATGAGCACCAGGACACAATATATAGAGTTTCAGCATTTTGTTTTTCACTCAGATTGGCTATTTAAAAATGAATACTGTTTCCATGAAGATTCCGAAGCTTTTGAAAGACCTGAATTGAAGAGTTACTAAATTTTTAAGCAGACAGCATAGTTGCCTTGACAGTCTTTACAGCTGAGTTTTGCCATATTAGTCAATGTGTTGCATGTCAATTTCTCTGACACTTCCCTGTATTTGATTTAAGCAAACCATGATCAAATAATGGGTTGTTCAGGCAATGACATTTTCCCCACATGCAGCTTAATTAACAGTCAGAAGATATTTTGCATTGTTTCAATTCTCCGCACTTACAATACATATATTTCTTAGAAGCATAGAAACAGAAAAACTACAGCATAATACAGGCCCTTTAGCCCACAATGCTGTGCTGAACATGTACTTACTTTAGAAATTACCTCGGGTTAACCATAGCCCTCCATTTTTCTAAACTCCATGTATATAAATATAACTCCAGGAGTCTCCTTAAAGACCCTATTGTATCCGCCTCCACCATTGTCGCCGGCAACCCATTCCACGCATTCACCATTCTCTGCGTAAAAAACTAACCCCGACATCTCCTCTGTACCTACTTCTAAGCACCTTAAAACTGTGCCCTCTCATGACAGCCATTTCAGCCCTGGGAAAAAGCCTCTGACTATCCACGTGATCAATGCCTCTCATCATCTTATACATCTCTATCAGGTCACCTCTCATCCTCCGTCGCTCCAAGGAGAAAAAGCCAAGTTCACTCAACCTATTCTCATAAGGCATGCTCCCCAATCCAGGCAACATCCTTGTAAATTTCCTCTGCACACTTTCTATATTTTCACATCCTTCCTGTAGTGAGGTGACCAGCACTGAGCACAATACTCCAAGTGGGGTCTGACCGGGGTACTATTTAGCTGTAACATTACCTCTCGGCTCTTAAACTCAATCCCACGGTTGATGAAGGCCAATGCACCATATGCTTTCTTAACCACGGAGCCAACCTGCCCAGTAACTTTGAGTGTCCTATGGACTTGGACCCCAAGATCCCTCTGATCCTCCACACTGCCAAGAGTCTTACCATTAATACTATATTCTGTCATCATATTTGACCTACCAAAATGAATCATCTCATAGTTATCTGGGTTGAACTCCATCTGCCACTTCTCAGCCCAGTTTTGCATCCTATTGACGTCCCGCTGTAACCTCTGACAGCCCTCCACACTATACACAACACCCCCAACCTTTGTGTCATCAGCAGATTTACTAACCCATCCCTCCACTTCCTCATCCAGGTCATTTATACAAATCACAAAGAGAAGGAGTCCCAGAACAGGCACACCACTGGTCACTGACCTCCATGCAGAATATGACCCATCTACAACCACTCTTTGCCTTCTGTGGGCAAGCCAATTCTGGATCCACAAAGCAAGGTCCCCTTGGATCCTATGCCTCCTTACTTTCTCAATAAACCTTGCATGGGATACCTTATCAAATGCCTTGTTGAAATCCATATACATTACATCTACTGATCTATCTTCATCAATGTGTTTAGTGACATCCTCAAAATATTCAATCAGGCTCGTAAGGCACGACCTGTCTTTGAAAACTCTTTTATTAAGCTAGAACAGAAAGACACGACAATGTTAATCGATTTCTATTTTGACATGGCAGCAGTTCTGCACCTCGCACATATTTATATAAAAAATAGTGTTGACGTGATATAGATAAGCATAACATGTCTTGCATTCACTGTCAATTTGGGCTTGGCTCTCTGAAATATGAAGGTTACCACGTGATTTCAGAGGGTAGTTAAGAATCATCACATCGGTGGCACTTGCATCTTAAAAAGGAAAGACAGGTTGAGGATAACAAATTTCTTTCTCTGCAGTAAGCAATCAGATTAAAGGAACAAGTTTCTTCTATATTTTAAGACTGGCTAAGCCAAAGGAACTTACTCCTGGACTGTTAAAGGTATGTTCTAAGGATTAGCATCAAATAAAAAGATGTCCTAAGTCAAGTTTACTTGGGTTCCTTCAAACTTGTACATATCGGATAAAGCAGAAAATGGGAAAACTTATCAGAGGTATTCGTAATCTAAGAATATTGTTTTAAGATGAAAGGTAAAAGATCATGAGGACTGAAGATCTTTTTCACCCAAAGAGTGTTTGAAATATTCAATACAGTGCCTGAGGGGGAGACAAAGACAGAAATTATCATGATGTTAATGAAGTATTTAGATGAGCTCTTGAAACACCATGAGGTAAAAGGTTACAGGCCGAGAGATAATCAATGAGATTAGCATAGATAGGTAGTTATGGTTGTCTCAGGCACGATGGGTCAAGGAGTATGTTTCCATGCTGTGTGACTCTATGAACAGGACGCACGATTAAAAGTTTGTCGCTATACTTTTTACTGTTTGGTAATAAGTTCAAGTTCAGTTGTCATTTAATCATACATGAATACCTATGGATACAGCCAAATGAAACAGCATTACTCTGAGGCCAAGATGCAAAACACAGAACAAGGCAAATACAGTATAGAACATATAAGACAGCAGTAAAATGCAGCCACACAGAAGTAATATAGTCCAAGTGTTCAAGTCCATGAGTTCACATTGCTGCTGTCTGCTGTCGAACACAATACATCTTGTCTTCTGTCAAGCAAACACTGGAGGGGAAAACCAACTCCAGCTTGGACACCAGCCACAACGCCTCAAATGTCTTTCTTCTGGGCGCCTCAATGAGTAGCTTCTAAGTAGTTTAGTTCAGTTTATTAAGCTAATAGCTTGCTATTAGTTAAGTTGATGTTTCCATAATTACTTCTGTGGAAAGATCTAAGAAATTTTAATGGGCTAGGTGGTTCAGTGTTTTTTATTGATTCAAGAAATTTTAAATTTCAAAGTAATGTAAAGTCAGTACAACTCATGGAAGTATTGCAGATCTCAGTAGAAAATTCTGACCTTGGTAACCTACGCTGAAGCGAGTGTTTGTTCAGTCTACTGTTGCTACTGTATGTCTCGTAGAACAAAGCCAATTCCAGATTTGGACCAGCCACTTCATCTAAAAAACATCAAGCCTGGTACAGGCTATCTCACAGCTTCTCCAGAGACACAGTGCAAATATCTGCAACATGCTTTTCTTGTTAGTTTTAGACATTGGCTTCAACCTCCTTAATGATCAAACCAGGAAGACAAATACTTTGCCAGCCCTTTAAATTCAAATTTGTGATTTGACTATTTGAAATATTTCGAAATATATCCATGGAAATGCTATTTTAGGATTATTTTTGGCATAATCCATGAAAATGAATGGAAGCAAAGCATTGCACTGTAATAGTGTTTGAAAACAGGGAATATTGAGATTCTAGTTTGGGTCACTGGCATTAACCAACATGTTATATAGAAACATAGAAAACCTACATCACAGTAGAGGCCCATCGGCCCACAATGCTGTGCTGAACATGTCCTTATCTTAGAAGTTAACTACGGTTACCCAGAGCCCTCTATTTTTCTAAGCTCCATGTACCTATCCAGGAGTCTTTAAAAGACCCTATTGTATCCAACTCCACCATCATCGCCGGCAGCCCATTCCACGCACTCACCACTCTTTGCGTACAAAATTTACCCCTGACATCTCCTCTGTATCTGCGTCCAAGCACTTTAAAACTGTGCCCTCTTGTATTAGCCATTCCAGCCCCGGGAAAATGCCTCTGACTATCCACGCGATCAATGCGTCTCATCATCTTATACACCTCTATCAGGTCACCTCTCATCCTCTGTTGCTCCAAGGAAAAGAGGCCCAGTTCACTCAACCTATTCTCATGAGGCATGCTCTCCAATCTAGGCAACATCCTTGTATATCTCCTCTGCACCCTTCTATGATTTCCACATCCTTCCTGTAGTGAGGCGACCAGAATTGAGCACAGTACTCCAAGTGGGGTCTGACCAGGGTCCTATATAGCTGCAACATTACCTCTCAGTTCCTAAACTCAATCCCATGATTGATGAAGGCCGATGCACCGTATGCCTTCCTAACCACAGAGTCGGGTTACATTAATAATTTTTAAAATTTTGATCTCCACGCCTGTTTTCCTTCAGATTTCAGATCTGATTCAGTCAAAGAGGATGCGATTAGACTATATTAGATTGTATTTATGTATTAATCACATGTACATTGAAACATACAGTGAACTGTGTCATTTACATTAACAACCAACACAAACAGAATATGTGCTGGGGTAGCCTGTAAGTGTCACCATACATTCTGGCTCTAACAAAGTATTCCCTCCATGTTCAGCAGAACAACATGTAGTTAACGTACAACAAGCAACAAAAAAACAAAAAAATGAGAAAGACTGCAGATGCTGGAATTCCAAATCAACCTACCCGAAATGCTAAAGGAACTCGGCAGGCCAAGCAGCATTTACAGAAATGAATAAACAATCGACATTTTTTGCCAAGACCCTTCCTCAGGACTGAAAAGTAAGGGGAAAGGGGAAGATGCCAGAATAAAAAGATTGGTGGGGGGAGGAGGATAGCTAGAAGATGCTAGGTGAAGCTAAGTGGGTAGGAAAGGTTAAGGGCTGGAGAGAAAGGAATCTGATAGGAGAGGAGTGGACCAAGGAAAAAGGAAAGACAAGGGGACCGGGGGGCGGGGGTTGGGCGAGCAATTGGCAGGTGAGAAGAGATAAAAGGCTAGAGTGGGGAATAGAAGAAGAGGGGAAAGGAAGGAGAAATTGATATTCATACCATCAGATTGGAGGCTACCCAGAAGGAATATGAGGTGTTGCTCTTCCACCCTGAGAGTGGCCTCAACTTGGCACAAAAGGAGGCCATGGACCAACATGTTGGTATAGGAATAGGAATGGGAATTAGAATACTTGGTCACCGGGAAGTTCAGATTTTGGTGGATGGTGTGGAGGTGCTCGATGAAACAATCCCCCAATTTATGACGGATCTCACCAATGAAGAGAAGGCCACATCAGGAGCACCAGACACAGTAGCGGACTCCAGCAGATTCACAGGTGAAGTGTTGTGTTACCTGGAAGGACCACTATTGGCCTGAACGGAGCTGAGAGAGGAGGTGTATGGACAGGTGTAGCACTTAGGCCACTTGCAGGGGTAAGTGCTGTGAGGGAAATTAGTGCAGAGGGAAGAATGAACAAGGGAATCGTGGAGGGAGCGTTCCCGGTGGAAAGTGAGGTGAGGTGGAGGATGATATGTTGAATGCGAAGGCTCATCGGGTGGTAGGTGGGGAACTTTATCACTGTTAAAGCGGCGGGAAGATTGAGTGAATGTGGATGTTCAGGAAATAGAAGATTACAGGCAAGGGCAACATTAACAGGGCAGGAAGGGAAGCCCCATTCTTTAAAGAAGGAGGACATCTGTGATGTCCAGGAAAGGAAAGCTTCATCTTGAGAACAGATGTTGTGGAGGTGAAGGAACTGAGAAAAGTCAATAGTATTTTTATAGGAGACAGGTTAGGAAGAGGTATAGTCCAGGTAACCCTGGCAATTGGTAGCTTTATAAAAGATGTTGGTTGACAGCTTGACTTCAGAGATGGAGAGAGAGAGAGAGAGCAAGTAAATGGAGGGAGGTGTCAGAAATGGACCAAGTGAATTTAAGGGCAGGGTGGAAGTTAAAGCCAAAGTTGATGAAATTGACATGCTCAGCACATGCATGAAACCGCACCAATACAGTCGTCAATGTAGTGGAGGAAGAGTTGGGGAGTACTACCATGGTAGGCTTAGTACATGGACTGTTCTATGTAGCCAACGAAGAGGCAGGAGTGTGGACAAAGAGGGAGGAGCTGAAGGGAAAATTGTTCAGGGTGAAGACCAGTTCTGCCAGATGGAGGATAGTGGTGGAGAGGGAACAACCACCTTTCCCACCACCCTCACGCCACCCATTCACATCCTGTTTGATCAAGTGCCGAATTACTGAACGAGAATTCACAGGACCTGTGTGAACAAGAAATTTGTCTCAGTCCATTTCTTGAGTTCCATACCCTTCAAAGCAGGGGTGAAGATCTCCATAAAGCAATTGCTGCAAATCTGCTTCACATTTTAGAATCCTCTGAGTAAAAACTCTTAAATCAGTTTGTATGGCTGTTGCAAAAGTAATGATCCAAAGTCTGTTTTCTGGAAACTTCCTTAATAACATTTTACTATTATTTCTTGGGATCCTTTAGTATCCACTTTGCTTCAAAGTGGTCCTCCCCAGTTCCAGAATTCTCCCAGTGGTTCACAGCACTATGGTATTGGGAATACTTTCTGGCCTGAGTAGTTTTGATATTCTGCCACACTTTCTACTTCAGTACACGTTTTATTAATTTACTGCCACTGTGACTCCAGAGCCCATTTCTGATCCTAACTTCGGTGTTAGGTACTGGGACAAACATAAGAAAATTCTGTTTTTTTTTTTCAAAGTCATCTGTATTGTTGGGATATATTTATATTAGGATAGATTTTTGGGATGTACTGTTGGGCGCCATGGTAGTGTAGCGGTTTGAGTGATGCTACTACAGCTCCGAGCATTCCGGAGGTCGGAGTTCGATTCCGGCAGCATCTGTCCATCCTCTCCATGGAATGTGTGGGTTTTCCCCAGGTGGCTGCAGTTTCCTCCCACAGTCTAAAGATGTACCAGATAGGTTAACTGGTCATTGTAAGTTTTCCTGTGATTAGGGCAGGGTTAATCAGATTTGTCAGGGGCTGCTGGGGTGGTGCAGCTTGAAAGACCAGAGGGCCTACTCCACATTGACGTAGTTAAGTAAATAAATAAATGAATGTATAAATACAGTATAATTTAGACTAGGCCACAGATATTGCAAAAATTGCACTTGTATGTATTTACACTCTGGGTAATACTGGGCAATCTGTAAACCTTATATATCTGGGTGGATAAATTTCTTGGAATTAAACAAGATTTAGTTAAATACTCTTATATTTGAGGTCTGAGTTGCCACCGCACTTCCGTGTAGGCAAAATTGTGTTTAATACTTAACGAGTCGATGACTATGCACCCATTTGAATACCACAATGTTCATGTCAGATAAAACAGAAATATCTGTTTTGACTATTTGAAACATATATCTCTGGAAAAGGAAGGAGAAGAGGTTTTACTGGACTTCAGATGTTCCAAAATACTGATTCTGTGTCATTGGTTGTAACTAACTCCTCAAGTAACTCACACCCTTGAGAATAGCATAATAAGTGTTAGTATGGGATACAGAATTTAAAGCGAACAATTATCCTCTTTGCCAATAACAATGTATATTGGAACCCACTAAGGATTTTCAGAGCATTTACCATTGCCTTGCAAAAGAGAGAATGTGTAATATTTGACCCACCTTTCTACAGACCAAAACTACTGAACGTAAAGATTGACAAAAATAGTTGGTGAATGTTACATAACATGGCAGAGCAGGATGTGCAGTCCCAATAGCAGTTCTTCCCGGGTTGCTTTATTTTATGCAAATGGAATGTAGCTCTTACAAACATTGCGAATTGGGAAATAGAGCAAACATTTTGCATAGCATGCTCCCATTAACAGCATTGAGATATTGTTGAGGTAACATAGAACATTACAGCACAGTACAGGCCCTTTGACTTACGTTTTAACCTACTCTAAGATCAATCTAACCCTTCCCTCCATCATAGCCCTCCTGGTATTAACTATTTCTGCCCTGGGCAAAGGTATTTGACTATCCACTAGATCTACACCTCTCGTCATCTTGTTCACCTTTATCAAGTCATCTCTCATCTTCCTTTGCTCCAGAGAGAAAACCCCCAGTTAATTCAACCTATCCTTATTAGACATGCTCTCTAGTCCAGACAGCATCCTGGTAAATCTCCTCTGCACTCTCTCTAAAGCTTCCACATCCTTCCTATAATGAGGCAACTGGAACTGAACAGAATATTTCAGGTGTGACCTAACCAGGGCTTTATAGAGATGCAACCTTACCTCATGGCTCTTGAACTTACTCCTCCTCAGAAGGCCATGATAACTATCCCTGATTGGACTATGTTTCTCCAAATGCCATAATCCTGTCTCTAAGAATCTTCACCAATAATTTGCCCACCTTGCAGTAAGAATCACTGGTTTATAATTCCCAGGGTTTGTTGCAAAGAATGGGGCGAACCCAAACGCAGGACAACTGGCACGGAGGTTGAGTTAGGATGCAGACAAGGGCGTGAGAGTGGTTGGAGCTGAACGGCAAACAGGAGGGTGAACAGCAAATCAGGAGGCAGGCAGAACATTGCTGGCGTTGAACCGCAAACAGGGGCCAGGCGGCAGGCAAACTTATCTTGACATGGAGCGTAGAAAGGCAAGCGGTAGACAATACTTTTCTTGACACGAAGAGATGGAGTTACACAGATAAACCTTGGTACTGAAGTAAAATTTAGAATACACAATCCTAAGCAGGTGGGAACGTTAAACACCACACTGGCTAAAACAACGATCTGGCAATGAGTGGATGCAAAGCTGGGGTTTTTATGCTGCAGGTCTTGATGAGAACCAGGTGTGCCACCATCAAAGGGAATTAGGAGAAAATGGGGAATTAACGGTCGGGACTGTGACACAATCAAAGGGAATTAGGAGAAAATGGGTAATTAACGGTTTGGGACTGTGGCAGGGTTATTCCTACATCCTTTCTTGAACAAGAAACAACATTTGCAAACTTCCAGTTATCAGGTATCACTCCTATGGCCAGTGAGGACGCAAAGATTGTCACAGTAATCCCTTCCCTTACTTCCCATAGTAACCTGGCCACAGGAATTTATCTATCCTAATTTTTTTTCAAAAGTTGACATGTTCTAGCAAATCAGCTTGTTTTACATTTTCTCCAGGAGAGTCAAGGTCCACCCCACTGGTGAATACTGAGGCAAAGTAATCATTAAGGACCTCCTCCCATTCCAAGCACATTTCCTCATAAAATAGCATTTTTATTTTATTGATACGAATTGAGGGATAAATACTGGCTAAGCTGCTTGCAGTGTTCTCAGCATCTTTAAGTCTTGCTTAATTGCTCAACAGAAATTTCACTCCTTGTGGGATTGATCCATTTTATATATTGTTAAATATAATAAACAATTGTACAAGTACAGATAGGTTAACTGGGCAACATACCGGCATTCACATCAAGTGATTCTTCTCAGAAGTAAAAAACATTCTGCTATTTTCTGATGTTCTCTTAATACTAAAGACAAATAAGTGATTTCATTTAGTGGATTGTCACAGGAGAGCAGGAGAGTGTTTTTATTAATCATGCACGATACATGAATACTGCAAAAATTAGGAAGGTATTTAAATCTTATTTAAAGTTATTGAATCTATGTAAAATAAAAATTTAATGTGTCACTGTTTGTTCCATTACTTTATTTAATCTTTTAAGATTATAACAAAGATAATCTTGCATTATTCATAGTATCTCTGCCTACTTAGTACTTGCTGACTCAGTGCTAACTGCAGGTATCATTTTCACTGACTGATTGAATGACTCCTCCAATAAAACAAAAAAGAAACCTGGAAAAGATCAGCAGGTTAGACAGCATCTGAAGAATAAGCTGTGAGCCTTTCCACCTGACTTGCTGATTAATTCCTGCATTTTCTGTTTGATTTCAGATACACAGACATACAGCAGCTCTGACAAACTTCTATAGATGTGTAGTGTAAAGTATATTGACTGGCTTCACCATGGCCTGGCATGAAAACACCAATGGCCTTGAATGGGAATTCCTACCAAAAGTAGTGGATACAGCCCTGTTAATCATGGGTAGAGCCCTCCCCACCATTGAGTACATTGTCGCAGGAGAGCAGCATCCATCATCGGGGACCCCCCACCACCCAGGATATGCTCTCTTCTCACTGCTGCCATCAAGAAGGTGGTACAGGAGCCTCTGAACTAACATTACCAGGTTCAGAAACAGTTGTTATCCCTCAACCATCAGGCCCCTGAACCAAAGGGGATAACTTCGCTTGCCCCATCATTGAGATATTCCCACAACCCATGGACTCACTCTCTGGGACTCTTTATCTCATGCTCTTGATACTGCGTGTATTGCTTATTTAATTTGTTTTTCCTGCTTTATGTATTTGCACAGTTGGTTGTCTTTCTCACACTGGTTGAACACCCAAGTTATTATTCTATTATGGATCTATTGAGTATGCCCACTGTAAAATGAATCTCAGGATTGTATATGGTGATGTATACGTACTTTGATAATAAATTTACTTTGAACTGCAGTACTTTGATTTTGATGGACCCCTTGCCTATTGCAAACAAAGGACTGGAAATCAGGCAGACTTCATCATCAGGCTCAGATAGTGCAGAACCACAGAAAAATTACCCCACTTGCATGTAAATGAAATGCCACATAAATATATCCACAACCTATTAAATCTGATTCATTGTTAAGCTTTGAAGCAATACTTGGGTCACAAATTAGGTCGAGGGCCCAGCAAGATACTTTGGATTTCATCTGTATTATTTCACTTTCAGAGTTAGGATAAAAATGTCAGGTTTAAACCATCATATTTTGCAAACTAATCCTTTGAAGTATGATGCTACAACACCGTAATCATTCATTTATATCTGATCTTCTGCTGAACAGGCAATGAAGCTTCAATGAATTCATAAAACCCATACAAAAATGTTTGCCTGATGACATTGGCCAGAGGTTTGCAATGCACTTAATATTTTTTGTCTAATGCTATGAGAACTGCAGCTTTCCTTTTGACAGAATTTTCTGAATGTCACAGAAAGAAAGTTTCAATGAGGTTGAGCGGGGTGAACTTAATTTTGAGTCTGTGCATCTGCCAACAGAATACAATGGTATACAGTTCAGCTCTAAGCTGGTAGTTTCAGTCAGAAATTATGCCAACAGCTTCAGCAGCTGCTTTACTCAAGGCAATGCAAGTCCACAAAAAAACTGTACTAAGCTGTTGTTGAGTTAGAAATTTCAATGGCTGACCTTATCAGTTTATTAGGGTATTAACTGATACGTATTTAAGAAATAAGTGCAGGAGAAGAAGAAGGCAGCGTACATGAGGTTTAGGAAGCAAGGATCAGATGGGTCTATTGAGGAATATAGGGAAGCAAGAAAGGAGCTTAACAAGGGGCTGAGAAGAGCAAGAAGGGGGCATGAGAAGGCCTTGGCGAGTAGGGTAAAGGAAAGCCCCAAGGCATTCTTCAATTATGTGAAGAAAAAAAGGATGACAGGAGTGAAGGTAGGACCGATTAGAGATAAAGGTGGGAAGATGTGCCTGGAGGCTGTGGAAGTGAGCGAGGTCCTCAATGAATACTTCTCTTCAATATTCACCAATGAGAGGGAACTTGATGACGGTGAGGACACTATGAGTGAGGTTGATGTTCTGGAGCATGCTGATATTAAGGGAGAGGAGGTGTTGGAGTTGTTAAAATACATTAGGACAGATAAGTCCCCGGGGCCTGACGGAATATTCCCCAGGCTGCTCCACGAGGCGAGAGAAGAGATTGCTGAGCCTCTGGCTAGGATCTTTATGTCCTCGTTGTCCACGGGAATGGTGCCGGAGGATTGGAGGGAGGCGAATGTTGTTCCCTAGTTCAAAAAAGGTAGTAGAGATAGTCCGGGTAATTATAGACCAGTGAGCCTTATGTCTGTGGTGGGAAAGCTGTTGGAAAAGATTCTTAGAGATAGGATCTATAGGCATTTAGAGAATCATGGTCTGATCAGGGACAGTCAGCATGGCTTTCTGAAGGGCAGATCGTGTCTAACAAGCCTGTTAGAGTTCCTTGAGGAGGTGACCAGGCATATAGATGAGGGTAGTGCAGTGGATGTGATCTATATGGATTCTAGTAAGGCATTTGACAAGGTTCCACACGGTAGGCTTATTCAGAAAGTTAGAAGGCATGGGATCCAGGGAAGTTTGGCCAGGTGGATTCAGAATTGGCTTGCCTGCAGAAGGCAGAGGGTGGTGGTGGAGGGAGTACATTCAGATTGGAGGATTGTGACTAATGGTGTCCCACAAGGATCTGTTCCGGGACCTCTTCTTTTTGTGATTTTTATTAATGACCTGGATGTGGGGGTAGAAGAGTGGGTTGGCAAGTTTGCAGACGACACAAAGGTTGGTGGTGTTGTAGATAGTGTAGAGGATTGTCAAAGATTGCAGAGAGACATCGATTGGATGCAGAAGTGGGCTGAGAAGTGGCAGATGGAGTTCAACCCGGAGAAGTGTGAGGTGGTACACTTTGGAAGGACAAACTCCAAGGCAGAGTACAAAGTAAATGGCAGGATACTTGGTAGTGTGGAGGAGCAGAGGGATCTCAGGGTACATGTCCACAGATCCATGAAAGTTGCCTCACAGGTGGATAGGGTAGTTAAGAAAGCTTATGGGGTGTTAGCTTTCATAAGTCGAGGGGTAGAGTTTAAGAGTGCGATGTAATGATGCAGCTCTATAAAACTCTGGTTAGGCCACACTTGGAGTACTGTGTCCAGTTCTGGTCACCTCACTATAGGAAGGATGTGGAAGCATTGGAAAGGGTACAGAGGAGATTTACCAGGATGCTGCCTGGTTTAGAAAGTATGCATTATGATCAGAGATTAAGGGAGCTAGGGCTTTACTCTTTGGAGAGAAGAGGATGAGAGGAGACATGATAGAGGTGTACAAGATAATAAGAGGAATAGATAGAGTGGATAGCCAGCGCCTCTTCCCCAGGGCACCACTGCTCAATACAAGAGGACATGGCTTTAAGGTAAGGGGTGGGAAGTTCAAGGGGGATATTAGAGGAAGGTTTTTTACTCAGAGTGGTTGGTGCGTGGAATGCACTGCCTGAGTCAGTGGTGGAGGCAGATACACTAGTGAAGTTTGAGAGACTACTAGACAGGTATATGGAGGAACCTAAGGTGGGGGCTTATATGGGAGGCAGGGTTTGAGGGTCGGCACAACATTGTGGGCTGAAGGGCCTGTACTGTGCTGTAGTATTCTATGTTCTATGTTCTAAGACTATCTGACCCAAAGAGTCAACTCTGGCAAAATCATACCTCAATATTCAGAAAGCTATTGATGTCTGTTTTCAACTAAGTCAACAGCTAAGCCTCTACACCCTTGATGGGTACACAATTCCAAGATTTCACCATTCTCTGCATTAAGAAATGTATCTTCATCATAGTTGCCAACAGCTTATTCCCTTATTTTGAGATATTATGCCCTGCTTCTAGATTTCTCAATTAAGGGAAACATCCTCCCTGTGTCCTGTCTGTCAAGACTTCTAGGAATTCTAAATGTTTAACTAACATGTAAACTCTTGAAAATATAGGCCTAGTCTGCTTAATCTATCCTTGCATCAATAAGCTCCAAGACCATGGCCTCAAAATCTTCTTGTGCAACTGGATCACCTATTTCCAAACTTCAGTCGGTTCAGATTGGCAGCTCCCTCTCCTCACAATCATCATATGAACAGGTGCACCACAAGGCGATGTGCTCAGTCCCCCACTTCACTCGCTTTATATGGATGACTGTGTGGCTCCTGTACCATATTTAGGTTTGCTGATGACACTGCTGCTGTAGACTGAATCAAAAGTGATGAATCAGCATACAGGAGGGAGATTGAAAATCTGGCTGAGTGGTGTCACAGCGGCAACCTCTCACTCAACATCAGCAAAACCAAAGAGCTGATAATTTATTCCAGGAGGAGAAAACCAGAGGTCCGTGAGCCAGTTCTCAACGGGGTATCAGAGGTGGAGAGGGTTGGCAGATTTAAATTTCTCAGTGTTATCCTTTCAGAAGATCTTTCCTAGGTCCAGCACGTATGTGCCATTACTAAACATGGCAGCGCTTATACCTTCTTAGAAGTTTGCGAAGATTCAGCATGGCATCTAAAACTTTGACAAACTTCTTTAGATGCATGGTGAAGAGTATATTGACTGGTTGCATCACAGCCTGGCATGGAAACACCAATGTCCTTGAATGGAAAAACCTACAAAAAGTAGTGAATATAGCCCATCCAACATGGATAAGGCCATTCCCGCCATTGAGCACAACTACAAGGAGCACTGTCACAGGAAAGCAGCATCCATCATCCAGACCATCTTCTGTTAACACTGCTGCCATCAGGAAGAAGGTCCAGGAGCCTCAGGACTCATACCGCCAGGTTCAGGAATACTTATTACCCCTCAGCCAGCATCCTCTTGAACCAGAGGGGATAACTTCACTTAACTTCACTCACATGAAGTTGCTCTGCCATAAAAGGTGAAGGAGAATCCAAAGGGCTACTACAGATATATTAGGAGCAAAAGGGTAGCAAGGGACAAAATTAGCCCTCTTGAAGATGTCACAACCACGGATTCGGCAGCGCAGTACATACGGCAATTGTGCTTGTGGATATGCGCATGTCAGCTAATTATTATTTCATTGTGATAGTACTTAACTCCATTCTTTTCGTCGTAGTGCTTGTCAAGACTTGGACACAGCACAGTAACACTTCACTGCCTGTTTGCATTCGGCCTTGCCTGAGAAATTGGACTGTCGAGTCAACTGACTCTGAAGACTAGTGGTAATTGTTTATATTTCGTTGTTCTTTTTCAGCCACAGTGTAGGCTTCATTTTCCATTTGAAAGTTTTAGTTAACAGCCCTGTTTGGCCAAGCATTAATTGTTTTCTTTTCCCTTTAACACTGTTCTCTTTGAAGTCTGAAATATCGATCCACTTCAGTGTCTCTCACTCCGCACTTGGGTCATATCTGAACCAGGTGACAGAAGATCTGCGTGGTCATCAACATATTGAGCTAAAAGAGATGGGTGAGATCTTAAATGGATTTCTTTGTATCTGTATTTACTGAGGAGATGGACACGGAGTCTATAGAATGAGGTAAAGCAGCAAAGACTTCATGGACCGAATATGGAATACAGAGGAGGAGGTACTTGCTGTCCTGAGGTCTGGCCCAAGGCTACCAGCAGTATGCTTTACAGCTGTTTCCCAGAGTCCTATGCCCTAGGTAATTTCTTTTGCTCCTTCCAACTCTTGCTGGTTCAAACCAGTTCAACCAAATCAGCCAAACACTAGACCCAGACAATCAGATCACAAGTTGTTCCTTCTATATGCCTGCCATTTTACATAATAAACAGCTTCTCATCTGAAAACGGTCTCAGGTATATTAGATCATCAGTAGCAAACAATGTGTTTGTGTTTAGTTGCTCTGATTAAGTTATCCCAGAACAAGGTTCACAGCAGATGCCATTTCGTTGGTGTTTCACTCAACCCTGAACATGTGGACAGCAAAAATGCTCTGCATCAACTACAGCTCAGTATTGAATACTATTATTCCCTCAGTACTGATCAATAAATAACAAGACCATGGCCTCAATACCTCCTTGTGCAATTGGATCCTTGATTTCCTCACTTGCAGATCCCAGTCAGTTCAGATTGGTAACAACATCTCCTCTGTTATCTCCATTAGCACAGGTGCACCACAAGGCTGTATGCGTAGCCCCCTGCTCTACTTGCTTTATTCTTATGACAATGTGGCTAACTACAATTCCAATGACATATTTAGTAAGTTTGCTGATGACACTACTGTCATTGGCAGAATCAGCATATAGGAGGGAGATTGAAAATTTGACTGAGAAATGCCATAACAAACTCTCACACCATGTCAGCCAGACCAAGGAGCTGATTATTGGCTTCAAGAGAAGGAACCAGAGGTACATTTGCCAATCCTTATTGGGTAATCAGAGGTGGAGAGAATCAGCTACTTTAAATTCCAGTGCGCAAGTGACATTACAAAGAATGCACTGCAGCACCCCTACTTCCTTTGAAATTTGCGAAGATTCGGCATTACATCTAAAACTTTGACAAACTTCTTAAGGTGTGTGCTGGAAAGTATGCTGGTATGTTGCATCACAGCCTGGTATGGCAACACTAAAGCCCTTGAATGGAAAATCCTGCAAGAAGTAATGAATACAGAGCAGTCCACCACGAGTAAAACTCTCCCCAGCATTCAGCACATCTACAGGGAGTGCTGGCACAGGAAGGCAGTATCCAGCATCAAAGGCCCCTACCACCTAGACCATGCTCTCTTCTAACTGCTGCCACTAGGAAGGAGGTACAGGAGCCACAGGACCCACACCACCAGGTTCAGGAATAGTCATTACCCCTTAACTATCAGGGTCTTGAACCAAAGGGGATAGCTTCTCTCACCTCATCACTGAACTGTTTCCATACTGAAAAGTCCACTTTCAAGGACTCTTCATCTCATGCTCACAATATTTATTGCTTATTTATTATTATTTTGTTTTCTCTTTTTGTATTTGCACAGTTTGTTGTCTTTGACACATGAGCTGTTTGTCTGATCTGTTAGGTGCAGCCTTTCAACGACTCTATTATGTTTTTTGGACAATAAATATGCAAGAAAACAGCTCTCAGGGTTGCATATGGTGACATACATGTACTTTGATAATAAATTTACATTGAACTTTGAACTTTGAACTAGTTCATCAAACAGTTCACAAAATGACGGCTGCAAGAGCAGTCTCACAAAATGGTCATCTCTCTTTCTGCAGCCATATGGCAAGAACACAGACTCTTGCTTTGTTTGTTTCAACTGTCCTTGCTTCACTCCTGTTCGCTGATTTATAGAGTTCTCTCTGGACAACATTTTCCTTCTCTTGATCCAGAGATTTATCTTAGGATCATTATCCTCCTCTCATTCTGTTGACAGCCCCCAGGACTGCCATGCACTACCAACGGGTGTGTAACATTCTCATTATATAAAAGTAGCATTTACTTAGTGAATTCACACAAATCTTTTTTATATTGATAATCATCTCTTCTTTTTATAAGAGCATCATTCTCTAATAAATGAGCTGAGATGAGCTTAAGCCTACAAAATTGAAACATCATAGATTGATCTGATAAGAAAAATTATCAGAATGGGGGATTTTGGGAGCATAGGTGCAACAATTCTGAGGAGACAACCATTGCAGAATGGATGATTTCACATCAGAAACGTAAGGATTACATCAAGATCGAGAGGAACACTTGCTCAGTGTTTACTCCTTTTCCTGAATATTACATTTTCTATTCTTTGGCTGTCATGGAGGGTCAGATTGTGTACACAGGTACTTAGTTTTGTAAATTCATGTGCTGTTAACTGGGCCAATAAAGATACTTGTCAGTAAATGCAGATTATCATCTCTGCACCTATCTGATCATTATTGTTGAGGGTTAATACTTGTAACAGTATATATAGGTATTTCAATAGACAAGACTGATTAAGGATAGTCAACATGGCTTTGTACACAGATGGTCGTGTCTAACCAATCTTATAGATTTTTTTTGATGAAGTTACCAGGAAAGTTGATGAAGGAAGGTCAGTGGATGGACTTTAACGAGGCTTTGACAAGTTCCTGTATAGGAGGATGGTCAAGAGGGTTCCATCACTTGGCATTCAAGATGAGGTGGTAAATTGGATTAGACATTCACTCCACAGGGGAAGCCAGCAAGTGATAATAGATTATTACCTCTCTGACTGGAGGCCTGTGTCTAGTGGAGGACAACAGGGATCAGCACCGGGTGAACTTTTGTTTGTCATCCATATCAACAATCGGAATCAGCAAATTTATCAATGATGCCAGGACATTGGACATAGTGACAGTGAAGAGAGCTATCAAAGCTTACAGTGTGATCTGAACCAGCTGGGAAAATGGGCTGAACTGGCAGATGGATTTTAATGTGGATAAGTGTGAGCTGCAACATACACAAAATGCTGGAGGAACTCAGCGGGCCGTTCCTCCAGCGTTTTGTGTGTGTTGCTCAGATTTCCAGCATCTGCAGATTTTCTCTTGTAAATGTGAGGTGTTTCACTTTGGAAGGAGAAACCAGGGTAGGGTGAACGGTAGGGCACTGAGGAGTGTGGTAGAACAGGGGGATCTAGGAATACAGAGCCATAACTCTTTGAAAGTGGCGTCACAGATAGATAGAGTTGTAAAGAAAACTTTTGGCGTATTGGCTTTCATAAATCAAAATATTGAGTACAGGAGTTTGGATGTTATGCTGAACTTGTATAAGACATTGTTGAGGCCTAATTTGGAGTATTCTGTGCAGTTCTGGTCACCTACCTGCAGGTAAGATGTAAATAAAATCGAAAGAGTGCAGAGAAAATCTGCAAGGACTTTATTCCCTAGGTCTTAAAATAATAAGGGAAGATTTGATAGAGGTAATACACAATTTTGAAGGATATAGTTAAGGTAAATGTAAGCAGGCTTTTGCCACTGAGGTTGGGTGAGATTATAACTAGAGGTCATGGGTTAAGGGTGAAAGGTGAAATGCTAAAGTGGAATATCAGGGGAAACAACTTCACTCAGATGGTGATATGAGTGTGGAATGAACGGCCAGTGCAGGTGGTGAATGCAGCTCCAATTGCAAAATTTAAGAGAAACTTGGATAGGTACATGAATGGGAAGGGTATGTAGGGCTATGGTCTAGGTGTGGGTCAAATGGGACTGGGCAGGATAATTCAGCACAAACTCGATGGGCAAAGGGGCTGTTTCTGTGCTGTAGTGTTCTATAACTCTAAGACTCTAATCTCCATTTCAAAAACACTCTGCTTTTCTGTTTTAAAGCACCAGACTAAATGGCCTCACAGTTTGTATGGTATATTTCAACAACCTCATTATTAACTTTCTCTCTGTTTGCCCATATTTCCCTGAAGTCTCTTTGCAATCAATCCCATCTAACTGCAAACGTGGAAATATGGAAGTGGAGAGAGTGAGCAGCTTCAGGTTCCTGGGTGTCAAAATCTCTGAGGATCTAACCTGGTCCCAACATATCGATCTAGTTATAAAGAAGGCAAGACAGCGACTATACTTTATTAGAAGTTTGAAGAGATTTGACATGTCAACAAATACACTCAAAAACTTCTATAGTTGTACTGTGGAGAGCATTCTGACAGGCTGCATCACTGTCTGGTATGGAGGGGCTACTGCACAGGACCGAAAGAAGCCGCAGAAGGTTGCTCCATCTCCATCTTAGGCACTAGCCTACAAAGTACCCAGGACATCTTTAGAGAGCAGTGTCTCAGAAATGCAGCGTCCATTATTAAGGACCTCCAGCACCCAAGGCATGCTGTTTTCTCACTGTTACCATCAGGTAGGAGATACAGAAGCCTAAAGGCACACACTCAGTGATTCAGGAACAGCATCTTCCCCTCTGCCATCTGATTCCTAAATGGACATTGAAGCTTTGAACACTACCTCACTTTTTTAATATAGTATTTCTGTTTTTGCACATTTTTCTAAATCTATTCAATATATGTAACTGATTTACTTGTTTATTTATTGTCATGTTTTATTTTATTTATTTATTTTTTCTCTCTCTGCTAGATTATGTATTGCATTGAACTGCTGCTGCTAAGTTAACAAATTTCACGTCACAAGCCGGTGATAATAAACCTAATTCTGATGTTATTTAGTTCTCTTAGTTAAACATTGATATAGATTGTGAATAACTAGGCCCCAACTCTCAACCTTTGCAACACCTCCGTCATCCAGTGCACCTGTCTGAAAAAGATCCATTTATTCCCACTCTTTGGTTTCTGTCCAATAACCAATGCTTAATATAATTTAATATTTTATCCCCAACTCCATATGTTCTAACCTCCTACATGAGTCCTTATCGAATATCTTCCTAAAATACAGATATACCATTTCTCCAACGTAATTAATCAATGGTGATGGCTAAATCACTTCATTAGATATTTCCAGCAGGTTCGTCAGGATTTCTTTATCATTGCAGAATACCATGCTAACTCTGCTCAATCCTGTTATCCTTTGCAAGTAATTCTATTATTTTATCTTTCATTATAGATTTCAGCAGCTTCCTTATCACCAGTGTAGTGAAAATATGCTGAAATCTATCATGAAAGGTCAAAGGCCTAAGATTAACTCGTTCATTGTTCCTTTCCCTCCTTTCCAAAAGACTGAGATCACGCCAATGTTCCCTCTAAGGTATGCGTGTGTACACATCTTTTGCTACTCACACACAAAGGAATTTAAACTGAACAAAAGGTTGTCACCATCTACCTCATTGGCATGTTAAGTATACTTCATGGTTGCATACAATCACATTTCCTTTTCTGGATCCTGATGCGGACAGCGTTGACAACGTGGAATTTTCAATGACTTGTCTGCAGATTTAAGGACTGGCTTATTTATCCTATTTTTATTGAAGAAATTATACAGTGAGCATAGGGCAAAAAATTTCACAGCACAAAATTTTTGCACACTGTGGTCATTACAAATTAGAGGGAACATTGGATCACACTTGTATTACTCCAGTCCATAGGAACACCTCCAAAACCTGCAAAATTCTGTGATTTCTATAACCGGCCTCTCTGTACACTCCCATGTCTGGAATTTAACAGCTTTCAAGCTCACCAATTTCTCAGGTACTTTTTTCACAAAATTTGAATTCCTCATTCTTGCTCCTCCATTGATTCTGTAATATTAGTGGCAGGTTTATTGTGCTTTTTTCAGGAGGACAGTCAGAGTAAATGCTCGATTCTCTGCCATTATAGATTCTCGGTAAGGCACACTCATTTGCGTGCACTCATTTTTTGCCTTTTTATATACCAGTAGAAGCTCTAACAGACTGCATTTTATGTTTCACACCAACTCCTATACTCTAACTTGCCTTTTTTAATCAACTTCGTAACCTTATTTTTCTGAGTTCTAAAATGCTCCCAGTCCTCACCCTGCTGGAATGTCTGGCAAATGTAGGGTATATACAACTTCCTGTGATTTAATGCCGTCTATAATTTTTCTTATCTTCCTTTTGGGTTCTTGTGCCTTAAAGGAATTTTGTTTGCAATTTATCCACTATTTCTTTGAATGCTGTGGTTGATTGGGGAAATACTTTTAAAAGGTTGATAATTTAAATGTAAACCTCCCCAATCCAACACAGCCAGTACTCTCTCTTTAGCTTCATATTTTATAATTATTTATGACCCAAGTTCTTGTTTTAGATTGAAATACATCACTAACAAACTTAATGTAAAGTGCCACCATTTCTCCATAAGAGGTCTTTCTGTGAAGATTAGTTAACCCTTTTTTATTGCTGAAACAGAACAGAACTTACCCTTCTTCCTGTTTTGTTTCTTGAAGCATTAATATAGAGAGCCATGTCATGCACATTCTATAAATTTGCCCTCCATCTTCCATTGCTAATTTGACTTGTCCAGTCTACTTATAGGTTAAAATGAAATGAGATTACCATATTGGCCCTGTAACATGCACCATAATCATCCTAGTATATGCATGCTCAATATTATAACTGTGATTTAGTAGCTTATATCTCCTACTAATACTTTCTGTTCTTTGATATTTCTTAGCTTGACTAGAATTAGTTTTAAATCTATGTCATTATATGCCAAGGCAAGACAATTTCTTACCAGTTTCTTGCATTTGTAAATTGTACAAACATTTCACATTTTTTTCTCTATTTGTCAAATGTTCAGCTCCCGGCTTTGGTCAATCCACTGCCATGATTCTCCAGTTCTTATTCACCCATTAATTCATTCACCTTACTGTGAATGTTGCAGCTATCTGGACTGAGCACATTCAATCTAATAATTTTTAAACATATTTTTCTGTTCTATTAACCAAATTGCAACTTGGAGCTTCTTAACCCTCTACCAAGCTGGCTTAACCACATTGCTCCCCAAATGGAAACTGCTCCCCCCACCATAACCCCCTCCCCACTGCTCCTACAATATGACATACAAACTCTATTTGGATAAGCTGTCGAATCATACCTCACCCTCACTCATAACTTGTAATCTTGAAAACTTAAAAAATAGTTAACAAAATGTTATGGGAATGAGTACTGATTATGAATATATTCAGTTTTTTTGAAAATATTGATGTCACTACATTTTCCATAATTACTAGAAAATACCTAAGCAACAGCATTGTGTGCACATTTTCTACTGGTTGTAAATAAATGTAGCAGAATTTTAAAAAAAAATTAAATTTGGTTGCTTACAAATTTATTCAGATTCCTAGGCCACATCATGCGGAAAGATGAACTAGAAAAACTCATACTCTCTGGAAAAATTAAGGGAGTAAACCTAGAGGAAGACCTCGGCTTATGTACATCAAAAGCATAGCCAGGTAGCTACACATCGAGGAAATGGAAGTCATCCAAAAAACAAAGGATAGCTCTATATGGAAAACCATGGTCACCAAAGTCCGCATCGAATATGGTACCTCGACAGACAGACAGACAAATTTATAGCAGCTCAGCTAATGTGATTCTACAATCAACATGTTCAAATAAATGCCTAGTGTTCTGCTCAAAAGGTTTTTTTTAATCATAAGCTGGAACTATTATGTCTGAAATTGTCTCAAAAATGTCTTCTATGATTTGGACATCCTGATTTCCATGTATGAGGGGCAATTGATAAGTTCGTGGCCTATGGTAGAAGGAGTTAATTTTAGAAAACTTAGCACATTTATTTTTCCTACACTTGCACAGTTAGTCCAGTGGTTGTGGAGCATACGGGTCCCTTCTTTGTAGAAGTCGAGGTCTTGGACCTCCAGAAGTGGTCCACAGGAGGGGTGATTGATAAGTTTGTGGCCTAAAGTAGAGCGGGATGACGAGAAACTTCAAACTTTCTGCATTTTCACCCAAAGAGTTGAACTGCACGTGCATGTAATGAGAGCTGTATAACTCATCTCCTTCTGCCTTAGGCCACGAACTTATCAATCACCCCTGCTCTGGACCACCTGGAGGTCCACAGCAGTGGTGAAAAATAAATGTGCTAGGTTTTCTAAAATTGACTTCTTCTACCTTAGGCTACGAACTTATCAATCACCCCTCATATGGAGGGCAGTTAGGTTTACCTTGGACTGAGAAAGCAAAGAAGTTCCAACAGCCTAATACTTATTCCTTCACCAAAATGTGAATTTTCTGATCAGCACCACCCTGATTTTTTGGGACCTTGCTATGCCTAAATTGGCTATGACTAATCCACAAGTCCAGCAGTGTTTGAACTTCAATAGTATTGGCTCTATATGTATTTTGTGAGGGATTTTCATTGTGAAAAATATTTCTACTCCCCTCTTTTCTGTTTAAATGTGAATAGTGAATAATGTCCGAATTTACAATTTAAATTAGTGTAGTTTTAAAACCTGCCTGTATGCAGTAGAAGCCTGTCCAGCTATTGAGCATATCTACATGAAATGCTGAATTTTGAAATTTGAAGTAACTATTATTTTAATGATTCATTGTCCATTCAAGTGAATAACTTGAAACAATTTAGGTCTTGGTGGGAGTGGTGTGGGGGACAGTGTTGGAGAAAAGATTTTGCAATTAAGTTGTAGGAGTTACAAAAGGCACAATAAGATTTCCATGTGATCTTCTAGTAGGATTGTCCCAATCAGTTCATTTAATTCCTCTTAACTGCTAGTATCGAATAAGTGTCTGATATTCTTTCAATATTTAACACTGGCACAGGTTTCATGCCATAAATCTTTATATAATCCTTTTAATTTAAATGGAAAAATGTTATGAAAATTTATATGAAATAACTATATTTGAATCTGGTTCTACTTAATACAATGGGAGACTGTGTTTCAGGATCTAGCATTCAGCACTATGTTTTCAATGGGAAAACACAGACTATTTGGCAAATTAGCTTAATATCAGTGATTTAACCCAAGTCTGAACTCTACCAAGGAACTATTGGTTCACTTCACCTTAATGAAACTCATTTGCTAATTGTGTCGTTACATTTTATTTTCTACAAAATAATATAAGTGACTAACTTCCATTATAACTCCTTGATTGACAGATGATATCAGTCCCAGAATTGGGTTCTTCATCATCCTCTTGAACATCTCGGTGCATTTTATGACTGCACTAGGAAACATAATCCTACAATAAAATACCTATTCTAAAAAATCAAATCATGAATCACTTAATTAAGAAAACATTTTTCCCATTAATTTGTCACTATTTTTAGTATTCATTGTGCTGTGAGCATTGTGTTTTGTTTTAAATCTAGAGCATTATCATTATTGGGTGAGATCTCTGGTTTAAGATGGCACCTGTGAAGCCCAGTGGTCTCTTACTGGCAGTAAACAAGACAAAGAAAACAACTAACTACTTTATTAAAAACACTTTTTCTTGTAAAATTTATGGTAAATGATCACTGAAAACAATAGAGAGGTGAGCGAAGGCAAGGCTGAGCTGAGGGTCGAAGCGAAGTTGAGGCAAAGTTGAGGCAAGGTTGAGGTATGTTTGAGGCAAAGTTGGGGTGAGGTCAAGGCATATTTGAGGCAAAATCAGGGCGAGCGGTGTGGAGCAAAGTCAGAGCAGATGAGAGGCAGATTCAAGGCCCATCAACCTAAACCCAGAGCGAGGTTTGATCAATCTAAATGCCAGACCTTTACTCGGCTCAGTACTGAACTAAGGCTTTGGCTGTGGCCTGCTCTGGCTACTTCGGGCTCTGTGATGTTCACTCAGCTCTGTGCTGAACTAAAGCTGAAACTGTGGCTTGCTCTGTCTGCACTGGGCTTCATGTCAATGGAATCATTTTTGTTCTGAATGCTATTTGCTTAATTTTATTGTTCGTACAATTTGTTTTTTTTTCTCTCTCTGCATATTGGGTGTTTGATGGTCTTTTTTTATGGGTACTTTGTTTTGTGGCTGTAAGAAGATTAATCTCGAAGTTGCATAATTTATACATACTTTGATAATAAGTGTACTTGAAATTTGAACCTTAATGAGATTAAGTCGCTGGTTTTCATTTATTTAAGTTCATCACCTTTTACTTGCCTACTCAACCCTAGCCCTGGAGTTTTGCGCTGAATGTTTACCCATCTGCACTGTATAGCTGTGAATCTGAGTTGTTTGTTTTAGTTTTTTGGACAGCTTGCACAACTTCTGAAAAAATGTCCCTAGTTCATTTAAAACTCAATAGTGATTTCTTCATTTCCGAATCTAGTTGCCAATGCAGATTGTGGTTCAAAACATCCCTAGATATTGACTATGCATCTAAGTTATGACTACAGAGAAGGCACACTGTGCCCAGATTGTCTCCTGTTGGATTGAACCTTCAGTAATGGAAGTTTCTCAGAAAGAGATCAGCATTTAGGAGCTAAAGAACACGAGCTGTCCACCGAGTCCCTTGCCTGCTCCACCATTCAGTTTGTTCAAAGCTGATCTCTGCATCAGCTTCATTCGCCTAGTTTTTAATGGTAATATTAATCCATCAATCACTGTTTCAGAAGATGTAATTGACTTAGTCTCCTCTATCTTGTGAGGAACAGAATTCTTCTATTCTTTTGTGGGACAGTTCTTCCTGATTTCACACCTGAGTATTAATATTGTGATTAATTCCTAGGTGCCTTAAAACCAGTCCCTTTGGACGGGTGGAGCTCATCAGCCGTAGTTGGCAGCTCATCCAGAAGAAGGAAAACATTGATCTTAAACCTCCACTGACTTGCGGCTGTACCTGCAAGCCTTCATGGGGAAGACTTCAGGTGTAAATCCGGAGCTGGAGTCCCTAAGGCATTCCTACATTGAGTTCAATGCTGACTGGCAACTCCTGCGACGCTGCTGGTACAAAACTGTATCTGTCTCTCCTGTTCCTTTGGGTTCATCAGGTGTGTGGAGAGGGGAAGCTTGCTACATGGAAAACAGCTTGCTCTCCATCTCGTACTGTCCAGGCTTGCGTATCTAGATAGCTAGGATGCAATATCATTGGTCAACGCTGACCAACGGAGGCCCATGCATGTAAATTCCTGTCACTAATTACCCTGGACAAAAATATCTCTCATGAAAAGAAATTTTGTCAAACGCTTTCATTATTTTAAATACATTGATCAGTTCTTCCTCTCAATATTGTTGACTGAATGTGTATAGACCAACCTTGCACAATCTGTCCTCTTCTGAGATTGTTCTATTAAATCTACATTGCACCTTATTTAAGATTAGCATGTTGCCTCTGATATGTGACAGGCAAAGCTGGATGCTGTACACCTACTGAAACCTGATTAAGACTTATTAGAAATGAAGTATGTATTTGATCCTTTTATTTTCCAGTCCTGTTATGTCTAAAATACGATTTTCCATTTTGAATTATTCTTGTACATCTGCATGAGCAATCTGCAAATTTCTCCAGGTTTTATTCAGCTGAAGAACGATATAATTTTTTAGGAATACTTTTCGGATTTCTGTGCTTAGTTCTTCAGATTGGATGGCTAATTGACTATATCCCTTGACATTAGCTGATGGAGAGGTATTTGTTCAAGTCAGGGTATTTTTGCTGATGCTAACAGGTATGGACATGGCTTTTATTATAAATCCCTTTACCTTGTGTTGGAAGAAGAAAATTCCTTTCCACTATTATTGTAAAACCTTAGTAGCACACTTAGAGACGACTTATTATTTTTGCATTGGAGTCCTGGAGTGAGCTTTGGGGATAAAGATTGCAGCATCCTTGAACACTCATGTTCCCTAGGACTTCTCTGGTTAATTAGAAGCAGAATTAGTGCAATGTTTGGAATTCTTTCCACTGTGAGCCATGTAGAGACTGCCAAAACTCATTCAGTCATTCCTTCAAAAGTGTAACTCAACCTTTCGACTCTCTGGCCTTCATTGTATTTTATATTGATGTTTTATGTTTGAAAAATTATATTGCATGATCTTTAAGCTAAATATGATATTGTCCAGAAATTATTTTGAGAGAAGTGTTTAAATCAATTAAGAATATTTGGAAGTGAGTTTCAAATGGAGAAATTGTTATGTGAGAAGGAAAAAGCTCACCAGGTTTTATAAATTATGCTTTTATTTTATATATAATCATCTGGGATCTTCCACTTATACTCATTCCCTCTGTTTGGAAGTTTGCCTTTTGCCGCGTAGGCTCAAGATGTGGACTGCTGACTTTGGGCTGAAAAGTGGTGAAATTTGTTTTTGAACTAAGAAATGTCTTGCTGATGGACTCTCACCACATGTCCGAATGTCCAAAATGAATTTCAGCTTTAAATACACCTTGAAGTGTGGTACATGAGGCATGTGGGATGCCTAATATAATCTTGATTAATCTTATTCAGGGATTGTACATATTTCAAACCGAGCAGACTCAGGCAGTCTCCAATGCTTGTGGCAACTGTAGTGGGTAATCTGACCAGTGGACCATTCACTTGTAATCCGTGGTCCACATTGTGCAATAGCAACAGCTGTGAATTGCAAATCTCCTTATCTACAGACCTTTTCAAATTGTTCTCTAAAAATTGAAAAGTTGATGCATAGCTGGTTGCTTTGGAGCTTTTATGTAAAACCATTTATTATGATTATGATAAGCTCTTCCTAGGAAGTGCTTATTGCCTGAAATCAAAGTAGTGTTGCCACTGGTATATCCTACATATCAATATCAGTGAAAGGTTGTAATTGTCTTTCCCACTCTAAAAGTTTTATCTTTGGAAGTGTCACAGAGGAAATATTTTATATTTACAAGCAGAATATGAACATGAAGTGTTACCTAACAGCATAGATATGAAAATTGCTAGAGATGCTCGTGCAGAGAAGCTCTCCACATTGCCACTGTTGTCTGCATAAAAACAACTCTCATTCTCATTTGTAAATCAGAGCAGTTATAGCACCATCTGGCTAACAAATCAAATTCAAATTCAACTACAGTTTATTGTCATTCAACCATACACATGTATACCGCCAAACGAAACAAAGTTCCTCTGGACCAAGGTATACGACACAGTACATATAACTCATAGACATAACACATAAAGTAAAATTACCACAAGTAAATTGATATTGATAGGTATCTGAGTAGCCAGGGGGTCATAGGTTATGGTGAGAAGGTGGGGGAGCGGGACTAAATGGGAGAACGGATTAGCTCATGATAAAATGGCGGAGCAGACTCGCTGGACCGAATGGCCGACTTCTGCTCCTTTGTCTTATGGTCTTATGGACTTATGACAAATAATAAAGTACATTTATGACACAAGTTAAAAAGAAAGCAATATAACGCTACTGGCACTTCATACGTGATAAGAACTGGGCGGTGGCAGGGAGTTCAGTGGTCTTTCAGCCTGAGAAAGAAGCTGTTTCCCGTCCTGACAGTTCTTGTCCTGATGCTACAGTACCTCTTGCCTGATGGTAGGGTGTCAAAAAAATTGTTGGATGGATTTGAAAGGTCATTGACAATGCTAAGAATCCTGGTCTTGTTAAGAACCTCTGATGGGTGAAAGAGAGACCCCAAAAGTTCTCTTAGCAGTCATTTTAATCCTTTGTAGGGACTTGCGGTCAGCTGTCTTGCAATTCCCATAACAGACAGTGATGCTGTCGGTCAGGACACTCGTGATAGTCCCAAGTGTGGTTTGTAGTTGAATAAGAAATGAAAAGCATAATCAAATTTCAAAGCTGAAGGCTTCACCTTGTTTCACACAGTTAGTTATTTTGATAAAAGTGTTTTGGTGTTAGGACAGCTTTATGCTTGAATCAAGAAACTCAAATACCATTCAGCTTGCACAAATAGTGAGAGAATCTTTGAGCAGCAGAAATGATAAGTGTTTGACCATGTCATGAAGTTCAGTGCACAGCTGATGATGGAAAAGCAACGAAAGAAAGTATGGCTGGAGTTAGTCATATCTTAACTATGTCATGTCTATTTTACCAAGTGGCCATATCACATTGTTGGCTTCTGTGCATTGGAGAGGGTATGGAGGAGCTTTACCAAGATGTTGACTGGGAGAGAGCATTGCCGCTCTGAGGACAGGACAGTATTGGCTGGGTTTGTTTCCTCTGGTATAGAGAACATTGGGGACGAGGGTGGTTGCTGCTAGAAAGATACTCTACTCTATCATTTGCACTGTTTTACTGCTGCAGAATGAATTTCATGTCATACAAGATGTTGATAATAAAGCTGATGCTGATACAAAGCTATGAGGGACATACATGTTATGTGATAGTATTGGATTTGGTGACATGAAGTTCTAAACTCAAGGCGAGATCTTTAGACCTGTCCAATATAAATAGCTATGGGTACACTCACTAAAGGGAGATTATACTGTAATTACTCAATCTTCAAAGGTTAGTCATCCCTGTTTATTCTCCACAGTGAGTTTAGCTGCCAATACCCACTATTGGAGCAGTGAACCCCTCTTCCCTACTAGGAAAAGATACTTCTAGATAACAAAGTAGCTTAAATACAGTTCATTAATTTTCAGTAATAGATGCTTAACTTCAAGTAACATTCTTATAACATACTGAAAACTCAGAGATGATTTCTATCTTATAAAAGGCTTCCAAATTATAAACTATTTCTGAAACTCAAATGATTTCAAAACACAGGTACAATTCCTAGGAGCTAAAAAGACATACCTATGATGCAGGTGAACAAATCCTCCAATGCAGAAATCAAAGACAAAGGAATAGATTTTAGTTCACCCTGTGTTTCTGACATTCTTGTTTATGTTTCTAACTCTATTCCTAATAATTCTGAACCGCTCTCTTCATATATATCGTCTTTCTTCATATATATGGCTTTTGTTTGCTTGTTGGGTGACTTTACATGCATATGATATTTCCGCAGATACCCATTTTAAACAATATCCAGACGCTCATAATTAGTGTTGTGAAGCTGACTCTGAGCATACAAGCTTCCCAACTATTAACAGATCAGCAGTTTGATATGCAAAATGATATTATCCATCTGGTCTATTACCCTTCTTGTCTGGTTTTGAAACAAGCCAAATTAATGTGCCCATTGATTTGGGCACATTAATTACACTGCACCTCTTGAGAAGTCAGTCCAGGTACTGTGACTCAACATCCTACTTTCTATATACAGTGCGTCTGTTTGCAAAGCTGTCCCTTTAACTTCAAACTGATTATTGATTGCCATTTACACTAAAAAAACTGAAGATTGGCTCCCGTTTCTAACCAGCAGCTAAACAAAGAATGTAGTTGGGAGTTTAACTTACAACTGTTTGATCTTTACAAGTGGCAGCTGCGTGTGTTTAGAAAGCTAAGCTTGGCAAAAACAAGAGAACCCCAGCCCTGGAAATTAATATCCATCACAGTGTAAACATTGAGAAACTCATCTTGTCCATAACCAGCAATCTTAAGTTTAATCTAAGGGATAGAAAATTTAGTTGGGATTTGAAGACAAATTGCTTTCACCCAGAGGGTGGATGAAATTAGATTGTTCTCTCTGAGATGGTGATGGAAGCAGGTAAACTCATAACATTTCAAGAATATTCATGTAAGCAATTGAAAAGACTTGGCTTAGAGGATGATGTTTTCATGATTAGAAATAGGGATTATTACAGATGGGTATTTGATAGCTGGCAAACCACAGTGGTCTATGGGGCCAATTTCCATGCTGTATACCATGACTCAAAAATTTTTAGAGTTTAGACGTTGGACATATACAGGCTTCATTAGGTCAACTGAAGCCTGTAATTCTTCATTTCATCTAATGGGCACTTATGAAAATCAAATACTAGTATGCCAATTGATTGTCACCATTCATAGACACCCAGGTCATAGGCTGGAGATAGGCACTGCCTGGGCTTTTGTCCAGGAAGACTAGGTGAAACTAAGGCTGGATACATCTAAATAAACACTTTCCTAACGTATCAAAGTTAAAGAGTAAATTATTGGCAAGAGCTCATCTCTGACTGCAAATATTAGTCTGACATTTCATCTCAAATAACTTGCATTTTGCTGCCTGGAAAACAATATAAAATTCAGAACCGTTTAGAAAAAAATAATTATCATACTCCTGTCACAATGGCGGGGGCATTGGGAGCAAGGGTGGACCCAAATGCAAGACACATCTTGTGAGGTTACTTAAATTTAGTTTATTGTTTGAAACCAGGAGAGCAAGGCAGGAGTAGGAATAGTGAACTGAACAAGGACTGAGGACTACGACTAGGCTGGGACCAAGGGTCTGGGCTAGGACTCGGAATCGGCTCCCTGAACTAGAGGAGACATGAAGAGGCTAGGGTATGGTCTCCGAGCCAGAGACTGGGCAAGGACCCAGTACCTGGGTCTTGCTTCGGGCTCGGACCCCAGAACCAGGCAAGGACATGACATGGGCTAGGGAGAGGAGGAACATGGGAACACAGAGCCTCGGTCTCGGGGAGCAGGTACATGGAACCATGGACACATAGAAAGAACACAGAGTCGGGACCTCTCCTTGGGTACAGGACATAGGGCCGGGACTCACACACAGAACAGAGAGCTGGGACCCCTCCTTGGGTACAGGACATAGGGCCGGGACTCATGACCCTCCGCGGGGCAACGACAAGACAGCCTGACCTACCCCACGGAGGCGAGGACAAGACATGACAAGACATGACCCCCCACGGGGCAACGGCAAGACAGCCTGACTTACCCCACGGAGGCGAGGACAAGACAAGACAAGACATGACTCCCCGCGGGGCAATAGCAAGATGGTCTGACTTACCCCACGGAGGTGAGGACAAGACAAGACAAGACCAACACGAATGAACACCAGACAGTATCTATCTAGCTCCGGTGATGGAACTAGACTGAAGTGCAGGCGGCTGCAGACGAGGGCTAGAGGTGAGAGGGGCAGAGAAGGGATTCAGACAAGGGGGTAGGACAGGAATCACAGACCACCAGGGCCAGGACTTGACTCAGAACTGGGAAACCGCCAGGACCAGGACTTGACTTGGTACTTGAATGCCGCCAGGACCAGGACTTGACTTGGTACTTGAATGCCCCCAGGGCCAGGACTTGACTTGGTGCTTGAATGCCGCCAGGGCCAGGACTTGACTTGGAGCTCGAGTGCAGACAAGGGCGTAGGACAGGAATCACAGACCGCCAGGGCCAGGACTTGACTTGGAACGTCCAGGTATTGGCGAGCTCTCGACTCAGCCCGGGAACAGTAGACAGCGGTTCTTGATTCCCTCCGGCGGGTTAACTGACAGACCTACCTTGCTGAGAAAACTTTGCAGGCTCGCTTTGGCGAGGTAACTGGACAGAGTTGCTCCGGTGAGGAAGGGCAAATTACTGGCACACGCTTCGACAGAGACTAGGCTTGCTCCGGCCAGATGACATCGGCACACCGTGCCTTTGATAACTTTGCAGATGCTCTCGCGCCATACGGCTGAAAGCCGGAGACTATAAACTACCGGTTCAGCCGAGCATTAATTGCCTCGAATCGCCAAAGCCGAGGGACACGGGGAAACAGGGAATCAATGGTCCGGATCGTAACATAAACAAGGTAAATTTAAAGGGCCCCCGATCCGGACCATGACAACTCGTGCCTGTAAATATATCCCAATATGATAGTTATATGCAAAACGTGTGTACGGGATCTTTCTTTTTTTTGTATGTTAAATTTAAAATGGCTTCTTTGTTATGTTATACTGGGGAATGCTTCTTTGTTATGTTAAATGCTGAGAAAGTCGACATTTGCTTGGGTTAATACAGACAGCAGGGTGCTATTAGCCAATGGGTGTTCATGTATCATTTTTTTTTCGGATGATAATGCTGTCTTATATGACTGGGAACGGGGTTTTTGGCGAGGAGTCACAGGAGAGATGGGGAGGACGGCGGACATGCGGAAAGGCTCCAGTCGATCACTTTGGGTGGTCCCAAGCCGTGGGTCGACTGGATCCGGGTGGTCGTCAGGAATTGACTGAGCTCCAACAGTTGCGCACGAAGAACTTGGACTTTGATAAGTCTTGGCGCCTTTTTTTTCATTACTTCCTTTTCTGTATCAAATTTATATTAATGTCATAGACTTAGAAATATCTATAAAGTGTACTTGGTAAAATGTACTGTGTGTGCTGGCTGATGATTGATGTCTGGGATTGATTCGGGCGGCAGCGGTACAGCGACCGACTCCGTGGGAAGTGTTCAGGCCGGTGCTGGGTGGGATTTCCCCTAGACATATACGAGCCAATATAACTGAGCGTTACACGTGTATGCTAAAATTTCAACAATATTTTTGTTACTGTTTTAAAGGTTTTTTGGTAGGTGTGTCTTTATTTCTGGATTATAATCAGTATCTAATTTGCTATTGCGTAAATTGAATTCCACATTATTAACTATTTAAAATGAATTTTTTAATAAAATGTGTCAGTCAAAATAACTTGTGGATAAACATCTGGACTACCTGTTGGGGACACATTTCTTTAAAGATAAAGATCTTTAAAAATGAGTTTAGTTTTATCTGTCAAATGCACATTGTCACGTGAAAATACACAGCGAAGTGTGTCATTTGCACCAATGAGCAGCACAGCCTGAGGATGTACTGGAGACAGGCTGCACATGTCGCCATGCTTCTGACACCATCATAGCATGCCGACAACTTACTAACCCTAACCCATATGTCTGGAATGTGGGAGACCGTCTTTACAGACAGTGGTGGGTATTGAACCGTAATCACTGGCACTGTAAAGCATGCCCTAACCACTTTGGTACCGTGCTGCCCGTGGCTGTTTAATGCAGCCAAATTATTATTTTGTTTTTTCATTGCAAAACTGTTTCCTTTTATTTTATACTTTAAACTGATTCTTTTTAAGTTGATATTCAAAGTTGATAATTCAAAGTATTTCTCGGTTTCTATTAATTTCCCCAGGTTTCTATCCTTAACCTTTTACACAGTCTTCCATTATTTCACCAGATTGCTGACCTTCGCATGTGGGCTTAGCTAACAATTGCTTTTTCAGCCACAGGAGTTTTTTTTTCTGTAATTCAATGTCCAAGCAGAATTTCCAGTCAAACTTGCAAACAAAAATGATTAAGGATAAAGGAAGATTCATTGTATCTCCCCCGCCAGGCTTGTTCACGCTAGTGCTCTCACTCCCAGACTGCAAAAAAAGAGTGTCTGAGGTATAAATAACTCAGGTTAATGTTAAGAGTTGAGGAAGAGAATAAAGGATGGTGGAGAAGGAAATAGATCAATAGATGTTAAATAGATAAAGAAAATAAGGGAAAGAAAGACTGGATTAGAGAATGAGCAGAAAGAAAATATTTTAACTAGAAGGACATTATCCCGTCACTACAGAATGATTGATTGCAGTAAGCAAGTGTAACAAGTAAACTCCAAGACAACAAAGTATGAATTAGAAAACACGCAATAGGGACAGGCAGGCAAGCATCAGTTTAACTAAAACTTTAGTTTGGTTTGGAAAAACACACTTTTTATTTAACCTATTTGACCTGAAGAAGTTTACAGACATGACTTTGCATTTGAAGAAGTCTCTAGTTTTAAGTAGGGAAATGGGCACAGCAATGAAAAAATATATAATTTATCTTTCACAACACACACAAAATGCTGGAGGAACTCAACAGGTCAGGCAGCATCCATGGAAAAGAGTAAACAGTAGATGTTTTGGACTGAGACCTTTTATCAGGAATGAGGAGGAAAGGGGGAGATGCCTGAATAAAAAGGTGGGTGGAGGGGAAAGAGGCTAGCTGAAAGGTGAAGCCAAGTGGGTGGGAACCATCAAGGGCTGGAGCAGAAAAATCTGATAAGAAAGGAGAGTGAACCTAGGGAAAAAGGGAAGAAGGAGGGGCCTCAGGGGGAAGTAATAGGAGGTAAGAAGAAGTGAAAGGTCAATTGAATGTGAGTTCCTAGGATCCTCAGTGAGTCTGATCGGAGAGGCCTGAAAACTGATCTGGAAGCCACATGGCACAAGATGGCAGCAAAGACAAACTCCTGAGTGTATGTAAACAGCCATACGTGGTCCCTGATTGTGGTCACATTCAAAGGACAACGTCCTTAACGGTATAGTATTCTTTAAGTACTGAGATGCTGCATTATATTTTGTAAAACAAGGCTTGAGCGTGAGACTTCTAACTGAAAGTTGAGAGTGCTACCATTTAACCAAGATGATGGCTCTATTACTAAACCCTTAAGGAAATAACATTTAAGATACATTCTTCTGTGACAGATGCATTATCCATCTTGAGAACTAACTGTAACACAGCTGTTGAACTCCTTGGCTGATATCTGTACAGTCTCATTTTATTAAGCATGATTATAGGATTGAAGTCAAATTCATTTAATGTATTGCGAGTGCAATAGTTGATGTAATTAAAACTTCATATTAATGTTACTGAAGTTTTTGGAATAACTCTTGGGTCTAATGATGAAGCTGTCTTTTGTTCTTTCTTTTTCAAAACAATCAAAGCAAAGCAGTCTGAAAGTAGCTTTGCCTAAGGATTTACAAGTAATGCTAATGATAATAGTGTGGTTCACTGATTTAATCAGTAGATTAAATATCAGACATCCTGCTCTACAATGTTCATAAAAACAGAACTGTAAAGCTTCCTTGTGAATGTCATTGTGACAGCTTATGGTGTCAGGGAATGTTCAATTGGTTTCGATAGAACAAAAACAGCACTTCCATTCATTTAATATCGCCCACGTACCAACGCAACCCAACAGTTCAAAACAGGACATGGAAACAGAATGGGTGTCTTGTTGCTTGGGAGATGGACTACAGGCATGTCCAGAAAGAAGAGGAAATTCAAGGGTGGGGAAAGTGTAGTCAACGTAGGGGTTTGCAAAGTGCAGAGTCTATTGTCGATGTAAGAATTTCATAAGAGGGGGAACAAGAAGTGAGCTGTACTACTGATAGACATAAGCTGTTAGTGAGCTGTATCAATGCCGACATGGAAGGGCTCTGCAAAACAATCATCACTTTGAAGTTTCATTTCTCCAGTGTAGGGGAGGTTACATTGTGATCACTGAAAGCAGTGAAGTAGATGGGAAGAAGTGCATTTGGAATTATTGCTCAGGGCCCCTGGATGGTAGGCAGGGAAAAGGTGAAGACACAGATGTTGCATTTCCTCTGGTTGTATGGTAAGGTGCAATGGATGGGGAGTGGTGGTTGAGGATGAAGAAGTGGACCAAGAAATTGTAAAATGAGAATTTCACTGTGGAATGCAGAAAGGAGAAAGGAAGATGGAATAAGTGTGGTAGGAACATTTTAGAAGTTGATGGGAATTGTAAACAATAGTGCATTAGATGCAAAAGGTCATGGGGTGGAAGGAAAGTAACAGGGGATTTCTACATTTGTTCAATCTCAGGGGTGATAAGATGAAGGGAAATGAGGGGGAAATAGAGAAAGTGTAATTGAGACTTCTGTCCACAGAACCACCACCAAAAGTCCCAGGGCAGAGTTAATAAAGGAAAGGTTTTTCATAGCATTGGCATGACTGAATACAATACCACTTCTGTGTGACTGTAAAGATGTAGAGGTGACCACCACCCCCAGAAAGCTACAAGCCGTAGCCATTGTTAAATTCTCAGTCCCTTGGATGACCTTTAATCAGGAATACGTGGTAAAATTTCATCAAGATGGCTTTAAGTGAGCTTTGCTGGTTGATTCATGTCACGGGTGCTTTGGTGGTTGGTGTGCCAAGTGTCAGCAAGAGCTCTCCAGTATGCAAGCCATTATACCACAGTTGCAATTTATTATACAATATTTGAGCTATTATATTCAATTTCTAGCACTAAATCTTTCCAAAGATTTATGAAAAACCAAAAAGGAGAAACTTCTTTACGTAATTGTATGTCTTTCTCTAAATCACTCTTTGTGATGTGCAGTACTTTGACATGTTTCTGGTGCTGTTGTTCAATAATAAATAAATTTGGTCAATAGGTTAGTCTGTACGAAGGGGCCTAGTGCTTGAATAGTTCCCTAGTTCATGGGTTATAACTCCAAAGGGGTTACTCTGTGTTCCAGACAGTAAGGATTGAGATTTCTGTTTGCCAAGATCTTTTTTTCTGAAGATCTGTTCAAGCTGTTCATATGAAAAAATGGGATTGATTCCTTCTTTGGTACTTTGCAGCCAAGAAAGCAAATAATCATAAATGTTGGACAGCTACAAGTAAATCTCTGGCTGACTTTTCATGTGAACAACGCAGCGCCTAGTTGGGGCCTACTCACATTGCCTAATTACCCTTGCCGCTTAAAATACGTGGGGAAGGCTAGCAGACTGCTACTTGGAAAACAGAGGCTTTCACTTTGATAGAATAATATCAGCATATTAACTGCCTTTACACTAAAAATAAGCAGCAGCGAGGAGATGGATTTTCTGTAAAACTAAGTCAGAAGTGTTTGATTAAAGGCGTTGAGAGGGCACAGTAGATTTGATATGATAAGTTCCTAAAACATGTCAAGAGCATTTAAGAATCTTTTCTTTTTATGAAGTATTTGAAAGCAGTTGGTATATTCACTTAAGAATCTATTTGCTTCCAAGATCCTGTGCACTTCGTTTTAGAAAGTTCATCTCAATCACTGAGGCTGATGGGGAGCAATGGGAATAAGATGGTTGCAAGTTTGGCTTTCGCCCCAGGGAGTTGACCACACAAGTCTCACTGGGGCTGTGATCTGTGGCCCCATTTTGTTTTTGAGATGTTAAATCCATGTTTTCTCTGGTCTCCATTGGGCAATAAGGATCCAAAGCCACAAGTTCAAAGAAGATCAAATGTCTACTTCCTCATATCCTGGCCAAATATATCCTCACTCAGCTCACAAGTTACACAGATATTGCCAGTGGTGGGGACTTCTGAACATATGCCTGCTTTCATTATTGCTACCTTTCTACGATAAAAATAAGATTGGTTAAAAAATCCAGGGGTCATCTTGAGTTCATGAACAGCACTACATCAATGGAAGTTTTCTTTTTCTAACTGACAGAATAGTGAGGTCCCAAAGGCATTGTTCTTATTTCTTTGGCTGCTCCCAAACCATACTCCCTGTCACCAGCAGGAACAGAGTAGCCACTACAAAGTGGAAATTGCAGACACACCACGTTGCTTCCAAAAATAAGACCCAAATCAAATCACTCCTTTTAATTTTCAAAATTGCTGTGTATTTCGTTTCTCTTTCCATAGATATTGGATGAATACTGTATATTCAGAAGAAAATAAACTCATGAACTTTGCATAAACTAGGGAGGATAAATCCTGAACTTTTTCTGTAGACCCTCAAGCTTGTCAACCTCATGGAATTTTTGCAGCAAAAAGTACAACATGGCTGCAATGCTTTCAACCTTGCTAATTTCCCTAAATTGAAGAAATCTCTCTTTGGAAATGATCCAGACAGCTGAGGGAAGAAAAACTCTATACATACATAAACTGTGATATATGGTGTCATGCACAGCCAATGTTGAATTAAACCGGAAACCCAGAAAATGGAACAAAGCAATTTTCACATAACTGGCGGAATATGGAGCAAACATTTTTCTTTTCATTTGACTGGGTTTGTTGGCTTTCATTGAAAGCCACGAAGTTTCCCTCATCTCCTAGATTAATAGTCCAAATAGGAAATGTACTTGGGGCAACAATTCCTTCTTCAGGCAGACTGTTTACTGTTCTATTTTTTTAACAATATATGATTAATTCCCCACAGTGTTACCCAGGAGAAGTTGAAAGCAAGTAGAATTTCAAACACAAGCTGGATTACAATATTGTGGCGGGATCCAGGGTGAGGCAGAAGGTAGGGAAAGACAAGATGGATGGAGAGTGAAGGAGAGAACTGAATTCAGGTAAGTATTTTTTGTATTGAAGTTAGTTCTGGTAAGCTACAAATCTTTTGTGGTGCTTTCTATGGGGCAAGGCACACTAATCTGGATGCAGCCTGATTGTTATTTGTCAATGGTTGAGAGTTGGATTTCTATGTCCTGATGTTGTATTCCCATCAGGAAGTGTCAGGACAGCTGAGTGTCTGGTGCTTGAACATTAAATTTATTATTTACATCTGACTATTGAAAGAAGATCTAATGATCACTGATCATCAACAGGTAATTGTCGCATGGAAAAGTTTCTGAAGGATCTGATACTCGAAGGTTAAAATCTGATTCAAAGGTGCTCATGAATAGGTTCTGATGAAATGGCTGGGAGAAAGCTAAAGGAAATTTGCAGCCTGTATCTCTGGTGTAGAGGAATAAACTTTGTATTTTCATGTCTTAAACACAGGATACAGTAATCAGAATGCCTAGATTGGCATGGGGATGGGGACCAGAGTGATAATGCTGAGGACGGCGAAGTTGGTAGTGAGACTAAGGCTAGACAGGCAGATGACAGGGCAGAATTGCAGTCAGTGGGTTGAGTTGAAGTGTAATGGGGGTCAAATTGAAAAGTGTGATGAATACTGAAGGGAAGGTGTTATATCTGAATCTATGCAGTATACAGAATAAGGTAGATGATGTTCTAGTGCAATTAGAGATCGGTATGTATGATGTTGTGGGCATCACTGAGATGTGGCTGAAATAGTTGGGAGCTTAACATCCAAGGATATGCCTTGTATTGAAAGGACAGGCAGGTAAGAAGAGGGGGTGGGAGCTCTGTTAGTAAAAAATAAAGTAAAATCCTTAGAAAGAGGAGACATGGGGTCTCTACCTTGTGGGCAGAAATAAGAATGTACAGGTATAAAAAAGATCCTGATGAGAGTTACAATACTGTGCAAAGATCTCAGGCACCCTAGATTTATTTGATATGGTTTCAGATGGTATGGCCTCCACAGGGCCCTGATCTCAACATCATCGAGGTTGTCTGGGATTATCTGGAGAAACACAAGCAAGCAAGACAGCCAAAGTCTGCAGAAGAACTGTGGCAAGTTCTCCAAGATACTTGGAACAACCTAGTAGCTGATTTTTTTTAATAAAACTGCATGACAGTGTACCTAAGAGAATGGATGCAGTTTTAAAGGTCACACCAAGTATTGATTTGATTTAGTTTTTTACCATTTATTACTCTCTATAGTATTTTTTTGATATTTAGAAACTTTTCATTTCATTATTTTTGAAAGCATCTTCACTTTACAGATTCTTTAAAGATGTACCTAAGGTTTTGGCACAGTACTGTATATGCAGGTCCCCAAGTAGTAGCCAGGATGTCGGATATAAATATAAATGGGAAATAGAAAAGGCACGTAATTATGGAAATGTTACGACAGTCATGGGAGATTTCAATATACGGGTAATTGGGAAAATTAGGTTGCTGCTGGATCCCGTGGGAGAGAATTGTTCAATACCTATGAGATGGATTTTTAGAGCAGCTAGTGATTGAACCCACTAGGGAAAGGCAATTCTGGATAGTATAACGAACCAGATTTGATTAGGGAGCTTAAGGTAAAGGAACCCTTGGGAGGAAGTGATCACAATATGATGGAATTCACCCAGCAGTTTGAGAGGGAAAAGATGAAGTCAAATGAATCAGTATTACAGTGGAGTAAAGGGAATAACAGAAGCGTTAGAGAGGGCTGGCCAAAATTGATTGGAAAGGGACACTAGCAGGGATGATGTCAGAACAGCAACGGCTAGAGTTTCAAAGGCAGTTCAGAAGATGCAGGTTAGATGCATCTCAAAGATACAAAGTATTCTAAGGCAACTCTGTATGACAAAGGAAGTCAAAGAAAACACTAAAGCAGAAGAAAGGGCATATAATATACCAAAATTTTCTGTAAATTTAGAGGAAGTTTTTTGACTTCTCCAGTGCGTTCAACACCATCCACCCTGCTCTGCTGGGGGAGAAGCTGACAGCGACGCAGGTGGATGCTTCCCTGGTATCATGGATTCTTGATTACCTGACTGGCAGACCACAGTACATGTGCTTGCAACACTGTGTGTCCGACAGAGTGATCAGCTGCACTGGGGCTCCACAGGGGACTGTCTTGTCTCCCTTTCTCTTCACCATTTACACCTCGGACTTCAACTACTGCACAGAGTCCTGTCATCTTCACAAGTTTTCTGATGACTCTGCCATAGTTGGATGCATCAGCAAGGGAGATGAGGCTGAGTACAGAGCTACGGTAGGAAACTTTGTCACATGGTGTGAGCAGAATTATCTGCACCTTAATGTGAAAAAGACTAAGGAGCTGGTGGTAGACCTGAGGAGAGCCAAGGTACCAGTGACCGCTGTTTCCATCCAGGGGATCAGTGTGGACATGGTGGAGGATTACAAATACCTGGGGATACGAATTGACAATAAACTGGTCTGGTCAAAGAACACTGAGGCTGTCTACAAGAAGGGTCAGAGCTGTCTCTATTTCCTGAGGAGACTGAGGTCCTTTAACATCTGCCAGACGATGCTGAGGATGTTCTATGAGTCGGTGGTGGCCAGTGCTATCATGTTTGCTGTTGTGTGCTGGGGCAGCAGGCTGAGGGTAGCAGACACCAACAGAATCAACAAACTCATTCATAAGGCCAGTGATGTTGTGGGGATGGAACTGGACTTTCTGATGGTGGTGTCTGAAAAGAAGATGCTGTCCAAGTTGCATGCCATCTTGGACACTGTCTCCCATCCACTACATAATGTACTGGCTGGGCACAGGAGTACATTCAGACAGAGACTCATTCCACCGAGATGCAACACAGAGTGTCATAGGAAGTCATTCCTGCCTGTGGCCATCAAACTTTACAACTTCTCCCTTGGAGGGTCAGAAACCCTGAGCCAATAGGCTGGTCCTGGACTTATTTCCTGGCATAATTTACATATTACTATTTAACTATTTATGGTTTTATTACTATTTATTATTTATGGTACAACTGTAACGAAAACCAATTTCCCCCGGGATCAATAAAGTATGACTATGACTATGACTAGGATTGGGAAGCATTTACAACCAACAGAAGGCAACCAAAGATGAAAAATGAAAGTAAGCTATCCTAAAATATCAAAGAGGATACGAAAAGTTTTTTTCCCGATATATAAAGAGTAAAGAGAGGTGAGAGTGAATAATGGACCATTGGAAAATGACACTGGAGGTCTAGTAATGAGAAACAAAGGAATGGTGAAAAAATTTGATAAGTATTTTGCATCAGTCTTCATTGTAGAAAGCACTTGCTGTAGGCCAGAAATACAAGAGTGCCTGGGAGCAGAGGTGAGTGTAATTGCTATAACTAAGGAGAAGGTCCTTGAGAAGCTAAAAGGTCTGAAGGTAAATAAGTCACTAGAGCCGAATGGACTACACATCAGGGTTCTGAATGGGGTAGCTGAAGAGACCAGGAGGCATTAGTAATGATCTTTCAAGAATCACTGGATTGTCAAATGGTTCTCGGAGGTCTGGAAACTCACAAATATGCTCCATTCTTTAAGGAGGGATGGAGGCAGAAGAAAGGAAATTATAGGCAATTAGCCTGACATCAATGGTCAGGAAGATGTTGATTATTAAGGATGAGGTTTCAGGGTACATGGAGGCACATGATAAAATAGGCCAAAGTCAGCATGGTTTCCTTAAGGGGAAATCGTGCCTGACAAATCTATTGGAATTCTTTAAGGAAAAAGCAGGCAGGATATATAAAGAAGTGTCAGTGGATGTTGCTTACTTGGATTTTCAAAGGCCTTTGACAAGCATCCGCTAATGAGACTGTTTAACAAGATAAGTACTCATGTATTACAGGAAAGATATCTGGATAGAGAGAAGATTGGCTGATTGGCAGGAGGCAACGAGTGGGAATAAAGGGGCCTTTTCTGGTTAGCTGCCAGTGACATGTGGTGTTCCACAGGGGTCGATATTGGGAGAGCTTCTTTTCAGTTCTATGTCAATGATTTGGATGATGGAATTGATGGCTTTCTGGCCAAGTTTGCATTTAATACAAAGATGGGTGGAGTAGCAGGTAGTGTTGAGGAAATAGGGAGTTTGCAGATGGACTTGGACCGATTGGGAGAATGGGTAAAAAAGTGGCAGTTGGAATGAAGTGTAGGGAAATGTTTGATCAAGCATTTTGATAGAAGGAATAAAGGCATAGGCTATTTTGTAAATGGGGAGAAAATCCAAAAATCAGAAGTGCAAAAGGATTTGGGAGTCCTTGTGCAGGATTCCCTAAAGGCTAATCTGCATGTTGAATCAGTGGTAAGGAAGACAAGGGCAATGTTAGCATTCATTTGGAGAGGACAAGAATATAAAAGGGTAGATATTCAAACCATCCTGTCTGGCACCAGCAGTTATTCTGCAGTAATGCTGGTTAACCATTCTTTATAAACTTTAGAAACAGTTGTGCATGAAAATCCCATGAAATCTTCAGTTTCTGAGATACTCATAGCTCCCCACCTGGCACCAGCAATCATTCCATAGTCAAAGTCACTCAGATCACATTTCTTCCCCCTTCTGATGTTTGACCTGAACAACAAATGATCCCCTTAACCAAATCTGCATGCTTTTACGCATTGAGTTGCTGCTACATGATTGGCTCATTAAATATTTGCATTAACAAGCATCAACAGGTGTACATAATTAAGTATTTACTGAATGTATGTGTAGGAAATGCTGGCGACAGTTAATAAATCAGGCAGCAGAAAAGGATTTAAAGTTGGGTCAATGACCCTACATCGGAACATTCCTTCCACAGACCAGAACTCCAGCAGATTGTTCATGGCTCCAGATTCCAGTTTCTGTAGTCTCTTGTGTCAATGATTCATGATGACTGATAAGTTTTTCATATCGATTTGTGACCAGTTTTGGAACATAAAGCCAGCTTACTACGCAGCTTTAAGTGTGACATGCACATTTTCTTAGTCAAAAACAAAAATACTGTTATGAGAGGATGTAAAGTGGGCAATTCTTTTTGCTTCATCTGCTGTTAGTTATCTTCTTTGAGCCAAAATTAGTTTAATATAATTCATAAGATATTTCACTGAATATTCTATCATGATTCTTACCGTTTTATATTGTATCCACAGGGGCAAAAATACTTATTTGCAGCAGTATTACAGGCACATTGCATCCTATTAGCACTATTTACAAGAAAATATCAATTAAACATAAATTGTTCACAATTGTTACAATGAAGAATGCAATTAGAACAGAAAATAGTTTGTTTTAGTGCAGAGTGGTCGAAGTGGACATCGTGTTTCTGTACTAAGGTAGTGGTTAGGTCTGTGCAGGTTTGTTCAAGAACCAAATAGTTGAATTCAAGTAGCTGTTCCTGAATCTGATGGTGTGATATTTCAGACTTCTGTACCAGCTGCCCAATGGTAGGTGCAAGAAGGCAGCATGGCTTGGATGGTGGGGGATCTTTGATGATGGTTTTGCTTTGTTGTGGCAAGGTATGTGTCTGTGATGTATTGGACAGAGTCCACTGCTCTTTGCAGCCTCTTGCATTTCGGTGCCTTTGAATTGCCATACCAGAAAATGATGCAACCAGTCAGGATATTTTCAACAGCACATTCGTTGAAGTTTGTTTGATAACAAGCCAAATCTCCTTAACCTCTTAAGAAACTAAAGATGCTGTTGCACCTTCTGTGTGCTGGGCCAAAGAAAGCTCATCCAATATGTTACTGCTCAGGAATTTAAAGTTACCGATCAAGCTGCCAGTTCCTTTAGATTGGGGCAAATACCAAATTAGAATTAAGTTTATTATCACTAGCATATGTTGTGAAATTTGTTGTTTGGCAGAAACAGTACAGTGCAATACATAAAACATACTATAAATTATAACAAGAAACATATATGTTAAAAAAGGTAAATAGGTAGTGGAAAACAAAAGAAAAAATAATGAGGTGGAGTTCATCCATTTACTGTCCATTCATAAATCTGATGGTAGAGAGGAAGAAGCTGTCCCTAGAGCATCGAGGATCCACTCCAAAGCAGGCTCCTATACTTCCTCTCTGATGGGAGCAATGAAAAGAAAGGATGTCCTGGGCAGCAGGGTCCTTAATGATCGGTGCCACCTTTTTAAGGCATCACCTTTTAAAGAAGTCCTGGATGGTGGGGAGGCTGAACTTGAACTTCCTGCAGATTTTTCCAATCCTGTGCAGCAACCCCTCCAAACCAGATGGTGATGCCACCAGTTAGAATGTTACCCATGGTACATCTGGAGAAATTCGCTCGATTCTTTGGTGACATACCTAATCTCCTCAGACCCTTAATGAAGTATAACCATTGCCATGCATCAATAGGTTGGACCTAGGACAGATCTTCAGAGATATTGACACCTAGGAAATAGAAATTGCTCACCCTTTCCACTGTGATGACTGGTGTGTGTTCCCTTCAACTTCTCCTTTTTGAAGTCCACAATCAATTCCTCGGTCTTACTGACGATGAATGCTAGGTTTTAGTAGCAACACTATTCAACCAGTTGATTCATCTCACTCCTGTGAGACTCCTTGTCACCTTCTGAGATCTTTTTGATAGCATTTGCGTCATTGGTAAATTTATAGATGATGTTTGTGCTGTGCCTAGCCGCACAGAGAGTAGAGCAGCGAGCTAAGAAAGCATTCTTGAGGTGTGCTGGTGTTGATTTTCAGCGAGTAGTAGATGTTATTTCTGATCCGCACTGACTGTGGTCATCTGATAAGGAAGTCAAGCACTCATCTACCCCTTCCATATGTCAACAATCTGCTCTTCATTTAAATATATCATGTATATATGATATATGAAGGTACAGATGCAGGAAGTGTGAATTCAGCTTAATCTAAAGTAATTTATTTACACAGTTCTTCAGCTTCAGTGCTCTTGCAATCTCATTGTTACATTGTGTTCTCATTTATTTCATGGCACTGCATATTTATCTTCCATTGTCCTTCAGCTCCAGTTTTAAACAGGAATTATAGAGAGAATTTTCAGATCATGGTATAACCCACTGAAATGAGCAGGAAACCCTTTGCAAGAGTCTGAAGTATTTGTGTGCAGGATTTCTTGCCTTTCTGGTAACGTTATTGACTAAACAAAATACTCAAAGTTCAAAGTCAGTTTATTCTTCAGTTTATTCTCTCACCATATGCTGACCTGAGATTCATTTTCTTGCAGCATTCACAGTAAATTCAAAGAAACACAATATAATTAATGAAAACACACCCATACAGACACACACACACAACATAGACAGGCAAACAACTAATGTGCAAAACACAACAAACTGTGCAAATATAGACAATAATAATAATAATAATAATAATAAATAAATAAATATTGAGAACATGAGTTGAAGAGTTCTCTAAATTGAGTCCATAGAATGGGAATCAGTTCAGTTTTGGGACGAGTGAAGTCAAGTGAACCCTCTGGTTAAAGAGCCTGATGGTTGAGGGGGAATAAAAGTTTCTGAGCCTGGTGGTGTGAATCCTGAGACTCCTGTACCTCGTTCCTGACAGCAACAGTGAGAAGAGACTATGGCCTGAGTGGTGGGGGTTTTTGATAATGAATGCTAATTTCCAGCAACAGTGCTCCTTGTAGATGTGCTCATTGGTGGGGAGGGTTCAACTGGGCTGTATCCAGTACCTTTTGCAGGCTTTTCTGTTCAAAGTCATTGCTGTTTCCATACCAGGCCATGATACAACTGGTCAGCATACCCTCTACCGCACTTCTATAGAAGTCTGTCAAAGTTTTTGACGACATGCCGAATCTTCACAAACTTCTAAGAAAGTGCCTTCTTTGTAATGGCACTTACATGCTGGACCCACGACAGATCCTCTGAAATGATAACAGCAAGGAATTTAAAGTTTTGGACCCTCTCCACCTCTGATTCCTGATGAGGACTGGCTCATGGACTCTTGTTTCCTCCTCCTGTACTCAATAATCTGTCCTTTGGTTTTTCTGACATTGAGTGAGAGTTTGTGGTTGTGGCACCATTCAGCCAGATTTTCAATCTCCCTCCTACATGCTGATTTGTCACCACCTTTGATTTGACCAACAACAGTGGTGGTGTCAGAAAACACAAATATGGCATTGGAGCTGTGTTTAGCCTCATGGTCATAAATACAAAGCGAGTAGAGAAGGGGACTAAGCACAGCCTTGTGGTGCACTTGTGCTGATGGTGATTGTGGAAGTGATGTTGCCAATTCGAAGTGAGAAAATTGGTGATGCAGTTGCAGAAGAAGGTGTTGAGGCCTAGGTCTTGCAGTTTATTGACTAGTTTTGAGCGGATGATAGTATTGAATGCAGAGCTGTAATCAACGAAGAACATCCTGATGTATGCATCTTCACTATCCAGACTTTGAATGAAGAGCCAATGAAGTGTCAGCTGCTTTTGTGATAGTGAGCAAATTGGATCAGATCCAACAAATCAGACTGGGACCACTGAGCTCTGGAAAGTTCACAGTGGAACTTTAACCTTTGTCAAGAAAATACTATAAGTTTTTTTTCACATAGGTAAGAGCCTGATATCAATATAAAATATTCTAATGTTATATAAGTGGAGGTAATTTAGGAATTATTTGAGAAAGTCACCACCCTGACAAGATCTCTTCCTAGTTTTTTATGTAATAAAGTTAATCAAGGCATTCCTGGTACTAATCTGAGCACCCTTCCAAATCTATAATTCATTTGGCAACCCAAATTGTTCCTTGCGTCAATTCAAGTCCAGGGTATTTAAATGCTTTCAATGCTAAGCTCCCTTTCAGCAAAGAGACAGTTGGTGCAAAGGATAACTATAAATTTTGTCTGATTAGCTCCATTGAACCCATGAGTGGTCTGGAAGCTCATCCCTAAAACATAAAAACTTCTCCTCTTAAGCTTCTGACTTCTCTGCATTGATTTTGGTTATTGCATGTCATTGTTTTCTTTTCACTGCTTAAATTATTTTAGGCAGGTTGAAGCACCACCAAACTTAAACTCACCATAAAATATAGAGTCCATTTATTTCGGTCTAAATCTAATCTACAATGTCAGACAACTTTGCAGACACTAAAAATTCAACCTTACAAGTCCACGCAACACACATCAAAGTTGCTGGTGAATGCAGCAGGCCAGGCAGCATCTGTAGGAAGAGGTGCAGTCGACGTTTCAGGCCGAGACCCTTCGTCAGGACTAACTGAAGGAAGAGTGAGTAAGGGATTTGAAAGTTGGAGGGGGAGGGGGAGATCCAAAATGATAGGAGAAGACAGGAGGGGGAGGGATAGAGCCGAGAGCTGGACAGGTGATAGGCAAAAGGGGATACGAGAGGATCATGGGACAGGAGGTCCGGGAAGAAAGACGGGGGGGGGGGGTTGACCCAGAGGATGGGCAAGAGATATATTCAGAGGGAGAAAAAGGAAAGTGAGAGAAAGAATGTGTGCATAAAAATGAGTAACAGATGGGGTACGAGGGGGAGGTGGGGCCTTAGCGGAAGTTAGAGAAGTCGATGTTCATGCCATCAGGGTGGAGGCTACCCAGACGGAATATAAGGTGTTGTTCCTCCAACCTGAGTGTGGCTTCATCTTTACAGTAGAGGAGGCCGTGGATAGACATGTCAGAATGGGAATGGGATGTGGAATTAAAATGTGTGGCCACTGGGAGATCCTGCTTTCTCTGGCGGACAGAAACTTACAAGTCCAGTCTGATTTGCTCAGATTTTAGCTCCTTTCAAGATCTATTGAAATATTTTTATTATTTTTCCTGATATTCCTTAGGCTATTTTATGCTAGGTGATGCACGAATGACATATGCTGCAGTTTTTCCTTATCAAATACTGACAGCCCTGCCGTGTATTTTCACCAGTCATTTTTCTGTTGTATTACTGTGGAAGTTTGCCCAGTAATGCACTTTGTTGACTTGGACTAAATTAACTCCAAGTACAGTTTTCCAAAAAACAGCATCTGCCCTCAGGCCCCTTCCCTTACACCTGGGACTCTTTTGAATTAATTTAATAGTTCTCTGCTGCCATTGAAGTTCTTCTGCCAGAGCAGCCTGAAGTTTTGAATGTTCTTATATGTTAATTGTGCATATGACAGTTTCCCATCTCGTCAGCCTTTGATGACAATGTTGTCAGTAGTAGTTACTGCAGAAATAAATTTCAAAGTATTGAATTTCAGTTTGGGTTGAGTGGTTTCTATGTGCACATTATTTTTAGCCTCTAAATATTTAGCATTTATGCCAGGGCACAGACCATCTGTGTTCCAATAGGTACAGAATTTCCTCTGTCACAACTATTTTACTTCTGCTATTTTGACTGTTTATCCTCCCAATACTGTGTTGTCCTGCTGAGATGATTTCCACCAGGTTTTAGGTGGGGCCAAGTTTTCAACAAAATCACTTGCATATGTTAGATGCAGAAGCAAAATCAGGTTTAATATCACTCGCATATGTTGTGAGATTTGTTGACTTTCCAGCAGCAGTAAAATGCAATGCATAGTAATGCAGGTGAAGTAGTGTTCATGGGTTCAACGTCCATTCAGAAATTGGATGGCAGAGGAGAAGAAGCTGCTCCTGAATTGTTGAGTGTGTGTTTTCACATTTCTGTGTCCTTTCTGAGGGTAGAACTGAGAACCAAGGCCTGACCTGGGTGTTGGGGGTCTTTAATGATGGATGCCATGTTTTTGAGGCATTGCTCCTTGAAGATGTCCTGGCAAGTGCCCATGATGGAGCTGACTTAGTTTAGAACTCTCTGCAGCTTATTTCAGCCCTATGCAGCAGCCACCACCCCCCTCAACCCATACAAGATGGTGATGCGACCAGTTAGCATGCTCTCCACAGTACAGCTGGAGAAATGTTCATGGTTTTGGTGACATTCCAAATCTTCTCAAACTCATGATGAAATATAACCATTGGCATACCTTCTTTGTAGTTGCAGCAATATGTTGGGTCCAGTTTACATCCTCAGAGATATTTACACCTAGGATCTTGAAATTGCTCTATCTTTCCACTTCTGATCCCTCTATGAGGATTGGTGTTCGTTCCCAATTTTTACCTTTCTGAAGTCCACAATCAGTTCTTTGATCTTACTGATAATGGGTGCAAGGTTGTTGCTGGAACATCACTCAACTAGCCAGTATTTCTCGCTCCTGTAGACCCTCTCATCACCATCTGAAATTCTGCCAACAATAGTTGTGTGGTTAACAAAATTATATATGACATTTGAACCGTGCCTAGGTACACAGTGTGTGGCGCGTGGCCAAGTGGTTAAGGCGATGGACTAGTGATCTGAAGGTCGTGAGTTCGAGTCCCAGCCAAGGCAGCGTGTTGTATCCTTGAGCAAGGCACTTAACCACACACTGCTCCAGTCCACCCAGCTGAAAATGGGTACCGGCAAAAATGCTGAGGGTTAACCTCTTGATAGACTGGTGTCCTATCTGGGGGGAGTCTCGTACTCTTAGTCGCTTCATGCCCCGGAAACCGGCATAAGCATCAGCCTGATGAGCCTATAAGGCTCGGGACAGACTTTAACTTCAAATTAACTTAGGTACACAGTTATGGGTGTAGAGAAAGTAGAGCTGTGGGCTCTACAAATCAATTCCTGAGGTTGTCTCCGTTGTCTCCAATCTGCACAGATTGTGGTTTCCAGTAAGGAAGTCAAGGAGAGAGAGGTACAGAGGCCCAGACTCTGGAGCTTTTTGATCAGAACTATAGTATTGATTGTCTTCAGTGGTGAACTGAACTCAATAAACAGCATCCTGACATAGGTATTTGTATTGTCCAGGTGATCCAAGGCCACATGAAGAACCAGTGAGATCACATCCACCGTTGACCTATTGTGGCGATTGCAGTGGGTTCAGGTCCTTGCCAAGCCAGGAGTTAATTCTAACCATAACTAACCTCTCAAAGCACTCCATCACTGTAGATGGAAGCTCTATCAGATGATAGTCATTAAGGCAGCACACCCTACTCTTCTTTGATACTGGTATGATTATTGCCCTTTAGAAGCAGGTGTGCACTTCTAATTGTAACAATGAGAGGTAATATTCATTTTAAGTTAATCTTAAATTGTTTAGATAACTTATTCTCAGTTTTATTATAGCACACTGCACTTCAATTCTAGTTTTGAGAAAGTCTTTTGCAGTTGATTGCCAATCTGGCCTTCACTTTTAGATCCAGCACCAACAGCATCATGATTTAGTACCTGAGTTTCTTTTCAAAGAATGGCTTTTTCTCAATCTTTGTTGATTACTGCTTCAGTATTTGTTTTTTGTTCTGAAAGTTGCTTTCAGGCTGGTCCCTTACTTGGGAGCTATGATTTGTTTCCCAGTTTTAATTTCTATACCAACAGTCACTGGGAGTGGCAGGTTTATCGTCCACTGAGACAGATGTGCCCTTTCCATTGGAACAGACTTGCAGTCGACTGAGAATGTGTGCTCAGTAGGTGTTAAACATCCTGCTTGCTTGAATGAAATGCATTGTTTACCCATGAAGAATAACCAATTTGAGTTTGTAACATCAGTCTCTGGAATCAGCATTATGTTTTTGTTTGCTCTCATCATGGCAAGGCACGGTGCAAACGTTGTTACCATTAAACCTTGTTAAGTTTTGGCTTTCCATTTATATTCTGTCTACAGCCAGTTTAATTTTGGCCAAATTCTTGAAAAAAATGTTATTTTTTCAAAGCAAAAGCATTGGTTTTACTTAAGACCATAAGATAATAGGCTGTTTGGCCCATTGGGTCTGTTCCATCATTTCATCACGTTAATTTATATCCCTTTCAATTCCATTCTCTTGCCTTCTCACCATAACCTTTGATGCCCTTATGACTCAAGAACCTATCAAACTCCACTTTAAATATACCCAACGATTTGGCCTCCACTGGCATCTGTGGCAATGAATTGAACAGATTCACTACCCTCTGGCTAGAGAAATTCCTCCTCATCTCTGTTCTAAAGGGATGTCCTTCTATTCTGAGGCTGTGCCCTTTGGTCCTAGACTCCCCTTCAGCTGCATAATAAAAGGAAAAGTTGCAAGGTGCATCTTCTCTCTGTTGTTCGTGTATCTGCCATCATGTAGAAAATAGGAAACAAACTGAATTTATTTTTTAAAATTTTATTTATGTGATGTTATTCCCACTGGCGATGTTGGCATTTATTACCCAACCCTAACTGTCTCTGGATTAAGTTAAGCATCAACCACATTGGTTAGTCTGGAGCTGAATATAGACAAGACCAGTAGGAATGGCAATTTTTTTGCTAAAGGAATTTAATGACAATCTAGTTATTTTATGGCAATCATTTCAATTATTTGCATTTAAGTTCTCCAGCCATTGAGAAAAAAGGGTTCATGTAAATGGGGAAAGGCAACTTATCAGAGAAATGAAAAGACCTGAAAAATTAACAAATTCTCAAGGACTTATATCCACTCTTAAAGTGGTGATAATAAGATACTATTGATGGTGAGGGTGTGGATGTGGTGAGGACCTACAAGTACCTGGGGTACATCTGGATGACAGACTTGACTACAGCATCAACATAGAAGCTGTGTACAAGAAGGGCCAGAATCACCTCTACTTCCTGAGGAGACTGGGATCATAGAAACACAGAAAACCTACAGGATAATAAAGCCCTTCGTCCCACAAAGCTGTGCCAAACATGTTCTTACCTTAGAACTACCTAGGCTTACCCATAGCCCTCTATTTTTCTGAGTTCCATGTGCCTGTCCAGGAGTCTCGTAAAAGACCCTATCGTATACACCTCCACCACCATCCCCAACAGCCCATTCCACACACTCACCATTCTCTGTGTGAAAAAAAATTACTCCTGACATCTCTTCTGTACCTACTTCCAAACACCTTAAAACTGTACCCTCTTGTGGCAGCCATTTCAGTCCTGGGGGAAAAAAAAACTATCCACATGATCAATGTCTCTCATCATCTTATACACCTCTCATCCTCTGTTGCTCCAAGGAAAAAAGGCCAAGTTCACACAACCTATTCTCATTAGGCATCCTCCCCAATCCAGGCAACGTACTTGTAAATCTCCTCTGCACCCTTTCTATGGTTTCCACATCCTTCCTATAGTGAGACGACCAGAACAGAGCACAATACTCCAAGTGGGGTATAGTTGCATCATTACCTCTCGGCTCCTAAACTCAATCCCACAATTGATGAAGGCCAATGCACCGTATGCCTTATTAACTGCAGAGTCAACCTGCGCAGCAGCTTTGAGTGTCTTATGGACTCAGACCCCAGGATCCCTCTGATCCTCCACACTGCCAGGAGTCTTATCATTAATCCTATACTCTGTCATCATATTTGACCTACCAAAATGAACCACCTCACACTTATCTAGGTTGAATTCCATCTGCCACTTCTCAGCCCTGTTTTGTATCCTATCAATATCTCTCTGTAACTTTGACAGCCCTCCATACTATCCACGACACCCCCAACCTTTGTGTCATCAGCAAATTTACTAACCCATCCCTCCACTTCCTCATCCAGGTCATTTCTAAAAGTCATGAAGAGTAGGGGGTCCCAGAACAGATCCCTGAGGCACACCACTGGTCATTGACCTCCATGCAGAATATGACCCGTCTACAATCACTCTTTGCCTTCTGTGGGTGAGCCAGTTCTGGATCCACAAAGCAAGGTCCCCTTGGATCCCATGCCTCCTAACTTTCTCAATAAGCCTTGTACAGGGTACCTTATCAAATGTCTTGTTGAAATCCATATACACTAGATCTACTGCTCTACCTTCATCAATGTGTTTGCTCACATTCTCAAAAAATTCATTCAGGCTCGTAAGGCACGACCTGCCTTTCACAAAGCCATGCTAACTATTCCTAATCATATTATGCCTCTCAAAATGTTCATAAATCAGGATCCTCTCCATCAATTTACCAACCATTTGAGACTCACTGGTCTATAATTTCCTGGACTATCTCCACTCCCTTTCTTGAATAATGGAACAATATCTGCAACCCTCGGATCCTCCAGAACATCTCCCGTCCTCATTGATGATGCAAAGATCATCGCCAGAGTCTCAGCAACCACCTTCCTTACCTCCCACAGTAGTCTGGGGTACATCTCATCTGGTCCTGGTGACTTATCCAACTTGATCTTTTTGGAGTATGCAGGCCTCTCTTTCACATGTTCTATCAGTCTGTTGTCGCCAGTATGATCTTCTATGTGGTGGTGTGCTGGGGCAATGGCATCAACATGGGTAATGCCAACAAGCTCAATAAATTGATTGGAAAGGCTAGCTCTGTTGTAGGAGTCAAACTGGACACACTGGAGACTGTGGTAGAACAAACGACCTTACAGAAAATCCTGGCAATTCTGAACAATGTTTCTCACCCTCTGCATGCCACCTTGGCTGAACAGAGGAGCACTTTTAGTAATAGACTAAGACAACTGCGCTTCTCCAAAGAACACTGTGTAAGGTCATTCATACCCTCGGCCGCTAGGCTCTATAATGAGTCAACTTAGAGCCGGGGAAGTGATGACCCCCTCCTGTTAGACTGTTGTTAACCTGTTTACCAGAGCTCTGTTTAAGCTCTGTTTAATTCTGTTTACCACACCCTGTGCAATACTATCATCACGTCTTATCTGGATGCAGTGAATGTGCACTGATAATTTTTGCAGTACCATCTTAGAAACATAGAAACGTAGAAAACCTACAGCACAATACAGGCCCTTCGGCCCACAAAGTTGTGCTGAACATTTCCCTACCTTAGAAATTACTAGGCTTACCCATAGCCCTCTATTTTTTCTAAGCTCCATGTACCTATCCAAAAGTCTCTATAAAGACCTTATCGTATCCACTTCCACCACCGCTGCCAGCAGCCCATTCCATGCACTCACCACTCTGCGTAAAAAACACCCCGACATCTCCTCTGTACCTGCTCCCCAGCACCTTAAACCTGTGTCCTCTTGTGGCAACCATCTCAGCCCGGGGAAAAAGCCTCTGACTATCCACACGGTCAATGCCTCAATCTTATCAGTGTGAACTTGGAAATCTTGTGAGTTTTGTCATCTTTGACTTGTAAATCTTGTACATCTTATTTTTTAAGGCAAGTCTTTTTATTCTTTTTACTTCTTTCCTAATATTTGTATATTTGTGCACTTGCATACTACTGTGACACTATAATTTCCTTCGGGAACAATGAAGTATCTAGTAGATGCAGTGGTTACTTCTTCTCAGAATTTTAGATTCTTGGGTGCCTGAGCTGAGGGTCACAAATGTGACCACACCACTCATGAAAGAAAGGAGAGAGAAAACAGAAGACAATTGACCCATTTATCTGACATCAGAAAGTCCTGATGAAGGATCTTGGACCAAAACATCAACTGTTTATTCACTTCCACAGATGCTGCCTGACCTGCTGAGTTCCTCCAGCATTTTCTGTGTGTTGATCTGAATTTCCGGGTTCAGAAATGTTATACCAAGACACTTAAGGGTGATTTCCGTAGAAGGAGGATGCCTGTGTATGACGTTGTTTAACGTGCATGGGCATTGCCACTTGGTCATTGACAGATCAGGGTCAAGGTCCAGTGACATGGAATGCAAGATGACTGGGGACCGCTCACTGCTGAAGCCTTCCTCCACCTTCACTACCATATAACCATATAACAATTACAACAGGGAAACAGGACATCTCGGCCCTTCTAGTCCGTGCCGAACTCTTACTCTCACCTAGTCCCACCGACCTGCACTCAGCCCATAACCCTCCATTCCTTTGCTGTCCATATATCTATCCAATTTAACTTTAAACGACAACATCGAACCTGCCTCAACCACTTCTGCTGGAAGCTCGTTCCACACAGCTACCACTCTCGGAGTAAAGAAGTTCCCCCTCATGTTACCCCTAAACTTTTGTCCTTTAACTCTCAACTCATGTCCTCTTGTTTGAATCTTCCCCACTCTCAATGGAAAAAGCCTATCCACGTCAACTCTATCAATCCCCATCATAATTTTAAAAACCTCTATCAAGTCCCCTCTCAACCTTCTATGCTCCAAAGAATAAAGACTTAACTTGTTCAACCTTCTTCTGTAACTTAGGAGATGAAACCCAGGCAACATTTTAGTAAATCTCTTCTGTACTCTCTCAATTTTAATTGACATCTTTCCTATAATTCGGTGACCAGAACTGTACACAATACTCCAAATTTGGCCTTACTAAGGCCCTATACAATTTCAACATTACATCCCAACTCCTATTCTCAATGCTCTGATTAATAAAGGCCAGCATACCAAAAGCTTTCTTCACCACCTTATCCACATGAGATTCCACCTTCAGGGAACTATGCACCATTATTCCTAAATCCCTCTGTTCTAAAGCATTCTTCAATGCCCTTCCATTTACCATGTATATCCTATTTTGATTAGTCCTACCAAACTGTAGCACCTCACATTTTTCAGCATTAAACTCCATCTGCCATCCTTCAGCCCACTCTTCTAACTGTCCTAAATCTCTCTGCAAGCTTTGGAAAGCTACCTCATCATCCACAACACCACCTATCTTAGTATCATCTGCATACTTACTAATCCAATTTACCACCCCATCATCCAGATCATTAATATATGACAAACAACATTGGACCCGGTACAGATCCCTGAGGCACACCGCTACACACCGTCCTCCAATCTGACACACAGTTATCCACCACTACTCTCTGGCATCTCCCACCTAGCCACTGCTGAATCCATTTTACTACTTCCATATTATTGCCTAACGATTGAACCTTGCTAACTAACCTACCGTGTGGAACCTTGTCAAAGGCCTTACTGAAGTCCATATAGACAACATCCACCGCTTTACCCTCGTCAGCTTTCTTAGTAACCTCATCAAAAAATTCAATAAGATTTGTCAAACATGACCTTCCATGCACAAATCCATGTTGACTGTTTCTAATCAGACTCTGTCTATCCAGATAATTATATATACCATCTCTAAGAATACTTTCCATCAATGTACCCCTCACTGACGTCAAACTCACAGGCCGATAATGTCACAAGTGGGGGCGTTGATGGGAATGGACCCAAATGCAAGACACAGACACTGAAGAACAAAGAACGGGACTTGACTAGAGTAGGGACGTGACAGGATTCAGGCAAGGAGCAGGGACAAGAACACAGAGTTGGGCTAGGGAAAGCGGGACCAGGACTAGGAACCATGGACTAGGAGACAAGGCTTGGACTCCGAGCCCGAAACTGGACAAGGACCCAGAACCTGGGTCTTGCCTGGGGCTCGGACCCCGGAACCAGGCAAGGACATGACATGGCTTGAGGCTGGGGTCTTGAGCTAGGCTTGGGATCCTCAAGGTTTGGGGTCTTGGGTCTTGAGCTTGGCTGCAGGCTGGGGTCTTGGGTCCTGAGCTTGGCTTGGGATCCTCGAGGCTTGGGGTCTTGTGTCCTGAGCTTGGCTTGGGATCCTCGAGGCTTGGGGCCTTGGGTCTTGAGCTTGGCTTGGGATTCTTGGAGCTTAGAGACAGATTGGGAACTAAACATCAACATAAAACCGGGACTTATCCTTCAACAAGCCAGGACTCATCTTTAACACGACACGAATGTGAGACAGGACAGAACATAAACATAGAGCTGGTACTTATCCTAAGACAAGCCGGGACTCAACTTCTCCACACTAAGGTGGGACAGGTCCATCTGATGGGTAATGGCAGGATGGCCAGACTTACCCAGCAGAGGCAAATACAAGACAAGACACGTCCCCCCACAGGGCAACAGCAAGATGGCCTGACTTACCCCACAGAGGCGAGGACAAGACAAGACATGATGCCCCACAGGGCAACTGCAAGACAGCCTGACTTACCCCACGGAGGCAAGGACAAGAAGAGACAAACACCAAAGAACAACGGACTGTTCCATCTCTGCTCCAGGGTAGCTCTGAGTCTCAGTTCAGCCAGCAACCTCAGCTGGCCACAGAAACAGCCGGATCCCTACCTAGCTTGGAGTGTCTGGCAGCCACTCAGCTGGCCCGAGAAACAGCCAAATCCATACCGCAAAGACCACTCCAACGAGTGGCAACAAGGCTCCATGAAGCAGTGGTCCCCCAACCAGGCCTAGAGATCACAAATGTTTCCATTAGCCTTCCATCAGCAGGTTACTTCAAGGGGGACTGACAAGACAAACCAGTAGTCCACACTCAATCTCAAGGCTACTTACAAACTTGCAAGCCCAAAGCTGGGAATCAGGTGCCTTTGATTTAGTCAAACAAAGGACAGCTGGAAGACCCGGAGTCCTGAGTCCATGGACTAGACCATGAACCGGAATGTGGTCTTCACGGACTGGACCATGACAGATAACTGCCAGGTTGACTCTTAGAGCCCTTTTTAAACAATGGAACCACATGAGCAATACGCCAATCCTCCAGCACCATCCCCGTTTCTAATAACATTTGAAATATTTCTGTCAGAGCCCCTGCTATTTCTACACTAACTTCCCTCAAGATCCTAGGTAATATCTTGTCCGGACCCAGAGACTTATCCACTTTTATGTTCCTTAAAAGCACCAGTACTTCCTCTTCTTTAATTGTCATACTTTCCATAACTACTCTTCTTATTTCCTTTACCTTACACAATTCAATATCCTTCTCCTTAGTGAATACCGAAGAAAAGAAATTGTTGAAAATCTCCCCCATCTCTTTTGATATGATGTATATATACCGTTATGATGCGTCATCATTTTCTGCCAGCTCCACTGTTGAGGTCTCGGTTAGATCACTCTTCGTCTGGAACCTTCCTCTTGACCTTACCACCATGGGTGATTGCACCTGAAGTTAAATGCCAGATAGTTAAACTCCAGACGGTATCACTCTTGGGATCTTAGGAACTCACAGCCCTCTTCCCCAACAACAAGGTAATGATTCTTGAGGATGATCAGGATACAGGTTTCCCCCGCCTTCCAAAGGTAGAGCATTCCTATGAAACGGTTCGTAAGCCAGAATGTCGTAAAGCGAAAAAGCAATTACCATTTATTTATATGGGAAAATTTTGTGAGCATTCACAGACCCAAAAATAACCTACCAAATCATGCCAAATAACACATAAAACCTAAAATAACAGTAACATATAGTAAAAACAGGAATGATATGATAAATACACAGCCTATATAAAGTAGAAATACTTTTCCACAATCATTGCCTGAACTGTTCTCCGTAGCGAAAATCTCACGCAAGCGCTGTCGGCAAAAACACGGCGCAAGCGCCATTGGCAGAAAATCTCACACAAGCGCTCTCCAGTAACCTTTAAGCTATGAAGCTGCCAAATCATACAAATAATATATAAAAATACACAGCCAATATAAAGTAGAAATAATGTATGTACAGTGTAGTATCACTTATCGGAATTGGGAAAGCACGGAGCACACAGATGGTGGTGTGTTAGGCTGAGTCGTCGCAGATTGGGGTGGTGCAGTGGCCCCCACCCTCCAGGCGACGCCCCGAAACATTGCCGCGAAGCATGCAATGGTACAGCGGTAGCCGGGAGGCACACAGCACATCTTTAAGAAAAAGGCCAAAATAAACATGCTAATTAATTAGGTGCCGCCTGGCACGTAATTGTCGGCCCAGATCAATGCCGATTGCCGATTGCATCGCCTCTGATCTGGGCCGACAATTACATGCCGCGTGGTACCTAATTAATTAGCATGTTTATTTCGGCTTTTTTCTTAAAGATGTGCTGTGTGTCTCCCGGCTACTGCTGCATTCTCCGCGAATCGGTATCTGTCCGCGGCCTGGGTGTTGGGGTGGTGGGACACTGGGATGTCATCTCATCGTCTGTTTCCATTAGGGCAGGCAACTCATCTTCTCCTATGACTGCCCGCCTCGATGTCGAAGGTCGAGGTTCGTCATCTGCTGTGGCTGATGTGGAAGGCTTGTTTGATTGCTGAGCCTTGCACATTTTTCTATCATACAGTTCTTTGTAAGGACTCAAACCATCCTGCAAATATCCCCTAAACCGACGTACCCTTTCAAAATTAAAGTCATATTTTATCATTACTCACTCCGTTTGAATTGTTATCCTTTCCTCTTCCAATTGCATCAGCTCTTCATCTGTCAGTTCTTGGCCATGGGATGCCAAAACTTCTTCAACATCATCTTCGTCAACTTCCACAAGCCAAACTCACTTAGTCCTTACTTCGTCCACCACGATCAAAACGCTTAATTATGTCTAGTTTTACGCTAAGTGTAACACCCTTACGAGCTCTTTCTGGCTTTTCCGATACCATAGAACTCATCTTGCAAACGGCTGCTCACAGGCACGCGTTTAAGCAGTGCCGGCTAGAATGCAGTTCCGAATCCGTGGGAGAGTGGCTGCTCGGGGCGCGCGCTGCTTTTTTTGCGCACTGTTTTCTTCGCTCACTGTTTTTTTCGTAACAGTGAAAACACCTTCTGTTAGCGAAAACAGGGTATTAATGTAAACAACAGGAATTCTGCAGATGCTGGAAATTCAAGCAACATACATCAAAGTTGCTGGTGAACGCAGCAGGCCAAGCAGCATCTATAGGAAGAGGCGCAGTCGACGTTTCAGGCCGAGACCCTTCGTCAGGACTAACTGAAGGAAGAGTGAGTAAGGGATTTGAAAGCTGGAGGGGGAGGGGGAGATGCAAAATGATAGGAGAAGACAGGAGGGGGAGGGATGGAGCCGAGAGCTGGACAGGTGATAGGCAGAAGGGGATACGAGAGGATCATGGGACAGGAGGTCCGGGAAGAAAGACGGGGGGGGGGTGACCCAGAGGATGGGCAAGAGGTATATTCAGAGGGACAGAGGGAGAAAAAGGAGAGTGAGAGAAAGAATGTGTGCATTAAAAAGAGTAACAGATGGGGTACGAGGGGGAGGTGGGGCCTAGCGGAAGTTAGAGAAGTCAATGTTCAAGCCATCAGGTTGGAGGCTACCCAGACGGAATATAAGGTGTTGTTCCTCCAACCTGAGTGTGGCTTCATCTTTACAGTAGAGGAGGCCGTGGATAGACATGTCAGAATGGGAATGGGATGTGGAATTAAAATGTGTGGCCACTGGGAGATCCTGCTTTCTCTGGCGGACAGAGCGTAGATGTTCAGCAAAGCGGTCTCCCAGTCTGCGTCGGGTCTCACCAATATATAAAAGGCCACATCGGGAGCACCGGACGCAGTATATCACCCCAGTCGACTCACAGGTGAAGTGATGCCTCACCTGGAAGGACTGTTTGGGGCCCTGAATGGTGGTAAGGGAGGAAGTGTAAGGGCATGTGTAGCACTTGTTCCACTTACACGGATAAGTGCCAGGAGGGAGATCAGTGGGGAGGGATGGGGGGGACGAATGGACAAGGGAGTTGTGTAGGGAGCGATCCCTGCGGAATGCAGAGAGAGGCGGGGAGGGAAAGATATGCTTAGTGGTGGGATCCCGTTGGAGGTGGCGGAAGTTACGGAGAATAATATGTTGGACCCGGAGGCTGGTGGGGTGGTAGGTGAGGACCAGGGGAACCCTATTCCTAGTGGGGTGGTGGGAGGATGGAGTGAGAGCAGATGTACGTGAAATGGGGGAGATGCGTTTAAGAGCAGAGTTGATAGTGGAGGAAGGGAAGCCCCTTTCTTTAAAAAATGAAGACATCTCCCTCGTCCTAGAATGAAAAGCCTCATCTTGAGAGCAGATGCGGCGGAGACGGAGGAATTGCGAGAAGGGGATGGCGTTTTTGCAAGAGACAGGGTGAGAAGAGGAATAGTCCAGATAGTTGTGAGAGTCAGTAGGCTTATAGTAGACATCAGTGGATAAGCTGTCTCAGAAGACAGAGACAGAAAGATCTAGAAAGGGGAGGGAGGTGTCAGAAATGGACCAGGTAAACTTGAGGGCAGGGTGAAAGTTGGAGGCAAAGTTAATAAAGTTAACGAGTTCTGCATGCGTGCAGGAAGCAGCGCCAATGCAGTCGTCGATGTAGCGAAGGAAAAGTGGGGGACAGATACCAGAATAGGCACGGAACATAGATTGTTCCACAAACCCAACAAAAAGGCAGGCATAGCTAGGACCCATACGGGTGCCCATAACTACACCTTTAGTTTGGAGGAAATGGGAGGAGCAAAAGGAGAAATTATTAAGAGTAAGGACTAATTCTGCTAGACGGAGCAGAGTGGTGGTAGAGGGGAACTGATTAGGTCTGGAATCCAAAAAGAAGCGTAGAGCTTTGAGACCTTCCTGATGGGCGATGGAAGTATATAGGGACTGGACATCCAAGGTGAAAATAAAGCGGTGGGGGCCAGGGAACTTAAAATTATCGAAAAGTTTAAGAGCGTGAGAAGTGTCACGAACATAGGTCGGAAGGGATTGAACAAGGGGTGATAAAACAGTGTCGAGGTATGCAGAAACGAGTTCGGTGGGGCAGGAGCAAGCTGAGACAATAGGTCGGCCAGGACAGGCAGGTTTGTGGATCTTGGGTAGGAGGTAGAAACGGGAAGTGCGGGGTGTGGGAACTATAAGGTTGGTAGCATGATGGCATGAACATTGACTTCTCTAACTTCCGCTAGGCCCCACCTCCCCCTCGTACCCCATCTGTTACTCTTTTTAATGCACACATTCTTTCTCTCACTCTCCTTTTTCTCCCTCTGTCCCTCTGAATATACCTCTTGCCCATCCTCTGGGTCACCCCCCCCCCCCGTCTTTCTTCCCGGACCTCCTGTCCCATGATCCTCTCGTATCCCCTTCTGCCTATCACCTGTCCAGCTCTCGGCTCTATCCCTCCCCCTCCTGTCTTCTCCTATCATTTTGGATCTCCCCCTCCCCCTCCAGCTTTCAAATCCCTTACTCACTCTTCCTTCAGTTAGTCCTGACGAAGGGTCTCGGCCTGAAACGTCGACTGCGCCTCTTCCTATAGATGCTGCCTGGCCTGCTGCGTTCACCAGCAACTTTGATGTAAGGTTATTAATGTAGGTCTTTCGTAACAGTGAGGTTTTGTAAAGCGAATATTCGAAAAGCAGGGAGTACCTGTATTTAGAAAGTAATAATGTGATTAAGCAGGTCAGCATAGATCTGCGAAAGGGAAATCATGTCGAACTGATCTAGTGGAGTTCTTTGGGAATGTTTTCTGTTATTGGAACTAGCTTGAGATAAATTTAGAGCTTGCTGAATCAGTTTATAAAACAGAGTATTTTCTCCCTTTAAAATGGCAGAGATATAATATCTAACTTTCATCAAATGCAATGACTTTGGCCTGTTGATCTAGCCACAAATTTAAACTACTTTGATGATGTGGTAAACTACATATATGTGTTGTAACTGGATTAACTGTCTGGACACGCCCCTCTGCTGACTGCCCCTGTGGCTCCTCCCACAGAGTCCTGCATAAAGGTGATTTGGCCTTGCCCCTCCCCCCCATCCGGGGGAGACACTCACCGTGTGGTCATGGAGGTCATATTGTACAGCGAATAAAGCCTTCCAGTATTTTACCAAACCTCAGTGTTTTGGAGTCATTGAAGGTGCTTCAATTTTATTCGCTGTACAATACGACCTCCACGGTGAGTGTCTCCCCCGGACACGGTGCAGCATTGTGGACTCATGATATGGCCAGTAAGTCAGAGGGTCACCATGGCTTCTGGGTCGCATACAACAGACATCCGGGAGGGCTGTGTAGCGACGCTAGTGGTGCAGGGCACAGAATATCGAGACTTTACGTTACTGGTCTTGCCTCAACTGTGTGCCCCTGTGCTATTGGGACTCAACATCCAGAGCCACCTGAAAAGCGTGACAATGAAGTATGATGGGCCCCTCCCGCCAATTACTGTTGTAAATCCCCAGTTCTGTAGAGATATGTCACGTACTCCACTACTGACCACACACACACACACACACCGACCCGCACATCCCACCCAACACCATGCCAACTGCCGCACTACCGACGCCACTTGCGGCCTCTCCACCTTCAGGATCGCTCCCCCACCGCTGTTCGCCAACCTGACCCCCGACTGTAAACCTGTGGCAACTAAAAGCAGGAGGTACAGCGCGGGGGACAGAGACTTCATTAAGTCGGAGGTGCAGCGGCTGCTCAGGGAGGGGGTCATTGAGACAAGCACAAGTCCTTTGAGGGCGCAGGTGGTCGTTGTTCGGAACGGGGAGAAGAATAGGATGGTCGTGGACTATAGCCAGACAGACCATCAATAGGTTCACGCAGCTCGACACGTACCCTCTACCCCGCATCGCGGATATGGTCAATCAGATAGCACAGTACAAGGTGTACTCGACCATAGACCTAAAATCCGCTTACCATCAGCTCTCCATCCACCAGGAGGACCGCCCTTACACTGCTTTTGAGGCGGACGGCAGGCTTTATCACTTCCTGCGCGTTCCCTTCGGTGTCATGAATGGTGTATCTGTCTTCCAGAGGGCAATGGACCGGATGGTGGAACAGTGCCAACTGAAGGCCACGTTCCCATATCTGGATAATATCACCATCTGCAGTCACGACCAGCAGGATCACGACAACAACCTCCAAAAATTTCTCCAAGCGGCAAAATCTTTCAACCTCACCTATAACAAGGACAAGTGTGTATTTGGGACCACCCGACTTGCTATCCTTGGGTGTGTCGTGGAGAATGGAGTCATTGGCCCTGACCCCGACCGTATGCACCCCCTGTTGGAACTCCCTCTTCCCAACACCCTCAGAGCCCTCAAAAGGTGCCTGGGCTTCTTTTCGTATTACGCCCAATGGGTCTCTAACTACGCAGACAAGGCCCACCCCCTGGTCAAGTTCACCACATTCCTCTTCTCAGCCGAGGCCCGTGCGGCCTTCAGCCGCATAAAAGGGGACATTGCCAAAGCAGCAATGCATGCGGTGGATGAGGCCATTCCCTTCCAAGTAGAGAGCGACGCCTCCGACTTCGCACTGGCTGCTATCCTCAACCAGGTGGGAAGACCAGTGGCGTTCTTCTCCCGTACCCTTCAAGGCCCTGAAATTCGGCACTCTGCAGTGGAGAAAGAGGCCCAGGCCATAGAGGAAGCTATTAGGCACTGGAGGCACTATCTTGCCGGCAGAAGGTTCACCCTGCTAACTGACCAGCGCTCAGTCGCGTTCATGTTTAATAATCAGCAGCGGAGCAAAATCAAAAATGATAAAATTCTGAGGTGGAGAATCGAACTCTCCACCTATAACTATGACATCATGTACAGGCCTGGGAAGCTCAATGAGCCCTCCGATGCCCTATCCCGGGGAACATGTGCCAGCGCGCAGATCACCCGGCTATACACCCTACATGTAGACCTTTGCCACCCGGGGGTCACCCGGCTTTTCCACTTCGTGAAAGCCCGGAACCTGCCTTACTCCCTTGAGGAGATCAGGATGATGACCAGGGACTGCCAAGTCAGCGCAGAGTGCAAACCGCACTTCTACCGACCCGAAAAGGGCCAACTCATCAAGGCGACCCACCCTTTTGAGTGACGGAGTGTTGACTTTAAGGGCCCCCTTCCCTCCACTGACCGCAATGTGTACTTTCTGAACGTTATCGACGAGTACTCACGGTTCCCTTTTGCCATCCCCTGCCCCGACACCACTACCACTTCAGTTATAAAAGCCCTGCGCAAGCTCTTCACTCTGTTTGGATACCCATGCTATATCCACAGTGACAGAGGGTCCTCGTTTATGAGTGACGAGTTGCGCCAATATCTACTGGCTAGGGGAATTGCAACCAGTAGGACCACGAGCTATAATCCCTGGGGGAATGGACAGGTAGAGAAGGAGAATGGCACAGTGTGGAAAGCCACACTCTTAGCCCTCAGGTCAAAGGGACTGCCGGTCTCCCGCTAGCAGGAGGTCCTTCCCGAGGCACTCCACTCCATCCGCTCCCTGTTACACACAGCCACCAATGCCACCCCTCATGAGCGGCTCTTTTCTTTTCCCAGAAAGTCGACCACTGGGACCACCCTACCAACTTGGCTGACGTCCCCAGGGCCAGTGCTGCTCCGGAAACATGCGAGGAGCAATAAATACTCCCCGATGGTCGAGAGGGTCCACTTACTTCATGCGAACCCCCAGTATGCCTACGTGGTTTTACCTGATGGGCGGGAGGACACGGTCTCCATCTGCGACCTGGCGACCGCAAGAGCTCCGGGCCCCTACCCTGAACACTCCGTGGTGACTATTGACCCCGTACCCACCAATGTATGTACCTACGAGACACCGTGCACCCCAAACCCTATACAGACACCACACGACACTCCCATACCGGGCGCGACGCACACGCACGAAGGGTTAACAACGCCTAACGTGCTGACACCTCAAGTCAGGCCGGAGCCAGCACAACCGCCATCGCCGATGCAATCACCGCCGGTGCTACGTAGATCACAGCGACGGACTCGACCGCCTGATAGACTTAACCTGTAAATATACTTGTTGTAAATATTGTCAGTCACTTCACCCTGCAGGACTCTTTTAAAAAAAGAGGGGTGAATGTGGTAAACCATATATATGTGTTGTAACTGGGTTAACTGTCTGGACACACACCTCTGCTGACTGCCCCTGTGGCTCCTCCCACAGAGTCCTGTATAAAGGTGGTTCGCCTTGCCCCTCCCCTTCAGTCCGGGGGAGACACTCACCGTGGAGGTCGTATTGTACTGCGAATAAAAGCCTTCCAGTATTTTACCAAACCTCAGTCTTTCGGAGTTATTGAAGGTACTTCAGATGATGGAGAGGAAGCATATGAGTTGATACCCGCAATTGCCATGAAATTTATAGTTAAGTATAGTTTGTTGCCTTACACTGGCATTTTTTGGGCGTTATTTGCTGATCCAAACAATTAGGCTTGGCCTTTCTGAAACTTAATCAAGCTTATCATAGAATTATGGAATCGTAGAAATACCCAACACAAAATCTGGCACTTTCTGACTCTCTACACTAATTCTATTTGTCCTTATTAGGGCCATATCCCTCTGCGCCGTTCCTATTTAAGTACTATACAAGCATGTTTTAAGCACTGAAATCATATTTTACTGCACTACCTCCTGGGGCAATTTGTTCCATATAACCACCATACTCTGTATGAAAAAAGAACTTATTCATTCGGTCTCTTTTTAAATTTTTCACGCTAAATCTGTGGCCTCTAGTACCAAATTACCCTGCCCTGGGAAAAAGATTCTCTCCTATCTGTGCACCTTATAATTGTGTAAGCCTCTTCAAGGCCTCCCCTCAGCCTGTAACATTCCAGTGAGAAAGAACCCAGGCTATTTAGTCTCTCCTTATAACTACAGGCCTCCATTCCAAGTAACATCTTGATAAATCTCTGCAGTACTTTCTCTGCCACATTCTTCCTGTAGCATGACATCTACATTGTACACAATACTCTGAATGTGATCTAATTATCTTATGTAAGAGGTTTCTTCTTTTATGTTACTGCAAAGGCTAACAACATGGCTTCTTTGTTATGTTATAATTAAAATGGCTTTTCTGTAATAATAACTGCTGAGAAAGTTCTCTTTCTAGCAGCTTGCTTGGGTTATAAAGAGAATTATATTAATTTGCTAACCAATTGGGATAGGTGTTATTCTTTCTTGTGCGTCTGTAAGCTATTGTTCGCGGGCTTTGAGGGAGAAGGCGCAATGGGGACAGAGAGAGGAGAGCGATGCTGTAAACTGGCCAATGGGACAGCCCCCAAGCGGGAGTCTGAGGCCAAGGGTCCTCTGCGAGGAGAGGAGACGAAGACAGACTCACGTGGAGTGTCTAGTTGACCACCATGGTTGGTCCCAGGCGGTCGGAGAGGATCGATTGGTGGAAAGGAGACTCCGTTAATTGAACTCCAACTGTTGTTCATGAAGTGGTTGGTTAAGTTTGGCGCCTTTTATTTCCCTTTTATATTTTATCTCTATTAATTACATAGTTCCAGTAAGATCTATAAAGTGTAGTCATTTAATTGCATATGGTGTATTATCTGTTATTTGGCGGGGTGGGGTACATCACACAGCGTCCACACAAACTGATTACCCAGCTTGGCGGGGCCGAAGGCTGCTCCCCCTAGATGAAAGCGAGTTGAGCGAGACTGAGGCTTTCCAGGGGGCTACACTTATATAAAGGAAAGCATACTAAATGGTTTGCTTTCACACTAAATAACTTTTGTTTCAGGGAGCTAAAGCCTTGGACCTAAATTCTGTCAGTACATTAGTTCTCCTAAGGTGCAACTTTCCAGCTGATCTACAACGTGTCCAACAATATCATAGACTATTCTCTTCACTGCCCACGTCTCCACACATTTTACTGATCATTCCTCCTACATTCTCGACCAAGTCATTTACCTACACCCAGTAGCCAATTTATTATGTACAACTGTACAACTGCTCGTTAATGCAAGTATCTAATCAGCTAATCATATGGCAGCAACTCAAAACATAAAAGCATGCAGATATGGTTAAGAGGTTCAGTTATTGTTTCGACCAAACATCAGAATGGGAAAGAATGTGATTTAGCTGAACTTTGATCATGGAAATTTTGTTGGTACCAGATGTCTGAGTATCTCAGAAATTGCTGATCACATGAGATTTTCATGCACAACAGTCTCTGAAGTTTACAGAGAGTGGCACAAAAAACAAACAAACAAAATCAGTGAACGGTATTTCGGTGAGCAAATGGCCAGACTGGTTCAAGCTGACAGGAAGGTGACAGTAACTCAAGTAACCACTATCACAACAGTGGTGTGCAGAAGATTATCTCTGAATGCACAAATCTTTGAACTTTGAAGTGGCTGGGCCACAGCAGCAGCAGACCACAAACATACACTCAGTGGCCACTTTATTATGTGCAGGAGGTACCTAATAAAGTAGCCACCGAGTGTTTATTACAAACAACGAAGATTTCAGCTCTAATCCCTGTGGTACATCACTTGCTGCAAATTGCCGGTCAGAAAAACACTTTTCTACCAGTGCCCGCCACCTCCTATCACCAAATCAATTTTGGACCCAGTTGGCCAACACTTCAAAGTTCAAAGGTCGAATTTAATGTTAGAGAAATGTATACAATATACATCCTGAAATGCTTTCTCTTCGCAAACATCCACAAGAACAGAGAAGTGCCGGAAAGAATGAAGGACAGTTAAACATGAGAACCCCAAGGTACCCCCCAGCTCCCCCCTCCTGCATGTAAGCGGCGGCGAGCAACAATCCCCCCTCCCACCCACCCAGCAAAACAAAAAGCGTACCCGCTACCATGCACAAGCGTGAGCTAAGCAATAGCAAAGACACAGACCAAAGCTACCCCAAATGCTTGGCATTTCATCCGACATTCGACACACCACAGGCTCTCTCTCTCCCTGGCAAGGGTGAGTGAGGTATCCCCCATTTTCACAGCGAGCGGAAAACATAAGAACAACCCGCTGATTTACGATGTTATAAGTCCGTTTTGTCGCTTTTTTCAAGCTCTGTGTCCAAAGTTCGCAAAGACCTCGGGTCTTCGGGCCCACAGCGGTGTCACAGTGAAAGGTTTTCCGGTCTCCTTGACGTCACACGAGCCTCCTGCCGTGACACCAACCCTTAATCCGCCCATCTCCAGAGCCCTGAGATCTTAGGCTTCTGAACACAATCGAGACTCTCTGGCCAAACCCTTGGCATGTCGAATAACGGGCAGGCACGGAACCCCGAGAACAGGTCCCATTCCCGCAAAGAATCGAAGCCTGCGTGTAACTCCTGGTTGGGGCCTTCAAAAGAGTCCTGAAAGGGAAAAACAAAGACATTAATGGTGGAAATAGAGCTGTTTCCAAAGATGCAAGCAAAGGAGTTGCTGTTAGGCGCCATTATCCCTCCTGAGCTCTGCCAAAGCACTTTGGTGCAATCATGAAGAAGGCATGAGAGTGGCTCAACTTTGTTAGAACTTGAGGAGATTTGGTATGTCACCAAAAACTCATACTACTTTCCGTAGATGTAAAGTGGACTGGTTGCATCGCAGTCTGGTGTGGAGCTTCAAATGCATAGGATTGCAAGAACCTGCAAAGAGTTATTATATACTCAGCTATCTCCGTCATGGGACAGAACCATTCTCATCATTAATGAATCTTCAAGAGGTGACTCAGGATAGTATCATCCATCACTAAGAACCCTCAATATCCAGTACATGTGCTCTTCCTATTACTACCAGCAGGGAGAAGGTACAGGAGCCTGAAGACCCAAGCTCACTGATTCAGGAACAGCTTCTTCCACTCTGCCATCAGATTTCTGAACAATCCATGAATTTAAGAACACTACTTCATTAATCTTTCTTGCATAATTTAGTTATTTTGTAATTTATACTAATTTTATGTCTTTACATTGTACTACTGCTACAAAACAACAAATTTCATAATAATCCTCCTCTCTTTCCAAATAAAACTTTCAATATCTTTTGTTAACTAGCATTACCTAAAACTAACCACCTTTACATTTTATCATTAAAGGTATGTGGTGACTCTGAACTCTTAATGCTTTTAAACACTTCCCACTGATCAGTTGTGATCTCCTCCCAAGCAGCTAATCCCAGTCTCCCTTTCTCATATCCTCTCTGACACTACTGAGATGTGTATTCCTGCAATTTAGGGTGTGAACTCAAGGACAAAATTCATCTTTTCCAATGACTGGCTTGAAGTTCACCACCCTATGTTCACTATTCCCAAAGTTTCATCTATAGACACTTAAATGACTTGTCCAACTTCAGTTCAGTTCAGCAACAGCCCTCCGAACACCCATATGTTGAACAACTTCATTCATTCTTTTCACCTTCTACTGTTGAAACCTGTTAAAACAGTTGAATAGCAGAGGTGATTTTTCTGGCCCTTCACTTCTTTCTAGACTACCTGGACAATAGGACCACGCACTGTATGTCGAGCTGCTGTTCAACAACTGCAGTTCAGTATTCAACACAATCATCCCTTCCAACCTCATCAGGTTTCAAGTGTTGAGTCTCTGCAATCTGATAACCAACATCCTCATTGGCAGATCTCAATCAATGAGGGTCGGTCACAATTCCTCCTCACTGACCATCAACACAGGTGCACCTCAAGGTTGCGTGCTAAGCCCCTGCACTACTCTCTGTACAAACATGTCTGTGTGGCTAATCTTCAAATTTGCCAACAACATTACCGTTGCCCTTCTTACAGAATCGCAGGTGGCGATGAGTTAAAATACTGGAGCAAGAAGGATAACTGGTTGGGTGTAGCCACAGCTGTATACTCTTCCTCAACATAAGGAAAACTAAAGAGTGGTTGGTGATTTCAGGAAGGAGAAGGAGGTCGAACATGCATCAGTCTATGTTGGGGACTGGCAGTGAAGAGAGTCAGCAGTTTTAACTTCTTGGTTGTTAATGTATCAGATGACCAATTTAAGGGAGGTGCACTGGCATCTTTCCTTCCTTATGAGGTTAAAGAAGTTTGTCTTGTCATCAAGTGCTCTAACAACCTTCTACAGATGTATTGTTGAAAGTATCCCAGTTGATTGCATCATGATCTGGTATGGCAATTTCAATGTAAAAATCTGCAGAGAGTCATCGACTCTGCCCAGTACATCACAGACACATCTTTCCTTACCATCGGTAGTATCTACAGGATGAGCTGCCCCAAAACGGTAACGTTCATCATCAAAGATCCCCCTGAATTTAGGCCATGCCACCTTAAGGCAGATACTATCGGCAAGAGGTACAGAGGTATAGGTTCCACTCCCACACCAACGAGTTGAAGAACAGCTCCTTCCCTTCAACCATTCGGTTCTTGAACTAACGGACAGAACCCTAATCACCACATAGTTGAGAAATGCTATAACCACTCTGATTACCTTGTATTAAAATTGACTTTGCTTTTTTTTTCTAATCCTGTTTTTTTTCTCATAAAAATTGTGTATAATTTTATCTATGAATATAGGATATTTAATCTATAATTTTCTTGAGAATGCTGCTTATATGATGCTATGTGCTTGAGGTGCTGCTCCAGGTAAGTTTTTCATTGCACCTGTGCATGTGATATAGTACATACAACAATAAACTTAACTCAGCAAAATACTCAACATCCAACCCATTCACCTCATTCGTCACTGTTTCTACAGAGAAAATACGGTGTAAAATGGCCCTCCTGATTGCCAACTAATGTTGACTGTAACATTGCTGTCAACTCTGAAATCAAAGACACTCATTACTTTTAGGTGCTCCTCTCACATCAATTTGATATGTTTTTATTTATGTCAGACTCGATAGCTCATTATTTTGTAAGAAAGGATTCTGCTTCAGTGACATATCACTGAGTTACTTTTGACTGGTTTTATAACAAAGAGCTTAAAATCAAGTGGGTCATTAATTCAGCTGGGAAATTGAGGTAAAATCACAAGAGATAAAATACAGCTGTGCTGCTTCCTTTGTTGTCACTATGTGAGGACTGAAAATGTGACGAAATTTTTAATACTTGCTTATTCATTTAGCTGGGGTGGGGTCAGGGAAGGTAGATTAAGAAAATACAAGTTAGTGATGATAGATCAATGTCTTGTAAATCATTTTGTAGCGTGTTTCTAGTTTCAGAAGTAGAAGGAGTGTAGTTTCTCCAAAGTGTTGAGCAATATTTAACATTGGTCTAGTTTGGTTGGTTACCATATGTCTATGAAGGTTACCATAGCTCCTATCTTACCCAGTTCACTAAAGGGCACAGAGTAGTGAAATTATTCTGTGGCATTAATAAGCCCTTTGCTTGCAACATTGTCGTTATGTTTATGAAACTTATTTGTAGAAACTGAGAGTATAGCAGAACTATTGAAGGCAGTGGAAAAATAAACTGCAAAAATGCACTGTTGGAGGTATACTTGACTAGGATGTACATTTGGAAGGAAAGTAAAATTCTCATAAAATCATATGAGATTATAAATAGCCACAACTCTGAATATCCTCAGAGAGAGGATACATTTTTGAGATGTGCCACCACAATTTAAGTATTGGAATTCTTCATCCCAACTTCATTTACTTCATTGTGTTTGGTTTTTATTTGTTCTGGCTTCCAACTGGACAGGATGAATCAAAATGCAACATCTGTTCTCCCACATGAGAACTGTAATAGAAAGCAAACGTAATTGGCCCATCCTTTGCATGATGCGTTTTGAACCACGTATTTCCTCAGAATCACAGCTTTGCACTTTTGCCTTTGTTCATCAGAATCAATAGAATTGAAGGCCAGGATTTTGCTGGCCATTCCATGCAGGACCGCTGGTGTTTCTCAACAAATTTGTTGATAGGTTTTGGGACACTTATGTGTGCCTGAAAGCCCTAAACTTAATATCCAAGTTACAACAGCAATTTACTGGCTGTGTTCCATACATTAGAGAATTGGCTGATTGGTAGGAGGCAGTGAGGGGAATATAAGGATCCTTTTCTGGTTGGCTGCCAGTGACTAGTGGTGTTCCGCAGGGGTCGATGTGGGACCACTTCTTTTTATGCTGTATATAAATGATTAGACGATGGAATAGATGGCTTTTTTGCCAAGTTTACAGATGATACGAAGATTGGTGGGGGTGCAGGTAGTGTTGAGGAAACAGGTGGATGCAGAAGGACTTAGACAGATTAAGAGAATGGGCAAGAATGTGGCAAATGAATTTCAGCGTTGGAAAATGCATGGTCATACACATTGGTAGTAGAAATAAATGTGTAGACTATTTTATAAATGGGGAGAAAATCCAGAAATCTGAGATGCAGAGCGACTTGGGAGTCCTTGTGTAGAACATCTTGAAGCTTAACTTGCAGGTTGAGTCGGTGGTGAGGAAGGCAAGTGCCATGTTAGCATTCATTTCAAGAGGTCTAGAATACAAGAGCAAGGATGTGATGCTGAGGCTTTATAAGGCACTGGTGAGGATTCACCTTGAGTATTGTGAAGAGTTTTGGGTCCTTGAAACGCCACATGAAGAACTTTGCCATCTGCCAAATTTTCTCATTATTAGAAAAAATGTGCTGGCATTGGAGAGGGTCCAGAGGAGGTTCACAAGGAAGATTCCAGGAATGAAAGGGTTATCATACGAGGAACGTTTGATGGCTCTGGGTCTGTACTCGCTGGGATTCAGAAGGATGAGGGGGGATCTCATTGAAACCTTTCGAATGTTGAAAGGCCTAGACAGGGTAGATGTGGAAAGGGTGTATCCCTTGGTGGGAGAGTTGAGGACAAAAGCGCACAGCCTCAGGATAGATGGGTGCCCTTTCAAAACAGAGATGCGGAGAAATTTCTTTAGCCAAAGGTTGGTGAATATTTGGAATTTGTTGTCACATCCAGCTGTGGAGGCCAAGTCATTGGGTGTATTTAAGGCAGAGATTGATAGTTTCTTGTTTGGACATGGCATCAAAGGTTATCGAAGAAGGCAGGGAACTGGGGTTGACGAAGAGATTAAAAGAAGGATCAGCCATGATTGAATGGAGGAGCAGACTCGATGTGCCAGATTGGCTAATCATGCTCCTATGTCTTATGATCTTATGTGTAGATTGCTAAGGTTTTCCAGCAACTCACTGGATAACTTGGTCTCGGACTGTGCGTTACATTAGAGCAGGCACAGTGTATGTAAGCCTTAATGTGGATAGGGGTTACAGAGATCTGAGTAAGAAATGGAAGCATAAAGTAAGTTACATTCATTGCTTTATTGTTACTTTTGTCAAGTGTTTTTAATTATTTAGAACCATGCTCCAATTCATTTAATTAAGTTATTCTTAAAAAATGTATTGATTATTTTTCAAAGACATTAAATATTTCTTTATGTGGAGACATTGAAAAATAATGAGAAAATTTGGCTGATGGCAAAGACCTGCATGTAGTGTTTCAAGGTGTTAATGCTTCCAGAGGGTGTTAGTGGGCAAGGCATCTTCTGGCACTCCTTGACAATGCTCCAAGGCCTTGCGACATGGTTTCAGAATTATCTGGGCCAGTCAGGTCAGTGTTTCAGCTCACGTTTAGGTGAACGGGAAACTAATTTGGTGAATGTGAATGGTCCATATACATGAAAAAATGTTCGTTTTGTGGAATTAAAGGCAGTAATTTGTCTCACTGCATAATTGGCTTGGTGACATGAAGCAGATGGAGATACAAAATTGAGAGATTGGAACAGGTGGTATCAGAGAATCACAGACTATAAAATCAGCAGCAATGGAAGTTGATTGATTAGTAAAATGCCCTGTATTGTACATGTATAGATGCTCTCTCATTCACCCACTCTTTCTCGGCCCACTGATCCTTCACCTCCCCTCCTCCTCCTCCTCCTTCACCGCCTCCTTGCCCTCTTTCTTCACCTTCTCTCTTTCTCTGCCTCGTCATCCTCCAACTCCTCCTCCACTGCTGCCTGTTATCATGCTGTGTTATTATATGTCTCTTTGATTATGACCCTTTCATCTTCCACACCCTCATCTTTCTCCTCTTTGAACATACTCTTTTGACCCTCTCCTTCCTCCCCCCTTTACTGCTCCTTCCTTCTGACCCACCTTAATGCCTTCAAATCCTTCATCCTGAAACCCTCCCTCCTTTATCTCCCCTTTTGTCTTTCTCCCAGCAGAACTGGTGTCTTTGCCTGCTCAGTCTACCAGTTTAGCTTTGCTCAGACATTAGTGACTGTGTTGTTCAGTCACTGAGACCCTTAACACCTTGAATCTATCATAGCAACCACCAAACCCTTGTAGAAGTGTCAAAGCACCTGGAATAAAGTAAACCTCTACACTGATTGGTAGATAACTGGCTACTGTAAATTGCTCCGGATGTAGGTGGATGACAGGAGAATTGAGATGTTGATTAGCAAGTTAGAGGTTACAAGGAAACAAGCAGGAATGAACTTGATGAGCTGATTAACCGACCCTCATATGGTAAAAGCACTTGAGAGATATGAACATTGTATATGATGGAATTTGGCACAAAGTGAGCTTTTGAAACTCTTAAGTGCTCTTTTAGAACATAGAACATAGAACACTACTGCACCAACCAGGCCCATTGGCCTATGATGCTGCTGACTCTTTAAACTATAATAAGATCAACCTAACTCTTCCCTTCTACGTCGCCTTCCATTTCCTATCATTCGTGTACTTATCAAAGAGTTTCTTAAATGCCCTAATATATCTACCACCACCCCTGGCAGGGCATTTCACTCAGTTTTATCAATAGATGCTTATGCTGAAGTCATGCCCTGAGAAGAAACAGGATGAGCATTGGGTGATTAGATCTTTCTGGGAGATGTTCAGAATACTGCCATGGGCATAATGTGCTTCTGTGACTGTGTCATGTGGATATAATTTTAAAAGACTCTGCAACTCTGTTGAGGGTTTTCAGAATGGAATATTTGTTTCCAAAAATATGACTGGAGTTACAAAGCATTCTGGAGAGCCAGATTAACTGAAATTTACCTAATGCTTTTCATATACTTGCTGGGGACTTATCTCAGGCTAGCTTGAAGAAATTTCTGTCAAGTTACTACCACCACATCAATTGCAGTGCCAGGGATCCCAACAAACTCACTCTGTGCTACACTACTGTTAGGAATGTTTACTGTTTCATCCCTAGTCTGCAATTTGGGAAATCTGATCATTTGCGTTTCTCCTACCTGCATACAGGCAGAGACTAAAGAACAAGGCACTAGAGCTATGGACAACAAAGAGGTGGCCACTGGAATTGTTTTGAGTCATGGACTAGGCTATGTTCAAGGCCTCATCAGAGGACCTGAATGAATATGCTTCAGTTGTCATGGATTTTATGAAACCATTCAATGTCTCCTCCAACCAGAAGCCTTGAATAAACCAAGAGATGAAGGAAAGAGTCTAAGACCATTACTTACAACATATTTACTGAAGCAATTTGGTGAGATTGAGAATAGCTTCGGGCTGGGCAGCCCGAGCATATTTTGGCTCTGGGGCGGGGTGGGGGGGTGTGGGATGCGGTGTCAAAGCACTACCCAGTGTTTGGACAATTAAAATGGCAGCACAAATAGGCTGGAAGCCCAAGTGTCAGGAACAGAAGCAAGGGTCGGGTTGATATTGCTCGCTTTCCCGCGAATGTTCATTCCTTTCTCTGCGGTGCCGAGCCTGGGAACTGACCCTGCTATTGCGTGTTTTTGCCCTGCCGGTATGATGAATTAGGACCGAGGGTTGGGTCTACTCTGTCTGCTCTGAGAGCGGATCTGGGGACTTAGTCTGGTTTGAATGGATCCCCGTCTCCACCCCCCCCCACTCCCCCACCCCTCCGCATACCAGATCATGAAGCAGCCAGTCAGAATGCTCTCCCTGGTACATCTGTAGAAGTTTTCAAGTCCTCTGAAAAGTCATCTCATATGCAAAGTGGCAATTCTGGACCAGCTTTGAGCTAAACAAGGCTTGAATGCTATCATCTCCTACAAACAAAACTAAGTGACATAAGTTAAACAAGCTTTTGCTCCTAGACGAGGTCAATGCCTTTTAAGGCTCCAGTTGACCAATTTCAGTCTCTGAGGCCAATGGGAGAATACCCTTCAAGAGGATGATCACACGGAAAGCATCTAGTCCAGGTTGTACACCTAGCTGAGTAGTGAAGACCTCGGCTAATCACTGACTGGAGTGTTTACTGATATCGTTAACATCAGGTCACTGATTATTTAATGGAATTGGAAAAGTGAGAAAAGAAAGCTATTTTAAGTTGCGGAGAGTTGGGTGTTGGAGAGAGTAAAGAAAATATCTGTGATGGAGAGGACGTTAAAGTGTCCAAGTGAAACAATTATTTTTGGTGCTGTCTCAGAGATGGAGATGAATGCTTATAAATCTTAACTCACTTGTCTCGATGAGCATAAATAGAGCAAGAAAAATGAGAACTATAAATTTAAAAACAGGTAAAACATGCAGGAAGTGTGAGTAACTAAATCCAACCATAACTGGAAGTCTGAAATAAAAAAAGAATGCTGGAAATACTCAGCAGATCAGGTAACAGTTAAAAGTTCAAATTTCAAAGTAAATTTATTACCGAATTACATATATGTCACTATATACAACCTTGATAGTCATTTTCTTGTGGGCATACTCAATATATCTAAAGAATAATAACCATAACAGAGTCAATGAAAGACTGCCCATCTTGCGTGTTCAATCAGAGTTCAGAAGACAACAAGCTGAGCAAATTCAAAAAGAAAGAAAAAATAATAATAAATAAACAATCAATAAATATCGAGGACATGAGGTGAAGAGTCCTTGAAAGTGAGACCATTGCTTGTGGGAACATTTCAATGATGGGTAAGTGAAGTTGAGTGGAGTTATCCACTTTGGTTCAAGAGCCTGATGGTTGAGGGGTAAGAACTGTCCTGAACTTGGTAGTGCGAGTCCTGAGACACCAGCGTCTTCCTCCTGATGACGCCAGGGAGAAGAGGGCAAAGGAGAAGAGAATTAGCATTACCAGTGGATGACATAGACCAATTCTGTTCAGTTCTGACACAAACAAGAAAGGCTGAATATATGTCATGTTTGAATTCAATATTGAGCCCTAAAGGCCGCAGAGTATCCCAAGACAGAAGGTGAGGCGTTGTTCCTGGAGTTTACGTTAGGCCTCGTTAGAACAGTGTAGGAGAGCACATATAGAGACATCTGAGTGGAGTAGAGAATTAATGTGACAGGAAGCTGGAAACTCAAGGGCACCCTGACAGACTGAATGGAGAGCTTCTACAAGCTGGTTTCCCAATCTGTATTTGGTTTCTCCCATGTAGGAGATGCCATGTCATTAGGGGCAAATGCAATACATAAGTTTGGAAGAAATACACACAAATTCCCATTTCACCTGGAAGGATTGGGTCCCATGATGGTGGGAATGGAAATATTAAAGGGGGAGTACTTCATCTTCTGCATTTCCATGGGGAAGTGCAGTGAGAAGGAGAGACTGGTGGAGGTAAAGAACAAAGCTATACCGAAGGGAAAGATATGGAGTGCTGAAAGGAGACAGGGAGATGTGTCTGAAATCTTGTTGGAAGTGGCAGAAATTACGGAGGGCAATTTCTTGAATGTGGAAATTATTTTAGAACAAATCAAAACATGCTCAGAGGCAGCTTAGCTCATCTGGTCATAATTACAGTCACATATGAATTGAATATGCCGCTGTACTCATGAGCATAAATATTTTAGATATCTCAGCAGCTATCGATAAAACATCTGCCTCGTGTTTTTTTAAGTGTCTGTACTTGAGCAATTTCGATTTCTTTTATTTGTTCTTTGAAGATTCTCACTAGGACACAATAGTCTTTAATGGATACATCATTATCAAAATCTTTATTAGGGTGTAAAAGCCTGGGTGTCGTTTTGGAGTAAGATATTTAATGTTAGGGAAATTAACTGCAAGTATTCATTATGGAGAAGTTGGACTTTTGATTGTTTAAACTGATGAAGCAACAAGTGGGCAGACAACCCCAAAGGGAAGATTCCTCAACGTCATAGAATTAGATGTTGATCAGGAAAACTGTTTCAAGCAAGCAACCATTTTAATTCATGAATACATTTGAAAATAGAAATGCATTTTTTTTCACAAGATTTAGATTCCTTTGCAAGGAAATTCCTTTGGAATTTAAGCTAGAGTAAACTTAATATTTTTCTATCAGATTCACGTTCCAGTTTTTTAAATATAAAAAAACAAGTTCAAATATTTTTCTATGTCTGCTGTACATGAGGTATCTATTCATTTAGAACACCCATGAAAAACTTCGAGAGTCCTGCTTTTAAGGAATGTCTCTTTGCAGAAACATTCAAAGAGAAGGTGATTCAAGGACTCACATTTTAAAATTATCATAAGACCCACCAAACTGAAGTTGTTTTTATTTAAGTAAATAAGTTGGAAAGGATGTAGTTCAGAACTTGTAATTGATGAGGTGGCCAGGTTGTGTACAATATTTGTCTTGGACTGGATGTGTTGAATATTGGACATGTGCACAGGATTAAACAGTATATATGTGAGAGACCATGTGGAGTTATGCAAGTATTTGCCAATCAAAAGAAGCTAATTTTGTCTTTTGCTGGTATCTTATTTTTAAAAAGCTAACTATTAGCAAAAGGATGAAAATAAAGTTTATAACATTTAACGAATTAAATACCATAGGTTGAGGAATAGCGGTTCAAATGATGTTATTAGTTTTGGACATTTACTTGTTGAATCTAACAGGTAAGATATAAACAGCAAATTCTGGGGATTTGAAAATTACTGAACTGCAAATGCTCAAAACGTGAAATAAAAAGAGAAGATTCTGGAAACAGTAGGCCATATGAACAAAGAGAAAGAAAGTTAAATTTCTGGGTTAAATTACTTTGTCGGAGCTGGGAATAACAAGTTAATTGTAAGGCATCCTTCATACATGCAAACTGAGTTTACTGTTCCATGAGATTAATAATCACTGAAGTGAGTGCATTGTTGAGAAAACCATGAACTATGCCAAATGATAATTTGCTTTATCCTATGATCAAATATTAATGAACTATTAACAATGCATTTGGAGATTTTAATCTAATCAAGCAGAATCAGTTGGTGAACAGGCAGGAAGCAATGAGTAACATAGGGAGGTAATTTTCATCTTGGCAGTCTCTAACCAGTAGCATTTCACAGGGGTCACTGCTAGGACTCCAACTCCCTTCAATGTAGATTATTGACTTGGATGTAGAACACACACGTATAGCAAACAACTTTGCAAGTGCTACAAAAAGGAGGGCTGTTGTGATGAGGACCCACGAATTTTTATAAAATCACAATATACTGAGGCCCTGACCTTTGTGTCCTCTCTAGACACAGGCTTGGTCCTGGAAGAAGCTAATGATGCTCCATAATTCAAGTGGGAAAACAAAATAAACTTGGAAGCTGCAGGTGAGTCTCACACCGTGTTGGGGAAGCTACTGGAGAGGATTTTTAGGGATGCGATGTTGCAAGGAATGGGGCGAATCCAAACGCAGGACATTGGCACGGAGATTGAGTTAGGATTCAGATGAGGGTATGGGAGTGGCTGGAACTGAACGGCAAATAGGAGGGTGAACAGGAAAGCAGAAGGCAGGCAGAACTTATCTTGACATGAAGCATAGAAAGGCAAGTGGAGGACAATACTTTTCTTGACACGGAGAGACAGAGTTACACAGGTAACCTCGGTACTGAAGTAAATCTCACTTCTCACTTCAGCCAACACACTTTTCGTCCCTCTTCCCTCTGGGAGAAGGCTCAGGAGCTTGAAGACTCATACGGCCAGGTTTGGGAACAGCTCCTTTCCAACTGTAATAAGACTGCTGAACGGATCCTGACCCGGATCTGAGCCGTACCCTCCAAATATCCGGACCTGCCTCTTGGTTTTTTTGTACTACCTAACTTTCCCTTTTCTACTTTCTATTTATGATTTATAATTTAAATGTTTAATACTTACTATCGATTTGTACTCCAGGGAACACAAAGAGAGAACCAAATATCGCTGTGATGATTGTATGCTCTAGCATCAATTGTTTGACGACAATAAAGTATAAAGTATAAATCTTAAAATCTTTATCTTGACATGGAGAAACAGAGTAACACAGGTAAACCTCGGTACTGAAGTAAAACTTAGAATACACAATCCTAAGCGGCCGGGAATGTTAATCACCACACTGGCTAAAACAACAATCTGGCAACTAGTGGGTGCAAAGCTGGGGTTTTTATGCTGCAGATCTTGATGAGAACCAGGTGTGCCACCATCAGAGGGAATTAGGAGGAAATGGGAAATTAATGGTCGGAACCGTGACACGGGATTTATGGGCATTTGGTGAAAATCATGGCCTGGTTTGGGACAGTCAGCGTGGCGTTTGTGGGATAAATCATATCTTTCTAACCCGATTAAAGGTGATTGATACAGATGGAGCCGTGGATGTTGTCTACATGGAGTTTATTAGTAAGCCATTTGACCTTTATAGCAGGTTCATACAGGAGATTAAACTGTTTGGGATCCACAGTTAATTGTCTGTTTTGATTCAAATCTGGCTGGCCTATATATTGGTGGTGTGAAAAATAGTGTAGAAGACTGGCAAAGGATACAGAGGGTAGAGGTCAATTGCAGATATGCGTAGGGAAATGGCAGATGGAATATGATAGATAAATAGATAGATAGATATACTTTATTAATCCTGAGGGGAAATTTGGTTTCGTTACAGCCGCACCAACCAAGAATAGAGCGTAACTATAGCAATACAAAAACCACCAACAATCAAACAGCAAAATGCAAACTATGCCAGACGGAAAATAAGTCCAGGACCAGTCTATTGGCTCAGGGTGTCTGACCCTCCACGGGAGGAGCTGCACGTTCGATGGCCACAGGAAGGAACGACCTCCCATGCCGCCAAGTGTCGTATCACGGTGGAATGTGGCCGAAGTCCAATAGTAAAAAGTTCAATATCCAGTCTGCAAACATGTTCCTCGATCATAATATGACCCGGATTGCACCATCTGTTGTTAACCAGATCAGTAAGCACCCAACTCCTTTACGCTTACCGCTCTCAGTGCACCTCCGGTCAGCCGGAACGGTATTACCCACCGAACTCCTCTTCTCCATAAGTCTCTGTTGTCTCGACCCAGTCTTCCTTCCTCGATTTTGTGATCCCCCTCTGCATCCTCTGTGTGTTTTCCTCCAGATTTCAGCAGGGGTGTCCGCTGCTCTGCTCGCTAAACCGGCCGGCATTAGCTGGAATACACAATCAACCTTGCTTCTGTCCCACATGTCGGGATGTAACCATTTCCAGCACTAAAAAAAACTGACCAAGATGAGCTGTTGCACTTTGGGAGATCAAATATAAAGGGACAATGTAGTGTTAATGGCAAGACTCTAAACGGTTTTGATGTACAGAGGGATCTTGAGGTCCAAGTCCATAGCTCGCTGAACGCATCTGCAAAAGTAATTAGAGTGGTATAGAAAATGTATGGCATACTCTCCTTTATTAGTTGAGGAACTGAATTCAAGAATAGGGAAGTTATTTTGCAGCTTTGTAAAACTATAGTTATATCACTTCTGGAGTACTCAGCTCTGGTTGCCTCATTATAGGATGGATATGGAGGCTTTGGAGAAGGTGCAGGAGAGGTTTACCAGGAAGCTGCCTGGATTAGAGGACATGTGCTATAAGGAGAGGTTGGGCAAAGTTGGTGTTGTTTTCTTTGGAGTGATGGAGTCCAAAAGGAGATCGAATGAGAAGCATAGATAGACAGTTGGTGTCTTTTTCTCAGAGTTGAAATGTCTGTATTTTACATAGAGAGTGGTGGGTGTCTGCAATGGCCTGCCATGAAGGGCAAATATGATAGGCTTAGCTGAAACTCTTAGACACATTGGCACATTAAAGTGCTGAGAATGGAGGGATATGGACACTGTGTAGGCAGAAAATATTGTTTAGACTTTTAAGAACTCACTTGATTAATTCACACAACATCTTGGGTTAAAATTCACGTTCCAGCACTGTGAGTTTCTATACTTAAAACTGATTAGACAAGTGGGCAGTTAGATGACAAATGAAGAATTTGGCTCCGCTCCCCTTAAATTTAGTTGGATGTGGAGGCTTTGGAGAGGTTTACCAGGATGCTGCCGAGAGGAAATTGTGAAGTTGCTCATTTTGGAGCAAAAGAACAGTATTATTTGAGCAGATAAAATCCAGATAAAGCTGCAGCGTGGAGAAATGTCATGCAGGAGTGGACTGTCTGATTTGTGGCCATGACGTACAGAGTGGAATTTGGATGCATAACACACATCCTGACATGTGCAGTGACATCTGATGATGAATAGCACATATCTGGTATGCACAGCAGCACCTGTCAATATACAACCATACATCTGGACTCTGTAGGATACTGATACATGTATAACCATATGAATTCTGCTTTTGCATGACCTGAAGATGATATCACTAAGCGGGTTATATTAGGATGCTGAGAACACGATATCAAGTCCACTTGAAATTATTTCCTTCATTCTATCTCCTGAGGGCACCCAACTCTCTCCACCATTGCTATTTCCCAAACAAGTGAAAGCGATTTTAGCTTCTGAGTACCAAAATTCCTCAAGTTTTCAGTCCCTGGCGAACCACCACCCACCTTTCTCCCAGCCAGATCAGATGGAAATTTGAGTAGGCTATTGGCATTAGTAGGACACTTAGGAATGTTGGCCAACAGAGGAATCTTGGGATTCAATCAAGACAGGTAGATAGAATAGTGAAAAATAGCGTAGAAGGTTAAGGGGGGACTTGATAGAGGTGTTTAAAATTATGAGGGGGATTGATAGAGTTGATGTGGATAGGCTTTTTCCATTGAGAATGGGGGAGATTCAAACAAGAGGACATAAGTTGAGAGTTAAAGGGCAAAAAGTTTAGGGGTAATATGAGGGGGAACTTCTTTACTCAGAGAGTGGTAGCTGCGTGGAACGAGCTTCCAGCAGAAGTGGTTGAAGCAGGTTTGATGTTGTCGTTTAAAGTTAAATTGGATAGATATATGGACAGGAAAGGAATGGAGGGTTATGGGCTGAGTGAAGGGCGGTGGGACTAGATGGGAGTAAGAGTTTGGCACAGACCAGAAGGGCCGAGATGGCCCGTTTCCGTGCTGTAATTGTTATATGGTTATATGGTTATATGAAAAAGGCATATGACTGTCTTGCTTTCATTGGTTGGGGCACAGAATTTAAAGTTAGTATGTTACTACAGGGACAAGGTCCAGCACCTGGCCGCATGGTGTGCCAACAACAACCTAGCCCTTAACACCCAGAGGACCAAGGAGATCATTGTGGACTTCAAGCATGCTAGGAGCCACACTCACTTCCCCATCTACACCAACAGAGCTGTAGTGGAGCATGTATCAAGCTTCAAATTCCTTGGTGTCCACATTTCCGAGGATCTCACCTGGTCCCTGAACTCCTCCATCCTGATCAAAAAGGTGCAACAGCACCTTTATTTTCTGCGGAGCACCAAGAAAGCTCACCTCTGTCCCAGGATATTGACGAACTTTTACCGCTGTACCATTGAGAGCATACTCACTAACTGCATCTCAGTGTGGTATGGCAATTGTTCTGTATCGGACCGCAAAGCACTCCAGCGCGTGGTGAAAACTGCCCAGCGAATTATCAGCACCCAAATGCCCACCATTGAGAACATCTACCAAAAACACTGCCTGGGCAGGGCGAAAAGCATTATCAAGGATGCATCTCACCTTAACCATGGACTTTTTACTCTCCCCCAATCTGGTAGGTGCTACAGGAGCCTCTACTCCTGCACCAGCAGGCACAGGAAGGGCTTCTTCCCTGAGGCTGTGTACCTGCTGAACCTCACATCACAGCGCTAAGCAGTATTGCATCCGTATTGTACTGTCTCAGTACTTTTTTATTTGTGTGCTGTAGCACTTACTTTTTATTCACAGTTATTTTGTAAATAACACTATTTGCATTTCTGGTCAGATGCTATCCGCATTTCATTGGCTTTGTATCTGTACTTGGCGCAATGACAATAAAGTTGAATCTAATCTAATCTACTTTACAACTTTATACAACACTGATTATAGACTGTGCTTAGAGTATTGTGTGCAGTTCTGGACACCACACTATAGAAAGGAAGTTGTTGTGTTGAAGAGAGTACATGAGACAATAGGACATAAGACAGGAGTTGAATAAAGGTATTTGGTCCATCGAGTCTGCTTTGCCATTCAATCATGGCTGATAAATTTTTCCCCTCCTCAATCTCACTTCCTGGTCTTCTCCCCATATCTTTCATGCCGTGACCAATCAAAAACCTAACAATCTTCAACTTAAATACAGCCAACGACCTGGCCTCCACAGCTACCTGTGGTAACAAACTCACCACCCTCTGGCTAAACAAATTTCTCTACATCTCTGTTTTACATAGATGTTCCTTTATCCTGAGGCTGTTCCCGCCTGTCCTAGGCTCCCCCACCATGGGAAACATCCTTTTCATATCTTCTCTATCTAGGCCTTTCAACATTTGAAAGGTTTCAATGAGATTCTCTCTCATCCTTCTAAATTCCAGTGAGTGCAGGCCCAGAGCCTTCAACGTTCCTCATATGATAACCCTTTCATTTCTGGAATCATCTTTGTGAACCTCCTCTGAACATTCTCCAATGCCGGAACATCTTTTCTTAGTTAAGGAGCCCAAAACTGTTGACAGTACTCAAGATGACGCCTCACCTGTACCTTACAAAGCCTCGGTATCACAGCCCTGCCCTTATATCCTAGTTCTCTTGAAATGAATGCTAACATTACATTTGTCTTTGTCAACACTGACTCAATCTGCAAGTTCATCCTTAGGGTGTTCTGCACAAGAACTCGCAAGTCTCCTTGCATCTCAGAGTTTTGGATTTTCTCCCCACTTAGAAAGTAGTCTGCACATTTATTTCTACTACCAAAATGTATGAAGCTGCATTTTCAAACGTTGTATTTAATTTGCCACTTTCTTGCCTATTCACCCAATCTGTCTTAAGTCCTTCTGAAGCCTTCCTGTTTCCTCAACACTACCTGCCCCTCCAGTGATCTTTGTATCATCTGGAAACTTGGAAAAAAAGCTATCTATTCCATCACTTAAATTGTTGTTATGCAGCTGTGACGAAAGTACACATAGACTAAGATGTTAACTGACTGTCCTGTGCTGGCACCAGTGGGATCAGCAGTTGGTCTGCCACCTGTCTTCAGGAGAAAGAGAGATAAGGAAAACAATGGAGCAGCATTTGGAGATGTTAATGAAGGGACGGGAGAGTTTAACGGAAGGAGACACGGTCTGCGAGCTGTCAAGATCGGCTCCTCTTTGAACCCTGAACTGTTTGAAGTGATGGACAGGCGATACCCCAGCAGGGGGATAAAAAGGGATAGGTTCGCTAAGGCAGGACACACAGGACACCACGAGGTAATGAGACCCTGGAAGCGGTGCGCCTGCCACAAGTCGGTGGGAGTTTTTGGAGGGCTGGTCGCGGGACCAAGCCATAGACGCACAGGGTGGAAAGGTACGATCGGCGGGAACCTGGTGTGTGTCCACCCTTGCCTGGGTGCCAGGTTCACTGCAGAGGAGCGATCATATCTGAAAACGGAGGGGTCATAGCCGGTGACCTCAGAAGACATTACAAAGGGCTTGCCCGAAAGCTGACTGCGAAGAATATCGAAGGTCTGTGTGGAAGCCATTTGAATATTCATTCACTTTTGCTCTCTCTCTCCTTCCCCCCCCCCACCCCCCGGTCCATCGCCACGGCAGTGATTACTGTGAACTGAACTGAACTCAATTGAACTGAACTTTGCGTCACTTTGAAACTGGTCATTTACCCCTAGACGACGATAGAGCTTGATTGATCCTGTTATCCTAATTCTGTGTACATGTGTGTTTATCATTGCTGAACTGTTGCATTTATATCCTTACTATTAGGGTACTCTGTTGCTTATTTCTTTAATAAAACTTTCTTAGTTCCAGTAATCCAGACTCCAACTGAGTGATCCATTTCTGCTGGTTTGGCAACCCAGTTACGGGGTACGTAACACAGCATAATAAGTGGTGCCAACACTGACCCCTGTGGAACACCACTAGTCACTGGCAGCCAACTAGAAAAGGATCAGCTTATTCCCACTTGCTGCCTGCTACCAATCAGCCAATGCTCCAGCCATGCTAGTAACTTTCCTATAATACCATGGGCTCTTAACTTGGTAAGCAGCCTTATGTGTGCCACCTTGTCAAAGGCCTTCTGAAAACCCAAAATATACAACATTCACTACATCCACTTTATCTGCCCCTCTTGTAATCTCCTCAAAGAATTCCAACAGGCTCGACAGGCAAGCTATTCCCTTAAGGAATCCACGCTGACTTTGTCCTATCTTGTCCTGTGTTACCAAGTACTCCATTTCCTCATTCTTAACAATTGACTCCAACATCTTCCCAACCACTGAGGTCAGGCTAACCGGTCAATGATTTCCTTTCTGCTGCCTTCCTCCTTTCTTAAAGAGTGGAGTGATAGTTGTAATTTTCCAGTCCTCTGGAACCATGTCAGAGTCCAATGGTTCTTGAAAGATCATTACCAATGCCTCTACAATCTCTACTGTTACTTCTTTCAGAACCTAAGGTGCAGTTCAGCTCCTCTAGCTGACTAACGCACCTTTAGGTCTTTCAGCTTTTTGAGCACCTTCTCCCTTTTAATAGTAAGTATAATCACTTCTCTTCCCTTACACTCTTCAACACCTGACACACTGCTGGTGTCTTCCACAGTGAAGACTGATGCAAGATACTCATTTAGTTCATCTGCCATCTCCTTGTCCCTTATTATTATTTCTCCGGCCTCATCTTCTAGCAGTCCTATATTCACTCTCATCTCTCTTTTATTTTTTATATACTTGAGAAAGCTTTTTCTATCCATCTTTATATTGTTTGCTAGCTTGCTTTCATATTTCATCTTTCCCCTCCTAATAATTCTTTTAGTTGCTTTCTGTAGGTTTTTAAAAGCTTCCCAATCCTCCATTTTCCCACTAAATTTGACACTCAGTATGACTGATTTGGGTTGTGTAAAGCAGAGTGATTTTGTTTTGTGTGTAACTCTGTCTTGTTGAATAACCAATAACGCACCGCAAAGAAGAAAACAAAAAGCTTTCTCCTGTTAGCTTCAAAACTTTTACAGATTTGTAAATCTTCCAAGAAGGAAAAATGTTTCTTTGAATTCAATGCCAAAACATTTGGAGATCTGATACTTTGCAAGGGCAGAGGGAGAAATTCTCAGTCATCTGTTGTAGATGAAGGAAGAGGTTGGTTTAACGCTACATCTGTGGCTCCTGCCAAAGATGCAGTTGTACTTTGTCATATTTGACCTAACTGAGCAGGACACCATGATCAAAGGAGCGCTCTTCAGAAGAATTCTTGGTTCAATTCACCCTCTGTAACTCTGCTATTGCTTAGCAACAAGTTTGGATGAAGACACAGGAGAATGAAGATGCTAGAGCTGGGAACAAAAACAATCTGTTGGAAGAACTCAATGACCAAGTAGCATCAGTTGAGGCATAGGCAGGATTTCAGGCTGAGGTGCTGATCTTGATGTAAGGCTTCAGAATGAAACATCAACAATTTGCTCTACATGTCGCTTGACTGATCTGAAACATGCATTACACTTCTGCAGCAGCCAGAGTATTGAACAATATGAATCTTACAAATAGGCATCTAATTCAAATATAGGCAAACTGATTTATGGTCTCTCGACAGGGTGAGATTTCACAAATGTAATGGGTACTTGAATAGGGCTTTTCCCATTAGACTAATTTGCAAGAGATCTATTTGAGCTATACTGTTCCCTGAAACACCTAACGTCTGTTCCTACTTCTTATGGCCTTCCCTAAACTTTGCTAATGATAACCTTGTTAGGAGTTTTCTATATGATTCTACTGCAAAGTACAATGTTCGGAAAATCATAGGTGATTATAATGTCTTAATATCAAACTACAACTATTTCTGTGTTACTGGAGAATAGGAAAAAATTCTGACACCTCTTGTCTAGTAAGAACTAATGTGTAATCATCACTATATAGACATCATTAGGAGTTTGAGGAGATTTGGTTATGTCACTAAAGACTCAAATAGATCTCTACAGAATTATAGTGGAGAGCATTCTATCTGGTTGTATCACGATATGGCATGGAGGCTCCAATTCATAGGCCTCAGCCAGGTCTATCATGGGCACAAGCTTTCCCACTATCCAGGGTATCTTCAAAGGCTGGTGCCTCAAAAAGGCGGCATCCATCATTAAGGACTGTCACCCTCTGGGACATGTCTTCTGATTACTGCCATCAGGGAAAAAAAAATAGTATAGGAGCCTAAAGACTCACACTCAATGTTTTAGGAACAGCATTTTCCCCTCGGCCATCAGATTTCTGAGTGGTCCGTGAACATTACCTGGCTATTTATTCCTTATTTATTTTCTTATTGTAACCTATAGTATTTTTCATGTCTTGCACTGTACTGCTGCCACAAAACAATAAATATCACAAAGTACTATTGATAAGAATTCTGATTCTGATTCAGATGTAAATATTTCTTCCATGCTATCTATTTTTACAAAACCGTGATGCATCAAGATGGACACACACAAAATGCTAGAGGAAGTCGGCAGGCTAGATAGCATCCAGGAAAGGAGCACAGACGATTTTTCAGGCCAAAATGTCCACTGTACTCCTTTCCATCGATGATGCCTCGCCTGCGGAGTTCCTTCAGCATTTTGTGTGTGTTGCTTCGATTTCCAGCATCTGCAGCTTTTCTCTTGTTTGTGAATGCATCAAGATATGATACATATCATATACATACTTTGGTACATCAATAAAAATTGGAAAGATTCGAAGGGGACATACCAAACGTCTTTAGACTCCTGAGAAATAGAGGCAGTGGTGAGCTTTCATGGATGGGACAGTGATGAGATACTGAACAGCTACATATAAACCCTGGCAGAACATTTCAAACACAGTGGAAAGTGAGATGCACCGGCACATGCCAGTGATAACAGAACTGCTGATAATTGCAGCAGCCTATATCTGCAAGCCAATAGTGTTGATTAGGCTAAGAAACTTAGACTAATGTGGTTAAATAGAAAACACTATCACAGTTCAAAATAGAGTAGCATATTCACCTTGATGATTACTGCCTTCATCTTTGACTCTGAAAACCCAATGATGCAGCTAAGACAGTCTTAGGCTACCAGATGCAGTAACACAAATGGCAGTGGTAGCATCTAGGACCAGGCAGTAATGAAGGAGGTCATGACAAAACTGACCAAGCAGTGCAAAGTGAAGGTGTAACACAGCCATTTTGAAGCAGGAATTGATGGGAATTATGATAAGAAAGGAACGTGTCTCCAGGTCCAGGAACTGGAAATATTAGTCTACTTGTTAAGCAGATGGGACATGGGAAAGCTAAAAGAAACAGGATTATCAACAGAGAAAGTAACAATAAGTCAACAATTGAAGCTTTCCAGCATTTGGGAAATGTGGTGAAGGAGAAGGGGAAGATTCAAGCCGTGCTGACTGGAGGGAAGCTGCTTGAGGCAGAGAGAGAGGACTACAAAGGAAGAGCTTTGTTTGGCATGGATCCTCCTCAAAAGACGATGTGGCTGACCTGAAGGACATCTTCAAGGATGCTGCAGATGTTACAATGTTTTGCTCTCTTTGATTGTTGTGTTTGTTGGATGTTCAGAATGAAGTGGCCACAGAATCCACACTGAAAAGGATATAAGTCGTGGTATCTGGGTTGGGTGGGAGTGGGGTGTCAGTCCATGATTATCTGTTGTATGGACAACATTACTATATTCAACATGAAGGATAGGGAAGCATGAGCATGTTTGAGAATATTGATCATAGTTGAGTCAGCATGCTCTAACACTGATATAATCCTTATCAGAGGTTTTGGTAGATTGCCATTGATTTCATTAAGCCACCTGTGAAGGTGACACAAGATGGGGCATAATATTGACACTGAAGCATTTTAACAGAAAATGATTTGTACAGGCTAATATCATAATAATCTTGGGTGTCGGGGAGAAGATACTTTTCTACCAACGGAGGTGTAAGGTGCTTCTTCCCTCTGCTAGTCTGCAAGTCATCCATGTACAAGGTGTAGCACCTGCTTAGACTCCCGATCAGGGTCACGTAAACCCATGGGAGCAGGTGGCGGATGGTCGTACGAGCAGCTGGTGCATATCACAAGTTATGTAACCATTGATGTCAAACAGATGATCTCAGAAACGTATTGATAGGGGCTGGGGGTCACCTGTCTTGTAAGGACACTGCCCAGAAGAAGGCAATGGCAAACCAGTTCTATAGAAAAATTTACAAAAATCAATCTTGGTCATGGATAGAGCATGGTCGCCAATATCATACAACGTGGCACATAGTGATGATAATGCAATAAATTCCCAATGCAAATACAATAATGAATACACAATGCAAAGAAGTCCAAGGAAAGCTCCCATTAGTTTATGAACAGCATCAATTAGAAAACAAAAACAGAGAAGTTGATAGGAACCACAAGAGATTGAAAAAAAAACTATCTAAAACCAGCATGATGGCTGAGCAGAAATCAAATCCATGGACTGAAAATCAAAATATAAGATTACATTCTGGAGTAAAGCATGAGAAAAGTTTGTGACTAGTGCTGTGAAAGCAAGAAAAAAGCATTAATGGATCAAGGGAAGCCTAAAGATAAAATGGATTGTGGAGCCTGTTTTTTTAGATTTTTCACCATAACTACCCAATATTTGGTTATTCTCAAAGTTCCAGGTTGAGTACACATAGTTCACGGGAAAACTGGGATCAAAACTGAAGCTAAACATTTATTTTGAGGCTATTGGGGAGGACTGACTCATTGGAGCCACAATTGCTGTTAATATACCTTGACTTAAGAATAACAAAAACTAACTGAGAATTACTTTGACGAAGGCAAGAACTAATTAAAGGCAAGATTTCCAGAAAGGAAGCAGGATGGCATCTGGTAGTTAAAGCTTCAAAAGGGAAGCAGGGAGAGAAGCAGCAGGTGAATTGTGAAATTCAAGAAGGGGTGCCATGATAGCATAGCGATGTTAGGTAACATCAGATTGGCTCTGGGGACTGGGATGTTATAGCCATAGCAGAAACATGGCTGAGATAAGGGCAAGACTGGCAACTCAATATTCCAGGATACAGATGCTACAGGTGGGACAGAGGTACACGTAACCAAGGAGAGGGCATTGCCTCTTTGATAAGGCAAGGCATAATTGCAGTACTTAAAGATGACTTTCTTGGGGGATCATCCTGTAAGCCAATATGGGAGAAGGGGATGGTCTCTCTGGTGGAGCTGTATTACAGATCACCCCTCACAATAGTCACTGGGAACTTAAGGAGCAGATGTACATAAAAATTTAAGCAGGCTTATAGTTTTAAGAATAATAGGGTTGTATCAGTCGGAGATTTTAATTTCCCCAGTATTGACTGGACTGTCCAATGTGTTGGAGACTGGGATGGGTTGAAATTTGTGAAATGATTTCAGGAAATATATCAGAATCAGAATTAAGTTTAATATTGCTGACATATGTCATGAATTCAGTTGTTATGTGTATATTTAAGAAGTTAAATTAAATAAATAGTACAAAAACAGGATAAAAGTAGTGTGGTAGTAGTGTTCATGCATACAATGTACATTCAGAAATCTGAATGCAGAGGGCAAGAAGCTATTCCTGAATCATTGAGTATGTGCTTTTGAACTCCTGCACCTCCTCCCTGATGGTAGAAATGAGAATAGGGCATGTCCTGGGTGATGGGGGTACTTAATGATGGATGCCACATTTTTGAGGCATTGCTCCTTGAAGATCTCCTGGATGCTGGGGAGGCTGGTACCCGTGGTGGAGCTAACTGAGTTTACAACTTTCTGCAACATATTTCGATCCTGAGCAGTGCCCACCACCATACCAGACGATGATGCAGCCCATTAGAATCCTCTCCATGGTACATCTGTAGACATTTGTGAATGTCTTCGATGACATACCAAATCTCCTCAACTTCCTAATGAAATATAGCCACTGCTGTGCCTTCTTTGTAACTGTGTCGATATTCTGGACCCAGGATAGATTCTCAGGGATGTTAACACCCAGGAACTTGAAATTGCTCACCATTTCCACCTCTGGTCCCTCGATATGGACTGGTGTGTGTTGCCTCATCTAACCCTTTCCGACATTCTTAGTGGCATCAAGTGCAAGGTTGTTGCTGTGACACCACTCAGCCAGCTGATCTATCTCACTCCCTGTACGCCTCCTCAACACCACCTGAAATTCTGCCTACAATAGTTGTGTCATCAGCAAATTTATAGATGGCATTTGAGCTGTGTCTAGCCACACAGTCATGGGTGTAGAGAGAGTAGAGCAAGGGGCAAAGTTCTCAAACCTGAGGTGCACCAGTGTTAATTATCAGCTGGGCTGAGATCTTATTTCTGATTCGCACATACTGTGGTCTTCTGGTGAGGAAGTCAAGGATCCAGTTGCAGAGGAAGGTACAGGGGTCCAGGTTTTGGAGCTTGATGAGAACTGTGGGAATGATTGTGTTAAACACTAAGCTGTAGACAGTATCCAGCAGCCTGATTTAAGTATTACCATTGTCCCGGTGAGCCATTGAGATAGCACCCACTGTAGACCTGTTGTTTTGATAGGCAAATTGCAGTGGGTCCAGGTCCTTGCTTTGGCGGGAGTTGAAACTAGCCATTACCAACATCTAAAAGCACTTTGTTACCATAGATATGAGTGGCACTGGACGATGGTCATTAAGGCAGCTCATTGTGCTCCTTTTGGGCACTGATATGAATGTTGCCCTTTTGCTGCAGGTGGGAACTTTTGACTGTGGCATTGAGAGATTCAAAATGTCTGTGAACACACCCGCCACTTGGTTGGCACAGGCTTTCAAAAGCCCTACCATGTGTACCATCAGGGCCTGTTGCCTTGCAAGGGTTGACCCTCTTGAAAGACATACTGCCATCAGCCTCCGAGACAGAGATCACAGGATCAGCGGGTACTGCAGGGATCCTCATAGCTGTAGTCTTATTCTTCCTTTCAAAGTGTCCATAAAAGGCATTGACCTCATCTGGGAGGGAAGCATCACTGCCATTCATGATGTTAGGCTTCGCTTTGTGGGAAGTAATGGCCTGTAAACCCTGCCAGAGTCGGCATTCATCAGAGTCCGCCTCTAACGTCAATTGGAATTGTTCTTTTGCTCTTGAGACAGCCCTTCGTGTGTTGTAACTGCCCTTTTTCTTTAGTCCTGGGTTACCAGACTTGAATGCCACTGTTCTAGTCCTCAATAGACTAGTCCTGGTTCAGCCATGGCTTTTGATTCCTGTATGTATGGTATATTCTCATCCACACAGGTTTTAATGAAGTCAGTGACAACTAAGTTGAGTCATTCAGAGTTGAAGATGAATCCCTGAATACTGAGCGGTAGCAAGCTCCAAATCCTGGGTCTGTGTACCTCCCTCTGAAATGGATCCTTGACTTCCTCATCAGAGGTCCGCAGTCTTTGTCGCTGACAATCTACACTGGTACACCTCAAGGATGTATGCTTAGCCCACTGCTCTACACTCTCCATACCCATGACTGTGTGGCTAGGCACAGCTCATACGTTTGCTGATGACACAACTATTGTTGGCAGACTTTAAATGGTGATGAGGAGGTGGAAAGGAGTGAGATAGATCATCGGGTTGAATGGTGATGCAGCAACAACCATGCACTCAACATCAGTAGGACCAAAGAATTGATAAAGGACATCAGGAAAAGGAAGCTGAGGGAACACACCCCAGTCCTCATCCAGGGATCAGAAGGGTAAAGGGTGAGCAATTAGAAAGAAAGCATATCAGCAGCTATATTTCATTAGGAGTTTGAGGAGAATTGGTACGTCACCAAAGACACTTGCAAATTTCCGCCGGTGTACCATGGAGAGCACTCTAACTGATTGCAGTACAGTTTGATATGTAGGGGCCACTGCACAGGAATGGAAAAAAACTGCAGGAGGTTGTAAACTCAGCCAGTTTCATCAGGAGCCCTAGCCTCGCCAGCATCAAGGGCACTTTCAGAAGGTGATGCCTCAAAAGAAAGCATCCATCATTAATGATCCGCATCTCTTGCCCTCTTCTCATTGCTACCATCAAGGAAGATGCACAGAGGCGTGAAGATACACACTTAATGGTTCAGGAACAGTTTCTTTTTCTCATCCGTCAGATTTCTGAATGGACAATGAACCTATGAACACCAGCTCAGCATTTTTATTCCTCTCTTTTTGAACTACTTATTTAATTTTATGACATACTTTATGTCAGTGATATTAAACCTGACTCTGATAGTGTGAAGAATAAACCTGGCAAGTTTAGAGAACCTTGGCTAATGAAAAGTATTGAAGCTCTGGTCAAGAAAATGTAAGAAACACATATTGGGTTTAGGAAATCAAAATCTGAATCAGAATGAGGTTTAGTATCACCGGCATATGTAGTGAAATTTGTTAACTTTACAGCAGCAGTACAATGGTGGAGACACCAGAATCCCTTATTAAATAAAAAAAAGGTTAAGAATATATTTAAGAGAGAAATCAGGAGGGAAAAGACAGGCTATGAGATCAATCTGGCAAATAAGGATAAGGAAAACCCCAAGATGTTCTACAGCTACTGTATATTAAGAGTAAGAGGGTGGCTAGGAAGAGAATAGGTCATTAGAGATCGTCAAGGCTTCCTGTAATTCAAGCCTCAGGAGATGGGTGGGAACTTTAACAAATGTTTCTCCTCAGTGTTTACTGATGAGCAAATCGTAGTTGCTCAAGAAATATTGGAAACAAGTGGAGATGTTTTAGAGAACATTCATATTCCCAAAGTGGAGGAATTTGCAACATTACAGTGCATCAAGATGGATAAATTCCAAGGCCCTGAACGAGTACATCTTTCGACTTTGTGGGAGGCTGTAGATGAATTTGTGAAATTTCTTGTCGAGATATTTGCATCGCTGTTGAAATTTCTGAAGACTGGAAGGTGCTAATTTCAATTGGTTGCTTAAGAAGGGTAGAAAGAACAAGCCAAGGAACAACAGGCCGGTCAGCCTGAAATCAGTAGTGGGGAAGTTACTGGAGGGAACTCTGTCGGCTTGGATCTATCGGCATTTGGATAGACAACACCTGATTAGGAGGAATCAGCATAGCTTTGTGTGTGGGAAGTCACACATAACTTCTAAAGTTTTTGAAGAAGTAATCAGAAGGGTAGATGAGGGTACAGTAGTGGAGGTTATCTATTTGGATTTTAACAGTTCCTTTGACAAGGTCTGAAAAGTTAGATCCCACAATATCCAGCAAGAGTTAATTAGGTAGAATGAAAACTGATCTCAAATTAGAAAGCAGAAGATGGTAGTTGAAGGTTCTTTCTCAGAATAGAGACCAGTGACTAGTGGTAGGCCTGTAGGGTTCAGTGTTGGGATTCTTTTTATTTGTTATTCATATAAATGATTTGGATGTGAACGCATAAGGCTTGATCAGCAAGTTTGGAGAATAAACAAAAGTAGCAGGTGTTACTGATAGCATAATGGAACAGAAGGACATAGGAATAGAGGTGCATAGTTCATTGAAAGCAGCATCACAGGTAGACAGGGTGGTGAAAATGGCATTCATCAGTCAGAGCATTGACTATAGCAGTTGGGACATTATGTTTTAAGTCACTGGTGAGGCTGCACTTGGAGTTTTGGTCATCATCTTATGGGAAAGCTGTGGTTAAACTGGAAAGAGTGCAGAAAGCATTTATGAAGGTGTTGAACGGGATAGAGTTATAGGGAGAGGTTGACCAGGCTGGGTCTTTATTCCTTGGAAAGTCGACGAATAAGAGGTAGCCTTATAGATGTGTTTGAAATAATGAAAAGCATAGGTAAGATGGGTAGTAACAATCTTTTCCCTAATGTAAGGATGTCCAAAACCGGGGGCCAAAGATTTAATGTGAGAGGAGAAAGATAAACATGCAGCCTGTGGAAGTTTTGAGAAAGTGAAATGAGCTGTCAAGGAAATGCTTTGGAGAGGTACAAAAATATTAGTTAAAAAGCATTTGAATTGATGCATGGAGCAGGGAGGCCTGAAGAGATATGGGTCCAATGCAGGTAGACAACATGATCAGTACGGACTTGTTGGGCCAAAGGGCTGGGATCTGTACAGTATCACTCCATCAGTGATACAATGGCCTGCTAGATTAGTACCCCATTACCACCTGAAACATTTATTTCCTTCACTACCAGCACACGCTTACTGCAATCTACAGAACTTACTGCTTTTGCTCACCAGGGCCCTGAATCCGCTAACTCTGCCACTAAGAGGCACAAGAGCAACTGATGAATGTGAACACACAAGTTTCTCCTCAAAGTTGTACAGCGTCCTGTCTTGGAAGTACATCACTGATCTTTGCTACATCTGAATCCTGGAATTTCCTTCCCAACAGCAATGAAGAGACGCAATGGTTCAGTAAAGACAACTCACCAAGTTACACAGAACATCAGAAACATAGAAAACCTACAGCACAATAAAGGCCCTTCGGCCTACAATGCTGTGCCGAACATATACATACTTTAGAAATTACCTAGGGATACACATAGCCCTCTATTTTTCTAAGTTCCAAGAGTCTCTTAAAAAACCCTATTGTATCTGCCTCCACCACCATTGCCGGCAGCCCATTCTCTGCGTAAAGACCGTCCCCTGATATCTCCTCTGTACCTACTTCCAAGCACCCTAAAACTGTGCCGTCTTGTGTTAGCCATTTCAGCCCTGGGAAAAAGCCTCTGACTATCCACAGGATCAATGCCTCTCATCATCTTATACACCTAGTGAACAACTTCATATTAAGTAGAAGAAATGAGAGGTTAGTGCAAGTAATAATTTATTATCATATAAGTTCAGGTTCTGAAAAGATTCTATTCTATTGTGTTTTGCAGAATCATTATCGTTTTGAATTTGTTAACTTATTTTATATTTAAATTGGTTTCTATTTATATTGTATTGGAGCATTTTTTTTCTCAATTTCCTAATGTATATATATGTTTTCTCTCAGGGGACATAAACTGGATTGATCTTTTTATTGTAAATAATCATTTTTACTGTTCTCTTCAATTTTTTCTCTGCCCTTATATGTAAATATATTTAACATTTTTGCCTATGAAACTCTCAAATTATTGCAAAGACCGATTTGAATCATCAATATCTTTAAGGGGTAGGAAAACTGTTCTTTCCTGACTAGCCCATGTTTGATTTCAGACCCACCAATGTCCCTGACTCTTAACTTCCCTCAGTTACTGTCTAACAAATTGATCACTTTAGGGAAAATAAAAACAGAACGTGATGGAAACACTGTTCTGTTGAGTCAGTTTCCATGGCAAGAGAAACAGACCTAACATTGCAGATCATCAGAAATGGAAAAGAAAAAAAGCAAGTTAATTGTTAGGCATCATTTACAAGCTGTTAGGTGTTTAGTGTCTCTCGTGAGCTTGTGGACCTTGGACACCAGATGTGCACACCATCTGGTTAGCTCAGTTTAAGCTCAGGGTCTGAGCTTAGAGACCATTGGTTCTTCTTTGGGGAAAGACTTGTTTCACTACTCAGTCTGCACTGATTTTAAACACAGGTCCCAAAAGACATATTATTTTACTCTAAGTATCATCTCCAGAAAAGAGCACCTGATTACCCTTTCACTACCTAGTGGGTTATGGTGATGTCACATGGGCCATTACAAACTGATTGTCTGCTTAATGAATAGTAGATATGTTGATCTTGTTCCTGTGTTGCCACTCTGAAACACTTCTTTCCTTTTCCCTTGTCCTAAGCATCTCTTCCTCTGTCCTGTTGCAACTTAAAATGAAATTGTTAGCTTTCCTGACGTTAGTCCTGACGAAGGGTCTCGGCCTGAAACGTCGACTGCGCCTCTTCCTATAGATGCTGCTTGGCCTGCTGCGTTCACCAGCAACTTTGATGTATGTTGCTTGAATTTCCAGCATCTGCAGAATTCCTGTTGTTTTTGTTACCTTTCCTTCCTGATTCTGAATCAATGTCTTCTACCTGAAGCATTAATTGTGTTTCTGGTTCCATAAGTACTTCCTGACCTCCTGAATGTTTCCAGTATCTTCTATTTTTATTTCAACTTTCCAGTATCTGCAGCTTTTTTTTTGACTTTTAGTTTGGGGGAAGTTAGGGATGGACATTAAATGCTGGTTTTGTCAAATCATCAAAGAGTAAAACAATAAATGAGCAGAAGAGTATGACGCATTTGCAATTATTTGTTAGTTTTTTTGTGTGCCATACTCTGCCAGAGCCTCGGCGACCACTTTTCAGGCGGTTGTCTTGGAGGAAAGATTCTGTGAGTTGTCCCCCACGTCCTTCTCACAGCACAGATTTTTTTTACGAGGCCAAGTTGCGAGTTCGGTACTCAACCCGGCACGGATGGAAAGCGTGCCCGGGAGCGGTCCGACTGGGTTTGAACTCGGGAACCTTCACACTGGGGTCTGGCATTGATGTCACTGCACCATCAGCCGACCATTTGTTAGTTAAAAGCATAGATTTTTTTTTTACTCTGTAGTTGGGAGGAATATTTCCAAATACTTAATTAAAGTGGAAGTAAAATTTATTATCAGAGTACATACATGTCACCACATATAACCCTGAGATTTTGTTTCCTGTGAGCATGCTCAGCAAATCTATAGAACGGCAATTGTTAAACAGAATCAATGAACAACAAACCATCCAAGTGTAAATATAAATAAATAGCAATAAATAATGAGTATGAAATAACAAGATAAAGAGTCCTTAAAGTGAGACCATTGGCTGTGGGAACACCAGAAATAGAATGAATGTTATTATCCCCTTTTGTTCGAGCCTGATGGTTCAGGGGTAGTAACTGTTCTTGGACCTGGTGGTGCAAGTCCTGAGGCACATTGTACCTTCTACTTGATGGCAGCAGGGAGAAAAGAGCATGGCCTGGATGGTGAAGATCTTTGATGATGGATGCTGCCTCAGTGGTTGGGTGGGTTTTACCGGTGATGTACTGGGTTGAATCCACCAACTTTTGTAGAATTTTCTGTTCAAGGCATTGGTGTTCCCGTACCAGGCTGTAATGCCTCGGTCAGTATACTTCCACCACACATCTATAGAAGGTTTTTGATGGTATGCCGAATTTCGGCAGACTTCTGAGGACACGTACACAGCGATAATGTGAGACAGAAGTCTTCAGTTTCATGTATTTCATTGGTAATTTGCATACAGTATTCTAGTTGTTCTGAATAAACATGCTAATATTGCAAACAGCTGTTCAATTAGACATGTTCTGCTTCTAAAGTATTAATTTCTCCTTGTCTCAGTTGATTTATTCAGCAAAGTTCATTTGCAGCAATAAAATCATACTGGAATGTAGAAACTTGGCTGCACTTTGTTGTTGCTGACGATAAGATCATATTTTATATTAAATTAAACACACAGCAGCTTTTTTCCCTCTAGATGCTCTTGGGGAAATTGGGGTTTACCAGTAGCTGGTGACAACCACTCGAATAAATTACACTTTCATGATTTGTCCAGCTACCCACTACAACCAAACAGGTGTGGAAATGTTGGCCTTTAGCTGTACCGTACATAAAGAAGTTCTTTCTCTGCATTTCTTCCCTGAAGCAGTGGTTGAAATGTCTCTTCCAGGCTTCCGCATTGGAGTGTGTGCCTCCACCACGGTGAGTCAATGTTTACCTGCATCGCTTTCATAGTTGGCCATGAGATATCTGCATTTCTTTCATGGTGAGACACTGATTGTCTGCATATTTTTCACCACGCATCACTGGAACTGAATATCTCTTTCATGCAGAATTACTGGCTCCCTTCTGTTAAAGTCAGTGGGACCTCAACTATTTTCCAACGTACTAATGCTTTTGCATTTCTGCTCTGCTCTGTAGGGGAAGTGAGGCTGATGCTTAGATGTCAAGGTCGCATTCAAAATGGAATTGCTTGTCAGATGCTCAATGAAATATTCCTCATCCTTGCCATCACTCACATGAGTGACAGACATTCAGCAAAACTGAACTGCTTGCAATCTGGTTTATATGTCTATTCAGTTAATGATCTCTGCTTTGGATGGCAGTTTCCTGATGAGATCACAGCAAATATTTGGCCGCTCCATTGTAAAAATTTGAATAAAAGAGAAAACTACTTTCAAAGTATGTTTGAAATAATAAATAAATGCTTGGCTTTAGCTAAAGAAAATCAAGCAGCACTTCTTTTTGTTAGCAATTGAAATATTTACCATTCCCTTAAGGCACAGGCAAAATTTGAATACTAAGGAACGGCAGTCTTCTGTCAGGACAGAATTAAAGTTTGATTGCAAAGCTTGTATGCCAGAGTATACAGTAAATTGGCATAGTTTTGAAATGAATAATATAGTTGTCTTTTTCAGTTGAATTGACATTTGGGATATAAAAATGAAACTTATCAAATATTGAAAGGCCCAGATAGATAGAGTAGAGGAGTCTAGGACCAGAGAGCAGTCTCAGGAAGAAGGATGCTCCTTAAGAAGAGAGAAGAGCAGGAATTTCTTTAGCCACAGAGTAGTGAATTTGTGAAATTCATCGTCAGAAATGGCCAAGCCATTTGGTATATTTAAAATGGAGATTAATAGGTTCTTGATTATTAATGGTAACAAAAGTTATAGGAGAAGGCAGGAGAATGGGGTTGAAAGGAATAATAAATCAACCATGACGGAATGCAGGAGGAAATGATGAGCCAAATGGCCTAATTCTGCGCTTATATCTTCTGGAATTGTTTGTTTGATAATGAACTGCAATAAAAAATAAATTCCCCAAAAAAAAAAGAAAAGAGAATTTAGCAGTGGAAGTGATACTGACACAAAAGCTTTGTCAAATCTTTCTAGGTCTGAGTTCATTCTTTGTTCCTGTCTTGAATACCTCTCTCTATGGTCCCTTGAAAACTTAGCTGAACTGAGCTCAGCTTCGTTCTGTGTCTTACGCACATTCGTAACTCAACAAGATTAACCCATTGTAGAATACGATGTCATTCATGTTTTAGCAAGAAGATTGTGAATTATTGTTTAATTCTTAAACTCAATTGCATTTATGCTTTACTGGCATCTTCAGTACCACTTTGCTAATTTTCTCCAGTGTCTCTGCCACACATTTTGACGTTGGATGTTGTAGTCAATGTGATATGTGCCAAAAGCTGTCTTCCTTCATAGTGTTCAAATACAAATTTTAAAAAATTAATTGTTGTACAATTGTACAAAACATTGGCTGGCCTGCACTGTGCAGTTCCAGTTTCTGCGTCACAGGAAAGATGTGATTAAGGATGCAGAAAAGATTTACAAGGATGTTGCCTGGTTAGAAGGGCTTGAGTTGTAAGGAGATACTGGTTAATCTGTTTCTGTTGTCCCTGGAGCAAAGGAGGATAAGAGGTGACAAGATGGAAGTATATAAAATCATGAGAGACAGAGACAGGATAAATAGCCAGCATCTGTTTCTCATAAAAGAGGTGTCCAAAACTAAATAGCATAAGTTTAAGATGAGAGGGGGGACATTTAAAGGAGATTTTTTTTCACAGAAAGGGTAGTTAAAATCTGGAATGAACTGCTGGAGAAGATAGTTGAGGCAGAAATAGCAACAACAGGTAAGAGGCATCTGGACAAGTATTCGAATGAGCAAAACATAACAGGATATGGAATTAATGAAGACAAATGGGATATGCATAGACTGACATGATGAGCAGCATAGATGTGGTGGAGCACAGGGCCTGTTTCTATGCTATGCAACTGTATGACTATTTTAGCTCCAACTACAACGTCCAGTAAGACATAATTTAGGAAAATGGATTTTGATTCTTCAATAGTGCATCATGTTGTAAGCGTCTTGATCCATTTTGTGTAAGGAGTTACCGGTCCCTTTTTCATTATAACAATATCTTTCGTTTATAAAGATCTTACAGCCATTTCCGAATCTGTAAAGTGGTCATCCCTAGTTGATCTCTGTAATTGAATAACTTCAGCTTCCTTTACCTTCACACTTGCTTCAACTTTTCCTTTGATGGTTGCAAGTCACTTGATGCTGCTTCAACCCAAGATAAACTTTCTTATAAAAGCACACTGGTTTATAAACGAGGGGTGAATGATAAGTTCGTGGCCTAAGGTAGAAGGAGTCAATTTTAGAAAACTTAGCACATCTATTTTTCAACATAGTCCCCCCCTCCCCCCGCTACATGTACACACTTAGTCCAGCGTTGTGGAGCATACGGATCCCTTCTTTGTAGAAGTGGTCCACAGCAGGGGTGATTGATAAGTTCATGGCCTAAGGGAGAAGGAGATGAATTATACAGCTCTCGTTACATGCACGTGCTGTTCAACCCTTTGAGTGAAAATGCAGAAAGTTTGAAGTTTCTCCTCATCTCCATCTACCTTAGGCCATGAATTTATTAATCACTCCTGCTGTGGACCACCTCTGGAGGTCCAAGATGCCGACTTCTACAAAGAAGGGATACGTATGCTCCACAACTGCTGGACTAAGTGTGTAAATGTAGGAAAAATAAATGTGCTAGGTTTTCTAAAATTGACTCCTTCTATCTTAGGACACAAACTTATCAATCATCCCTTGTACCATCAGACCACATCTAATCTTCAAACTTTTTTCTTCTCCTGGATTTATGGCTGTTACGACTTAACTCTGATTGCCTGACACTTGTCTATACCTTGTAGTATTTTTCCCATGGGAGCCTTACCAATTTTTGTTGATGATTTCTCACTATGAGGCAGTTTTGTGCAAGGACACATGCCCTTAAGCATATTAATTATGAAATATCCACATTCATCTGAGCATCTGCAGGTGACACATCTGGTTTGGGTTAAACTTTGGCTGCTGCCGATTTTGCACGTGAATTATGCAAGGTGAGACATGGGCACTGTCCATCATAGTTCTATCTGTTCACAGTTCTGCAACTGGTGTTGCCCTATCACTCTGAATCATCTTTACTAGCTTCCCATTTCATTCTGATTTATCTACAGGTCCTTCCCAGGACATAGCAGGGTGTCAGTCCTCTGTGATCTTTTTGTAACCTGGAAACGTAGCTGTGAATCGAGCTCCAGGTGGCAGAAGATATCTGCAGCTCCAGAGCAGCCAGCAAATCCATCCAACTGGTCTTCTAAATGCTTGTTTGTATGTACAGGCCGCACATAATTCAGCCGTACATACCTTAAGTAGGAGCTGTAACTCATTCTCCACCTAGTCCCTCAATGCAAACAGGGCAGGCTGTTGGATATAGAAGACTGGCTGAATATGAATAGGGGCATTATGTCCTACTTTATCTGTCACGATGTCATTTAATATTTCTTCTTACTCTTCCAATACTAAGTCTCAGTATGATTTTGAAGCATTCATGCTAGATGCTTATTTCCATTCTGGTTTCAGTTCTCAGATCCAAACTACGACCAACATTGTGGGTCAGAATAATCTCATATGGCCATTTGGAATTCAGTTTCACATACAGTAGGTGTTTTTTCCCCCTGTGTTTTAATAACACTAATGTTTTAATTTACCTAAAAGGGTGTGATTTTCTTAATATGACTCACACACTGTGGGACATCTCAAGAGTTTTCGTATGTATCCTGGACTGACCATTTACCCACATTGACTCCACTGCCCACACAACTTCTGGTTAGTCTCATTCTTCTCTGCAAAAGTTGTGATGCCCCTTGGCAAATTTATGTATCCCAGAATTTCACAAACCAGTATGTTCCTCCTTTATTCTACAGAATTTTGACTGATACTCTCGCCCATACCCACACTTGTCATATTCACTCAGGGTTACTCACAGCTCTGCTCTGCAATGCTGTTTCAAACTGCTGTAATGGTCACAATGCTGATTATGTTTTCCCTTCCATTGAAGAAGTATTCTTTCCATCCTTTAAACCAATTGTAATGCATTTGTGTGATCCTATTCTAAAAAAAATACTGTATAGTGCAATAAATCAGAAATAAATGTTCAAAGTAGTTAACACTTGTTTATTCCAATCTCTACAACTACTTGTGCATATGTGTATATATACATACATATGCACACACAGAAACATCATACATTTACAAGCAATACAATTATTCAAAAAAAATTGATTTTGGAAGATACAGTATAAAGCAAATTTTTAAAAAATTGTAGCTACTGAAAATACGAATAAAATTGTAATGGGTTAAACATTTAATTTGTGCAAGGAGAATAAGTGTGAACCCTTCGATGTGAACCCTTTGTAAGATGTTTTTGAGATAAAGACAGTCATGTTATTAAAGTCACGGATCTTTGTAATGATTAGAAAGTTTGAAAAGAGTGGTGAGCCATTCCATTAAAGGTCTCTGAACCAAACATATGTTTGTATTAATTTTGACTTGTACCAGCATAATATGAGTGGTAGCAGAAAGACTGAAATCAATGGAAATAAAAACTTCACAATATCATAAAGCTCTTGATAGCAAATAAATTACTTTCTGAATCTGGTCACTGTGATAGCGTAGGAAGTACAGAAATATTTTTATCCAAATCAGATCTCCACAAAAGATAATGTGATGTTGATCACTCTTCCTTCAGTTAGTCCTGACGAAGGGTCTCGGCCTGAAACGTCGACTGCACCTCTTCCTACAGATGCTGCTTGGCCTGCTGCGTTTACCAGCAACTTTGATGTGTGTTGCTTGATTTTAGTGTTGTCTATTGAAGTATAACTTTATCCTGGACAGGATATGCTAATTTGTTTTTGTTAGCTTTACATACTTGCTTCAACAAAATAGCTCTGTTCTTCCTTTTTCATAAGGCTGCTGTAAGAACTACAACCTGTATTTGAAAGAGACCTGTACGAATTTGTGAATGTTAGGAAACTGAAGCTTCGGTATGAATCTGTTGATAAGTGTGAAATGTACTGTGGAGATTCATGTGAAAAGTGATCTTTAACCTCTTTACTACTGAAATTCCCACCTAATCCACATAATTATATTGAACATAATACAGCTTTTTTTTGTAGATTTGCTGCACATAGAGATTATTGTATGTGCTCATCTGAGTGTCCAAGCCTGCTTTGTTGGCTTGGGGTTATGGTCTAGTGGTTTGCAGTCGCAGACATAATGCAGACTGCTCTCTGCTGGATGTAACTGACTTATTTGAGAGAGCCTTCAAGGAAAAGCTTAACTGTCCTTCATTGTAAGTCTGACTAAAGAGTTACAAAGTCACAGAGTTATGCAGCGTGCAAACAGGCCCTTTGGCCCATTAAGTTGATGCTGACCATCAACTATTCATTTATACTAATCCTTTGTTATTCTTTTATTCTCTCCACATTTTAACTATTTAAACTGCACACCGGGGGCAATTTATGGTGGCCAGTTAATCTACCTGCACAACGTTGGTATGTGGAATGCAACCTAAGCACCCAGGGGAAACCCACAGAGTCAGAAGGAGAATGTGCAAGCTCCACGTAGACTGTATATAAAGTCAGGGTCGAACCTGGGTCTCTGACGCTGTGAGGCAGTGTTAGCACTATGAACTGTGCTACTGTGCCTCTCCTCTGTACAGAGGCAATTGGGTATAAATATAGAGCCAATCTAAAATATAAAGCTCGAGACATTGAGGCTCCTGGTGTAACCTGCAGAAACCAATATAGTCCATTGCCCTCCCATCCCATGTTCATCAAGAGTGGGCCGACTTCGTTCTTTCAACTCCTGGTGAGCTTCTGACATACCAAAGGATGCTGCTTTCGTGAAACAAAAATATTCAACATTTTATCTGTTTGCATTAGAGCCTAAAATTGTAAAGTCAATAATCCATTCATCTTCAGTGTCATCTCTGTCCTCAAGTAGACGAGAAAATAAATTCCCCATATATTTTACGCTGGTGAGCTGAAGAAGTTCCCGGTTCTGATACATCCCTGCTCTGCCTTTCGGCCAGGAATCTTCATTGCCAATGCTGGAGATGGGATTGCTCAGTCTGCACTGCTTGATCCACAAACCTTGAACAGTTTTTGAATATCGATCCCATCTCCAAAATGAGGCAAGATAGGAGGGAACGAAAGTGAGGTCATGGGGAAAGGAGGAAAACATAATGAGTATATTCCAAGCCAAATACTAATTGTCAGCAGCTAATACAACAAGCAAGCCCTCATGTAAAAACAGCATAAGCTGATTTCTGTCTGGTATCAGTCAATTCCCTCTCCCAGGTTAGGAGACCCGCTGTGAAGCACCGGGAAGCAGTGTGATGGAGTGGTGCAGTGGGTAATGCTGCTGTCTCACAGCCCCAGTATTCTGGGTTCAGGTGCTGTTTGCATGGAACCATCTATTTCCTCCTAGTGCTCTAGCTTCCTCCTGCATCCATGCATGTTCCGTACTGTAAGTTGATTGGTCTTTGTAAATTGACCTTCGCATTGTAGGCAAATGCTGGAATCTGCAGGCAATGAGAATGTGGGAGGAGTCGATGGGAATGTGGGAGAATAAGATGGAATTAGTGTAGGGTATGTTATATTGGTGCTTCTTGGCTGGTGTAGAGTCAGTGGGCCACAGAATCAAATCACTGTTTGATTCTGATTCAGTAATTCACCATGGGCATTCTACTTCTTTGGTAGAAGGAAAAGAAGCACAGACTATTTTCTAACTGGAGAGAAAATGTAGAAATCTGAGGTGCAAAGAGACTTGGGAGTCCTAGTGCAGGATTCCCTCAGGGTATATTTGCAAGTTGAGTCAATAGTGAGGAAGGCAAGTTAGCATTCATTTTGAGAGGACTAGAATATAAAAGCAAGAATGTAATGTTGAGGCTTTATAAAGCACTAATGAGGCCTCACTTAGAGTTATGTGAGCAGTTTTGAGTCCTTATCTAAGAAAATATGAGCTGACATTGGAAAGGGTTTAAAAGAGGTTCAGGAAAATGATTTTAGGATTGAAAAGCTTGTCATATGAGGAGTGTTTGACTACTCACTGGAATTCAGAAGAATGAGGGGTGAACTCACTGAAACCTATCAAACGTTAAAAGAGTGAATGTGGAGAGGATGTTGCCTTTGGCGGGAAAGTCTAAGACCAAAGGACACGGCCTCATAAAAGAGAGGTTTCCTTCTAGAACAGAGGTGAAAAGGAATTTCTTTAGCCAGAGAATGGTGAATCAGTGAAATTCTTTGGCACAGAAGGCTGTGGAGGCCAAATCATTTAAGGTAGAGATTGAGGTTGATAGATTCTTGATTCATCAGAGCATGAAGGGATACAGGGAGAAGGCAGGAGATTGGGGCTGAGGGAGAAAATAAATCAGTTATGATGAAATAGTGGAGCAGACTCAAGGGGCCAAATGGCCCAATTCTGCTGCTGTGTCTTATAATTTTGGGGTTTTATGGGCTTAGCAGGAGAACTGAAGTGAGATCCAATTGTAAACCATACTTGTAAAACCTTTTGGCATATAGACTCAGTGTAAGTGTTCAGATATTTATTATAAATTACTTGTAGCACTGTTTATGATTTAGCCATTTCAGTTTGGTTACATGACCCAAATAAATGTTTTGTAAATAATTTTATTTCACTCTGTGTATCTAAGTATTTTCATTATCCATGTTTAAATCCAAAATGAGATAATAAACAAAACAAAACTAGGTCTTTCCCTCCCACTTAGAGAGTTGCTGGACACTAGACACTAGAATACTACAGCACAGGACAGGCGCTTCGGCCCTCGATGTTGTGCCAACCCATTTATTCCTAAGAAAAAGTACTAAACCCACACTACCCCCATAACCCTCTATTTTTCTTCCATCCATGTGCTTGTCCAAGAGGTTCTTAAATATCCCTAATGTTTTAGCCTCCACCACCATCCCTGGTAAGACATTCCAGGCACCCACAACCCTCTGTGTAAAAAACTTACCCCTGATGTCTCCCCTAAACTTTCCTCCCTTAACTTTGTACATATGCCCTCTGGTGTTTGCTATTTGTGCCCTGGGAAACAGGTGCTGGCTACCAACCTTACCTATGCCTCTCATAATCTTGTAGATCTCTATCAAGTCCCCTCTCATCCTTCTACGCTCCAAAGAGAAAAGTCCCAGCTTTGCTAAACCTTGCCTCATAAGACTTGTTTTCCAATCCAGGCAACATCCTGGTAAATCTCCTCTGCACCCTCTCCATTGTTTCCACACCCTTCCTATAATGAGGTGATAGAGTTATGGAATATTGAACAAAATTAGTAAGAAAATATTGCTACCTCTCATAATGATCTTGATAGTACTTCATAAAAAAATATAATTATCTTGATGAATGAGAATGCTGCAAATTTGTCTTGGATGTGTCTCTTACAGAATGGAAACATGTTTCTTAAGCCAGTAGAAGCCTCTGAGAAAATGGAGAACAATTTCTTTGATCATTAACCATGTTATAAAACATATAATTTGGCATTGAAACTGGAATATTCTTCCTAGTCTCCATTTGTTGGACTCGGAGAGCACAGCACAGGAAATGTTAAAGCTAAATTCCAAGTTTTATCTTATAGGAAGAGGCTGCCAGCCTTTGTTACAGCATGGAGCTAGCACATGCCTGTTGAAACCTGTTTGGAAAGAATTATTTACGTATTATCAACATCCAGTAAAATTATTAGAGATTCATCGCCATCACACGGTAACGCCATATTATATCAAGGCAGTGCTTAACTGTGTGTGGTGTCTCAGTTCACATTAAATTTATTATCAAAGTACATAGATGTCACCATATACAACCCTGAGATTCATTTTCTCGTGGGCATACTCAATAAATCCATAATAGAATAATAACCATAATAGAATCAATGAATCAATCAAAGAACCCTTGAATCAATGGGGTTCAAGGGGAATTGTTGATTAGCTGGAGTTAAAAGGGACAGCAGCTATAGTTCAATCATCTCAGCCCAGAGCACAGTTGTTGGAAGTATGAAGGCATTTCATTAGACCCAGCCACAATCAGCTGCTCCATCATAAGATCATAACTGGGCCAATGATTGATTCCATTAATAAAACAATCCAGGTGCACATGCAACAAAACCTGGGCAACGTTCAGATGTTCAGACCCAGACTCGTAAAGTGGCAATTATAATTTGTTTGTCGTTATGTGCAATATGGAATGACATGACCATGATTACTCTTGGCAAATCTTCTGCTGAAGTGGTTTATTATTGCCTTCTTCTGGGCAGTATCAACAAGATGGGTGAGTCCAGACATATCAATACTCTTCAAAGATTGTCTGCCAGGCATCCGTGATTTCATAACCAGGATTTGAGATGTGCACCAGCTGCTCATACAACTATCCACCACCTGATCCCACCTGACCCTGATCGGAGGACTAAGCAGGTGCTACACCTTGCCCAATGGTGACCTGCAAGCTAGCGGAGAGAAGAAGCGCCTATACCTCCTTTGGTGGAGACGTATCTCCACCCCATCCATACAAATACTAGTCAGTCACCACCTTTGACAAGGGACAGTCTAATTATGGTCATTGGAATATGTCCATTGGCATTTTTATGTCATGTCCTTCACCATTAACATCCTGGGATCACCCTTGACAGAAAAACTTAACTGTGCCAATTATATAAATATTGTGGCTATAAGGTAAGTTCAGAGGCTTGGTACCCTGTGACAATTGACTCACCCCTAACATCCCAAAGATTCAAGATTCAAGGTTGTTTATTGTTATTCTTCAGTACATGAGTGTAAAGGCGAACAAACTGATTGTAACTCTAGATTTGATGCAGCATGAAAAAACACAATAAGCATATTAAACACAATAGAAAAAAAAAACAAAAGATCTTTCATTGTCCGGGTGGTACAAGTCAGGAGTGTGATGAAATAGCTTCCCTTTTCTTGAGCGAGTGAAGTTCCAGTAACATCTGAAGTCTTTTGACTGGCACTCTGTCCACTTTCTGTAAGCATTCATTTCCTACACTTCCAGTGAATAGTGGCTGCATTGTGAACTATTTGTGGTGTACACATTTCCTCAAGGAGACAACACAGCCAGCAGCACCAAAACCTGTGGCCTCTCTCATCAAGACAAGGGAAGAAGGCACATGAGAACACTCACATCTCTGAGGTTCCCTTCTATACCACCAACCCATATATCACTGTTCCTTTGTCATCATTGGTCAAGATTCCGAAGCTCCATATCTATTAGGACATTGGTCGTCTTCCACCACTTGGACTGCAGCCATTCAAAGAGGCAGCTTACAAGTCATCCCGGGTAATTAGGGATGGCAATTCATACTAACCTTGCAGCATTACATGTTTCAAGGATGAGCAGTGCATATCAGATGCATGCTGTTTATCTGTTTTCAAAAGGTTTATAACAGAGGCCTAGGTGTGATGTAATTTAACCAATTTGATATTTAAAGCAACCCATGTAGTAGTTGTTGTGCAATGGCTTGCCCAGGAAACTGCAGACAGATCACTTCAACACCAGCTAGAGCAGAAACAAATTGTCCTCGATTCCATGGGACTGCCTAAGAATGAAGAATATTTAAGAGACTCATAGATAGACATACGGGTGAAAGAAAAATGGAGGGTTGTGGGCTATGAAGGAAGGAAGAGTTAGATTAATTATGTAGTAGGTTAAAAGGTCAGCACAATATTGTGGGCCGAAGGGCCCATACTTTTATGTAGTGCTCTATGTTCCATGCTCTATGTTCTAAATTCCAAAGTAAATACATAGCTGAGTATTTGCTGCAGCAGGAGAAATAAAAGCATTCTGAAATAAAAAACAGTAATTACTGCGAACAATCGATAGGCCAGGCGGCTTCAGTGGAGGGAGAATAAATACCAATGTTTCTATGGCTTCTGTTTTATTTTCAGATTTCCAGGATCTGCACTTACTGTTATTTTCCACATGTTCTTATGTTACTTAGTGGAAATGACTAAACATCATTCAGTATGTGGTTTGAAGCCTCTGATCTTTGTATTCGGGACATGGGAAGAATTTTCCACATGTGAAATATTATTAGCCTTCTGTTTTTCTAAAAATCCCAAGAATTTCAAGTACATTGTTTGTCCCTGTCTATAGAGTTAATAGTCTCTCTACTCCATTGAGAAACCACAGTTCTGCATGAGAAATTTGTTAGTGCTGAATTTATTCAAGTACATCACTAGCCTAGGGCAGACTGATATTGAAAACAACACAGCCCTAGTCTGCTTTTACAATTGGTCTCTCGTTTCCTTGGTTCTGCTTTCAAGCCCACATTTTATATCATTTGCATCACCACAATGTGCAAAGGTATACACTGCATGCATTCTATTTTCCATCAGTAAATACATAGCTGTCCAAATAGTTTAATAAAAATATATATAATTACAGTAACATAAGTGCACTGATTGTGATCATTCATATTTTGAGTGCTTTAAAAAGGACTTACCTCAGGAAGTGGTAGTAATGCATAGGTATGCAACTAATGCTGAAATTCAATTCCAGCCAAAATATTCTAAATACTCATCTCTTTACTCTTTTTAACTAATCCCATTGGGAAACTGAAGAGATTGATCTTTTAAAAAGTATTTTTTATATCCTGAAATGGTCACAGATGAAAACGTGAAAGAAATAATGTGAAAAATAAGCCATTTAAGAGAAATTTTACAGCATGACTTTATTTTAATATGATGCTGGTATTTTCTTTTCAAATTGCTTTATATTGGTCATGAATAACAACTCTTCTGTGCTCATCTGATGGAAAACACAGATCTTCCTTTTGACGTCTGTCTCTCTGGCTATCCATCCCATAGGATGATGATGAATCCTTTCAGTCAGTTAGTGGGGTGGTACCCCACTCCTCAGAAAGGAACAGCATGTGTGTGAGTGGATTTTAGGTGAGTAGGGGGTTGCACAAGTCTAGACCCACCCTCTCGACATCCCCTCCCGGATCCAGCAACATGGTGGGGTCCAAGACGGCTGGGGGAAGTTCTGTTGCAGTGAATGTCCAGACCAATCTTCGATGCAAGGGATGCCCTTTCCGCGCTTCACGGCACGTGTTTGCTAGATCAGCGGTCCCAACCACTGGGCTGTGGACCGGTACCGGGCCACAAAGCATGTGCTACCAGGCTGCGAGGAAATGATATGAGTCAGCTGCACCTTTCCTCATTCCCTGTCACGCACTGTTGAACTTGAACGCATGCGAGGTCATTACCCGCGCGTCATCCATGTCAGCGCAGGAAGAAGATCAACTCCTCAAGCTTGCAAATGACGGCGGGCTGAAAAGTATGTTTGACATAACATCTCTGCCGACATTCTGGATCAAAGTCAAGGCTGAATATCCTGAGTTAGCCATGAAAGCACTGAAAACGTTGCTTCCATTTCCAACATATCTCTGCGATGAATGCAACGAAAACTAAATTGTGGAATAGACTGGACATTAGGAACCCCCTTCGAGTATTGCTGTCTCCCATCACCTCTCAATGGCACCATCTTGTTGCAGGGAAACAAGCCCAGGGCTCACACTGATTCAGCGATATTGGTGTGTGTAATGATTTTATATGTTCATACGGGGAAAATATGCACTGTGTGTTTAATATCCAAACATTACTTAAAATGTTATGATGCTATTGACTTATAAGTGACTTATAATTGACTTATCACGATATTCATGCGAGGAAAATATGCGCTGTGTGTTTAATATTAAACTCGTTAGATAAACCCTTTTAGAAATGAAATTGAGTATATTAGCCACTTATCACCGATATTCCGGTCGTGATTAACACCCCCCTCCGAACAGAATCACCAAAAACAATTTGTAGAAAAAAATCGGCACGTACACGCATGTGCAAGTCACGCATGTGCACTGGTGCCCACGCAAGGCTTCATGGTCATGGTAGTCTCTCTCGGGGTAAACACAACGTATTTGACTGCTACTCTTGTCCATTGGCAATCCTACCCACCCCCCGGTTGGCCGGTGTGCAAGAATATTGTCAATAATAAACCAGTCCGCGGTGCAAAAAAAGTTGGGGACCCCTGTGCTAGATGGCCGTTGACCCTATGAGAGGGCTCACCCGCCCTTTGACAGGTCTTGTTTTTCATCCTGCAGGGTGTCTAGCCACTCTCCTCTCCAGGCAAGCCTGGTGGGGGAGCTGGTTTAGTCGCCGACCACCCGACCATGCGACAGGTAGCACTGGGTTACACGGTACCAGTAGCACTCAGACGAGTAACCTTTTGATGTAAGTTTAAAGGGGAAACTGAACTGAGGCAGAAGATCAGCTAAGGTGGTTTGAGGGGACTTTGACTGAATACTTCTCCTCATTCTTATGTTCCAACGTGATTTATAGAAGGGCGTTTTCAACATGACAGTTAACATTTATATAAAAGACAGAAGAAATTGTAAATGAATAACTTATCCAGTGGTGAGTATACTTTCAGATGCATGAACATCAGGAAGGTACTTATTCTGATTCCCAGTTTCTCAGTTACTTGCTCTGGATTGTTATTATAGCAAGGGCAATAAAACCATTGTTACTTATTCTCAGTGAGGGGAAGCTAATGAAAATTGTTTGGATTCTTGGATTTGGTTCTAGATTATACACAGATGTCCTGAGTGTGCATATACTTGCTGACATCTTGACTTCCAAATTTTGGGGCTAATTTTGCTTCCTTGTGGATCTTACAATCTGGATTGAACCAGCTATTGGTTAGAATTTCTTCCCTTGACAGATTCATCATTCAAGACTCTGAGGATTAACATGTAATCATAGCTATATCAGCAGTCTTGATAAGACTTAATATTAGTGGAAGGAGCATCATCATCAAGTTCTATATCATCCTGACTTGGACACCTATTGCCATTCCATTGTCATCACCGGATCTGAATCGTTAACATTTGCTATTGTGGGAGTATCACACCTCTGTAAATCTACCAAAGTCTGGAGTATTCTCCTCCACTTCCATCCTAGGGAAATAGGCACACCCTTACAGATATTGCCCATGTTCTCAAGAACAGGTATAAATAAACATCCACCCATGCATACGTCTGACCTGGATGATCTGACTTGCAAATTTTGTGATATCCTTGAGAATAACTTCTGTTGGTTAAAAGAAAGGGTTGTTTGTCATAATCTCAAAATTAAAAGAAATTGCTGAAATGATATTAGTTGTGAGATTTCTGGTTATATTCTGGCTTTCTTTGAGATTAATTTTCACTGCCATCTCTTGAAATCCTTCACATAACCGCTGCATTACCTTTGGAACACATTTAAATGCATTTAAAGAGAGTCCACAGTGCAGTTATACTGAAGATTGCTCATTCAATACAATGTGTCCACTAGAAAAAGGAAAGAAGGATGTTTGGGAGTTTAGAACCCAAGGAGATCTAAACCATCCTATAATGGTTGATCAACTGATGTTTCCAGAGGATCTGTTTTGGCCTTGCAACTTTTGAAGTGGTTCAGTCAGATTTGCAAACAAACTTCTTAGCACTTTCACATGAAAAATCATTCCAATTAGTTTCTTTGAGCTAGTCTGATGATTTTCAGTGAGAAGGGTTAACAGAGCTGACTTGGCCAAGTTAGCCCAGTTCGTAGTCTTAATATGTTGTACAGATGATTGCAACTTCCATCAATAAAAGATTATTGGATTTCCCAGTTATGGGGAACTGCTTATTGCACTCTTGTGATTTTTCAAAAGCTCTCACTAAATGGCTTAAAAAAAAACACTTCCACTTCCAAAAAGCACAATTCATTTGCAATAATAAGTGCATCTGCTTTTACAGAAATTGATGGGATGCTGGGTGCTGCCAATTCCGTGCCTCTGTTCTGCTTGTTAGACCGTAAGACCATAAGACAAAGGAGCAGAAGAAGAAGTCGGCCATTCGGCCCATTGAGTCTGCTCCGCCATTTTATCATGAGCTGATCCATTCTCCCATTTAGTCCCACTCCCCCGCCTTCTCACCATAACCTTTGATGCCCTGGCTACTCAGATACCTATCAATCTCTGCCTTAAATACACCCAATGACCTGACCTCCACTGCTGCATGAGGACTCTCAAATGCCATTGCATCTCAGAACCTTGAATTTTCTCCCCATTTAAATAATAGTCTGCCCGTTTATTTCTTCTATCAAAGTGCATAACCATATACTTTCCAACATTGTATTTCATTTTCCACTTCTTTGCCATTCTCCCACTCTATCCAAGTCTCTCTGCAGACTCTCTGTTTCCTTAGCACTACCGGCCTCTCCACTTATCTTTGTATCATCAGCAAACTTAGCCACAAAGCCATCTATTCCATAATTCAAATCGTTGATGTACAACGTAAAAAGAAGTGGCCCCAACACGGACCCCTGTGGAACACCACTGGTAACTGGCAGCCAGTCAGAATGGGATCCCTTTATTCCCGCTCTCTGGACCACCAGTCTCTTTGTGCCTTTTTGGAAGAGCCTATCATTGTCTCTGAATTAGACCAGCATGTTGTTTTCTTCATAATTTTGCAATGAAGAGTAGGCTAATATTACTTATTACAGTAGAAGCCAAAGAAACAGACGATAATGTGGACCAACATATAGAGGACAGGAGCAGCCTGTTCTCTGGGCAATCATAGAAGGTATAACTTTACTTGACCAGTCCTTTTGTTATACATGAGAACCAAGTACGGTACGACAACAAATATTTTGGTGATCACTGCTATTACACATGGAAATGTTAAATTACTATTCCCCTAGCCAACCAAGCTACGATGTGAAAGGCCAAGCAATTTAGAAGCCTCAGTATATGAGCTCATGTTTAAAGGATAGTCACTTGGTTAAGAAATCAGAAAAATTGCAGGCCTATGAGTTAAACTCCCTTATCAATGTCTTTAAACAAGAAAGACTGGAAAGGCTCAAGGTGAAACCACACTTGGGCTAAATTGTAATCGATACTCAGCTTAATGTGCATTGCCTTTCACAGAAAAGATGTTCAAGCACATACTAAACAACACACACAAAATGCTGGAGGAACTGAGCAAGCCAGGCAGCATCTATCGAAAAGAGTGGAGTCGACGTTTTGGGTTGACTCCTAAGTTCCTCCAACATGTTGTGTGTGTTGCTTTGATTTCCAGCCTCTGTAGATTTTCTCCTGTTTGTGATTGAAGCATATACTAAAACTGCTCTTCACTTAGCCTCCATATTAGATTAAGGAATGCTGATTTTGTCTGTACAGGAAATGGTTAAGAAAATATGCAACAAATTAGTCAAAGAAATGTTGTTATGAAATCAGCATTATTCTTAAAAAGGCCATTGGAAAACCTGAATTTGTTTCTCTGAATGAGTCTTTCGGAGAGCAGTGCAGGAATTTTATGTGAGAAAAATTTGCCTTTTTGCAAAAGGGATTACTTAGAAGGAAAGCAGACTTGGAAATGATCCGTGAAAAGGAGAGTCTGAATTGTTTTTAAGTTTGTAACAAATATAGTTGACAGCAGTAACTGCATGCATTTGTAACTGCTGCTCCAAAGGAAGGAGGTGAACGTGCCAGGAAGAGTTCAGAGTTCAGAGTTCAGAGGAGGGTGAGTGGGATGTTGAGGACCTTCAAGAGCTATCCCAGATGCAAAAAACCAAACCAAAGTCAAAGTTGAATTTATTGGCATATCCATTAGGGAGTACCCTAGCATTATTTGAATATAGACGACATTAATTCAAACAAGAACCAGCCCTCAGTTTTTATTGTAAGTTGTAAGCAGTAAATTGAACTTAAACTGGCCCAAAGACGAATAGATACGGTTTGCAAAATGGTTTGCATATGCATGAGCAAACGTTAAGACAACATTAATTGCCCTGCAGTAATGCAGGCAACTGTGAGCACCATTGTAAATAAAGTCAGGGATGCTTTCAATCAGCAAAGGTATTTGAACCTTCAGAGGCGTCCTATCAACTACAATGTATTTTCATTATAAATATATACTTCAAAAGAACTACAAAGTATAGTAGTAAACAATGTCATTGTAACTGTTGAAATTGTATTGAATCATCTCAACCCTCCCCTCTCTTCTAACACTACCAACCCCCTTCCCTTCTCTGATACCAGCTCTCATCCCCTTCGACCTTCCCCTCTCTGAGGCAGAGTGTTCTGTCCCCAGTAAGGGCCTCACCTTTGTTCCCCTGCGCCCTCACCTCTGTGAGTTTTGTGCCCACATGACGCTGAACTCTTCTTCCTCTGCCTCTGTCTCCAGGCCTACTCCTTCAGCAAGGACTCTCCACCCTGCTCCGATGAGCTCTTCTTCCGTCTTCAACCCTCCTCTTCTTCCTCGACACCCCGCTCTGGTCTTTCACCTGTTCTGGATCTTTTCATTGCTAGCTGCTGATGGGACATCAACTATCTCGACTTCACCACTCCTGAATCCAATTCCAACCTCACTCCTTCCAAACGTGCTGCTCTCCACACTCTCTGCACTAATCCTAAACTCACCATCAAACCCACAGATAAGGGGGTGCTGTAGCAGTTTGGCAGACTGACTTCTATCTTTCTGAGACCCAGCGACAGCTGTCAGACACCTTCTCTTACTTACCCCTTGAAGAGGACCCTACGAAGGAGCACCAGGCCATTGTCTCCCACACCATCACAGACCTTATTAACTCTGAGGATCTCCCATCCACTGCCATCAACCTCATAGTTCCCTTACACTGCACTTCCTGTTTCTACCTCCTACCCAAGATCGACACACTTGCCTGTCCAGGTAGACCCATTGTTTTTGCTTGCTCCTACCCCATTGAACTTATATCTGCATATCTGAACTCAGTTTTATCCTCCTGGTTGAGTGTAAGGGGGTTTCGTCTTTTATGTTACTGCGTAGGCTCATTAAAATGGCTTCTTTGTTATGTTATACTTGGGAATGCTTCTTTGTTATGTTAAACGCTGAGGAAGTTTTTGCGCTAGCAGCTTGTTTTTGTTTAGAGTGTGATAAGATATGTTATGAACCAATTGGGATAGTTGTTATGTTTTTGGTGTATTTGAAGATACTGTATGCGCGAGGTTTTGGGGGCAGAAGGCGGGAGAGATAGACAGAGGATGGACCAGGTGCTCTGATGTCCGCTAATGGGATCGGACCCCGCGGAGGGCATTCGGTGAGGAGACGGAGAGAGACTCGTGTGGAGCGTCTGGTCGACCACTGTTGTTGGTCCCAGATGGCCAGTCGAGGTGGTCCAAAAGGTCGCAGGGTGAAGAAGAAGGGTCCTGAGCTCCAACTGTTTGTGCACGAAGAGATTGAACTTTGGTAAGTGTGGCGCCTTTTATTTTCCTTTTATGTTTTATTCTCTATTAATTATATAGTTCCAGTAATATCTATAAACTGTAAATCATTTAATCGTATCTGGTGTATTGTCTGTTATTTGGGCGGGGTGGGGTACATCACACAGCATCCACATGAACTAATTACCCAGTTTGGCGGGGCTGAGGACTATTTCCCTAGACGACAGCGAGCCGAGCGACCCTGAGAGTGGCCGGGGGGGGGGGGGGCTACACTACCTACATCCATAACACTTCATACGCTCTTGATCTTTTCAAAGGTTTCAAGTTCTCTGGCCCTGATAATCTTATTTTCACTGTGGATGTCCAGTCCTTCTACACCTCCATCCCTACCAGGAAGGCCTCAACGGTCTCTATTTCTTTCTGAACACAAGACCTAACCAGTTCCCCTCCACCACCACTCTCCTCCGTCTGTCAGAACTTGCCCTCAGGCTTAATAATTTCTCCTTCCTTCACTTCCTTCAAACAAAAGATGTAGTCATGGGCACTTGCATGGGTCCCAGCTATGCCTGCCTGTTTGTCAGCTATGTGGGACAGTCTATGTTGCAAACCTACACTGGTATCTCTGGATACAGCTTATCTGCTGATACCTATTATAAACCCACTGATTCTTACAGCTACCTGGACTATACCTCTTCCCACCTTAGTACTTGTAAACATTCCATCCCCTTCTCTCAATTCCTCCTTCTCCACTGCACCTGCTCTCAGGTTGAGGCTTCTCATTCTAGAACAAAGGAGATATCCTCCTTCTTCAATGAAAGGGGCTTCACTCTCTCCAATATCAATGCTACCCTCAAACACGTCTCTTCCATTTCATGCACGTCTGCCCTCACCCCATCCTTACGCCACCCCACCTGAAAGAGGTTACTCTTGTCCTCCGCTACCATCTCACCAACCTCCACGTCCAGCACATAATTCTCCGTAACTTCTACGATCACCAACAGGATCCCACCACCAAGCAAATCTTTCCCTCCCCTCACTTTCTGCTTTCCGCAGGGATCGCTCCCTACGCGACTCCCGTGCCCATTCTTCCCTCCCCGTTGATCTCCCTCCTGGCACTTAACCTTGTAAGCGGAACAAGTATTACACCTGCCCCTACATCTCCTCCCTCACTACTATTCAGGGCTTCAAACAGTCCTTCCAGGTGAGGCGACACTTCACCTGTGAATCTGTTTGTGTCATCTACTGTTCCTGGTGCTCCTGGTGTGGCCTCCTGTATGTCTGTGAGACCCAACACAGATTGGAAGACTGCTTCGCTAAGGACCTACATTCAATCCGCCGGAAAAAGCGGAATCTCCCAGTGGCCACCCATTTTAATTCCACTTCCCATTCTGACATGTCAGTCTTTGGCCTCCTCTACTATCACAATGTGGCCACATTCATATTGGAGGAGCAACACCTTATATTCCATCCGGGTAGCCCCCAGCTTGAAGGCATGAGCATCAATTTCTCAAACTTCCGGTAATGTCCCCCACTTCTCCATTCCCCATTCCCATTTCCCTCTCTCACCTTATCTCCTTACCTGCCTATCACCTCCCTTTGGAGCTCCTCCCATTTTTCTTCCTTCCATGGCCTGCTGTCCTCTCCTATCAGAGTCCTCTTTTGCCAGCCCTGTATCTCTTTCATCAATTGACTTCCCAGCTCTTTACTTCACCCCTCCCCCCTAGTTTCACCTATCACCTTGTGTTCCTTCCTCCCTTCCCCCCATGTTCTTACTCTGACCCCTTATCTTTTTCTCCGGTTCTGGTGAAGGGTCTCAGCCTGAAACATCGACTGTACTCTTTTCCATGGACTCTACCTGGCCTGCTGAGTTCCTCCAGCATTTTGTATGTGTTGCTCGGATTTCCAGCATCTACAGCTTTTCTCTTATAATGTACTGAATCATCAACTGTTATCATAGATCTTAAGGGTGTAAAGAATGTGATGTACTTTTGAATTAGAGACCCTCTAACAGGGTGCCTCCAGACAATGTCTGCTTGCTATGGTGAATAAAGACTTTCATATTCACAACTCCAGTATCTCTCTGGTGATTCTGATCACAGTCACATTTCAGGGCTTGCCTGGGAGATGCCCGTGACCCACTGTCTGGCTAGTGGCTTCAGCAGTCTAAGGTAGTGAGTAGTGATAGAACTAGTAAAAACAGCATCCTAATCAGACAAACAACCACCGGTAGCATCCATTGTCAGTACTAGTCACCCATGAATGTATACAAGAGACCAGCAATGTGATGTGTCAGGGAACACAGGAACTTCAGTATCCATAACTGACATGCCCTTGTCCATGACTGGGGAGGCTATTTCTCTTACAGTTGGGAAAACTATGAGGGTAGAAAAAAATGAGGTGCAGATACATGAGAGGAGGGAATGTGCTTTCCAGTGGATTTCAGTGTATATCTGAACAATGAAGGTACTGTCCTGGGGATAGATGCACTTAGTAAGGCAGGCTTCTTGACTTAAGGAGAAGTCTCTGAGAAATTGTGTGAATGTGCATGTGAGGCAGGTCCATCCATTTGTCTTTTCATTTCCTCTGTTCTTTGGAATATGTTTATTATGTAATAAATTGTTTGTTCCATCTATTTTCAGTTTATTTGTATAGCTTCAGAAATAGGAAAAGTCCAAGCATGGATTTTTGTTCTGTCTTATCTGTGTTTTTAGTTTCTGTCCATTTATTTGTTTTCTTTGGAATAGGTATTGGAAAGACAGAGACCCAGGTTCCACACTGGCCATGTGAATTCCAGGTTAAGATGATGAATGTGAATGTGTGAATGTCTCTATTCCAGATATGAGATTCCCTCATTCTAGAAGGAAATTGGCATTTTGGGAAATTGGTGATTTGTGTATACTCAATTTGGGAATTTGAAATTTATGTTGTTGGAGAGAAATTGGAACACTTGGGGAGTTAACTGAAGCATTGTTTTTCTCAATAAGAATGTTCATAATCTTAAAATATGTACAGTTGATTCCAGTTTTATGGGACGTATTGGGACCAATATATTTTGGCCCAATTTAGTGGCTGCCTCAATTTGCCAAAGTTTCATGAAAATAGATAAAAATGTAGAAAACAGACAAACTAGTAAACAGGCAAATTGAGTAAAAGTCAAGGTGATTGTCAATACTTTCAAATTCATTGTAGTTCCTGACTTGTTGAAATAGTAACAACATTTCATTTTTACTCCTGACCATTTCAGGCATCTCAAAGCTTGAATGCTTGAAACCACATTGAGCAAAATAGGTCAGAAGTGTTTCTCTGCTTATTTCTCACCAAGTATCAGTGACAAAAATTACTGCTCTTTGAACACAAGCACAGGCAACTGATGGTATTTAAAAACTGTTCACTCAAAGCACAGGACAATGTTTAACAGCCACACAAGTACATGTGACTGACGCTGGTGAGAAACTTTGGCAACAGTCTCCTGTTCCAATTAAGTGGCATCATGTCCCAAATAAACAAAGAGCATCTCAGCTATTTTCTCAGTTAGTTTTTGCTTGTTAAGAGTTGTCCCAAAAAAAGCAGCTGCCCTGGTTAACTGATGGCCCAATTAACTGTATATACTGAGTATTATCAATGCACTTTTGGAACGATCTTTACAAAGTTGAGACATGGTCACAGTGTGTGTCTCATAAAATACAAATGAGTGTTCAGTATTGCTGACCATAGAGAAGTAGATGGAGAAGTCAGGTCAAATGAGTCAATCCACTAGCAATCTCATTACAGGAATCTTAAATAACAACTATCAATCTGGGAGATCATGAAGATAGGTGCAGGGCAGGTAGTTTTGAGGAATTTGAAAGGCTACAGAAGGACTTAGACAGATTAGGAGATTGGCCAAAGAAGTGACAGATGGAATACAGTGTTGGGAAGTGTATAGTTATGCACTTTGGTAAAAGCAATGAAAAGGTTGACTATTCCCTAAATGCACAAATCTGAGGTGCAAAGGGACTTGGGAGTCCTTGTGCAGGATTCCCTAAAGGAAAATTTGCTGGTTGAATTGTGGTGAGGAAGGCAAATGCAATGTTAGCATTCGTTTCAAGAGGACTAGAATATAAAAACAAGGATGTAATGTTGAGACTTTATAAAGCACTAGTGAGGCCTCATGGAGTATTGTGAATGGTTTTGGGGCTCTTATCTTGGAAAGGATTTGCTGAAACTGGAGAAGGTTCAAAGGAGGATTACAAAAAGATTCCGGGATTGAAAGGCTTGTCATTCGAAGAGCATTTGATGGCTTTGGGCCTGCACTCGCTGGAATTCAGAAGAATCAGGGGTACCCTCATTGAAACCTAAGGTGAAAGGCCTTGATAGAGTTGATGTGGAGAGAATATTTCCTAAGGTTGTGGGCATATTGCCAAGTGGTTAAGGCATTGGACTAGCGACCTGAAGGTCGTGAGTTCGAGTCCCAGCCGAGGCAACCTGTGTTGTGTCCTTGAGCAAGGCACTTAATCACACATTGCTCTGCAACGACACTGGTGCCAAGCTGTATGGGTCCTAATGCCCTTCCCTTGGACAACATTGGAGTCGTGGAGAGGGGAGACTTGCAGCATGGGCAACTGCTGGTCTTCCATACAACCTTGCGCAGGCCAGCGCCCTGGAGAGTGAAGATTTTCCAGGCGCAGATCCATGGTCTCACAAGACTAACGGATGCCTTTATTTCCTAAGGTGGGAGAATCTAAGACCAAGGACACAGCCTCAAAATAGAGGGGAGTCCTTTTAGAATGGAGATGAAGAGGAATTTCTTTTGTAAGAGAGTGGTGAATCTGTGGAATTCTTTGCCACAGGCAACTGTGGAGCCCAAGTCTTTCTATATATTCAAGGCAGATGTCGATAGATTCTTGACTGGTCAGGGCATGAAGGGATACTGGGAGAAGGCAGATTATTGGGGTAGACAGACCCGATGGGCCAAATGGCCTAATTCTGCTCCTATATTTAATGGTCTATGGTGTAAGACGTAGTTCACTCAGGTTCGCCAATTGAGTAGAAAAGGCAGCGACTCGCAGCAGTTTCGAGCTTTGAGCAGTGCCCAATCAGTGTTTGGGATTGATTGGCAAGAACAAATTAAAGTAAGGCAGGGGCAAGCAGAGCAGCCATCATTGTAGCAGTGGACAGAGTTAGAGTGGGGAGGCTTTAGGTCTTCGAGGCTTCAGCAAGAGAAGGCAAAAAAGGTGTAGGTAGAATTTCTCCCCCCCCCCAACAGTTTTTGTTCTTCTTTCTTTACATTTGCTCAGTGAGAACAGTTGAGATGCCAGGCAGAATAGTGGAATGTTCCTCTTGTGGGATATAGGAAAGCAGGGTGACCTCCAGTGCTCCTGATGACCACACCCGTGAGGTGCATCCAGCTGCAGCTTCTACCACTCCGCGTCAAGGAGTTGGGGCTAGAAATGGATGAACTCCTGATCATTTGGGAGACTTGAGGGGGTGATATAGAGAGGTAGTTGCACCCAAAGTGCAGGACACAGGAAGTTAGGAGACAGTCAGGAAAGGGAAAGGTGTTAAACAGCCAGTGCAGAGTACCCCTGTGGCCTTCCCCCCAACAACGCATACATCACTTTGGATACAGTTGGGGGATGACCGAGCAGATGAAAGTCAAAGCAGTCATGTCTCTGGCACTGTGTTAGGCCCTGTGACTCAGAAGGAAAGGGGAGAGAAGCGGGAGCTGTGGTGATAGGTGATCTGTTAGTTAGAAGAACAGAAAGGAGGTTCTGTGGACGAGAACGAGATTCCTGGAAGGTATGTTGCCTCCCTGATGCCAGGGTCCGGAATATCTCAGATTGAGTCCTCAGCCTTCTTAAGTGGGAGGGTGAAAAGCCAGAGGTCATGGTCCAGCTAGGTACCAATGACTTCTGTAGGAAGAGTGATGAGATCCTGCAAAGGGAGTTTAGAGAGTTAGGGGCTATATTAGAGGGAAGGACCTCCAAGGTTGTGATCTCAGGATTGCTACCTGTGCCACATGCTAGTGAGGCCAGAAATAGGAAGATTATCCAGTTTAATATGTGGCTAAGGAGTTGGTGTAAGAGGGAAGGCATAAGACTTTTGTAACATTGGGCTCTCTTCTAGGGAAGGTGGGACCTGTACAGAAGGGATGATTTGCATCTGAACTGGAGGGAGCTAATATCCTAGTGGGAAGGTTTGCTTGTGCTGCACAGTGAGGTTTAAACTAGAGTTGCAGAGGGATGGGAACCAGAGTGCCAGAACAGATAGAGGAGAGGTTGTGGAGACAGTTGTTGTTAAAACCTCAGACAAAGTCAGGAATCAAGGTTGAGCATAGTGCAACTAGTGCCCTGACCTGCGTATATTTCAATGCAAGAGGTATCATAGGAAAGGAGGATGAGCTCAGGGCATGGATCAACACCTGGAATAATGATACTGTAGCCGTTAGTGAGACTTGGTTGCAGGAGGGGAAAGACTGGCAGCTTAATATTCCGAGGTTCAGTTGTTTTAAATTTGAACACCGCTGTGGCATCATCCAATACCTTTATTAATTCACTTTCAGTTAACTCTGTTGTACGGGATGTGGCATCCAAATGGTGGATGGATCTCCCATCAAGCTGTAGTTGGCTCAGCCACTCATACACCCACAATGCTGGCCCTCCTGTTTTTTATTACATCAAAGTCCAATGTGGCTTGTTGGTTATTGTATTGCACTGTAATGAGTGTCATTCCCACATGAGTGATATTTTCTCCAGTATAAGTTCTTAGTTGGATATTTGCGACTTCAGTTCAGTATCTTTGAACTGTCATTCAGTCTCATGTTGTGGAATGACTGAAACAGCCAAGCCAGTGTCAAATTCCATTTTAATTAAGTTGTTGTTTACATCTGGTATGAGCCATATTTCTTGTTTCTTGTTAGTTTTCACATTGTAAATCTCAAGGCCACTCAGTCTTATGTCAGTCTCATTATTATCAGATTTTTTATGAAAAGCATGCAGATTAGTGTTCTTTTCAAAAATACAATTCGACTTTTTATCTTTTTCACTTCCTTGTGCAGTCCCTTTAGTTTTGTCTGCCCCATGTGCTCTTTGTATGTCCTATTTTATTGCATTTTCTGCAAGTTTCATCTTTAAATGTGCATTGGTTTGGTGTTTGTGAGCCCCTGCCACAATAGTAACACAATTTGATCGGTCAGGCAGACCTCCTTTTAGACCAGGGTTTCCCAACCTATTTTATGCCACTGATCCTTACCATTAACCGAGCGGTCTGTGGACTTAGTTTGGGAACCCCTGTTCTGGATTCTGCTGTTTTATTCACATTCACTTTCATTCCTGACTGCAAGTCAACAGCTATTTAAATTGTTCTTTTAAAAGTAAGTTGTACTTCAGTTAGGAGCTGTTTTTGAATGTTTTCTTTTAAGATTCCACAAACTAAACAATCTCTCAGTGCATCATTAAGCCCATTACTGAAATAACAATGCTCAGACAATCTCTTCAATTCAGCCATGTACCCTGCAATGGACTCCCCTTCTTTTTGATTCCTCTTATGAAACTTAAAGCGTTCTACAATCAACAAAGGTTTCAGTTCCAAATGTTCCTGCATATTTTCATGATATCCACAACCTCATTTGGCTGGTTTAGTTGGAGCAGTCAAACCTCTAAGAAAACTGTATACTTTCCCACCTACTACATTCAACAAAACTGGTAGTCACTTCTCATTGGCTATTTCATTTGCTTCAAAATATTCCTTAATTCACTCAGTTATCTCTTGGGTAATCAAACGCTTCTATAGTTCCAATGTAGCAAGCCATTTCTGAATTTTTAAATTTTTTTATTATCTCTCAGTACACACTGTTTATAAATCCATGAATTTTGTCCATTACCTGCTTTTTAAAAAAAACTCAAAACATCTTCTCTTGCAAAGAAAATGTATCGTGCTTTTCAAAAACTTGTATGTCTCCCTGCGCTCCAAGAGTCAGATAGTTGTCTCGGATTCCCCTTTAATATTTCACCTTTCACTCTTAGCCTATGACCTCAAGTTCTATAGTCTCACCCAACTTCAGTGGTAAAAGCATGCTTGCAATTACTCTAGCTACACCCCTAATAATTTTTATTCTTCTATCAATTCTCCCCTCGTTCTTCAATGCTCCAGTAGATAAAAAAGACCAAATCTATTCAAGTTTCCCTACAACTCAGGTTCCCAAGTCCTGGCAACATCCTTGTAAATTTTCTCTGTACTCATTCAACCTTATTGTTAACTGTCCTACAACTAGTTGTCTCATACTACTTCAACAGAATCTCTCAGCTCCTGCAGTCAATACTCTGATTTATGAAGGTCAATGTGCCTTAAGTTCTCTTTACGACTCTGTCTACCTGTGACACACTTTCAAGGAATTATGGATCTGTATTCCCAGATCCCTCTGTTCTAGCGCACTTCTCGGCATCTACCACACAATGTATTAAACCCTGGTTTGTCCTCCCAAACTGCAATGCCTCACACTTGTCTGTATTAAATTCCATCTACTATTTTTCGCCCATTTTTCCAGCAGGTCCAGATCCCACTGCAAGTTTTGATAGCCTCCCTCGCTGTCCACTACGCCGCGGAACTTGGTGTCATGTGCAAATTTGCTATTCTGGTTTATCACATTATTATCCAAGTCATGACAAACGACAATGGACCCAGCACAATCGCTGTGGCACTCCACTGTTCACAAGCCACCAGTCAGGGAGGTAACCATTTACTACAGACTGCTGCACTTTGTGCTGCTATTTTAATTTTATCAGAACAGTTAATTGTCAAGGAATAGCTGAAATTCATTTTCAGAGAACTTTATTATGATGTACTCAAAGATTAATAAATGGTACAGAAACCATGGTTCAAATTGCCCATTGAGCCCAATCTGAGTTTGTTTGAATATATGGATTACCAGCTTTAACATTTCTGGACTTTTTATATATTATCAATAGGTTGTAGGAACTCCTGGTAAATTATTTCTGTGTAGGAGAATGCACTGTTATTTAACAAATGCATCACATTTATATAATACACATACTGTGCATCCTAATGACCCTGGGAGTGCCCATGTTCTGCTTCAATTGAAGAGAAAATTATTCAGAATTCCAACTGGATTGCTAACTTCCTTCACTTCAGCCAAACCTATGTCTATATTAACTATTTTCAATAAAATTGCCTTCATGCTGAACCCAACAACAAGGCTGAAAAAAATGCTAGTTTTGAAAAACTGGAATAACTGGGATAACACTAAATTGATCACTGGTATAGATTTCAGATTTTCAGATGTTACACAGAAATGGGAAGTTATCAAGTGTATGCTACAGAGATTCCTGATTTCCTCTGAGTTTGATGGCAAGTCCCTTTTATAAATCTTTTGTATGAATAACAAGTTTAGTTGATCCAGAATGGTTGTGTGTGAAATCCTACTTGAATGTATAGAATCAGATAGAAGCATAGAGACATAGAAAACCTGCAGCACAATACAGGCCCTTCGGCCCACAAAGCTGTGCCGAACCAGTCCTTACCTTAGAAATTACCTAGGGTTACCCACAGCCCTCTATTTTTCTGACCTCCAAGTACCTGTGCAGGAGTCTCTTAAAAGACCCTATCGTATCTGCCTCCACCACCATCGCCGGAAGCCCGTTCCACACACTCACCACTCTCTGCATAAAAAACTTCACCCTTGACATCTCATCTGTACCAACTTCCAGGCATCTTAAAACTGTGCCCTTTCGTGTTAGCCATTCTAGCCCTGGGAAAAAGCCTCTGACTATCCACATGATCAATGCCTCTCAAGATGTTGTTTCCTTGATAGTTACATAGTCATAGTCATACTTTATTGATCCCGGGGGAAACTGGTTTTCGTTACAGTTGCACCATAAATAATTAAATAGTAATAAAACCATAAATAGTTAAATAGTAATATGTAAATTATGCTAGCAAATAAGTCCAGGACCAGCCTATTGGCTCAGGGTGTCTGAGGGTGTCTGACCCTCCGAGGGAGGAGTTGTAAAGTTTGATGGCCACAGGCAGGAATGACTTCCTATGACGCTTTGTGTTGCATCTCGGTGGAATGAGTCTCTGGCTGAATGTACTCCTGCGCCCAACCAGTACATTATGTAGTGGATGGGAGACATTGTCCAAAATGGCATGCAACTTGGACAGCATCCCCTTTTCAGACACCACCGTCAGAGAGTCCAGTTCCATCCCCACAACATCACTGGCCTTACAAATGAATATGTTGATTCTGTTGGTGTCTGCTACCCTCAGCCTGCTGCCCCAGCACACAACAGCAAACATGATAGCACTGGCCACCACAGACTCGTAGAACATCCTCAGCATCGTCTGGCAGATGTTAAAGGACCTCAGTCTCCTCAGAGAATAGAGACTGATCTGGAAACAAATGTGCCTTGGCTCATCTCCACTACAGCAAGAAAACATCAGGATAATGTGATACAGGCAGATGACTTTGGTGAATGTATGAGTTGATGCTTATAGCTGTATAACAAAATCATGCTGGATTCAGAGAACTTGATCAAATTGGAGCAGTCTTTGGTGCCAAGTTAATATGAATCAATAATGAAGCCCAAATGAATCAGTTATAACCTGATTATTATTGTATAATAATTTTAATAATAGAAGCTTAATAAATAGAAGAGTTATTTCTCATAACGGTTAGCATGACACTATTACAGCTTGGGGCTTTGGAGTTCGGAGATCCATCACAGCATCCTCTGTGTGGACACTCTGTACGTTCCCCCTGTGGAATGTTCAAGGTTTCTCCAGGTCCTCTGGTTTCCTCCCACAGTCCAAAAATGTACCAGGTAGGTTCATTGGTCATTGTAAAGTGCCCCATGACTAGATTAGAGATAAAATGGGGTTGTCAGGAAGTGCAAACACCAGGAATTCTGCAGATGCTGGAAATTCAAGCAATACACATCAAAGTTGCTGGTGAACGCAGCAGGCCAGGCAGCATCTATAGGAAGAGGTACAGTCGACGTTTCGGCCGAGACCCTCGTCCGGAATAACTGAAAGAAGAGCTAGTAAGAGATTTGAAATCTCGTGATCTGGTAAGAACCCGAAACGTCGACTGTACCGCTTCCTATAGATGCTGCTTGGCCTGCTGTGTTCACCAGCAACTTTGATGTGTGTTGCTTGTCAGGAAGTACTAGGCGGTGTGACTCAAAGAACCAGAATGGCCTAATCCATGTTGTATCTCCAAACAAATTAATTAATGCTTGTCTCATTTAATTTAATGTGTTTGCCTACATCAGACACACCAATCACACGAAAGTTCATGACTTTTTCCAGGAACCACTCTATTATTGTATTGTGAGCTTTACTCTATAGGCTCATTGTTACAGCCATGTTCGTATGATTTCTTCAACTTCCTGTGTAGTGATTTTACTGAGTAATCTAAAATACCACACTGTTCCTTGGAAACAGAGTATTCAGCATTTACTGGCTTGCACGTGTACTTTGGATTAGGTATTCATGTCAAATGATTTTAGAACTTCTTGTAGATGTTTACAAAGTCAATGAATCATCATGCATAACAGTGCACTTGCAATGTGCAATAGTCCAATGCCATCCGTCATAACAAGGGAAAAGAAATGTACAAGGTTTACTCTAAAATCCACAAAATACATTGAGCATGATACCTAAACTAATAAATGGAGACATCAGAGTCTACGAATGCTGGAATCTGAAGCAAAAACACAAACTTCTGGAGGAACTCAATGAGTCAGGCAGCACCTGTGGAGGGAAATGGACAACGAGGTTCGGGTCTTACTTCTTTGCCCCAGACTAATAATGTCTCCTTCTCTATGAAACATAGCATTTTTTGGATAAATAAGAAGATTCATTCCCATTGAGAATCTTCCATCTCATTTCTGTTTCAATGTGTTTTTTCTCCCTAGAGCACCAGATGCAGTATGTACTCTAAGCAGTGCCAAGCATCTCTGTTGCTTTACCGATAATGTGGCTTCTTTTTGCTTTTCAAAAAGCATATTTCTGTGCACTAAGTTCCAGACTCATTATGGTCTGACCTTGTGCTCAGTGACATGAAATAGAGAAGTTAAGAGTGCATTTCATTGTGAGAATTAAGAGTGATAGGGTCTTCACCCCTCCTCTTGGGACTAGAATCAGCCAGAAGCTTTTAACGGTCAAGACATCACAACACTTCTGGTAATTGAGCATAGTGTGTGTGCTGGTTTGCATGCAAAGTTATGTCTGAGAACTTCTGTCTAATTTTATGTATGGCCATTTGTAAAGTATTTTGCTTGAATATGGTGGACTTTAGTATTGTGCTGCATCTTGAATGCAGCAAACCTTCTGAATAAAGCCTTTGGTAGTTGCTGTTTTCCATTAAAAATGCTTGACAAAGTTCTGTTGAAGTCAGGAGGTCCTCTGCCAGAGAAGTTCAGAAGCATAATTAGTTTTATGTCAAAGGTGATTGCCTGTCAAAAATGTCTGACACCTAACCTGCTTCTGTGGTCTTAATATATGGAAAGGAAATGGGAACAGACAGAATTTCATTATCTTTAGACTATAAACATCAGAATTTTTGTTTCTGTTGAAATGGGATAAGGATAAGGCAGGTTTCCATTGCATTTTTCATTTAAATGATTATTTTTTGACTCCATATCTCAAGTTAAGTACCTTCAATCTTCATTTAAGCAAAATTCTTAAACTGTATTGCCACATAAGAGGTCACATCCATCAGCCATCCAGCAAACTCTGAAAAAGTATTCGATACATAATACATTCACATTACACACTCAGTTTACTGAATTGACGCTTCAAATTCACACAAGAAAAACATTGCTAAAATTGATCACTATACCGGATATAGTTTACCCATGGGATCTCATGCGTTTTGCAAAGGGTCTGGTGAAATACCCTCTGTCACAGAAGATGGTGCAGAGAGAATTGAATTAACTTCCAGAAAACACAGACACAGAGCCATCCAATGCTCCTCATATGTTAATCCATTCAATCCCGAGATTATTTTCATAAACATCCTCTGAACCGGTTCCTCTGAATTTGTTCCAATGCCATGGGGCCCAAAACTGCTTGCAGTACTCCAAATGCAGTCTGTTCAATACCTTAAGAAGTGTCAGAATATATCTGCTTTTATATATTAGTTATTTTGAAATGAATATAAACATTGCACTTCCCTTCCTTACTACCGACTCAAAATGCAAGTTAGCTTTTAGGAAATCCTGCTCTAGGCCTTCCAAGTCCCTTTGCACTTCTGATTTCTGAATTCTCTCCCCACTTAGAAAATAGTCAATGCTTTTATTCCTTCTACCAAAGTGCATGACCATAAGCCTCCCTACACTGTATTCAAAGTGTCACATCTTTTTCCATTCTCCCAATTATTCAGCTCCTCAATTATTCAGATTCTCAACTCCCTCAACACTAGCTATCTCTCAACCTATCTTTGTATCATCTGCAAATTTAGCTACAAAGACAGCAAATCCATCATCTGGGTTATTAACCTATAACATGAAAAGAAGCAGTCCCAACATTGACCCCTGCAGAACATCACTAGTCACTGACAATCAACCAGACAAGGCTCCCTTTATTTCCACTCTTTGCTAGTCAGCCAATCTACTATCCATGCTAGTATATTTCCTGTAATACCCTGGGCTCTTATCTTGTTTAGAAGTCTCATGTTAGCATCTTATCAAAGGCCTTGTGAAAATCCAAATAAGCAACATTTACTAACTCTCCTTTCTCTATCCTGCCTGATATTTTCTCAAAGAGTTGTCAGGGAAGATCTCCCCTGAAGGAAGCAATGCTGATGTTGACCTATTTTATGATGAACCTCCACGTATCCCAAAACCTCGTCCTTAATAATGGACTCTAGCATCTTGTCAACTACTGAATTCAGGCTACTGCCCCATAATTTTCTTTTTGCCTCCCTCCCTTCTGAAAGATTGGAGTGACACATGTGATTTTCCAGTCCTCCTGAGCCACTCCAGGTTCTACTGATTCATGAAAGATCATGACTAATGCCTCCATAATCTCTTCGTCGGCCTCCTTCATAACCTGGCGCGTGGTTCATCTGGTCCAGGTGACTTATTTACCTTCGCACCTTTCAGCTTCCCAAGCAGAGTCTCCTTAGTAATAACGACACACTCACTCCTGACCCCTGACGTTCTCAAATTTCTGGCATGCTTTTGGTGCCTTCCACAGTAAAGATGAACGCAAAGTACTCATTCAATTCTTCCACCATATTTGTTCCCCCTTACCACCTCTCCAGCATCATTTTCCACTGGTCCGATGTCCAATCTTGCCTTTCTTTTACTCTTTATATGTCTGAAAACGCTCTTGGTATCTACTTATATATTATTTGCTAGCTTACCTTCATATCTCATCTTTTGTCTCCTTTTTGCTTTTTAGTTGCCATTTGTTGGTTTTTAAAAGCTCCCCATCCTCTAGCTTCCCACTAATTTTTGCAATATCGTATACCATCTCTTTTGCTGTAGTTCTGTCTTTAACTTTCCTTGTCAGCCATGGTTGCCTCATCCTCCTTTTAGAATGTTTCTTTTTATTTGGGATGAACTGATCCTGCATCTTCCAAATTATTCCTAGAAACTTCAGTCATTGCTGCTGTATCATCATCCCTGCTACAGTCCCCTTCCAATCAAGTTTGCCAATCTCCTTTCTCGTATTTCTAGGTAACCTTTACTCAAGTGCAAAACCTATACATTCAGTTTTAGCTTCTCCATCTCAAACTGCAGGTTGAATTCTATCATATTATGATTACTGTCTCCTAAGGGTTCCTTTACCTTAAGCTCCCAAATCAAATCTGGTTCATTATGCAACGCCCAATCCAGAATTACGTTTACCCTAATGAGTTCATCCACAAGCTGCTCTAAAAGAAACATCTTGTAGGCATTCAGCAAATTCCTTCTCTTGGCTCCAGCACCAACACATTGAAATCCCCCAGGATATATAAGGAGAGGTTTGAACAAATGTAGTTGTTTTCTCCAGAGCAGCGCTAAGAGAACAACTGGACCTGAGAGAAGTTATCAAAATAATGAGAGGCATAGACTGAGCAGACAGCTGGCATCTTTTTTTCCCAGAGTTGAAATATCTAATATCGGAGGGCATGCATTTGAGGTGAGAAGGGATAAGTTTAAAGATAATGTGCAGGACAGATCTTTTGCATAGACAGTGTTGTTGCACCACTGCGGGTGGCAGTGGAGGCGTATATACAACAGAGTCATTTAAGACTTTCTGAGAAGTATACAGTACATGTGCAGAGAATGGAAGGATATGGACATAGTGTACCCAGAAAGGATTCATTTTGTTAGACATATAATTGCTAGTTTAACTAGTTGGCAGAACATCATGGGTTGAAGGCATGTTCCTGTGCTGTACTGTTCTGAGTTCTGGAGAGTGGTGGGTTTACGAGTTGCCAGAGGAAGTGGTAGAGGCAAGTACAAATACAGCGTTTGCAAAATACTTGGACAGATTCATGGAAAGGTAAAAGGGATTATGGGCTAAATGTAAACAGATGGGATTAGTTTAACAAGGCACCTGTGTTGGCAATGGACAAGTTTGGCTGAAGGTCCCATGTCCATGCTATATAACTAAATCTATGACTAAATTAATTCTGAGATACTTTATCCAAGAGCAATGTGATATTCTTTCTTCCAGCAGATATCTCACCATTCGGCTCCAGATTCCATTTGCCTCTAGTGCTAGACTTATACAACATTTCAAATTACAATGCAATAACCTTTGCCGAACGTATGGCTTGACCTAAACGGATTATTTGTTTCCCAAAAACGCAAGTAAATGGGAGTAGGTGTGGGCCTTTAGGTCTGTCCTGCCATTCCATATGATCTTGATTGATCATTTCTCAGCCTCAATTGCTCTTTTAAACCAGCCCGGCATAGCCCTCAATACCCTGATTTTTCAAAAAGAATTCTAACTTCACTTTAGATACTTTAACCATCATCCAGCCTCTACGAACTTCCAACATAGTGAATGCCAGAGATTTATTACCCTTTCTGAGAAGAAATTTCCACCTACACCTTTATCTCTCTACATACCTGCCACCACCTTTCCTCCTCCCTTTTCTCTCTAACATAAATTGACAGTCATGTTCCTCTCATGCTCTCTCTCTTCCCCCTGCCCACTGTCCCTCTCTTTCTGCCTCTCTGCATGTGTCTTTCAGTCACTGTTACTGCCTTTGACATTGTCAGTCTCTCCCCTTTTGTCCCTCTGTCTCTCTCTCTCTCTCTCTCTTTGCTTCTTCATTCCTTATTTAAGACATTTGCAGTTTTTTTTTATTTTCAAGCTGGGCGTTCATTCTGGAATTGGTTTATGCATAATAATGATGATAATCCAGCTCTTGCCAATCCTGATGAAGGCTCTCAGCCTGAAACGTCACCCGTTTATTCATTTCCATAGACGCAGCCTGACCTTTTGAGTTGCTCAAGATTCCTCTTGTGTTGATAATCCAGCTTTGTCCCTTACCGTCTGTCTGCATTGGCAGAATTTGTTCATCACCATACCAACCTGAACTGAGCTTAACCAACAGATGTAATTGAGCTGGTAGAAAGGATCTAAATGAAATATGACAAAATATTTATGACGATGAATGTTACCATAATAATACCATTTCAATATTTTCCAGTCCATTCCCTACGTAACTTTCATAATGAAAGTAGCTCTCATACAACATATGAAAGTGACATATCGGAAAAATCCATGTCATTTAACGCATGTGCCCCACTCAATCATCATAGCACAAACATTAAGGTTTGACATCTCTATCCATCAGTAGCAGTCTCTTGGGAGATTAAAATATGTTTAAGAAAAACTGAAGGCCTATTAGCAATTTTTTTTCAATTTCCTTAGGACATCATATTAAGTTTTTTTTTAATCTCCAGGAAGCTTGTAGTTTTGCTTGCCTGATATTAGGTGACAATTGAACTTCTCCACCACCACTTACACCGGCCTCAGAATGTAATCCAAAGATCCATTGACAAAGTCAATTAAAACTGCCAAAACATTCACCTTTGTTAGATATGGAATTCCATGCACCAACAAAAGATATTTTCAGATATTGTGGCAAGTAATGACAATATAATGGAGTCAGCAGCATTACATTTTGTCTTCTGTTGCCGTTGTAAATTACTTTTTTTGAAGAAGTCCGTTGAAGTCATAGAAAAAAGAAACTCACATTTGGTATTTTTTCCAGAATGGTTGTAAACATTTTAAAAAAGAATGCCTGATTCTGTCCCAGTCTGAGTGAGCTATAGCCAAATTAAAAGTAACAGCTGCCAGCTGTTCTTATTCTAATAGATAACCCTGAAATTTGAGATTATAGCCAATTTAATTTTAATATAAAATTGAATATCTCCTCTGTTTCTTTTTTTACATTTGTCCAGTCTCACCCCTCTGCCATCCATCTCTCTTTTTTGAACTAGACTTACTACCAGCAGTTTGTTTTTCTTCTCTATTTCCCTGTATCCATTTAGTCTGTGAAATATTGCTGAGCTTCTCCTCAAAGTGATCTCCAGAACAGCTTGTAGTCTGTCACCAGTTATAAATCAAGATATACTTTAATCAGATAGACAGCATACTTCCTTACAAAAATACTTGAGATACTCGAATCATTCCTCCCACTGCCCGATGAGCTGATCAGACTCAATAACCTGAAAAAAATAATGTTTATCAGTGGAGTTTGTTAGCTTGACCAGAATCATTGTTGAATTGATCCAAGGCACCATTGTGAACTCAGAGATGGAGGACCTACATTGCTGCCCTAAACACTAGTGGCATAATTGGTGTTAAGTAAGTATTGTAGTGAATTGCTAACACGAGGAATTCTGCAGATGCTGGAAATTCAAGCAACACACATCAAAGTTGCTGGTGAACGCAGCAGGCCAGGCAGCATCTCTAGGAAGAGGTACAGTCGACGTTTCGGGCTGAGACCCTTCGTCAGGACTAACTGAAGGAAGAGCTAGTAAGAGATTTGAAAGTGGGAGGGGGAGGGGGAGATCCGGAACGATAGGAGAAGATAGGAGGGGGAGGGATGGAGCCAAGAGCTGGACAGGTGATAGACAAAAAGGATATGAGAGAATCATGGGACAGGAGGCCCAGGGAGAAGGAAAAGGGGGAGGGGGGAGAAAATCCAGAGGGTGGGCAAGGGGTATAGTCAGAGGGACAGAGGGAGAAAAAGGAGAGAGAGAAAGAATGTGTGTATATAAATAAATAACGGATGGGGTACGAGGGGGAGGTGGGGCATTAGCAGAAGTTAGAGAAGTCAATGTTCATGCCATCAGGTTGGAGGCTACCCAGACGGAATATAAGGTGTTGTTCCTTCAACCTGAGTGTGGCTTCATCTTTACAGTAGAGGAGGCAGTGGTTAGACATATCAGAATGGGAATGGGATGTGGAATTAAAATGTGTGGCCACTGGGAGATCCTGTTTTCTCTGGCAGACAGAGTGTAGGTGTTCAGCAAAACAATCTCCCAGTCTGCGTTGGATCTCGCCAATATATAGAAGGCCACATTGGGAGCACCGGACGCAGTATATCATCCCAGCTGATTCACAGGTGAAGTGTCGCCTCACCTGGAAGGACTGTTTGGGGCCCTGAATGGTGGTAAGGGAGGAAGTGTAAGGGCATGTGTAGCACTTGTTCCGTTTACAAGGATAAGTGCCAGGAAAGAGATCATTGGGGAGGGATGGAGGAGATGAATTGCTACCTACTTTCCATTTGTATTACAGGTGACTAGGTCACTACTCCCAGTAATAAATCATTTGGGTTAGGATTAGATTTTTTTTCAGGCCTCTGAATGACCTTTACTTGGTATTTCTTTCTTGCAGCAATAAGAGGCTGGAGTGATATTATAGGTTTACTACATCTTTCCCTTTCTAACTCTTTTAAACAAGCTACATGATCGAATAACAAATGTGTGCTTCAAAAGGGTATTTTCCTACACTGCTAACAATTGTGATTCACAGATCAATCGAACAACGTGAATTTAGATGCATTTTTAGTTGAGGTTGAACTGGTGGTTGGTATTTGTTGCAATTATTAAGCAGTGTACTTTCCCCTGTGGTCTACAGTAAGACAATAATGCTGTTGTTTGCCAAGAGATGAAAAATTCACGAGGAATGGCTTAAATATTGTCATATATGCAAGATTGCGGATATCAGACTACAGGAAAGAGCAGAAAGGGAACAATGCCGTATTCATCAATGCAGCCTTTTGCAAATTTTAGATCAGTCGTTCCCAAAGTGGGCAATATCACCTCCCCGGGGATGGTGGGAGTTGCTAACAGGGTGATAAAGTTAAATAGAGGTGGGGGGGGGGGAAGCAGTGCTCAGTAGCGAGGGAAACAGCTGAGGGATTACAGGCTTAATTTAAGAAATGAATTCTTTATTATAAGCATTTGGTCCTCAGTGCTTCATAATTGATTACAATGATCACATAATCACCTCATCACTTGCTAACTCACCGTTCTGTTACATTTTGCTGGAAGCTCATTATAGTTGTTGAAAAGCAATGTGAAACCTCTGTATTTGGCACATCCTGAGAGACCTGGACTGAAGACATCATGATATTTTTGGGCCTTGCCTGCACATTATTGCCATTCTGCACGGTAGTATAGTGTTAGCTAATATGATTCATATAATCTAGTCACACAGTGACACAGTTCCTGTGAAATAGGGTATGACGTTCTGTGAGGTAAAGGTCAGAATCTGCCCTTTCGAATGGTTTTGACCACTCCAGCCCACAGCCCAACCAAGATATCGCTGCCCTCATTTCTGTACCTTCAGGCAGAGAGTCAGGATTTGCCTGAGCTATGATGACTTCATAATTTTCCCCTTTATTGATCACAGAACTTGAGGTCAGACTTAAACAACGGATGATTGACTATGTTCATTAATCTATTACAAAAATGGCAGAAGCAAACCAAAAGAAGTATAGAGTATATGGTGTATCTGAAAATGAATTTATATTAAGATCAAGTAACCAGCAGTGCCAGTGTGCCTGTGGTGTGAAAAAGTTTTTCCAAATGGGGCAAAAAAACCGTCCAGGCTGTTTGAACATTTGAAGAGAATACACCCTGATAAAGTAAACAAGAACTTGGCTTATTTTCAGTCACTTTGTATAAAATTTCAGAAAAAGAAAACACGTCTGAGAAGTGTGTCTGCAAATCTGGAAAGCCACATACAATTAGGGAAGAGATAACTTTGCACGCAATAAAAGGGAGGTTCTGAGTATGGATTTGCGTAAGTCACCAAACCAAATAATGAAAATGATTCCATTCAAGGATGAATAGATGAACTGTCTAAGAATGTGGAAGACACATTGTGCAATATACTTGTGATGGCATAAATTGCTCTGCAATTTTGCCAGGCAACGAATCTTTGCTTCATGGTTATGTTCACTTGATAAATGATGAAAGTATGGTTCAAGGGTTATAATTTGCAAAAGGACTAGAAATAGATATGGGGGGAGTCAATATTTCAGGTCGCTGAGCAAAATTTTCAAAGAGAAGGACATTCCACTTACAACATTCTTACTTGTGCAATAGTTTGTGCACCATCAAAAGTTCAAAGTTAAAAGTAAATTTGTTATCAAAGTACAAATATGTCACCATATACAACCCTGAGATTCATTTTCTAGTGGGAATACTCTATCAATTGATAATATAATCAATGAAAGACCCAACAAATTGGGTGTTCAACCAGTATGCAAAAGGCAACAAATTGCGGGAATACAAAAAGAAAGAAACAATAATAAATAAATAAGCAATAATTATTGAGAACATGAGATGAAGATTCCTTGAAAGTGAGTCCATAGGTTGTGGGAACATTTCAGTGATGGGGCAAGTGAAGTTGAGTGAAGTTTCCCCCTTCGGTTCAAGAGCCTGATGGTTGAGGGGTAATACCTCTTCCTGAACTTCATGGTGTGAGTCCTGAGGCTCCTGCACCTTGTCCCTGATGTCAGAAGTGAGAAGACAGCATGGATTTGGTGGTGGGGGTCTCTGATGATGGATGCTGCTTTCCTGCAACAATGCTCCACGTAGATATGCTCAATGGTATGCTCACCTGTGATGGACTGGGCTGCATCCACTACTTTTTGTTGGATTTTCCGTTCAAATCCATTGATGTTTCCATACCAGGCTGTGATGCAGCCAGTCTATATGCTCTCCACCACACATCTGTAGAAGTTTTTCAAAGTTTTAGCTGTCATGCCGAGTCTTTGAAAATTCCTAATGAGGTAGGTGCGCTTGGCAGGATTTCTTTGTAATTGGACTTACATGCTGGGCCCAGGACAAGTCCTCTGAAATGATGATACTGAGGAATTTAAATTTGCTGACCTTCTCCACCTCTGATCCTCTGATGAGGACTAGCTCATGGACAGGACACCCTCGTGGATTATTACTTTTTTGGAAAAACATGTGTCCAGCCTATTTACCATTCACTGTGCAATTCACAGACAACACCTTGTCACAAAAAAAGCCTAAGTGATCAGCTGTACAAATCTTTAAATACTGTTATCGCAGCAGTAAATAAAATCAAGTCCCATGCTCTCAATTCTTGACTATTTCGAGAACTTTGTATTGAGAATGATGAACAGTTTGAACGCTTGCTGTTGCACATGAAAGTCAGATGGGTCAAAAGGAAACTGCCTGAGATGCTTCATGCACTTTTTGAAATTGTGATAAAATTCTGTGAAGATTTGAATGCTTCATTCAGTAATCAATTCAAGAAAATTAGGAATTTAAGGGTCTTGGTCGGAAATGTCGACTGTTCACTCTTTTCCATAGATGGCGCTTGGCCTGCTGAGTTCCTCCAGCATTTTGTGTGTGTTGAAAATATAGGGAATGACATTGCTTATTGTCAGAATTATTCACAAAGATTTATTAAATGAATCTTCAATTGCAAGAAAATGATGTGAATCTTACCAAAATCAGTTTGTCTAAACTTGTCTAAGTTAACCCTATTTAAATGCAAGATTAGTTGTCATGACCTTTTCCAATTTTCCAATTTCCAAGTTCAGAGAGTCAGAAGAGAAAGAAAGAAAACCAGATGATGATCTTCAGATATGCTGCGTGAGCTGCATAAAGATGTGTCAGAGAGATTTCAGGACCTCCTCTCGATGCAAATTCCAGATTGGGTAATAAATCCATTCCTGAACACTTGAAATGAGGAATTAACAGGAAGGATGGGGGAAGAATTGATCTCGCTGCAAAATGACTTTGAGTTGTAGATGAAGTTCAAAAAATCATATCAAAATTATTAACAACAGAAAGAAATCTCTAAATGCTGTCCTGTAATGTGGAAAAAAGTCAAGGTGTTCTTTTTTGCCTATCCAATATCATATGTAGTGGTGCATTGTTTCGGTGCAGTCGCCCAACTTTTTTCAAAGCAACTAAACAAAGAGCAAATTACCGAACGTGGGGATCTGAGACTCCTTCTGAGTGATGTTCAGCCTGATGTTGAGAAACTGATATCACTGCACCAAGTCCATCTATCTCATTGAAAAGTGAAAAAGCAATGAAGCAGTGAATAGTTGGACTACCAATATACACTCTAAAATTGTTGATGATTTTTTAACTGAAATTAAATAAAGAAATCATTTTATTTGTATTTTAAATAGATTTTAAAATTTTGGAAAATATTTGCCACTGCTTTGAGTTAGCAGTTCCTATTTTCTTTCGCTGTGCATTGTAAATCAAAATTCTTTATAGTTCTAATGTAATGGCTGGAAAGGGAGAGGGGGCACAGAGGATGTGATCTAGGAACCAAGGGACAGTAATCCAAAAGTGTTTGGGAACCACTGTTTTAGACAGTTTTATTGGTGGGTTCAGAGTTCTATTTTCTAAATGGTCATTTAGTTAGTAGCAAGAACTATATGCATAATAAAGGTTAAATAATATAGGATAAATAGCCATGAATCCTACTCACCAACTTTTCCTCATTTCATGAATCTATCAGCTGCCAGATTTAAAATTAACAGTTGACCTATTATCTGCTATTATTTGCATAAAATAGTTCCTAATGATCACCATTTCCTATGTGTTGATTTTCTCATTTCACTCCTCAGAGTTTAGTTTTGAAACTATACCCTCTAGAAAATGAAAACTGTATTCAAATTACTTGTTAAACTTCTATATAAAAACCAGAGAATACAGTCCTAATCTGCAATATCACTTTGCAATTCAGTCTTTAGTCAAGGCATCAGTTTGGTAAATCTATTCCCTCCTAAAGGCCAACGTATCTTTTTACATACAGATCTGTATCATTTGCTATGCCGAATGGCAGATGGGGAATTTATTCAGTGTTGTGAAAACAAGTTTGAAAATCCTTTTTGCAGAAGCTCATCCTGATCCATGCTTCCAAATGGTTAATGTGCACATGCATATCTGGAAAATTAATAATCTTATCAATGTTTTTAAAAGAACAAAGGTGTTTGTTCTCTTAATATAACAATATACTTGCAGTGCTCAAATATTGTAAATGCCATGATGATCACTGCAATGCAAATCAGTGAAGCCATTGTGCAACTTTCCTACTAATTAATGTGGAACTGTTAAATATTGAAATATTTAGAATTTTTATTGTGACATATTTTAACAAGTATGTAATTATGTTAACTATGTAATTATATTATAATCATATATGTAATTATAAGACTGATGCCTCCATGGAATGATAAGTAAAGCACCAACTTGCACTCTTATACTGAATTTCACGACTTTAGGATAGCCGAATTGAGGCATAAATTCATCTTGTACTATCATAGGAAATGCATTGGCAATGTTCATAGGACCAGTGAGAAAAATTGCCATTAGTGTTTTTTTTTGTGATTCCATTTGCAGAATCAATATGAGACATCAGAAGAACTTCCAAACTTTTTGAATTGACATCTTTTGGATAGATCATGAAACCATATGTTTCACTTCCTTTATGTCTTTTACATTTTTTAAAATCTTGAATGTGATCCTGGAATGGTTGGAGCCCGTGATTTGCAGTTTGGAGAATATTTAGTTGTTTCAGTGTTCTGCAGTCTCTGAGTAGATTCCAGGAGGCAAAGGCAGTGTGTGGAAACCTTGTGGTGAGAAAGCTGTGAGCCGATGCTTGACTCCATTTTGCTGATTAAAGCTTTCCATTTTTCACTGATTAAAGTGACGAGGGAGATTGAAATGTCACCTGTCTGTCTTTTTATCGCTGGTGAGATTGCTTTCCTACAGGTTTGGCAGACTGCTTTTTTACCGCTGGTGAGATCACTCTGCTACGGACAGGGAGAACGTTGCTCAGGTTTTCTACGTTTTGGATGTGGACTTGGACTGTGGAATTTTTTTTCAGTCTTATGGGGTTTTTTTGTATTCTGTGTTTTTCACCCGATCTTTCTCATTTTTTTTGTGTGCAGGGGAGGAGGATTTGGGGATCAATGTGCCTGTTCTGTTCTTGTTTACTTTTTTGTGCAGGAAGAAGGGATTTGGAGGTTAATGAGCATACTATTATTCTTTTCTTTATTAGTTTTGTGGCTATCTGGAGAAAAAGGATTTCAGAGTTGTATACTTTGATAATAAATGAGCTTTTGAATCTTTGAATTGTGCTATGTGATCATTTGCTTTCAACCAAGAAGGATCAGTCTTGGCTACATTTTTCCATCCTATTGCAGCATTTGCTTGCTGCTCCTCTGAATGTCAGCCCAGATTAGTAGTTGATATTAGCCAGAAATACTTTTGGAAATGCATTCAACTCTCATATAAAATATTAAATGCCATCATTTCAGAAGTCCGGAAGAGTGATTTGCAGTAATTCAAAGATGGAGCTATGTTTCAATTAATTTTTCAGGATATAAAAATCACTGAAAAAGGCTGGTGTCTGTTGCCCATTCCAAACTAGCTTTGACAAAGTGGTGGCCATTGATCATCATTAACTGCTGCTGACTGTCTGCATGTTTACAAATATCAAGTGTGCAGTTCAACAATCATGAGGAAGTTATATCGCATGACCAAATGTGTTATATCAGGTATCTGTTCTCTGTTGAAATGAAGTTGATTCAATTTCTTTCTAGGACTGCTAATGTTCACCTTAATTAATATTGAATCTTCACTGGGGAACATGAAAGTCTGCCAAATTTTACAAAGCAATGTGAAAAGTTTTTTTTCTGGATCAGATAACGACATTTCGGTAAGTTGTCATATCAAAACTGTTTAGCAAATTGAGGAGAAGTGATGAATCACTGGAAGAAAACTGAATTCACCATTATTGTAAAGGTCAGGAATTTGATAATGTTTTTTCTGTTGGCTGTGTATGGACTGAAACTGTCTGTTCGTACATTATGTTTCTCTCTTGAATCATTACGGAGCCTGATGTTGGGAAATTGTGATTGGATTTCTTGTAACTATGGCAATTTTTCATTTCAATTTAAATTTAGATTTTTTTGTTTGAAATTATCCTGACATTTTTTAATTGCTCAGTGGGTTGCTCAATAAATACATTATAAATTCTTACCAGGACAAAACACATTCAAATAGGTTGGATCTTATTTCATGTCCCTACGTGACATACGAGTTATGAGAAGTGAGGGATGTGGGGGAATTGTGTTTGAACTTTGGAGATGGCTTAAAATGAGTAATAATACAGTGACAACTTTGACTGATCTTCTCCTCCAGTTTCGTCAAGTGATCTGGTGCGGTAAATAATGGCTAGTTTGTTGGAGTTCATTTTGAACTATCAGCCAATGTTTGCATTATCGTTTATTGATGAGGAAAAACTAAAAACTGTCTATCGCAACACACACACACAATGCACAATGCTGGAGGAACTCAACAGGTCAGGTAGCATCTACGGAAATGAATAAGCAGTTGACATTTTGGGCCAAACTCTTTCTTCAAGACTGAGAAGGAAGGGGGAAGATGCCAGAATAAAAAGGTTGTGGGGAGGGGAAGAAGCCTATTTGGAAGGTGATAGGTGAAGCCAGGTAGGTGGGAGAGATAAAGGGCTGGAGAGAAAGGAATCTGATAAGAGAGGAGAGTGGACCATAGGAAAAATGGAAAAAGGAAGAGACCCAAAAAGAAGTAATAAGGAGGTGAGAAGAGGTAAAAGGTCAGAGTGGGGAATAGATGAAGAAGGGAGGGGGAATCTTTTTACTGGAAGGAGAAATCAATATTCATGCCATCAGGTAGAAGGCTACATAGATGGAATATAAGATGTTGCTCCTCCACCCTGAGGGTAACCCCATCTTGGCAGAAGAGGAGGCCATGGACCAAATGGGAATGGGAATAAGAATTAAAATGTTTCGCCACTAGGAAATTCCATTTGTGGTAGATAGTGCAGAGGAGCTCGATAAAATGGTCTCCCAATTTACAACAGTCTCACCAACGTAGAGGAGTCTGCATCGAGAGCATCGGTCAACTATAGATTACCTCAGCAGATTCACAGGTAAAGTGTTGAAAGGACTATTTGGGGCACTGAATGGTGAGGGAGAAGTGTGTGGTCTGGTGTAGCACTTTGGCCATTGCAGAGGTAAGTGCTGGGAGGGAGATTAATGAGGAGGGATGAATGGACGAGGGCATCACAGATGGAGCAATCCCTGTAGAAAATGTGTGTGTGTGTGTGTGTGTGTGGGGGGGTAAAGATATGCTTACTGGCGCGATCCCTTTGGAGATGGCAGAAGTTGCGGGGGATGATGTATTGAATGTAGAGGCTGTTGCAGCGCTAGGTAAGAACACGAGGAAATCTATCACTGTTAGGACGATGGGAAGGTGGGGTGAATGTGGATGTTCAGGAAATGAAGAAGACGCGAGTGAGGGCAGCATCAATATTGGAGGGCTGGAAACCCTGTTTTTTGAAGAAGGAGGACGTCCCTGATGTCCTGGATTGGAAAACCACATCCTAGGAACAATGCAGTGAAGGTGAAGGAACTGGAAAACAGGAATAACATTTTTACGGAGATAGGGTGGGGAGAGATATAGTAGAGATAGGTTTATAAAAATGTCATTTGGCAGTTTGTCCATTGATGGCCTTTGTCTTTCATTACTGACCTGCAGAACCAAACTTCTGAAGTAATTTTATCACCAATCACAATTCTTCTGCCTGACAGAGAAACTTTATGTATCCATTCTTACATACAATGCTGGCACAACACCACAATGATTGACAGTTAAATGTTCCAAAGGATTTAATATATCCCCTCTTTTATCATCTGTTATGATCCAAAACTATTTCAAGTCTATTGTGCAAATCAGAGGAAGTGTGATACTAAGGAAGAATGAAGAAATTAGAAAATCCGTTTCATTTTGCTCTCTTTCTAGGATTCCTATCCATTCATTTAAAGTGGGAGTCTTTATATTCAACAATTAACCATTAGTATTTCTTTCCCAAGTTAGATCAGAAAACAAGTACTTTACATTGGTTTTGTAGACGCAGCATTCAAACACCTTTAAACATAAGAATAAATCCTAAGTGAAGGTATTACTCGTTGACTTAGTCACTATCAATAAAATTCTGTGATATTTCTAGAGGATTCTTATATATATATATATAAGTGTGGTGCGTGGCCAAGTGGTTAGGACATTGGGCTCACGATCTGAAGGTCGTGGGTTCGAGTCTCAGCCAAGGCAGCATGTTGTGTCTTTGAGCAAGGCACTTAACCACACACTGCTCCAGTCCACCCAGCTGTAAATGGGTACCGGCAAAATTCTGGGGGTTAACCTCACGATAGACTGGCATCCTATCCGGGGGGTGGGGGGGGAGGAGTCTCATACTTTCAGTCGCTTCACACCACAGAAACCGGCATAAGCACCAGCCTGATGGGCCACAAAGGCTCACAGACTTTGACATACATTTTACCAAAGGTTTCTAATTTTATATTAAATCAGAAGAGAAATGTCATGCAGTTATACTAAGCCTTGTTTATAACCCTGAACCTTTTTTTAAAAAGTAGTGTTATAGGACCTATAGTATATCGTATCTTTCACACCCACAGAACATTTCAAAATGGTGGACTATTCAATAAATAGTCTTTGAATTACATTATACATACTTAATTAGAAGAAACTGAATGTCAACTTGCAATCTGCATGGACCTTCATTTCGGAAAAGAAATTTGTATTGTAGGTGGAGAATAAATATTGGTCAACATGACAGTATTCTCTACTCCTGTTTGAATGGTCATAGGATCTTGAACTTTTAACCACTCAGTGATCCTGGAGCTATGTTTATGACGGCATTTGAAATAAAGCATATTGGTCATGGCAGCACCCTCCCAGTATTGCAATCAATACCAGACTCCTTAAAGACTTTTAGTGTGGTTGATAAGAGCCATGCTTAGTGCTGCTCTTGTATTTATTTAATGTTGAAAAATCGTGACCACACTTTCTCCGGATGAACAGGGCCTATACTATGATATGGGAAATAGCTCTCTGAAATCTGAGTGTTTTTGGGTGAGGGGGACCTCTGATAGACTGGAGAAGCCTCCTTCTCCCAGACGTGAACTTCTTTGAACTTCTTTTCTGCCAAATTTTAGAACTTCAACCAGATTACTATTTTCTTTGGACATCTTGTTGCTTTTCGATTGGCACTTGGCATATTCTTATCAGGCAAAGATAGGGACAAGATTTGACTCGCCATTTTGTTGTTAGATGGAATCAAGGGCACTTATGTCAAAGTCAGAGCCATAGTGTTTGCTGGAAGGAATATCCTCGATGTTCCTATCAGGAGGCACAAAGTGCCTGTCTGTCATTATAATTTTACCTTCTTCTCATCTCTCAGCGGAGTAGGGCCCTTGGTTTCTGAATCCACAAGTGTTCCTGGACTTGTACTTTTTCTATCTATTATGTGCCCTCCACTAGAAATCAAGAGGGACAGCGGAGAATCATACCCATATTTGGTTGCCCACAGAAATTTGGCTCTGTCTAATGTTTGCTTCAAGCTATGATCTTAACCAATGGGTTCACAATGGATCAAATTTCAGGAGCACAGGTAATCTGTTGGAGGAAGCGCTCTGATGCATGGTTTCAACCTGAAATGTTGACAAATACTTTCACCCCTGCAGATGCTGCTTGAATCACTAGGTTCCATCAGCAGATTGCTTGTTGCTCCATATCCCAGCATCTGTAGTCTGCAGCCCCATGTGGATCCAATCTCAGTGCAGACTGTCATCCAGCAAGCCTGTGTCATCACCACCCCCCCCCCATATTTTCTTTAATCGGTCTCACCCCAGTGTTGTGCAGACCCTCCAGCTTCCCACTGGAATTGAGCTAATCCAGTTCAACTTTCAACTCTTTCCTCCAGAACATGGGATACTATAATCACAGTGGTCAAACTGCAGTACACAGATGGTTTAAGCATACAGGCATTATGAGACCAACCTCAGTTTTCATCAACTTGTTACCTGAAGAATGAATCCAACATTCTCAACTGGAAAGTGCGCAACTCTACAGTCCTCTTCACTGTACAACTCTACGTTCCAACATTAGACCATAAGACAAAAGAGCAGGCCGGCCATTCGGCCCATCAAGTCTGCGCCGCCATTTTTATCATGAGCTGATCCATTCTCCCATTTAGTCCCACTGGCCCACAAATTTGTGTATGCACAAAAACGTGCAGTGACATCACAGGCACATAGCATCAGAGACACAACACTCACCAGAAAAACATGAACTAAACATATATTATATATTTTTTACAAGAAAGAACAGAATTAGACAAATAGAAACAAAGTCTATTTTAGTGTAAAGTGGTCAGAGTCATCATACTGTTGCTAAGTGTTCTGACTAGACATTTGCTGGTTGGTCCAGGAAATGAATAGTTGAAGGAAAGTGGCTGTTCTTGAACCTGGTGTTATGATTGATCTGAAACACTAACATAGTATCTACAGAAGATATGGCCTGATGAAGGGTCTTAGCATGAACCGTCAACTGTTTATTCTTTTCCATAGATGCTGCCTGGCCTACTGAGTTCCTCCAGCATTTTGTGTGTGTTACTTTGGATTTCCAGCATCTGCAAGTTTTCTCTTGTTTGTGATAGTCGCTATAGATGCTGACTGGCTTGCTGGGTAATTTCAGCATTTCCTGTTTTCATTTTAAACTTCTTGCATAGACTGTTCATTCTTTGCTTTTTGATTAAAACTAATGCAAAAGGGGTTACAACAAATACGGCATGACAGATTGTGTCGGTAGAGTTAAACATTTCCTCCAAGTAACTTTATCAACAGAAATACCTAGATTCTGTTCTTTTAATGGTTTGTAACAATTAATCAGTCTAAAATTAATCAGTTTTCCACATAAGTATATTGCTAAACACTTGAATCATATGTTTGGCTTAAAACAGTAAACAACTGCATTTTTTTAGTGATGCAGTATTCATATGTCAATGACACTAAATACAATGAAATATTTCCTCCTGTGACAATTGTAGGAAAACAGGCTGATTAATTATTCCGCTAATGCCCCACCTCCCCCTCGTACCCCATCTGTTACTTATTTTTATACACACATTCTTTCTCTCACTCTCCTTTTTCTCCCTCTGTCCCTCTGAATATACCCCTTGCCCGACCTCTGGGTTCCCCCCCACCTTGTCTTTCTTCCCGGACCTCCTGTCCCATGATCCTCTCTTATCCCTTTTGCCTATCACCTGTCCAGCTCTTGGCTCCATCCCTCCCTCTCCTGTCTTCTCCTATCACTTTGGATCTCCCCCTCCCCCTCCAACTTTCAAATCCCTTACTCACTCTTCCTTCAGTTAGTCCTGTCGAAGGGTCTCGGCCTGAAACGTCGACTGTACCTCTTCCTACAGATGCTGCCTGGCCTGCTGTGTTCACCAGCAACTTTTATGTGTGTTGCTTGAATTTCCAGCATCTGCAGAATTCCTGTTGTTTGTGTTTCTGATTAATTATTGTTTTGTTTCGATTGTACCAAAGCTAATAATCCATATCACCAGCTGCCTGGTCAGTACACTGAATAACAGCGTGCAAAGACCGATTGGATGTGGATGTTGGTGAAACACTGAGTGGCAGACAAGCTTCATGCCGAAATAATTTTATTTTGGAATATCACCTCCAAGTTTTCAAGCAACTTTCCCTACCCAAAAATAAAAGACTTAATCATAAGGTATTTGTAAAAAATCATATACAAACTGCTGGAGCAACACAGCAGCTCAAGCAGCATCTATGGAGACAAATAACCAATAGACATTTTGGGCAGAGACCCTTTATCAGGACTGGAAAGGAAGGGGAAGAAACTCGAACACTAAGGTGGGAAGAGGGGAAGGAAGCTTACAGATGATAGGTGAGAGGGGAGGAGACTTGGGAGTAACATTCCAATGCAAAATTATTTTGGCATTAAATTTATCTACCCTCCAGTGTTCCTCCGACATCCACATCTAATCAGTCTCTGCACACTGTTATTGAGTGTGCAGATGCTGAATTCCTACAGCATTGTGCGTGCATTGCTCTGAATTTCCAGCATCTGCAAAATCTCTTGTACTTATGATTTGTTAAGTATGTTGCTCAGCATGGTCATTTTCTCAGACTTTTATATCAATGGAAAAATACATTGGCCTGTCTGTTTAGTTCGTTGCAAAACAAAATGTTTCGGATTTTATTTTATGATTCAAAAATGTAGTATTTATTTTAAAAACTGGCTGATAAAATTTGAAGGGAATCTATGGGCACAGTAAGAGGTATAACTGTATTTGTTCACAGCAATCAGAAGAGCTTCATCAGCCCAGACATCAGTGATAAATGTAAGTTTGGCTCACAATTCTCACCTCTGGTTCACACTATGGGCTAAGGTTTCAAGGTCAGTGGGAGCTCTTTCAAATCTGTTAAACCAGGGGTGTCAAACTCATTTTATGTCACGGGCCAGATTGGGCAAAATGCAACTTCAGGCGGGCTGGATCAGTTGTGCACGCTCTCTCAGCTTTCGTTGCCTTCGTTTTTTCAACCTGCTCTCATGTGTCTCAGTCTCTGCTATAACTACAAAGTGTTTCACTTTACGAATTTTGTTTCTTATGAAGAAGATTGCCCAGCAATCATTATTTTTATGATTGGTATTAACTTATAGTCGTAGGCTACAAGAAAGTTGTGATGAGAGAGAGAAAAAACGATGCTATTTTGGCTAAGATTGTTTTGGGAGCCACACCCTTTCCATTAATAAACCACTTGAAATCGAAAACACGAGGAATTCTGCAGATGCTGGAAATTCAAGCAACACACATCAAAGTTGCTGGTGAACGCAGCAGGTCAGGCAGCATCTCTAGGAAGAGGTACAGTCAACGTTTCAGGCCGAGACCCTTGGTCAGGCCTAACTAAAGAAAGAGCTAGTAAGAGATTTAAAGGTGGGAGGGGGAGGGGGAGATCCAAAATGATAGGAGAAGACAGGAGGGGGAGGATGGAGCCAAGAGCTGCACAGGTGATTGGCAAAAGGGGATATGAGAGAATCATGGGACAGGAGGCCCAGGAAGAAGGAAAAGGGGGAGGGGGGGGAAACCCAGAGGATGGGCAAGGGGTATAGTCAGAGGGACAGAGGGAGAAAAAGGAGAGTGAGAGAAAGAATGTGTGTATATAAATAACGGATAGGGTACGAGGGGGAGGTGGGGCATTAGTGGAAGTTAGAGAATTCAATGTTCATGCCATCAGGTTGGAGGCTACCCAGACAGAATATAGAAACATAGAAACATAGAAACATAGAAAATAGGTGCAGGAGTAGGCCATTCGGCCCTTCGAGCCTGCACCGCCATTTATTATGATCATGGCTGATCATCCAACTCAGAACCCCGCCCCAGCCTTCCCTCCATACCCCCTGACCCCTGTAGCCACAAGGGCCATATCTAACTCCCTCTTAAACATAGCCAATGAACTGGCCTCAACAGTTTGCTGTGGCAGAGAATTCCACAGATTCACCACTCTCTGTGTGAAGAAGTTTTTCCTAATCTCGGTCCTAAAAGGCTTCCCCTCTATCCTCAAACTGTGACCCCTCGTTCTGGACTTCCCCAACATCAGAAACAATCTTCCTGCATCTAGCCTGTCCAATCCCTTTAGGATCTTATACGTTTCAATCAGATCCCCCCTCAATCTTCTAAATTCCAACGAGTACAAGCCCAGTTCATCCAGTCTTTCTTCATATGAAAGTCCTGCCATCCCAGGAATCAATCTGGTGAACCTTCTTTGTACTCCCTCTATGGCAAAGATGTCTTTCCTCAGATTAGGGGACCAAAACTGCACACAATACTCCAGGTGTGGTCTCACCAAGGCCTTGTACAACTGCAGTAGTACCTCCCTGCTCCTGTACTCGAATCCTCTCGCTATAAATGCCAGCATACCATTCGCCTTTTTCACCGCCTGCTGTACCTGCATGCCCACTTTCAATGACTGGTGTATAATGACACCCAGGTCTCGTTGCACCTCCCCTTTTCCTAATCGGCCACCATTCAGATAATAATCTGTTTTCCTATTTTTGCCACCAAAGTGGATAACTTCACATTTATCCACATTAAATTGCATCTGCCATGAGTTTGCCCACTCACCCAACCTATCCAAGTCACCCTGCATCCTCTTAGCATCCTCCTCACTGCTAACACTGCCGCCCAGCTTCGTGTCATCCGCAAACTTGGAGATGCTGCATTTAATTCCCTCATCCAAGTCATTAATATATATTGTAAACAACTGGGGTCCCAGCACTGAGCCTTGCGGTACCCCACTAGTCACCGCCTGCCATTCTGAAAAGGTCCCGTTTATTCCCACTCTTTGCTTCCTGTCTGCTAGCCAATTCTCCACCCACACCAATACCTTACCCCCAATACCATGTGCTTTAAGTTTGCACACTAATCTCCTGTGTGGGACCTTGTCAAAAGCCTTTTGAAAATCCAAATATACCACATCCACTGGTTCTCCCCTATCCACTCTACTAGTTACATCCTCAAAAAATTCTATGAGATTCGTCAGACATGATTTTCCTTTCACAAATCCATGCTGACTTTGTCCGATCATTTCTCCGCTTTCCAAATGTGCTGTTATCACATCCTTGATAACTGACTCCAGCAGTTTCCCCACCACCGACGTTAGGCTAACCGGTCTATAATTCCCCGGTTTCTCTCTCCCTCCTTTTTTAAAAATTGGGGTTACATTAGCCACCCTCCAATCCTCAGGAACTAGTCCAGAATCTAACGAGTTTTGAAAAATTATCACTAATGCATCCACTATTTCTTGGGCTACTTCCTTAAGCACTCTAGGATGCAGACCATCTGGCCCTGGGGATTTATCTGCCTTCAATCCCTTCAATTTACCTAACACCACTTCCCTACTAACATGTATTTCACTCAGTTTCTCCATCTCACTGGACCCTCTGTCCCTTACTATATCTGGAAGATTATTTTTGTCCTCCTTAGTGAAGACAGAACCAAAGTAATTATTCAATTGGTCTGCCATGTCTTTGCTCCCCATAATCAATTCACCTGTTTCTGTCTGCAGGGGACCTACATTTGTCTTTACCAGTCTTTTCCTTCTTACATATCTATAAAAGCTTTTACAGTCCATTTTTATGTTCTCTGCCAGTTTTCTCTCATAATCTTTTTTCCCCTTCCTAATTAAGCCCTTTGTCCTCCTCTGCTGAACTCTGAATTTCTCCCAGTCCTCAGGTGAGCCACTTTTTCTGGCTAATTTGTATGCTTCTTCTTTGGAATTGATACTATCCCTAATTTCTCTTGTCAGCCACGGGTGCACTACCTTCCTTGATTTATTCTTTTGCCAAACTGGGATGAACAATTGTTGTAGTTCATCCATGCAACCTATAAATGCTTGCCATTGCATATCCACCGTCATCCTTTAAGTGTCATTTGCCAGTCTATCTTAGCTAATTCACGTCTCATACCTTCAAAGTTCCCCTTCTTCAAGTTCAGAACCTTTGTTTCTGAATTAACTGTGTCACTCTCCATCTTAATAAAGAATTCCACCATATTATGGTCACTGTTACTCAAGGGGCCTCTCACGACAAGATTGCTAATTAACCCTTCCTCATTGCTCAATACCCAGTCCAGAATAGCCTGCTCTCTAGTTGGTTCCTCGACATGTTGGTTCAAAAAACCATCCCGCATACATTCCAAGAAATCCTCTTCCTCAGCACCTTTACCAATTTGGTTCACCCAGTCTACATGTAGATTGAAGTCACCCATCATAACTGCTGTTCCTTTATTGCACACATTTCTAATTTCCTGTTTAATACCATCTCCGACCTCACTACTACTGTTAGGTGGCCTGTACACAACTCCCACCAGCGTCTTCTGCCCCTTAGTGTTACGCAGCTCTACCCATATCGATTCCACATCTTCCCGGCTTATGTCCTTCCTTTCTATTGCGTTAATCTCTTCTTTAACCAGCAACGCCACCCCACCTCCCCTTCCTTCATGTCTATCCCTCCTGAATATTGAATATCCCTGAACGTTGAGCTCCCATCCCTGGTCACCCTGAAGCCATGTCTCTGTGATCCCAACTATATCATAATCATTAATAACAATCTGCACTTTCAATTCATCCACCTTATTACGAATGCTCCTTGCATTGACACACAAAGCCTTCAGGCGCTCTTTTACAACTCTTTTAGCCCTTGTACAATTATGTTGAAAAGTGGCCCTTTTTAATGCTTGCCCTGGATGTGTCGGCCTGCCACTTTTACTTTTCTCCTTAGTACTTTTTGCTTCTACCCTCACTTTACACCCCTCTGTCTCTCTGTACTGATTCCCATCCCCCTGTTGTGAACTAACCTCCTCACGCCTAGCCTCTTTAATTTGATTCCCACCCCCCAACCATTCTAGTTTAAAGTCACCTCAGTAGCCCCCGCTAATCTCCCCACCAGGATATTGGTCCCCCTAGGATTCAAGTGTAACCCGTCCTTTTTGTACAGGTCACGCCTGCGCCAAAAGAGGTCCCAATGATCCAAAAACTTGAATCCCTGCCCCCTGCTCCAATCCCTCAGCCACGCATTTATCCTCCACCTCATCGCATTCCTACTCTCACTGTCGCGTGGCACAGGCAGTAATCCCGAGATTACTACCTTTGCGGTCCTTCTTCTCAACTCCCTTCCTAGCTCCCTATATTCTCCTTTCAGGACCTCATCCCTTTTCCTACCTATGTCATTGGTACCTATATGTACCACGACCTCTGGCTCCTCACCCTCCCACTTCAGGATATCTTGGACACGATCAGAAATATCCCGGACCCTGGCACCAGGGAGGCAAACTACCATCCGGGTCTCTGGACTGCATCCACAGAATCGCCTATCTGACCCCCTTACTATCGAGTCCCCTATCACAACTGCCCTCCTCTTCCTTGCCCTACCCTTCTGAGCTACAGGACCAGACTCTGTGCCGGAGGCACGGCCACTGTCGCTTCCCCCGGGTAAGCTGTTCCCCCCAACAGTACTCAAAAAGGAGTACCTGTTGTTAAGGGGCACAGCCACTGGGGTACTCCCCATCACCTGACTTTTCCCCTTCCCCCTCCTAACCGTGACCCACTTGTCTGCCTCCCATGGCCCTGGCGTGACCACCTGCCTTCCACTCCTCTCTATCACCTCCTCGCTCTCCCTGACCAGACGAAGGTCATCGAGCTGCAGCTCCAGTTCCGTAACGCGGTCCCTTAGGAGCTGCATCTCGATGCACTTGGCGCAGATGTAGACGTCCGGGAGGCTTGGAGACTCCAGGGCCTCCCACATCCGACACCGAGAACAGCAAACTGCCCTCACAGTCATAATGCCCCTTTCCTCAAATAGCAACAGAAAATGAATGTCAAACCTTCCTCGCCTCACCCGCTTCCGCCTAAGCCCAGTGAGCCGAAGCCCTTAAGTCTTCACTCTGCTCCCGGCTCACTCCGCCGCCCGCAAACTACGCTGCCCGCTCTATGAGGCTTTGTCCCTTTTAAATCTGCCGCGCTGCACTGCCCGACGTCACACGCCTTGGCAGTCCCGCCTCTCAGAAAGCCGTTGGAGTAAAAAAATAACGAAAATTTCAAAAATCTCTTTCTCGGCATTCCCACTCAGACTCTCAGACTCCTTCTTCGAATCAAACCCGAAGCAGGATGTCTGCCCTTTTAAATCTGCCGCGCTGCACTGCCCGACGTCACACGCCTGCGCAGTCCCGCCTCTCAGAAAGCCGTTGGAGAAAAAAAATAACGAAAATTTCAAAAATCTCTTTCTCGGCACTCCCACTCAGACTCTCAGACTCCTTCTTCGAAATATAAGGTGTTGTTCCTCCAACCTGAGTGTAGCTTCATCTTTACAGTAGAGGAGGCTGTGGATAGACATGTCAGAACGGGAATGGGATGTGGAATTAAAATGTGTGGCCACTGGGAGATCCTGCTTTCTCTGGCAGACAGAGCGTAGGTGTTCAGCAAAACGATCTCCCAGTCTGCGTCGGGTCTCGCCAATATATAAAAGGCCACATCGGGAGCACCGGACACAGTATATCACCTCAGCCGACTCACAGGTGAAGTGTCGCCTCACCTGGAAGGACTGTCTGGGGCCCTGAATGGTGGTAAGGGAGGAAGTATAAGGGCATGTGTAGCACTTATCCTTGTAAGTGGAACTGTACCTAATTTTTATTAGCCTGCTTCCAGCAATCAAACTCAGACAGTGAACACAGTTAGCCTCTAATTTTTATTGAAGTGATCACATTTACAATAATGGAATAGTCAGAAAATTAATGAATCCCAATATTATGACACTCAATATTTCATAATGCATTTTGCTTACATGTCACAGTGCATCGAACAGTGTCACTCATTTTTCACTTGCTGCTTCCAGACTCCTGTCATCTCTAGGCTTTAACCAGCCTGTCAACATCAGGGACCAGTTTCTGGGCAGTTGTGATTTTCATAATGTCATTTAGGTGTTTGTTTGTCAGCTGTGAGCGCAGTTTGGATTTGTTAATGTTCATGATGGAGAACGCCTGCTCACAGAGATATGTTGTTCCGAACATGCAAAGGATCTTTGAGGCAAAGTCTGTCATCTTGGGGTACATCAGTCCCTGGTATTGATAGAATGAGTCCAGACCCACAGTCTCAAATTTATATTTCAAAGCCGAGTTACACTGAATTTCAATTAGTTCCATTTGGAGTTCCTCCAGCACATCTGATGCTGCGTTGACAGCAAATGGCGAGCAAAATAGTGAGAATTCCTTCTCGAGCTGAGTGAAGGCTTGGAAACAATTCTGAAACTCACTTTTGAGCCGTGATATTTTGTCCTTGTATCTGTCCATGTTATCATTATTCCCATGAGCAACACGCACAGACTGCAAGGAGGGGAAATCAGCTGGGTTGTTCCGGAATAGTTGCATCTCCCACAGGCCTAATTTAATTTGAAAGGCACAAATGCTGTCGTAGTATTCCATAACAAGTTTGTTGCAGCCTTGCATATTAATATTAAGCACATTTAAGTGCTCTGTTATATCCACCAAAAATGCAAGATCAGGAAGCCAGTCTGGGTCATCCAACTCTGTCGCTGGCTTCCCTTTCTCGTTCATGAATAGTCCAATTTCCGCATGTAATTGAGAAAAACGTTTGAGCACAACCCCTCTGCTCAACCAATGGACTTCAGTGTGGTAGGGTAGGCCGTGTCCAATATTACTTTCGGACAAGAGAGTATCAAACTGACGATAGTTGAGTCCCTTGGCTCTAATAAAATTAACCGTTTTGATTACTACATCCATAACATTGTCCATTTTCAGGCTCCTGCTACATAACACCTCTTGGTGTATAATACAATGAAAATTCCAGAATTCCTGCTCTGGAGTCTCTGTCTGAATTTTCTCTCTGAGTTTCGCAAGAACACCTGCCTTCTTCCTGACCATGGACGGTGCGCCATCTGTTGCCACGCTGACAGCGTGACTCTAGTCATCCCCCAGTCTGTCCAAGGCCTCGACGAGGCTGCAGAAATCGTCCTTCGCCATTGTGGTGTTTGTCATGGGCACCATCTCCACAATCTCCTTGGTGACGGTCAAAGATGCATCAACACCACGAATAAATATTCCCAATTGAGCTACATCAGTCACGTGGGTGCTCTCATCAATTGCAATAGAGAAGGCAATAAATGACTTCACTTTGTCTTTTAGTTGACTGTTCAAATCTCCTGCAAGGTCCCTGATTCTCTCTGCCACAGTATTTCTTGACAAGCTGATATTACCAAAAGCCTGTTTCTTCTCAGGGCACACCAGCTCAGCCGCCGTCAGCATGCATGCTTTGATGAATTCCCCCTCTAAGTATGGCTTCGACGCAGCAGCTATTTTATTGGCAATGATATAGCTGGCCTTGACAGCTCCATCATGAGTCTCTCGACTTTTGGTGAACACTGATTGCTGTTTTTTCAGAGCTGCTTCAAGCTTGTTTACCCTTTGCGTTCTGAGTCGTCCTGCGTACTTGACATATTTTTCTCCGTGTGGCGTCTCATATTGTCGTTTGATATTGTACTCTTTTGCCACAGCCACTTGTTGCGAGCATATCAGACACACAGGTTTGCCGTTGACCTCACAGAAGAAAAAACAATCTTTCCAATTATCGTTGAATATCCGACTTTCGATGTCAACTTTTCTCGGAACGCATTTTGAACCACAGCAGCAAACAGTCTCAGCCTTGCTACAGGTGTTACTGACCTGAGTACTCCGTGTGTTTATACTGTGTCTGACGGCGTAAGTGGGACCCTAGTGGTCTTCAGTGCGGGGTGGTAGGTGCTTATGCACAGCGGGTGGTTAACTGCCGCCTATTGTTTTCTAAGTACACACAACAGGCTGCCGGCACAGCAGGCGGCCCAGACAGCGGTGGGAGAGAGCGCGGCTGCCGTACAGATACATAATAAACAGTCGTGAATATACTCTTTTCCCCCAAATCATCCCATGGGCCAGTACTTTGACACCCCTGTGGGTGTGGCAGAGGGTTTCCCTCGACACATCAAAAATATTGCCAGTTATAAGCCAAAGTCCATTTATTGATGAATATTACTAAAATCTGGGTTAAATCACTAATATCACTTCACCCAGATAAGTCTGAGGTGGTTCATTTTGGTAGGTCAAATATGATGGCAGAATATAGTATTAATGGTAAGACTCTTGGCAGTGTGGAGGATCAGAGAGATCTTGGGGTCCAAGTCCATAGGACGCTCAAAGCAGCTGCGCAGGTTGACTCTGTGGTTAAGAAGGCATACGGTGTATTGGTCTTCATCAATCGTGGTATTGAATTTAGGAGCCGAGAGGTAATGTTGCAGCTATATAGGATCCTGGTCAGACCCCTCTTGCAGTACCAACCATAGAAAGGGTGCAGAGGAGATTTACAAGGATATTGCCTGGATTGGGGAGCATGCCTTATGAAAACAGGTTGAGTGAATTCAGCCTTTTCTCCTTGGAGCAACGGAGGATGAGAGATGATCTGATAGAGGTGTATAAGATGATGAGAGGCATTGATCATGTGGATAGTCAGAGGCTTTTTCCCAGGGCTGAAATGGCTGCCACAAGAGGGCACAGGTTTAAGGTGCTGGGGAGTAGGTACAGAGGAGATGTCAGGGGTAAGTTTTTTACTCAGAGAGTGGTGAGTGTGTGGAATGGGCTGCCGGCAACGGTGGTGGAGGTGGATACAATAGGGTCTTTTAAGAGACTTTTGGATAGGTACATGGAGTTTAGAAAAATAGAGGGCTATAGGTAACCCTAGTAATTTCTAAGGTAGGGACATGTTCGGCACAAATTTGTGAGCCGAAAGCCCTGTATTATGCTGTAGGTTTTCTATGTTTCTATCATTTCATTCATTTTTTTAATATAGAAATCTGCCACATCTCATTGATTCAAGTGGCTTTTCGTTACTTATGGAACCTGCACTTCAGAGAGCCAGTTGCTACCTTCTGAGGTGCATTGGGATATTTTGAGGATACGACAGGATGTGTACCAGCTTAAGTTCTTCTTTACATTATTTTTCTTACCTGACCCTGTGAAACACCAGAGGATGCTTCCCTCATTTATACTTCTGTCTAACTTAGGAACTCAAGGATCTGACCACAAAGACAAGTGTTGTATTTTCAAATTTGCTGCCCAGTTCTCCATGGAGGCATAGGAATGATGGGCACATGTTTAATGACATGGGCTGCATCTGGAAGGTGTGAGAAGGAAGTACCTCACCTACAAGTGTGCATCAAGCACTAAAAGTGGAGACCGGAGGGGAGGGGAGACACAGTGGGTGAGTATTAGAAGGGTGGCACTGTGTCTGAGCGTTAAACAAGAGGAGGTGTGGTCAGAAATTGGAGAGGAGAAGCTGTAGTTCTAGATTTTTTGGGAGGTACTGTGTTTGAAGGACATTGGACTGAGTGCCTTTCAGATTAGCAGATCAAAGATCTGGCTGAATATTACAGTGAAGAAGTTAGTGCAATGCCCAGATTGGGTAGGATAAAGGATCCACTGTACACTTGTAATTTATTTGTAGCTCTCCCAGGCTGGCATTGTGGCTGAAGATCATGTCATCATAGGCGGACCTGGTGATGGTTATCCCCACAGCAATATGGTTTAATTCAGCTGAGATGGTGTTGTCTCTTGCACATGCAACAGGTCTCTCATATCAGTCACAGCAGGAGATGCCCCATCAAATCTTCCCAGTGCTGAAAAATGACTCAGAAATGCTCATTATCTTGCTTTATTGAAAAATGGAAAAGAATTTTCATGTACATGGTACTGAAAGTAATTTGAAGCAAATCAATTTCCAGACAATTGTAATTAGGAGATACCAAATACATACCAGCTGTCACAAGATGATTTTTGAAGAAATATTTGGATTGCTGTGTGCACCTTACACACAATGCAAATAGCAACAACGTACAATCTTGGGGTGTGCCTGTTTTGCACATTCCGTCGAGAACCACATCCTGGGAGATTCAAATCAGGAGATAGCAACACTTGAGGAAGAGAATTTTCTATCATCCAGATTTTTGCGTATTTAATTTTATTGATTACAATTTATAAAATGAATGTATATGAAGTTCCCTAGTTTAAAGGGATTACGATTTCATGCACTGAACACTGGTCTGGGTATGCTAGAGAGAGAATGCTGACAGACCTGAGGCATTGTTGACTGTCAAAGTGTGTGAAGTTCGCTGATTAGGTGAGCATGCAAAAGGTTGTGGTGTGTGGAGTTTGCCGGTTGAGGGCACTTGGTGCATTGCCAAATCAATGGGTTGGATAAGAGTGGATGGGGGATGTGTGAGCCTGAGCCAATTGCTGGGTTAAGTGGGAAGAAAAGCTTTTGGGACCATGGGGCAGGGAGGCGCCCAAAGGAAGACTTGTAAATATAGGAGTTCTTTAAGGGAATTTTCAATATAAAACTTTGCATTAGTACCTTGTCATATTGGAAATGTTTGATTGCAGTCACTGCTGGGATATGTGTCTCAGTTTCATTCGTATGAAAGGTCTCAACCCAAAGCATCAACTGTCCATTTCTCTCTACAGATGTCATATGACCTGCAGAGTTCCTCCATCATTTTGAAAGTCTGCACAGCTCAATGCCTTCCACAGCAAAGCGGTTCCCACATGTTTCAGCATAACTTTCTCAAGAGTAATTAGGACCTTTTTTCACTTGCCAGCAATGTTTACATTTCATAACTATATGAAAAAGAAGGCATAGAGAGGTGAGCCAGAAGCCGTTCTTTTCCTTATAGTTCAGAATGCTGCTCTTTCTTCTCGTGTGATTCACCAATGTTTACAAATATTAAATGATTCCTAGGTTGGATCTGGAATTTGTTGAGTGCATATTGTGAAATCTGACAAACTAGTCATTTAAACTATTTTAAATAACATTTCAACAAAATTGTTCCTCAAAAGTGTTCTTGGGATTTGATCAGATGGTGAAATGGCTGCCATTTATTTCAAAAAAATTCCTTTGGCTCCCTTCTTGTGGCTGTCGGCATATCTGGCAGCCATTTTTCCATTGATCTGAATCATTTAATTTCTGAACTTGAAGCCTTCTTTTTCAGCTCAAAAACTTGAATATCATAGTTCCTAAACACTATAAATTAGCTCTTACACTTGAGTATATCAAATCTAATTGTGCAATAAGCACTAGAACATAGTGCATCATCATCACAGTAGCTAGTTCTATTGCTTGAACTATTGAATGCTGCTCCTTTCTCTACCAGACACTCTAACTCTAGCAAATTGTTTATGATTTAGCAGTCAAAGGATAATAAATGCTGGCTATGCCAATGATGTCCATATCCTGTCAACTAAAGAAAATAAAAACAAAGCATTTATTACAAAAACAAAAATATTATGCTGTTATCTTTGATCTGTAATTATTTCCTCTGAGGAGTTCAATGTTTTGACCCACTACAATTTTCCTGTGTAACTCAGACTTTCACCATAATTCCCATTTCCCTTTATCTGACATTTCACCATAATTGCTTTTATCTCAATTCTCATGTTTTCATTTTTTCCTTACAAGTTAGTGTCTGTTCTCAAAACAACCTCATCAATACAATTCCAGTACTTACTTCCATGTGATTCCTCTCTCACACAGGCCAATCAACTCCTGCGCCCTCCCACATGAGCAGCAATTTGCAGTGGCCAATTGGCCTATCAAGCGACATGTCTTTGGGATGTGAAAGAAAACTGGAGCACCCAGGGAAACCCATGTGGTCACATGAAGAATGTTCAAACTCCACGTGGACAGCAGCAGAGATCAGGATGGAATCTGGGTACCTGGAGCTGAGAGGAAGCAGAGTAACCTGTTGTCTAGTTTCTCCCTAGTTGTTTCCAGTATCCCATTATTTACAGTAAAACATGCTTGTAAGAGGGCTTGCTTCAACCAGCAACGCTACGGAGGAAAAATAGCCTTCTGCTGCTATATGGCAGTATGAAGGAAACCAAGCCAATTATGGTTCACTGCGTTCTGTGCTGCTGCAAGACCAAATGCACAGAAGAACAAACAGGAGATGTGTGGTTCAGTAATGACAGAGCAATATTAAGAGAACACAGGAGAGTTGCCATGTAAATTTGTTCAGTGCACTCATTAAATTCCAGCCCTAACTGCACCAACATTGCGAGCAAATGAAACAGCATATATGGCATTTCTTTCAGCAAAATTCTGTGTCATCAATCTACTGTACCTCAACCTGTCCAGCACGGATTCCACCACAGGTGGAAAAGATTGCAAAGGAAACCAGAGAACAGGGGAGACTGAAAACTTTAGAGAAGGAATTCCAGAGATACCAAGATGTTTAAAGGCACAACCATTACTGGAAGAGAGTCAAGAGAGACAGAAGGGGGTAAGAGTTTAGAAAAAGAGGATAAAAGGATTAAGTAAAGGACAGAAAGAAAGAAGAAGCTGAGAAGTGTAATTGGAATTAATATTGATGTACATTGTCAGAGGAAGTCAAATTTATAATTTGTTTCATTATTTGTAATGCTTGTTGAATGTCCTCAACTAGATACGCCCAAAACTTATCAGAGATATTTCACTTTCTCAATATTTCAAATAATTTCTTTTGTTGTGTCATTTACATGGAGCTTCAACTTTTGCATAGATTAGTGGCTTCCATTTTAACATCATTAAATTATGTTAATTAATAAACAATCTAAACAACCACATGTATAAATGTCAAAAGCCTCAAAAGAAAGACATAGGATTCTTACTTTGTAAAAAAAAAATCTGGCACTATGTTATGTTTCTTCATATATTTATGTGCTCTGTTGTGAATATCTACTTATATTGAAAATCTGAGTGAAAGGATTTCCAAAAGTCCAAAACAGATAAAGAAAAATTTCTACAGGGATCCATTTACAAATATGAATTTCTGAATCTGTCAATCGGCCATCTTGTTTGAGGTACACAATGGAGTTTGACATTATTGAACCCGACTAACATATGTGAATGACAGAATCTCTGTAATCTACTTGAAAGGCACAGTACAGTTCACTTCAGCATCGCATAGTTGAAATTATATTTGCAACAGGGTGAGAAGCTTTAACAAGCAGTTCCAGGAAGTTTGGGCTTTTTCTGGAAATTTGGTCAGGCCCTCCCTAGTGTGACTCAAGCTGTCTTGTCCTATACAAGTCCTGCATCAGAAATGCTATGAATTCCTGTTATGTTTTGTAACTCCACAAACTAATCAAACAAAAAACTCAGGAGACGGGATAGTTATCCCCTTAGCTTCTCTTTCAGTTGCAGGAGTTACAAAACGTAACAGTGGTGATTAGGAAGTTTTAAAATGAACCTGAGACAACAACCTAGCACGTTAAAACACAGCACGTCTTTTCATCAGAAGGGGAGAGAGACGTTTCAGTTTTTAAAAAAGGCAGAAAATGATTAAAATAACAAACAACAAGTATGGCCATGGGTTCATAAGCAGTGAGTACCAGGTGATAATGGAAGGGGTCAATCATAGATGTTGTTTCCCAGCTAATTTCATAATACGCAAGCCAGGGAAGTACGATATGCAGAGCAAGCTGTTTCACACGCAGCAGCCTCTCCCATTCTAAACATCTGATGAATCCAAAGGAATGGCAGAGACCGATACAGTTTGGTACCAACAGCATCACAAGAGTTGCCAGTCAGCACTGAACTCAATGTAGGACTGTCTTCGGGACTCCAGCTCTGGATTGCTCCTTGGGGTTTACTCCCAAAGCCTGCCCCATAAGTGGGTATAGCTACAAGGCAGCAGAGTCTTGAGATCAGAGTTTTCCTTCCCCTAGGTGAGTTGCCAACCAAGGTTGACAAGTGACATCTGCTTGAAACAATTTGTTTTAGGGCACCAATAACATCTCAGTGGAAATGGTTCCACCAGGCTTAGTAGCTAAACCACATGTAAAGGCTAGGAGCTGGATTTGGTTGTCAGAGGCTATTTGAGATGCATGCCATTGGGAGCACTTAATACGCAGCAGCGCTTAACCCCACTAACATCCCCAGCTATAACAACCCTAACAAATCCAGGTGATAATAATGATAAATTTTAAAAAGCAGAAATGGCTGGCTACATCAGAAAGCAAGAGGAAAACAAAGACAAATGATGATGGAGACAGCAGCCAGAGAACTTGAAATGAATACCAATGAATTGATACACTTGACCCAAAACAGGAGTGTGTGGGTCATGGCAGTCAAAGCTCAAACTGGGCATTGCACCTGATGATGATGATGATGACATCAGAAAGATAGACGTGTCTAATTGTGCAACAGATAACTGGATGGTGTATACTGAACAAATTGAGCAGTATTTTGAAGCAAATGAAAAAGCTGATTAAAAACGAGTATCAATGTTACCGACTACCATAGGTGGAAAAGCATGCAGTTTGCTTAGAAGTTTAATTGTTCCAACCAAAATACGCATTGCTGATATTGTGAATGTAACAGAGAAAAATTTAGAACCAAAGCCATTGTTAATTGCAGAACGCTTTAGGTTTCATAAGTGGAATCAAAAAGAAGGGGAGTTCATTTCAGCTTATCTGGGTGAATTGAAGAAATTGTCTGAGCATTGTCAATTCAATGTTGGCTTAATGATGCACTGAACGATGATTTACTTTGTGGAATCCTACAAGAAAGCATTCAAAACCTGCTCCTAACTGAAGCATAATTTGCATTTAAAAGAGCAGTTGAAATCACTGTATCAATGGAAGCAGCAGACAGAGACGCAATTGAGTTGCAGACAGGAATGAAAGTGAGCATGGACAAAATTGCAACATCAAAGCAGAATCTTGTTCGCCAAACAAATTATGTTACCATTGTGGCTGGGACTCACACACATAGGACCGATGCAGGTTTAAGGGTGAAACTTACAGAAAATGCAACAGAGTAGAACACATACAAAGAACAGACAGAAATAAATGGGCTACATAGGAAAGAAAAAATGATAAAAAGTCAAGTTGTGGTTTCAAAAAGAGCACTAATCTGCATGATGTTGATGAAAAATCTGATAATGATGAGAGAGATATGGGACTGTATAGCCATGAGACAAACAATATGGCTTATACCAGAAGTGAACAGCAAATTAATTAAAATGGAATTGGACACTTAGCTCAGCTGTTTCAGCCATTCTTCAAAATAAATTTGAATGGCATTTCAAAGAAACTGATCCGAAGCCTGCAGATATGCAACTAAGAATTTATACTGGAGAGAAGGTAACTCCTGTGGGAATGACATTTGTAACAGTGAAATACAACAGCTAACAAGCCATTAGGCTTGTAAGTGGTAAAAACAGAAGGGCCAGCATTGTGGTGCCGTGATTGGCTGAGACAGCTGCATCTTCATTGGAGATCCATCCACCATTTGCATGTTACATCCCCTGCAATTGGGTCAACTGACAACAAGTTAAGAAAGATACAGAATGATGCCACAGCAGTGTTCAAGGTAGCACTGGAAAACTCAAACATATCAAGGGTAAAATAATGTAAAATGCTACACCCAAGTTTTACAAAGCCCATCCAGTTCCTTATACCATCCATAATAATGTAGTCAGTGAGCTAAATCACATGGAGGCTGAAGGAATGCTTTTCAATGTTGCATGGAGTCCATGGGCAACACCAATGGTCCCAGCAGCCAAGAAGGATGGGTCTGTCAGGATCTAACAAAATTTTAAAGTCATCATCAACCCAGTACTGAAAGTAGATCAATATCCTCTGACTAGGATAGAGGATATATTTGCAAACCTTTCCAGAGGAAAACACTTCAGCAAAATGGACTTAGCGGAGGCCTACATACAGATGGAAATGGAAAAAGAGTCCAAAGTGTTTCTCACCACAAACACTCACCAAGGGTTTTATCACTATAACAGGCTTATTTTTGGAGCAACATCTACACCTGCAATCTGGCAGTAAGCTATTGACCGGGTGATGCAAGGCTGCCCAGGCACTCAGTGTTACCTGGATGACAAGGAACATCTCCAAAATATTAAGGCAGTGATAAAAAGGTTAGAAGATTGTAGGCTCAGGGCACAACATGACAAGTGCGAATTCTTTAACCTAAGCATCACTTACTGCAGTCACACCATTGACGCACGAGTTTACATGTGTGCTGAGAAAATTCAAGCAGTGGTCAATGCCAAAGGCCAAAGGACATGTCACAGTTGTGGCCTGATTTAGGATTTGTCAATTACTATAACAGGTCACTGCCAAACCTGGCTAATGTTTTCCACGCTTTGAAATGATGCCACAGATTGGGAAGAAATGGCAATTGACAAAGCAGTACGAGGTGGCTTTCCAAACGGGAAAGGAAATGGTGAGCACCTCACTAAAAGGAACACTGTGGACACATTATTCCATCTCCTGTATTTTTCTTTTGATTAGTTTCTGGAGTTCCAAAACATTACAATTTCTCAAACCCTCTTCCTTTTAGAAACACAAGTGACTGCAGATGCTGGAATGAGGAGTAATAAACAAGATACTAGAAGAACCCAACAGGTCAGGCAGCATCTGTAAGGGGAAATGGACAGTTGCTTCTTTGGGTTGAGAACTTTCACATGAATGAAACTGAGATATATATCCAGGAGTGACCGCAATCATTCATTTCCAAAATGATTAGTGATGCTTAGGCTCAAGACTCTTCATCTGGGATCAATAATGATAACGTCATTAAATTTCAAGCTGATGCTAAATGTTAACATCAGCATGGTGTACAAATGTACATCTGCCATGATCTGCCAATGACCAATCTCCCAGTAGATTTTATTATGATCTTTATTGTAATTTTATACCTCCAACAGCCATAAGGCTACTGAACCACTGTAAATAACTTCAATCATTACTACACTGAACTGATTCTATGAGTTACTGACTCAAATTTACAACTCTTTTACTCAGTATTTTTTTATTTGCATATTGGTTGTTTATTCACTTTTGTTTATATGTAAGTTTTTTTGTGAAATGTTATTGTACTTCTTTATCTTTCCTGTAAGATGCCTGCAAGAAAATGGATTTCAAGGTAGCATATGGCAACATATACAACTTTGATAATTAATTAACTTTGAACATCAACAACATCTGATTCATTTGAATTACATTATTTCGAGATTCATGGCTTGCTTCAAAAGGGCATTGCTCTCAAGTTAAAATCTCTGCTGTCTTTGTACTAACAACTTGATGTAGATCCATACAACAGTGTGTTCCTTGCATAGAACTGACCTTGATGGGCACCAGGTATGCTGTGTTCAACTGATAGTCTGAATCAGACATCTCAACACCAGCTCCATAGCAAAGAAAGCCCGGCAGCATCTGTACTTTCTGTGAAGGCTGAGAAAAGTCCATCTCCCACCCCCTCATCCTCATCACATTCTACAGAGGTTGTATTGAGAGCATCCTGAGCAGCTGCATCACTGCCTGGTTCAGAAATTGCACCGTCTCCGATTGCAAGACCCTGCAGTGGATAGTGAGGTCAGCTGAGAAGATCATCGGGGTGTCTCTTCCCGCCATTAGAGACATTTACACCACACGCTGCATCCATAAAGCAAATAGCATTATGAAGGACCTCACGCACCCCTCATACAAACTCTTCTCCCTCCTGCCACCTGGCAAAAGGTACCAAAGCATTCGGGCTCTCACGACCAGACTATGTAACAGTTTCTTCCCCCAAGCCATCAGACTTCTCAATACCCAGAGCCTGGACTGACACCAACCTACTGCCCTCTACTGTGCCTATTGTCTTGTTTATTATTTATTGTAATGCCTGCACTGTTTTGTGCACTTTATGCAGTCCCGGGTAGGTCTGTAGTCTAGTTAGTTTTTGTGTCGTTTTACGTAGTTCAGGGTAGTTTTTATGTTGTTTCATGTAGCATCATGGTCCTGAAAAATGTTGTCTCATTTTTACTGTGTACTGTACCAGCAGTTATGGTCGAAATGACAATAAAAAGTGACTTGACTTGACTTGACTTCTAAATAACTCACTTCACGCACTCTGAAGTTTCTGATTTAATTTCATTGCGCCTTTTTTGAAATAATTTTATGATGCATATCACATTCACATTTCCTTCCAAAGTTGGCTATTTGTTTTTCCACAGCTCATACTGTTGACCACAATGCTTGAAATACCTAAGCTATATTTTCCTGTTGTGTCTCTTACCCTGTAACACTGGCTTCTGTTGGTCCTCTAATATTTACACAGTGATTTTTGATAGTTCCTCAGCTTTCCATGCGCTTATGCAACTCTTCTTCCAAGGATATGATTCTTATGAGCAAGTCCTTCGAATTTCTAAAATTGCAGTCATCCACTCACAATCTACGATCCATTAAGAAAGTATCAAAAGTTTCTCCTGTTCCTGGCTGTATGTAAAGAATTGATAACAGCCAATGTTGTATTTCTGGTTGCACTGCACTGAGAATGAAAACAATATGTTCTTAAGTCTCTTGAGGGATTTTATGGTGTGGTAGAAATCTTTCCATTTATGACACATTCAGGTACAATATTGCCTTTACCTTTACTCCTCTGTTGCTAGCGCTATGTAAACTCTTCCCTCCATTCCCTTCATTCTTTTGACAGATTACTCACCTGGATATCTAATGACTCAACCCTTTATTTGTTCTAGCATCAGCTATCTCAGTTGACTCATGTGGCTTGCTGTCTCTTGGCAAATATCCACAATGTTATCTCAGGTATAAGCATGCTCACAGTCTGGGTCCCATTTCAGTAACAACACCCATATTTAATAGTTTTGTCAACTATTCCAATCCTTATATTCTGCCTCAGTAGCTACTCTCATTAATTCTCTAGGAAACTGAAGGATATTTGATAATTTAAACTAACAAATCAAGGAAATTTATTTGTTAAACAATTTATACTGTACAAAGGAGCTTTTCTTACATGGATTTTGACAGTTTACCATGCTGAAACCCTGCATCAATGCTACTCACATGGTTAACATCGAAGGAGCCAAAGCCTATCCAATGGGAATTGAGAAGGTAGAAAGCTGTAAAACTAGAGCTCATCCATTCAGTGCTGATGTGAATAAACAAGAAATTAAAATTGTTTTTATTTACTGCTTGAGTGAAAACCCAATTGCTAAATTACCTTCCACAGTCCCTGTATTCCTGCTTGGCAACGTTCCTTGGGAAGCTGGGTTATTCAGAGTTTACACGATTATATTTTTAATTTACTTTAGGTGCTAAATTTAATCTTTCTAGCAGGGAACAGAGCATGCTTGATGGAACGGTTTGTCCCTTGAGAAGTTACAATTGGTGTTGCTCTGTAAGCATTACCGGGCTCCACTGTCTGGCTCTTAGACCGGAAACATAGGAGCAGAATTAGGCCATTCAGCCATCAAGTCTGCTCCACCATTTAATCACGCTTGATTTCTTTTCCTTCTCAACCCTATTCTCCTGCCTTCCCTCTGTAGCCCTTGACACAGTTACTAATCAGGAATCTATCAAACTCCATTTTAAATTTGCCCACTGACTTTGCCTCCATACATTCACTACCCTATGGCATCCCTGTTCTAAAGGGACATCCTTCTAATCTGAGGCTGTGCTCTCTTGTCCTAAACTGTTTGACTATAGCAAACATGCTCTCCATATCCACTCTATCCAGACCTTTCAGTATTTGGTAGGTTTCAATGAGAATCCCCCATCATTCTTCTAAATGAGCACAGAACCAGAGCCGTCAAACACTCCTCATATACTAACCCTTCCAGTCTGAGGATCATTCTCATAAACCTCCTCGCCGATGCCAGTATATCCTTCCTTAGATATGCAGACAAAACTGCAAACAATATTCCAAATGTGGTCTGACCAACTCCTTAGAAAACCTAGCATTACATCTTAGTTTTTATATCCTGGTCCTCTGAATATGCTCTCCTAACTACCATTTCAACCGACAAAATTAACCTTTAAGGAATTCTGCACTAGGACTCACAGGTCCCATTGCACTTCTGATTTCTGAATTTGCTCCCAAAATAGTCTATTCCTTTATTCCTTCTACCAAAATGCATGACCATACACTTCCTCCTGCTGCTATTTTGCCCATTCTCCTAACCTGACCAAATCCTTCTGAGGACTTCTTGCTTTCTCAACATAATCTGCTACTCTGCCTATCTTTGTATCAACTGAAAACTGCCCATAAAGGCATCAGTTCAGCCATCCAGATCCTTGACATATAATGTGAAGCATAGCAGATCCAACAGCGACCCCTGCAGAACAACACTAGTCACCGGCAGTAACCAGAAAAGGCCCCTTTTATTCCCTCTCCTTGCCTTCTGATGGTCAGCCAGTCTTCTATCCATGCTAGTGCTACCATGGGCTCCTAACCTGTTCAGCAGCATCATGTGCAGCACCTTGTCAAAGGCCTTCTGAGAATCCAAGTAAGCAACACCCCACTGACTTTCTGTTGCCTATCCTGCCTGTTATCTTCGCAAAGAAATCCAACAGATTTGTCAGGCAAACTTTCTCTCCAAGGAAACCATGCAGACTTTGTTCCATTTTATCATGTGCCTCCATGTATCCCGAAACCTCATCCTTAATAATAAATGCTAACATCTCATCACTGAAGTTAGGCCAACTGGCCTATATTTTCCTGCCTTCTGCCTCCCTCTCTTCTTATAAAATGGAGTGACATTTGTGATTTTCCAGTGCTCTGGAACCATTCAGTGAATCTAGTGATTCTTGAAAGATCACTACTAATGCTTTCATAATCTCTTCAGCTACCTCTTTCATAACCCTAGTGTGTAGTCCATCAGGTCCAGGTGATTTACCTACCTTCAGACTTGCCAGCTTCCCAAACACCTTCTACTTGGTAATAATAAATACGCTCACTTCTGCCTCCTGACTCCCTCAGCCCGGTTCTTTACAGCTACAGTGTTTCCAAACGAATGAAAATGCACACACTCAGTGCAGATGACCAAGCTACACCCGGAGTTTACCCTTGTGTGTGGAACGCTTGTCGAGAGCACATCACTGTTTTAGAGTCTAACCTCTGTGTGCCAATCTTCATGTGGAGGATTATGCACATTTCAAACCAGGATTGTGGGCAGTAGGCTATGTAAAATCTGTACCTTGCTCCAGCCTGGCACTACCACCAAAATGTGTTAAATGTTTGAATAAAAAATTACCGTACCTTTTCAGCCAACAACTGAATAAAGAAATTACCAATGGGAAAAAAAAATTCATGCAAAAGTCCTAGCAAAATATTAATTCTAAATTTGGATGGGTTAAGTAACAATTTCTGCTAAACATGAAGACAAACATAGTAAAATTATAAAGTTGTCCATTAATATGTGGACTAGTGGAGTAATTAAGAATTAAGACTTAATCAGCATTGCATTTCACTTGACATGTGAATTATCTAGAACTCTTAATATTAAGTGTACTGATTTAAAGTTAATCATTCCGGGCCATTATTAGTATTTAACTTTTCCTCCAAGCTGGTGTATGTTTTATCATTATTACCAGTAAAGTTGAAGATTAATTCTTGCATTTCCTTTGGTCAAATGTTGGCACTCAGACTTCAGTAAGGGTTTAACTAGTGTTATAACATGAGCCGATCCTGAGAGCTCCAACTCGCATGTCCACCCTCTGACCTTGTGCTGTGTCACATTTCTGAATCAACAGCTGGCTTTGTCTTAACTCTTGGAGTTAGGAGTGGATATTACAGAGCTATGGCCACAATGAGAGAATTCACTAAGGCTAAAAGATCTCAATTAAACACGCACACATGCATTCATATATGAGCACCTAAGCATGTACATAGACATTGATTATCATTTAGGAAAAAATGGGAGCCAGTTACATAAATGTGAGGAGATTCATTGAACAGCCATCATGTGTAGACCTTTTTTGACCTGCTGATTGATGAGAACATATGAAGTAAGAGCAGGTGTAGGCCATTTGACCCCCTCAAACCTGCTCTACAATTCAATAAGATCAACTCTTCTTTCCTGTCTGCACACTATAATCCTTATTTGCCTTTAAAGTGTGATAATCCATCTATCTCATCTTTGAAAGTGCTTAACTATTCAACTACCACTGCTAAATTCCCCCACCAAATGAAACATTCTCTCAACATATGCCCTGTCAGACCCCTCACAATCTTCTGCATTTCAATAAGGTACCTTCTTGTTCTTCTAAATCCCAGTGAGACTGAGCTCAATCTGCTTTATCTTTCGTCATAAACTCATAAAATAATCCCATACCTGCAACCAATCTTCTCTGCAGTGCCTCGAAGGCAAGAGTATGTTTTTTTTCAATCAGAAAACAAAGTTATGCAGAGAACTCCTATTGCATTCTCACTGAAATCCGATACAAATGGATCAAAATTTTCTTAACTTTGTACTGTATCTCTTTTTTAATAAAACTAAACACTCCTTTTGACTTTCGTATTACATGCTGCCACAAGCTCTCAAAATATTTAATTACTTTGTAGTATAAATGTCATTCTTGTTCATGTTGTAAATTCTATATTTTACGTCTGCATGCAAGAAATTATTGTTCATGTACAAAAGTCATACTTTAAAAACAAGTTTCTATTTTTGTACGGCTGCATCATATTACTGGTGGAAGAAGAGATCTGCAGATGGATCATAGAGATGGTTAGAAAAGCAGAACCGGAACTGTCCTGGAGTCAAACTCAAGCACGTGGCCACAGCAGGAGAGGACAGTTTTTACAGTGCACTCAAATATCTCCCTCGTTTACTGTGCATCTGGTCGATGAAGCATAGACATTAGTTCTGGGAAATTAAGTTGGCTGTTGAACTACACTGAGTTCACAGCACATCAGCCGGCCCTTTGGTTCAACTTGTCCAAGTAATTTGTTTATGCTGCAGACACCACCACCCTTTCTAATAATTGCAGCTCATCCTGAGCCAAATCTTTCCACTCTTCTCATGCCAACTTTAAGTGCGCCAATGTTCTTCATTTCAGTCACTTCATGCATCATAGACTTTTACATTTTCTATGTAAAGAAATTCCTCTTAACTTGTTTGTTTTTTTTTAAATCTAATTGTAGTACAATGCTTCATCAATGGAAGTGTTGGAGAGTAAGCCAGCTTGTTGCAATTACTTGAAAAGTTAAAGATGGTCCAAAAATAAAGGTGCTAAATCGGAACAAAATAATAAATGATAAAAAGGGGACAGGCCAAAATAACTGTGCAGAAATGTCAGCAAATCAGTGAGCAGCTCAGCACTAAGAACTCTGTGTAAACAGGACAGTAACAGTCAAAGAGACGCATTTGCCTCATCAGGTAGTGTTACTCCCTCACAATGCCAGAGATTGGTTTCAGTCCTGTCCTCTAGTGACATCTGTGTGGTGTTTTTATGTTCTCCCTGTGGCCTCCTGGGTTTCTCCTGGTGCTCCACTTTCCTCCCACATCCCTTCACATACTGGTTGGTAGGCTAATTAGATATTGTAAATTACCCCTAGTGTAAGAGGGTGGCAGAATAATTTATGGTGAAGTTTATGGGCATGGGAAAGAGAATAGATGAGTGGTTTCAAGGGCCATGGGCCAAGTGTGGGGAACACAGTCAGCACGGACAAGTTAGGTTGAAGGAACTTTTCTATGATGTCCAACTCAATGACTATGAGAAGGTTTGAAATAATATTTCTATGTGCTAACATAGATGCCATGGCTGACTGGCCATGTTATGTTCTGGAGTGAACTCAATGGACAGCATGATCAAAGATGGTAGTTATAACTGCAATCCCCAAAACTTGTCATCTTTCACATTGTGGTACCCATGGCTGTTAAACAGTATCAAGTTGGGTAGAAGTAAGCAATTGTGATATAATCATAGGAGTCTGCAGAAAAACTGCCACGTAGACTGAAGCCATTGATAGGTCAACAACATTCCCTGTGGTCAAAGCTTCACTTGAAAGACAACTTCTCATTAAGCAATGGACCTATTTCTGTAAGTTGTTAAGAGCATGGGAAGTAGGAAACAAGATTGGACCACATGGTTATATTGCAAATTAAATTGTTAGTTTACAGTTCAGTGGAAAAAACTGTAAACATGTCCTCGGACACATCTGGCTACTAAATAAAATTACAGACTGACATGAAGAGTTCACAATGTATTTTTCTCTTATAACACAAGCACAACAACAAGTAAGAAGCAACTCAGAAGGAGCTTGTCTTTTCTTCCCAAATTTAAGGATTATGGAACTAATTTTATTTAGTTTTGTTTTAAATTCTTAACTTAGTCAATCAAAAAAAGGAGAATTTGTTAATAGTCTCTTTGCATTGGAGACATAAGAGACTGCAGATGTTGGAATCTCGACCAAAAATCAAAACACTGTAGGAACCCTGTGGGTGGACCCAAATGCTGCCTGACCCATTGAGTTTTCCTGAGAGTTTGTTTTTGATCTTCATGTGCTTGACCATTCTGAATCTAACTTATTTCAATGATGATGCGGAATTTACCAAATCTGAGCCATTTGAAAAGCTGTTCTAAGAATGAGTACTTATCATTGTGATCAAAAAACACAGCCTGCCATAGTAAATCAAAATCAGTGCGGATTAAAAAAAACAAGATATTCCCCATTGTGCCTCAGCTATTTGCTGGATAAATTTGTCGAGACAGCAGGACATGCTGAGGCGAATCTTCGTAGGCAGGGTTGGGTACGCCGGATAGGCTCGGATAAGAGAAAAGTGAAAAGCAGCAGGAACATTTCAAGTTTATTTTTATTTATTTAGCGATACTACATGGCAACAGACCCTTCTGGCCCAGTCAGCCAGCAGCACCCAGCTACACCCATGAGACCCATTATCATGTTATCCCGTATGCCTTTGGAATATGGGAGAAAAGCAGAGCACCCACATGGGGATAACTTACAAACTCCTTGGAGACAGTGACTGGAATTGAACCTGGGTCAGGGTCACAGGCGCTGCAATAACATTACTCTAACCAATACTCTACTGTCTTTCTGGTGGCTTAAAGTTAAGATTGCTCTGCTTCGATAAAGTCTCAGCATTTGCAGCAGCTTTGTCATTTCCCCGAGGCAAGCATTTTCTCTGCACGGAGGCGTTTGTGAAGCTTTGCCAAGGGGCACAAGCAGGATGGCAGGTACCATTGCTATTTTTAAAAACAACAGTAGAAGGATAAAAACACGAGGAATTCTGCAGATGCTGGAAATTCAAGCAACACACATCAAAGTTGCTGGTGAACGCAGCATGCCAAGCAGCATCTGTAGGAAGAGGTACAGTCGACGTTTCGGGCCGAGACCCTTCTTCAGGACTAACTGAAAGAAGAGCTAGTAAGAGATTTGAAAGTGGGAGGGGGAGGGGGAGATCCAAAATGATAGGAGAAGACAGGAGGGGGAGGGATGAAGCCAAGAGCTGGACAGGTGATAGGCAAAAGGGATATGAGAGGATCGTGGGACAGGAGGCCTAGGGAGAAAGAAAAGGGGGAGGGTGGAAAACCCAGAGGATGGGCAGGGGGTATAGTGAGAGGGACAGAGGGAGAAAAAGGAGAAAGAGAAAAAGAATGTGTGTATATAAAGAAATAACGTAATGCCCCACCTCCCCCTCGTACCCCATCCGTTATTTCTTTATATACACACATTCTTTTTCTCTCTCTCCTTTTTCTCCCTCTGTCCCTCTCACTATACCCCCTGCCCATCCTCTGGGTTTTTCCCCCCTCCCCCTTTTCTTTCTCCCTAGGCCACCTGTCCCATGATCCTCTCATATCCCTTTTGCCAATCACCTGTCCAGCTCTTAACTTCATCCCTCCCCCTCCTGTCTTCTCCTATCAGTTTGGATCTCCCCCTCCCCCTCCCACTTTCAAATCTCTTACTAGCTCTTCTTTCAGTTAGTCCTGACGAGGGTCTCGGCCCGAAACGTCGACTGTGCCTCTTCCTACAGATGCTGCCTGGCCTGCTGTGTCAACCAGCAACTTTGATGTGTGTTAGTAGAAGGACGAGATGGGAATAATCCACAGTGCTGTGTTAGGATCAGCAGAGCTGGAGGTGCCTGGTGTTCAGCAGAAAGAGAATCAGGAGCTGAGGCAGCTGGGTACATTACCCACCCAGCACAGAAAGGATTGGCTTCCCTCACATGCCAGAGGAACAGAGCTTCTGAGGGCTGTGTTGTCACTTTAGGCTGGGGCAGGAAACGGACTTCCTTCTGGGCCAATGGTTGTAAAAGTCACCTCTCCCTTCAATACTTTTGCCTCTGGTCCCTTCCAGGGCACCACTGACTTAATTGCACAGGTGTCAGCTAAGAGGTGATTGTTTGCAGAGCTAACCTCCCCCGACAACTCCAATAATCAGAATAAATGGCGAATAGCATTTGCCTTTCCAGCTGGATTCCAAGAGATACAAAGTGCTACATATGAAACATATTTAAAAATCCAAGGGCTACTAAGACAGTGCTGGATGCTGCAGTCCCCAATTAAAGATCTTATTCCACGATGATCACGTGACTTTCCATCTCAACCAGGCTGTCATTCATATTCTGAGTGGTAGCCCACCTGACGCCATGATGCATTCATACTGTTGCGGACAAACTCTGCATTCAGGGACAAGGTCTTAAGGGTGGCTCTTAGACCGATATGAACTGAGGAAACACCCATCCAATACTGCTTTGTACCACCTGGGAATGACCCTTCTAAAGCAAAATACCTGTGCCTCCTTATGTGACTACCATAACACAAGCATGTTGCAGGTGTGGCTCAGGTGTAAGAAATATCTTTTACACCAGAAGCTTCCAATTTTTTTCAACTGAAATTTCTACTTGTTTACAAGCAGTAGAATATGCAGCTCCCACTACTACTACTACTACTACGTCAACTCAGGCCTAGGGGGCCGGCGTCGGGCACGATGACGGACTCCACTTCTCCCTCTCCCTCATCAGTGTGTTCAGTTCATCTCCATTAGCCGCACTGCTGTCTTCTAGGAGCGTGTTGACCTCAGTCTTAGGAGGGCGCCCAGGGTTTATCTATGACGAGCTCTATGACAACCTACCGATGCTCACCACTGAAATCGAGGTGAGAAGACTGCAACTAGCGGGGCACTGTCTACGCCGCCCTGAGCTACCTGCCAGCCTAGTCATCATATGGGAGCACAAGCACGGGAGGATGAATCCAGGACACCCTCCCAAGACTATGGTCAACACACAGCTCCCTCCTTCATAGCAAACCTTCCTGAAAAACACCTGCCATGTCACAAGCCATTCCTTTTAAGGAGTTCTGGTGGTTTTGAACCTTCATAAAGCTACTGATAGCCTTGCCCCTGGGATGGCTGGGCTACTAAGTATGTACTTTTACCTTACTTCTAACTATATTGCCTCCAGTAGAGTATAGTTGCTATGGGTTTAGGTTAGATGGGCTCTTGGTGGTTAGTATTGTTATGATGGGCTGAAGGGTCTGTTTCTCTGGGGTATGGTTCATAATACTATGAAAGACTCATAATCTCCCTGTAAAATTTGTTTCCCAACACCCTACCCTCCCATCTCAGAGTAGTGCTCACTCAAGTTATGAACCACTGTATGACACTCGCTGTAAGGGACAAGAGACTAGCTGAGGAGCTGTCATTATGAGATGCAACACCTCCTGTCAGAGCTTCAACAGACTGGAATCCCTGTTAGGTGAGGGTCTACCCTGTATTACCGCTGGCCTCCTCTCTACTGTTTCACAGTGGCTTCTGCCTTAAAGTGACATTCTTCATGCAAGTGGTCCTAAGCAATACATCTTATTGGATGGTACAAAGAAATGTAATTGTGTTTGTCCCCTGAACAAATTGCAAACACTTTAGCATTTTGTGTTGCCTTAGCAGTGGTCATGGTAAGCTGTCCAGGTCCCTTGCCCTGACAGTAACTAAACTATTCTTTCAGGCCCCTGTCAATGACTGATCAATCCTCACATATGATCATCATCATTACGTGTCGTGTCGTATGACATGATCTTGACCATGATTGTTCTTGGCAAATTTTTCAACAGAAGTAGTTTGCCATTGACTTCTTCTGGGCAGAGTCTTCACAAGATGGGTGACCCCAGCCATTATAAGTACTCTTCATAGATTGTCTGCCTGGCGTCAGTGATCGCATAAGCAGGACTTGTGATATGTATCAGGTGCTCATACGATCATCCATCACCTGCTCGCATGGCTTTGTGTGACCCTGATCGGGGGCTAAGCAGATGCTACAGCTTGCCCTGGGATGAGCTGCAGGTTAGCAGAGGGAAGGAGCATATTACACCTCCTTTGGTGGAGACATATCTCCACCCCACCACCCAGAAACCACACCTGTACAGAAGAAAAATAATTGAACAGAAGAGGCAGAAAGTTCTTGGGCTGAGCCAGTGAATGAGAATTGGCATCATCCATCTCTTGGGTCAGAGATGCATATGTCTTATCATTCTGCTAGTGCAGATCTGTGATCATGTGTAGTCTAAAGAATTCACATTAACTTCATGGGCTCAAAACCTGAATGAGGAAAACTGAACTTGGACACCTAGACACAAAGAATACGATACAGTCTGGATTCTTGGCCTGTAGTCTGTGGTTGTATAATTTCCTACAATTCCTTGAGCTATTCTGCTGAAAATTGTTCACAAACCATCCCTACTTATTCCCTCCACTGAATGCTCAATTTTTCCAATGTTGGCTTGGAGGAAATTTCTCATCTCGTCCTGGCTGTCAGACAAATATGAAAATATTAACTGTGACAGATTGCATAAGCTAGGCTTGTTGTTTTTGCAGCAGAGGAAATTGATGAGAGATTCAATTGAAATATGAAAAATTATGAAGGGCCTAAAGAAAGCAATAGGAACAAATATATATCCCTCAGATGATGGATCAAATACCAAAGTCCATAAGTTTAAACTATTGATTGTAGGATGAGGGGCTCACAAGGGAATTTATGTTTACCCAGTGGACCTGGAGCTCACTGTCTAAATGTGTAATGGAGGCAGAACCAGTCAAGGTAGATCGCCTGGTTGAGAAGTGTTGAAACAATAACCTTGCACTTGATGTCAGCAAAACCAAGGAACTGACTGTGGGCCTCAGGAAGGGGAAGTCAGGAGAAGGTACATCAGTCCTCTTGAGGGGGTCAGTGGTGGAGAGGTTGAGCAGCTTCAAGTTCTTGGCTGTCAACATCTCAGAGGATCTGTCCTGGGCCCAACACATTGATGCAAACAGAAGAGTTCTCCAGTGGCTCTACTGCATTAGGAGTTTGAGGACATTTGGTAAGTTACTACTCTTGGAAATTTCTACGGATATACAGTGGAAAGTGTTCTGGCTGTTTGCAGCAATGGCATCTCCAATGCACAGGATTGAAAGAGCTTGCAGAAGGTTGTAGATTCAGCCCGGTCCATCATGGGCGCAATCCTCCGTATCACCAAGGAATCTTCAAAAGGCAGTGCCTCCGGAAGATGCCATCGACCAGTCTGTGACGTGCCCTTTTCTCATTAGCATCAGGAAGGAAGTACAGGAGCATGAAGACCCGCATTTAATGTTTTAAGAACAGCTTCTTATCTGCCACCAGATTTCTGAGTGGCCAATGACCGCATGAGCATTACCTCATTATTCTCCTTTCGCTCAATTTATTTATTTTATGTTAAATAATAATACCTTGTTTTGTCTTGCACTCTACTGCCAGCACAAGATAGCAAATTTCACAACACATGTCAGTGAAAATCAGCCTGATTCTGATCCACATTTTAAAGTAGGACGATAAAAGTTTCAAGAGCTGTCTGCTGGGGAGTTGGAAGGCGTAACTAGGTTGGGGAGCACTTTTTTGACAACAGAAACATGATGGGCCTAATCAGCATCACCAGTGTTGCACATTTTAATTTGTTTTCAATGATTTACGTTCCCCACACATGGCTAACCCAAGCTTAGAAACCACCTCATCTATCACATCAGACTTGTTGACAGATCCACCCATTCAAAATTATAGCTGCATAGTATTTACTGCAAACTCACAGATTTCTTGTAGTTCTGGAGCTTCTATATGCTTTGATTAAAAATGGACACTCTCTGGGCCAAATGCTCTGGCTTTGAAACAGGCTAGCTGCTTTTTCCGGGACTAAAATGATGTCCTTGATACCTCAATCTTATTTGCATTTAATAGGTGGATCTGTACGCCAGAGAGATAGCCACAGTTCTTTGCCATTGAGAATAACATCAGAGGCCCCTGACAACTTCAAAATGCTACCTATTAGTACTGTCATCTGAAAGCACCATCCCGATATCCACATTCCAGCTGTCCCTCTGTAATCAGCCCTTGAGATAACTGCAGTGCTCATATTTTCTTCTCTCGACAATTTTCAAATTTAATTGCTCCACCAGTAGAAGCCATATCTTTAGCTGTAATCACTAGTGTGACGAGAATACACATAAAATTAAGATGTTTGCTGGCCTGGGCTAGCATCAGTGGCATCAGCAGTTGGTCTGCCACCTGCCCTTAGGGGAAGGAGAGATAAGGAACAATGGAGCAGCGTCTGGAGATGTGTACTGAAGGGACGTGGGAGAGAGAGAGCTGTCTGGAGCGGCTCCCCCCTTTGAACCTTGAACTGTTTGAAGTGATGGACAGGCGATACCCCAGCAGGGGGATAAAAAGGGACCGGTTCGCTAAGGCAGGACACACGCCACCCGAGGTAACGAGACCCTGGAAGCGGTGCGCCTCTCACGAGTGGGTGAGAAGTATCAGACAACGACCAGGGTGGAAAGGTACAATCAGCGGTGTGTGTCCGCCCTTGCCTGGGTGCCGGGTTCACTGCAGAGGATCGACCGCATCTGGAGGAGGGGTCACAGTCGGTGACCTCAGGTGACATCACCAAGGACCCGCCCAAAAGCTGCTTGTGAGCCATCTCGCCGGTCTGTGAGTGAAGCTGTGCTGAATGATCAGTTGTTCCTGTTCTCTCTGTCTCTCTTCCCCCACGTTGTCCATCCATGGCAACGATTACTGCGAACTGAACTACTAAACTGGACTGAACTTTGAGTCACTTTTAAATTTGGTCATTTACCCCTAGACAACGATAGAGCTTGATTGATGCTGTTATCTTAATTCTGTGCACATGTGTGGTTATCATTGCTGAACTGTTGCATTTATTATCCTTTCGATTACTGTGTTGCTTGTTTCTTTAATAAAACTTTCTTAGTTCTAGTACTCCAGACTCCAACTGAGTGATCCATTTCTGCTGGTTTGGCAACCCAGTTACGGGGTACGTAACACTAGGCTCTAGAATTCCTCCATAAAACCTCTCCACCTTACTTTCTTTCTTCAAGGTTCTCTAAAGGTTACCTCTTGGATCAAGTTTTTAGACATCAGCCCTATTACCTACTGGTATGGCTTGGTGTCTGTTATTGGTCACTGATGTTGATGTAAAACACTTCATCAGTTTGCTATGAAAAAGAAGTGATATAAATGAAGGTTGTTGTTATTCAGACTCCAGAATAAATCCAGGGAGTTCCCAAATGCATTAAAGAGCCTCTAAGGTATGAAAATTGTGATTTTTTTTGTTATAATCGCAAATCATCTCTGACAAGATTCCTGTTAATTCCTAAAGTATGTGTGAAATTGAATAAGAGCTAATTTGTTACTAGGCTCAAAATCAATAATGACTTCATGAGTGTTTGGTCACTGTACCATGACTCAAACCAAAAGTTAAGCCTCTGTCACTTTCAGAGTTTCAGAGCTTTTTCCATTCAGTGAGGTGGGGAGAATACTGGTTGTTGCAAATACTTAATTATTGTTCACTGATACTTTTTATGTTTTGAATCTATTGTTTATTAGGACCAGCCCTTATTGAGGTTGAGTTCCATATGAGTTTGTCCATTATTTACAGTACAACAAAGCAAACAGTGCCATCTCAGTGCACATTTTAGCACAGAAAAACTTTTTTTTAAATAGTTCCTTCTCACTGGGGGAAGCTGCAGCTGTGGAATAAGCTGTGAAATATGCAAAGGTAGTGGATTAGTCACTTGACCTCCACGGAGGAACAAATATTTCTTTGTAACTCTTTTACCTCCTTGTATAAGTGCTGGTAAATTCTCTGAATTCTGGCAAATGCTGACAAAGGCGGCTGCTGATGGCAACTTGCTTCAAAAGTGATTAGCAGTCTCAGAGGTGATGTCATCTCCTTGTGACCCTCATTCAGATACGGTATTGGATGGCGCTGACTCATTGACATGGTTGCTATATACGGTAGCTTCCACTATTTCCAGTAAATCATTTGCTATTCCTTGCCATTTCAAAGAAGAATGGAATGTGTGGAATCAAAATTGCCCATTCTCAGAATATCTCATTTTATTAATGGCCATGACTTGGAATTTCCTGTTGACCAAGCAAAGGCCACATTATAGCTGTAAAGATTTTCTCCCATTTTCCCATCTGCTAATACCATACATCACTCATCACAAAGGTACCTTCATCATTTGTTTTGCTTGAATTCACACCAGAAATCCAAGATGAGTCATCGTGTTCATCCCCATTGTGAAGGATAATGCCAGGTGAATTTTGATCGGAGCTAAGAGACCGCGCTAAGCACTCAAAAAGGCAGTTGTATTCATACAGGATGAGACAAACACTGGGGCAAAGGAAGTTGGATTGCACAAGAGACTGAAGCCAAAAGAACACAGAATTCTTGGATGGATGAGGAGCTGGAGAAGGTGGACAGAAATGGGGAGAAGGACAGAAAGGGCTGTGAAGTACGTGACCATCAAAAATTGAATCTCAGAAAATGAATCATTGAAACCACTTTGCCTATCACTTTATGCAATGCAATGTTCTTTGTGGACATCTTAAATATACACTCCTTATCATGAACACAATCTTGTACTAAACCACATCAAATGTCCAGTTACTGCTTTATTAATAAAACAATTTGAAAATTGGAATAACTATATTCACCCTGTCACTCACTTTAAGAAAAGCATCAAAAGCATGGAGACCTTTCAATCATGTTGGTAAATCATTAGCCAAACTTAAAATAAACAGAGCTGATCAATAAAAAGGCCCCACTGACAGGTGACTGCTGTGTCTGAGTCATATCTAATGACTAATCTAACTTGGCTAGTAAAACATTAAGATATTGCTAAATCTGCATTTTACTTATTGAAACAAAGGAAAATTGTACGTGCTTTATCAGACTTTGAATTGATAGTGAAAGTGTTGCCTGTGGAGTGAATTTCTTATAGGAAGCCAGTTATGATAGTGATATTTTAAAACTAAGCATTCTCCAATGTTGCAATGTTGAGTGATGTTTTTCCAGTTTTCTATTCTTGAAATACCGATACAGAATTTAGAAAGCATTTTGGAGTATTAGTTTTCCTGCCTGATTGCAGTTGGCTTCATAGGTTGACATTGTGGATCAAGAGTCAAAGTCATAAAAAAGCCAGTTGGTGATAATTACCGCAATAGGTTAGAATTACCTTCAGGGATTGTTCTACTCAAGATTTAAATACATTTTTCATGAAAGTTTTCCACGTTCAATGATTCTGGTATCTAGCTGAAAATAAAAGTTATTTCTTTATTGCCACCCAGGTTTGTACTAGTTGGTCATTTATTGCCTATCCAAAAATACATCTCCATGTAAATTTAATGAAGGGTCTTGACCCGGAATGTCGACTGTCCATTTCCTTCCAATGTTGTTGCCTTGTGATAAATATTTGCTTAATGTTTCATGTTTGCTAAGCTTGCTTTCTAAACAGCAGCTTTTGCCACTTGTAAGTCCAAAGTTCGAAGTTCAAAATTCAAAGTAAATGTTATTATCAAAGTACAAATATGTGACCATCTAAACCTCTGAGATTCATTTTCCTGTGGGCATACTCAGTTAATCTATAGAATAGTGAGTATCACATGATCAATGAAAGATCAGCTAGAGTGTAGAAAACAAACCGTGCAAATGCAAATATAAATGAATAGCAATAAATAACAACAACATGAAATAACAAGATAAATAGTCCTTAAGGTAAAATCATTGGATGTGGGAATGTCTTAATGGATGGGCAAGTGAGTGTAGTTAACCCGTTTGTTCAAGAGCCTGATGGTTGAGGGGTAGTAACTATTCGTGAGCCTGAGGTTCCTGTGCTTTCTGCCTGATGGCAGCAAAGAGAAAAGAGCATGACCTGGTTGGTGAGGATCTTTGATGATGGATGCTGCTTTCCTACAGCAACGTTTCATGTATTTGTGCTCAAAGTTTGGGTGGGCTTTACCCGTGCTGTTCTGGGCTGAATCTATTAGCTTTTGTAGGATTTTCTATTCAAAGGCATCGGTATTTCCATACCAGGCCACGATGCAGCCAGTCAATACACTCTCCACTACATATCTATAGAAGTTTGTCAAAGTTTTAGATGTCATGCTGAATCTCCTCAGGCTCCTGAGGAAGTAAAGGCGCTGCCATGCTTTCTTTGCAATTGAACTTATGTGCTGGGTCCAGGACAGGTCCCCTGAAATAGTAACAAAAATAGGAATTTAAAGTTGCTGACCCTCTCCACCTTTCATCCTCTGATGCAGACTGGCTCATAGATCTCTGGTTTCCCCCTCCCAAAGGCTACATTCAGTTCCTTGATTTTGCTGACATTGAATGAGAAGCTGCTGTTATGACACCACCCAGTCAAATTTTCAATCTCTCTCCTGTATGCTAATTCATCACTACCTTTGATCCGCCCAATAGTGGTGTCAACAGCAAACCTGAATGTGTTATTGCAGCTGTGCTTAGCTGTATAGTCATAGGTGTAAAGCGAGTAGTGCAGGGGGCTAAGCATATGGACCTGTGGTGCACCTGTGCTGATGGAGATCATGTAAGAGATGTTGTTGTCAATCCGAACTGACTGGAGTGTACAAGTGAGGAAATCCAGGATCCAATTGCACAAGGAGATGCAGAGGCCAAGGTCTTGGAGCTTACAGATTAGTTTTGAGAGGATGATGCTGAGCTGTAATTGATAAAGAGAATCCTGAAATATGCATCTTTGCTGTCCAGATACTCCAGGGTTGAGTGAAGAACCAATGGCATGGCATCTGCTGTGGACCCATTGCTCTGGTAGACAAATAGGAGTGGATCCAACTCACCTCTCAGGCAGGAGCTGATATGTTTTAACACCAGCCTCTCAAAATTCTTCAGCATTGTGGATGTAAGTGCAACTGGGCAATAGTCATTGAGGTAGGTCACCACACTCTTCTTGGGTACAATTGAAGCCTGCTTGAAGCATGTGGGTACCACTCCTTGATGAAGTGAGAGGTTAAAGAAATCTTTGAATACACCAGGCAGTTGGTCAGCACAGGTCTTTAGTACGTGGCCCAGTACCCCGTCCTGTCTGAATGCTTTCCTTAGATTCACCCTCTAGATGACACCCCATGCATCAGCTTCAGATACTAAGGTCAAAAGATCATCAAGAAATGTGGGGTTCGCAATGGTTCCTCCATGTTCTAGTAGTCAAAGCAATCAAAAAGAGTTATAAGTAAACTAATATTGCTTTGTTTAACTCACGGTCCTAAATGGAAGTCCATCTTCAGAAATTAAAATCTAAGTGGACAGCCTTTCTGTGTAGAAGCAGATGGTAGTCATTACACTTACTTTACAACTCAAGAGATATAGTATAGTAAAATGGGTTGTTTAATTTGGATTGTTTCAAACTGACAAGCTGACTCTTAAGTTGTTTAGTTCAAGGATGCTTTAGAACACATGGATAATATCATTTAGCATTTAATAACTGATGTGTTTATAGTTGGGGGAGGGAAGTTAGCTTTACAGAATTTACAGCCTTAGTTGAGCTCTGTGTCTCCTAAAGATGTTTTTGGAGCATTTGTGTAAAAGGATATCTGAGGAAATATCATATGCTTACGAAATTACCCAAGTGGGAGAGAAATTGTTTAATTGTAGATAGAAGTTTAGGCTTATTAAGAATGGGGTAAAGAATATCAAGAAACATGAAAGAAAAACCGGTTGAATGAGAATTCATTCCTCCAACTTCGGCTTCTATGATAGATGACTTGTTCAACTGCAATTTGTTGGTACGTCTTTTTAGTTTATAGGAATTGTACCTGTGTTTTGAAAATCCTTTGAGCTTATGAAAACCTTTGTCCTTTCTGTATTTGAAATGCTTTATTCTTGAACTTCGTGTTTTAAGAATGCTTTGGAAATAGTTTGTACTTTGGAATTGTTTAAGACAGAAATCATCTGTGGTTCTAAATGTGTTCAAAGCATGTTGTTTGGATTTAAGTGTGTATCACTGAGAATAATGAACTGTTTTTTTAAACTACTTTGCTAGCTGGAAGGGAGAAGGTGTCAATGCCTTGGTAGAGAGAAAGTGGCACTGCTCGAATACTGGGTCTTGGTAGCTAAACTTGCTGTGGGAAATAAACAGGGAAGTAGTCTTTGAAGATTGGGTAGTTCAGAGTTCTCGTAGCTATTTAAGGTCTTCATTTAAGTTTAGAACTTTGTGGTCAGAAAATCCAATACCATCACAGTTGACCTATTAAGTTGTATTTTATATGTTTGTCTATATAAAAATCAAAATCTTTCACTACTTAAAGTAAAATGTGAATTTATTTCAATTGTGTGCTACCTGTACGTTAAATTTCTGTGAAGTAACCCATTGAATCAGATGATACATTTCACTAGTGTGACTTTGCAAAATAGAGATGTGGAGGTAGGGCATAAGGTAAGGAATTTTTCTAACATCCTTCTGCAGGTGTTAAACCCTGGTAATTTCATTGAACCATTTTAGCTAGGTAGCTTCCTTTCGATTATTCACTTAGTAATTCTTTAGCCTGCTCTCCCCATTCTCACTCCTACCATACAACACGACAGCAAACCCCACCTAGTAGCCAGGCACATGAACTTCATCTGACCCATCACATTCCACTTTCGGGGCCTCAGACCATGTTTAGAATTGAGACTAAGACTGGTTTGTTATTGCCACATGCACCAAGAAACCGTGAAAAGACTGTCTAGTATCTAGCATACTGTCCATATAGGTCAATTCATCGCACTGTGCGTTGAGATAGATCAAGGAAAAATGATAACAGAAGGGCAACTTAACCAAAGCCCCACATCACCCAAGTTGACTCCATACCTTGAACATCTGACAGCAGGTTTCTTTCTAACTTGCCACTCACCCTATAGACTGTCAATTATAGGTCACCCCATCCACTCTCTGAATGCTAAATACAAATCCTCGAATCATCATTCACCTCCTCCTTAAATTTGCACCCACAGGCCCTCGGTACGTCACTGTTAATAGCAAACCCCTGACTCACCGGTCAACCCATCACCAATTCATGACCCGCAGACATCAGACACGCTCATCCCAGCTCACTTGTGCAACACTTTCACCTCTGAACACTGGTGGCTATTTCAGTTGTCCCTGTGCTTTGGGGAGGACTGAATCTGCAAGCATTAGGCTGATGTTGAAATGATAGTTGGCTGTAACAGATGAAGATGGCTCTGTGAGTATGTTGAAGTCCTAGGTCCACCCCTTGTGAATCATCCAGTCAACCAGAGTTTAGGTAAAGGGAACTGGCAGTATCAACCATATGATTTTATAAACACACTCAATGTAATGAGTAATCTTGTGGCAGCAACACAAAACTTCATAATGCCTGAAAGAAAATAGCTGGTTTTGTACACTAAGACATCACCCTTTCAAATCTTATGGACTTGACCATTGTTCAACATCAAGAATGACAAATGGTTGCTAGTGAATGTTAATTAATGAGTGCCAGGAAATTCTTGTTTCAGAAATGTTACAATGTTGTGCAAAAGTAAATAGCAATCTGTGACTGTTTTCCTTTTGGAAATGTTCTTTCAGATGAGAACTATCTCATTGCAGAAGGATCTGGCTGAGCTCTATGCATGCTATCTATGTATTTTCTACTAAATCATAACTTGCATAAAAAGGCAACTTACACAAATATACTTACATTCATGTATCTTTTCTTTACACATCAAATGAGGCCATTCAGCCTATCGTGTTAATGCTGGCTTTCCACCAGTACCATTCATAAAAACATAGAAATCTACAGCACATTACAGGCCCTTCAGCCCAAATTGTTGTGCCGACCATGTAATGTACTCCAGAAGCTGCCTAGAATTTCCTTATCGCATAGCCCTCTATTTCTCAAAGCTCATGTACCTATCTAAGAGTGTCTTAAAAGACCCTTTTGTATCCACCTCCGTCACTTTCACTGGCAGTGCATTCCACACACTCACCACTCTCTGTGTGAAAAACTGACTTCTGACATCCCCCTTGTACCTTTTTCCAAGCACCTTAAAACTATGCCTCCCATGGAACCTCTTTTTTCTCAGATGCCCATTATCTCTCCTTTGTTTCTCCTACCATGCACCTACAGTAGTGTGCAAAAGTCTAAGGCACATATATATTCTGTAGCTGGAGTCCCTAATACTTTTGCACAGTACTGTAGTTATTGTAGATATTGCTCTGTACTGCTGCCACAAAAAAAACTCATGATATGGCAGGATACTTGGTAGTGTGGAGGAGCAGAGGGATCTGGGGGGCACATGTCCACAAATCCCTGAAAGTTGCCTCACAGGTAGATCGGGTAGTTAAGAAAGCTTATGGGGTGTTAGCTTGCATAAGTCGAGGGATAGAGTTTACAGGCGCAGGGTAATGATGCAGCTCTATAAAACTCTGGTTAGCTCACACTTGGAGTACTGTGTCCAGTTCTGGTTGCCTCAGTATAGGAAGGATGTAGAAGCATTGGAATGGGTACAGAGAAGATTTACCAGGATGCTGCCTAGTTTAGAGAGTATGGATTATGATCAGAGATTAAGGGAGCTAGGGCTTTACTCTTTGGAGAGAAGGAGGATGAGAGGAGACATGATAGAGGTGTACAAGATATTAAGAGGAATAGATAGAGTGGATAGCCAGCGCCTCTTCCCCAGGACACCACTGCTCAATACAAGAGGACATGGCTTTAAGGTAAGGGGTGGGAAGTTCAAGGGGGATATTAGAGGAAGGTTTTTTTACTCAGAGAGTGGTTGGTGCATGGAATGCACTGCCTGAGTCAGTGGTGGAGGCAGATACACTAGTGAATTTTAAGAGACTTCTAGACAGGTATGTGGAGGAATTTAAGGTGGGGGCTTATATGGGAGGCAGAGTTTGAGGGTCGGCACAACAATAGTACAAGGGCCTGTACTGTGCTGTACTATTCTATGTTCTATGTTCTATGTTCATACGTGAGTGATGACATACCTGATTCTGACATGGGCTAAGGGTGGGAAGGCGCAGGAAGAGGGGAATCATGGTTCGAAAAAGGGGAAGGAAGAGGGGAAGGAGAGGGAAATACCAGAGAGGCATTCTGTAATGACCAATAAACCAATTGTTTGGAATCAAATGACCTTGCCTGTGAGAAATATTAATAAGAAAGCAATTTCTGGTGCCAGGATGCAGCGCAGGGTTGATGATGCTGACACAGAATGCCACAATTTAATTTTTCTTATCATTTATTCACTGGGTATTACTGAGAGCATCAGTGTTTCTCTTATCTATCTTAATTGCCTTTACTGTCTGGCTTACTTGGCCATTTTAGAGAAAAGTTCAGAGTCAACCATATCATTTGTGTATGGAGTCACATATAGGCTAAATTAGGTAAGAAAAGCAGATATCCATGATTGTAACAGATATTTTGTGTTTACATCCAGAATTACATGATTATCATGAATGCAATCAAATTGTAAAGCAACATAGTCCAGCATCTGCAGTCTCTAATGTTCCCAAAGAAATTTTGAAATTCAGTTTGTTATCCATCTGCCAGGGCTTTGAACTTGCAGATCATCAGTCCTGATCTCTGGATAATGAATCCAGAATCATTACTGCTCAATTACCATGCTCCTTATTTAAGGAAAGGTTTAATCCCACCCCACTTTTACATCCATCCACTTCAAGATTAGTAGACCCCAAACCGAACAACCATGCAAAACTGTCAAAAGGCATAAAATGCCTGGCACCGTTAATGTTAGAGAAAATCTGGGATTAATTAACATTTTTATTTAATTAGTGAAGAGACTATGCTCCACCCAAGGCAATGATTGAAAAATGTTTAACTAAGTGTCATCAAAAATAACTTGAAAGTTTTGATTTTCCCTGAAATGCCATCTTTTAATCTTAAAAATGAATAAAACTTGGCAAGGTGCTTGAATAGAAATCTCTTTTACTTTCATAGTCATTTCTTTTAAGTAGCTTTGTAAGAATTAACTTGAAAACTGCAAAATTAAAACAAACTGCAGAAAAGAATTAGAAAAGTGAAGTCCAGTTTGGCAATCTATCCTTATGCCAATTTGCAGTCATGATGTGCTTCCATTACAAAAGCAAAATACTCCAGCAAATCCATGTTCTTGCTCAGGAGATGACATGTGTTTCATTCTTGGCAATATATTGATTCAGGTTCTTCATTATTGGCTCCAATTTGACAATGCTAATGCTGATCTGATACAGAGCCTGAATCTGAAAGATACATCACTTCTTTAATGATACCGAGTTTGAATGCAAATCTTACACAATTGTTGCAAGAGATGGTCTGCTCAATGTAGCAATTAAAAAAGGGTGTAACTTTTCTCTAAACATTTGTTATTTTGACTATTTTTTGATGAGTGTATAACTTTGAACTATTGGCTGAAATAAGAATTTTGCTAAGCAGTTCCAGATTTTGTCTTGGAGCCCTCCAATGGACAATTTTGTTGACACTAATTTATTACTAGAGAACTTACTATGAGTATGAGCAGCAATTTCCTTCCTAACGCAGATACTTTCTCACTATGCAGACCCGTTTTTAAAAATATATAGCATAATAAATTTGACGTAACATATTCACTTGTTGCTTCATTTAGCTTATACATTGTACTCTTTCTTTGCTTCTCTAACTCGTAAGTGGTGCCCCATGCATTATTTCTAAGCTCATTGATGGAAAACAATAATGTAGGTTTTAATATTTAGCACCATTTTGAGAGTATATTTTTCCAAGCATGGAAACCTGTCCATCAATAGCTATTTCAATAAGTTCATCCAGCGGAAATGCCAATTTGGTATTGGAATGACAAAATAACCATTTAAATAAATAAAATTAAAATGTCCAGCTGTTGACACTTAAAACTTCTTTGTTAGTAAGAGAAAAGGAAATAGCTGTAGTTGATGACCTCAGAATGACCTACTGCCAAAAGCAAATGATACTATAGGCAAATGCAGCAGTCTAACTGCACGTATTATTGTGAGTGATATTATAAAGCAATTTAATGGTGTTAGATGGCGATTAAGGTCTAAGGTGCCTGCTCTTCTTTAATTAGTGCCATAGAATCTTGAGAACGTTAACAGGTCTTTGGTTTAAGGTCTCAGGGAAAGATGATAAGGTAAAAATTCTCTCAGCTTGAAATGCCAAGCAATGGTCTTGAAGTGGGAAACTGACTATGAAAAGTAATGAGTGCTTTGGACTGGGGGACCGTTTCGCTCTATACCTATGCTCTGTCCGCCAGATCTCCCAGTGGCCACACATTTTAATTCCACGTCCCATTCCCATTCTGACATGTCTATCCACAGCCTCCTCTACTGTCAAGATGAAGCCACACTCAGGTTGGAGGAACAACACCTTATATTTCGCCTGGGTAGCCTCCAACCTGATGGCATGAACATTGACTTCTCTAACTTCCGCTAATGCCCCACCTCCCCCTCGTACCCCATCCGTTATTTTATTTATTTATTCATTTATTATTCCCCTCCTTTTTCTCTCTCTCTTTTCCTCTCACAATCACTGTCACAATCTCCATCTTCCTCTGGTGCTCCCCTCCCCCTTTCTTTCTCCCATGTCTCCAGCTTTGTTTCCCTTTCACCAATCTACTTCCCAGCTCTTAGCTTCATCCCTCCCCCTCCTGTCTTCTATCATTTCAGATCTCCGCCTCCCCCTCCCTCTTTCAAATCTCTTACTATTTCTTCTTTCAGTTCATCCTGACGAAGGATCTCGGCCTGAAACGTTGACTGTACCTCTTCCTATAGATGCTGCCCGGCCTGCTGTGTTCTACCAACATTTTGTGTGTGTTGCTTGGATTTCCAGCATCTGCAGATTTTCTGGTGCATGCTTTGGGGAGCACTTGCACTGGGAAATTGTATCCCTGTCCACATTGTCCAGTTGACTGACCAGTTTGTTGATGCTACTGAGTACTGAAGTGCTGTAAGGGGCACGTTGGCTTTCATGGTAAAATAAGGCCTTAATGGTATGGGGGAACTGGATCATCAATCAAAGCAGCTTTCTTTAGAGATACAGCACTCCCAGCCCAACGGGTCTGTGCCACCCAGTTACACCAAAGGTACACTTAATGTCAGAGAAATGTATATAATATACATCCTGAAATGTTTTTCTCTTTGTAACCATCCATGAAAACTGAGGACTGTCCCCAAAGAACGAATGACAGTTAAATGTTAGAACCCCAAAGTCCCTCCCAGCTCCCCCCAACACACGCGTAAGTGGCAGCAAGCAATAATCCCCCCCCCACCCAACCGGCAAAAAAATCATCGGCACCCGCCACTGAGCACTCAAGCATGAGCAAAGCAACAGCAAAGACACAGACTTGCAGTTACCCCAAAGACTACATTGTTCACCCGGTATTCGACATACCACAGGCTCTCTCTCTCCCTTATAAGGGAGAAAGAGGTGTCTCCATTTCACAGCGAGAGGGGAGACACAACAAACAACTCACTGGTTTACAATGTTAGAAGTCCTTTGTATCACTTTTTCTGAGCTCTGTGCTCAAAGATCTCGGGTCTCTGGGCACTCAGTCATAGATCTCCCGACTCCTCTGACACACTGATCTCCACTGACACCAACCTCCGATCCGCCAGTCTCCACAGCAACAAGATCGTGGTCTTCCAAAGGTGAGCGAAGCTCTTAGGCCAAGCCCTTGGCGTGCCGAATAATGGCCATTTGTGAAACCACGATAGTGGGTCCCATTCCCGCAAAGAACTGTAGTCAGTGTGTAACTCCAGGTCAGGGTCTTCAAAGGTACCCTGAAAGGGAAAAATAGAGATATCAAAGATGGAAATAGAGCTGTTTCCAAAGATGCAAGCAAAGGAATCGCCATTATGCGCCATTATTCCTCCTAAACCCCTTCTTAGGAGACCAATGTGACCAATCCATTGACTAACATGGATATCTTTGGAATATGGGAGAAAATCGGAGCACACGGAGGAAACCCACATGGACTTGTGGAGGATATACAAACTCCTTACAGACAGCAGTGGGAAGTGAACCTGGGTCGCTGGCACTGTAAAGTGTTCCGCTAACTGCCGTGCTACTGTGCCACCTCAAGTACAGCATGAAAGATGGTGATAGAATTTTTACCAATAGACCAGATTTCTGAGATGTTACATTTCAATTGGATAGTATAAAGGTTTTCCATTCAGTGGATGGTGATAGAGCATCAATCGAAGAGTACAAGTTCAAGTTCCAGATTTTAGCCATCTGATGTTCATATATACAACCAATCAAAACAGGAACCAGAGTGCATTAACAATACAGTACATATCACACACAGCTTCACCATTTTGGTAATAGCTAGTTTTAAGCCGTCCATAAAAGTTGGCTTGAAGGGATCATATATAGAGCCCTCTATGTTATCTTTATTTCTTCCTGGAATTCCTGAATAATTTAATTATTTTGTCCTCTAGTGGTCCTCATAATCAGAAGCATCCTCAGAAATCTTTTGCTTGCAATCAGCCACCTTCCTCCGATCAATCTGTATTGGAGCCTGTTCGTTCAATCACCCCTTATGGATATATTTCATTAGGAGATTGAGGAGATTTGATTTGTCATCGAAACTTCTATAGATGTATCAATGGAGAGCATTCTGACTGGCTGTATCACTGTCTGGTATGGGGGGGTGTGGGGGTGGTGGTGCTATTGCACAGGATTGAAAAAAGCTACAGCAAGTTGTAACATTAGTCAGCTCCATCTTGGGTATTAGCCTCTGTAGTATCCATGACATCTTCAAGTAGTGGTGCTTCAAAAAGTCGGTATCCATCATTAAGGAGCCTCACCACCCAGGACATGCCCACTTCTCATTGTTACCATCAGGAAGGAGGTACAGAAGCCTAAAGACACACATTTAGTGATTCAGGAACAGTTTCTTTCCCTGTCAACCGATTCCTAAATGGACACTGAACCCACAAACACTCCCTCACTTTTTTTTCTTATATTATTTCTGTTTCTGCACTATATTTTAATTTAACTATTTAATATACACATATACTTACAGCAATTGATTTACTGCTACATTATCATGTATTGCATTGTACTGCTGCTGCTAAGATAACAAATTTCATGACATATGCCAGTGGTATTAAACCTGATTCTGATAGCACTTTATAGTACCAGTGACCCGTGTTCAATTCCCGCCACTGTCTGTAAGGAGTTTACCCATTCTCCCTGTGACTGTGTGGGGTTCCTTTGGTTGCTCCAGATTCTTTCCACAGTCCAAAGATACACCGGTTGGCATGTTAATTGGTCATTATAAATTGGCCCATGATAGGCCAGGGATAAATCGGGGGTTTCTGAGCGACGTGGTTCCTAGAGTCAGAAGGACCTACTCTGCGCTGTATTTCAATAATAATAAAATAAAATAATAGCATTCCAGCCACTTTGTATGCATGTCTTCACTTACTTGGTCTTCATTGGAGCAAACCGTGACATAGCTGCCAATTCTATTGTCATCCTCACTGGAGTCACTAGAGGGCACTGTAGAGTGCATGTCATGTCCATCCTGTAATTCCCAGGAGTTCAGACGGTGGCACTGTCTCTGATGCCTCTCCAGTGTCGGGGGTGTTTCCCAAGGAGAAGCCGCACTGGCAAGATTGCCTGCTTGAGGTTTTCTGATACTGCTTCAGTTTACTATGAAGCAGCATACAATGTGTTTTGATTCGATTACATTTATCACATTACTTATTCACTCATTCATTCAGTCAAACAAAAATTTGCTCTTTAGCCTTTTCACTGTCTGTATCATACTGTTTTTGTAGATGATCACATTTCCCTTCCCTTTCCCAATTGATCAGCAAATATTTTCAGGTGTTCAAACTCACCATGTACTTTAACTCAAAATACAGAGTAAATTTATTATCAATTTACCTTATACAACCTCCTTCTTGGTAGGCTGTCCTCCTTAACAGTATCCAAAGTAGTATACTTATTATTGAGGTGAATGGCCACGGAGTACTCTGTACTGGCTGCCAATTTCCCTTTCTTCTCCTGACAGTCGTTCAATTACCTGTCTCCTGTAACTTAGGGGTGACTACCTCCCTGTAGCTCCTATCTATCACTTACTCGGTCTCCTGTATGAGCTGAAGGTCATTGACCATGACTTAACATGGTCTCTGAGGAGCCACAGCTCAGTGCGTTTGGTGCAGATGTGGTTAACCTGGGAAGCTGGAGGTCTGCCAAAATTCCCACATTTCCACTCTAACACTAGCCCACTCCAACAATATCTACTGTGCTTAACCCTGCCACTCAACTCCATTCTCCTAACGTCTTCTTGAAACCACTGATGCTCTGAATAGTCAAAAAGCTAGCAGCCTCCACCTTAAATATATCAATAATTAAACACCATCTGTGGCAATGTAGGCCATTCCGGCTAAAGAAATTCCTCCACATTTCTGTTCTAAATGGACGTCGCTCTATTCTGAAGCTGTTGTCATGGGCTTCACAGATGAGAGTGTCCCTATAAAATCATTCAGAATATTCCCCAACCAGAAAGCCTGGATGGACAATGAGATTCACAATCTGCTGAGGGTTAGATCAGTGGCAGTGACCAGGTAAGATACAAAAGATTTAGGTACAATCTCCAGAAAACTATCTCACGGGTGAAGTGGCAATTCCAGACTAAATTTGATTCACTGAAGGATGCTTGACAGCTGTGGCAGGGCTTGAATGCTATTACCTCTTACAAAGTGAAACCCAGTGACATAGTGACAAGCAACGCACTTTATCAAAGTTGCTGGTGAACGCAGCAGGCCAGGCAGCATCTCTAGGAAGAGGTACAGTCGACATTTCAGGCCGAGACCCTTCGTCAGGACTAACTGAAGGAAGAGTTAGCAAGAGATTTGAAAGTGGGAGGGGGAGGGGGAGATCCGAAATGATAGGAGAAGACAGGAGGGGGAGGGATGGAGCCAAGAGCTGGACAGGTGATAGGCAAAAGGGATATGAGAGGATCATGGGACAGGAGGCCCAGGGAGAAGGAAAAGGGGGGAGGAACCCAGAGGATGAGCAAGGGGTATAGTCAGAGGGACAGAGGGAGAAAAAGGACCGTGAGAGAAAGAATGTGTGCATATAAATAATGGATGGGGTATGAGGGGGAGGTGGGGCATTAGCAGAAGTTAGAGAAGTCAATGTTCATGCCATCAGGTTGGAGGCTACCCAGACAGAATATAAGGTGTTGTTCCTCCAACCTGAGTGTGGCTTCATCTTTACAGTAGAGGAGGCCGTAGATAGACATGTCAGAATGGGAATGGGATGTGGAATTAAAATGTGTGGCCACTGGGAGATCCTGCTTTCTCTGGTGGACAGAGTGTAGGTGTTCAGCAAAATGCTCTCCCAGTCTGCATCGGGTCTCACCAATATATAGAAGGCCACATCGGGAGCACCGGACGCAGTACATCACCCCAGCCGACTCACAGGTGAAGTGTCGCCTCACCTGGGAGGACTGTCTGGGGCCCTGAATGGTGGTAAGGGAGGAAGTGTAAGGGCTGACGAAGGGTCTCGGCCTGAAACGTCGACTGTACCTTTTCCTAGAGATGCTGCCTGGCCTGCTGCATTCACCAGCAACTTTGATAAAGTGTGTTGCTTGAATTTCCAGCATCTGCAGAATTCCTCTTGTTTGATATAGTGACAACAAGTCTTTGCTTCCAGATTGGCTCAATGCCTTCTATGGTCACTTTGATCATTAAAATACAGAAGGAGCTTCACAAACTCCCACTCTGTGATTTTGGTCTCTGAGGCTGATGCAAGAGCATCTTTTTGGAGGATGAAGCCATGGGAGCATTGGACCCAGATGAGGTACCTGATCAATCGTTAAAGACTTGTGCTGAAAACTTTATTCTCTCACTTTGGCAGTCTGAGGTACCCATCCACTTCAAACAGGCTTCAATTATATCAGTACCTCAGAAGAACATGGTGGCCTGCCTCAATGACTATCACTCAGTAGCACCTACATCGACTGTGATGAAGTGCTTTGAGAGCTTGGTGATAAAGTGTATCGACTCCTGCCTGAGAAGCGACTTGGATCTGCTCCATCTGGCCTTCTGGCACAACAGGTCCACAACAGAGGCCATCTCAATCGTTCTTCACTCAGCCGTGGAACATCTGGACAGCAAAGACACATACATCAGGATATCTTCCTACTGCTACTGCCTGTCATTAAATACTATCATCCCCTCAAAACTAATCAATAAGCTTCAAGACCTTGGCTTCAATAGTTCCTTGTGCAATTGGATCCTTGATTTTCTCACTTTCAGACTACAGTCAGTTTGGATTGGCACAACATCTCTTCTACAATCTCCATTAGCACAGGTGCACTACAAGGCTGAGTGGATATGTTCCAGTCCATTATGGGTAAAGTCCTCTCCCTAATTGAGTATATCTACATGGAGGGTTATTGGAGAAAAGCAACATCCATCATAAAGAACCCCAACCACATGAACCATGGTCTCTTCCTGCTGTTGCCATCAGGAAGAAGGTATAGGGGCATCAGGACACGTAACACAAGGTTCAGGAGCTCTTATTACCCCTCAACCATAAAGCCCTTGAACCAGTGGGAACAACTTCCTTCAACTTCACTCACCCCATCACCATTTTCTTGCAGTGCAATATCCACTCTCTTCTCTCTTTTACACTTTATGTATCTGAAGAAACTTTTGGTTTACCTTTAATATTATTGGCTAGCTTACTTTCATATTCCATTTTTACCTTCTTAATGACTAGTTGTCTTCTATTGGTTTTTAAAAGCTTCCTAATCTTCTAACTTCGCATGAATCTTTGTTCTTTTATATGGCCTCTCTTTGGCTTTTGTGTTGGCTTTGACTTCTTTTGTGAGCCATGGTTCCTACAACCTATGGACTCATTTTCAACTACTCTTCATCTCATGTTCTCAATATATATATTTATTATTATTATTATTATTATTATTTATTTTTTCTTCTTTTGTATTTGCGGTTTGCTGTCTTTTGTACGTTGGCTGTTTGTCTGTCCTGTTGGATGCAGTCTGTCCTGCAGGAGCATTTGGCAGATAAATGCATGGCTGAGGAACTAGTGCAGGGGCAGGGATTCAGATTTCTGGATCAGTGAGATCTCTGCTGGGGAAGGTACAACCTGTACCAAAGGGACAGGTTACACCTGAACCTGAGAGGGACCAATATCCTTGATGGCAGCTTTGCTTGAGCTGTTCGGGAGGGTTTAAACTAATTTATACCTTATACTTTATACTTTATTGTCGCCAAACAATTGATACTAAAACGTACAATCATCACAGCGATATTTGATTCTGTGCTTCCCGCTCCCTGGATTACAAGTCGATAGTAAATATTAAAAATTGAAATTATAAATCATAAATAGAAAAGAGAAAAATGGAAAGTAAGGAAGTGCAAAAAAACCAAGAGACAGGTCCGGATATTTGGAGGGTACGACCCAGATCCAGGTCAGGATCCGTTCAGCAGTCTTATCACAGTTGAAAAGAAGCTGTTCCCAAATCTGGCCGTACGAGTCTTCAAGCTCCTGAGCCTTCTCCCGGAGGGAAGAGGGACGAAAAGTGTGTTAGCTGGGTGGGTCGTGTCCTTGATTATCCTGGCAGCACTGCTCCGACAGCGTGCGGTGTAAAGTGAGTGCAAGGACGGAAGATTGGTTTGTGTGATGTGCTGCGATCTTCTCCAGCTTCTTTTTTGGCAGGAGGATGGGAATCAGATAGGCTGAGGTTCCTTTACAAATTGAGGGAATGTGTTGTAAGAATGCTGGCAAGCACAGGCTGATGTTAGGGCAAAATTGCCATCAAGAGGATGAGTTGCAATTTAAAAGGGGGACAAATTCGAAAAGGAGGATGAATACATGACTGGGCGTGTTGAATTAGAACGCATGCAGTATACGGAATAACGTAGATGAGCTTGTAGCACAATTACAGATTGGCGGGTATGACATTGTGGGCATCACTGGATTGTAACTAAAAGTTTATAGTCGGGAGCTTAACATTCAAGGAAACACATTGTATTGCAAGGAGACGTGGGTAGGCAAAGGGCATGGGTTGGCTCTGTTGGTAAAAAATGAAATCAAATCCTTGGAAGGGTGTGACATAGGATCGGAAGATGCAGAATCATTGTGGGTAGAGCTAGGGTAAAAAGACTCTTGTGGGAGTTATATAGAGGGCTCGAATAATAGCAAAGATGTGGGCTACAAATTACAATGAGAGATAGAAATGCATGTCAAAACAGCAACGTTACAACAGTCGTAGGGGATTTCAATAAGTAGGTAGATTAGGAAAATCATTATGGTATAGAAAGCCTACAAGATGTCCGTTAAGACCCCTCATGGCTGGGCTGCACAATCCTTCAGCACCTGACCAAGTATATCATCTGGCCCCACAGCTAGGATCCACCTCACCTTGACTGTGGCCACAACAAGGTGTCTGTTTCCCAGGGGGAGAAGAGGTTTTCCTCAATGTCACATCATTCATTGCATCAAATTGAGCTTAGAAAGAATCCAGCATTTAGGAATCATGAGGCATCACCGTCACTGACATGCGGGATGGTCTTGTAACATGCACTGCACGTCCCTGATGTCACTGTATACAGAGTAGCTGTATACATAAAACTTTAGAACTTATAAATGGGTGTGTTCAAAGAAATTTGGTGAAAATTCAAACTCTTTATTGTGCTTAACATTTTCTCAAAGGCTGTGAAGATCAATTTTCAACAACTGGAATGCTGCTGGAAGTTTATTACCCTAGATTAGGCTAAATTGCAGGACATAGCATTTGGACACTGAGAAAGGTTGGAGCGTAAGTAGGACATTTGATCCTTTGGGGCTGCTCCACCATTCAATTCAATTCCTCTTCAGTACCCCATTCCTTTCTTCTTTCCATGTCCCTTCATCCCTTTGGCATCAAAGAAAATATATAGTCTATATTTTGGATGTAAAATATTTACAATTTGTTTTATTCTGCTTTCTGTAGTAGAAGATTCTTCAAGTTCTCTATTCTCTGATTTAAGGATGTTCTGATCTCACTTCTAAATGAATACCCATTTCTCGAGGCTGTGTCCTGGTATTGGATTCTCCAGCTATTGGCAGCATCCTGCCTGTATCTGCTCTGCCCTTTCCTGTTAAAATGTTACAGGCTTAAGTCAGATCCCTTCCTTCTGTAATCTGGTAATAATAAGCTTAACTCTCATATCCAGTCTCTCCTCATACATCAGTCCTGCCATCCCAGGAATCGGATAAGAGGCCCAAGTTCTCTGAGTGAAACAAACTGACACCAAATGGTAAGTCATTCTTTTTACAGCTGCACAATCTGATCCAGAGCAAAAAGATCATGTATAAATTTGCAAATCTGCAGACCACTCAGGTCTATAGCTGAGGTCATAACTACATCCTTAAGTAGAGTCAAATGTTTCCAGCCTCTGTCTCGAGTTCAAGCCTTCATTCTAAGAGGTGTTTTGAATAACAGTAGGTAAATGATAATTGAACTATTCAGGCCTGCATTCCATACAGAGATAAACTGCAGGAAAATTCTTGAGCCATGTTTATCAGGCAGCAGCTGCCACTGAGGTCTCAGCATTCACAAGCCTCACTGATTTACTAATCTCCTAGGAGAATGGAGAGGCGAAACCACCTGGAGATAGAAAAGCTGCTCAGTTGTATCAGCATTTTAATGACACGTAAATGGTATCGCGTGGCTGTGAAATGCATGATCTCCAGTGCCTGAAGTTTTTGGTTGCAAAGTCTCAAATTATTCAGAAAAAGGTCAATCCTTCCCCTTTCTTTATTAAATGGTGAGCCCCCACTCAAGGTTAATAACCAACTTAATTCAAATCAGTACCTTTGAAGACTTTTCCTTTCTCGTCGCACCCTTTTGCAAGCAATAGCCCGATATTGACAATTATGAAAATCAGCTGTAATTGCAAGCAAGTTCAAATTACTTCTAAATGCAATGCTAAAAACACTGTCTTCAACATGAAGTTTTGTGAAATTTTGCCTTGCATTCTGGAGGCTGCTTATTCACTGAAGTGAGAAGCCCAGATGCACAAGACCAAATACTTAGTAACATCTGCCTTGCAGAATGAGTCTGTGGAACCACACCGCCGTGTTGAGTTACCCATTATGCATAGAATTGCTGCAAGTCAGACGTCCTTCTCCCACTGTTTCTCGCCCAAAGGAAGGGTGTATGATCACAGGACAAGGGATGTGACCTGATTTATTTAGTCCCACACTTCCCGGATCCAGTCTGGCCAGATGTACAGTCGCAGAATTCCCAAGGTGGGCTTATGGACATATTTTTCCTTCAATTTCTGATTTATTTTCCACTCAAATCAGCTTTTTATTGATTGTAGAAACATGTTAAATTTGGCATTCATCCATTAATCTTTTGGATGGAGACTCCTCTTTTTTTCAGAAATAGGACATAATTTAATTTCAAGCAAGGAACCAAAAGTTTGTTTTATTTTTGAGAATGTGGATTACATGTTCTGTGCCGCACATGTTGAGCTCTGAAAAGAATAAATTATTATCGGTGTGTATGTTCCAACTAGAATTTACTTCAGATGACATGAATATGAAAAAGTACATTTTATACAGAGTAACATAACCTAATTTTGATTGCTTTGAAAAGATTATTTACAGCAAGAATAGTGAGCTTCCAAAGATCTTGAAATATGGTAAAACTGCCTGAAGCTCTTTACTGAAGCTTCGTCATACAGAACCTGACATAAAAAGCCACGTAGGAACTATTAAGTGAGACAGCCAACAATTTGGTCAAAAGCACAATGAGAATTTCATCATCGAGTAGTTGGGGTAAGGAGGTAAAGAAAAATCATATGATCTTTGCAGAGGTGGGGTATGCTTTGATAGGATAGCAGGGTGGAGATATGGCTAGTGGGGTGGAGTTATGTCTGTACCAAAGGAGGTGTAAGGTGCTCCTTCACTCTGCTGGCTTGCAAATCACACCAGGGCAGAGTGGAACACATGCTTAGCCCATTGATCAGGGTCACATGGAGCCATGGGAAAAGATGGTGGATGGTCATATGTGCAGCTGAAGCATATCTCAAGTCCTGGTTATGCGACCACTGACGCCAGGTGGGCAATCTCTAAGGAACATTGATAATGGGTGGGGTCATTCACTGGTCTTGTAAAAACACTGCCAAGAAAAAGGCAATGGTAAACCACTTGCGTAAAAAAAAATTGCCAAGAACAATCATGGTCATGAAAAGACCATGATCACCCATGTCATATGACATGGCACATAACAAAGGAACAATGCTTTGACATCCAATGATCAACTCATTGTTGAACCAGATATTACATTTGCAGCTGGAAATAGTGGACAAGATAGCATAGGAGCATCTCCAGAAATGAAAAAAGATGTAAACCAGTGCTTACGAATCTTTTTAGCCCAATGCACCCCCCCCAAAGCATTTTCATATTTGCCAACACCACCCTAAAGTATCCTCATAGTTGCCAACGCCCCTCTGAGGGACAATATACTTCCTGGTGCCCTGATAGTGTAAAGCAGTGTGTTCCAACCATTTTTAGCCCAACACCCCGCTAAAGCACCTTCATATTCACCAATGCCCCTCTTACGCACAAGGTACTTTCCAACACCCCCAAAGTTTAAAAACATGTCTACCATATGCTAGCATGAGAAAAATCATTCTGCTTTAAATTTTTGTTTGTCTTTAAACCTAGCTTACACAGTAACTGTGCAGTATGCAGCAGCTTCAATATCAGTGTGATCCTTAACCTTGATGGTTTTTAGTAAGAGTTGAAATATCTGGTTCAAATTGAGACAGCAAAAGCCTTAAGTTCCCACATGTAACAATTCCAAGTGGTTTCTGTTTTTTTGTGAGTATGAGGTTCACTGCTCAGAAATCTCTTTCAACAAGGTAGGAGGATGGAAATGCAATGAACAACAGTTTGACTCTTCTCTAAAGACCAGGAAACTTCATATGACAGTGTAGCCACATATCACAAAAGCCAAAATTTTGAGAAGCATTTTTGCTTCATCATCATTCTGAATTTCAATAATTTCTTTATGCAAGCTCTCTTCCTGTTCTTCCACCTTGCAAAGAAATGGGTTTATTTCCCATTTCAGAATTTCGAGATTGTTCAACTCCTGAATCGATTCTGAAAATCCTTTTTCAGTGACTGCAGGTGTAAGCAGTACTCTTGCAAATCACCATCTCTAAAAAGGAGCCACACTTTCCATGCAGGGAAACTGTGAGAACATACTTCTCCCAATGTTTTGCTTATATATTTCCAATCTTCTGATAAACGTGGATGCTGTACTTTTTGCCTGGATTTAATTGAAATTCTTGCCCTGCGGTTTCACATTTAGAATATTCATTTTGTCATACAGATTGGCTAGGTATGCCACACCTCCACGTAAAAGCTCAATCTTGTTTCCTAAGCTCTTGACAACTTTCAGCAAAGCTTCAACCACAGCGTCAAAAAGATCAAGGAAACATTTTAAGCAGCAGCCTTTTGACAGCGAACGCACTTCAGTGTGAAGCAGCAAGTATTCAAATTCTTCATTGTTATCTTGGCATAATTGGTGAAATATTCTGTTATTTAATGGATGGGCTTTCATTTTGTTGATAGCAGATATTACAAGAGTCATGCTTGAAAAAAGTTGTATCCTAAATTCTGTTTTTTGTAGCTCTGTGCATAGTTGATAGTCAATGCCCTCACTCATTTCATCAACACAACGAGCCATAGAGTTATTACTCAGAGGAAATTATTTTAAAAATACTGGTATCCATTTTGGGAAGAGTGGTGAGTACTTCTGATACAGCAAACATTATTAATCTTTCACCATTTCTGTGAGATTTTCCACATTTTGCCATCAGTTTGGAAATGTTATAAAAGCAATGAGACCATTATCAAGGTCATTTTTAGCTTTCTTGGCAAATGACGAGTGTGCAACTCTTTTCAAAAGGTTCTTTCATCTTCTGGAACTGAGTAATACCATAATTAGCTTTTTCAGAGTGTCTTTTATAAAAGCGTTTCTGCAATCTTGATGGATTCATGGCTTCATTAGACAGTACAGTATTACAAACAAGACACATGGGATGGCGTTGATCTGACAGGAGCAGAGTAAAACCATACTTCAGGTGTGTAATACAATATTACAATTGTATTGACGCACTTTCTGTAGTTTCTGTTTCTTAGCAAGATTAAAAATTCAAGACTTTACTGCCTTCAGGCTCATAGAGATTGTGCCATATGTATTTATCCATCATTAGTGGGACTAAATTAAAATAAGAAATTAACACAACCTGGGAATGCCTGTCAGATGTTGATGACACGGTCGGTCAGGTTTTGTGCCTCAAGTTAGGGTGTCACTTAATGCCCCCCCCCAGAAATCTTGAATGCGCCCCAGTGACTTCTAGTTCTCCTAACGCTGACTTAGGACACATGACCGCCCCTTCGGGAATCACTGATATAAACTCTGTACAGGCTGTGTCTTCTTTGGATAAAATCAACTGTTTCTCTTGTTATGGAAATAATATGGTTGAAGCTAGTCTGACTGCTTTCTGCAGCTGATGAATAAAAACATTGCTTTCTGAAGCCACATTTGTCCAGTTAATGATGCAGCAAAAATTTCAAAAGCATACGGTTAACAGTAAAGGTCTGTCAAGTAGACAATTAATTATTGATTTTAAATAGCTCATAAAATAAGACATGAGACTAAATAGGTTAGTTGATTCCTCTCATTGGTTTGGCCAAAATTTATCACATGAAAACTTTTGAACTGCTGAGAATTATCAACACCAGAGTGATTTCTGATTCTGATTGTTTCAGGGAATCAGCAAGAAAATTCTCCTTTTTTTCCCAAATTGGTTCGAACTTCAAAACAAATGATCTTTTGCAGGAAGTTACATTTCTTCAGGTGGGTTGGAAATGGTATACTTCATGATTCATATGGCAATGTAATTGTGTAAGGCAGATTGTGCTTTTTTGTGCGTCTGTACTTAGTTGTTGAGCTATATCTTCATGATTCATTCTTTCATCTCCTTTGCCAAAATAAGTGGTCAGTTGCCAATGTCGATACTTGCTAATGGCTTCAGACAAGGAATGCGCTTTATCATTCAGGGTTTTGTAACGTTTTGAAGTAGAGAATATTTCTTTCTACATTCCAGAGATTTCTGAACAAATAATGCAATCCACAAGCTTTTGTACAATAGAGGGCGAGGTAGCCACAGAAAGGAATACTTTCCTCTCCACCAAGGGACACGTCCCAGTTTGCAATCACAAAGGAATCAACTGTTCAATGTGAGATCAAGTCAGAAATGGAATGGAGAAACCACATTCTGCAGAATCTACAATAAACTTTATACTCCCAAGAGATAGAATGGAAACTTCCCAGTCTTAATGTTCAGATGCAAAACCTCAGCCCCTTTACAGGAAATGCAAATGAAACTATTAACCATGGGTTCAATTTTTTTTTTAACTGCCTGCATGTTTCCAAAACTCAAATCCATTAATTTTTCTTTAACTGCTATTTTTATTGTTGAAAAAAATGGAAATTAAGGTCAATGAATACTGAAGATATGTCTTTCATCCACATGTCCTTATTAGAGGCTTGCAATGAATGAGATTGCTGCCTCCAACCTGTTGGCATGAGTATCAACTACTCCTTCTGGCAAAACATTTTCCCTCCAACCTCCCACTTCTATTCCTCACTATAGATGATCTCTTACTCCTGCTCAGCTGCCTATCACCTCCCCCTTCCATTTATTTTATGGTCCAGTCTCCTCTCCTATCATTCCAACACCTTCACCTCCAGCCCTTTACCTTTCCCACCCACATGGCTTCACCTATCACCTTCTTCCCTAACCCCACCTTTATATTCTAGCATTTTTCCCCTTCCTTCTACGTTTGTAAGTCTTGAAGAAGGGTCTTGGCTATTTGTTCATTTCCATGGATGCTGCCTGACCTGTTGAGATTCTCCTGCATTTTATGTATGTTTGTCTAGTATAGATTTGTTTTTAACAAGGAGATATGATGCAAGTCCTGAGACTATGACTCCTCCTTCTGAACTCTTGATGCTATATTCATTAAGCATTAAGCCTGCTTCTTAATTGGCAAAGGGAAACTAACAGTGATCAGAAGCAGAGAATGAAGAAAATGGAGTGGGCAAGCAGTTATTGCCAAGATATACACTTGAATGGAAATTTATCATGCGGATTTAATTTGATACATCATCATCAAGACTGCTGCAATAGAAATATTGGCTTCAAATGAGTACAATACACTCCAATGAAATACCCTGGTTCATAAATAATGTTAAAATAACATTTGAAGTACACAAAGAGAAGCGCAAGGATTTTGAGGCAAGATGTGCGTGGTGAACTCTTCATGACACTGGGCAGAGCCGGTGAAAGGCTATCCACTGTTTGAAGGGAGCTGCTTGAATGAAGTGCTTTTTTTCTCCTTAGGAGCATTCAACCTCTTCTGAAAAGCTGTTTGTATTGAAATGATTAACATAAATCAAAAAAACATGACCAATGGGAGCGTGGAGATTCTCCAAGAACTTCAAACATGCTTAAAGATGAAATAAGCAATGTAATCCTTACATTAAATGGGTATCTTAGAAGAATCATGCTTTGAACTAAACTCAAACTATGGGGTATCTCTGCACACTTGCTTCTTCTCAAACAGTGCATTGGGATTGAAGATGATTTGTTTATATTCCAGTTTTCTGAATTCCAAGGTGAAAGATAAAGCCAATGTGGGAAAACAGGCTCTTCTATAATGGGATGAGCCATAATGGGTGGCCAGATGCTGTATTTAAGTTTTGTGTCCTCCTTCCAACAATTTATATAACCTGTGCTTCTGATGCATGGATTCAGTAGCATCCCAAATGCTCCTTCGCCACTTTAGGCAGTCATGGACCAGATATTTTTTTAGAGTCAGTGGGTACACTGTGTTTTGTTTATTTTGAAGGTTTTGTGTGCATTCTTGAATACTTCCCCCCTTCCTACTGATATTCTCTTTGTGTGACACAGTTCTAAATAGAGTATCTATTTTAAGAGTTGGCTATGAGGTGGCATGCGCAATGGAGTCAGCTGAATGTCAGAATCAGAATCAGGTTTATTCTCACCGGCATGTGACATGAAATTTGTTAACTTAGTAGCAGCAGTTCAATGCAATACATAATATAGATATAAATAAATAAATAAATCTTATTCAGTATACTTTATACAGTATATGTATATTGAATAGATTAAAAATCATGCAAAAAATAGAAATAATATATATTTTAAAAAAGGTGAGATAGTGTCCAAGGGATCGGTGTCCATTTAGGAATCGGATGGCAGAGGGGAAGAAGCTGTTCCTAAATCACTGAGTGTGTGCTTTCAGGCGTCTGTACCTCCTACCTGATGGTAACAGTGAGGAAAGGACATGCCCTGGGTGCTGGAAGTCCTTAATAATGGATGCTGCCTTTCTGAGACACCACTCCTTGAAGATATCCTGGGTACTTTGTAGGCTAGAACCCAAGCTGGAGCCGACTAAATTTACAACCCTCTGCAGCTTCATTCAGTCCTGTGCAGTAGCCCCTCCATACCAGACAGTGATGCAGCCTGTCAGAATGCTGTCCACAGTACATCTATAGAAGTATTTGAATGTATTTGTTGACATACCAACTCTCTTCAAACTCCTAATGAAATATAGCCACTGTCTTGCCTTCTTTATGACTGCATCAATATGTTGGGACCATAGATCCTCAGAAATCTTGACACCCAGAAACTTGAAACCGCTCACTCTCTCCACTTCTGATCCCTCTATGAGGATTGGTATGTCTTCCTTCATCTCACACTTCTGGAAGTCCACAATCAGCTCTTTCATCTTAATGACATTGAGTGCCAGGTTGTTGCTGTGGCACCATTCCACTAGTTGGCATATCTCACTCCTGTACGCCCTCTCGTTACCACCTGAGATTCTACCAACAATGGTTATATCATCAGCAAATTTATAGATGGTATTTGATCTATGCCCAGCCACACAGTCATGGTTATAGAAAGAGTAGAGCAGTGGGCTAAGCACACACCCCTGAGGTGCACCAGTGTTGATCATCAGTGAGGAGGAGATGTTATCACCAATCCACACAGATTGTGGTCTTCTGGTCAGGAAGTCGAGGATCGAATTGCAGAGGGAGATACAGAAGCCCAGGTTCTGTAACTTCTCAAACAGGATGTGGGAATGATGGTATGAGCTATAGTCGATGAACAGCATCCTGACATAGGTGTTTGTGTTGTCCAGGTGGTCTAAAGCCGTGTGGAGAGCCATTGAAATTGCATCTGCCATCGACCTATTGTGGCTCAATACTCAGATACTCAGTTACTCACTTATTCAGAATGTGAGTATGGCTTCACTGGTGTGGAAGTTAGTCTGTGAAGGAATACTGATCTCGTTGCCTGTCCCTCCAGGTAATTTAGAGCTGTATATGATCTTTGCCATGCGCAACTTCAAGCACAATATGGGGTGCAGTACAAATCATCTTACATGGCCTTTCTCACCTTTTCTGAAGTCTTTGACTCCATCAGCTGGGAGGGAGTGTGGGGCAACCTCATTGAATTTGGTTGTCCACTAAAATTTTTATCTATTATGGGTTTACGACCTGATAGCATGTTCCTAAGCAATGGAACAACAAACCGAACCTCAGTGAAGACCAGTATCAAGGATGCATCATTGTCACAACCTTGTTTCAATTTTTCTCATCACAATGTTTCTTGTAGAACTAATGACAAATTATTCTGCTTGGAGCAATTGACTGCCCTGCAAGATACTTCTCATCTCATTATGGAAGACACTGTGTTTCCCACATTGACCTTGGAACTCAGAAAACTGGAGTAGAAATAAGTCATCTCCAATCCTGGTGCACTGTTTGAGAAAAAATAAGTAAGCAAAGATACCCCATATTTTGAGTTTATCTCAAAGCATGATCCTTTCAAGATACACGCCAGAACTAACACCAGCTCAGAAGTCGATCACTCGCAGATAAAGCACTTGCACATGCTCGGTCATTGAGCTCCAAGTCATCGTCAACTTGACTACTGAAGGATAAGAGAGAGAATGAGCCTTATATTCAACCTCTGCTTAACAAAGACCCCCTGTCTATTATCAGATGGTCCTTTGAGGAAAAAGGTTCATTTTTCAGGAAGAACACAGACCACTTCTTACACATCAGGCTTCATCCCTTTGTGAAGCCAGAAATTGCTGATGAAATTTGCATTCGTTTTTATTCTGCCAGCATAACTTTTGATCAGTTAAGTAAAAGAATGTTCAAAGGTCGTGATCTCAGAATTTACACAGGATCTACTGGACCGCAGTGGTCCTTCCTACATGCTTTTGATATCTGTTCAGGCTACAGTTACTTACTATACCGATCCTCATAGAGGGATCAGCAGTTTCAAGTTCCCAGGTGTCAAGATCTGTGAGGACTTAACCTGGTCCCAACATATCGAGGCAGTTATAAAGAAAGCAAGACAGCGTCTATACTTCATTAGGAGTTTGAAGCGATTTGTTATGTCAACAAATGCACTGAAAAACTTCTGTAGATGGACCATGGAGAGCATTCTGACAGGCTCCATCACTGTCTGGTATGGGGTGGGGGGTTACTGCACAGGACCAAAAGAAGCTGCAGAGGGTTGTAAATTTAGTCGGCTCCATCTTGAGTACTAGCTTACAAAGTACTCAGGACATCTTCAAGAAGCGGTGTCTCAGAAGGGCAGTGTCCATTATTAAGGACCTCTAGCACCCAGTGCGTGCCCTTTTCTCACTGTTACCATCAGGTAGGAGGTACAGAAGCCTGAGGGCACACACTCAGCGATTCAGGAACAGCTTCTTACCCTCTGTCATTGGATTCCTAAGAACGCTACCTCATTTTTTTAATATATATTATTTCTGTGTTTTTGCACAATTTTTAATCTGTTCAATATACATACACTGTAATTTCTTTATTATTATTATTATTTCCCTCCTCTTCTAAATTATGTATTGCATTGAACTGCTGCTGCTAAGTTAACAAATTTCTCGACACATGCCAGTGATAATAAACCTAATTCTGATTCTGATATGTTCTTTTAGTATGCATGAAACCTATACAGCAGAAATTTATTGGTATATAACCATATCCCTTCTATACTGACTGTTCAGACTGAGGTTCATGTAACCTTGTGTACCCCCAGATTCTCCTCCACTGCTAAACCAGCATCTGTTGGCTTGAATTAGTTTCCTGTCCACTGAAAGAAAAATTATCCTTTGCTTGTTCTGTAAGCAGAAAATTCAAGGGGTGGCAGTAACTAATATGTTGAGGTTGGCTCTGTGAACCTGATATTTCAGCCATTGCAATAGTCTTCCACTGTCCCCTTAGTTTGGATCACAGTAGTTCATCCTGTGCCCATGCATTACTCTTCCCCGGTGTTTTCATAGAAAATTTCAAAATAATATACTTTTGATACCACCACTTCCTCAGTAAAGTTGGCTATTTATACCATACTGTGTTTGCTGTTATGTATTACTTAAAGAGAAATATTTTATTCAAGACGAGGAGTGGTGGGAATTAACCTTCAAAAAGTGGGTGGTCTGGGTTGTGAAATCTTGGCCAATTTTTCTGCCCACAATTGGGCAAGTAATCACAGATCCCACTACCTTACTTGGCCACTTATGTACAATAATGAGACTGGTGGAGTGGGGTCCTCAAAGTTAACCAACTTCGCAGGTTTAACCCCTGTATGGCCATAGCAAAAAGCTTTGAGACCAAAGTGGAGAGGGAAAAATGTGTGCATCCTGAGGTGCATTTCACTCCAACCACTTCAGTTACCTTCTTCAAACAAGAGAAAATCTGCAGTTGTTGGAAATCCAAGCAATACACACAAAATGCTGGAGGAACTCAGCAGGCCAGGCAGCACTTATGAAAAAGGGTACAGTCAACGTTTTGGGCTCATCATTTAAACCGCCTTCCACCTCCTCCTGTTCTTTGTCCTACTGTTCTTGGTTGGAGATCCTTGGAAGCTCTGAGCTCCGAACCTTGTTCCTCTGCAGGCCCAAGTCTCACTGTTGGTTGTGATTTGCAAATGCAGTGTATCACTAACCTTCTGGAGCCTCTACTTAGTGAGCTGGATCTGTCAATGCCTCTTCAGGATGCCAGTGACTCACAGAGAAAACCTTCTTCTCACTTTCAACCTGATTACTTAAGCTTCTGGAATGTTTACGTCAGCCAGGGTTGGAGGCCAAGCTTTGTCTCCAAACAACCAACTCTGCTTCCAGTTACAAAGAGAGTTTGAGAGCATGGACTGCTACAGGATCAATGTATCATGCAAACCTTTCTATGAGGATCCTTTTATAGCTGTATACCAACAACATGTTGATGCAGCAGAATACATCCCATCAGCTGAACTGTAGGTCTTTGAAGTGCTACATGTGTGGAGTCAATACTGTCCTGACCAGAGCATAGATTTAGCTGTTTATTCTTTAATTTTCATTATTTTAAAGCCCTTTTGTGTATTGAAACAATGAAAGATAAACAATATTTATTGCATTACATTTAATTTGCTTTTAGTTATTTTCATCAAATAAAACAATTTTCAGGATTCTCAGATTATCAATAACATTGAAACCTTTGCCAATACCACCTCAGTGGTTGGCAGTCACAAGGCCAAAAAAAGATTAAATTGGATTTGGGGCTGCCACAAGGAAACAGAGGCAGTGGGGCCAGTTTGATCGCAAGGTAGGTGAAGCATGATATATCTCTGATATACTTCTATACCCATGGCTATCCTCTCTTTTACCAAATAGCTCATAACCAGGAAAATGCAGCATACATGGTCTTGTTTCTTTGAGAAATGATTATACCATATTATAATACCATCCACCAATCAGACAATGTGATAGTTAAATGATTTTTCTTCCAAGGGCCAAAGATTATGAGGCTGTGAAAATAATTTGGTGCCACTGGACTATAGAGAGTGAAATAAAATGTGAATTTCAGCATGCAAGTGGCCCATTGTGAAATGGAATTAAGTGTCAGTGAGAAAGCACTCTCAAATCTATCATGATCATATTCTTAGATTTTATTATTGAAGCCTTCCTTTTGAAAGCCTATTTGGAACAGAAGTAGCTTATTCAATGCCTTGAGCCTATTCCATAATCAGATTAATTAATCTGATCTAAGTCTCAATTGTGCTTACTTATTTTTGACGTGCTTCCCTTAAAACCCTCAGCTTATAAAGCAGGGCCAATTCTACTCTTGAAAAACAATCCATTTACCCCATATGTATAGCACACTATTTTCACTCTCATTTCTGTGGAAAAGTGCCTTCTTTGGTCAATCCTAACTTTAATGAGAATGATCTTCATGTTTTGGATTCATTCACCACAGGAAATAGCTTTTTCACATCCCCTTTTTGAATTCATTTACCATTTTGGCGACTTCAGTTAAATTTCCACGCTACTTAATAAACTCAGCCAAACATCGGCCAAGTGTCTCCAGCCCATTCCCAAATTTTAACTCTGTAAGCTCTGATACTGCTCTAGAAATTTGTGCTGGCCCAAACCCAAATCCTCCAGCATCTTTAGTGCCAAAAACTGAAAGTTATCCAGAGTTGATCTAACTAAGGCCTTAAGCAGCCAAAGCATCAGTTCCAGCTTTCACAGCTAATCATCGTGAGATAAACAATAAACTTTCATGAATCCCTTACTCACTCTTCCTTCAGTTAGTCCTGACGAAGGGTCTCGGCCTGAAACGTCGACTGCGCCTCTTCCTATAGATGCTGCTTGGCCTGCTGCGTTCACCAGCAACTTTGATGTATGTTGTTTGATTATGTTTATTTAATACTTTTGTAATATAATATACATTATGTTTATTTAATACTGATCAGCTAGTGTTTTCTGCATTCATAAATTACTTTATCCCCCCCCAGAGCTCCTAATCTTTTGGCAAGAAAAAAGTATTATAAATTATCTTTCAATGTTGCAAAGTGGATGACCTCGTAATTCTCCCACAATGCACACCACTTGCCCCAATTTTGCTCTGTCTTTGACCCTTCTGTAACTTACTACGTAGGTCACTCCATTTGTTAACTTAGTGTCATCTATAGGTTTGGATTGATAATTCTGAATTCTTTCTGTCGATTTGGACAGACAAGTCTTGATTCTTTTCACTGAGTGATTTATATATGGTGGAATGCTAAGCAGATATCCCTATCTGTTGCAATCAATACAATCTCTTTATCCCCTACTTCTTCCCTCTCTTGCTTTAAATAATTAGCATACTTTTAATCTGTTCGAAAGACTTAATAATCAATGGATTGGTCAAAAATTTTCCAAACTGAATTGTTACTCTCTTTTTAGCATATCTACGCATAAAAATTGCTCTAATTCTTTAAATATTGGATAAGTGCTTTTACTGACATAAAATATTGATGCATCCATTTTTTTTAGTTTAAATCATGAGAATGTAAAAGCTGGATTATTACTTTGAATTCAATTTTATTTTGCATTAAAATTGTTTATTGGAAACTGTCTAAGGAAAAACATGGGCAAGATTCAGAAAGTAAAGATGGGTAGCAGAATTGGAAAAGAAAAGCTTCTGTTCTTTCTTGTTCTGCAGCAAGAAAAATGAAAAACAAAGGAATAAGAATGCAATTTATTTAATGTTTTGAAAATAAATTCTTGCTGTGGTTTATAGAGCATTCAGATCTTGGTGCACTGTGGTTGTAGGTTTACAGAAGCCAGTCGTGCAAATGGATTTCAATGTCTGTTTTACTTGTTGCAGGAAGTGTCTCACAGCTGCCAGTACATTCAGTTCTGCTGAAATATTCCTTACTCATTATTCCAAAATGAATGACTGTACCTCGGGCTTCAAGAGTTGTGAAGCCACTTAGCATGTTTTTCCTTGGCTTAAGTTCACAAACATGGGCTATTACTTAAAATAGTGATCAAGATGGGAAGCCAAACAGTTTATTTTCTAACCCATTATCATTTTCTGCTTTCTGAAAGATTGGTTCCATACTTTACCTACTGTTGTCATCCTTGGCTCTTTTGTGTCACAAGGTCATGGATTCAAGCCAGCTACAGAGACTGGAGAGCACTTGAATGAGCATTATCATTGGTGCCATCTTTTAAAGGACTTTGAATTATCCAAGGACTGTCCTTTTGGATAATTCAAAGAAAAGTGGAAAAATTTTTGCAAGTGCCCTGCCAGTGCCAATGTTATTTAAGGCCATTCATCAGTGACATCAGGGATGTTTGGCTCATTGTCTCAAATAGCTTTTACACTTTCATCAAGAAGTAGTAACTTGTTTTTTTAACATCAATGTCATACACCATTGGAAATGGGACACCAACGTGAAAGGTAAACAAACACTTTACGAGGTTAATTTTCTCTCCACCCTATCCCACCCCAACCCCATTCCCTTCCTCAGCAACATGCACAAAATGCTGGAGAATCTCAGGAGGCCAGGCAGCATCTATGGAAAAGAGTAAACAGATGACATGTTTGGCCAAGACCCTTTGTCACGACTGGAAAGGAAGCGGAGAAGTCCCAGCAAGAAGGAGGTGGGGGAAGGAAGGACAAAGTACAAGCTGGCAGGTGATAGGTGAAACTAGGAGAGGGAAAGGGGTGAAGTAAGAGCTGGGAAGTTGATTGGTGGAAGATATAAAGGGCTGGAGAATGATGAAGGGGAGGGGAGGGACAATTACTGAAGGTTGGAGAAATTGATGTTCATGCCATCAGGTTGGAGCGATCCAGACAGAATATAAGGTGTTTCTCCTCCAACCTGAGTGTGGCCTCATTGTGGCAGTAGAGGAAGCCTAGATGCTGCCTGGCCTGCTGAGTTCCTCCAGTATTTCGTGTGTATTGCTTGGATTTCCAGCATCTGCAGATATTTTCATGCTTGTGATCCCATTCTCTACATTCTTCACTCAATTTAAACTTTGAACCAATATCTATATAATTACACACTCCCTTCCAACTTAATGGAGCTTACAAACTCCCTCCCAAGGGACTCTGATTCTATGGTATCCTGATATATTTGTGAGTTCTTGAACCAATTTACAATCTCCATTATGGTTCTATAAATTACCAAGGAAACTCATCCCCGTCTCTGCTAATTTGAATTTTCACTAACTTCAAGATATCCCCTAGGTAATTAATGTATATCATTTTAATCAGTGTTCTCTATGCCTAGTAACTCCCCCTGTTGATCTAATCCATGCATATTTGTTTTAGAAACATTGAAAACCTACAGCACAATACAGGCCCTTCGGCCCACAAAGTTGTGCCGAACATGTCTCTACCTTTGAAATTACTAGGCTTACCCATAACCCATATGTGTTTCTCCTTTGGAAGAAACAGTTAAAGTCCCTGACTTCTATGACCAGGTACGTAAGTGCCATGCAATTGAGATGCAGTAGTGTTCCTGTTCCCTGCCATTGATTTGATCATGTGCACTGCTGTGTTAGCCAGTTGTTTTAGATCCCCTACTGATGGACAGTATAGCTGAGACAGTAGGGTTTGACAGGCTGAAGCTATCCTACCTGTCCCTCCTTTTACCCTGATCCCTGTTGTTGAGAACTGCCTTTCAGCAAGTTTTTTGCACAGAAAGAGATGTCTAGCCAGTGATAACTTTATACACTCAACACCACCCCCCACCCACCCAGCGTGCTCAAGTAGAGAGGTGACTTTTAACGTCATAGTGATCAAGTGAGGAAACAAGCCACTCAGCCCATCGTGTCCTATGTTAATCCTATTTTAATTCTCATGCATCACCATCAACTTCAGCAGCACACCAATTCTCATGTAATACACCTACTCTAAGGCTCATGCACTGAAGCTAATTAATCTACAAACAGTATGTCTTTGCCAAGGGTCCAGACACTCAGAGGAAACCTACCAAGTTATAGGGAGACAAGAGATTCTGTAGATGCTGGAAATCTTGAGCAACACACATAAAATGCTGGACGATCTCAGCAAGTCAAGCAGCATCTACGGGGGAGAAATAAACAATTAGTATTTCAGGCCGAGGCCCTTCATGAAGAGACCTGGTTTAGGGTCCTGGGCCAAAATATCAACTGTTTATTTCCTTCAGTAGATCCTGTTGAACCTGTTGAGTTTCTCGAACGTTTTACATGTGCTGCTCAAGGTCACAGGGGAGACATGCACAAAGACAGCACCTGAGGTCAGGATCAAACATGGGTCCCTGGAACTATGACACAGCAGCTCTAACTGTTGCGTCACAGGCCCAGCCACAGTTCTCTTATAGCGCAGAATCCAAACCTTTGGAAAAATAATCCCAGTATTCACACTGTGCTTAGAACCAATTCCAATGTAGATACCTTTAAAGCTGCAAGTGGTGGTATCTTTAAATCATTCTGGTTGACTGAAGAGACATACCTCCTACCCTCATGCTAGCTATTATCAGATCCTATCAGATGTTTTTGTCCAGTTAATTTTTATTCTAAAGAATAACTGTGCTATCAAAGCATGCTTTTAGATGCAGTCTACCTTAGGATAAGAACCACTGTCCTCTGAAGTTCCTCAGTTTCAGTCACCTCCCCCCCCCCTCCGACACTTGCTTTCTACTTGGAACTTCTGGGGATGATATAATTGCATAAACACTTGTGAACAAAAATATGTGAGATCGCTGGGTATAGATTACTTACAACCATGTACTGGTGTGAAAATCACAACAAAAATGACCATCAAAAAATCGTAGATGCTGAACATCTGAAATCAAAACACAAAATACCAGAAACTCTCAGTCCATCAACAACAGTTAGTGTTTCAGGTCAAAAATATTTCAGGAGTTCTGACGAAGAACTTCTTTTCTCCTTCAATGGATACTGCTTGAGCGGCTGAGTCTCTGAAGCATATTTTTATGTCCTCGGTGTCAGGCCGATGTTCATGTATGAAGAAGTGAGTGGAACTGTGTACAAGGAGGGTCGTGAGAACACAGTGGTGGCTGCACAAGCGTTGGCCACAGTCTAGTTCATTGTTCTCTCAATATGGCTTTCTTGCAAACATCGACAGTCTATTCTGTATTCAGCTGCCTCTGACGTTTGCCATCTTATCCTCAAATAGAGGAGGAGAGCTGGAGATCTCTACACATCTCCTAACGTTACGGTGCTCTGCAGATGAAAATCAAATGAGCCCAGAGTACAGTGACATTGCACCTGCTTCTTCATGCTTTTCTAACCCACAGGGAAATTTGGATCTTGGACTTTTCAAAGCGATTTTCATTTGCTTCAACACCTCTCTTTCGATGTAAAACTTCCCCAAAGGAGATTGCCAGTAGTGTCATGCACAAAATTCAAGCCACAATGAAAATTTCAACTTTATTCCTTTTGTTCACTGATAGAGCAGCCATGGTTTTGGAACACTCTTCACTCTGCAGCCGTGCTATCTAGAGGCTCTGCACTCATTGGCCTGTCTCAGCGGAAATGCTGGAAATGCACAGGGTCTGTCTCAGTTACTCATCACGTTACTTAGCCTTCAATTTTTGATTACCAGAGCTCACTCAACACTGAATCAGTCCATTTAGCTCATTGGATCTGTGCTGACTTCCAATGACCATTTATACCAATCCTACATTAACCTTGCACCTCCCAACATCCTGCATCTCCCTACACTTTTATCAACTAGTCCTAGATTCTGTCGCAAACAACAGGAGTTCTGCAGATGCTGGAAATTCAAGCAAAACACATCAAAGTTGCTGGTGAACGCAGCAGGCCAGGCAGCATCTCTAGGAAGAGGTACGGTCGACGTTTCAGGCCGAGACCCTTTGTCAGGACTAACTGAAGGAAGAGCTAGTAAGAGATTTGAAAGTGGGCGGGGGAGGGGGAGATCCAAAATGATAGGAGAAGACAGGAGGTGGAGATGTGGAGCCAAGAGCTGGACGGGTGATTGGCAAAAGGGATATGAGAGGATCATGGGACAGGAGGCCCAGGGAGAAGGAAAAGGGGGGAGGGGGGGAACCAGAGGATATAGTCAGAGGGACAGAGGGAGAAAAAGGAGAGTGAGAGAAAGAATGTGTGTATTTCTTTTCGATGATTTTAAGTTCCCTGGCCCCCACCGCTTTATTTTCACCATGGATGTCCAGTCCCTATATACTTCCATCCTCCATCAGGAAGGTCTCAAAGCTCTCTGCTTCTTTTTGGATTCCAGACCTAATCAGTTCCCCTCTACCACCACTCTGCTCCGTCTAGCGGAATTAGTCCTTATTATTAATAATTTCTCCTTTGGTTCCTCCCACTTCCTCCAAACTAAAGCTGTAGCTATGGGCACCCGTATGGGTCCTAGCTATGCCTGCCTTTTTGTTGGCTTCGTGAAACAATCTATGTTCCGTACCTATTCTGGTATCTGTCCCCCACTTTTCCTTCGCTATATCGACGACTGCATTGGCGTTGATTCCTGCACGCATGCTGAGCTCGTTGACTTTATTAACTTTGCCTCCAACTTTCACCCTGGTCCATTTCCGACACCTCCCTCCCCTTTCTAGATCTTTCTGTCTCTGTCTCTGGAGACAGCTTATCTACTGATGTCTACTATAAGCCTACTGACTCTCACAGCTATCTGGACTATTCCTCTTCTCACCCTGTCTCTTGGAAAAATGACATCCCCTTCTCGCAATTCCTCTGTCTCCGCCGCATCTACTCTCAGGATGAGGCTTTTCATTCTAGGACGAGGGAGATGTCTTCATTTTTTAAAGAAAGGTGCTTTCCTTCCTCCACCATCAACTTTGCTCTCAAACACATCTCCCCCATTTCACGTACATCTGCTCTCACTCCATCCTCCCGCCACCCCACTAGGAATAGGGTTCCCCGGTCCTCACTCAGAAGTTTTCGGATGACTCTGCCATAATTGGATGCATCAGCAAAGGAGATGAGGTTGAGTACAGGGCTACGGTAGGAAACTTTGTGACATGGTGTGAGCAGAATTACCTGCAGCTTAATGTGAAAAAGACTAAGGAGCTGGTGGTAGACCTGACGAGAGCTAAGGTACCGGTGACCCCTGTTTCCATCCAGGGGGTCAGTGTGGACATGGTGGAGGATTACAAATACCTGGGGATACGAATTGACAATAAACTGGACTGGTTTAAGAACACTGAGGCTGTCTACAAGAAGGGTCAGAGCCATCTCTATTTCCTGAGGAGACTGAGGTCCTTTAACATCTGCTGGACGATGCTGAGGATGTTCTATGAGTCTGTGGTGGCCAGTGCTATCATGTTTGCTGTTGTGTGCTGGGGCAGCAGGCTGAGGGTAGCAGACACCAACAGAATCAGCAAACTCATTCGTAAGGCCAGTCATGTTGTGGGGATGGAATTGGACTCTCTCACGGTGGTGTCTGAAAAGAGGGTGCTGTCTAAGTTGCATACCATCTTGGTCAATGTCTCCCATCCACTACATAAAGTTCTGGGTGGGCACAGGAGTACATTCAACCAGAGACTCATTCCACTGAGATGCAACACAGAGCGTCATAGGAAGTCATTCCTGCCTGTGGCCATCAAACTTTACAACTCCTCCCTTGGAGGGTCAGACACCCTGAGTCGATAGGCTGGTCCTGGACTTATTTCATAATTTACATATTACTATTTAACTAGTTATTACTATTTTTCTATTACTATTCTATTACTATTTATTATTTCCATGGCGATTACTATTTACTATTTACTAATAGTAGTATTACTATTACTATTACTATTACTATTTATTATTTATGGTGCAACTGTAATGAAAATCAATTTCCCCCGGGATCAATAAAGTATGACTAAGACTATGACTATGACTATGACCTACCACCCCACCAGCCTCCGGGTCCAACATATTATTCTCTGTAACTTCTGCCACCTCCAATGGAATCCAACCACTAAGCACATCTTTCCCTTCCCCTGCGCCCTCTGCTTTCCGCAGGGATTGCTCCCTACGCGACTCCCTTGTCCATTCGTCCCCCCCATCCCTCCCCACTGATCTCCCTCCTGGCACTTATCCTTGTAAGCGGAACAGGTGCTACACGTGCCCTTACACTTCCTCCCTTACCACCATACAGGGCCCCAGACAGTCCTTCCAGGTGAGGTGACACTTCACCTGTGAGTCGGCTGGGGTGATGTACTGCATCCGGTGCTCCCGATGTGGCCTTCTATATATTGGCGAGACCTGACGCAGACTGGGAAACCGCTTTGCTGAACACCTACACTCTCTCCGCTGGAGAAAGCAGGATCTCCCAGTGGCCACACATTTTAATTCCACATCCCATTCCCATTCTGACATGTCTATCCACGGCCTCCTCTGCTGTAAAGATGAAGCCACACTCAGGTTGAAGGAACAACACCTTATATTCCGTCTGGGTAGCCTCCAACCTGATGGCATAAACATTGACTTCTCTAACTTCCGCTAATGCCCCACCTCCCCCTCGTATCCCATCCGTTATTTATTTTTATACACACATTCTTTCTCTCACTCTCCTTTTTCTCCCCCTGTCCCTCTCACTATACCCCTTGCCCATCCTCTGGGTTTTCTCCCCCCCTTGTCTTTCTCCCTGGGCCTCCTGTCCCATGATCCTCTCATATCCCCTTTGCCAATCACCTGTCCAGCTCTTGGCTTCATCCCTCCCCCTCCTGTCTTCTCCTATCATTTTGGATCTCCCCCTCCCCCTCCCACTTTCAAATTCTTCCTAGAGATGCTGCCTGGCCTGCTGCGTTCACCAGCAACTTTGATGTGTGTTCCCAGATTCTGTCATCCACTTACACAAAGGTAATTTACAGTGACCGGGTGATCTACCAATTTGCATGTCTTTAGGTCATGGGAGGAAATGAGAGCACCTAGAAGCAACTCATCCAGCAAAAGTGAGTATGTACAAACTCCGCACAGATAACACCGCAGGTGAGGATTTAACCAAGGTTGCTGGGGATATGAAGCAGTAGCTCTATTAACTCCACACCCCTAATTTTAAACTGTTTATCGCTGCCTTTCTATCATGTGAATAAGAGTGGCACATTTGTTGTAGGTGAGGTTGGTGAGATGGAGGTGGATGTCTATATCAAGAACAGAAGGTGCATAAAGGACTGTCTGCTTGGGTTCTTCTTGGTTTCCAGCACCTACCAATTGGATATCAAGTGGCCTGGAGCAAAATAACTTCTCTGCTGATTGTGTAACCATGTGACTGTTTGCAGTCCATTCTGACTGCAAAAAGTCAGTCCATTCAATAACCTTCACGGTAATCGAGGTACTCTTCATAATGGAAGAATATTGCTTTTAATATAAGCTTTGTAAATTAGTGCACTTACAAATAAAATAATCTTCTTTCAAAGTTAAGATGTTGGAAGTTTCAAATTAAATCAGAAAATGCTGGAAAGGCTCAAGGTCATTATCTGTGGAGGGAGGGAGACATGAGATGGCAATTTCCCAGGTGAAAAGCCATTTTGCTTTACCTCCCCGTTCACACATGTCTTGACTAAGCTGGGCAAAGTGTGGCTGAGCACTAGTTCACACAGCAGAACCTCAACACTGCAGCCCGAGCCCTTCACTCATAGGCCATTCGTCACTGTTTTAACAGATTATTATCTGAATGGTGGCCGATTAGGAAAAGGGGAGGTGCAACGAGACCTGGGTGTCATTATACACCAGTCATTGAAAGTGGGCATGCAGGTACAGCAGGCGGTGAAAAAGGCGAATGGTATGCTGGCATTTATAGCGAGAGGATTCGAGTACAGGAGCAGGGAGGTACTACTGCAGTTGTACAAGGCCTTGGTGAGACCACACCTGGAGTATTGTGTGCAGTTTTGGTCCCCTAATCTGAGGAAAGACATCTTTGCCATAGAGGGAGTACAAAGAAGGTTCACCAGATTGATTCCTGGGATGGCGGGACTTTCATATGAAGAAAGACTGGATGAATTGGGCTTGTACTCGTTGGAATTTAGAAGATTGAGGGGGGATCTGATTGAAACGTATAAGATCCTAAAGGGATTGGACAGGCTAGATGCAGGAAGATTGTTCCCGATGTTGGGGAAGTCCAGAACGAGGGGTCACAGTTTGAGGATAGAGGGGAAGCCTTTTAGGACCGAGATTAGGAAAAACTTCTTCACACAGAGAGTGGTGAATCTGTGGAATTCTCTGCCACAGGAAACTGTTGAGGCCAGTTCATTGACTATATTTAAGAGGGAGTTAGATATGGCCCTTGTGGCTACAGGGATCAGTGGGTATGGAGGGAAGGCTGGGGCAGGGTTCTGAGTTGGATGATCAGCCATGATCATAATAAATGGCGGTGCAGGCTCGAAGGGCCGAATGGCCTACTCCTGCACCTATTTTCTATGTTTCTATGTTTCTATGTTAACAGAGGTATTCACTGACAGTTTCCACACATTCACCAATCTGTTCATCGATAAGAGAAGACTCAAGCAACATGTTGTAACAAAGTACTCAGAGTCCACAAATTCAATTACTGGGTATATCCTTTAACACTGTTCTTTACTTTGATGAACTGCTGCAGTGAGTAAAAGCCCTAAATACTTGTGACTCAGTATCCACTTTTAGAACTTAACTAATTTGATTCATTGAAATGAGCAAGTGAACAATTTTAATCCTCCTGTTTAAGGTTAATGTATGCTGTAATTAGCAAGAACATTGCAATATGTCAGTAGCTTCCAAAGTATTGCATCCTTTGTGAATCAGAATTTTACTCAATTAGATTCAAATCTATGATTCATTATCTTTGGACATATCAGTTATGCTTATGCCTTGGCTGCATCACATCTTAATTATCTACAAACAGTATTGTAAAATTTATCCAATTACTCCTTGAAAGTATAATTACTGACCTCTCATAGATGTAATCTACATTTAAATGTGACTCTTACATTAGAAACATGACAACAATCTTATGTTAATATGTTATAATCTTATATTACTATGTTACTATAAATTTACCTAGGATTTATACACTACTTGTTCCAATCAGAGGCAGAAGTAAGGGAATAATGATCTCCTTATGATTAATGTTGAATTCCTTTGGCAAACCAGGGACCTTTCTGATACATAAACAAGTGGGTTCAGATAATTGGTTTGACAGCATTTCATGTCTTAGTAAATGAATGGGATGGATTTTGTGGTCAGTGGCAGCAGTCCTCACCACTGATCTCAAGGAAAGCTGCTGGCATGGATTGAGCTATTGGTTGCAGTCGTTTCAAGGTGATCCTTGGCATTCAGCAGAGCAATGATGTCATCAAGCTGGCTAGTCACATTAAAATTTCTCACAGACAGCAAATCATAAGTAAAATGAACAGATGTCATTTAATATTATAAGTACTTTTGTATTTCTAGACAAATATTGGAGAAAAATATGATTCAAGTAGAAACTGAAACATCAAATAGTGGTAACATATTACAGTTGTTCGAATTTTGAAGTACTTCTGTAATCAATTGGAAAAACCTCACTGCATTAGAATACTTTTTGAGGCACAGAGAAATTTCTGGGCAGTAAACATGGATTAGTATGCCATTAAACCTCACACAAACTCCTTGCAGCAGTGCTAATATTTTTGTGCATTTTAAAGTGTGACTAATTTGTAAATACCTTAAATTTGCATGAGTTCAAGGTGATATAGCCTCTGAAGGAGCGCTGTATCACTGTCACTTTGTGAGTTCCATATTAAACAATACATGCAGATATCTCTGAGCTGCTTGTCCTTTTCATTGGGTCACAAATGCCTGTTTCTTCACTTCACTTCAGGTTTATCAGACCGCCTGTTCCAGCAATGCCGAACAAATTTTAAAAAATTAAATGGACACAGCACCATCTACCCAGAAAAACAGTTTTGTTGCATTCACCCCTAGCAACAAATAGTTCATCATTTTGTGAACTCCAGTGTCTGCCAAGTATTTAAGCACATTTCAGTACATTACTGAAACATATTGACATTTTTATATACAGTATGCTCTCTTAAATAACACTATACTGGAAGTGTCAGAAAGTGACCTCCATCTGTAAATCAGTCAAGCAGCCTTCCTGTTTTGAAATAATAGCCAGCACATTCTAAACCTGGGAGAATAGAGTTGATGGAATCAAGCCAGATAGCAAAGGTGCTGTTTGTACACTCTGTGTACATACATCTATTGATGCTTCTGGACACATCTTCAGTGATGTTCCTGAAATCATCGGGTGTTTCAGGTCTTTCAACATCATACAACCTCCTCCAGGTGACCCAACCGGGGCTGATCAGACCCCAGCTTGTGTTCAGATGGCTAGCTACTTCTGACTCCATGGCTCCCCTCTTTTGAGCCACAGCCATCTTGAGGCCCTCTCTGCCACATCGGTGGTACTGTGGATGGCTCTCCTCTTCCTCTCTCCCTCGATGCCCAAAATGCTGAAGGCTCTAACTAAAGAACAGGTTATGAATCCCCTGCAACCAACCTCCACTGGGAAACACCTCGCTCTCCACCCAGCCTGCTGACAGTTGCTGACCAGTCCTGCGTACTTGGAGAGCTTCCTTTCAAAGGCCTCTTCCAAGCTAATCTGCAAATATATTTTCTATAACATAATGCATTGCTGAAAATATTAGTTATAATCTCATACAATTTAGTCTAATGCAAATATCAACATGTGAGTTTATGGTTCAGAGTAGCAGTAGTAGTATTTGGAACTAATGAGCACTTTTCATAATGAATTTCCTCCAAGGGTTCTTCACTGATCTTTTAATTTAATCTAGTTGACACTTAGTGCCGGCCTCGCTTCACTGCCAGAAGGTCTTGTGTTGAGGAGCTGTTCCTGGACTGTTCCTGGAATCCAGGATGGCACTTCAGGGCCATGCAGATAGAAGTGCTGGATGATCTAATCAGAGTGAGTCACTGAACTGAAGGCCCAGCATCATCACAGGTGAATTTACAAGGTCTTTTCAAGTAATTTCCTAGCAATTTTCAGTCCCCAGTCAAATTTATTAATTCAACAATATTTATACACACATCGGATTTTATCCTTTGGCTACCACCCTCTTTGTTTTTGTTTTGAATTGCGGTTATTTGATATTTCTTCGGAGCTCTTTTCTTTCAAAAACCAATCCTTCTGTCTCTCATCTTATTTTTCCTTCTGTTATGAATTACCACCATTGCATCACACTTGAATAGCACCAAATAAACAGCATTCAAACTAAACTGTGAGTAGCAAACTATAAACCAAAAGATCCAGATACTTAGTTTAGAAAGGCATCATTCATTTAGAAGAGCAATGATTACAATTGTTGCTGGCATGTTGGTGCATATAAGGTACCCATTCACAAAGCCACCAGGGAAGTGTACTGACTTCACACCACATACAACACTTGCCTGATGTCTTTCATTATTTAAAGTCCAAGCACTAGACTCCTAATGACTCTAAGGTAGGTCTTGTTCTTGAGAAAATACCAAGCGGTGGCCCAATAAACATCATTGAAATTATGAGTTTGGATAGAGCAGATATAGGAAAGGGGTGTGACCAGAAGCCTTCAACATGTGATATCCAACTAAGAATCCTCTTTACCCATAGACCAGAGGGAATATGGACTTCACAGAGAGTGATCAGAGTCAATGCTATGGATCAATTTCAGAGACGGACTAACAAAAGAGGGAGATGGAAATAGAATGTATCATTGATAGATTTAAATACAGGAAAATGGGAAGAGTCTTCTGTGGAGCATAGGCATCAGTATGCACCAGTTGGACTGATTTGCTTGTCTCTGTGCTGCAGATGCTCTTAGATATCACATGACTCGGCCTGTCTCAGGTAAGGTTAAGGAGTTTATTCTTCCTGAACTACTGCTATAAAGTCCCAGTTCAGCAGGTTCCTACTGGAGATACTTACATAAACTTTCCTCACTTCTGATCATACCTGCCTTCACTTCCCTCAAATGCCTCTATCCATCATTATCCCAACTAGCCAATTATTGGCCATTACCATCCAACACCAACACTTTTGCAGTCGTCCCTCATAAGATTTGTGAAATCGTCGCTCTGATCTTCCTCCAATGCACACCCAGGGTGTGGGACTCTTCCGATAATATCAGAGAGTGGATTCACTGAACAACAGTTGACGGAATTGAAATTGTTCTGACTTTTACGCACATAACATGCCTGGGCAGTTTTCCACTTTGAGTTATATTTGTTCTGGAATATCTTGGCTACAGCCCCAGTCAGTTCTGGACAACAAGGTTTCACTGTTAAAAGAGAATGATATTGGGAGTAGGAGTTGCTGGGAATGCTGTCATTCTTCCCTTATTCACCTACTCATGGAAGCCTTGTATATATTTTGCCAAATATTAGTCCAACCTTGGCATTGCTGAGAAGATGCAAGATTGACCCTTCTTGACATCAGGTAGGCACCTGAGTTATTTCTGCCTCAACAAACACTAATAAAATCAAAATGATCAGTAATGGGGAAAAATATACATTAGCTAGAGTTGAACGCAACACCATCTTATGTGGTCCTGAGCATAAGACGTTATAGCATGACTTTCTTAGGGCAGAGACTAAGGATCGGCTGTCATCAGCTGCTTCAGCAGGCAATTATTTTTTGCATTATAAGGCTAAAAGTGGTAATGTTCATGACTGATTCCACAAAACTGAAATTGCAATATCTTGGACTATGATGCAGTTTGTACATCTTGCATATTGTTGACCCTTGTCTAATAATTGTCTAATAACATTCCATTCAAATAAATGATCACATTCAAAGACCAGAAGACATAGGAGCAGATTAGGCCATTCAGCCCATCGAGACTGCTCTGACCTTCCATCATGGCTGATTTAATAGCCTTTTCAACCCCGTTCTCCTGCCTTCTCCCCATAACCCTTGACACCATGACTAATCAAGGACCTATCAGCCTCTGCCATAAATATGCCAAATGACTTGGCCTCCACAGCTGTCTGTGGCAAAGAATTCCTCAGATTTACCACCTGCTGGCTAAATAAATTTCTCCTCACATTTGTTCTAAATGGACATCCCTCTACTCTGAGGTTGTGCCCTCTGGTCCTAGACTTCCCCATTACAGGAAACATCTTCTCCACATCCTCTCTAAGTATCTCAATATTCAATAGGTTTGAAGATTGCCCCTCATTCTCCTAAACTCTATTGAGTACAGGCCCAGAGCCATCAAATGCTCCTCATAATATTAAATCTTTCATTCCTGGAATCAGTCTCATGAACCTCATCTGGACTCTGTCCAATGCCAACACATCTTTTTTTAAGATAATGGGCCCATAACTGTTGACCAATTTTGTATAAAGCTTCAGCATTACATCCTTGCTTCTTTTCCTTTTGAAATGAATGCTAACACTGCATTTAACTTCCTTATCACAGAGTCAACCTACAAGTTATCTTTCAGGGAATCATGCACAAGGACCCCCAAGTCCTTTTGCACCTCTAATTTTGAATGTTTCCTCCAATTAGAAAATAGTCTACCGAAGTGCATGATCAGGCAATTCCCTGCCCTATATTCCATCTGACACTTCTTTGCCCATTTTCCTAATCTGTCTAAGTCTTTGTGCAGGCTCCCTGCTTCATCAGCACTACTTGTGTCTCCTCCTATCTTTGTATCATCTACAAATGTGGCCACAAAGCCATCAAATCTGTCATCCAAATCATCGACATATAACATGAAAAGAAGTGGTCCCAATGCCAGCCTCTGCAGAACACCACTAATCTCTGGCATCCAACCAGAAGAGTCCCTGTTTATCCCATTCTTTGCTTTCTGCCAGTCAACCAATCTTCTATTCATGCTAGTATCTTTTGTGTAATACCATGGTCTGAAAGCTTATTAAGCAGTCTCATGTGCAGTACATTGTCAAAAGGTCTTCTGAAAACCCAGGGAATCATCACCCACTGATTCTCCTTTGTCTATCTTGCCTGTTATTTCCTCAAAGAATTCTAACAGATTCGTCAAGCAAGATTTCCCCTTCAGGAAACCATGCTGGCTTCAGCCTATTTTATCATGTGCCACAATACCAGGTCCATAGCTTGCAGCCTGTACTAGCTAGTGAATCGGAACACCGTCAATTGTTTGTTCCTTCCAGATTCTACGCCATCCTCATGAGAAAATGTAGAAGTATCTTGTTTTTATTTTTACTAGGCCAAAATCATGAAAATCAAAATCTGATGGTCCTGTATATCAGGGGTCCCCAAACTTTTTTGCGCTGCGGACCGGTTTAATATTGACAATATCCTTGCGGACCAGCCGACCCGGGGGCGGGGGGGGGTGCTGGAGGGTAGGGTTGCCAACGGACAAGAGTAGCAGTCAAAAAATACGTTGTGTTTACCCCGAGAAAGACTACAATGACCATGAAGCCTTGCGCGGACACCAGTGCGCATGCATGACCTGCGCATGTGTGTACCTGCCGATGATATTCTCTGCAAATCTTTTTTGGCGATTCTGTTCGGGGGGGGTAATCACGACCGGAATATTGGTAACAAGGGGCTAATACACTCAATTTCGTTTCTAAAAGGGTTTATCTAACGAATTTAATATTAAACACACAGCGCATATTTGCCTCGCATGAATATAATGCTAAGTCAATCATCGGGGAGGAGGGGGTGCTTGAAGTAAGTGTTGAAAGAACTTCCAGTAGAAGTGGTAGAGGCAGGTTCGATATTATTTAAAGAAAAATTGGATAGGTATATGGACAGGAAAGGAATGGAGGGTTATGGGCTGAGTGCAGGTTGGTGGGACTAGGTGAGAATAGTTTTTGGCACGGACTAGAAGGGCCGAGATCGCCTATTTCAGTGCTGTAATTGTTATACGGTTGTATAAGTCACTTATCAGTCAATAGCATCATAACGTTTTAAGTAATGTTTGGATATTAAACACACAGCACATATTTTCCCCGTATGGAAATATAAAATCATTGCAACACACCAATATCGCTGAATCAGTGGGAGCCCTGGGCTTGTTTTCCTGCAACAAGATGGTCCCATCGAGGGGTGATGGGAGACAGCGATACTCGAAGGGGGTTCCTTATGTCCAGTCTATTCCGCAATTTAGTTTTCATTACATTCATTGCAGAGATATGTTGGAAATGGAAGCAACATTTTCAGTGCTTTCGTGGCTGTCTCAGGATATTCAGCCTTGACTTTGATCCAGAAAGCCGGCAGAAATGTTATGTCAAACACACTTTTCAGCCCGCCGTCATTTGCAAGCTCGAGGAGTTGATCTCCTTCCCGCCCTGACATGGATGACGCGCTGTTAATGACCTCGCGTGTGCTCAAGCTCAACAGTGGGCGGGACAGGGAATGAGGAAAGGTGCAGCTGACTCATATCGCCAAATCATATCGTTTCCTCGCGACCCGGTAGCCCATTCTCTGTGGCCCGGTACCGGTTCACGGCCCGGTGGTTGGGGACTGCTGCTGTAGATTTACACCTTCACTGCACAAATTACATCATTTAAAGAACGTGAGTTTCTACCACTTTCTCAGGGATAATAAACAATGATCTTGCCAGTGACATCAATAAATGATTTTTAAAAAATCTAATTTGAACAGAACTGGCAGAATCTTTTAGTATAGTTCTTTAAGAAAATCTATGAAAGTTGTCCTATTGTCTAACGGCCCACAGTAGCACTGTCTTTTCATCTCCAGAGTAGTGCAATTTGCATTGTGAAATATCACTGACATTAAATGTGCAAAGGGTAACTCCAGCTTAAAATGGCAGCAGTATTTTTAGCCATCACTGCAAAATTTAGACTATGATAACTTGTGGTTGTTTGCTTCTCTCAGAATGTTGAAGTGTGCAGAGCCAACAGTGACACGTTCTAGGTGTCAGTCTGATGAGCCAACTCATTTCATATTGGGTTTCTTTCTCCTGTTCAAGTTCAACTCTCCTGATGACAACACTGTTCGAGACAAAGGACTGAGTACAAAATTAAAAGAAATATTGCCAGATTTGGCATGTTTTTGCCACGTTGTTTTTTGAGCTCCTCAAAATAAAACTTGTGGGTGATGAGGAACACTTCAGGTATTGTATGGCCAACTGCAGAATAAGGCTCGATCGTGTGTGACTCAAGTGTATATCACTTCCAACATCAGATTTCTATCAGCTACTCCATCAGTGACACATCACTCAGTTTCCTACATGAACTAAAAACTTGGGGCTCTCAGAATGAGAGTGTCAATTAACAATAAACTAGGAAAATCCAGGTGCTGTGGTCCCAAGGACTGATAGAAGCTGAGTTAAGACTGCACTGTTTTGTTTTTCAAAAGCATAGCAATGATAAGACCGCATCACGCTGATTTATAGGTTTTCTGGGAATATAATAATGGCTCTTGCCAAAGTTCAGACCTTCCTTTGGTGCTTGTGAGGCTACATTTTTTTTAATCTTGTAATACACTCAGTCGGTAAATAACAGATGATGAATTCTGAAGTTAGACCAATCAGTGTTCATCCCAATCTCAAGAAAAAGAAAAAGGATCATCAAAAGTAAATTGTTGATCAAGTTATTTAAGAGCATAGTTTACAAAGCATGTAGTATTAACAGTGACGCTCTGAAAAAATTTAATCCAGAGCCAAAGTAAGCTAGAACAAACAGACCTAAGGAGAGAGAAACAGAGTTAACATATCAGGTCAACAGTTCTTCATGGGCTTGAAATGGTTACACTGTTCCTTTTTCTGTGCATAATTGCCTGATTTAGTGACCACTTCCAGTATTTTCTGATTTTTTTTCAGATTTCCAGTATCTGTAGTGTTTTGTCTGTAAATTAATTTCAGATGGCTTTTTGCCTTTGCCTTTATTTTTTCCCCAGAAAAAACAGAGAACATACCAATACTAATACAGCTGAAGAGAGGGCACCTTGTTTTAGCTTGTTACAGAAATAGGTTCCTCATGCATTACTGGTGTACAATCAGTTTGAACCAGTCTTGTATACAATCATGAGTTGCACAAAAATAATGAGATAATGGTGTTGTAAGGAAGCTGTGGAGTGTTGGGTAAATACAATGTACAGTATTTGTATTAATGCTAAGTACTTAAATCAACTGAATCCAAGTAAACTAACCTAGTAAAGAAGTTATGTTTAATTTATATAGGACCTTGGAAGGACCATACTTGGTGGGCTGTGCAAACATGGTTCTAGTCAGCCCATTACAAAGAGGAGAAAGAGGCACCAGGGCAGAATTGAGAAACATCCCTCAGTGATGAAAGGGTGAACTGCAGTCACCTAGTCTCCAAGGATAACAAAAAGGCTTGAGTGGGGAATTATATGATTATGGAAGAGCATCATAGGATAAAGTTGAGAAAATGTTTTTACTTGCAATGGTCATATATGTTGCATAATCATATACTCATAAATCTAAAAGGAAATTTAGGAGATAGTCCTTATTCGAACACAGGATAAAGTAGAAAAAGCATTAATACAAGGAGTTGTTGCAAAGAATAAATGGTTTAAAGGGAAATTTGTATTATTTCATGAGAGAAAATAACTGAAAGGAACTGTTGTTAAATTTGGATGAAGAAGAGTCAGGGGAAGTTCTGCTGGAAAATAAACCCTGGTAAAGATCAGCTGGGTTTCAGCCCAAACTGGTGACTGTACATTTCCCTCCATAGATGCTGCCTGGCCTACTGAGTTCCTCTAAAAATGTGCGTTGATCTGGATTTCCATTATCTGCAGGAGTTCTTGTGTGATCAATTTCTGTACTTCACACTTAATGTAACAGACAGGAGTTCAAATGTAAGAAACTTGCAAAAAAATGCCCACTCCCATGCTCTTTCTGATATTTAATTAGAGTTCAAGAAGAATGTTACCAAAATCTAACACTACCTGTAAAGTTGCCCATTGCCCCGAGGGTGAAACTGTGACCTACCATGTTTGCTCTGGTTCAGAAAGGTGTTTGTTTTCTTAGTGCTCTTGTGTAGTTTCATTTATTCTTTCTATGAATAAACATCAGGCATAGGCAGTTTAATAGCTCAGAAATCAACATTTTCCAATTAGCAAAGCTTTCTGATTAATGGTCTCAGTACAGGGGTTTCTGGCAGATGCATGTGCAGTTATTGACTTATTCTCAGTGTACCTGAGGGCAGCAAAGTGAAAAATATTTCAATCTAAATAACAAGTTCGTACTAAGCAGTCTTCTGATGATATGGGAGTCAATTAAAAGTTCTCATTTCATGCCAGAAAGACTTCAAAATGAATAGCAAATGCACTTCCAGAATTATTGAAGAGAGTTGCTTGTGATGAGCATAACATAATTCAAATACCAGTGTTGTTTGATTAAGGTTACATCATTCATTAAGTGAAGGTCAGACATCTCAGCAGTCAATCATAGATGCTTACCTTGGCATCAAGTCTGATGGGTTTCTTTAATGCATTCACATTACAGGGTATCTCAAGAGTGTTCTCTGTAAACCTCAATGCTCTTACCAGACTATTGGAAATGATGCAGGGCTTTGCCTGTGGTTCCGCATTCAATTGTTGGCATCTCTCAGTGCAAGGACTAACAAATTTCAGAGTGAGCTGCAGTCTGCAGTGGGACATGTCATGGAGTTCATGAGTTCCAAGAACAGTTCCCTAATAAGTTCCTTAGTATCTTCCCCTCTTCATCATACCCTCCCCAGTCTTTCTCCTCTTTCTGGATTATTTCCATCCTCAGTTCTTGATAGTTCATACCATACAGTACTTACACAAATAATTAGAAATCAGGAATAAGAACAGACTCTGCAATCCTGCTTGGCCATTTAACATGACATGGCTATTCATCTCTCTCATTACACTTTGACATTTGATGCATCTAAAAACACAATCATCTCCTTCTTTAAAGTATTCAGTGCCTTGGTCTCTAAAAGCTTTGGGCTCATGAATTCCATAAGTTCACTACTCTCTGTTTAAGCATTCTCTGGACATCTATTTCCAACGTCTCTGCTCTCACCCCTTCTCTAGAAGTAGAATAGAGATTCATTGGTCTTCAATCCCAACACTCTGCATTCACTGATCATCTGTAACAACTTCCATCTTCTCCAACAAGATTCCATCCCTCTCCACTCTTTCACCCTCCAACCTTCCAGCATTTCAAAGGGTCTATACCTTTCACGACTTCTGGGTCTCTTCTTCTGTCCCCTACAATCTTAAGAGGTGCAAGGCTTGATCTTTCATGAATTCCCATCATCTTTCTGCTTTGACTCTGCTCTATGCTGCTGCACATTTCAACAATGAGGCTTAATACAAGCTGGAGGAACAGAACCCCATCTCTGTCAGGGCACATGGCAGCCTGAAAAACTCAATATTCAACTTTCAAGCTTTATGTAACTCATTCTTCCTTTCTGTCTGTATTAGATTTAATCATTTATATCTGCCATGATGTTAGCAAAGTTTTTTTTTGCCATTATCAATACATTATACAGATAAAAGTTACTTAAACTGAATTTAATTGCTCCTTAAATGGCATATTAGGTGATCTGGTCTCACACTACCAGAGATACTCCCTCAGTCCTACCCACCCCTCCCCTTCCACTTTAATAGACCGTCTCCAGTACAGGGTTGGTGTTGATGGCACTGCCTTGAACTGGTTTATATCCTACCTCAAAAATAGAAGCTTCCCTGTCAACGTAGGAAAATTCTCTTCTCCCCCAGCTAATCTCTCCTGCGGGGTCCCACAAGGTTCCATCCTAGGTCCCATTCTTTTCTTTATATATATATGCTTCCCCTCAGCCAAATCATTCAAAAATGTGACATTTCTTTCCACTGTTATGCTGAAGACACACAGCTTTATCTCCCCCTGAAACCAAACGACCAGTCAAAACTAGCCAACCTCTTGAATTGCCTTGAGGACATGAAGTGTTGGATGGCACAAAACTTCTTACAGCTGAATGAAGACAAGTCTGAAGTTGTCCTATTTGGCCCCCCTGACTCCATCAAAGTGATTACCAACAGTCTTGGTAACTTGTCCACCCTTGTCAAACCCCATGTTAAATTCCTTCGTGTGATATTTGATTCCACCTTTAAGTTTGACAAGCAAGTTAATACAGTAGTAAAAGCCAGTTTTTTCCAGCTTTGTACTATTGCCAAAATCAAGCAGTTTGTCTGCTTCAAAGATCTTGAGAAAGTCATCCATGCCCTTATATCCTCCTGCTTGGACTACTCCAACTCCCTGTACACTGGGATTAGTCAGTCGTCCCTGTCCCGCCTGCAACTGGTCCAGAATGCCGCAGCCAGGCTCCTGACAGGTGCCTGGAAGAGGGACCATATTACTCCTATCCTGGCCTCCCTCCTCTAGCTGCCAGTACGGTTCAGAATTAATTTTAAGATTCTCCTGTTTGTTTATAAAGCCCTAAATGGGCTCCCCCCCCCACCCCCGCTTATATCACAGACCTTCTAACCCCTTATTCTACTTCCAGGTCCCTCAGGTCGGCTGACTTGGGTTTCCTGGCTGTCCCGCGATCTAAACTTAAGCTCAGGGGTGACCGCACCTTTGCTGTTGTAGCCCCTAGACTGTGGAACAGCATTCCCCTCCCTATCAGATCTGCCTCCTCCATCGACTCTTTTAAATCCAGGCTCAAAACTAACTTTTATTCACTAGCCTTTGAATCCTTCTGATGTGGTTGATTTTTGGCTTGTGCCTGGGCCTTTGTGCTGTTTCTTTTGTGCCTATAAGCTGTTTGCCTTGTTGGTTGTGTCTGTGTTTCTTGTATTTGTGATTTTAGCTATTTGCTCTGATCTGTACAGCACCTTGGTCAACGTGGGTTGTTTTTAAATATGCTATATAAATAAATTTGAATTGACTTGACTTGACTTCCTCTCTCTGCTAACCAAAGCATCAGTTTTGGAGGAAAGTTTAGGGGAGATGTCAGGGTAGGTTTTTTTTACACAGAGAGTGGTGGATGCCTGGAACACACTGCTGGAGTTGGTGACAGAGGCGAATACAATAGGAATATTTAAGAGAGCCCTAGATAAACACACGTATGGACAGAAAAATTGAGGGTTATGGACTGTGTTGAAGGAAAGGATTAGATTGATTGTGGAGTAGGTTTATTAGGTGAACTCAATATCGTGTGTCACGTTGTGGTGTACTGCCTTATCTTCTATATTCTAAAAGTAAGACCAGATGACCATAACTAACTTGTTTTCTCCCCTAGTTCTGATGAAGGACCCCAGAATTGAAACATTAACTGATTTTCTTCTTACAGATGTTGCTTCCTGCTGAATGTTTCTCATATTTCTCTTTGTATTTCAGATTTCCAGCATTTGCTACTTTTTTATGGTTTTCATTTTGTTATAGCGTCATAGTTTCTCCTAAATATCTTACAGTGTGACCTTGCTCTATACCTAGAGGTCTTCCCTACATCAAGTCAGTCAAATGGAGATACAAAAGTCTGCAGATGGGCTATGGGTTATGGGCTGTGTTGGAGGAAAGGATTAGATTGATTATGGAGTAGGAACGACAGCCAATCTTCTGGAAGAGCTCAATATGTAGAGCAATAGATGTGGGAGGAAAGGAATTGTCAATGATTCGCGACAAAACCATACGGAGGAGGTGGTGTAACAGTAGTGATATAAGAAACAGAGGAGATGTGAGTTCAGGCTCCCATCAACTACATCAGAAGAGAAACAACTCTTTCTGAAAAAGGAGGAATTTCAGATGTTCTGGAACAGAAAGCTTCTTTCTGAGAGCAGATACAGAGGAGACGGAGAACCTTAGAGAAATAAATGACATCTTCATAAGAGACAGTGGAGAACATCTGTAGTATAAGCGGCTGTGGAAGTCAGGCGAGGTTTTGATCCAAATGTTGGCGGTTCTTTTCCTTACACAGACCCTCCAGCATTTTGTTTGTGTTGCATAATCCCGGATGAACACGGTTTTGTTTAGTTGTATAGTTGATGGAGACAGCCATGAGAAGCGCGGAGGAACATCTCGAGAAACTTCTGAAATGCCCGGTTCGCTACCGCTGCTACTGTGCAATCTAGAATCTCCGGAGGGAAGGCCCCAAATTCTCGGCTTTGCCTGCTGCTGGCGGCCGGGGCTGGGGTCAAAGTGTTCGGCAGAGATGGTGCTCGGTGCTCGGTGTCGGAGGGCTGGCTGGAGGCTCGAAGTTTTTGGACGACTCAGAGTCGGACTGTGGTCGGGCATGGCAGGGAGAGTTTTCTTCCTTCTCCCATCTGTGTGAGATGTGGGACTTTCGAGAGACTTTGAATTTTTTTACTGTGCCCATGGCCTGTTCTTCATCAAGTTACAGTATTGCTTGCACTGTTGTAACTATATGTTATAATTATGTGGTTTTTGTCAGTTTTTCAGTCTTGGTCTGTCCTGTGTTTCTGTGATATCACACCAGAGGAATATTGTATCATTTCTTAATGCATGCATTACTAAATGACATTAAAAGAGGATTGCGTCTCCTCATAATCTAATCTAATCTAATACACATGAATGGCTGAATGACAACTGAACAATTGAACTTGAATTTAAGCATAACCTCTCCACTGCATTTGATTCATCACGCTGCCTGACACACATTTATAGAAATTTTACCTTTACCCTCCTCACCTTTCTAGATGTTTAACCAATTCACTTAAAGTGATATTAAATTTAAATTTAGTTCTATATTTCACTTTAAATTGTATGTCAGAAAATCACATTGACTAGCAGTTTAGAAAAAAAAATCAATTTCTGCTTTTACAGCCAGCAAAGTTGGGGTCGCATATCTTGCCGGGGCAGTTTTGGAATGGGATTGTTGGAGAAATCTACTCAGTGCACCACCAGAGATCCTGATGCCATTCAGACCATGCTGCTGATATCCAGCAAGCTGAAGCCTGCAAAACTGGTATTTGGTCCAGTTATGTATGGCCATGGAGGTACCATGGAGATAGTTTCACTTGGGGTAAATGGGCCAGTGTGTTTTTCCACTTGTTTCTTCAAAGATTAACCAGATTGAATTGGACAGATCAGTAAAATTGACATTCTTGCAGCAACTAACAGTTACAATCAGACATATTATCAGTACAACATGTTAATTTGTAACAGTGTGTACAAAATGGTCATAATTTTGCAGCAAGTTCGCCAATCTGAAATTAATTTTCTGTAAAGAAATAAGATCAAAAATAATCTGGAAAATTCTGCAAAAGATTTTATTCAAAATTATCAACCTTAACAACTTACTAACTTCTTTGCTACACTACTAAGTGATATTTTTGGATGTTGTATGCAATTATTTGTCAAATAATTTTACAGAGAGATTTCATGGGTGGTGGCAATGGTAAGCTGGTTTTTTTATTGTTACATGTACTGATGTACATTGTCCTGGGCATGACTCTAAACTGCAACCGGTGATGAGGCTCTGACTGGGGACTATCAGAGCTTTGGAGAAAGTGGAGTTACCCCTTAGTCATTCATTGCTCCCAGGGCAGCTCTGACCCGGAACGGTAGCACCTGCAAGGGTTCCTGCTCAGGATATGAGCGAAGGCCAACAGCAAGTCTGGTAGGTCCAGTAACTGAACTTGTGACGGAGAAGGCAGATGAGCTACAACCTCAATTGACAATGGCTATTGTACAGGCAGATGAACATTTGGGAAGAGAAATGGCGATTTCTTCAGTTCGCCAACAGAAGGCACCAATAGAAACCACCGTTGCTAGATACTAGGTTTCCTAGATTCTGTTTGCTAAGAAAACCATGGTCAAACTCACAAAATGTATCACACAACAACAGCATCAAGAGGATCTTCAAGACAATTCTGAAGATGCTTCGCTCGGTAGCGTTGATTCTGGGCAGCAGGGGATCCCTGACCGTCATCAAGCTACAGCTCATAAAAATCAAGTAACACAAAAGAAAATTATTGCCACTTGGAATGTAAGAACCCTATATCAAGCAGAAAAATTGGACAATGTGCTAAATGAAATGGAAAGACTAAAAATTAACATCATGGGAATTAGCGAAGTTCGTTGGACAGGTGCTGGAACATGTCAGAATAGAAATAAAACACTAATTTATTCTTGTGGAACATCCCATACTAACGGAGTAGGAATTCTTATGGATGAAAACATGGCAAAAAGTGTTTTAGGATATAGGGCAATATCAGAAAGAGTGCTTCTTGTTAGTTCAGAGGATAACCATTTGATTTAGCAATTATACAGGCATATGCACCAACAACAGATGGAAAAAATGAGGATATAGATAAATTCTATGAAAAGCTTGAACAAGCAAAGAATGGATGCAAATCTCAAGATATGGTTATTGTCATGGGAGATCTAAATGCTAAAGTAGGACAAGGTGCTGATGGAAATACCATAAGAAAATTTGGACTAGGGGAAAGAAATGAAAGAGGCGAGAAATGGGTAGAATGATGCAAGATGAATAATCAGGTCTTTATGAATACCTACTTTAAAAGCCATCCAAGACACTTGTGGACCTGGAAAACTCCAGGTGATAACACTAGAAATCAAATTGACTTTATTACTATAAACCAAAGATTTAGAAACTCAGTGACTCAATGCAAAACATATCCAGGTGCAGACTGTAATCGTGACCAGTAGTATGTCATGTAAAAGTAAAACTTTAAAAACTAAAGGAGCAAAAACCTGAACAATCCCTTGACTACTTGCAATTAATTGAAAAAGAAAACTTAAGACAAAAATTTACAATTGAAGTAAGGAATAGATTTCAAAGTCCAGAAATAGAATCTGTTGAAGATGTTAGCAATCATGTAGAAATGAAGTTTAACTCTCTGAAAGTTGCCTTGGTAGAATCAGCAAAGTCAGTGATTCCTAAAAAAGAAAAAAAGCACAAAGAATAAATGGATGACCGATGAAATCAAAAATCTAATGGAAGAAAGGAGACTGAAGAAAGAAAATCATATAGAATATAAGTCCATAGATAAAAAAGTTAAAAGCCTATGTTATAAAGCCAAAGAAGAATGGTTAAACCAGGAATGTGAGCAAATAGAAAGAATCCCTATTACTGATCCAAATAGGTTACATCAACAAATCAAGAATATCACTGGTAAAAAGCTCCTCTGTTCTTCAGGTGGATGTTTGAAAGCAAAGGATGGTACCATCATCATGGAAAAAGATGAAATTATGAACAGATGGACTGAGTATATTCAGGAATTGTTTAAAGACAATCGAGGTGAAAAACCAGAAATTAAGAAGGATATTGAAGGTCCAAACATTTTAAAATCTGAGGTTCGTAATGCTATAAATAAGATGAAGAAAGGAAAGGCAGCAGGTCCTGATGAATTGGTAATAGAACAAACTATTGCCCTTGAAGATTATGGAATTGAAAAACTTACTGATTTAATCAATGACATTTATGAGACAAGAATAATACCAGAAGAGATGAAAAAATCAGTATTTATCACTCTTCCTAAGAAACCTGGAGCAATAGAATGTGAATTACATAGGACTATAAGTTTAATGAGTCATATCACTAAGATACTTCAAAGAATTTTGATGACAAGAGCTAAAAGTAAGATACAAGCTGAAATAGGTAAAGAACAATGTGCTTTTGTGAAAGACAAAGGTACAAGAAACACAATATTGATGTTCAGGATACTACCAGAACGAGCTATTCAAGTGCAAAGAGATTTGTTTGTTTGTTTTATCGACTACACAAAAACATTTGGTAAAGTGAGGCACAATAAATTATTTGAAATACTACAGGAAACTCTAGAGCTAGATTCAAAAGACCTCCGCCTAATCAGAAATCTGTACTGGGAACAAACTGCCGCTGTAAGAATAGATGGAGAAGTGAGTCAGTTTATGAAAATCAAGAGAGGCATTAGACAAGGGTTTGTTTTCTCCCCTGATTTGTTCAATGTGTACAGTGAAACAATATTACAAAAAATAAGAGACATCTTGGAAATCAAAGTTGGCGGTGAAAACATCAATAATTTCAGATATGCGGATGACACCGTGCTATTTGCAAGTACAGAGGAAGAACTGCAAAAGTTAATTGATATAATTGTTGAAGAAAGTGCAAAAATGGGTCTATCTATCAATTACAAAAAGACAGAATATATGGTGATATCCAAAAAGATGGATAATCCTATCTGCAGGCTGAGAATAAATGGGGAAGACATAAAACAAGAACAGAACTTTTGCTGCTTAGGAAGCTGGTTGACATCAGATGGAAGGTGCGACGTGGACATCAAAAGAAGAATAGAGATGACAAAAGACACCTTTACGAGAATGAAGAGTATACTGACCAATACTAAACTAGGCATGACAACCCACCTCAGAGTATTGAAATGTTACGTTTATCCAGTTATGTTATATGGCTCAGAATGTTGGACAATATCTAGTAACATGAGGAAACGAATTGAAGCAGCAGAGATGTGGTTTTTGAGGAGGATGTAAAGAATATCATGGACGAGATGAATGTCTAACGAGGATGTCATGAACAGAGCAAGCACAAAAAGAGAAATAATGTATGAGATCATGAAAAGGCAACATAACTTCATTGGACATATGATTAGGAAAGAGGAGTTAGAATGCAAGGTTATTATGGGAAAGATTGAAGAGAAGAAAGCAAGAGGAAGGCAAAGACAAATGACGATGGAGACAGCAGCCAGAGAACTGGAAATGAATACCAATGAATTGATCCACTTGACCCGAAACAGGAGTGTGTGGGCCATGGCCGTCAAAGCTCAATCTGGGCATGGAACCTGATGATGATGATGACTGATGTACAGGAAGAACTTTATTTTGCATGCCATGTAGAGAGTTCACTTTCATCACATCAGTTTGTTAAGGTAATATAAGGAATATCAACAATAGAGTGCAGAATAAAACGGTACTATAATAGAAAAAGTGCAGTGCAAGCGGCAATAAGTTGTGAGCCCACCAAAAATATGATGTGTTCAGCTGTGTCCACAACTCCCTGTAGTTTCTTAAGGTTTCGGGGCAGAGCTGTTGCTAGACCAAGCCATTATGTATCTAGATAGAATGCTATCTATGGTTCATGGATAAAAATTGGTGAGGGTCAAAGGGACATGCCGAATTTCTTTAGCCTCTTGAGGAACTAGAGACAATGGTGTCCACATGATGATCAATGATCATTTCTGTCTTTAGTGTCGTTTAATGAAACAAATCTTTCATTTATTCTGCTTAATTTTTAAAATTTTTGTTTTTTGTCATTTTCTATTGTACTATTTCATTTCATTTATATTTAACCTTAGTTCTTTTATTTCAGAATAAAGTTTGAAGTATATCCTGTTAATATCCAGTATGCTGCATGTTATTGGTCCATAATTAATATTCATGATAATTACCACTGTAACCTCATCAGGACTGAAGATCTGGCTGTATTATCATGCAAAAAGTGTATGCTCTAACTGCAGTTTGGCTAATAATACTTGAGGCTAAAAGAGCAAGTAGCCACGTTCTTCAAGTTTTACGCAACTTTCCGATACAATCATTGTGAAACGCTCTCTCGGGTACCCTGTAATTTCCTAAGAGAAGTCTGATTATTGGGTTCCGTGATTCATCCCGGGGGAGGCAGGAGATAGCTCAGATGGTGCTGAACATAAGAGGGGTGTAACCTCTGGGATAATCCTACTCCAATCCACCTACTCTGTCAATTAGAGTTGTGGAAGTTCTTATAAGGAGTTCTGTCATGGTTTATGTCATTATTTGGTCAATGTCCAATGCAGCTGTAAAATGGATAAAGTAGATTTGTCTGCAGTACTGATTTCTGGCATAGCCTTCCTAAAGAAACTTGGAACAAGTTTCACAAATCATGAAGTGTCAGATAGAATATATTTCCAAATGTTATTTCTTAATGAAGTTACAATTTATTGAATTTTGAAATGTTATAGACTCAAATATGTCTATTGCCTTCTTTAACACTCCACCACATATTGTGACCTTTGAATGCTTATTGCAGGTTTGAAATCTTCCAATATAGACTTGAACGTTTTCAATTCACTCGCAGGGATTATTTCATTCTCTCAATCACAATCATGCATTAACTTGCAGACTAAAGGAATTGCTTGTTACAAGAGCATAAACTTGCGTTCTTTATCTTCAGTTTTCTATTGCATCTGAGATCTCTTTATCTGGCCTTACAATTAGACGGGAGAGAGGAGATGTCAACTGTGATAATGACTTTGACTTCTTAAAGGTCAAAATATATAATTTTCATGCTGAGCACTGGAAAAAGGGACACCGTCCCCATAGCTTTGATTGAGTAATGCACGTGGCACTGACAGGCCCACAATTAATTAGTATATCACCAAGTCTGCCAACAGAATTTTCTCTCCAACCCAAAACAAACATTTCCTGCTGCTGTAAAGCAATAAATACAGTACATGAGATTCAGAATCAGTGGCAAAACATAATGGAGAACTCAATGCAAACTAGAAATGCCCTACCATTATTTTATTTATAGGTTTCAATTCCTCTTACTTCCCGTAGGTAATTGTACCTTATCCATATGTGAGGGCATGAGTTTCCTGCAGATAACAAGTGAATAGCATATGATGACGTCTTCTCATATGGTGATGAAATGTTTGCAAATGGATTGCCAGAATTGGAGAACAACTCAACCCAAAGATAACAAATAATATGCAACCAACTGAAACTTCCTCACAGACAAGTTGTTATATCCATGTGGCCTTGGTGGTATCCATGTTTGTTTTTGTTACTTGTGAGAAGTCTGTGCTCAGATCCTCAATGGCAATGAGGGTTCAATGTATCACAAGTACTGAACTTTCATTACAGTGTCAATTATCTGAAATTAATTAACAAACTGAAGCACAAGCACTCCAGCCCTGGCTCCATGCACACATCTAGCGCACATCCCTGCCTGACTCTGTGAGGACAAGTACGCTTTCATACTCTTTTCTTTTTCAATCTTTTTATTAATTTCATAGAATGAAAACATAACATAGCAATAATACAAATAGTAGGAGATACATTGTTACACTTAAAATGAGTAATTGTAAGACCAAATAGTATAAATTGACAAAGCTCCCAATCATGTAGAATAACAATGAATAATACAAAGCAAAAAAAACTGAAGAAAAATCATGAAAAAGAAAAAAAGAGAAAAGAAAAAAAAAATCCCATCCCCCCAAAAAAACTAAACTAAACAGAATTAGTCAACTAAACTAAAAGACTTGGGCAATACTAACAACTTAAAAATGGGAAGGAAGAAAACCTTAGTGTCGATGACTCCATTCCTCTCAACCAACAGTACAGAGAAATAAAACAAGTTTGGAAATGGTCAAATTACATCAAATGAAAATGCTGAATGAATGGCCTCCAAGTTTTTTCAAATTTAATGGAAGGGTCATAAACCGCACTGCTAATTTTTCCCAAATTCAAACTCACCATAGTTTGTGAAAACCAATGAAATACAGTAGGAGGGCTAATCCCTTTCCAATTCAGCAAAATGGATCTTCTAGCCATTAGAGTAAGAAATGCAATCATCCTACATGCTGGAGAGGTTAAATAATTTGAATCTATCATTGGTAGTCCAAAGATAGCAGTAATTGGATGAGGTTGTAAGTCTATATTCAAAACCATTGAAATAATGTCAAAAATATCTTTCCAATATTTTTCCAACAAAGGACATGACCAAAACATGTGAGTTAAAGAAGCTATCTCACAATGACATCTATCACATATTGGATTAATATAAGAATAATAACGAGATAGTTTATCTTTGGACATGTGAGCCCTGTGCACTACTTTAAACTGTATCAACACATGTTTAGCACATATAGAGGATGAATTAACCAATTGAAGAATTTTTTCCCATTTTTCAATCGGTATAATAATCTTAAATTCTCTTTCCCAGTCAGCTTTAATTTTATTGGAAACATCAAGGCATAAATTCATAATTATATTATATATAATTGCTACAACACTTTTCTGAGAAAGATTTAAATCTAAAATATTTTCCAAAGTGTCCATTGGATATGGGTGTGGAAAATTAGGAGAAACAGTAATTAAAAAGTTTCTAATCTGTAGATGTCTAAAAAAGTGAGATCTGGGTAAGTTATATTTATTAGAAAGTTGATCAAAAGACATAAAACAATTATCTAGAAATAAATCACGAAAACGTATTATACCTTTGGTTTTCCAGTCAAAGTAAGCTTGATCCATAGTGGAAGGTTGAAAAAGGAAATTAGATATAATAGGATTGCTAAAATAAATTGATTAGACCCAAAAAATCTTCGAAATTGAAACCATATACGTAAAGTATGCTTAACTATTGGATTATTCATTTGTTTATACAATTTAGAAGAAGTAAAAGGAAGCGAAGTTCCTAAAACCGAACCCAAGGAAAACCCTTGTAATGAATTACATTCAAGATTTACCCAATGTGGATTTAAAGATACATCCAAATCTCATAACCAAAATTTTAAATATCAAATATTAATTGCCCAATAATAGAATCTAAGATTCGGGAGGGCAAGCCCCCCCCCTCCTTTTTGGTTTCTGTAAATACCTTTTACCTAACCTAGGATTTTTGTTCTGCCATATATATGAGGAAATTTTTGAGTCTATGTTATCAAAAAAAGATTTTGGGATAAAAATTGGAACCGATTGAAATACATACAGAACTTTGGGCAAAATGATCATCTTAATAGCATTAATCCGACCAATCAAAGACAAAGAGATTGGTGACCATTTAGTAAACAAATGTTTAATCTGATCAATTAAAGAGCTTTCATACTCTTTTGATGCCTCTGAAGAGATTTGAATGGAGCCTTGGGTGAGCCTTTGCAGATCCGTAAACATTTGGTCAGCAAACAAAAACATGGTGTTTATTATCAATGAAGATAAAAAATAGACTTGACATTCTGGTGTCAAGAGTGACTTGCATTTAATAAATTGCAACAAATTTAATAAAATAGTAATTCTGACTTTCCTCGAAGGGCCCATTGCTTTGTCATTTCCCACTTTCTCATGTACAATGATGGCTGGCCTTCGAATCCCCAGGTCTGGAATGATGGTCTAGAGATTTCAATTTAATTCCACCACCTGAAGTTGAAAATCAAATTAGTCTAGTCATTGATCAGTGCAAAACTAATGGATTGTCACAACTGATTATATTGCTCACTAAAGGCCTTTAGAGAAGGAAATCTCCCTTCATTTCCAGGTCTGGTCTATATGTGACTCCAGACACATTTGTGGCCCTCTGTTGTTCGGGATCAACCATGGACATTGTGTATCGCTCTCAATGTGGTACGCAAGCCAGGGCAGTACGATAAAGAGAGAAAGCTGATTCCCATGTAGATGGCTCCCTCCACTCCACACAGCTGATGAATCGAAAGGAGCGACACACACCGATACAGTTAGGCACCAGCAGTGCTGCAGGCATTACCAGTAAGCATTGGACTCAGTGTAGGACTGCCTTAGAGACTCGAGCTCAGGATTTTTCCATGGGGTTTAATCCTGAAGCCTTCCCCATGAGTGGGTATATGAGGGGAGGTTTGAGAGTAGAGTTGCCAACTTTCTCACTCCCAAATAAGGGACAAAAGTAGCAGTCAAATACGGGACACTTGTGTTTACCCCGAGAAAGACTACCATGATCAGGAAGCCTTGCGCGGGCACTTGTGTGCGCATGGTGTACGTGCCAATTTTTCTCTACAAATCGGTTTTGGCTTAATTTTCTCGATTCTGATTCACTGTACATACATTATTTCTACTTTATATAGGCTGTGTATTTATCATATGATTCCTGCTTTTACTGTGTGTTAGTGTTATTTTAGGTTTTATATGTTATTTGGTATGATATGGTAGGTTATTTTTTGGGTCTGGGAACGCTCAGAAATTTTTCCCATATAAATTAATGGTAATTGCTTCTGCGCTTTACGTCATTTCGGCTTACTAACGGTTTCATAGGAACGCTCTACCTTAGCAGGGGAAATACAGGACAAGGGCGGTCCAGTATGGGACAAACTAATTTAGCCCAATATACGGGATGTCCCGGCTAATACGGGACAGTTGGCAACCCTATTTGAGAAGTGAACTGCTAACCACAGCTGACGAGCCCCATCTGTCTGAAAAGACTGGTTTTACGACATCAGTAACTTGCCTTTGCTCCTTCTGTCAGTAGAAATGGTTCCACTGAACTTAATAGCTAAGCCTCACATGAAGGCCAAGTGCTGGACTTGGTTGTCAGAGCCTATTCCAGATGCACGATCTTGGGAGCATTTAATAGGTAATGGGAGCTTTTCCCCACTACCCTCACCCCCTGGCTATGACAACCTTAAGGAACTACTAGACACACCAATGTGATTGATAAGTAAATACCCTCTGAAAACGACTGGCCAGACACTCATTTCAAGAGTAATTAATGATGGTTAAAAGATTTTAACCTTGTCAGTAATACCCTGAAAACACATATAAAATAAAAATTCAAAATTGAGCACAGAATTTGTCTCAGTAGTGATCTATAATTAAATGAAAACTGTCCCAATAACTCTACGTTTAGTAAATGCTCTCTCATTCTTATTTTAACATCCATATCTTGCACAGGTTGTGAAGCATTGTCAGATGACCTCAGTACCATTGTTCAGTACATTCAGTGGAGCCAAAAATTTTTACGTAACTGAAATAAAGTTTGATACAATAACGCAGTTAATAGAAATCTTCCAAATGACTAATAAGCTAGAAAATATGTCAAATGACGTAAGTTAATTTTTTTTTAACTGAATGACTCATATACTTGGATGACATATAAATAAAGAAACAAGAATTCAAGAAAATCAATACAACGCATCAGGCGTTTTCCATCTTGTGGTCTAAGCTTACAGATGAGAGACAGAAAAGCACAGTGTGGGTTGAAACAGTTATTATAAAAACTTTTAATTCCGGTGTATTTCTTCGATTACTCAAGCCCATAAAAGGAGCTGAAACTCTTAAACTGGAAATGATGGGTTGGACATAATTAAATTAAGGGTCGTTTCTTCTACTTTTAATACAAAATCAGAGCTTCATGATTTAGGATTGAAGTCAGGAGACACTATCAGACAAAAGTTAGTGGAAATCTGCACTCCCAAAAATTTTTTGATTGAAGTTCCTAAAGTCAGATAAATAGTTTTTATAGCTTGGAAGAGGGCTGCTGGAATCTAGAATTACTGCTCTTTAAGTAACAGGGTTTACTTATTCTGAGTTTATCAAAGCCTATATCTGATCTTTGAAGCTATTTCAATTTGAAAATCAATCAATTTGGCACAAGTTATCATTTTATACAAATAATTCTGTGCGACGGTAGTGTAGTGGTTAGTGCGACACTATTACAAGTGTTGGAGTTCAGAGTTCATTTCCGTTGATGTCTATAATGAGTTTGTTTGTCCTACCCATGAATCGCGTGTACTTCCTCTGGGTGCGCCAGTTTTCTCTGACACTCCAAAGGGGTACGAGTTAGTAGGTTAATCGGTCATTGTAAATTGTTCTGTGATTAGGCTAAGTTATCTCAGTAAGTTGATGGGTGGGCCAGATGGGCCTGTTCTGTGCTGTATCTCTGAATTCAGTCGATCTCACTAATGCACTGAGGATGAATATTGTAGAACATATTGTAGATGGCGAGTAGATGTTGAGTGCTCTCATTTAATCCAAACACATAGAACTAAGATCTGAAGAAACCACAGAGCCCAAAGGCTACTTGGACTAGAAATTTGAACATGGCACATGTTTTTTTTCCCTGTGTCTAAATGCCTGAAAACCACTTACTTTTGCCATAGCAACGTCTTTACCTGCAAGTCACTTTGGGTGCACCTATTGTGATTTATACATCATTTGAGCTTGTAATGGCATCGTTCCTCAGGTAATTCTTCTGCTAGCTCAGTTGGAGTGTTGTCTGGAAAAGTAGATCGGCAGATGAAACATTGTTGAGTGGCCAATCGCATGTTCTCATTGAACTGTAGAAACAGTACAGCACAGGGCCTCTTGTAATGGGCATGACCCAGCTTAGTGCCGGGAACCAACCTTACCCTTGTCCTTTGTAATTACTTTCTCACATCAGCAGCTTTGCTCTGCCTACTCCATTTGAGCTGTCTATCCACATCCCCACAGCTCCCAAAAACTGCTAGCCAGTCACAATCTCTAGCCACCACCCCATCGGCAGAGTCTGGTGCCTGGGCACAGCCCACCCGTTATCTGATTTCTGCTCCATCCTTACCTCCCAGGCTCTGATCTTTGGGCATTTCTCCTTTGTTCCAATATATGGCAAACATTTACCCCCTCACCCCTGCCCCTTACACCCTTCCCTTGTCCCTGTTACTTAGCCACCTGTTATCTCTCATCCTGCCCTCAGTCTCAGGCTTTGATCTCTAGACAACCCACTACTCAGCCAGGCTCTGATCTCAGGATCCCTCTCCTATCCCTGTGCAGTGCAGGATCAGGACCCTGACTTTTGACTCTTTCTCCCTTTAGACCTGGCTTTGATTTTGGCTCATTATAATATCTGAAACAAGCAGGAAAATATCCCACCTAGGACTGGGGCATTGCTGAATCTTGCAGTGGAAGACACAATGAAATCAGCTTTCTTTGCAACAACACTCTATCATTCTTTGAATGGCACTGACCAACCACTACATGCTCCTGTCATTTCAAATCCTTCTATCAGACTTAATATTAATTACAACAATGATTAAACTGCTAAATTGATTCACTGGTTTGAAAGCATTCTGACACATCTTAAAGCCAAGATAAGTATAACATGTTATCTTTTTCTCTTGCCGGGTCTTTTTATGAGTTATGTCTCACTTATATTCTTGCTTTAATTTAAGCTGTTGGAAAATAATTCCAGCTTTGGCAATGGATCGACATCTAAATATATTTTGTCCCTCTGCAGATGCTACCTGGGCTGCTAAATGTCCCAAAGCATTTTATGTTTTTAATCCAGTTTTCTTCATGCCAACTTAATATTTCATTACACTATTGTGCAAAAGGTTAATAACATAAAACAATACAGCACTGGAACAGGCCATTCGGCCTATCAGGTCTGCACTAGACTAAACTAATCCCTTCTGCCTGTACTTCGTCCATATCTCTCCATTCTCTGCCTGTTGATGTAGCTGTCTTAAAACCTAAATGTGTGATTATATCTGCTTCCATCAACTCACCTGGCAGCCCGTTCTAGGTATGTATCCTGTGCAAAAAAAAGCAACTTGCCTCATCAATCTCCTTTAAACTTTCCTTCTCTCATCTTAAAACTACATCCTCTACTATTTGACATTGCCACCCTGGGGGAAAAAATCTGATTATATTTAACTGTCTTTTCTCCTTAATTTTATCCCTGTATCTAATTGAGTCAGGATATTGTTGTCTATGTGAAGAGACAAATGTATTTTAGGAAATTGTGATAGTTTGTCCTGAAGATCCTTTATTTTGATGAAGTCAGAGTTGATTCTTAGACCTGGGCGATTCTTAACCTAAAAGCAGCAAAGAATAAAATGTGTAGATTTCAATACATCAGAAATTCATTCTATGGTTTACATAAATTAAATGTTTGAGTTAAAAATAGGAAACCAAAAACTGTAAAGCTGAAATTAAAAACAAAGACTGTCAGAAATACTCGTTGGGTCAGGAAGTATTTGTCGAAAGAGAAAGGGGTCACATTTCAGGTTTGTGACCTTTCATCAGAGTTGGTCAGTACCGGCTTTGAAATATAAAATTGGAGTTGAGCTTAAATATCAGGGGTTAAAAATCTCCTACAATTATAAAATGACTAGAAGAAGAAAGTAAAATCTAGGGTTAATTACATTTTGAAACAATGAGTGGATTCCTGAAAGAACTCAAGCCTCCCACATGTCAGAAAGAAAAATGTCCACAGGGATCGTGACAAGTAATTTTCCACTACTTTCAGAGAGAGGTCTCCAACCGACACATAACAAAATCTAGCCTTTTTAATCTGGTCCATGTAATCACCTTTATATGTGCCTGGTCTTATGCTATGCTCAATCATGATGTACCAACAATAATTTGAACATCTTCTACAAATACCAATATTCTGTTTAATATTTGAATAATGCTATATGCCTTAAAATCAATTGAAAGATTGATGCCTATAAATAAAGCAACATTTCGAAATTCTGTGGTTAAGTTTGGTTGGTCAGCCATCCCGCAGCATGCCAGAGTTGTTTTGACTGATGCTCCACATGGATTTAAAGCTGCAGCCATGCCTGCTTGCAACCCACATGAAAGGAGGGAGAGGAAACTGACAGATGTCGGGGCCATGTGGCACTCCCTCTTTCCAGAAGTGATTGCAGCAGTTGTGGCTTCTGCCACTGGGTCCAGCAGTAAGATGTTTTCTGCTCCCCATGCCAACAAACACCCCCACCCTTGAAGCAGGAAACACAGGGAAGATCTTGTGAAAGAAAATGTTAATATTGGAAAGAGGATTGGGTCAAAAATGTGTGTGTAAAGTACTAAAAATCAGTCTGGATACATTGACACAAACATAGTTGAATCTGTATTTGGAAATATTGTAGCTCTGAACTCTTGGATAGGCAATCCATTCTAAATTCTTGAGGTGCTCCATAATCTAGGCTTCAACAACTTTGTACTTAAGAACAATGGTACATATTTTCTATTGTAAATGTTGCTTATTTCATATTTTAAAGTCATGACTAGGTGAGTTGACACCCATTTAAAATGGCTTCTAAATTTTCATTTGCTTTGCATTACTATTTGAAAACTAATTCACAGCAGCTGTTCCGTTCTTTTTTAAAAAATCCATCTCAATCACTTTTAATGCAACTGTGGCCTTATGCCCCACACAATAAGGCACATACAGATGTCAAGTATTCCAAAAACTTGAAAAATATGATGCCCAAATAATATATAGGTAGCTTCAGAAGTTGTATGTCATTGAAAGGTTATCAAATGAATCCACCTGTATCTCCAAAGGACAAACATACTCTCAAGACATAGCCATTTTACTTTGATTAACAGTCTCAGAAGAGAAAAACAGTAACCCACAACACCATGCCAAACCACAGCATCCAGAAAGTAATGATTAATGCATTCCCATTTGCTGATTCCCAAACAAGGCACCATTATCCAACTTCCCATGTAAAGGAAAACAAGTTATGATAAGTGTTTGGGAGACCAATTATTACATTAACAATTGCAGTTCCATTTAATATCTGCAAGCTTATGGATTGAGATCATCTCCTTTCCCAGAATATTTTTTTAGTTCTGGAAAAGCTGCAGAAGAATAGATAACGGCAATTAATATTTTTTCATATAATTTGAGGGACCATAATCTTTAAATGGTTCTTTCACTTTGATTCTTGTTTGTGGACAAACAATTATCTTAAGTTGATGAATAAAGCAAGGCTAGCTCCAGTATTTTGGGATTGTAGTAGAATGGAATGCCTATTTAATCTTCACCTTTACAAGACTTGGGCCTTGTAAGGGAACCAACATGGACCTGAATTTCCTCGATGACACAACTATTGTTGGCTGAATTGCATGTAACTCTGGCTTCGGCTAGCAGCTTAATATATGGGGTGATACTCCCCGTCCCGGCCAAACTTAAGAAATCTCGTTTGGGTGAATGCTGCACGATATGTCCCCTGTTACAAATCAGTACCCTGAAATAACAAACAGTACACAATATGCAATTAAATGATTAAGCTTTATAATTCTTACTTTGACTATATGATTAGTAAAGAAACAAAAGAAGAAAAACAGGACCCAATCTTATTAAACAGCCTGTTGCTCAATGTTGGAGCTCACTGATAAGCCGATCGTCCACCATCGACCTGCTCTGATCGTCGCTGCCCTTCAGACCCTCACTCCAAGTCCACCCTGTCCGGTGGTCTATCGACTCTCTCCATTCGCGTCTTCTCTCCTTATCTCTCCCCGGCAAAAGACCGCGAAAGCCTCTCTTCCAGCTCACAAGAAAGAACAACAGCATTCCAAACCGCGTTATCTCTAGTCATAACCCAAACATTGCTGCTGCAGAGAAACCATTACATTATCAGTGAAACCTTATGGCACGTTACACAGGAGTGAAACCCTACAGCGTGTTACACTCTCCCCCCACCAAATTTATTCATGTCCTCATGACATTGAGCAAATTCACCAACCCTTCCTGCAAAACACAAAGCACAATCCAGGTGTAAAAGGCAGTGACGTAGCTCCTCAACACAGTAGGGGTCACACTCTGTTCCCCTGGTGCTATGTAGGCTAACCTATCCGGTGGTCTCTTAATTCGCTGAGACCTCCGCACCCCATCATCTAACTCTTCAGGTTCCGACACTACTGGGGATACTTCCGGTCTACCTGGTGAGGCTTCCCCGATCTATCACTTGTGCCCACCGGAAACTCGCAGCCCTCTGTTCCATGATCAAACCCTGCTTCCTCCCCTGCAGAGTCCCGCTGCAACCAGGCTGCCCACAGAGAGCCCCCCCATACTTCACCTGTCTCAATCGGAGAAGGACCGGGAGTCTCTTCCTCAATCACTAGGGAGTTAGCGAAAGGCAGCATATACCATACATCCAGGTTCTCATCCTCCGAATCAGTATCCCTCTTGGGGGTGGGACCGGAGTAACCTTGCCTGTTGGCGGCCCGATAGTCGTCCCACATTTCCGCAGAGTCCTCTTACTAGGTGTAGGTTCCAAGTCGGGCTCTGGGTCTACCTGCACCTCTTGTCCCAGGGGCAACAGGTGGTTCCGATGGAGAATCTTGACAGGCCCATTCCCATCCTCTAGTTTCACCAGGAAAACTGGTAGGTTTGGCATCTGACTCTCCACCACATAGGGCATAGCCACCCAGCGGTCAGCGAACTTATGCTTTCCAAGTCACTCCAAGTTCCTTATGAGGACTCGGTCTCCAGGCAGGAGTTGGGAGAACCTCACCTTTTGATCGTACCTCCTCTTATTCCCTTGATTTTTCTGGGCAGTCGTGACCCCAGCTAATTCATAAGCCCTTTTCAACTCTCTTCTCATGTCAGACACATACTTCAGCTAAGTCTTTGGTGGTAAGTCACCCTTGTCAGTCCCAAAACAAAGGTCAATGGGCAAACTTGCCTCGCGTCCAAACATCAGATAATATGGCGTGTACCCAGTAGCTTCACTTTGTGTACAGTTGTAACTGTGAACCAGATGCCCAATATGTTGACTCCACCTGATCTCAAGGGTCCTGAGCATTTCTAGCAGGGTCTGATTAAACCCCTTTGGCTAGGATCACCCTGTGGGTGATTGGGCCTGGTCCTCGACTTCTCGACTCCAAGCATGCCCAGCAACTCACGGGTGAGTCTGCTTTCGAAATTCCACTCCTGATCACTATGTATTCGACTGGGAAGGCCATAATAAATGAAATACTTCTTCCATATGTGGGACCCATAGTAATGTGGAGCATATTAATGGACACTGGATACCCCACTAATTTTCTTACATTATGTTCATATTATTTATATTGCTTTGGTTTGTTAGTTTGCTCATTCACAATTTGATTAATGGTCAGTTGCACTAGCAATGGTAATATTTTAGGAGGTTAATTGATGGTTACAAGGGGCAAAGCTTATACAAGCACTTGGGGCAGCTGAGGGGTCCTGGGGACACGGGAGTGCACACGTGATGGAGTAGACTGAGATGGCCCGGCAGCATGAATGGTAAGCCGATGCGCTTGTGTTCCTGTATTTCTAGAAAGGAAAATAAAGACGTTTATTTTAAACTTCTGCACGCCTGGAAGTCCCTTCTGTGTCCAAGTGTGCAACACATAACACCTTTGCCTCCATAGACACCCTCTGGTCCTTGGTAGGAAAAGCCTGAGCATATCTGGTGTAGTGGTCCGTGATGTCTAAGACATTTGCCGTCTTGCTGGCATCGGGTTCTATTGACAGGAAATCCATACACACCAGGTCCAGAGGCTCTGCGCTCTGTGGGTGGGACAAGGGAGCTGCCTGTGTAGGCAGTGTCTTCCGCCGTATGCAGCGAATGCACGACTTACAGTATTCTTCGACCTCTGACTTCATTCAGGACCCGTAAAACCGGTCTCTGAGCAATCCATAGGTCTTTTCCACCCCCAAGTGTCCAGAATCATCATGAAGTAATTTCAACGCCATCCTCCGATACTTCTCAGGCAGAACCAGCTGGCAACGCCGGGGTAGGTCTGGGGGTGACGTGACCCGGTATAAGATCTGGTTCTTCAACTCCAACTGAGGCCATTCTTGTAGTAATGGAGGCATCGACGAGTGTTTCATCTTCTCCGCCTGATCCATGCCTTCCTTTTCAAGCACAGCCCAAATGGTGCCAATGCCCAGATCATCTCACTGAGTAGCTGCCACTTCCCCAGACCTCAATTCCGGCAGCTGATTTGTCTTCAGAGCAGTCAGGTTACAGTAAACTTGGGGAATAGTGTCATCAGAAGCCCCCAAGTGATCCACTGCCCGATCCTGCCTCTCCTTTCCCTCTGCCTTCACGGTGATGGCAAACTGACATATGGCCTTCACCCCCAGGGCAGGAACGATCTCCCGCTCCTCGTCCCTGTCCAGTCCCTCATGCACCCGTTGGGACAAAGCATCCTCATCAATGTTCCTGCTTCCTGGCTGGTACCTCAGACTAAAATCATAGGCAGACAACGCTGCCAACCATCGATGGCCTGTGGCGTCCAGTTTCGCTGAGGTCAGGATATAAGTTAGGGAGTTGTTGTCCGTCCTCACCTCAAACTTGGCCCTGTAGAGGTAGTCACTCAGCTTATCCACCACCGGCCATTTCAACGCCAGAAATTCCAACTTGTGAGTGGGATAATTTTTTTGGGAGGGGCGACAGACTCCGGCTGACAAACGCAACGGGCCTTAACCCAGAGCCCTGATCCTGATACAGGACGCCCCCTAAACCCTCTCCGCTGGCATCCGTGTGCAGTACATATGGTAATCGGGGGCCCGCAAAAGCCAGCACTGGCGCCTGGGTCAGCATTTCATTCAGTGACTGAAAGGCCTCCTCACATTTTGCATCCCACCTTGGTCCAAAGGGCTCCGACGGGATAAGACACTCTTCACCCTCCTGTCCTTTTGTCCCCCTCCCTTTCTTCCCCAAGGAGGGTAACTGCACAGAAGCTGATTCAAAGGGTGACTCACTTTCACGTAGCCTTTCACAAACCTCCAATAGTAACCACAGAACCCGAGGAATGAGCGCAGAGTGCTCATACGAAGGTAGAGCGTTCCTATGAAACACTTCGTAAGCCGAAATGTCGTAAAGCAAAGAAGCAATTACCATTTATTTATATGGGAAAATTTTGTGAGCGTTTGCAGACCCAAAAATAACCTACCAAATCATGCCAAATAACACATAAAACCTAAAATAACAGTAACATATAGTAAAAGCAGGAATGATATGATAAATATACAGCCTATATAAAGTAGAAATACTTTTCCACAATCATTACTGAACTGTTCTCCATAGCGAAAATCTCACGCAAGCGCCATCAGCAAAAAATCTCACACAAGCGCTGTTGGCAAGAACACTCTCTCCAGTAACCTTTAAGCTATGAAGCTGCCAAATCATACCAAATAACACGTAAAAATACACAGCCTATATAAAGTAGAAATAATGTATGTACAGTGTAGTATCACTTACGGGAATCGGGAAGACAGCGCAGAGCACACTGATGATGGTGTGTTAGACTTGTCGGAGTTTGAGTGGTGCAGTGGCCCCCACCCTCCAGGCCACTGAGCAATACATTGCCGCGAAGAATGCAGGGGTCCAGCGGTAGCCGGGAGGTACACAGTACATCTTTAAGAAAAAAGCTGAAACAAACATGCTAATTAATTAGGTGCCACCCATAATTGTCGGCCCAGATCAGTGCCGATTTCCGATTGCATCGTCTCTGATCTGGGCCAACAATTAGGTGTCGGCGGCACCTAATTAATTAGCATGTTTATTTCGGCTTTTTCCTTAAAGATGTGCTGTGTGCCTCCTGGCTACCTTTGCATTCTCCGTGAATCGGTATCTGTCCGTGGCCTGGGGGTTGGGGTGGTGGGACACTGGGGTGTCATTTCGTCGCCTATTTCCGTTAGAGCAGGCAGCTCATCTTCTTCTATCTCTGCCCGCCTCGATGTCGAAGGTCGAGGTTCGTTGTCTGCTGTGGCTGATGTGGAAGGCTTGCTTGACTGCTGAGCCTCGCGCATTTTTCTATCACACAGTTCTTTAATAAGGACTCAAACCATCCTGCAAATATCTCCTAAACCGACGTACCCCTTCAAAATTAAAGTTGTACTTTATCATTACTTATTCGGTTTCAATTGTTATCCTTTTCTTCTTCCAATTGCATCAGCTCTTCATCTGTCAGTTCTTGGTGGATGCCAAAACCTCTTCAACATCATGTTCATCAGCTTCCACAAGCCAAACTCATGTTGTCCTTACTTCGTTCACCATGATCAAAACGCTTAATTATGTCTAGTTTTACCGTAAGTGTAACACCCTTATGAGCTCTTTCAGGCTTTTCCGATACCATAGAACTCATCTTGCAAACGGCTGCTCACAGGCACGTGTTAAAGCAAAGCAGTTCCCAATCCAGGGGAGAGCGGCTGCTCGGGGCGCGCTGCCTTTTATCGCGCGCAGAATTTTTTTTTGTAACAGTGAAAACACCTTCTGAAAGCAAAAACAGGGTACTAATGTAGGTCTTTCGAAACAGTGAGGTTTCGTAAAGCGAACGTTCGAAAAGCGGGGGACACCTGGTACATGCTCAACATAGCTAACAGGCGTTTGGCAGAACTGACACTTGACCAGGGAAAGTTTAAATCCTTCAGCTTTCAGGCGGCTGAGCGCCTTCAGCAGCCTCACTTCATGTTCTTCCAAGGTGGATCCAAATACTATGAGGCCATCCAGATACTGTCATGGTCCGGTCCGTGAAGTCTGTATTCCAGTTCATGGTCTGGTACAATGACCCTTGCTCCAGGTTTTCCTGTCTACCCTATTTCTGTTCTTGCTGAGTTCTAATTGAGTCAGCTGATGCTAGTTGGGACTGGCTGCATAAATACCTTCAGAGACCAGGGCATGGCTGCTGGATTGTTCTTGTCCTTACTCCTTGTATCTCTTCCTCTGCTTTCTGTTTCCTCGCCTGAAGCCCTGCCTTGTCTTGCCGGTAACTCTCGCTTCACCTGAAGTTCTCGTCTCGCCTTGTTTTGCCAGAAGCCTTGCCTGTCTTGCTGGTAACTCTCGCCTCGTCTCGCCTGCAGTCTTGTGCTGGAGCCATCCTGTACCTAGCTCCCTTCCTGTCCCTTGCCTCTGTTGGGTAAGCCAGGCCGTCTTGCCGTCACCTGCAGTTGGTTCTGTCCCTTCCTGTCCCATGCCTCCGTCGGGTTGTGAACTGCACCCTGCCCCGGAGAAGCCTGCCTAACCCCAAGCCTGAAGACTCCAGCCTCGTGCCTCCTGACAAGCCTCACCTCTAGCCTCAAGCCTGAAGACTTCAGCCTCGTCCTGCCTGCCTGCCAAGCCTCATCCTTGCCTGGTTCTGGGGTCCAAGCTAGAGGCAAGACCCAGGTACTGGGTCCTTGTCCAGTCTCTGGCTTGGAGTCCAAACCTGGTCTCCTAGCTCTCTTGTCCAGTCCTGCTCCAGGTTCCTGGTTTTCCTGTCCATGTCCTTGCCATCAGTCTGAATCCTAGTCCTGCCCCTAGTACTTCAGTGTCTGTGTCTTGCACTTGGGTCCGTCCCAGCCACCACCGCCTTATGACAGATACACCAACACCTCAAGCAAATTCATATCCCCCACCGTCTTCTCCATGACCTGCTGGAAGGTTGCAGGGGCTCCCGATATGCCCTGGGGCATACTGGAAAGATCCCAGGGGATATATAAAAGCCATTTTCTCTTTGTCGGCCTCACTCATAGGGATCTGTTAGTAGCCACTGCTCAAGTCCAGCACACTGAACCACTTCACATCATCCAGGCAGGCCAGCGCATCTTCAATCCTCGGGATAGTACACTGGTTGGGGAGGGATGGTGTGCCTGTTCAGAGTCCTATAGTCCACACACATCTGTACCTTCCCATTCTTCTTTTGGGCCACTACTACTGGGGACACATAGGGGCTTCCGGATTCGGTAATGATCCCAGCTTCCTTCACAAATGCTGCCGAACATCCTCCACCTCTGCAGGGGCCAGCCACCAGGACCTTTCTCAGAACGAGGTGTCCTCAGTCACCCAGATAGTGTGACGCGTGCTTTTGGAACAACCCACATCAAACTCGTCAGTGGAAAAGACACCTTCCAGCTTCAACATCCTCTCTACCAACCTCCTCTTTCAACCCGCAGGAACCGGGGAGTCTCCGAAGTTGAATGACTCAGCGGTCAACTCTCCCCCCTTTTCCAATTGCTTCTCCACGACGTGTTTCACAGGGGCACTAGACATTACCATCACCGGGAACAAATGCGCCGGGGCATCCCCCGCTTGAAGGTGACCTCCCTCTTCGTAGTGTTCCTGACAATCACTGCCATCCTGTGTTCCTGTACAACCGAGGGCTTCTGCAATTCTGGCCTCACCAGTACCCCAGCAGGAAATCCCGACTCCCCCTCGTGGTTTTCCAGAGTGTCCACTAAGAGGACTTTGTCCTCAGGCACTCCGGGAAATTTGGGGGTCCCCATCACTCTCGCTACTTCCCCGGGCCGTATCACCATTGGCTTCGACTGGGTGAACCACACAGTCCCTCGTCTAAATTCAGTATCCAGCCCAATGCTGCCACGTGCTTCCTCAAAAGCAGCTCAAATCCCCGGGTGCACGGACAATGTTCCCAGAAAGCTCTCACCAGCCTTCTCCTTGCAAGGCCCCCATGAGCCTCCTCACGAGAGGGGTGTTGGTCCCCACCAGAATTGAAATGCCGCCCCTCCTCAACAGGGTCCGGACAAACCAGCATCACTGTATCAAAGACCTCAGACACTCCCACATCGGTCTCCGAGAACTCCAACTTCACTGACAAATAACTGTCATATGGATAATCACTAGCACTAAGCCCCCAGATCTCCAATGCCCTGAATGGTGTCAGTGGTAAATGCATCAGATACTGGTTGTAAAACGAACGGTACAACAACGTGACCTGCGACCCGGTGTCGAACATGACTTTAGCATAAATGCCTTCTATTCATAGCGACACACTGGAGCGTGGACCCACTAAGCCTTCAGGAATAGGGCCTTTTTGCTTTCGGGGGTTCCTTGGTAATTGTCGGGAACACAGAGACACCAGACCGTTCCCTCACTGGGTCTCCTCTAGGTTTTCCCAGCGACTCTCCTTGCTGAGGTACCCAGGGGCTCGCTCTCTTTCTGACGTGACACCTGCTGCCAGCAGCCCTCCGCATTGTCCGTCCCCTTGGGGTATGCGCCCACACCCCCCCATCAGCTCCATCATATTGGGGGGGGTCACACCTGCTGATAACAGCTGACATACCTCCATTCTCAACTCTGCCACAACCTCCTCTACCACTCCCTGGGGTAGGCTATCTGTGGTCACTTCACCGCCGGGGACTGCTCCCGAGGACTGTACCCTGCTGACTGAGTCCTCTTGCGCCTCCGATGTGGTTCTCCTCTTCCCGTACCTCTCTGATCAGCTCAACAAAAGATGGAGGGGGGCACATCTTACGAGACTGTCGGAGACCCCAAGCAATCAGGTCCTGGGACTGGGCGCCCCTGGCTATCTGGTCCATTCTTAACTGATCCACCTCAGCCGCCTGAATGACCCCTCTGTGCCACAAGCAATTTAGCCGCCTCTCTAGCAGAAAAATAAAAGCAGAAAGTTTCCCCCCCTTCTCCTGACACATGTTCTGAAACCCCACCAGGAGCTCCATTGGGATTCCTGTTGTGCTAAAAGAGCTTTCCAGTGCTTCCAGGTAATCACTCACGGTTGCTAGGGGATACCGCAGCCTGACGGCTCTCACAACGTCAGCGGCCCGCCCATTCAAACCTTCAATCAATCTCTGTCACTTTTCATCATCAGAGCACTGTCACTCATCTAACAACTGGGAGGTCCGCTCCACCCAAGTCTCATACTCCTCCTCCCCTTTAGGGGTGGGTGTTATTCCAGAGAATAGGCAGAGCCTGCCATAGCTGGGACTTTGAATCTGATTTTTCCATTTATTCACCAGAGAAGTAAAGGCGGATACTAACTCAGAATTCTCACTCTTCACCAGGGGACGTGGACTAATTAGACATTCCAAATCTAACCACTCTTTCCCCTCACTCCTCAGAAATGAGAGAACCCTGTCTTTGAAATCTCCACCCCCAGCTACCACTACCTCAGCACCGGCCTGCATTAGAACGAGAGCTGCGCGAGCCATTTTATCAAACTTCCGCCCACAATCACAACTTCAACGGCACTTAACAGGTGAATTAACAATTCATCCAGAGTACAAATATCTGCCCCACTGGTTCATTGCTCAGGGTAATCACACAGCATCCAACGGAATCAATCCTGGACGAGCCCCCACAATTGTAGCTTTCGCTTCAGCTAGTGGCTTAATATAGGGGGTGATAGCTCCCGTCCCGGCCAAACTGAAGAAACCTAGTTTGAGTGGATGCTGTGCGATGTGTCCTCTGTTACAAATCAGTACCCTGAAATAACAAACAGTACACAATATGCAATTAAATGGTTAAGCTTTATAACTCTTACTTTGACTATATGGTTAGTAAAGAAACAGAAAAAAAGAAATAAAGGACCCAATATTATTAAACAGTCTGTTGCACAATGTTGGAGCCTACTGATAAGTTAATTGTCCACCATCGACCTCTTCAGAATGTCGCTGCCCTTCGGACCCTTGCTCCAAGTCCACCCTGTCTAGTGGTCTACCAACTCTCTCCATTCGCATCTTCTCTCCTCATCTCTCCATGGCAAATGACCACGAAAATCTCTCTTCCAGCTCACAAGAAAGAACAACAGCATTCCAAACCCACGTTATCTCTAGTCGTAACCCAGACATTGCTGCTGCAGAGAAACCATTACATTATCAGTGAATCCTTACAGCATGTTACACAGCAGTGAAACCCTACAGCATGTTACATACAGATGGTGATAAAAAGGCATACAGGAGCGGGATATATCAGCTAGTTGAGTGGTGTCGCAGCAACAACCTTACCCTCAACGTCAGTAAGATCAAAGAACTGATTGTGGACTTCAAAAAGGGTAAGATGAGGGAACACACAGCAGTCCTCATAGAGGGATCAGAAATGGAAAGAGTGAGAAATGTCAACTTTCTGGGTGTCAACATCACTGAGTATTCTGGGCCCAGCGTATCAATGCAGCTACAAAGAAGGCATGACAGTGGCTAGATTAGGAATTCGAGGCGATTTATTATATTGCCAAAGACACCCACAATTTCTACAGGTGTACCATGGAGAGCATTCTAACTGGCTGTATCACTGTCTGGTATGGGAGTGTGCGCTACTGCACAGGATCGAAATAAGCTGCAGAGAGTCAAAACCTTAGTCAGCTCCATCATGGGTACTAGCCTCTATAGTATCCAGGACATCTACAAGGAGCGATGCCTCAAAAAGGCAACATCCATTATCAAGGACCCCCAGATGTATATATACTTACAGTGATTTACACTTCTTTATCAGTTAAAATGCATTGCAATGTACTGCTGCCACAAAGACAACAAATTTCATGAAATATGCCTGTGATATTAAACCTGATTCTGATTCTGAACGCCATTTATGTTGTCCTGCAGTTAGCATTTGATAGTCCCTCAGAAACACTTGTAGCTAAAGTTGAAGCCCATGGAGTTGAAGGGAAGTTATTTTCCTGGGTCAAGAGGCAAAGAGAGGGGTTATAGGAAGGTAAACAGGAATTCTGCAGATGCTAGAAATTCAAGCAACACACATCAAAGTTGCTGGTGAACGCAGCAGGCCAGGCAGCATCTGTAGGAAGAGGTGCAGTCGACGTTTCAGGCTGAGACCCTTCGTCAGGACTAACTGAAGGAAGAGTGAGTAAGGGATTTGAAAGTTGGAGGGGGAGGGGGAGATCCAAAATGATAGGAGAAGACAGGAGGGGGAGGGATAGAGCCAAGAGCTGGACAGGTGATAGGCAAAAGGGGATACGAGAGGATCATGGGACAGGAGGTCCGGGAAGAAAGACGGGGTGGGGGGGGGGGACACCCAGAGGATGGGCAAGAGGTATATTCAGAGGGACAGAGGGAGAAAAAGGAGAGTGAGAGAAAGAATGTGTGCATAAAAATAAGTAACAGATGGGGTACGAGGGGGAGGTGGGGCCTTAGCGGAAGTTAGAGAAGTCGATGTTCATACCATCAGGTTGGAGGCTACCCAGACGGAATATAAGGTGTTGTTCCTCCAACCTGAGTGTGGCTTTATCTTTACAGTAGAGGAGGCCGTGGATAGACATGTCAGAATGGGAATGGGATGTGGAATTAAAATGTGTGGCCACTGGGAGATCCTGCTTTCTCTGGCGGACAGAGTGTAGATGTTCAGCAAAGTGGTCTCCCAGTCTGCGTCGGGTCTCGCCAATATATAAAAGGCCACATCGGGAGCACCGGACGCAGTTTATCACCCCAGTCGACTCACAGGTGAAGTGTTGCCTCACCTGGAAGGACTCCCCACTGATCTCCCTCCTGGCACTTATCCGAGTAAGCGGAACAAGTGCTACACATGCCCTTACACTTCCTCCCTTACCACCGTTCAGGGCCCCAAACAACCCGCCACCCCACTAGGAATAGGGTTCCCCTGGTCCTCACCTACCACCCCACCAGCCTCCGGGTCCAACATATTATTCTCCGTAACTTCCGCCACCTCCAACGGGATCCCACCACTAAGCACATCTTTCCCTCCCCACCTCTCTCTGCATTCCGCAGGAATCGCTCCCTACGCAACTCCCTTGTCCATTCGTCCCCCCCATCCCTCCCCACTGATCTCCCTCCTGGCACTTATCCGTGTAAGCGGAACAAGTGCTACACATGCCCTTACACTTCCTCCCTTACCACCATTCAGGGCCCCAAACAGTCCTTCCAGGTGAGGCAACACTTCACCTGTGAGTCGACTAACTGCGTCCGGTGCTCCCGATGTGGCCTTTTATATATTGGCGAGACCCGACGCAGACTGGGAGACCGCTTTGCTGAACATCTACGCTCTGTCCGCCAGAGAAAGCAGGATCTCCCAGTGGCCACACATTTTAATTCCACATCCCATTCCCATTCTGACATGTCTATCTACGGCCTCCTCTACTGTAAAGATGAAGCCACACTCAGGTTGGAGGAACAACACCTTATATTCCATCTGGGTAGCCTCCAACCTGATGGTATGAACACTGACTTCTCTAACTTCCGCTAAGGCACCACCTCCCCCTCGTACCCCACCTGTTACTTATTTTTATGCACACATTCTTTCTCTCACTCTCCTTTTTCTTCCTCTGTCCCTCTGAATATACCTCTTGCCCATCCTCTGGGTCACCCCCCCTCCTTGTCTTTCTTCCCGGACCTCCTGTCCCATGATCCTCTCATATCCCCTTTTGCCTATCACTTGTCCAGCTCTTGGCTCGATCCCTCCCCCTCCTGTCTTCTCCTATCATTTTGGATCTCCCCCTCCCCCTCCAACTTTCAAATCCTTTACTCACTCTTCCTTCAGTTAGTCCTGACGAAGGGTCTCAGCCTGAAACGTCGACTGCACCTCTTCCTACAGATGCTGCCTGGCCTGCTGCATTCACCAGCAACTTTGATGGTTATAGGAAGGTACCCAATTGGCAGGATGTAACACATGCTGCCCTGCAAGAATTTGTATTTGCATCACAAGTGTTCACATTTTATACATTCCTTTTGGATGAAGGGGCTGGAAGTCACATATCAAATTTCACCAATGACATAAATATTGGTAATAGTGTAAGCAGTGTAGAAGAGATCACTACATAACAAAAATATGATATAGATTAATGTGATGTAAAATGGATTTCTGTGCTAGTTTGGTTAGAGTCATCCATTTCAAACCTGGATGGAAGGGTATGTTCTTCAGAGCAACATGTTAGAAGCACTGGAGGTCCATAAAGAGTGGATCCAGGAACATTAAAATGACATAGAAGCACAGAAAACAATCAAGTTTTAACAGAATGTCAGTCCTTAAATCTGGAGGACTAAAGTGTGAGAGGTTAAGTCGCTATTGCAACACCAAGTTCTCATTGGGTGCAAACTTTTGAGCACTCTAAGCAGTTTTGGCAACATACCACAAGAGAGATATATCAACCAATGGGAAAGTTACTTCATGTGATCAGTTAGCTGCAGAATGCAAGAGACATCATACAACACCAGAGGTTAGTCAGACCATGATAGAACTAAATGTCTAGCAAAATCCATGGATCCAGGTGCAATTTCTGGGATCTTTGCCAGACAATTCCTCTGGAAGCTGCCCATTATGACTCTATAAATTGGCTTAGCACACTTAAGGAGCCATGTGTTTTGCACCTGATTCTATTTTTCATCTTCCTGTGCTCAGTTATCCAGTTAAGGGGGAGCATCACGTGCAGCTGCAGCCAGACTTCCAAGTTATTTATTTAGTGATAGAGTGTGGAGTAGGCCCTTCCAACTCTTTGAACTATGCCGCCCAGCAACTGGCAAACCCAGTTAAACCTAAACTGATCACAGGACAATTTACAATGCCAGTTAACTTACCCAGACTGAGGGAGGAAACTGAAGGACTCGGAGAAAACCCACACATTCCACAAGGAGGACATACAGAGACTCCTTACAATTCTGACTCCGAACTAAGGTGCAGAACACAGATTGTCTATGCTATAGTATATGAGACATCACTATCATCAACTTTTATACCACAAAAACATGCTCCTGAGACATGATATGCTTGACGAATTGCTCAAAATGCACTACATGCATCAAGATGACACTTATTACAAAGTTTCAATTGTGGTTAGAATTACTACAGCTGTCATGGTTTACAATACTTCTCTGTGAAGATCAATTCCATGAAAAGGGACACAGTTATTTTTGACATTTATTTAAAGACCATAAGCACTACTGGCAGGAACTGAAATTACTTCTCAATTCCAACTATCTTTGAGAAGTTTGCGGTGTGCAATTTTATGAGATGATGCATCCCAAGCTGTTGAATCAGTCATTTCAAGGGTTTGACCCAATGGGTGAGATATTTCTGTGGCAGTATGGTTTTTAAATTGAAGGGCTACTAGAAAACAACGGTGTCCTCATGTAGTGCTGCCCTTTTTAATCCGCCTGTAATGGAAGGTGCTGCCATTTTACCAGCTGCTTCAAAGCATTTTGAATATTCTCAGTATAATGGTGGTGGAAAGGGTGAGTGTTTTAAGATAGAAAACCAGAAATCAATCAGGATGATTTTTGCTGGACAGCTTTAATTTGCTTTTTAAATGTTGCTGGAGCCATACTCATCATGCTTCTCACTTATGCCCTCTAGATGGAGGACAGGATTTGGAGAACCATCCAGATGCAGGGTTTTGACACGAAAAGTCAACAATTCCTTTTCTCTCACAAATGCTGTTTGTTCCGCTGAGATTTTCTAACAGATTGCTTTGGGTTCAAGGTAACTGGGCCTAGGATAGCACCGTAATAAGCTCCCATTGCAATGGTTTGTGCTATAAGACTGTAAGACCATGGGAGCAGAATTAGGCTTTTCAGCCCTCTGAGTCTGCTCCGCCATTCCATAATGACTGATTTATTATCTCTCAAAACCCCACTTTTCCTGACTCCCCCACCCCATAACCTTTGACATCCTTACCAATCAAGAACCTATTAACATCCACTTTAAATGTAACCAATGTCTTGGCCTCACAGCAGTCTTTGGCAATAAACTCCACAAATTCACCAGCCTCTGGCTAAAGAAGTTCTTCCCCATCTCTGTTCTAAAGGGATGTCCTTCTGTTCTGGGGCTGAGCTCCCTGGTCTAAACTCCCCCACTATAGAAAATATCCATTCCATGTTCACTCTGTCTAGACCATTCAATGTTCAATAGGTTTTAATGAGATTCCCTCTCATTCTCCTAAAATCCAGCGAGTACAGGCCCAGAGCTATCAAACACGCGTTATATGTTAACCCTTTCATTCCAGGTCAACCTCTGGCCCCTCTCCAATGCCAGCACATCCTCTCTTTGATAAGGGGCTCAAAACTGCTCAAATACTCAAAAGGGTGGTACGAACACTGCATTGTAAACCTTAGTATTATATCCTTTCTTTTAGTTCTCTTGAATGAAGCGAACGTTGTATTTGCTTTCCTTACATTCGCTCAACCTGCATTAACCTTTATGGTATCCTGTATGAGAACTGATACATCTAATTCTAGCTTCTCTCTCATAATATCATATAATATGTGAATTCTTTCATATTATGATCACTGTGTCCTCAGGGTTCCTTTACCTAAAACTCACTAATCAAATCTGGTTCAATACACAACACCCAGTCCAGAATTGCCTTTTCTCTATTGGGATCAACCACAAGATGCTCTAAAAGCCATTTTGTAGGCATTCTACAAGTTTCTTCACTTGGGATCCAGCACCAATCTAATTTTCCCATTCTACCACTATATTGAAATCCCCAATAACTAATGCAACATTGCTCTTTTAGCATGCATTTTCTATTTCCTATTGTAAGTTGTACCCCATATCCTGGCTACTGCTCAGAGGCCATAGGATTATTTAACTTCCAGTTTCTTAACTCTACCCACAAAGATTCTACATTTTCCAATCCCATGTCACTTCTTTCTAAGAATTTGAATTCACTTTTTACCATCAGAGCCACCTAACCCCTCAGCCTACCTGCCTGTCCTTTCGATATAATGTGTGTATTGTTAAGCTCCCAATTATGATCTTTCAGCCACGACTCAGTGATGCCCACTATGTCTTACCTGTCAACTTCTAACTGCGCTACAAGATCATCTGCCTTATTCCATATACAGCGTGCATTCAAATATAACATCCTCAGTCCTATATTCATCATCCTTTTCAATTTTGCCCCCATGTTATTGGAAGTTAAATTCTTACCACTTTCTGAACATTCTGTCTTTTTTATTTATTCTGGAGCCTTTTGCAATCTCTCTTCTGCACTCCTTCCATTTTACTCCTTCTTCACTTAACCAAACTATTGATCTGTTGAACCTACTATTTAGTTTAAAGACACACTTCGATATCCCACTAACAGTAATTTTACCATATCAGCTGCCTATCTTTCCTCACAGTCTAACTACACACTAATTCTACATGTATACCAACTGCTCCATTCTCTGTCTGATCAGTCCAACTCCCATTCCTCTGCCAACTTAGTTTAAACCCTCCCCTACAGCACTAGCAAACCTGCCCACAAGGATATTGATCACACTGAAGTGCAGGTGTATACCATCTTTCTGTACAGGACATACTTTCTCCTGAAGAGATCCCAGTGATCCAGAAATAGTTTGCTATGTTCACTCTTCAGGACCTCATGCCTTTTCCTACCTATATCATTGGTACCAATATGTACCATGATTTCTGGCTGTTCACCTTCCCCCTTTAGAATACTGTAGATGCAATCCCTGACTCTGGCATCTGTGAGACAACACAGCATCCAGTTATCTCTTTCACATCCACAGAATCTCCTGTCTGCTCCTCTAACGATTGAATTTATTCATCACTGCCCCCACTTTCTTCCCCCTTCCCTTCTGAGCAACAGAGACAGACCCTTTGATGTTTTTTCTGGCAAAAATGTAACATGATTAGAAACCAAACCCAGACTAGGCATTACTGTTGAGTCAAACTTGATAATTCTATCGGTGGTAGAGAGTAGAGTGAGTTGAATTGATTTATTTTACTTGTAGACATGACATATCTGGGCAGATATTGTATTTCTGGATGGGAGGCAATGCTGTAACTGTACTAGAACAACTTGGCTTGAAGTACAACTAGTTTTAGAGACTCCAGAAGCTCCCGTAGTCTTTAGTATATTTGGTCATCTTCCTCATCTTGACATCACACAGAGTATATGCGTATGGATGAGGTCAAGTATATTTACTCCTAGTTTTGGTTCTCTGGCCATCTGACACAGACCCAAACAGAAGTTACATCCAGGATTCTGAAAGCTTAATCCCTGTTGGTATTCCCGGACCATATTTGGTGATTCCTCTTCATGAACTTGTCCTAATTTCTTTTCAATGTTACAATTGTATTTTCTTCCACCACTTCCTCTGGAAGTTCACTCCATATAACCACCACCCTCTGTATGAAAAACCTTTTTATTGGATCACCTTTAAATTTCTCCCCCTCATTTTAAACCTTTAGTTTAGACTTCTACACCTTAGGACAAACATTCTCACAATCTACCAAATTCTGCTGTCATGATTTTCATAAGGTCATCCTTCAATCTCTTACATTCCATTGAGAATAAATGCAGCCTAAACAATTTCTCCTTAAATCTATAGATCTCTATCCTATGCAACATCTTGATGAATCTCTTCTGTACTCTTTCTACCGCTATTGTATCCTTCCTGTACAAAACACTCCAAGTGCAACCTAACTAATATTTAGTCCAACTGCAACATGACATGATAACTCTTGTACTCAGTGCATTGGCTTATGCAGGCAAGCATGCTGAATGCTTGCTCACCCATCTATGTCACCATTTTCAGAAAACGATGAACCAGTATGCCAATTTCCCTTGATATATCAACACATCAAGGGAAATTGGCACACAGGTTCATAGCATGGTTACATTCATACAGGTTTTGCTGGCAAGAATGTAACCAAACAGTTCAGCTGTGTATCTTGGGAGGAGGGAGAAAGGAATGCCATGATGATAGACTCAATGATTAAAGGAGCAGACAGGAGATGATGTGAATGTCACAGACGACAAGGTAACAACTTCAGTTTCAGAAACCTGCAATTCCCACAATATGTTAATATCTGCTGTCCTAAAGTGCATTACCTCACATTTATCTGCTTAAATTCCATTTGCCCAAATTTCCAACATATTCCAAGTGAATTATCATGAACTACATGCAGTTCTCTTAACAATGAAGATGAACTAATAGCAAATAAAATAAATTGGCTCTATCTCATAATCATTTCAATGACATGGCTGTGAAGTGACAGTTTCAGGATGGTTAACTTTTAGAAGGAGACAAATAGGAGGTGAAGGATCCCTAGTATTAAAGAATGGGATAAAAGCGGTTGAGACCAAGGACCTTGGCTCTTGAAATTATGCTGCAGAATTGGACAGATAAATTGATTGGTAGCTTAATTGACCACTGTAAATTGCCTCTAGTTCTAATGGGTGGGGAGTTGATGGATGTGAGCAAAAATAGATCACAGAAGAATCATTGGCGAGGAGTGAGTGGAAATGAGACTGAAGGGATTTCTCTGAAAGTTAGCAAATCCTTCTTAGGCTTAATGACTTCTTTCATTGATGAAAGGAAGGTATGGGAAATTATCTTCGTTCTGAAACATCAAATTAGTAGTCAAGTTTTTGGTCATCATGTATTTAGGATTTGAATTCTTAAGAAAGGCAAGAAATCACTTGTGGAAAATAATATAAACCCCCTAATGTGTGAAACAGAATGTAAGTGGAGAAATAAAGGAGCTTGTTGATAAAGATACAGCAATATCAAGAAGCACATTTAAAATGCACCAAGACCTAAATAAAATCATGTGGGCAAATGTAACCAAGTGCAAAGGTTTATAACGTGCTTTCAGAACAGTTCCTAAGAAAAACGTGTCCTGGAAACAACCAGAGAGCAAGTTACACTGGATTTGGTATTGTGAAGTAATACAAGAAAATTAATGTCCTCATTGCCACAGCACTTCTGTGTAGCAGGCTTTGTGTGATGGAACTTTACTCTCATTTAGGTGAGAGAGAAATGGGTCTCAGACTAATATTTTAAAATTAAATACAGGGAGTTATAAGGGAATGAAAGATAAAATGACTGACAAATTAGGTTAAAGTATTAATCAGTTGAGATGCATTAGCAGGCAATACAGCTGTTCATTCAAAATACACAGAATAAATACATTCCAGTGTGAAAAATTAAATCCAGAGACAGAACTGACCATTCATAGTTAACTGAAACTGTTACGGGTAGCATCAGAACATGTTTATAATTGCCCAAAGATGCAGCAGGTTAGGAAATTGTTTAAAACAGCAATGGATTACTGCAAATTTAAGAAAATGAACAAATCATTCAGTAAATGAATCTAGAGAATTAATAATGGAAAGAAAAAGAGATGACAAATGAGCAAAACAGATGTAATGCCCTGGTTCATATTTTTACTGTTATGCTGTATGTATTTCATTTTGGCAGTTCTGTAAGAGCAGTCTGTTCTGTTTTCATGCTTGTTTGGGTTACTGTTGAAGATAAGAGATAGGAGAAATGTGTGCCACTCACTAGGATGGGCGAACTGAAGGAGAGGTTTCTCTGGTGAGAGACACTAAGGTTGGACTTGGGACTTTTGTTCAAGAGGAGATGAAGAGAGAAGACGCTGGGGAGAACCGGTTGTAGCCTACGATCCAGTGGGAGACCCGTTGATTCAAGATGGATTGTGAGTGACATTTAGAAGGTGCTGTAAGCTTTCACGTTGACCGAGGGCCCAGCGCATGAGTGACAGCGAAGTTCAAGACGAGGTCCAACTTGTGCACATTTGATTGTTTAATTAGAATGGGCCCTTTTCTTTTTGTTATTCTTTACTAATCCTTTAGCTAAGGTTCATAAGTATAATTCCTTTAATCGTATGCAGTGTACTGTCTGTTGTTTCGCAGTATTAAATTGTAACAAGGTAGCAAATGACACCGCATTCACACAAACCCGGGTTTGGGGTAGGCTCGAGCGCGTCTCAATCTCACGAGTTTGGCGAGGCCAGAGTTTGTCTTCCCTGAACTTATGCAGCGGAGGAAACCAGAGGGTTTCATTCTGGGAGTATTGTCCGGGATCGATTTCATTGGATGCTGTGTGAATGCCCTGAGCACTGATCCAGTGGGTTGTGTGTTTAAGTCTGTTTTAAACTATTGTTCTGTAAATGATTGCGATACGTGGTTATGAATGCTGCAGGTGGTGGCGGGCAAAGACTTTGTTCTAGTTCAGACTGGCACTGACATAATGGCCTGGTACTCTGGGGGCTCCGGGAGAGGGGGCTGTGGGCTGTCCATACTTTCCGGGAGGAGGGGAGTGAAGGCGAGTGTGAAAATTGGAAGCCGAGCTTCCTGTAGCTGGGGCCAGAGACTTTAAAGACAAGTTACTCTCATATCTGCGGAGCGAGGGGAAGGAGTGGTCTGATGTAGCAGGTCTAATGAGTCCTCCAGTAAAGCTTGAGCATTCTCAGTTGGTAGCAGCCCTTGCCTCCCTGGCAAATAAATAGTAAAATGCCCAGTTTTAGTCCCAGCTATTGTAGGCTCAGCCTGTTCTTAGGAATGAAACCCACCCAAAAGGGGAAGAGCAGGATGGGGAATTGGGGGTGTGGTATATGCCCCCTTTTGCTAACTCTCCATTAATTGAGGAAGTAATTCCCAAGCCTTCTCATGCTGAGACAGGTGAAATCGGGGGGACTATCTGTGCGCAGGCAGGCTTGAAGCTGGACCACGAAGGGGGCTGGGCTCTTAAGTAACTGGGAATGAAGCTGAGCTCAGCCCCATGGCTGAGGGACCTGAGTTGCCGGAAGGCACGAGCAATAGACAGGGGGGAGACCTCGCCATGTGGATCAGAAGTATCCCAAGGAATGTCTGAAACTGAAGACGTAGATGATGGGATATGGAGGATTCAAAGAGTCAGCAGACCCCCTATGTAACACTGGGGGAACAGAAGACTGTGACTATCCCCCAGTGAGATATGTCACTACTATTTACAAATGGATTGGACGTTCTGACATCACAAACTTCCTTTGAAAACAGTGTTATTAATGACACTATGGACAAATTATTTCAAAGTCATGAGGACATGGCTATTTTGGTGGGGGAAGAGTGTAATCCCTGGTTCATATTTTTACTGTTACGCTGAATGTATTTCATTTTGGCAGTTCTGTAAGAGCAGCCTGTTCTGTTTTCATGCTTGTTTGGGTTACTGTTGAAGATGAGAGATGGGAGAAATGTGTGCCATCCATTTAGGAGGGTCGGATTAAGGGGAGGCTTCTCGGGTGAGAGGCACTAAGGTTGGGCTTGAAGCTTTTGTTCAAGAGGAGATGAAGAGAGGAGACGTTGGGGAAAACTGGTCGTAGCGTAAGATCCAGTGGGAGATCCGTTTGCTCGAGATGGCTGGTGAGTGACGTTCAGAAGGTGGTGTGGTCTTTCATGTTGACCGAGGGCCCAGTGAGTGAGTGACAGAGAAGTTCAAGATGACTCCAACTTGTGCGCGTTTGACTGTTTAATTAGAATGGGCCCTTTTCTTTTTGTTATTCTTTACTAACCTTTTAGTTGGGGTTTATAAATATAATTCCTTTAATCGTATGCAATGTACTGTCTGTTATTTTGCAGCATTAAGTTGTAACAGGGTAGCAAATGACACAGCATCCACACAAACCGGGGTTTAAGGTGGGATTGAGTGTGCCTCAATTTCACAAGTTTGGCGGGGCCAGTGGTTGTCGTCTCTAAATTTACATAGCCAAGGAAACCAGGGTATTTCACAAATATTTTGCATTAATCTTCACTTGAAAGTGTAAGAAACATCCCAGAAATAGCTGGAAATCCAGAATTGGGATCGAGAGGAGATTTGATAGAAGTATGTAAAATAATGAGGAGGTATTGATAGATAAATGCAAGCATGCTTTTTCCACTGAGGTAGTGCGGGACTACAACCAGAGGTCATGGGTTAAGGGTGAAAGGTGAAAAATTTAAGTGGAACATGAGGGGAAACTTCTTCACTCAGACGGTCATAAGAATATGAAATGAGCTGCCAGCACAATGCTTGATTTCAATGTTTAAGAGAAGTCTAGATAAGTACATGGATAGTAGGGATACGGAGGGCTATGGTCCTGATGCAGGATGGGAGTAGGCAATTTAAATGTTTTCAGCATGGGCTAGATGGGTTGAAAAGCCTGTTTCTGTGCTGTATTTCTCTATGACTCTAACTGAAAGGGAGTGAGAGGAACACGGGGGAATTACCATCACCAGGGGAGTGGTGCAAAGTAAATTGTACTTAGAAAGGCAGACTTATCATGCTGTAGGTTGAGAAGTCTGGAGTCAGATAGTTAACCTTTTTCTAAATCACAGGTGACATCTATTGAAAGGTGACTTGATCAAAATGTATACAATACTGAGAGGTCTTGACTGGGTGGATATAGAGAGGTTTTACCAATAAGAAGTACTCATTCAGGGTTTTGGTTGTATCCCATTGCTTCTCAACTGGAATATCCCCTGGACCCTGAAGGGATCTGCTCTCTGTCTATTTACCCCTTTGTTTTTCATATATAGTATTTAAAAAATTATTTGGGACTATCTTCAATCCCATTTGCCAATCATGTAATAATATTTTTTTTATATTCTCACTCCTACATCCCCCATATATCTCATATGGATATGAAAGGTCTTATCAAGGAAAGGTGGGAAGCACATGTCAGGTATAAAAAGTTACTATCTAATGAATCATTTGAGGTTAATTGGGATAGAAGAGATTTAAGAAATTAGGAGGTCAGAAAGGTGCCATGAAATTGTATTAAGAAGAATTCTATAACCTTTCATAAAGAAAGTACATTTGAAACAAGATGGTAGGTGAGGGAGGAATGGATTGTCTCAGGACCAGAGTGATAATCTATGCAAAGAGCCAGAGGATATGAGCAAGATTCAAAATGATTACTAGTCATCGGTATTCACAAAGCAGAAGGATATGGAGGCTGGAAAGTTAAGGGAGGGGTGTGCTGATAGGCTGGAGCTTATTTGTGTCAGGAAGGTGGATGCATGATTAACATTGTTGCTTATTATGGCCTGAGGGGTCCATCCCAGAATGCTGAGGAAATCAAGGGAGGAGATTGTTGGAGCTCTGACAAAGATTTTCATACCTTGCTTTTTCACAGGTGAGGTACCGGAAGACTGGAGGACAGCTCCTGTGTCTCCCTGCCCAGAAAAAGAGAGCATAGATAAGCTTGAAAAGTATAGGCCTGTGAGTGATATGACAGTGGTAGGGAACCTGTTGGAAAAGATTCTAAGGCGTAGAGTGATGTTCACTTGGAAACACAGTTTTGTGCTGATCTCTCACAAATGAGTTGTTTTAGGAGATTAACAAGGAGATAGATAAAGAAAGGCTGGTAGAAGCTGTCTCTATCATCTTCAGCAAATCTTTTGACAAGATTTCACATGGTAGGGTGGGGCAATTGTTATTTGTAATATACATATATATATATATATATATATATATACATATATAAATGATGAGGAGGTGAAAACAGTAAAAGGTGAAAACAGTAACTTTGCTAAAGACATAAAAATTGGTAGAGTCACAATGAGCAAAGAAGTTTGTTCAGTTATACAGCTGGACATGAATCAGCTGAAAGGTTGGGTGAAGTGATAGCAGCTGAAATGTAATCATAAACAGAGAGAGGAAATGGACTTTAGGGAGACACATAGCAAAGATATTAGAAGTGCTGATGTACAGAGAAATGTTGAGAAATCCATCACTCTCTGAAAATGGTGACATGTGGTAGGTGGGTAGTGTAATTATAAAAGCATTTGATAGGTTTTCCTTCACATGCTGAGGCACAATGAGTAAATTAGGTCATCATGTTGCAGTTGTACAAAGCATTGGTTAGACTGCATTTAGGATATTGGGTACAGTTTTGGTCGTCACATGTCAGGAGGAATGTGATGCTGTCTGGGATGGAGGGCTGTCGTTACAAGGAGTATTTGAATAGGCCAGTCTTTTTCTGCAGGAACATAAGACATAGGAGCAGAATTAGGCCATTCGACCCTTCATGTCTGCTCCATAATTCAATTATGGCTGATTTATTTTCCCTCACAACCCCATTTCCCATAATTTTTGCACTCTACCTAATCAAGAACCTATCAAACTCTACTTTAAATAACCTAATGACTTAAGCTCCACAGCTATCTGTGGCAATGAATTCCACAAGTTCTATTCTAAAAGGACATCGTTACTGTACTCTCTGGTCCTGGACCCTCCACTGGAAACACCCTCTCCATGTCCACTCCATCAATATTCAGTAGATTTCATTGAAATCCCCCCCACCACCCCACTCAACCTAAACTCCCAGGTCCATAGCCATCAAACATTTCTCATATGTTAATCCTTTCATCCCTGGGCTCATTCTCAGAAACTTCCTCTAGACCCTGTGCATCCTTCCATAGATATGGGAACAAAATTGCTTAATACTCCAGATGTGGTCTAACCAACACCTTATAAAGCCTCAGCATTACATCTTTGCTTTTATGCTCTAGTCTTCTCAAAATACAATATGCATGCACAGCGTATTTGTCTTCCTTACTTCCACCCTAGCCTGGAGTGTAGAAGGCTGAGGGGTGATGTTATAGAGGCTACAAAACTATGACAGAAATAGACAGGAAAGGCAGACACTTTTTCCCAGAGCAAGGGTGGGAGGCATCACAATTGGAATAAATGAAATGAATCTTAAGGACCTGTTTCTGTGCTGTATGTTTCTGTGATTCTTTGACTCTTTCGGAACCAAGTGCCTATGCCCGATATACTCTCAGTGGCCACTTTATTAGGTACAAGATTGCAAGCTGGTGTGGTCTTCTGCTGTTGTAGCCCATCCACTTCAAGGTTCAATGTGTTGTGTTTCCAGAGCCGCTCCTCTGCACACCACATTTGTAATGCATGGTTATTTGAGTTACTGTCACCTTCCTGTCAGCTTGCCCATTCTCCTCTGACCTCTCAGGCATTTTTGCCCACAGAGCTGGTGCTCACTGGTGTTTTTGTTTCTTGCACCAGTCTCTGTAAACTCTAAAGACTGACATGCACGAAAATCCCAATAGATCTGAGATACTCAAATCACCCCGTCTGGCACCAACAATCATTCCACCAACAGAATCACTTAGATCATGTTTCTTCCCCATCCTGATGTTTGGCCTGAACAACAACTGAACCTCTTGACCAAGTTGGCATGTTCATGTGTATTGAGTTGCTGCCACATGATTGGCTGATTAGATATGTATAGGTGCACCTAATAAAGTGGCCACAGAGTATATATTTCTTTCCTATTTCTGCTCAACTTTCCACTTCTTTCATAAACTGAGATTTGGTTATCATACCATCTTTGCCTCTCCTACAGGAGCATACTCACAAACATAATGTCATCTTTCATTCTTTGATGTGGAAAGAGCTATATTCACCTAGTTGGCTATGATGAAGACTGAGATCATTCCTCCAGCCGTAAGCTTATTCATCTTCTTATCCTTTTCATTAGGATGGTACTGAACAATTACCAAGGCTATAACCTTTCAAAGTTGGCATGATGTTGAGATTCATGTCATCCAATGGAAGTATGCAGATTAACATCAGAGTGTAATGTTCCTCTTCCAGGCAACACCACCCAAAGAAACATGACTGATCTACCTTGTTTTCCGTGGCACGTACATGCAACATTTTCCTTAAATATAAAAGGAATGCCAGAAGAACAAAATGCATTTAAAATAATTATCATATTGAAATGTGCATCATAATCACTGAGGTATTTTTGAAACCGTGTCACCATTGAAACACCCTGGTTTCCTCGGCTGCGTAAGTCCAGGTAAGACAACCTCCAAACTCATGAGATTGAGGCACACCCAATCCCACCCCAAATACCGATTTGTGTGGATGCTGTGTAATTTGCTACCCTGTTATCAGTTAATGCCTTGAAATAACAGACCATACACTGTATATGATTAAAGGAATTGTATTCATGAATCTTAACTGAAGGGTTAGTAAAGAATAACAAAAAGAAAGGGGCCCATTTTAATTAACCAATCAAATGTGCACAAGTTGGAACTCCTCTTGAACTTCTCTGTCACCTATGTGCCGGGCCCATGGTCAACGCGAAAGCACACACCACCTTCCGAATGTCGCTCGCAACCCACCTCGAACAAACGGGTCCTCCACTGGATCGTACGCTATGACCAGTTTTCCCCAACGTCTTCTCTCTTCATCTCCTGTCGAACAAAAGCTTCAAGCCCAACCTTAGTGTCTCTCACCCGAGAAACCTCTCCTTAATCCGACCATCCTAATTGGATGGCATGCATTTTTCCCATCTCTGATCTTCAACAGTAAGCCAAACAAGCATGAAAACAGAACAGACTGCTCTTACAGAACTGCCAAAAATGAAATACATACAGCATAACAGCAAAAATATGAACCAGGGCATTACACGATTACAGAGAAATGGTGAAAACCAAAACTTGCCTAGAAATTGGATTTTGTGTTCTTTTGCTGAGCTAAATATATTTTATCTATTCATTTTTAGGATCTGGGTCCATCCCGCATCGCCTTGTGGAAAGACCAGCTCACCAGTCTCAAACAACCCCCAATGATGGAAATTCCACCGGATGAAAGCCTTCCCCCAGGAGGTAATTGCAACTGGGCAACCTGGAAGTGCTTTAACAGACTTAGGATTGGTGTAGGTCGTTCAAAGGTGTCACTAAGCAAATGGGGATATACAACCAGCCCGACAACTTGTGAATGTGGAACTGAGCCACAAACTATGCAACATCTCCTGCAATGACCATCACTAGAGGAACCCTGTACTGTTGCAGATCTTGCTGAATTCAATAACAGGGCACAAAAATGTGTCCAGTTCTGGCTGGGCCATGTATAGACTGTCCGTGGACATGATAAGAAGAAGAATCTGGGTCCATTAGCAAGACCAGAGTTTATTGTTGATCGCTTAATGCTCCTGAAAAGTCAAGGTGAGCTGTCCTTTTTGAATCCTCTGGTGAGCATAGTGCTAATGATCCCCGAGAACTGTTTCAAAATTGTGCAAAACATGGTTAAAATCTATGCTAGAATGGAATCATGCACTGAATGTTTTCTGTGAGGAAACTTACAGCTGCTGTTCATTGCCATCTTTGAATGAGAATTGGAATTGGTTTTGTGTCACATGCACTAAGGTACATGGAATTGCTTGTCTTGCATACTGTTTATACAGATCAGATCATTGCACAATGCATTGAGGTAAAACAATAGCAACACAGAATAAAGTGTACAGCTACAAAGAATGTGTAGTGCAGTTAAGCAATAAGGTGCAAAATCATAACAAGGTAGATAGTGAGATTAAAAGTGCTACTTACTGTACTGGGAGACTATTTAATAGTCTTATAAAAGCAGTGTAGAAACTGTCCTACATGCTTTCAGTTAGTGTTGAAAGAACTCAATCTATGGCAGCCAGAGAACAGCTACAGAAAAAGCTGTATATAGGGGAGGGGACCCAGTACTTACCTTTGCATCTGGTCTGTGCCAAATCAGTGAGGGGTGTGAGCTTATCAAGGGGCCAGAGACCATAGAACATACTTCGGAAATGAGATACATAAAGGGGCTTCGGTCAGTGAAGGGAGGATGGTTGAATCATTTACCCTAATGCTGACCGAAGGCTGGGAGATGCTGTGTGTAAATCATCAGTATCATAATGCATACCCTTTAATTGGCATCTCATTACTGATCCCTCTGTGAGGGCCTCCAGATTTTCTGTGGATGAGCAATTAACAATCAGTGTCTACCTGCAGCCAAGGGAAATGTTCGGTGCATGACTTGTATCTACACAAGGCACTCAACAGACATTGCACAAGTGTCAAGAGAATGCAATGTGTAAGAATTCTGGCAAGCTCCTGATGAACACACATTTCATCCAGATGTGATTGCTGGTTAAAACCGCTTTTATATATGATTTGCTCAGAATAAATACAAGCAGGTGGAGCTGATTCCTAAACAAAAAGGCCATAAAAATGGATCAGATGCATAGTTCTGTGTATTGCACAAGCCCACACACGTCCATGAGAAAAATATAACCAATTAATCTCTATTTTGTAATGATTTTGTTTAGAGGGAAATATTGCCCAGTACATTGAGAGAGCTCACCCTGTATTCAACAAGTACCTGGCCTGGGAACTTCAGTTCAGAGGCTCACCCAGGTCAGGCTACCTGACACCTTCAACAGTACGGAACTGCTGACGTCGAGGTGACAGTCTGGATTGTGCACAGCCCTACAACAGTGCCTGAACCCAAGACCCTGTGGCCCAGTAGCAAGGCTGATGCCTAAGTGTAAACAAAACTAAATTCAAAGGTCATTGCAAAACCCTTGGAGGTAATTCCATGTTAAAGGTGTTAATTAGTGCCAAGCGTTGCTGCTTTCTGAACTCTTGAGCTCAGATACTAGAGATGGTTATCCATGATCAATAATTCACTAGGTGAGGCTAAGTTGTGCCGGTAATAAATACCACTTTCAGTACTGTGTGAATTTTGCGGTAAGTCATTCTGCAACATTCGCAAGACAGCAACGTACAAATAGTTGCTTCTGTGTCTTTGTCAATCTTTTGGGATTGAGTGTGACTTGCTTCTGAAGTGGTTCCTGCAATAAATGTAGGAGCATGGATTTTCCACAAATGGGGCAGTTTGGGAAGTTATCCATTCCTTCCACCATTTACATCTGTTTGATCCTGACACATGAATTGTATATTCTCAATACCATTCTGAAAGCTTCTTTTTCACGCGGAATAATTGTGGGCATGGAATTCCTGACAAGCAGTGGGCATGCTGCATTTTTTCATGGCGGTTTTGACAGAAATCTTGAATCCTTTCCTCTGAACACCTGGTAATCTCTTGCTGTGACAGAAGTTGGAAAGCTTTTAGGTTGTTGTGGTTATTTTTTTTTTGCGGCAGGTGATTTTTATTAAACAGTGATGAAATGATGTAATCGCATCAAAAGATGGTGTTGTGAAGATGCAGTGATTAAGTTACCGAGTTACCAGAGGTTGTACTGACAACTCGGAGACCTGAGTTCAAATTCCACGATGGCAGCTGTAAAATTAATTTAATAATCTGGAATTTAAATATAAACAGCTGGTCTTTGTAAGAGAGCAATGAAGCGACTGCAGAGTTGTAAATACCCACCTGCCAGCCTCACCTATTCTAGTCTGCAAGCGTCTGCTAACCAACAGTGATACAACTGTTATTTCAAGTGGCCTAGCAAATCACTCTCTTCAGGACACTGAATGATAGGAAATAGATAAATAGATAGATAGATATACTTTATTAATCCCGAGGGAAATTTGGTTTCATTACAGCCGCACCAACCAAGAATAGAGCGTAAATATAGCAATACATAAAACCCCAACAATCAAACACTAAAATGCAAACTATGCCAGATGGAAAATAAGTCCAGGACCAGTCTATCTGGCTCAGGGTGTCTGACCCTCCACGGGAGGAACTGCACGTTCGACCTCTCGTGCCGCCAAGTGTCGTATCACGGTGGAATGTGGCCGAAGTCCAACAGTAAAAAGTTCAATATCCAATCTGCAAACACGTTCCTCGATCGTAATATGCCCCGGATTGCACCATCTGTTGTTAGCCAGATCAGTAAACACCCAACTCCTTTACGCTTACTGCTCTCAGTGCACTTCCGGTCAGCCGGAACGGTATTACCCACCGAACTCCTCTTCTCCAAAAGTCTCTGTTGTCTCGACCCAGTCTTCTTTCCTCGGCTTTGTGATCCCCCTCTGCATCCTCTGTGTGTTTTCCTCCGGATTTCAGCAGAAGTGTCCGCCGCTCTGCTCGCTAAACTGGCCAGCACTTGCTGGTCCGTGGAATACAAAATGTGACCTTGCTTCTGTCCCGCATGTCGGGATGTAACCATTTCCAGCGCTAAAGAAAACCCAAATCAAACTCTCTCTACCAGCATGTTAGAGAGGGTGCAGCTTCGACGTGTTAACCGTGAGAAAAAAATACAAAAAAATAACGTAAATTAAAAAGTAAGAAGAAGAAAGTAAGAATAGATCGGAACGGCTGTACCAGGCTGCATGCACGACTGGCGCATGCGCGCTAAATAACTGCCAGCCTTACCAGCAGTGCCCGCATCCTGAGAAATGGATATGTGAACAAGCAACTCTCACAATGTGTTTTTTTCCAGTCCATTTCCTCTTGTTTATACCGTGTTTATTTTGAAGATTGGAACATCCAGCTAAATCCAAATGGTTGCTGCAGGAGACATGATTTGTACATTCTTATCCATTTGGAAGGTAAAGGGGATGCAAATATATTTTCATCTTTGCAGCACCATCTTATTTCTCCAGGCAGCAAGAAGAAGAGATGAGCTTGTATTGCTCGAAGTCTGGGGTCATTTAGAAAATATTTACCAGTTGTGTTTTTTTTCTTGTGTCAGACCTTTTGGCTGCCTATTCTGCTATGGAATGCATACACTGTAATGTACAAAATCATTACCATAAGGCTCCTTGTGGCTGCCAGCAGTCTGTGAGATTTGTAAGTGTGGGACTGCTGTGGTGGCTTACTCTCGTTTGTCCATTAGCATTTATATACATTGAAACATTGCTGCTGCTGTTGTTATTGCAAGTTTGATTTATTGTTCAGGGTGAGTGCGTGCACCTTGCTTTTGTCAATTCATTTTATATATCTTTTACAGATAATTCATCTGCATCTCATTGCTTCTCATAATCTGAAAAGTTTCGTTTTTTGTAGTTTTAGATCTGTTGGCAGTCAGCTGTAATCCTGAACAAGCATATTTTCTGAATTTTTCTGAGAATATTAGTACTTACTCCATGTTCTTTCAGTTCAGTTCAGTTCCGTTTCTGTTTATTGTCATTTAGAAATGCATGCATTAAAAAATGATACAACGTTCCTCCAAAATGATATCACAAGAAAACACAGGACAAACAAAGACTAAAACTGACAAAACCACATAATTATAACGTATAGTTACAACAGTGCAAAGCAATACCATAATTTGATAAAGAGCAGACCATAGGCATGGTTAAAAAAAGTCTCAAAGTCCCGATAGCCTCATCATCTCATGCAGGCGGCAGAAGGGAGAAACTCTCCCCGCCATGAACTTCCAAACGCCACCAACTCGCCGATGCAGCACCATTGGAAGCACCCGACCGCAGCGGACTCAGAGTCCGTCCGAAAACTTCGAGCCTTCGATCAGCCCCTCCAACACAGCCTCTCCGAGCACCATCCTCTGCCAAGCGCTTTGACCCCACCCTGGCCGCCGAGCAACAAGCAAAGCTGAGGACTCGGAGCCTTCTCCTCCAGAGATTCCGGACCACACAGCAGCAGCAGCAGCGAAGCAGGCATTTCCGAAGTTTCACCAGATGTTCCTCCGTGCTCTCACATCCGTCTCCATTAAATCAGGACTGTGCACGGCACCCCACTTGACAAATAACAGACATCACCACCGGAGAGGTCTCTGCGAGCTGCGTCATGGCGCCATCTTCATGAATTTATATACTGCTCTATCTTTAGCTTAGTGTTGTAATTTGAGGACCTTGCACTCTGTCAAGGTAGTGCAGTGGTTTGACCTGCTGCCTGTCAGCTGCAGAAACCCGGGTTGAGGTATGACGTCACGTGCTCTCTGCGTGCAATTTGCACCAATTTCCTCGGGGGCTCTAGGTTTCCTCCCATGTCCCAAAACTGTGCTGTTGAGGTAACAGGCTGCTCTAATTTGCCTCTGTGATAAATGGTAAAAAGAAGCAGAAGGAATAAGGTGATCAGTATCTGAGGGGTACAGAATGCAAGATGTTAGAGGAATAAGACAAGGGAGAATGGGACTTGTTGGTTTCCTTTGCTCAGAGATGGTGTGTACTAAATTAACTAATAGGTTATTAGGATAAGTTCTGTGTTGTAATAAGCATGTTCAAAGGTAATCTGCACAGCATTCATAAATTTGTTCAGCCAAATTTAGTATATGGAGGAATTTAAGGTGGGGGGTTATATGGGAGGCAGGGTTTAAGGGTCGGCACAACATTGTGGGCCGAAGGGCCTGTACTGTGCAGTGCTATACTATGTTCTAGAAGATGATTGACCCCAGCTTTCACTTGAGATTTTTGTGGAAGTTAATCTGATATAATCTCCCTCTCTCTCTCTCTCTCTCTCTCTCTCTCTCTCTTTCTCTCTCTCTCTGGGTATCCATCCCATAGGATGATGATGGTTCCTTTCAGTCAGTTAGTGGGGTTTAGTATGTGCGGCCTGTAGTGGCAGTACAGGCCGATCCTTGATGGGCACTGCTTGCCACATACTTGACAGGTGAGGCCTGGAGGGGCAGCAGGGGCAGAAGCCCTGTTGTGGCGCTTCCTGTGCCTTTCCTCTGTTGCCTCGTTGAGCTTGTTCTCAGCAGCATCCACACCTTTTCTGATGGATGATCCATCCCCTGTGAGTGATCTTGAGCCAGATCCTCCCATGTTGATGGGGCAATATCAGCTTTCTTGAGCCTCCTGTGCAGAACATCCTTGTACCATAGTCGCTGGCCTCCTTGTTTTCGGGTACCTCTGGACAGTTGGCTGTACAAGATGTCCTTGGGCAGTCTTCCGTCAGGCATTCCAACAACATGTCCTGCCCAGCGCAGTTGGGCTGACATTACCAAGGTTGAAACTGCTGGCATTCCTCTTGAGAGAGGACCTCAGTATTGGAGAGCTTGTCTCGCAAGGTGATCTTCTTCAGAGAACGTAGGTGACTCTGCTGCAGTTGGTCAAGCTGGCGTAAGTGTCTCTGATAAGGGCACCATGTCTCCCATCCATATAACAAGGTTGATATGACAACGGCCCTGTATTCCTTGCACTTGGTGGCCAACCTGATGTTCTGTGACCAAACTTGATCTTTCAGCTGACCAAAGGCAAAGCAGGCTTTTTCTGGTTCTTGACTCAATCTCTACATCCAGAGAAGCTGAGGATGTTATTATGCTGCCCAGGTAGCAAAACTTGTTAACAGCATTGAGACGAGTGTCATCAATGAGGACAGTTGGTTCTTCGTAGCTTGAGCCAGGAGCTGCTTGGTACAAAACTTCCGTCTTTTTCAGGCTGATTGTCAGTCCAAAGCTTTTGGCTGCACTGGTAAAGCGACTGGTGATCTCCTGTAAGTCTTCGAGAGAGCGGGCAACCAGTGCACAGTCATCAGCAAACTGTAGCTCATGTGTCACAATGTCCCTGACTTCTGGTTTTGCTCTCAATCTTGCGAGGTTGAGGAGCCCACCATCAGCCCTCGTTTGTAGGAAGACCGCTAACTTCAGGTCTGATGTGGCATCTTGAAGAACAGCAGCGAAGAATAGTCCAAGTAGAGTAGGAGCCAGAACACAACCCTGTTTTGCATTGTTGCTGATGGAAAACGGGTCTGACAACTCACCACACATATTGATGCGGCCTTCCATGCCTTTGTGGAACTGATGGATGATGTTGGTTAGGTGTGGGGGCAACCAAATTTTGGTAGGACCTTCCACTGTCACACTGGGGGGGGGGGGCACTGGGAGCAAGGGTGGACCCAAATGCAAGACACATCTTGTGAGGTTACTTAGATTTAGGTTATTGTTCGATACCAGGAGAGCAAGGCAGGAGCAGGAAATAGCCAACTGGACAAGGACTCAGGACTACGACTAGGCTGGGACCAAGGGTCTGGGTTTGGGCTCGGAATCAGCTCCCAGAACTAGAGGAGACATGAAGAGGCTAGGGTATGGACTCCGAGCCAGTGACTGGGCAAGGACCCAGTACCTGGGTCTTGCCTCGGGTTCGGACCCCAGAACCAGGCAAGGACATGACATGGTCTAAGGAGAGGAGGAACATGGGGACACAAAGCCTCGGTCTTGGGCAGCAGGTACATGGAACCATGGACACATACACAGAACACAGAGTCGGGAAACCCTCCTTGGGTACAGGACATAGGGCCGGGACTCACACACAGAACAGAGAGCCGGGACCCCTCCTTGGGTACAGGACATAGGGCTGGGACCCTTGACCCTCTATGGGGCAACGGCAAGACGGCCTGACTTACCCCACGGAGGCGAGGAGAAGACAAGACAGAACATGACACCCCCGCAGGGCAATGGCAAGACGGCCTGACCTACCCCACAGAGGCGAGGACCAGACAAGACAAGACCAACACGAATGAACACCAGACAGTACCTATCTAGCTCCGGTGATGGAACTAGACTAAAGTGCAGGCAGGCTAGAGGCGAGAGGGGCAGAGAAGGGATTCAGACAAGGGCGTAGGACAGGAATCACAGACCGCCAGGGCCAGGACTTGACTTGGTGCTAAAATGCCACCAGGGCCAGGACTTGACTTGGTGCTAGAACACCGCCAGGGTCAGGACTTGACTTTGGTACTTGAATGCCGCCAGGGCCAGGACTTGACCTGGTGCTAGAACGCCGCCAGGGTCAGGACTTGACCTTGGTACTTGAATGCCGCCAGGGCCAGGACTTGACTTGGAGCCTCCGGGTAGTGGCAAGCTCTGGACTCGGCCCGGGAACAGTAGACAGCGGCTCTTGATTCTCTCCGGCGGGTTAACTGACGGACCCACCTCGGTGAGGAAACTTTGCAGGCTTGCTTTGGCGAGGTAACTGGACAGGGTTGCTCCAGTGAGGAGAGGCGAATTACCGACACTCGCTTCGGCAGAGACTAGGCTTGCTCCGGCCAGATGTCATTGGCACGCCGTACCTTTGCAGACGCTCCCGCCCTGAACGGCTGAAAGCCAGAGACTATAAACTACCGGTTCAGCTGAGTGTTAATTGCCTCTAATCACCAAAGTCAAGGGACACGGGAAAACAGGGAATCAACGGTCCAGATCGTAACATAAACAAGCTAAATTTAAAGGGACCCCAATCCGGACCATGACATCCACAGGCAATCTCTACCAACAGTATCAAACGCTTTGGTTAGATCAACAAATGTGACATAGAGACTTCTCTGCTGCTCAACACATTTCTCTTGGAGCTGCCTCAGTGAAAAGATCATGTCCACCGTATTACGGCCTGTTGGAAAGCCACACTGGCTTTCTAGAAGGATGTTGTCACTAATGTTGGACATCAAGTGTCTAAGGATGATCTTCCCGAGGCATTTTCCTACAACTGACAGAAGAGAGATGCCACAGTAATTGTTGCAGTCTCTCTTGTCTCCCTTGTTCTTGTAAATGGTCATGATTGCGTCTTTGAAATCTTGTAGTAGTTCTGCAGCTCCCCACAACTTTGTGAACAGCTGGTGCAGGCATGATGTCAGTTTGTGACCACTATACTGGTAGATCTTGGCTGCAATACTGTCAGGCCCCGGTGCTTTGTTGGGTTTTAGCTGTTTGATGGCTTTGATGACCTCGTGAAGAGTAAGGGGAGCATCTAGCTCGAACAGTATGGGTCGAGGGTGTACTCTGCCCAGTGCTTCATCGGTGATGGTTCCTGGTCTGTTCAGTAGCTCGTGGAAGTGTTCTTGCCATCTTTTCATGTGCTCTGACTTCTCAGTGAAGATGGATGAACTGTCCTTGCTCAGGAGTTGTGAGGTGCCTTGTTTTGATGGACCATAAACAACCTCGATTGCTTCATAGAAGCTTCTTGAGTCATTACAGTCAGCGAAGACTTGCAGCTCTTTGGCCTTGTTTGCCCACCACTGGTTTTTCATAGCTCTGAGCTGCCTCTGCAATGTTGATTTTGCACTCAAAAAGGCACGTTTTTTGGAACTTGAGTTTGGGTGTGGAAGAGCCTGGTGTGCAGCTGCCTTAGCTCCTAGAAGCTCTTGCACAGATTGGTTCTCTCATCAAACCAGTCCCAATGCTGGTGCTAGACTTTCACCAAGGTGTCCTGGGCAGCGCTGTAGACCATTTCTTTGAAGGCATTCCAGTGCTCAGTCATATCGTCTGGTGGATTCTCAACCAGTCTGCTTACAGCAGTTTCCACAGAGGATTTCAGAGCATCAGCACACTCATGATGTTTCAGTTTGGTGGTGTTCAGCTTTTTGGGTGATTTGGCAGCATTCAGTCTGCATGGAGGATTGATTGATAGACATAGATCCGACCACACCATTTGATGATCCGTTGACCCTAAGAGAGGGTTTATCCACCCTTTGACAGGTCTTGTTTTTCATCCTGCAGAGTGTCTAGCCACCCTCCTCACCAAGCAAGCCTGATGGAAGAGCTGGTTTAGTCGCTGACCACCCGACCATGCGACAGGTAGCACTGAGTTACACAGTACCAGTAGTACTCAGACGAGTGACCTGACCATGAATATAATAGATAGATTATATACCATATAGACCATATAATATAATAGATAGATAATTAGATCCCAAAGGAAATTACAGTGTCACTGTAGCATTACCAATTCACAGATGTACAAAGATACAAATATTAAAAGAATAAAAAATAAGTTGCCAATTAATTGTTCAAAAGACATCAATCTATCTTCTTTAAATAAATCCAAAAAAGAATTAATACCTTTATTTTTCCAAAGTAAAAAAATTGGATCACTCAAAGAAGGCTTAAAAAAGTAATTTCAGTAAATTAAACTACAAAGTTTAAATTTTTTAAGATTAAAAATATTGCGGAATTGGAGCCAAATTTGTAAAGAATACTTAATCACAGGATATAGGTTTAAATTAACAACTTTAACTAATTGCATAGGTAAAGGAGCTCCCAATAACAAGGTTAAATAAAACTGTTTTACAACTTTCAGTTCCAGGTCTACCCAAATTGGCCGATCACTCTTATTAACCCAGTATAACCAAAAAGTCATATATCGCACATTAACAGCCCAATAATACATTCTTAGATGAGGCAAAGCAAGACCTCCATCATTTTTCAATTTTTGTAAAGGACATTTACTAATTCTTGGTCTTTTATTATTCCAAATAAAAGGTAAAATAATAGAATCAATCCTATCAAAAAACAATCTAATTGTAAATTTTTTAGTATATTTTCTTTTTTTGCTGGCGGTTTGATGTTTATTTTTAGAAGCTTTTTGTATGACACATGACTCCGGGGTTGTACACCTAATGGGTTCTTTTTTTTCTCTCACTTTTCTGCTTAGCAGGTTTTTTTTTGTTATCACAAAATCTTTTTTTCAATCTTTAAGATAATGTTTTTTTGAGGCATTGTAAGTGTTGTTACTTCAATGTACTCATGTTATTTTTCCTGTATAATATAACAATAAAAAGATTTGAAAAGAAAAAAATAAGTTGCCTCAAACAGTCTAACAGGAGGAGGTCATCACTTCTCCGGCTATAGGTTGACTCATTTTAACTGAGGGAAATATATGATATATGGTTATATATATATAATATATATGGAAAGAATGGCCTCATATAACGTTCTTTGGAGAAGTGCAGTTGTCTTAGTCTATAACTAAAAGTGCTCCTCTGTTCAGCCAAAGCAGCGTGCAGAGGGTGAGAGACATTGTCCAGGATTGCCAGGATTTTCTTTGGGGTCCTATGTTCTACCACAGCCTCCAGTGTATCGGCTGTTTCCTCTTTTCCAGAGCCAGCCTTTCTAATCAGTTTATTATATGGAGATTGACTTCCACAATATTGTGTAATTTCATGAAATGGCAGAGTGCAGAGAACACCTCACCTCTAGTATTAAAGATCTGTCCTCCAGAACTATAAGTAAGATATAAGATATAGGAGCAGAATAAGGCCGTTCAACCCATTGAATCTAATCCTTTCATATTGTAACAGCTGTTCCAGTATAGTTTCAAATCTGTCATCGATCTGACAATGTGTGGAATTGCCCAGTTATGTCCTGTTTACAACACGCTAGACAAATCAAATCAGTCTCCTCATAGTCAATCACATTATGGTGAAAGGTGCCATTGACATTGCTTTCTGTGGCACTGATCAATAAACTTTGCAGCACTACCCAGTTTGGGCTTCATTAGGATGTTGTAGTTCCAAACTTCATCACAGCCTTGGTCCAAACATGAACCAAAAGGTTGTTTTACAGAGGTGAGCGAAGAGTGACTGCCCATGGCACCAAGGCAGGATTTGGCTATGATTGACATTAAGGACTCCCATAGAATTAAAGTATCAATGGAAAAGCATTCTGGCTGTTGGAATTGTGACTGACAAAGGAGTTGAAAGTGAATGCTAAAGATCAGTATTCTGGGCTGCATATCATCACTGCAGAAGTTTCAAAGAGAAATGTCCTTGGCCCAAAAATCTTCATTACTCACCAGAAGTGAGGATTTTACTGATTATTGTGCTACATTCAATTCCATACGCAACTCCTTAACAAATGAAACAGTCCATACCAGTATGCAGCAAGATCTTGACATTATTAAGAGGGGGAAGAGGAAAGGAGGAATAAAAAATAGTTCATTTTTCAGCAACATACCCAAAGTGCAGGAGGAACTCTGCAAGCCAGGCAGCATCTATGGAAAAGAGTAAACAGTCAACATTTCGGGTCGAGACCCTTCATCAGGATATGGTCTCAGCCCAAAGCACCAGCTGTTTACTCTTTTCCAGAGATGCTTCCTGGCCTGCTGAGTCCTTCCAGTATTTTGTGTGTTTTGCTTTGATTTCCAGCATCAGCACATTTTCTCATGTTGAAATAATTTTTGATAGATACTGAATCACCTACAATCCATTCTCAGGATACCCATGTCACAGCAGAGCCAACCTTCTTTATCCTTAATTTCAGAAGATGATGTTGACTTGCCTGCTTCGTGGAACATTGCAGTTTGAAGAGTGAAGGCTTCCCCACAGTTCCCCTGGGTAGAAGGTTCCTAGATTTTGGCCCAGCAATCTATGGAAAAGAGTAAACAGTCGATGTTTCGCGCCGAGACCCATCTTTAGAACCAGTGGCGGGGAGGGAAAGAGGCTGGCTGGAAGGTGATTGGAGAAGCCGGGTGGATGGGAAAGGTCATGGGCATGAGAAGAAAGAATCTGATAGGAGAGGAGAGAGGACAATAGGACAAAGGAGGGGACCCAGGGGGAAAGGAATTGGCAGATGAAAAGAAGTAAAAGGATAGAGTGGAAAATAGAGGAAGGTGGGGTGGAGGGAGAACTTTGTTCAGCAGAAGGAGAAATCAGTGCTCACAACATCAGGTTCCTCCTCCACCCTAAGATTGCCCTCATCTTGACACAAAAGGAGGCCTGGATCAACATGTCGGAACCGGAATGAGAACCTGATGTGGAAGTGATGTCGTCAGAGTAGATGCAATTAGAATGAAGAAAACGGGGAAAGGCATTTGAAAGCTTACAAAACTGAATTGGAAGGTCGTATAACTATGATAGCAACAGGAGAGAGAGGAAGATAGGTTGGACTTAATGTGGGAAAGAATGAAAAGGGCATAGTCAATGTTACAAAATCATTTCCAAATTAGAAAGTTAATTGAAGGGGCTAGAAGGAGTGTCCAAGAAAGGTAAATTCTGGTGTGAAGTCCTTGACATAAGAGGAAGGTGCTTGGTTAAGTAAGTGAAACAAAGGACAAGGTGGAGAATATACTTTATGACTAGTTTGGAATTTGTAAAAGATGTAGAATTAACATCCTTTCCTTAATCTATTCAGTGGGCTTGCTTGCATCACTTACTGATGTAATTCACATTTTTACCAAGACTTTTAGATAAAATTTGCTTTAAAAGAAATGGAAACATTTAAACAGAATGACCTGGCGAGCTTAGCTCAACAGAGCTTCGGTGTTGCCCAGACATGTGTAACAAGTCTCGTAAAGGATCCACAATTTTATAAATAAAAACATCAATTACAAAAGGAAGATTGTTATACTGAACCTTGATTGAATTCACTGGTTAGATAGAATATTGTGCCAATTCTATTCATCACATTTCCGGAACAATGTCAAGGCCTTGGAAGAGGTACAGAAAAGATTTCCTAGTATGTAGTGAAGATGAGGGAGTTCAGTTACATGGTCAGACTAGAAATGGTGGATTCTTAAGGGGATATTCAGGAGAAATTTAATAAACATGTTTGGAATTGTTAAATGTTTTGATGGACTGCTTTCCCTGACATCAAGATTAATATCCAGAGGACACAGGTTTAAAGGAAATCATGAAAAGAAGCAGAATGAATTAAGAATCTTTTTTTATTGTGAGCTGTCATGACCTGGAATGTGTGGTGAAAGAAGGTTCAGTCAGATATTTCCATGATGGATAAATATTTGGAAAAAAACATGTGAGACGAAGGGGAAAGAAATAAAGGAATGTGGAACTAATCAGATGACAATTCTAATTGGTCAACACAACCATGATAGGCTGAACAATTTCCTTTGTGCTCTATAGTTTATAAGTATGGGAAAAGACCAAGCACCCAAAACTAAGAGCCTAGTTTGCTACAAATTCTGAGCAATGTAAAGACTGTAATACCGCCTTATTTTAAAAGCTAATGTGCACATGTGTTTAGGCAACAAGATTTGTTCCTGTTGTGTAGCACTTGATACTTTCAGTCACTTATATTACATAACCATCACAATAATTGGGCAAATTATTTCAGCCTGAATTTAGGCATGTGGATGATGAGGAAGGCTGTCCTGGCTTGCAGAGGGATCTGCACCGGCTGGAAAAATGGACTGAGAAATGGCAGATGGAATTAATACTGACATGTGCGAGCTGTTGCACTGCAGAAGGTCCAATCAGGATACGATGAACGCTAAGGTACTTAGGAGTATAATAGAAGAAGGGAACCTGGGATTATAGGTTCCTAATTCATTGAAAGTGGTGTCACAGGTAGATGGGGTCGTTATGGAAGCTATTGGCTCACTGGCCTTCATTAATCAAAGTACTGAGTACAGAAGTTGGGATGTTATGTCGAAATTGTATAAGACATTGGTGAAGCCTAATTTGGAGTATTGTATGCAGTTTTAGTCACCTACCTACGGGAAAGATGTAAATAAGGCTAAAAGAGTACAAGTAAATTTACAAGGATGTTGCTGGGTCAGAAGGACCTGAGTTATAAAGAAATATTGAATAGATTAGAACTTTATTCCTTGGATCGTAGAAGACTGAGAGATTTAATAGTCAGTACAGAGGAGGTTCACCAGGTTGATTCCAAGGATGAAGGGGTTAACCTATGGGGAGAGATTGAGTCGCCAGGGATTATACTCTCTGGAGTTCAGAAGAATGAGAGAGGATCTTATAGAAATAAACAAAATTTTGGAAGGGATAGATAAGATAGAGGCAGGAAAGTTGTTTCCTTTGGTAGGTGAGACTAGAACTAGGGGATATTGCCTCACGATTCAGGGGAGAAGATTTAGGACGGAGATGAGGAGAAACTGTTTTTCCCAGAGAATGGTGAATCTGTGGAACTCTCTGCCCAGGGAAGCAGTTGAGGCTTCTTCACTAAATATATTTAAGATGCAGTTAGATAGATTTTTACGTAAGTAGGGGAATTAAGGATTATGGGGGAAAAGCAGGTGGATGGAACTGAGTTTACAGACAAATCAGCCATCATCTTATTAAATGATGGGACAGGGTCGATGGTTCATATAGCCTACTCCTGCTCCTATTTCTTATCTTCTTAAGTATATAGATAGGGTAAATGCAAGCAGGACTTTTCCACTGAGGTTGTGTAAGAAAACAACTAGAACAACATTTAAAAGAACTTTGGATAGGCACATGGGTGGTAGGGATATGGAGAGCTATGGTCACAGTGCAGGGCAATGGGAGTAGGCAATTTAAATAGTTCAGCATGGACTAGATGGGCTGAAGGGCCTGTTTCTGTGCTGTATTTTTCTACGACTCTATGACTCTTGGTCACTTCTGCCAAAGCATTGGAAGATAGAGTCATAGAATATCACTGAACAGAAACAGGCCCTTTGGCCCATCTAGTTCATACCAACCAGATCTCTTGCCTAGTCTTATCTATCTGCACCTGGACCATATTCCTCCAAACCCCTTTTCTCATGTACCTATCCAAATTTCTGTACTTTTTACAACTGAACTCTCATCTACAAATTCCACTGGAAGTTCATTCCACACACACCACCCTCTGAGTGAGAAGTTTCCCTTCAGATTCCCCTTGAATACTGAATTGACTTTATTTCTTACATCCTTCACATATATGAGGAGTAAAAATCTTTATGTTACGTCTCTATCTAAATGTGCCATGTCCAATCATAGTAATTTATAATAATTTATAATAAATAGAACAGTCAATCTAATATAGAATACACTCAAATCAGCATGAGTTAATCAGTCTGATGGCCTGGTGGAAGAAGCTGTCCCGGAGCCTGCTGGTCCTGGCTTTTATGCTGCGGTACCGTTTCCTGGATGGTAGCAGCTGGAATAGATTGTGGTCAGGATGACTTGGGTTCCCAGTGATCCTACGGGCCCTTTTTACACAGCTGTATTTGTAAATGTCCCAAATCATGCGAAGTTCACAACTACAGATGCTCTGGGCTGTCCGCACCACTCTCTGCAGAGTCCTGTGAATAAGGGAGGTACAGTTCCCATACCAGGCAGTGATGCAGCCAGTCAGGATGCTCTCAGTTGTGCCCCTGTAGAAAGTTCTTAGGATCTGGGGGCCCATACCAAACTTCCTCAACCGTCTGAGGTGAAAGAGACGCTGTTGTGCCTTTTTCACCACACAGCTGGTGTGTATAGACCGTGTGAGGTCTTCGGTGAGGTGGATGCCGAGGAACTTGAAGCTGTTCACCCTCTCAAACCCAGAACCATTGATGTGAGCTTTCACTCTGAATCTATGACTTCCAGTTGTAGACTCACCCAACTTAAGGGGGAAATTCCTGCATGTATTCACCCTATACATGCATATATTGCTTCAAGAAGGCAACAATTATACCAGTGCCTAAGAAGAATAATGTGGGCTGCCTTAATGACTATCACCTGGTAGCACTCACATCGAGAGTGATGAAATGCTTTGAGAGGATGGTCATGACTAGACTGAACTCCTGCCTCAACAAGGACCTGAACCCATTGCAATTTGCCTATCGCCACAATAGGTCAACGGCAGACACAATCTCAATAGCTCTCCACACGGCTTTAGACCACCTAGACAACACAAACACCTACGTCAGGATGCTGTTCATCGACTATAGCTCAGCATTTAATACCATCATTACCACAATCCTGATTGAGAAGTTGCAGAACCTGGACCTCTGTACCTCCCTCTGCAATTGGATCCTCGAATTCCTAACCAGAAGACCACAGTCTGTGTGGATTGGTGATAACATATCCTCCTCACTGGCGATCAACACTGGCATACCTCAGGGGTGTGTGCTTAGCACACTGCTCTACTGAGTATACACATGACTGTGTGGCTAGGCATAGTTCAAATACCATCAATAAATTTGCTGATGATACAACCATTGTTGGTAGAATCTCAGGTGGTGAGGAGAGGGCATACAGGAGTGAGATATGCCAACTAGTGGAGTGGTGCCACAGAAACAACCTGGCATTCAACGTCAGTAAGATGAAAGAGCTGATTGTGGACTTCAGGAAGGGTAAGATGAAGGAACACATACCAATCCTCATAGAGGGATCAGAAGTAGAGAGAGTGAGCAGCTTCAAGTTCCTCGGTGTCAAGATCTCTGAGGATCTAACCTGGTCCCAACATATCGATGTAGTTATAAAGAAGGCAAAACAGCGGCTGTACTTTATTAGGAGTTTGAAGAGATTTGGCATGTCAACAAATACACTCAAGAACTTTTATAGTTGTACCGTGGAGAGCATTCTGACAGGCTGCTTAACTGTCTGGTATGGAGGGGCTACAGCACAGGACCGAAAAATAGCTGCAGAGGGTTGTAAATATAGTCAGCTCCATCTTGGGCACCAGCCTACAAAATACCCAGGACATCTTTAGGGAGCGGTGTCTCAGAAAGACAGCGTCCGTTATTAAGGACCTCCAGCACCCAGGGCATGTCCTTTTCTCACTGTTACCATCAGGGAGGAAGTACAGAAGCCTAAAGGCACACACTCAGCGATTCAGGAACAGCTTCTTCCCCTCTACCATTCGATTCCTAAATGAACATTGAAGTCATGAACACTATCGCATGTTTTTAATATACAATACTTCTGTTTTTGCACATTTTTATATCTATTCAATGTACGTAATTGATTTACTTGTTTATTTATTATGTTTTATTTTATTTATTATTATTATTCTTTTTCTCTCTCTGCTAGATTATGTCTTGCATTGAACTGCTGCTGCTATGTTAACCAATTTCATGCCACATGCCGGTTATAATAAACCTGATTCTGATTCTGATGTCTCTTTAAGATCTCCCTTCATTCTCCTGCAGTCCAAAGAATGAATTCCTAATCTGTTTAATCTTTCCTTTTAACCCAGGATTTACACTGTACCTCGGTGATGCGCAAGTGGAACAGGTCAAAAGCTTTAAGTTCCTCGGGGTCAATATCACAAATGACCTGACTTGGTCCAACCAAGCAGAGTTCACTGCCAAGAAGACCCACCAGCGCCTTACTTCCTGAGAAAACTAAAGAAATTTGGCCTGTCCCCTAAAACCCTCACTAATTTTTATAGATGCACCGTAGAGAGCATTCTTCTAGGGTGCATAACAACCTGGTATGGAAGTTGTCCTGTCCAAGACCGAAAGAAGCTGCAGAAGATCGTGAACACGGCGCAGCACATCACACAAACCAATCTTCCGTCCTTGGACTCATTTTACACCCCACGCTGTTGGAGCAGTGCTGCCAGGATAATCAAGGACACAACCCACCCAGCCAACACACTTATTGTCTCTCTTCCCTCCGGGAGAAGGCTCAGGAACTTGAAGACTCGTACGGCCAGATTTGGGAACAGCTTCTTTCCAACTATGATAAGACTGCTGAACGGATCCTAACCCGGATCTGGGCCGTACCCTCCAAATATCCGGACCTGCCTCTCCATTTTTTGCACTACCTTACTTTCCATTTTTCTATTTTCTATTTATGATTTATAATTTAAATTTTTAATATTTACTAATTTTTACTATTTTTAATATTTAATATTTGTGATCCAGGGAGTGGGAAGCGCAGAATCAAATATCGTTGTGATGACTGTACGTTCTAGTATCAATTGTTTGGTGACAATAAAGTATAAAGTAAATGTAAAAGTAAAAAGTCTTCAAATCCTGGAGTTATCTTTGTAATTTTTTTCTGCACTCTTTCAATCTTATTAACATCTTTCCTAAAGGTAGATTACCAAAATGCCAAAAATACTCTTAATTCAGCCTCATCAACATCTTGTACAACTTCAACATAACATCCAATCTCCTGTAGTCAGTGCACTGATTTATGAAGGCCAATGTGCCAAAAGCCCTCGTTGGTACCCTGTTTACCTGTGACACCACTTTCAAGGAATTATAGATCTGTAATACCAGGTCCCTTTGTGCCACTAGACTCCTCAGAGCCCTGCCATTCAGTGTGTAAATCTTACCCTGGCTTTTCCTCCTTATTAGTGTCCTGATTAGCCCCTGAATGGATAGCTTTTTTTTGAATCTCAGTGATCAGATGGACATAAAACATTTGTAGGACTCAAAAACACAAATTTTATAATCATCCTGGCTGGGTCTTTGCATATTTTATGCCTTACATCAACTCAGAGGAAGGTAAAGTGAAAAAAATATTGACTTCTGTCCTGACCCAGAATATATGCTTTCTGAAGTAGATTCCTTATGCCAATGGGAAATATTCTATTTCCCATAACAAGTGTACTTAAGATTGCTTAGAATCATATTCTATTGTAAAGCCAATAACAGTATTGTTCTGTGCTCTACATTCATTCCCAAAAAATACATGTGGAGGATTTGCTATCCAAATTTCTTCAGCCTTTGAGGGGAAAGCCAAACATATTATTATGCACTAGGTGAAAAGTAATATACCCACTTACTGCTCCATTAAGTGCTCTCCTTATGTATGTTTGAAGTATTCATAACTGATTAATTCTAGCCAATAGATTAAGGCCACTTTTAGTTAATTCAAAATAAAAAGCGCAAACCATGGTAACAAGGTTTAAATTTGTGTAGCCCCTGGTAAGCCTCAGGCTCGCTCAACTTGCTTTCGACTAGAGGGAGCAGCATTTGGCCCCGCCAAACTGGGTAACCAAGTTTGCGTGGATGCTGTGTGATGTACCCCACCCCACCAAATAACAGACAAAACACCATATGCGATTAAATGATTACACCTCATAGATCTTACTGGAACTATGTGATTAATAGAGATAAAATATAAAAGGAAAATAAAAGGCGCCAAACTTATTAATGTTCAACCACTTTAAGCACAACAGTTGGAGCTCAATTAACGGAATCTTCTTTCCATAATTCAATCCCCTCCGACCACCTGGGACCAACCACGGTGGTCAACCAGACGCTCCACACCAGTCCGTCCTCATCTCCTCTCCTCACCAAAGACCCTGGTCCTCGGACTTCTGCTCGGGGGCCGTCCCATTGGCCAGCTTATAGCATCGCGTCTCCTCTCTCTGTCCCCATCGCGCCTTCTCCCTCAAAGCCCGTGAACAATAGCTTACAGACACACAAGAAAGAATAACATCTATCCCAATTGGTTAGCAAATGAATATAATTCTCTTTATAACCCAAACAAGCTACTAGAGAGAGTGCTTTCTCAGCAGTTGTTATAACAGAAAGGTCATTTTAATTATAACATAACAAAGAAGCCATTTTGTTAGCCTTCGCAGTAACATAAAAAATGAAACCCCTTATATTTGGATATGGTGTGTATGGATTTCAGGAAGGAGTTTGACAAGTATAGGATCATTCAGAAAGTCAGGAGGCATGGGATCCTGGGAAACTTGGCTGCATGGATTCAGAATTGGCTTGCCCAGAGAAGGCAGAGGGTGGTAGCAGATGGAGCATGTTCTGCCTGGAGACTAGTGACCTGTGGTGTTCTGCAGACATCTGGGATTTGCTCTTTGTGATTTTTATAAATAACTTGGATGAGGAAGCAGAAGGGTAGGTTAGTAAGTGTGCAGATGACATGAAGGGTTGTGATGTTTTGGAAGGTGTACAATGTTGTCGTAAGTTACAACAGGACTTTGATAGGATGCAGAGATGGGCTGAAAGGTGACAGATGCAGTTCAATCCAGAAAAGTGAAGTGTTTCACTTTGGAAGGTTGAATTTAAGGGCAGAGTATGGAATGATCAGCAGGATTGTGAGCAGTGTGGAGGAACAGAGGGATCTTGGGGTGTATGTCAATAGATCCCTCAAAGTGATAGTTAAAAAAATGTATTACATGTTGGCCTTCGTTAGTCATGGAACTGAATTCAAGAGCCACGTGATAATGTTGTAGCTCAACAGTTCTAGTTAGATCACATTTAGAGTACTGCGTTCAATAGAGTAAATTAAAATTACACCAAATTAGTGATGGCCTCCTTCAAATCTGGAGTTTCTGCCACAGAATGCAGCAAACTGGAAATTGTACTGTGGGCCAAGGCAAATAAAGTAGATTTCGCTACCCTTCATGCCCTAGCCTAACACTGACATCAGCAACACAGGAGGAACATTTCACTCTTTAACTCTGCTGTATATCTCTGAGAATTTAAAAGTACCTGGGGTTCAAATGAGTGACTCTGCTAATGTGAAATAAAAGTCTTATTAGCTAAATACCTCAGTTATTCAAATACTCATCCCTCCCTGTCAGTTTATTCCAATGCAATTCTTCCAGTAATCATTAGGTTTTGTTATATATAATCAGCCAGATCAGAGGACTTCATTTGGAAAACCTTGTTCGAGTGGAAATTAGAACTCTGTAATTAGAATAGTATTTGCTGTAGAGTTAATTATGTGTGATCATGTTTTACAACATAAACTTTCCACTAAAATAAAATTTTCCCAACCAACCCTCTTGGCATGACTAAATGTGAATAAAGAACCTAATTCCTGGAAGTACGACATTGGAATACATTGTGCTGGGCTTTATAACTTCAATTTTGAAATGTTTTGTCATATTAAATTATAAAATTAAATTGTTAAAATGGAAGCAACTATCATCCCTCCTCAAAGAGCAAAGAGTAAACATTGACATATTACTGTGCGATGCAGATCAGTTTTTCATTGCAAGCTGGTCTGCCATCTACCAGCCTTGCAGGTTTGCTCTTGAACAATGGCCACAGACCTAGATATGGCACTAGGAAATTTTGCCGAAGTTTGCCAAAACTTTCACCATTGTGGATTTGTACCTTCAGGGAAGGAGCAAAGGGAGACTAGGAATTTATGCTCTTTCCTTCATCCCATACAGGCTTTCTATTCTAAAAGTCAGGTGTTCCTAATATGATTGTGTACTACCAATAATGATATTGTTCATCATTTTTAACTGACCGTCTAAACTCTAATTCCCAATGTGTGCTTTGCTCCCTCCCAATAACCTAATAATGTACAAATAAGGCCATTGTAACCAATTACTATATTTGTCCTTCTCATTGCAAAATTTTCCATTCTAATGTACAGTAGAATCTGGTTATTGGGGAACTGGTTAATTGGGGCAGCTGCTTATTTGGGACAACTCTTTAAAAAAAACAAAAACTAATCAGGAAAATAGCCAGGAATTCTTTCACTTATTTGGGACACTATGCCACATAATTGGAGACTTTTGCCAAAGCATCAGTCACATATATTTGTGTGGCCGTTAGACACTACACTGTACTGACAGTGAATAGTTTTTAAATAGAAAACACAAGAGATTCTGCAGATGCTGGAAATCCAGAGCAACACACACAAAATGCTGAAGGAACTCAGCAGGTCTGGCAGCATCTGTGGAAATGAATAAACAGTTGACATTTCAGACCAAGAATCTTCTTCAGGACTGGAAAGAAAGAGAGGAGACACCAGAATAAGCAGGTGGGGGGAGGTGAAGGAGGACTAGCTAGAAGATAATAGTGAAGCCAGATGGATGGGAAAGGTAAAGGGTTGGAGAATCTTTTAAATAGTGTCAATTGTGTGTGTCTGTGTTCAAAAAGCTGTGTCACTGATTGGTGAAAAATAAACAGTGAGACAATTCAAAATTCAAAACTGTTTTACTCACTACAGTTTCAAGCATTCTGGCTTGGAGATGCAGAAACGGTTGGGAGTGGAGATAAAACAATTTCACTACATAGGAGCTACGAAAAATTTGAAGGTATCGACAATCATCTTGAATGTTGCAATGTAAGTGAAGATTTGGAAGATGCTATCATCAAAAGCATTGTAGTTCATTATCTGCACTGGGTGTCTGTGCTGATTTTGTTTATTTACATTCAATCAAGAGAACTGCAGGGTACACTGGATGAATTCCTCCTTTAATAACTATTAGGAACTAATACCGAGTTGTAGTACTGCAGTAGTATTGATAGTGTTCTAATTTGTTCTGAGTTTCACTTAAATGCATAACTTGTTACATAGTTGGTATTATGTTTTGTTTTATACCTTTTTAATTATTTCCATGAAACTTCAGCTAATTGGGGCAGCCGCTTAATTGGGTGAAATTGCATTACTCCTGATGTGTCCCAATTAACTGGAATCCAGTACATAATTTTATTGTCCTTGAAAACATGTTGAATTTGCCCTATCTGAGTTCACTCTCACCCCTAGTGATTTAAATATACTGTATATATTACTTACTGTGCAATTTCCTTTGATTTGTTTCTTAAAATAGTGTTCAAAGGATTTGCCTGTACATTCCTTCCACCTCTTTTCAATTTAAAGACCAATTGTACATATCAGTTATGTAGCAACCATCTGTCTCACCTTAGAACTATTTGCTTTCATGGATCGAAGCAGCGGCTCTCACAGGCAGGAGTTCTTCTGCAAAAAGCTGCATGCAGGTCACAATGTCATGTGGTCAGAAAGCATGTTCCTGGAATGTTTATCCCTAGGGTCATACACCAAGAAAAATAAACCACTGTCCAAGTTCTGGGAAAGAGTTTCATAGCGATTCTGTTATGTACAAGAAACCCAATGCCCACAACCTTTTGAAGTAGTGGAGCAATATTTATGTGCACGTCTGGTCTCACAATCTCCTCAATGTAGGAGTTGTTCTTATAAATCAAGCCCTTGGTGAGACAGGTTCATTTACTGCTGATATGCTTCTGTTGCTTTTACGTTAAATATTCAGGTACAGGTTTAAACCAGTCCTTGGTTGAACAGGATCTTCTGTGTGGTGAGCAACAATTTACATGTCAAAATCTGACATTTGGCAAAGTTCATAATCTGCCTACTACCTGCATCTATTCAGCAGCTTTTTGAGAGCTCAGTCTGTTCAGGAACCACTAAGCACAATGTGTTCATCTTGGATTTCTCTTACAAGATTAAACCTGAGCCGTAAGCTAATGTTTACAATGCTGTTTCCTTCCTTAGAATGGGACAGTCCATCCATGAAGAAAACCGATGCCAGACAGGAGCCTTAGGCAGGTAATGGTAATGTCTGTGTATGTCTTTAAGGTGAGCTGCCTTGCTTGCTGGGTAGTCAAGGAGTGGCTGGTACTTAACACTCAACCCTTTGTGATTCATGTGAAATAGTGAGAGGATTTGCAGGGTCATCTAGCAGTTTACTTGCAGCATGCAAATTCCTTCCACAGCTGTGACTTCCATTGCAACGGATGATGGAACATAGAACATTATAGCGCAATACAGACCCTTCGGCCCACAATGTTATGCGTACCTTTAACTTACTCTAAGATCCATCTAAAGCCTGATTTATACTTGTGCGTCAACTCGACGCCGTAACCTACGCAAGTGACCAACGCACGTTGTGAGCATTTATACTTGTACGTTGGTGTGTCTGCGTTGCTCTGCAATTCGGGCACGTCGCGCATGCGCACACACCTGCCCGCGCAAGGCTTCATGGTCATGGTAGTCTTTCTCGGGATGAACAAGTTTAAAGCGAGCGACTTTTTTCGTAAAAGCAAAATGTGTCCTCCATAATGTCGGAGGTCTGTAAAGCTTTATGGAAAGCATTGCAGCCAGAGTTCCTTCCCTGCCCTTCAGTCGCCCAATGGGAAGCTATTGCAGCGTAGGAGGAAATGCGATGCTACCAAGCGGACCAATCACAGTTGTTGCGGTCTGCGTTGCTGCGACGCGCAGTGACATTTTGGGAGAGGTGCGCGTCAGACTCTGGCGCAGGGATCCACGTCGGCTCTGCATAGGGATTCCAGCAATGCAGTCCTTATGGCATTGAGTTGATGCAGAAGTATAAATCAGGCTTAACCCTTCCCTTCCACATAGCCCTCCATTTTTCTATCATCCACGTACCTAAGAGTCTCTTAAATGTCCGTAATGTATCTTCCTCTACCATTACCCCTGGCAGTGCATCCCACACCCCAACTCTCTGCATTAAAAAAAATACCCCTGACATCATCCCTCCAGTTACCATACCTTAAAATCATGGTCCCTTTGTATTAGCCATTTCTGCCCTGGCCCTGGGAAAAACTCTCTGGCTATCCACTATGCATCTTATCATCTTGTACACATCTATCAAATCACCTCACATCCTCCTTTGCTCCAGAGAGAAAAGCTATAGCTGACTCAATCATTCCTCATAAGGAATGCTCTCCAATCCAGGCAGCATCCTGATAAATCTCCTTTGCACCCTCTACAATGAGGTGACCAGAACTAAACACAATATTTCAAGTGTGGTCTAATCAGAGTTTTATAAAGCTACAATATTACCTCAAGACTTTTGAACTCAATCCCCTGACTAATGAAGGCCAATACACCTTATGCCTCCTTAACAACCATATCAATGTACACAAACAACAGGAATTCTGCAGATGCTGGAAATTCAAGCAACATACATCAAAGTTGCTGGTGAACGCAGCAGGCCAAGCAGCATCTATAGGAAGAGGTGCAGTCGACGTTTCAGGCCGAGACCCTTCATCAGGACTAACTGAAGGAAGATGTACACGGCAACTTTGAGGGATCTGTGAATGTGGACCTCAAGATCCCTCTGTTCCTCCACATGGCTAAGAATCCTGCTCTTAACCCTGTATTCTGCCTTCAAATTTGACCTTCCAAAGTGAAGCACTTCACACTTTTCCAGGTTAAACTCCATCTGCCACTTCTCAGCCCAGGTCTGCACCCTATCAATGTCCTGTAGTAACACTCGACAACCTTCTACACTATCTACAACATCAGCACCCTTTGTGTCATTTGCAAACTTCCTAACCCAGTAAGGATTAGTAGTCCTGCTTGATGGGTTCATAGTCCGGCTTTGTGGGAGGGTTTTAAGGGATCCCATTATCCATCTGATGAGTATGAGGCTACCTACATCAACTGGGCATGAAGTACTTGCTCAGTATCAGCCACAGCTCCTATCAACTCTTGCCAGTATTGCCTGGGGCAGGGTATAAGTCCTATATGTTCTGACTCACAGATGCAACTGCTGATATTAAAACTTGCTCTGGCACGCAAACTAAATGTGTTGGATAGAGAGTAAAGGAAAACATGTATATTGGTTGTGATGATCTTGAATATAACCATGTTAGAGTCCTAAATTTAAGCCAAGATTTAAAGTTTTGTAGGTGTCCCTTGATACCCTTACTTTAGCGAGATTATATTATATCACTATAATGCAAAGATGAATTTACTTAACCACTTTAATCTCTTTTCTGAAGGAGTTTAGCTGTCAATAATCACTATTTTGAATGGTGGGACCCCCTCCCAACCAAGGAGATACTTCCAATTAATGAAACAGATTAAACACATTACTTTAAATGGCACTCATTTATTTTGAGGAATAATTCTAACAAGGATTATAATTCTACAAAGAATTTCCAACCACAAGCACAATTCTGACGAATTTTGGAACTGGAATTCCAATTTCCAGTTCCAAAACCATATCCATGTGTTGCAGATGACTATGTCATTTGGCACAAAAATGAAAGCTTTGGGAGGAGATCCCTCTCAAGTAAAGACTGAGGAGTAGACTCTACATCTTCATCTCTGTAACCCCTCTTCAACCTTACGGCCGTCTAATATTCATGTTTTTTTTTTGCCAGTCATCTAGTGCCAACCTTACTTGCATGTGACAATTTAATATTACAGGGCCTTTAAAAAGTATTCAGCCCCTAGCCCTTTGTTCACATACTGTAAATGAGTATTACAACCAGAGATTTTGATCAATTTAACTGAGAATTTTTGTTTGTACATCACATGCTCCTTTTCCACAAAAGGGTCGAACCCAAAAACCAGAGGAAATTATAAAGCATGAAAAACTAGCAATTCAAAGACTGATATGTCAGCAGTTCAAAAGTATTTAAACCCCTTTGCTCAGCACTTATTGAAACCACCTCTCAGAGCATTACAGTTGCTTCTGCTGGGCTAAAAAGCTGAGTTTATCCTCCTGACCATGCACAGTGACTATCCATCACATAGTGTTTAATTAATATTTAATATTAAATTACATTAATATTATGTATATAAAATCCCCACAAAGAACAACAAAATAAATAAGCTGTTGGTCTTGTTGGTCAGGATACCAGGAAAACACATTTCCACCAATCGCGGCATTTAATAGTCAGCAAAAAGCTAAGCAGTGAACTCGATAATCTGGTGCTCTTTCCCCAATACCATTGATGCTTCAGCCTACATCTCTTGCTTGTATTGAGGGGAAAAAGAGTCAATAAAATGGACTGACTTACAATTCACAATTTAAAAAATGAATATCTCACGTCGCATCACTCATTGTGGTGCCCAATGCTGAGTGTGGAGATTCTTGGCTTTCAAAGGACCAAGTGCAAACACTTTTTGGAATTTATATCTGATGATGATTGGTTCCAGACTGTTAAACTGAAGACTTCATGATTTATAGTCACGGGAGGCACAATACTTCTAACCTTTTTACAGTGACTAACTGTATTTGAAAAGTGTGGATGTTAAATTTGGCCGTGGATTTTTATTGGTATTAACTGAAGGAGCTGCAGCTGTGGATCTGTCTGGAAAGTTGAATAACAGCAATCCATATCTCCAACATAATGATTAATGACTGGCATTCAATCAAAAAGATTTTGTGTTATTAATTATATAGTGGGATTGGATATATTGGGTGCAGATACTAATCATTGCATCTTTTTTGGGAACAATCTGGAGTCATTTAATCAGAATCTGTATTATTAGAAATGCATTTTGGGAATGCTGAGAATAGATGTGTTTGAAGGACTAAAGACAGTGTCTTGCTACATAAGTAAGAGTCAATACTTTGCAAATTGCATTCCTCAAAATTAATGAAATTGAAATCTGAATAACGCATTATGTTTCAAAATCATGGCCTAGAAATTTGAATGGAAAACTTCTGCAAACTTCCACAGGACGTGAGGCCTCTCCTAATAGGCCAGTCCATGATTTTACACTTAAGAATATGGTACCCTGATCCAGGAGGTTTGATGGGTTTGAAACTATTGAGCATTAAATAAGTTTCCATGTTAAGGTGGAGCTGTTAGATGGTGATTAATAGTGAAGGCAAAAATTGGGTACGTGGCGAGGGTGTAGCATGGAAGTCAGGGCCTCCATCATCACCCTTGATAAATTGAATATAGGGGGTGGGGTGGAAATTGTTGGTTTCCGTGTTTGATGTGGAGATCAGTAGCTTGATTGGGATTTGGGTTTAGGAAGTCAGATCGGGAGGATAGGAGAACAATTGGTGATTTGAGTGCTTAATCTGAGAGATTGGGAGCTTGATTGGAAGAATCAGGGTGGGTTCAGAGTGAAGTCACTAGGTATGGAGGGATGGGGGTGGGGAGTCCAGCGGGCACAGGGAATAACGCTATCTTATGAATGAGTGGCAGAAAAATTAGGTCAGGTGCACCGGGGTCAAATTTCTGGATTGGCACAATTCAAGCCGGAAATGAGCAATAATAATTGGAATATGAGACTGGGTTGCTTTGCTTTACGCAACTCAGAACCCACAGAGCCAAATAAAGAAGAAGTATGCAAGAGATTAGTCATGTCTCTGTGCCACTGTTCTATCTGGCTCATAAGTATATTGTATATTCTGTCACTGTTTCAGTAATCCCTGGATTTAAGGACAGACTGCCTAGCAACCTCATCACTCTTGATTCAGTGACTGAGAAATGTGGACAAAGACCCAAAGTGACTCAGCCATAGTCTTCATTCCTCAGTGTCTGAAACACTTTCTCAGTCCCTAAGGAATCACCATGAATAGTTCTCCATGTGTGGAATCAAGGAAGCAGGCCTTCATCCTAATGTTTCACATAAGTGCATTTAAAACATTTTGCCTTGACATTTCTGCATGATTTACACCCAACAAACCTAAACATTTCCAGCAGAATCAATCAAAATGACGCTAAAGAGCCCAGATGTCTTATTGTGAAATGTGCCCATATATCTGAGATTCTATGATCTTTTACCCCAGTTTAAAACTCCTTTTCTACCTACAAAACCAACCACATTCCCATATTCCACCTCCACCCCTAGGTTGAACATGTCTCCAGCTTTGATTCCACCATAGGCACATTCTTCTCAGAATTCTCAGTAGATAAGGTAAGGGTGATCACACAAACCCAGGGTTAATCAGCTGTGTTGCACAGAACTATGATTGGTGTGAGGAACTGTCTCTAGTTGACAAGTGATCCTGGTGTGTTTTGGCAGAAATTACTTTAAATTCAATTTTATTTAATCTAATTTTGCTCCATTTCAGAAGAGCAGGGCACATCGCAATGACATCAGTGAACTTCTGATCATAGTTATTATTCACCAGAAGAAGAGGATTAACTAGTTCAGGTGTGAAACAGGGAACACTGAACAGGCTGGCATGGATGCTACCATTTTCATTTGCGGTATCATGTGTTGTGAAAACCATCCCAGTACCCTGTGATTCTATTCTAGTTACCCCCACCCCCATCCCCATCCCCATCCCCTCTGTCTATTACCCATCACTGCACTGTAAACACTTTAAACTACTTTCTATCCTGTTGCTTACATGCTGGTATTTATGTATTTATGCATATTTTATTCCATAACTGTATCTGAACATTTAACTGTATTTGTATATAGTTATTTATTCTTTACAATTGCTGAATATTATTGTTTCTTGTTGCATGTTGTGCCCTGACCAACACACCACAGCAAATTCCTCATGCAAGCAAATATATACGGCGAATAAAGCTGATCCTGGATCCGTGATCCTCTAGCAGCCACCAAAAATAAACCTTTCCTGAAAACTTCAATCAGTGAGCAGCAACTGCAGCACTCCCAGCAACAGAGGGCTACAGATCCCCAATAAAAGTAACCTAAATCCTATAGACTGCTTTGGAACACAGTCAATATCCTCTGAACTCCTGTGCCCCTGTAAAAAAATCACAACTCTTCAATAAAAGTCAAGATTACAAATTGTGATTAAGTATGGTATCCACAAGAAAATAGAAGCAAGCATGGACTACTCAACCTCTTTAACTGTGCCTTCTATTCAATGTGTTTATAGTTAACCTATGCAAGCCTCAGCTTTTCTTCTGTGCCAATTCCCATAACTCTCAATGCCTTGACCTTTTGAATATCTATCTATCCCTGTCTTTAAATATATCCAATGATCTGGCCTCTGCCACCCTTGGAGGAAACATTTCTGCACACTTCAGTTTTAAATGAGCACCCTTTATTTTGTAGTTGCATCTCCTTGCTCTTGACTGACCCTCTTGTGAATACATCCAAGTGCGGAAAATCCAGGTAATAGCTTTCCTTGGAAAACTTGGTCTACCTTGAACCATTTGAGAATGAGCCGGAAAATATGTGGCCTCTAACTCATACCACAAAGCGAAAAAAAAGAGAAAAGTCAAGTCCCAGCTGAATTGCAGCCGTACCATCCACCATGCTTCACATTGAGAACTGTTACCCTAAACAATCCTTCAGCAAACCCACAGCATCTATCCACATCCTTCACATAAAACCTTTCAAAGGATCCACAACCTTGACACACATCTCCCAAATTTATCTCAAGGGGAAAAATAGTAGTCAACTGAAGGCAGGCTCATTTAACCTGCTTGTGTCATTTGAGCATCATTATTGGGATTGACCAGATTGGATGAATCGTCTCACATTTTATATACATTAAACTGAAGAGAATTCATTTCAAAGTCCAGCATTTCTTCAGTTTATTAATGGGATATTATTTGTATTTACCCTACTTGTGTTTACCCTATCAATGCCCCTCATATTTTTGTATACCTCTGTCAAATCATCCCTCAATCTTCTATGTTCCAAGGTATAGTCCTAATCTATTTAATCTTTCCTTATAACTCAGAAATTTTGCAGAACTATTTTGCATTGCTAAAAGAAGTTTAATTGCTCTGAAACTGCAAAGGTATCAATATCCAGTTTTGTCAACTCTGCCACTCAAAATAAGGTTTAAGTCAACTGTTCCTTTAAGAGCTGTATGAATTACTTCAGAATTGCTAATGTGAACATCTGTGAGTAATTAAACTGAACTATCACCATCAGAGGTGAGAAATTGAATCCCATTTAGGCAGTGGTAGGAGTTAGCCCTGCAATTAATATTTAGTATCCAAGCTGACAGCATAATAGATGAAATGTTGTTGTGGTTAAGTATATAGCCTTGTTCTCAATCACCAACGTTGGTAGCCAAGCTGGAGAAGCTTTGTTATAAAAATGTGCCAGCATTGGAGTTCAGGTTAGGTTTTCGGTGAAATGTGAGTGTACTTCTGTCAATTGGCTTAACTTGACTTATTTTCCCCCAGCAGTCTAACTCAACAGCTTCACATTCAGTTGAAGCTTGGGATAAGAGGCCATGCTGAGTAAATCTGTTATGCAAAGCTCTGAGGAAGGTTTCAGAAGGACATTTTACAATGTACCAGACAAGATGATTGAACAATTCTAGTGAAAGTTATGTATTAACCATTGATTTGGAAAGTGATATGAAAAAGTAAAAGTGTAAACTATAAACAAGTAATTTTCAGCTTTTCCTGCACTAATTGGAGTCCATGAAATTCTAGCAATACCCTGGATCTGAACTATCGGTTTCTTGGTTAACCTCAGCTGAACTTGGAGCCTAATAGCTAACTTTTGGAATTGCGGTGTAGTCAGGAGAAAGCTGCCAGGTTTTCACTACAGGATAGATGTAAATAAGTTTGAAAGAGTACAGAGAAAGTTTACAAGGATATTGCTGAGACTGGAGGACCTGAGTTATAAAGAAAGATTAAATAGGTTAGGACTTTATACCTTGGAACATAGAAGATTGAGGGGTGATTTGACAGAGGTATATAAAAATATGAGGAGCATTGATAGGGTAAATACAAGTAGACTTGTTCCACTGAGGTTGAGTAGAACTACAATGAGGGGTCATGGGTTAAGGGTGAGAGGTAAAAAGTTTAAGGGAATATGAGGGGAAACTTCTTCACTTAGAGGGTCACGAGAGTGTGGAACAAGCTGCCAGTGCAAGTGGTGCATGTGAGCTTGATTTCAACGTTTAAAAGAAGTTTAGATACTTACAGAGATGGTAGGGGTATGTAAGGCTTTGATTCCAGTGCGAATGAATGGGAGTAGGATGTTTAAATAGTTTGGCACAGATTAGATGGGCCAAATGGCCTTTTTCTGTGCTGTATTTTCCCCTGACTCTGAAAACCATTCCATCAGTCCAGGTGAAAATGCAAATAGGAGGAGGCTGGCAGAGGACTTAGTTGTCATGTCTTCCAAGATACTGCTGACACACTCACCTTGCAGCTGTAGAGCCTCTCTTGGTGATGCTCAAAAGTTCTAAGTAAATTTATTATCAAAATGCACAGACTCACCGTACACAACTCTGAGACTCATTTTCTTGCAAACATACTCAATAAATCTATAATAGAATCAATGAACGACCATACCAACCTGGGTGTTCGACCAGTGTGCAAGTGATAACAAGCTGTACAAATACAAAAGGAAAGAATAAATAAATAGAGTAATAAATATAGAGAACGTGAAATGAAGAGTCCTTGAAAGTGAGTGCATAGGTTGTGGAAACATTTCAGTAATGGGGCCAAGTGATGTTGAGTGACGTTATCCCCTTTGGTTCAAGAACCTGACAGTTAAGGGAATATAACTGTCCCTGAGGCTGGTGCTGGAACTCATGAAATGTTGTCACTGCAGCTGGGCCAGAACCTTAACAAAAGACCTTCTTCAACAACAAGTTCCTTGACAGTAATTTAGCTAAATCAAAAGGGTTCCAAACTTCCACTCAAGAAGAGCAATAAAATGAAATATAACTCTGCTGCGTTACTAAAACAAAATTAATAGTGAAGCCTATGTTCGCAGATTGTTTGCCATGTGCTCGTGCCAAAGCTGTCAGGTTGATGGGTCCAGGTGTTCAACGATAGCATTAAAATCGCTCCTATTCTAATTGTTAACCTCAATGAAGTGGTGTTTGATGCCATCGTTGATTCTTGCCCAAAATGCTTTGATTTTATCACATAATATATCAATACAAGTAAAAGCTTTAGTACATTACAAGGCAATTATTCATTTTAACTTCAGACATCATAGACTACTTGAGTGTAACTTGAGCATTTCATGAACATCACTGAACCTGGGCATTGAATTATTGCCTTATGCTGGCTCTAATGACTTCGCTTCTTATAAATGTGTCTCTATCTTAGTTTTTAATGTGTGCTGTGTGCCTTCCATTTTGGAGACCCCCTCCCTATATAAATCATGGCAAAACGTTTCCTTGACCAACTCTCCTCCTCTGTTACTAAATGTTTACAGTAAAACATGACCCTGCAACATTGAGAGGAAACCAACTGCAGTGGAGTTCTTCTCCAATAGAAATTAAAATACTGATCAGGATACAGGCACTGCAAATTCATTGTCACTCTTGTTAACTCTTAAATCATGGTTTAATATTCACAAAGAATGTCCAAAATGTTTTAATTTTTTTACCAATATTATACACTGATGGTTTATTGCTAAGATAATGGTCTGCTCAATAAAAGAAAACAAAGCCACGTGTTAATACAGTGAGTGTCTGCAGCATCGTAGCATTTGAAATGCTAACTTTTATCATGTTCACACTATGAAATGAGTTTGTCAGTTTACACACTGTGAGTGTTCAACCCAAAAGCATTTGAACTTCACTATGGGTCAGGCAGCATTTGTGTACCAGAAAACCGAGTTCATGCTTTAAATGGCCTCCAGTCAGAACCACATGTGAATCAGACAATTAGTCGTGTTATGACATCGAGTTTTGGAGAAATAGAGAATCAAAGCAGGCTCTTCAGTCCATCAAATCCACACCAACTATCACCAACCAATTGCAACATTATTTCCATTTTATTCTAACACAATGTTATCAACTCTGCTCTGATCGTATCACTCAGTTACATGTTAGAGGCAATTTACAATGACCTGGTATCCTTGTGACGTTAAGGAAACTGGAGCACTTGGAAGAAACCCACATGAACACAGCAGAAATATTCATACTCCACTCAGACAGCTCCCTGGGCTGGAATTGAACCTAGGTGTCCAGCACTGCAAGGTACTGGCTCTACTAGCTCTGCCACCCAGCTGTCCACAGGTCCTAGTTCACATCATGTAACATTTATCCATTACATAAATGCCATGGAATACAGGTTTCCATTTGACCAAATCCATAAAGTGTCTTAATAGTGCTTAAGTAGAGAACGATTTTAAGTAGATCATAAAGAATGAGTGTGGAATGTGAGAATGGCTTTGTTGTGGCTTGCATTTAGTGAATGGGAATATAGGATTTATCTCTTCTACTGCACACCTACTAGGATTGTATCAAAAATTAACAGCTCTGTGAAATTCATCAACTGACCATCAAAAACAAACGTTGACATATTTTGATAGGATGTACTTAAATAACAGTTTAAAAATTAGCATAAATGAAATCAGAAGATGTTTATTAATAAGCTGCACTTCCATTGTGCTTAATTACACAGTGTCTGGAGTTATTAGGCTTCATGGCATGCTGTGGTGTTTGTAAAGACTTAATCAAACCGCATGGTCATTGCTTTATCTTTATATTCATTTAAGCAGCAACTTCACAATTGGGACTGATCCCAGCAGTGGTGTGTTCATCCCTGCAACAGAGACAGAATCAAGAAATATCCAGGCAAGAAGATGAAACACCATCTTGAAAGTTATAACTTGGACATCTTGGCCACAGTTTTGTGATAGTTTGTATCTACAAAGGGTAGTTATTTGTGCATAAGCACAAAAAAGGGAACCTTAATTGCTGACATATGGCCATTGGTAACAATATATCAGTAAAATAAGTCAACGTCTCCCTGTTAATGTGCATAGCCTTTGGGGTTAAAGCTCCAAATTGAAGTTATTAAGTGTGTGCTTAATTACAGACAATAATATTTATCATTATATGCTTAATAAAAGCAAGAATAATCCAGTTGTATGTAGTAAGAGAGCTCATTTAGTGCATTACCACTGTTTATGAAATATATTATTGTAATTGTCATTGCCCTGTCATTATTCTGCCTTGTAATAGATACCACCTAGGAAAACACTGTAGTAGGTGCTCATTAAGATTCATGTCACTCAAATCAACTTCAAATCTTCTCCATTATGTAATATTCTCAGTCTAGTTCCTTTCTTTGTCGAACTGTGTCAGTAGTTTACAGAGTAGTAATCCTTAAACGTAATTGACTGTACATCATCAGATTTCAATGATTTGAAACTCATTAAATTTGGGTTATTGGAATTTGGTTTATATTTACATACTTATGGAGGTGGAGTTGGGGATAACAAGATGTGTCAAAGTTTGTGAGAGTAATAATTATGGATAGAAAACACAGAGAGGGCTGAAAACGGAAGGACAGCAGCCCACCACATTTGGCTTTGCAGTAGTGACTGTGCTGAAATGTGGAGAGTTTTTATGAAGGAATAGAGATTCATAAAAATGTTCCAATTCTGAACACAAAGAACACAGAACCTGATAACTGTGGCGAGTGTGGTCAAACTCTCGTTCCTTCGGAAAGAACATAGCTCGGAAGAATGCAGTGATTTACTGTTTGCCACAAACCAAAAATTGAAAAACTGGATTCTAGACCAGATAAATAGAAATATTTCATAGCAAATTCATCCCAGGACAGGAAACAATGAGGATGATGGATGCAGCTCAAATCACACGATCTCCTTCATGTCGTTACAGGCACACTCCAATTTCATAACAGTGAATTGATCACTATCAAAAGTTGCACACAGTGAAATCTGAAAGGTTGCAGTCCAGACAATAACAAGTCCAGACCTTGAGTTACCAAAAAAAATCTTCAAGTTATTTTTCCACATTTGTAAACAGCAAAGCTATATCCTCTGACATTTGCCTCCACATTTCCACTTCTTCCTGTAACATGCTCCATTCTTCCAGTGAACAGTGAACACAACAAACAGAAAGTAAAGGAAATGTAGATACTGAAAATCCAGAAGGAAAAATGACAACCCTAGGGCTACTCAGGAGGTCAGGGAGATTGGGTATTTCAGTATTTTCTGTTCCTGCAACAACGATCCAAAAAGCCTTTCACATTATTGCTGGGAGAGGCCAGTGAGCAAATTTAAATAAATAGCTTCAAGTTTCTTCCTTTATCCATCTCCTTCTTTCTTAAACTCTCAAAACAAGTTCAAACAATCATAAGATGGCAGACAGGGGTGGGTGATTGCAGGTGGGTATGGTACCAGCCGTGTATATTATCAGAGGCTTCTACAACACAAACTGTCAGGCAGTGTTGGCATGCAGTTTTTTTACTTTACTTTACTTCACTTTACTTTATTGTCACCAAAGAATTGATACTAGACCATACAGTCATCACAGCGATATTTGATTCTGCGTTTCACGCTCCCTGGAGTACAAACTGATAGTAAATACTAAAAGTTTAAATTATAAATCATAAATAGAAAATAGAAAAAGGAACGTAAGGTAACGCAAAAAAACCGAGAAGCAGGTCCAGATATTTGGAGGGTACATCCCAGATCCGGGTCAGGATCCGTTCAGCAGTCTTATCACAGTTGGAAAGAAGCTGTTCCCAAATCTGGCCACACGAGTCTTCAAGCTCCTGAGCCTTCTCCTGGAGGGAAGAGGGACAAAAAGTATGTTGGCTGGGTGGGTCATGTCCTTGATTATCCTGGCAGCACTGCTCCGACAGCGTGCGGTGTAAAGTGAGCCCAAGGATGGAAGATTGGTTTGTGTGATGTGCTAGGCTGTGTTCACGATCTTCTGTAGCTTCTTCTGGTCTTGGACAGGACAACTTCCATACCAGGTTGTGATGTACCCTAGAAGAATGCTTTCTACGGTGCATCTATAAAAATTAGTGCGGGTTTTAGGGGACAGGCCAAGTTTCTTTAGCTTTCTCAGGAAGTAAAGGTGCTGGTGGGCCTTTTTGGAAGTGGACTCTGCTTGGATGGACTAAGTCAGGTCATTTGTGATACTGACCCTGAGGAACTTAAAGCTTTTGACCTGTTCCACTTGCGCATCACCGATGTAAATTGGGTCGTGTGGTCCGCTACTCCTTCTGAAGTGAACAACCAATTCCTTCGTCTTGCTGATGTTGAGGGATAGGTTATTTTCTTTGCACCATGCCACCAAGTTCTTAATTTCCTCTCTGTACTCAAACTCATCATTACCTGAGATACGGCGTACAATTGTGGTGTCATCAGCAAACTTATATGTTGAGTTTGATGGAAACTTGGCTACACAATCATGGGTGTACAGTGAGTACAGCAGGGGGCTGAGTACACAGCCTTGTGGGGCACCGGTGCTCAGAGTGATTGTAGAGGAGAGAGTTTCACAGACAGTGTAAGTTTCCACTGGTATAAGATTTCACAATTACACCCACATCACACTGCAGACATTGAAAATGAACCCCAAGATCTACTGCAAAACATATCTGTTGTGAGACAGTACTTGGAGAATGTGATTCCAATTTCTTCTGCAGTGCACCATATGTTAACTCAGCCCAGGATCTACCAGACAGCAAAGGCTCCATTTTCATCATACAGTTCCTAACTTCAGTTTGCATCTCACACGTGAGGCCCTTGGAACACTAAGAATGCATGTAGACTGATGGAGTGGACGATTGACCTGTGACCCAGATCACACTGAGGAGGTTTTGAGTTTAATTTGTGGTCTGCCGTAGAATTCCACAATCATTGAGCTAAAATGGTGACAGACAGAAACAGACAGTTCTGATATAGACAGATATAAAGAATAAACGTGGTGAATACTATATTGAGTCCTGCAAGCTGTCCCTTAGAACCTAAGGCGAAGTATCCATTTGTTCATGGCTGGACACTTAAAGTTCAGTTTAAGCTATTTTCTAGAAATCTGAGATGCAAAAGGATTTGGTGTCCAGGTACATATTCACAAAAGACAAGGAGGCAAGCCACTTTAGCATAAAGAGTAATGAAAAAAAGAAGATACGGGAAGTATTCAGTGTGTTAGACAGAATCTATGGAGAGAAAATCAGAGTTAATGTTTAGCTTGATAGCCGGTTACCAGAGAAAATTAGGGGAAAGTGTACAAGAAAGGACATGTAAAAGATACTTCTAACATCATGAGAATTAACTAATGATAGACTTTCAGAACACACTGCTGACAATGGTTGGATTGTTTGTGGTAGAGAGCAGCATTGGTAATCCCATTCATTAAACTATCAGGAATTGTTTCCATATATCAGTGAAGTGATGAGAGGAACAGAAATAAAAGATATTCTGAAAAAGAACAGGAAGTGATTTCCTGAAAAACGTTGTACCTTTGGAGGTGTCACTAGAATGTAAAATATTCTTTGCACCAGATTATCAGTGACAATAAATCAAATAATCAGAATGTCCTGCTGAATAAAAGTTATCTTTTAGCCCCTCGTCCATCTGGAATAACTCCTATCTCTGCTACTTCTAAAGTGTTTTCAGTTTATTCCATCTTCTACCACTTTACCCAGATACAGAAAATCTGCAGATGCCAGAAATCCAAAATAACACACTCAAAATGCTGAAGGAACTCAGTAGGCCAACATGTCTACCTTACCCAGAAGCCCAGTTCACGTGTTGACCGCCTTCTCAGCTGAACAAGTGAGACTAAGTTTGAAAGAAGTATTGATCAGAAAGGTGCAGAAAAGAAAACAGCATGAGATAAGCAACACAAATCAAAGTTGCTGGTGAACGCAGCAGGCATGAGATAAAGCAGGAGGTAAAACCATCCATTCCAGGGGTTTGAGATGCAAAGTGATCTGGTGTCCAAGTGCTTATTCATGTAAGATCAGTGCACAAGCACAACCAATAGGGAAACCAATATAATGATTATTGTGAATATTGAATATCTACACTGGTTATATAAGCATTGGTGGGGCCATATCTGGAGCACTACGTACAATATCATCTTCTAATTTAAGGACAGATGTAATTGCAATAGAAATAGTTCAGAGAAGATTTGCCGGACTAATACCTGGGATGGACAGATTGTTTTATGAGATGAGGTTTTGCAGATCCAAGCTGTGCTGACAAAAGTTCAGAAAAGTAAAAGATGACTTGATTGAAGGATACAGCATCCTGAAGATGCAGATGTAAAGTGGATATTCCTCTTGAGAGAGAATCTGAAGCTAGGTGTATCTACTTTAAAATAAAGCAAACACCATTTAAAACAGAGATGAGGCAAAATGTTTTCTCTCAGAAGTTTATAAGTCTTTGGAAACTCCTTCCTCTAAAGCTGGTGGAAGTAAAGTCTTTGAACATTCTTATGGTGGACCTATTATTGATAAGTAAAGGAGTGAAAAGTTACCACAGGTGGATGGAAATGTGGAGTTGAAATTACCATCAAATAAGCTATTGATTTGTTAAATGGTTGAAGTGAGTTGGGGCTCCAAAAAGTCTGCTTCTGCTTTTCATTCATATGTTCTAAGGTAACCAAGGTAACATAAATTAAAACCAACATTTTTGAAAGGGAAATGATAAATTGCAATATTCATCCATTAAAAGATCAGATTTTAATCATTTATAGCTTAGAAAGTGTTTTCAGAATTTGCCTGTGTCTTTTTTTCATACAGTCTCTGCAGGATCTTCATTACTTTTGACAAATCTGACAGGATAAAATAAGGTCTTGTGGCTTAATTTCAAAACATGCGATTATGGTTAAATATAATCATGACTTTATTAAGATGCCAAAAGATAATCTTTTCCACAGTAACTTCTATTTTTAGGAGTTTGGCATTATATTAACTAGTTGTTATAAATCATATAGGAGAGGCTGAAAATAACATTTTATGCATTGCTCCTTTTACCTTCAAGGTCATTATTAATTCTTACTTTTGCCCATGTTAATGCATTGAATCAAAAGGTTGTCTGCATATCTTACCTTCTTTTGCAATCAGAGCCAATGTTTCAGATACCTTCCAGAACGTAACTCAAGGTGAGAAAACTGGAGCCAACGAGATAATTTTGGCCAGACCTAAAATTTTCATTGGCTCTGGGACCAAGCAGACAGCTGTAGAATTGGCCTTATTCCATGCAATTTACTCTCTGGAGCCAGATTCCAGGTTGCAGATTTATGATCCCCTGTTCCATAATAATTAAGCAAATTTTTCGGGAGCTCTGCTACTGATTGTGGATATAAAACCAACTGTTGGGATATCAGTCGCAATTTCAATTGAAAATGTTTTCGAAGTGTCTGATGTCCAAAGGAATGTAGCAGAGAAACAATTGAATTAAATGGTAGTTCTTGCTAAAATGGCTGTAAAATTCGTAAAACTGGATTGATTGATTGATTAGTGTCAGATCTTGTCATTTTTGCATATACTGAGTTACGTATGATTATGGTTTCTTTTTTGCTTAACAATTTGTTCTGGGGAAATTTTGACTGCTATTCCTGCCTCAGCAGTTGTGCTATCCCCACTGATTCAGACCAGCATGTCCTTCACCAGGATTGATCTGCATAATTTCAGCCAACAATCTCCTACAGTATTGAATGGCGCTATAACATTGTAAGTGGTATGTATTAGATGGGACTTTAAACTGAAATTCTCTTTACCCTCTTTGGGTAGATGCAAATGATGCCCCAATTATGAGTGTACAACAACTAATGACACTAAAGCACTTTAATTATCAATGCAAGAAAGTCTGCAGATGCTGGAAATCCAAAGCAACACTCTCAAAATAAGACCATAAGATACAGGAGCAGAATTAGGCCACTTGGAAAAAGGCTATCTGAAAAGTGACAGGTGAAGCCAGGCAGGTGGGAAAGGTCAAGGGCTAGAGAGGAGGGGATCTGATATGAGAGGAGAGTAAATGATAGGAGAAAGGGGAAAGTAGTAGACCGATGAGCAGAAGCAAAAGGTAAGAATGGGGAATATACGGAGTCGGGGAAATGTGCTTACTGGAAGGAAGAATCAATATTCATGCCATCAGGTTGGAGGGTACCCAGAGGTACCCCCCCTGAGGGTGGCCTCATTTTGGCACAAAAGGAGGCCATGGACTGACACATTGGAACAGAAATGGGAATTGGAATTAAGACGTTCTGCCACCAGGAAGTCCCGCTTGTGGCAGATAGTGCAGAGGTGCTCGACAAAGCAGTCCCCAATTTACAACAGGTATCAACAAGGCAGAGGTGACTGCATTTAGAGCACCAGACATATAGACATCCCTAGCAGATTCACAGGTGAAGTGGCTCACCTGGAAGGACTGCCTGGGGCCCTGAACGGACATGAGGGAGGTGGTGAATGGGCAGGTGTAGCACTTAAGCTGCTTGCTGGGTTAAGTGCCGAGAGGGAGATCAGTAGGGAGGGACGAATGGATAGGGGAATCATGGAAGAAGCAATCCCTGCGGAAAGCAGAGGGAGGGGGGAGCTAAAGATATATTTAATGGTAGGATCCCTATTAACAATTCCACACTTTAATTGTTTCATTAGCATTTATGGACCCTTGCTGAGTGCAAGTTGACTCCTGATTCTTCTACGGTTTCACCTACAATGCAAAACTAATTAAGTGATTATAGTATATTTAAGACAGCCAAGTGCATATCATGAACATATATTTTACCATTTTTATTAGCATTCTAAGTGTTGTAATCTTTTCATATGCTCTGTGTCCGCTGCCTGATTGGGAGAAGATTTTCTTCATGAATATATTTAAAGTGCACCATAATACAGAGTGAACACAGGACATTTTGTTCCTTAGGAAGATGCATTAGGTTAATGAACAGTGGTAAAGGAGGTGACGTATATACACAAGCACCCTAGATTACACATCAGTTTTGTTGGTCTCTGTAGAGTAGTGGGTGAGAATGTTTGGACCAAGTAGGAAGGCCAGCTCAGTAACACGTCCATTGACTGTGGCAGACTACAGGCTCTGTTTCAGTGAGTCATACTGCTGAACTATTTCAGTACAAGTGAGAACTGCCAGGAAATATTTCATTCTGAGGTCCTTTCAAACTGGATGAATCTGTGACTCTGACAATGCATGAAAAATAAAAAGTTTTTTCAATGGAGATATTCGCAACATTGACAAGGGAATATATGTTGGCATGCTTCATTGCACATGGGGAGCTAGGAATCAGCCTCCTCCTCCTATGGTTCAGTTCCTGTGATTAAGGATGACTTGCTTTGGTATTTTCTCAGGGGACTGATGAGAGACTTGCTGTCTGGAGCTGGAGATACTTCATGGAAAGATGGGTGTTAATATTATGCACTGAACTCTCCTTCCATTATTGCATGTGATCACTACATTTTCACATTGTAACGCCTTAAGATGCTCAGTGCCTTTGCAAATGCGCCACCATTCTACATTGTCATGGGACGCTCAATATGTCCTTTTTTCTCAAGGAGACATTTAAAACATAGAGTCATAAAGCCCTACAGCACAGAAGCAGACCCTTCACCCATCTTGTCTGTGCCAGCCTGGTCTTCTGCCTAGTCCCATCTACCTGCAACTGGACCTTAGCCTTCCATACCCCTTATCCATTTACCTATCTAAACTTCTCTTAAATATTACTATTTAACTCACATTTAACACTTCCTAAGGTAGCTCATTCCACACTAGCACCACCCTCTGAGTGAAGCGATTTCCCCTCAAATTCCCTTTAAATGTTTCACTTTTCACCCTAAACCTATGACCTCCTGGTCTAGTCTTTTTATTTATTTGTTTGTTTGTTTGTCTATTTATTTATTGGGATACAGCATGGAATAGGCCCTTCTGGCCATTTGAGCTGTGCTGCCCAGCATTCCTTGATTTAACCCTAGCTTAATCATGGGACTATTTCCAATTAACCTACCAACTGGTACTGTACGTCTTTGGACTGTGTGAAGAAATTGGAGCAGCTGGAGAGAGCCCAGCCTGCAAACATTCCCCCTATCTATACCCCTCATCATTTTGCATGCCTCTATCAAATCTCTCCTCATCCTCCTGCACTCTAGGAAATAAAGTCATGAAGTATTCAACTTTCCATATAACTTTTGTCCTCAAGTCCTAGCAACATCCTTGTAAATTTTCACTCAGCACTTTCTCAATCTTATTGATACCTTTTCTGTAGGCAGGTGACCAGAACTGCACACAGTACTTCAAATTTGGCATCACCAACATCTGAAGTAACTTCAACATTCATGCTCCAGTTGATGAAGGTCAATGTGCCAAAGGCTCTTTTTATGATCCTACTTACATGCAACGCCACTTTCAGGGAAGTATGGATCTGGACTCCCAAGTTCTTTTGTTCTACCACACTCCTCAGTGCCGCATCATTCGCTGTGTCTTCTTCTGGCTTGTCCTCCCAAAGTCAACACTTCACTCTTGCCTACATCAAATTCCATCTACCATTTTTCAGCCCATTTTACCAGCTGGTCCAGATCATTTTGCAAGCTTTGATAGCCTTCTCCACTGCCCACTGCACCCCAATTTTGATGCCACCTACAAAGCTGCTGATCCAGTTTATCACATTAATCCATTGTATGGATGATGAGCAACAACAGACCCAACTCTGATCCCTGCAGCACACCACTAGTCACAGGCCTCCAGTCAGAGAGATAACCAACTACTACCACTCTGTGTTCTCCCACTAAGCCAATGCTGAATCCAATTTACTACTTCATCCTAAGTGCCAAGCACCCAAAAATTCTGCATCTTGTCAAAGGCCTTGCTACAGTCCATGTTGAAAATATTCACAACCTTAGGGTCATAGAACATTACAGCCCTTCAGCCCATCTAGTTCATCTGAACTACGAATCTGCCTAGTCCCGTCGACCTGCACCTGAACTTCAGACCTTGATACCCATCCTATCCATGTACCTATCCAAATTTCTCGAACCCGCATCCACCACCTGTGTTGGCAGCTTATTTCACACGATCACCTCTCTCTGAATGAAGTTCTCCCTCATGATTCCCATAAGCATTTCACCTTTCATCCTTAACAGATGATTTCTAGTTCTAGGCTCACCCAACCTCAGTGGAAAAAGCCTGCTTGCATTTACCCATCCATACATCTCATAATTTTGTATACCTCTGTCAAGCGCAGCACATCTGTAGTCGTGAACTTCCCATGATTCAGAACATTTACAAGGACAGGTGTGTAAAAAGGGCCCGTAGGATCATTGGGGACCCAAGTCATCCCAACTACAATCTATTCCAGCTGCTACCATCCAGGAAATGATACTGCAGCGTAAAAGCCAGGACCAACAGGCTCCAGGACAGCTTCTTCCACCAGGCCATCAGACTGATTAACTCACGCTGATTTGAGTGTATTTCTATGTTACATTGACTGTTCTATTTATTATAAATTATTATAAATTACTATGACTGTACATGGCACATTTAGATGGAGACATTACATAAAGATTTTTACTCCTCATGTATGTGAAGGATGTAAGAAATAAAGTCAATTCAATTCAATCTTGATGTAATCTACTAATTTGCTGATCCAGTTTATCACATTATCATCCAGATTATTGATACATAGATGACAAACAACAGTGGACCCAGAACCGATCCCTGTGGCACACCAATAGTAACAGGCCTCCCGTCAGAAAGGTAACGATCTACAATCACTCTCTGGCATCTCCCATGAAGCCAACGTCTAATCCAGTTTACTACCTCATCTTGAATGCCAGCGACTGAACCTTCTTGACCAACCTCCCATGAGGAACCTTGTCAAAGGCTTTGCTGAAGTCCATGTAGACAACATCTACTGCCTTGCCTTCATCAACTTTCTTTGTAACTTCCTTGAAACATTCCATAATATATGTCAGACGTGACCTGCCTCACACATCTATGTTGATTATCCCTCATCAAGGCCTGTCTAACCGAATACTTATATATCCTGTTCCTTAGAATACCTTGCAATAATTTACCCACAACTGATGTCAGGCTCAGCACGCTTATTCTTAGAATCTTCCTTAAACAGTGGAACAGCATTAGCTACGCCCCAGACCTCTGGCACCTTATACTGTCATAAAAGGGGGCACTGGTGGCGAACCCAAATGCAAGACACAGACACGGAAGTACCAGGAACAGGACTTGACTAGAGTAGGGACGTGACAGGATATAGACAAGGAGCAGGGACAAGAATACAGAGGACTAGACAGGGAATCCGGACTAGGAACCATGAACTAGGATCCTGGGCTTAGAAAAGCGGGACCAGGACTAGGAACCAGGAACTAGGAGCCTGGGCTTGGAAAAGTGGGACCAGGACTAGGAACCATGAACTAGGAGCCTGGGCTTGGAAAAGTGGGACCAGGACTAGGAACCATCAACTAGGAGCCTGTGATTGGAGTCCGAGCCAGAGACTGGACAAGGACCCAGAACCTGGGTCTTGCCTCGGGCTCGGACCCCAGAACCAGGCAAGGACATGACATGGCTACAGGACAGGATGTGGCTGGGGTCTTGAGGCTTGAGGCTGCGCGCTGGGGTCTTGAAATGCAGAGGCTGATAACTCGGAGGCTGGAGCTCAGAGACAGACTGGGAAATGAACATCAACATAGAGCCGGGACTTATCCTTTGAAAAGCGGGACTCATCTTTATCTCCACACCAAGGTGGGACAGGTCCATCCGTCGGGTAATGGCAGAACAGCCGGACTTACCCAACAGAGGCAAAGACAAGACAAGGCATGACCCCACCCCCTCCTGCAGGGCAACAGCAGAGTGGCCTGACTTACCCCACAGAGGCAAGGGAAAAACAAGACAGATTCCCCCCGCAGGGCAACAGCAGAATGGCCTGACTTACCCCATGGAGGCGAGGACAAAAAGAGACAAACACCGATGAACAACAAACAGTTCCATCTCTGCATCGGGGTTGCTCCAAGTCGCAGTTATGGCCAGCAACCTCAGCTCGCTATGGAAACAGTCAGGTCCCTACCTAGCTTGGAGTGGCTGACGGCCACTCAGCTGGCCTGGGAAACGGCCAGATCCATACCACAAAGACAGCTCCAACTACCGACAGCAAGGCTCCATGAAGCGATGGTTCTCCAACGTGGCCTAAAGATGGCAAGTGGCCGCTCTAGCCTTCCACAGTCAAGTTGCTCCCAGGAGATCTTGACAAGACAAACCAGAGCCCACACTCGACCCCAAGGCTACCTATATTCTAAGCCCCAAGATGGGAATCAGGTGTCAATGATTAACCCAACCAAAACAAAGGACAGCTGGAAGACCCAGAGTCCTGATTCCACGGACTGGACCGTGAACCGGAATGCGGACTTCATGGACCGGACCATGACAATACGTGGCTAAGGATGTTTTAAATATCTTTGAGAGGGGACCGCTACAATACCTCACACAAGGTCGGAGGGGCCTGGCGTTTTATCCATTCTAATTTGCCTCAAGACAGCAACCACCACCCTTTTCGTAATCCGGATAAAGCCCATGACCGCATTTGCCTCTGTTCTATATATTCTGTGTCTGTCTTATGAGTTAGTATAGATTTAAGATCTCTCCATCTCTTTTGACTCCATGCATTAATGACCATGTTGATTTTCCAGTAGACAAATTTTGGCCCTTGCTGTTCTTTTGCTGTTAATATAGTTATAGAAGCCCTCGGAATTCTCTTTTGCCTTTTTTGCCAGAGCAGCCTTGTGTTCTCTGTTAGCTCTTCTGATTTCTCTCTTAAGTCTTCTCTTGCATTTCTTATGCTCTTCACCTTTGTGATTCCTTTGATCCTAACTGCCTGTACCTGATAGGCACATCCATTCTTTTTGCTTTACCAGGGCCTCAATATCCCATTATAATCAGGATTGCATTATCCGTGCCTTTTATTCTAACAGGAATATAGAGGTCTGGACTCTTAATATTTCACTTTTGAGGGCCTCCCACTTACCAAACATTTCTTTGCCGTAAAGCAATCTATCCAAATCCACACCTGCCAGATCCCTTCTGATACCTTCAAAATTGGTCTTTCTCCAATTTATAATCTTAACCCTAGGGCCGGCCCTATATTTTTCCACAATTATATTGAAAATGATGGATTTATGATCACTAGATCTGAGGTGTTCCCCTTCACACACTTCTGTCACCTGCCCTGCCTTGTTCCCTAAGAGGAGATCCAGTTTTGCCCTCTCTCTGGTTGAGACCTTTACATATTGACTGATGAAACTTTCCTGGGCACATTTGACAACATCTATCCATAGAAACCATAGAAACCATAGAAACTACAGCACAGAAACAGGCCTTTTGGCCCTTCTTGGCTGTGCCAAACCATTTTCTGCCTAGTCCCACTGACCTGCACACGGACCATATCCCTCCATACACCTCCCAGTCCATGTATCTGTCCAATTTATTCTTAAATGTTAAAAAAGAACCCGCAATTACCATCTCGTCTGGCAGCTCATTCCATACTCCCACCACTCTCTGTGTGAAGAAGCCCCCACTAATGTTCCCTTTAAACTTTTCCCCCCTCACCCTAAACCCATGTCCTCTGGTTTTTTTCTCCCCTTGCCTCAGTGGAAAAAGCCTGCTTGCATCCACTCTATCTATACCCATCATAATTTTATATACCTCTATCAAACCTCCCCTCATTCTTCTACGCTCCAGGGAATAAAGTCCTAACCTATTCAACCTTTCTCTGTAACTGAGTTTCTCAAGTCCCGGCAACATCCTTGTAAACCTTCTCTGCACTCTTTCAACCTTATTTATATCCTTCCTGTAATTTGGTGACCAAATCTGAACACAATACTCCAGATTCGGCCTCACCAATGCCTTATACAACCTCATCATAACATTCCAGCTCTTATACTCAATACTTTGATTAATAAAGGCCAATGTACCAAAAGCTCTCTTTACGACCCTACCTACCTGTGATGCCACTTTTAGGGAATTTTGTATCTGTATTCCCAGATCCCTCTGTTCCGCTGCACTCCTCAGTGCCTTACCATTAACCCTGTATGTTCTACATTGGTTTGTCCTTCCAACGTGCAATACCTCACACTTGTCAGTATTAAACTCCATCTGCCATTTTTTAGCCCATTTTTCCAGCTGGTCCAAGTCCCTCTGCAGGCTCTGAAAACCTTCCTCACTGTCTACTACACCTCCAATCTTTGTATCATCATCAAATTTGCTGATCCAATCATCCAGATCATTGATATAGATGACAAATAACAATGGACCCAGCAATGATCCCTGTGGCACACCACTAGTCACAGGCCTCCACTCAGAGAAGCAATTCTCTACTACCACTCTCTGGCTTTTTCCATCGAGCCAATGTCTAATCCAATTTACCACCTCTCCATGTATACCTAGCGACTGAATTTTCCTAACTAACCTCCCATGCGGGACCTTGTTAAAGGCCTTACTGAAGTCCATGTAGACAATATCCACTGCCTTTCCTTCATCCACTTTCCTGGTAACCTCCTCGAAAAACTCCAATAGATTGGTCAAACATGACCTACCACGCACAAAGCCATGTTGACTCTCCCTAATAAGTCCCTGTCTATCCAAATGCTTGTAGATTCTGTCTCTTAGTACTCCCTCCAATAACTTACCTACTACCGACGTTAAACTTACTGGCCTATAATTTCCCGGATTACTTTTCGATCCTTTTTTAAACAACGGAACAACATGAGCCACTCTCCAATCCTCCAGCACCTCACCTGTAGACAGTGACATTTTAAATATTTCAGCCAGGGCCCCTGCAATTTCAACACTAGTCTCCTTCAAGGTCCGAGGGAACACCCTGTCAGGTCCCGGGGATTTATCCACTTTAATTTTCCTCAAGACAGCAAGCACCTCCTCCTTTTCGATCTGTACAGTTTCCATGATCTCACTACTTGTTTCCCTTAATTCCATAGACTTCATGCCAGTTTCCTTAGTAAACACAGACGCAAAAAACCTATTTAAGATCTCCCCCATTTCCTTTGGTTCCGCACATAGCCGACCACTCTGATCTTCAAGAGGTCCAATTTTATCCCTTACAATCCTTTTGCTCTTAATATACCTGTAAAAGCTCTTTGGATTATCCTTCACTTTGACTGCCAAGGCAACCTCATGTCTTCTTTTAGCCCTCCTGATTTCTTTCTTAAGTATTTTCTTGCACTTCTTATACTCCTCAAGCACCTTATTTACTCCCTGCTTCCTATACACGTCATACAACTCACTCTTCTTCTTTATCAGAGTTGCAATATCCCTTGAGAACCAAGGTTCCTTATTCCTATTCACCTTGCCTTTAATCCTGACAGGAACATACAAATTTCATCTAGTCCTTTTACTCTGTGAGGGTCTCAGTGAAAGATAAAATCACCTACTATCAGAACCACCTAATACATCATTAATCGTCATCTTGGTAACTTATTTCCATGGCATAGCTTGGACCAGAATGACTATTCTAGAGTCTTATCGGGCATGTTCGAACATGGCCCACCTACTAGAGATGATTGGCCATGATCTGAGCCTCGCTGTTATGCATCACTCTCATTGATCCTCTTGTCCTGTCAATCAACTTGTAGGATAATGCTGAGCCAATATTGGTAGCAATTCCATTCATTTGAGCTGTCCGTTGATCATCCACGACTCCAAATCATTTCTGGCAAGTTTGAGATCTTGCTGTTTGAATACTCCTGCCTTCAGCTGGCAAAAGGTTCTTCTACCCACTTGAATTCTGATCAATTTCAACATTAGCACTGCCTTCAGTGAGAGCTGTTACCAATGATGAGAAGAGTGAACCACATTTCCCAAAGACTTGTTAGGGATCCTGATTGTGGGGGAGTTAAGTGTTGGGCAACAGGGACAGTATGTAGGTCTTCCATAATTTTTTATATTTTCTTATTTTTCATTTCTTATTTATAATTTTAATAATATCTGTATTTTCTTTAAATTGGTTTAAAACACAGGGACTATTTTGTGTTGATTTGTAGCTACATATCTGACCGAATAAAAATTATAAGCAGAGTGCCTCAAGGGTGCATACTAAGCCTCTTCTGTTTAATATACCTGCTCCCTTTAGCTCAAATCATGGTAAGCAACAAAATATCTTACCTTAGTTATGGGGATGCCACTCAAGTTTATTTAACAGTGTCATCAAGTGACTATGGTCCCATACAATCACTAAAAAACTGTATTGAACAAATCACTGATTGAATGAGCTAAAATTTCCTCCAGTTAAATAAAGAGAAACTGAAATAATTGTTTTTGGTGCCAAGAAGTCAGTGCTCACTTAGAATTTCTGTTGTTACAGACCACAGACCAAGCCAGAAACCTTGGTGTTGTGACGGTCTCTGATTTAAATTTAAACCGCCACATTAAGACAATTACAAGCTCAGCCTACTACCATCTTAAAAATACAGCGAGAGTTAAAGGGCTTATGTCTCAGCAAGATCTAGAAAAACTCATCCCTGCATTTATTTTTAGTAGGCTTGACTACTGTAATGGCGTTTTAACAGATCTCTGTAAAAAATCCCTTAGACAACTGCAGCTCATTCAGAACACTGCTGTTAGAGTCCACAATAAGACCTAGAAAGTAGAACACATCACCCCAGTCTCAGATCACTACACTGGCTTCCTGTCCATCAGAGGGTTGACTTTAAAATATTGCTACTGGTTTATAAAGCACTGAATGGTCTAGGGCCAAAATACATCTCCGATCTCTTGCTGCATTATGAACCTTCCTGAGCTCTCAGATCATCTGGAGCAGATCTGCTTAGCGTCCCCAGGGTCAAAACTAAACATGGTGAAGCAGCTTTTAGTTACTGTGCTCCATGTATCTGGAATAACCTTCCAGAGGATCTGAAGTCTGCCCCAACTTTAAGCTCTTTTAAATCGACGCTTAAAACTTCTCTTTTCGCTGCAGCTTTTAATTAGAATCTCCATCATTATAACTTTTATTTCTTTATTTTTACGTGTGATTTTATTCTCTTTATAATGTCTGAAATTTGCGGTTTGATTTTTATATCTTGTTTTATGTAAAACACTTTGAGCTGCCTTGTGTTTGAATGCCATCCAAATGAACTTGCCTTGTCTTATAATATAGAACAGGGGTCGGCAACCTTATTGCCTCTGTGGGCCAGATTGCGTATTAATGAGCGGACAGTGGGCCAGATAAATGCCAAAAAAAACTTGAAATATGGGAATTATCCATTTAAATACATCTAGTTATGTTTTGCCTCAAATTAATGAATAACATATGCTAGAAAATCATTTGTGCTTAACCAAGGATGCCAATTAGTAATCAAAGAACTCAGTTTAGTTGCAATTTATTTCAATCAAGGCATCTTTTGAATCTATTAAAAGGACACAAAGAATCTTTAAACGTAAAACGTATGAACATGATGCATTGAATGGTGGTAAATTAAGTATAATAAAAAAGAAAAATTTAATGCAAACAGTCAATAAATCAATGTGAAACTTGCTGCTGTTTGGTGCTTGAAAGCTTCTCAATATTGGGTGTCAGATATGTTGATGCCAAGAGCAAGACATTATCCAGATGGGCAACAGTCAATCGTGTTCTCAAATAGTTCTTGGTGTGCTTCATTTTTGAAAATAATTGCTCATACAGATCAGAGCTGCCAAACAATGATGCCATCACATGTAAATATCTGGATATTTAGCGTGGATTTCTTGTTAAAACACAGTGATGCTGTTTCTGTTTACAAATTTGAACGATCCCATCTGAAAACCTATGTGTGCACGGAGAGTATCTAGTACATATTAATAAGGTAGTCTGCCTTCCCGTCATTCTCATATACCAGTGTTTGGTTTGGAACAAAATGGAACCTGAGGTCAGTGTAACAAGACGCCATGCATGTCCATCAGTGTGGTCGCGTGAAGCACTCAGAATAAGGAAAAATCACTGGTGGGCCAGATAAGCATAGTATCCCAATATTTGCTCGCAGGCCGTAGGTTTCCCACTCCTGATATAGAAGGTAGCCATTTCATACATTAAATATATATCAGTCCCCAAAGCACTTCCATCAGTTCTATATCCTACTTGAGGTCCTCCGTTGGTTGGTCTCGACCATGGATATTGCATCCTAGCTGTCTACATGATATGCGAGCTAGCACACAAGCCAGGGCAGTACGAGATGGAGAGCAGGCTGGTTCCTATGCAGCAGCCTCCTTCCCTCAATGCAGCTGATGAATCCAAAGGAACTGCAGAAAACGATACAATTTGGCAACAATGTTGCCACTCGGCATTGACCTCTATGTTGGACACCCTTAGGGACTCCCGTTACAGATTTTTTTCCTCAGGGTTTACTCCCGAAGACTTCCCCATAAGTGGGTATAGTCTTATGGCAGCAGAGGCTTGAGATCAGAGTTTTCCTTTTCCAAATGAGCTGCCAACTGATGCATCTTCAATTACTCCAAAAGACTGAAGTAGGGTAAATACTGAAAGGCTTGTATTCGCAGTAAAATGTGACTTCCACCATGCTGAGTGTCTGCCCCTGGACTGAGGAGGAGGAGCAAGGCGAAATCACCTTTATTCAGGGCTCTGTGGGAGGAGCCACAGGGGCAGTCAGCAGAGGGGCGTGTCCAGACAGGTAACTCAGTTACAACATATATATATATGGTTTACCACACCAACCATGGCTGAAAAGTCCCATATGCCCAAAGTTACTGGTTTTAAGGTGCAAGTAACTCACCTTTTCCCCTTCTCCTGACAGTAAAAATGGTTCTGCCAGGCTTAGTAGCTAAACCACACATGAAGGCCATGAGCTGGACTTGGTTGTCAGAGGCTATTTGAGAGGCTAACCGTTGGGAGCATTTAATATGTAGTGTGGGCTTATTCCTACTAATTTCTCTGTAACCTCTTCTCTGTCACATGTGCAACCCCAATTCCCCGGCACCCAAGGCAATTTAAAGTAACCGAAGAATACAGGAAATGAGAAGAAAATGAAACAACTGGAAGAAACCACATTGTGGTGGAGAAAAAATAGGAAGTGCATACAGACATCTCCAAGGAGAAGGACTGAATGCAGCTTCCTGGAGCTGTGCAACAGCAGCTTGTTCACTGGGAGGCCCATTCTTTCATATGCTACAATGAAAGAATCAGCTGAGACCTGGAGCTCAGTCTTCAGTGATGTACATTTGTAAATGTTATCTGTGCATTGTTATTTGATGACAGGGGCTGGGGTGATTTAACTTCTGGAGTGGAAGTGATGAGAAGATAAAGTTTTGCACTTATTCGACAGACTCTCTGCTCTGGCTGGCAGGTTGTGGGAGATGAGGTGCAGTGATTTGGCAAGAAAGATTGAGAAAGGCACTTGGAGTGATTAAACCGGCTTTGCTTTGGTGTCCTGTGGGATCTAACTTTGTAGAAATGCTCTCCTACATTTATAATGGACCAGTCATTAGGTAAGCAACCAGCAGGGATTTTTAGTTAGTCAATGACACGAATTTCCTATTTTGTGATGAAATACCTATACTTGTGATTAAGAGATTATAATTAACTTGATATATCACCTGACACTGGGATATAAGAGATTCTGCAGATGATGGAAATCTTGAGCAACTCACACAAAGTGCTGAGGGAACTCAAATCAGGCTACAGCTATGGAGGGATATAAACAGTCGACATTTTGAGCCAAGACCCTTCATCAGGATTGTAAACAAAGGAGTCAGAAGCCAGAATAAAAAGGTTGGGGAAGGGAGAGCTTTACAAGCTGGCAATTGATAGGCGAGATGCATTGAGGGGGGGGAGGTATGTGGTTGAGGGAGATGGGAATGAAATGCGATAATATGAGAAACTAGGAGGTAATAGATGGAAAAGGTAAAGAGTTGATGTGGAAGGAATCTGATGGGAGAAATCAAAAGACATTGGAATAAAGGGAAACATAGAAACATAGAAAATAGGTGCAGGAGTAGGCCATTCGGCCCTTCGAGCCTGCACTGCCATTCAGTATGATCATGGCTGATCATCCAACTCAGAACCCTGTACCCGCCTTCCCTCCATACCCCCTGATCCCTTTAGCCACAAGGGCCATATCTAACTCCCTCTTAAATATAGCCAATGAACTGGCCTCAACTGTTTCCTGTGGCAGAGAGTTCCACAGATTCACCACTCTCTGTGTGAAGAAGAAGGATGTGAGGAACTAGAAGAAGCTAATGGGCAGGTCATAAAGGTGGGGGGGGAAGAAAAGGGGATAGAGGGCCATACGAATGAGGAAAAATAAAGATGAGGGTGTGGAGGAGGAAAGAGAGGGGAGTTAGAGAATTTGGTGCTTATCGCTGAAGCTGTGCCAAGTGTTACACCTGCCCTGACACATCCTCCCTCACCACCCTGAACAGTCTTTTCGGGTGAGGCAGTGTTTCATCTGTGAGTCTGTTGGAGTTATTTATTACATCCAGTGTCCCCGCTGCGGCTTGATGCAAATTCTGGGACCACTTAGAGGAGCACCATAGCACCTTCCACCACAAATTAGTAATCAAATGGCTCACATTCATATGTCTATCTAAATGTCTCTTATAAGTCCCTAATGTGTCTGCTTCTAGCACCACCCCAGGCAGCACATTCAGGCACCCAGCACTCTGTGTAACAGATCGTGCCCCTCACATCTCCTTTAATATGACCCCTTCTCATCTTAAATGCATGATCTTTGCTATTAGACATTTCAACACTAGGAAAAAGAGAGTCTCTGTCTATTCTATCTATACCTCTCATAATCTTATAAATCCCTATCCGATCTCCCCTCATCCTCTGTCATTCTAGAGAAAACAGCCCAAATTTGTCCAGCCTCTCACTATAGCACATACAGTACCCTCTAGTACAGCAACACCCTGGTAAACCTCTTCTGCACCCTCTCCGAAGCCACAACATCCTTCCTATAGTGGGGCAACCACAACTCTATGCAATACTCCAGATCTTGCCTAACTAGGATTTTATAAAGCTGTAACATAACTTCCTAACTTTTGAACTCAATGTCTCGGCTAATAAAGCCAAACATGTTATATGTCTTGCTAACCACCCTACAACCTGTGTAGCCACTTTCAGGGAGTTACGAGCTTCAAACCCAAGATCCCTCTGGTTCTTGCCCTTAACAATGTACTGTCTCTTTATATTTGACCTACAAAGGTGCAACACTTCACGCTTGACCAGGTTAAACCCCATCTGCCATTTCTGTGTCCATATCTGTAACAGATCTATATCCCGTTGTATTCATATTAAAATGAAACTATTGAACTATTGAACTATTCTTTGCCAGTCTTCTCCACTATGCACAACACCACCAATCTTTGTATCATCTGCAAACTTACTAACCCACACATCTACCATTTTTTATCCAGCTCGTTTCCATACATCACAAACAGCAGCAGTCACAGTTCAGATCCCTACAGATCACCACTAATCTCTTCTTACATATAAGGTAAAACTCCTTTAGTCTGAACAATTGAAATAGCAGTGCCCCATTTTATCGGAGACTTGTTTTCTCCCACCTAATCTGAGTGACCAGAGCACCAGTCCTTTCCCCTCCCCTGAATGGTACAGTATCTGTGTTAGTTATTTGATTCAATTTCTAATGTTTTAAAATCATAATTTATAAATTACCAAGTGGTCAAACACATTCTCATTTGTTAAGATGTGATTGCACTTCCAAGTGCAGTGAAGTTGCCGTAGAATCACAGATTCAAAATGAGGTCTATTCCAGGATCAATAAGCACTTTCGAAAACTTGCCAGCACCTATAGACAGCCAAAACCCAAAGGGAATCAGACACAGATCCCCTTCTTCTTTGTCATTCTATTCTCACAAGGTTATACCTGTACACTTCACAGAGCTTTGCTTATCAAGATGTTTAACATTTGATCAATGTCTACATTGGTTGATCATGAACATGTAGTCACCTAGATGTGTTCAGGTAGATTCAATCAGCCACGCTTCAAGTAGGTGTACCTACAGATGGTGTTGGATCCATCGGTTCTGATTGCATCTGGAAGGTCGTCTTGCAGCAGCCATGGAATGGTAACGCAATCTGAGGAGAGGTAAACAGCATTCTCCATAACTCCTCTCAATTCATGGGGTTGATTGCTTTTCTAAGCTTGAGAAGGGCAAGTTAGTTCTGCAGATAGATGGTTGGGTTGGATAAGTAGCCATCACTAATTTACTTTGGCTCACTTACAGGTTTGTCTTTGGGAAGATAATGAACATGCGTAAAGGTTAGATGTCCTTTCTCCCGTGTCTCAGCTGCGAATTTTGATGGTGATTCACAATTTAATGAGTGCTAACTCCCATGTGGCTTTCATTTAAGTATTCAGAAGAAAGTAGAAAACATTAAAGAGAGGTAAACCTCCCTCAGCGCCAATGTGGCTGTTTGCAGATTATTGAACAGTGGATAACAATTCAGATTGCCTCAACATGTAATGAGATTCCTGTGAATCAGGACCATGAAACCAGTATTATTCATCCATAATGAACAACTAATTAGAAGTCAAGAAACACATTTTATACAAGGACATGGAATGCCGATTATGCCTGGCTTGCAATCGAAAAATCACAAGTTCCTATCCTATCCTGAGACCTTGTGAAATTAGATTCCATAAACTTGAATAAAATAGTCAGCAAAGCAGTCACTTTGCCCAACAGACCTAAGTGATTCACTACTTGGACCAAACAAAATAGAATTACTGGTGCAACTTACCCAACCCAAGAACAGAAAATGTCCAGAAGACCTATGAAACAGGCTAAAGGCACATATTTAATGTATGATTTAAAAAATTTTAATTATATGATGTGTATCCCAAAAAGTTATCTACTGTTAATCATGATGAATTCCAGACGCTCAGTATGAGGAGTTGATACATTGCAATGATCACACCTCCAAATGATCTGACTTACAGGTTGTAAGCTTGTAGTTATTTATATCTGTAATTTAAAAACTAATCATTAAACACACTGCACCTGCTGTTTATATCTTTCGCACTAAACAATGATTGTTACCATTCAAGAACTGTGACAAACATTTATCTAAGCACGCAATTCATGAAAGACAGAAGGGTTATTGAGCTTCTGAAACCCATTGATTTTATCTTTGTGCCCTGCCCTGAGAATAGGTCTAAAGTGCTCACAAGATGGTGATGATGCATCTCCTCAGATGCAAAGTAACACAATGTGCCAGACGGTTTGCGTTCTGGCACAAGTGATATGGGTGTCAGAGCTGGGCTTTGGGGAGGAGTGGTGGCTACAGCAGTAAAATATCTGTTACTGCAGACAAAAAAAGGGATGATTCCCATGCTGACCATGGTTGTCCCAGCTAAGTCAGGGTCAAAGATCAATGAGGAGAGCAAAATATACATATTCTTGAATACCCTATTGCCACGTTCACCCAGTTGCCCCACCTAAGGTCTGCACACGAGCACAGTCAAAAATAACCCCTCCATCAACAATGGCATTCCTTGGGTGATATCTTCCAGATAGATGATCTCTTCAATTATTTCACATTTTCTATGCCTTCTGCTTGTTCTTTTTGTCTTGATCGTGGTTCAGAGATCTCTGGAGCCTTTGATGTGCAGTTTGGAGTTTGATTGGGTGATCTGGCCCTGCTGTCTCTGGAAAGGACTGCGATCATGGGCTGCCTCATGCAGAAGACTGGAGACATGATTGACACCATTTCGAAGCATTGAGGAAGATGGAAGCATCAAGGTGAATGTGGAGGAGGTCCGTGGCCACTCTCCAAGGATCGACAGTGGTTGGTAGCTGGATTGACAGTGGTTAGAAGGCCGCAGGTCAGCTGTACAGTGGTCAGGAGGCTGCAGGTCGGTAACATAGTGGTCATTCTTCGCAGAAGGACTGAGTACGAGTGCTGATCTCCTCAGTTCTAGTGGAAGGATGTTTTCAAAATTCTGAGATATTTGATTTTTGGACAGTGGTTTATAATGCTTTCCTTCACATTGGTGGGGGTTCTGGGTGGGCAATGTGTTGGTTTTTGAGTGATGGAGGGGTTGGAGGTTTGGGATCTGATGTTCTTGTTGGTTTTTCTGTGTGAGCAATCTGTTGGTTTTTGTATGTGAGAGAGGGGCTATGGGTTTAGTGCGGTTGGTGCTGTTTTTTGTCGGGGAGGGATTTGTGGTTTGGGGTTTTTGAAGGTCTGGTTGCCATCTTCTGTGTGGGTGATCTGTTGATTTTTGTGCAAAGGAGAGATTGGGGCATTTAGGGCTTGGTGTTCCAGCTGTCATTTTCCATGTGGGTGATCTGTAGGTTTTTTTGTGCATGAGAGGGTTTGTGAGTTTTTCCAAGTGGGGAGAGGGTTGTTGTCTTTTCTTTCATCAACCTCCGTGGTTTTTCTGTATTTCATGGCTATCTGAAGAAGACAAATATCAGAGTTGTATTGTACATGCATACTTCGGCAATAAAATGAGCCTTTGAATCTTTGGTCGATTAGGAAGAAACTCAAACTTTAAAGCGTTAAGTCACCCAAAAGTTCTGAGTAATTGATGAAAAGTATTCTTGCCAAATTTCCACTTAATCATAAATTAAAATTATAATTGACATCATTGAGAACACGGTTGTCTGTTTTCAACTATTTTTACTTCAAAAAATGTATACAAACTCCTGCTGTTTAATTCAAGCCCAACATCGAAATGAAAAGTTAATCCTTTATAATAGTTGTGATGCTTTTGAATTAGTTTGGTTCATTAGCATCAGCCTTCTGATTTTGTTTATTTGGAATTATTTGTGGTTTTGATTTTTTTGTTTATCACCCCTTAAACTGTGTAAAAATGGCATCTGAGAACATGTTTGAGTGTCAGTCTGGACTTAGCAAGAAAGTAATACATTCAAGCCTCAGACAGGATTATTGGGCAGAATTTGAGTCAAGCTCAGTGCAGTTGAGTGTAAGTGCTTCAGTGGTGCCTGTGCCTTTTTATTGATGGAAGTACTAAACTGATCTGTGATCTCTACCCTCTCAGATGTGAGGTTATTCAAAACTATTCATGAGTTAGTGTCCCACAGTTAGATTTACAATGGAATTGAATAGAAGAGTGTAATCTTATCAATCATCCTCAAGAACCACCTTATAACTAGATTACGATGTAAATTAACTATTATACCTTTTGGATTTGCTGTGGATTTCTGGTGTGCATATAATACCTATCTTGCATCACACCCTTCATCAGGACTGGAAAGGAAGGGTGAAGGGATCAGAATAAGAAGGTGGGGGAGGGCAGGAAGAAGTACAAAATGGCAGGTGATAGGTGAAACCAGAAGAGGGGGAGGGGACGAAGCAAAGAGCTGGGTAGTTAGTTGGTGAAAGTGATAAAGGGCTGGTGATGGGGGAAACCTGATAGGAGAGGACAGAAGATTATGGAAGAAAGGGAGGTGATGGGCAGGTAAGAGGAGAAGGAGGTGAAAGGGAAACAAGAATGGGGAATAGTGAAGGAGTGGAGGTGTGGCAACTACTGGAAGTTTGAGAAATCAATATTCATGCCATCTGTTGGAGGCAACCAAGACAGAATATCAGGTGTTGTTCCTCCAACCTGAATGTGGCCTCATCACGGCAGTAGAGGAGGCTATGGACTGGGAATGGGAATGAGAAGTAAAATTGAAATGGATGGCTACCGGAAAACTCGCTTTTTGTGGCAGACAGAGCTAGGTTGCTCAACAAAGAGGTCTCCCAATCTATATCTGGTCTTGATGAAATGTTCTGCAAATCTATGTTGAGCTACCATATACTTCTTCCTCCCCTTTTACCTTGTACATCTTCCTCCCTTCCCCTCCCCCACACCTCTTATTCTGACTCCTTACCCCTTCCTTTCCAGTCCTGATGCAGGGCCTTGGCCGGAAACATCCACTGTTTAATCATTCCCACAGCTGCTGCCCTGCTGAGTTCCTCTAGCATTTTGTGTGCATTGCTTTGGATTTCTAGCATCTGCAGAATTTCTCCTGCTTGTAGCTTATATCACTTCAAGTCTCTGCTGCTGCTGAGAAGAGCGATCTGGTGCAAATATGTAAATTGCATCCATGTTCCAAAACACCATGGTATCTCAATTAACTCATGTTGTGTCTGGAATGGTGTAAGGCAAATGTTTCCTTACAAAACTTAATGGTCTGGATTGTGTTGAATTTGCTGGCAGTTCTGTCTGGAACTGCTCATTGTTCCAATGGTTGTGGGTCTCAAAGTTTCAAAGATGCTCTTTAAGACATGGATAAGCAAGAATTGCTGACAGATTTGGGATGTCAAAGATGTCAATTTGCTTGTGCTGCTGAACTCCAGCTGGATTATTGCCATTGCATTCTATACTTAGACATGATATAGGAAAAGATTAGGAGCTAAAGGAGATGGTCTTTTACTTTGCATTAAATTAATGTTTTCAATTTTTTTTTGCTGTGGTTTTTTAAATCATGTTAATTTTCCTTATTGAAATATTTAGTTTGCTGTGTACATACATCTATTGATGCTTCTGGACACATCTTCAGTGATGTTCCTGGAATCATCGGGTGTTTCAGGTCTTTCAACATCATACAACCTCCTCCAGGTGACCCAGCCGGGGCTGATCAGACCCCAGCTTGTGTCCAGATGGCTAGCTACTTATGACTCCATGGCTCCCCTCTTTTGAGCCACAGCCATCTTGAGACCCTCTCTGCCGCATCGGTGGTACTGTGGATGGCTCTCCTCTTCCTCTCTCCCTCAATGCCCAAAATGCTGAAGGCTCTAAGGAACGGGATACGAATAACTGTTCAGCTGCGATACTGACAATAATTGTTGTCATGGCTTGCAGCTTCCTATCAACCCCTCCCTTTGCCATTGCCTCCAGAATCTGGTTAACATCTTCATCAAACTGCTTCCACAGTGAAGTCATGTTAGCTGCAGGCCATTTGATCCGCCTCCTGTTAGACTTCATGTTAGAGGGATTAGTTTGCAACACTTGGAGGTTCCGGGCAGTATGGGATGACTCTGGGCCTGGCCCCTTCTTCGTCTCACCAGGTTGGACACCTGCGCGTTGTGCTGCTCCTGCTCCCACCAAACACTTCATCCTCGCTTGGTGAATCTTCAAGCCGCGATCGTTCTTGCAGATTTTGCTACATGCACACTGCTTCCTCATCATCGTTTGTTCATTGTTTGGGTCTGATGTCGTTGTGTCCATCCGACTGGGGTGCTCATCCTCCCCCCCCCCCACCTCTCGGGCACCCTTGGGGGTATCTTTCCCTTAGATTAGAATTAATAATCATTAAATGTCTCTGCAAGTCAGGAATTTTTAACAATTACTAAAACCTATTACAGCTTTAGCAGCTGGGAAAAGCTGCCCTATGCTAGCAGAGGAAGAGCTTCTGCACCATACCATCCAGGGCCCTATTATCATCTGAAGGGCCAGGGGGACCCCAGCAAGTTTATCCCCCGTATCCAACCCAGATTAATGTAGGTAGACAGTGATTGTGTTCTGGCACTGTCAGCCCCGGGAAAACACGTTGAAAGGTTTTTGGGACCTGCATTTGTTCAGTTCCCAAGTATATGCAGTACCCAGAACTGTGTGTCGTACTCCAGCAGTGCAATAGTGCGTGTGACATTTTGACTGCCAAATTTAGAATGTGAGCGATTGGCTACTGATGCATTGCTTTAAAGTGCATCAGTAAGTGCGTCATTTGCTAGGGTATGCTATGCATTTCTAGGCACTGCACTATCAGAAGGACGTGATGTCTCTGGAGAAGATACAGAGGAGATGCACCTTGATGTTGCCTGGTTAGAGTATGGAGGGAAGACTGGATTCTCTGGAGTGGAATAAGCTGAGTTGCAGTTGCACGTGGAAGGGATGGGGGTAGAAATCTGACAGAAATCTACAAAATTTTGGGTGGCATAGATAGAGTAGGTATTAGGATATCTTTCACCACAGCAGAAGATTCTAAAACTAGAGAATGTTGGTTTCTGGTAAGAGGTAAAGTCCCTCAGGAGGGTGAACTCTTGCAAGATGTCAGGCCCTGTTGGCATAGCTGGTTGAGTGCCATCAGCAGGTACTATCTCACTGACTACCTGGACAATTTGAACACATGTGTCAGGTTGTTGCTCATTGATTACAGCTTGAGCAGAATCATCCCCTCAGAAACTTATCAAGCTCCAAAACTGGTGCCTCTGTACCCCCACTTTACAACTGGATCCTAGACCTCCTCAGTGGGAGGCTACAATGTAGATCAGAAACCTCATCACTGCCTCACTGGCCATTAACATGGGCGCATCGTAGAGCTGAGGGCTTAGCCCCTGCATCGTTCTCTCTGCACCTAATCATTGGTTCAACACGTTGCACAAATTCAATGATGGTACCATTGTTATTGGTGCAATAGTGGATGGTGACAAAGAGGCAGAGAGGAATGAAATAGGTCAGCTGGTTGAGTGGTGTCGTATCAACAAACTCCACTCAACATCAGCAAAAGCAAGGAACTGATAATTGACTTCCAGAAGAGAAGTCAGGCAAACTACCACCAGTCCTTGGTGGAAAGGGTAAGCAGCTTCATGCTCCTGGGTGTCAGAGGATCTATCCTGACCCTGGCATATAGATGCAAAGATGAAGCTACACCAGCAACAGCTCTCCTTTCTTAGAAGTTTAAGGAGGTTCAGCGTGTCATTGAAGACTTTGGCTAACTTCTGCAGATGTACAGTGGAAAGCATTTTGCCTGGTTGTATCAAGGCCTTGTATTGAGATTCCAATGCACAGGAACACAAGAAGCTCTGGAGAGAGGTGTACTCAGCCAGTTCCATCACAGGTACAGCTCTCCCCACCATCAGGGATATCTACAAGTGTTGATGTCTCAGGAAGCTGACATGCATCATTAAGTACCTCACCCTCCAGGCAATGCCTCCTCTTATTTTTGCCATCTGGCAGGAGGCAGATGGTTGAGGAAGTTTGGTACGGACCCCCAAATCCAAAGAACTTTCTACAGGGGTACAATTGAGAGCATCCTGACTGGCTGCATCACTGTCTGGTATGGGAACTGTACCTCCCCTAACTGCAGGATTCTGCAGAGAGTGGTGCGGACAGCCCAGTGCATCTGTAGTTGTGAACTTACCATAATTCAGGACATTTACAAGGACAGGTGTGCAAAAAGGGCTCGAAGGATCACTGGGGACCCAAGTCATCCCAACCACGAACTACTCCAGCTGCTGCCATCCGGGAAATGGTGCTGCAGCATAAAAGCCAGGACCAACAGGCGCCGGGATAGTTTCTTCCACTAGGCCATCAGACTGATTAACTCACGCTGATGTGCGTATATTCTATGTTACATTGACTGTTCTATTTATTATAAATTATTATAAATTACTATGATTGCACATTGCACATTTAGACGGAGATGTAATATAAAGATTTTTACTCAGTGGCGGCGCCATATTTTTTCTTGCTGGTGCTACAGTGGGGCTGAATTATTCAGTGATGGAGCTGAGGGATGTACTGTATGGTAATATGTATTCGCAAGGCCAGACACCTGGCGTTCAAAAGTCAGTTTCAAGCATTTGTGCCTAGTATAAATGTTGATTCACAAGCAACAGCAATTGATAGATATAATATAGAAGTGAACTGTGACAGTGTCAACAGCACTGGAAACAACCCGGGCTACACAGAGCACAAACAAACAAACCAACAGAGCATCTGACCCACAGCGCACAACGTGAATCGCACACAACGTCAAACGTCAACACTGACCCACAATGTCCACTGCTATTCACATTACATAGACAGACAACGCCAAAAGATACATCGTTATTAAAGTCAAATAAGGCAAACAACAGATGCAGGGTTTTACCAGGAGTTGGACAAATCGTATTCTGACCATTCAATACCTCAATTAATTCGGCTACTGAAATTAAAACGAAAATCAATAGAATCACTGCTTGGAAGTCTAAGCAAAACCAGTAGGCTTAATAGCAGTAAATATAATATTTTAAGATTTGTAGGAAACATTAAAGACTATGGGGTATCCACCACAAATTAATAATAATAATCAGCATTAGTCTTGGACCAAATTTTTAAAAAATCAACTGCACTCACCATTGATGTTTTCAGACAAGCACAGTCCGTCTGTTGTCGTGATTGGTGGCAAAAGCATCATTGATTTTCTGGATGTCAAGTGCTTTGGTCCTCCGGCTGTTTATGGCCAACAGGGCCAAGTTGCTGCTCTGAGCATCGCCGCTGCTATTCCTTAGGTAGTTTTTGAGGCGTCGGAGGCAAGAGAAACTCCGTTTGCCTGAGGCAGATGTCACAGGTAGAGTCAGTGATATGCAGATTAGTTTGTATAAATTTATAAATGCATCGCGTAGGGTCTCATTAGAGCTAGAAATTCCACTGTGTCATTCCCTGTCTGCCCTTGCTTTTGTTTCGTTTCCAGCAGATGCCGAACCTGATATAGCCCTACAGTCAGGTTCACTTCAGTCACTCCATAGTATTGGGCCATTGGCCAAAGACAATTCTTGACTAGGAAGAACTTGTGTTTGGGACTCAATGAGACTCCAGTCAGAACACCCTCAGTCTCAATTGAGAACCATCTTTTTATTTCAGTCAGAAGTCTGTCTATAACCGGATAGAAACAGTGCTTGCGAAGGTCATCAGAGAATGTCGCAGGTGTGTTCAGTTTGGGCCTCAACAACAAAATCATGTAGGCAGCAGGGTGGCTGGGCCTATCTCCTTTCATGTGGTCTGCTCTGTATACCGGCCTTGACACACAGGTCCCTAGCTCTTGCCTGAATTTCACTCCATGATTCCTCTCCCCATTTTGCTGAGAGTGCGTCGATAACAGACTGAGCCAAGTCCACAGGGGATGAAAGCTCCAAACTGGGAGATTGTAGCTGGTCTGACATGAACTTGGTGACTCGGAATAAATCCTCAAACAGAGTGAGAAGTAAAGCAAACTGCTCGTCAATCAGTCCATTTACAGCTCTGGCCTCCGTTTTCCTCTGTGCATTTGGTTGACCCATAATATCCTGTAGTGTAGCTAGAATGGTAGGGAGTGATTTCCTTATAGCCCACAAAGCCATGCCCAGCGTGTATCTGACAATTTCTTCAACTCCACAGGCTGTGCAGTTGATTCCAGTTCTCTCAGTTTCTTCATGAAAAGATCATGGTCAACAGAGTTTGAAAAGTTGTTGTAAGGCAGCTGCACAGTTTCAAAAAACTCACCTGCCTGCTTGTTGTACATTGCTCACAACATCCACTAAAACAAGGTTAAGTCTGTGAGCATGGCAGTGTATATATAATGCCTGCGGGACCTCTTTCCTGAACCTCTCTTGTACCCCATTATTGCACCGGGACATCACTGCCACCCCGTCATAACACTGACCTATACACGCATTCTTATCAATAACATACTGGGCGAATGGCTGTTCAATGCTTTTAAGAAGCGACTCTGCATCCAACCCTTCTGCTGGAGTAAAGTGCAAGAATTCTTCAAGCACTGTTTCGTTATTCAAATTCCGCACCACCACTGATATTTGCTCCTTTTTACTCGAGTCTTCACTTTCATCCACCATGATGGCAAAATGCCCAGCCTCCTTGATTTCTGCACTTATTTCACGTCTGACCATATCTGCCATAATACCCACAATTTCATTCTGGATATCGTGATGGGTGTTTTTTGCATTTCCAGGATTGTCGTCTATTTTTTTAGCTACAGTCTTATCAAACTGTCCAATTACACTGAGCAACTCAACAAAGTTTCCCCTATTGCCAGATCCATCATCCTCCCGGTGTCCTCGCTGGGCAATGCCTTGGCACGCAGTATAGTGTAGAGAGTCAACCACCGCTCTCATAAACTCATGATTTTCTTGGACAATCTTTGCATGTCCTTTGTCAGGCATATTTCCCAATCTTGAACCGTCTTGTTTTCTCAATCTGAATTCAGCCCGTGCCTCCATAGCAAACTTCTGAGCTGCACTTACACGGTGGGTTTTGAAAGCCGTTGTAGCTTTCCGCCAGTTGCGGTAACCGGTGATAGTGAAGGTAGACTCAGAATGGAAACCATGTCCTCCACACAGGAAATGCCTGTATGCGAAGCAAAACGTAGTATCTTTCGTAATCGAATATTCCAGCCAGTCAAACCAGCCACGAATAAAACTCCTTTGCTGATTGCCAAACTGTTGCGAGCAGCGAAGGGTACTTTTTCAATGCTGGCCAACAGGGTCCTTCCTCAGGCTGCTGGCTAACATCGCTAACAGTATTCCCACTAGCACTAAGAGCAGCTTCATCCACGTTCTAAAGACCTTGTCCCAGAATATTATTTGACCCTATTTCCAGAGACTGGATTTGTTGTGTTACATAGTTATTGCTTAACCAGTATTCCAGCTAACTAAACAAAATAGATCTAACATTCCAGATTTTGGTGGAGTTTCTAACATTCATCAAAAGTTGTGCATTGAAACTTGAGGGAATGATGAGCTGATAATGTTGGGCAAGGACAACGGATCTAACAAGATCTTTCTGAGTGACGGGACTCAGCACAGCCTCAAAAGAATGGGGAGTGAATTAAAGTCAACACATATAGGATGGAAAAATGAAAAGAGGGAAAGATGGATGTGTTTGAATAATGAATTCACTGAAGAGAAATGGGAGGAAAACCATCAAGCACCTCTCTGAACATTTGACAGATCATAGGAATGAAATGTTATTATAGATTGTTCTCCTTTTCAGCTTGAGCTCAGAAAACAAATGAGATTACTAACTCAGCTCAATATACCTTAATAATAAACTGTAAGCACAAATTAGACTTATTGTGGCTCCTTTTTCCACAGACTGCTGGAATCCAGCCATGCTCATGATACTGGCCACACTCATGAACTAATTAATCACCATTGCACAGTGGAATCTTGTTGTGGTCCTTTACAACTAATAACCTTCTTTAGAAACTATTCAGCATAATCTCTGAAATTTAAAGACAAAATAATATTCACTCTGACTCATTTTTTTTTACCCTTTGCAATAGTTTGGCTACTCAGTTAAATCGTGCCAAAGGAAAGTGTAATACAAAAATGTTAGGTTCTATTGTTGCAACTTAAATTTTAAAAAATCTGTTTCAATGGCTACTTAATTTTGCAGTTAAGAAAGGTATCATGGACAATTGTCTGAAATTCAATAACTACTTCCGGGTCAAGTTCACTTCTGTACATGCACCCAATCTACCTCAGCTCTGTCACAAATCACAACGTGACAAGAGATTTAAGGTATTAAATCTTTCTCCAGAGGAAATTAGGCTGAGGCAATGTCTGTCCTTAAAGACCCTTTATAAATCTTCCATGTGTTGAAGAATACTTATTGTGAGACTGAAGAAGCCAAATGAAACTGGAGAGGAGAGCTGGGGAAGGAAGGATTTTTCTGCATCCCTGGGCTTGCAGGCACCTGTCAGCTACAAATCTCTAGAAGCTGTGCTCTTCAGCAGGAGTTATAGATCACACATTATTGAAACTACAATATCATCCAAACTGCTCCAAATGTGATGAATATTGTAGCGCCCTTCATGCTCATGAGGGTGTTCATTTCAGAATCAACAGCATGTGATGTGAAATTTGTTAACTCAGCAGCAGCAGTTCAATGCAATACATAATCTAGAAGAAAATAATAATGATAAATCAATCAATTACAGAATACGTATATTGAATAGATTTTAAAAATCATGCAAAAAACAGAAATACTGTATATTAAAAAGATTAGATTAGATTAGATTCAACTTTATTGTCATTGTGCCGAGTACAGATACAAAGCCAATGAAATGCAGTTAGCATCTAACCAGAAATGCAAAGAATAGTGTTATTTACAAAATAACTGTGAATAAAAAGTAAGAGCTACAGCACACAAATGTAAAAGTACTGAGACAGTACAATATGGATGCAATACTGCTTAGCGCTGTGATGCGAGGTTCAGCAGGGTCACAGCCTCAGGGAAGAAGCTCTTCCTGTGCCTGCTGGTGCAGGAATGGAGGCTCCTGTAGCACCTACCAGATGGGAAGAGAGTAAAAAGTCCATGGTTAGGGTGAGATGCATCCTTGATAATGCTTTTCACCCTGCTCAGGCAGCGTTTATAGTAGATGTTCTCAATGGTGGGCAATTGGGTGCGGATAATCCGCTGGGCAGTTTTCACCAGAGTGCTTTGCGGTCTGATACGGGACAATTACCATACCACACTGAGATGCAGTTGGTGAGTATGCTCTCAATGGTACCGCGGTAAAAGTCCATCAGTATCCTGGACAGAGGTGAGTTTTCTTGGTGCTCCGCAGAAAATAAAGGTGCTGTTGTTTGATCAGAATGGAGGAGTTCAGGGACCAGGTGAGATCCTTGGAAATGAGGACACCAAGGAATTTGAAGCTTGATAGACATTCCACTACAGCTCTGTTGATGTAGATAGGGATGTGAGTGTGGCTCCTAGCATGCCTGAAGTCCACAATGATCTCCTTGGTCTTCTGGGTGTTAAGGGCTAGGTTGTTGTCGGCACACCACGTGGCCAGGTGCTGTGGTACTGAGGTAGTGTTCAAGGGTTCAATGACCATTTAGGAATCGGATGGCAGAGGGGAAGAAGCTGTTCCTGAATCACTGAGTGTGTGCCTTCAGGCTTCTGTATCTCCTACCTGATGGTATCAGTGAGAAAAGGGCATGCCCTGGGTGCTGGAGGTCCTTAATAATGGACACTGCCTTTCTGAGACACTGCTCCTTGAAGATATCCTGGGTACTTTGTAGACTAGAACCCAAGATGGAGCTGACAAGACTTACAATCCTCTGTAGCTTCTTTCGGTCCTGTGCAGTAGCCCCACCATACCAGACGGTGATACAGCCTGTCAGAATGCTCTCCACGCTACAACTATAGAAGTTTTTCAAAGGTTCAAAGGTTCAAAGGTCCAACTTAATGTCAGAGAAATGTATACAATATACATCCTGAAATACTTTTTCTTCACAAACATCCATGAAAACAGAGAAGTTCCCCAAAGAATGAACAACAGATAAAGGTAAGAACCCCAAAGTCCCCCCAGCTTCCCTCCTTCCTGTGCATAAGCGGCAGCAAGCAACAATACTCCCCCATCGGCAAAAAAAACAAGCACCAGCACCAAGCACTCAAGCGTATTTGTTTCAGTGTTTTTGTTGACATACCAAGTCTCCTCACACTCCTGATGGAGTTTGGCCGCTGTCTTTCCTTCTTTATAACTGGATCAGTATGTTGGGACCAAGTTAGATCCTCAGAGATGTGCATTTGCCAGCAGCCGGGGTGAAGTTATTCATTGTGTTTGTGGAGTACTTACTATTCATTGGCATCAGTGTAGCTTGCTTTGGTGTCAGTCTAAATCCACCCTCAGTTTCTCAGTTTTAGGGGAGCTCTCAGTATTTCAATGGGATACACCAGTGTCACTCATAGATTTACATCAGTGACATCTTCGCAAAATGTTTTCAAGCAGAGCAAGAGCTTTCAGATAAAATGGCAATAGTGAAACTCGGCCAAATGAGCAAAAATAAACAAAAATCCAGAAGGCCTGGAACAGGCTAACTACCAGCCGCAGTTCTGACAGATAATCTGCACATTGTGGTGCTGAATGAGAAACCAGTCCATCTCATTCAATTTCTGAAGAGAACAACACTGGCATGGATGAGCGAGGCTCTAAATGTAACAGCTGGAACAGTCGAAGGCAGCTTGATCAGAAAATCTCACCCTCTTTGAAACAGTATCAACGCTATAAAACTGCATTTCGTGGGAAAGGATATCAAGGGTTTTAATGGATAATTTAAAGATTTTAATCTAAATGCTCATCTTTATGTCAAAGCACTTATCAACGTTCGCTGTTGTCTTTCCTCTTGCCTTCATTTAAATCCTCTACTCCCAGCTTATGGACAAATATGGAAAACTATACTTCATTTGTGAGCTTGTTGTCTTTCTCTTTCACAATGGTTGGAAAGGAAAGAAATGGTAGTAAAGTTGAAAGATGGCTGTGGAAGGAGAAACTGTGGGTTTTTGGCATCAGATTTGCAGGTGAAGGGTGTAGAAATGATTGATGTTAAAGAGAGATGTGTCACCGCATGGAACCTTCTATTCCACTGTCAGAACATCTCAAGCGAATGAGGCAGCTAGCTTAAGGCACAATATGTGAAAGCAGTAGCTTTCAAGGCCAGCAGTGTAATCAAGGAGGATCAATTTTATTTGTCATATACAGTACATATACATTTTTTAAGAATTTGTTGTGGTATGTTGATCAGGGCTTGACATGTACAAAAAGCAACAATATTCAACAATTATAAAGAATAAAGAATTATATGAAAACAAAGTTAGAACTTAAAGGACAGATATGGAATAAAATGTGCATGAATGCATAAATGCCTGCATACATGGAATTACAATGTAAACTGCATTATGAAAAGTGTTTTAAGTGTATACATGCACTGCAGTGACAGAAGGCAGGGAGGGCTAACTTGGATGGTTGATCAGATTAACTACCATGGGGAAGAACCTTTTAAGAAGATGTGAAGATTTTGTTTTAATAGCTCTATAGCGCTTTCCAGAAATGAGGTTTTGGAAAAGGCACTTTACGGATTAGGTAGTACCCACAATGATTTTTCCTGCCTGCTTCTTTGTCTTAGACACTTACACGTCCTGCAACGATAGCAGATGGCAGCTAATGACCCTTTTCTGCTGAACTGAAAGTTTGCCGTAGTTTTAGTATATTGTGAAAGGACGTTATACCAAACCAGACTGTAATGGCTGATGTAAGGAATTGTGGCCAGACAAACTGCTTTGGCGATGTTGGCTAAGCCAAGTTTAGAAGTATTTTATGGAATTAGTTCTATAGCTTGAGAGCACAGTGCCTTAGATCAGGAACAAATCTGTGACAGTTCAGCACCTGAGGTTCTTGTGTTCAACTCATTCAGAGTCAAGAGTGTCCAATATGTACACTCATGATGTGTTGGGTAGTTATCATGGGACGCTTCCTGGTTTGAGACCATTGTAGTCATTGCATTCGATCACCACAAGTTCATGGGTTGGTGAACAATAATTTGTTAATAATTAATAAGCTGATCCTACTCACATTCACAAACATAATGGCCTAGGAATTCATGACTAAGATGGTCACAGCAGTGGTGGGACAGCACTGTTTCTTTCAGGCCCACAATTATTACATAAGTGTTTCAGATCTAAGCCCGGGGTACTGCTAGATGGGTGCTGGGAATTTCATGAATAAGCCTATGCTTCCCAAGTCCAAGGTGTCTTTGGAGAGAAGGTTGGCAGCCACCAATTTAACCAGTGCCAGAGGTCAACTTGGTGATCAGGTATGTGGCTGAGAGTTGTGGTGCTTGTGAGCAGTGTCAGGCTCACAGGAGATGGGAGTTAGTTAGCAGGTAGGTGAGTAGGCTGGGGGGGGAGGAAGTGGCAAATGCAGCTGCTCACCTGGAACTCAGGGCCTGGAAGTTTTGGCCAATCATAGGGTGGAGGGGGAGTGTCATGTGAGGTAGGGAGACAAGGAATGGAAGACAAACATAGATCTCCTCTCCAACATTACACTGGGAAGACCTGGTTAACCCTGGATTGAACAATGATAATTCTGCTTTAGGCCTACAATTCTCCAAAAGAGACATAATACCTTAACTGGTGTTATCCTATGCACACCAGAAGCAAAAGTCATATTCCATTCCAAAGGAAGATTGTTATTTAGATTGTACTGATACAACCTACAATTTCTTCCTTCAGTTAGTCCTGACGAAGGGTCTCGGCCTGAAACGTCGACTGTACCTCTTCCTAGATATGCTGCCTGGCCTGCTGCGTTCACCACCAACTTTGATGTGTGTTGCTTGAATTTCCAGCATCTGCAGAATTCCTGATGTTTACAACCTGCAATTTTCTAGGTTTACAAGCTTTAAAGGGTGACCCCATTCTATGTCATTCAGAGGGCATTACATTTATTCCTGACTTGCAAAGAGGCTTCATGGATGACGGAAAACTAATTCTTAGAATTGCAGCATGGGAGATGGATATTAAATTACAACCTGCATGGCAAACAATACTTAGATTGTCCAAGATTGATTTCAATAGGCTTTTTCTAGGCTATGTTCCTCACAACCAGGTCATTAGCTGGAGTTAAAGTCAATACTATTCTTTGAAATGAAATGGTGTTTAATCATAAGGATAATAACTTCTTTGTTTTTATTATAGAATTATTAATACATTTTCTGATATAATTACTTTGACAAGACCATGGATAAATTAAACTAAGGAGTGGAGCCAGAACGAGATTTATTATCTTTTCCACAATACATAACTGTTTTCCCATTTGGTGACTCACCTAACCAGCCCTAACCATCACAGAAAAATAACCGTGATTCCACATAATCGTTAAAGGAGGAGTAGTTTATCATAACTTCTTGCAGAATTCCACAATTCTTAGTTGTGCATTGTACAGTTAATTAATTCAAATAAGCATCAAACGGTTATTTAGTTGGAACATGGTGGCATTCAAGGGTGCACAGGAAGTGTGAAACTCTGAAAATTGAAATACAATTAAAGTAAATTGCAGATAATTACATGCTATTTCCATAAGAAAACTGTAATTCAGCAATTGAGTTGACCGAATGAACACAGTCCAGGCATTAACATCATAGCAAGTTTGATCTTTTTATTTTCCCTCCCTCTTCCATCTTCTATACCATATTATCTGTTGTGGAAAATAACAGAAATATTCAATATTGCACAAGATGGAATAAAGAGCAAAATAAATGTTTTACTTATAAAAATAAAAGCTACCCAACACTCCCCCTCCCCCCCAGGAAGTCAATAGCCAATACCAGAGGACATCTATTTAAGGTGAGTGGAGGAAAGTTTAGGGGAGATGACAGAGGTAGATTTTTGTAGAAAGAGAGTAATGGGTTCCTGGAATGTAGTGCCAAGGGTGGTGGTAGAGGCTGATAGAAAAGGGGCATTTCAGACCCTCTTAGATTGGCACATGAATGTAGGGTAGTGGGCTGTACAGGAGGTTAGATTGATCATGAGGTAGGTTTGTATAACATTGTGTGTTGAATGACCTATAATCTGTTCCTCAAAGTGATGCAGTAGGTTCTTCAGTCTGTTGCATAGGTAATTATGGGCGAAACTGGTAAAGTGGTTTATTACTGGCACATGTACTGAGGTACAGTGTTCTGCAAACCATTTCATTACATCAGTGCATTGAGGTAGAACAATGGAAAAGCAATAACAGAGTGAAGAATAAAATGTTACAGTTATAGAGAAAGTGCATTTCAGACAGACAAAAATGTGCAAGGCCATGCTGAGGTAAATTGCTATCATGATTTCAGGGTTTTGTGTCTCCTGTCTGGTTGTGGGGAAGGGGAAGGAAAAACAAAATGTCTAGGGTGGGTGGGGTCTTACATTTGGTTTTCTGCATTAATGAATCGGCAAGAAGTGTAGGTAGAGTCTGCAGAAGAAAGACTGATTTCTGTAATGTGCTGAGTTGAATCCACAACTCAGTGCACTTTCTTGCAGTCTCAGGTACTTATAAGGGTTATTAAAAGTAGGGTTCATAGCTGCACGAATCAGAAAGAAAGGGCTGCCCAAATGCTCACTCTGATGAATACAACCACTCCATTCGCAGCCTTTCGTCATTTCCATATTCCAATACTCCCTATCACTAAATGCCTGGAAGAGTGACAATTTCATGTACTGACAACTGACACTCAAAGGCCAGAGTTCCTCTCACCCTTTCTCCTGCTCTCCCTCCTTCCCTCCCCTTCTCTCTTCCTCTTTCCCCACTTTCTCCCACTTTTCACTTCTCCCTACTATCTTCACCCCTATTTCCCCTTTCTTCTCCACTCTTCCTCTCTCTTCCCCTCCCTTACGCCACTCTATTCCCTCTTTCTTTCCCCTCTCCTTCTCTCTCTCTTTCCCCCTGCCCCATCTCCCCCTCTCTCCTCCCTCTCCCCATCTTCCTCTCTTTTTCTCTTCATTACCCCACCTCATACAGTGGAATATGTCAGAAGAAATTAATCTTTCAAATGAAAATTAGAATCATTGTTCAGTGATTAAAATAATGAAGCAAAAAATATTTTGGATGTTCCAGAAATGGAAAGGCAGAAATTGCAGAAAAGAGCCGAGAATATTATGATATCCAAAAGGGTTAATAGAAAGTTTCTGTTTTCTCTGACATTCCTTCATCACTCAGGATAAGTTTAGTTCCTCAAGAGCTGCCATTTGGACACTGGCCTTTGACAGATGAAGCTCACTGTACTGCTATACCTTTCATCAAAACTCTAAGCCTCAAACCTCTCTCTCATCCTTTGTGTTCCCCCTAAGTGACGGCCTCTGACCAAGGTTTGGATAGCTTGGGCTAATATAATATTATGTGGTTCTCTATCTAATCTGTCTGATAATGTTTCTGAAAACAACCTGAAAATTATCTCTATCCTTTTAAAGGTGCTTTAGAAATCCAAGAATTTTTAACCGTAAAGTTGATACCCAGAATCAGAATCAGGTTTTTTATCACTGGCATGTGCCATGAAATTTGTTAGCTTTCTGTTTATCACAATATTTTGCTGGGTAGAGGGGTTTTGGTTTTAGACTGTAAATTAGGGGCCTTCTCTAAAGGCTTGAGAATTCAGAGTGGTAATATCAGTTAGTGTCTTAATGTCAATAGGACTGCAGAGTCTACCCTGGATGTTTTTTGCAGGACCTCTCACCTCCTGTATGTCTAACTTGTCCTTCAGGAGAGGACTGGCTAGAACATTGAGTACTGCATTCTTACTGAGACATTACATATGGCTGACAAACTACACCAATATGGTACTCACCACATTTTGTCCCACAGATGTACACCCACTTCAGATGCATTTATGCAATCTAAACAATCTAATTTCTTGTCTCCTTTGGCAGTTAAGTGGAAATATTTCTCAATCCTGTGTATGCTCTTTGTGGCCTTTTTTGTTTGATCTGAGCTGCTATTTATTATATTCTCTTTTCATTTCTGGCATGCCCTCGAAGCGTTTGGTGTGGTTATGGAACCTTTGATGCCCTGTGGAATTCTTGCAATATGGTAGCTTTTTGTATTATGCCGGTCCAAGTCCCCCGAGGATTATTCACACAAGGTTTCTGCCAAAAATAAACATATTTGATAAATGACTTGCTTGTTTTCTAAGGTCTAACTTCATTATACAGGTCACCTACATACTTCCACTTCTGTTAAAGTATTCTTCTTCCACATCCAGCATTTGTCATCATGTATATTTATTCCACCTAAAGACAACAAACTAAGAATTATTTCAAGTCACCTATGGTTGGGTTTGGTTGGATATGATCATTTATACATGGCTAGTTGGCAAATTTATCATTTAAAAGTTTAAAAAAATTAAACAGAATCCCTATTTAACTGTGACTAAATAAACAACATTTCACTTCAAACACAGAATTGTTTGTATCAGCATTTTGAAAGTCAGTGATTTAATTATTTATCTGTTCATCATTTACTAGTTTTTTTACAGCATAATGGGTGAAGACTATTTGCTGATCAAATGGTCTATGTGATGAGCATCTTGCAGCGTGGTCATGCTTGAATACATAAATCTCAGAGAATGAATTACAAAAACGGCAAGTGACTCATGTGTGGAAATAAAAGGGAAATCTACTCATGCAGCTGACCGGTTGTTATGAGACCTGTACCTTGAATTCAGTAGATTTCTTTTTCTAAACTGGATTTGATAAGGAAAACAAATTGGCATCATGACAGCTAGAGTTGAAATAACTGAAATTCTCATTGGGATTAACTTTCCCTGAGAATTTTGCTAAAAATGTCCTTGCTTTAGTCAGGAAATTTCGAGTGGTGTTATTTTGATGGAATGATACTCAGGGATTTTGTGTTATTCTACCTGATTATGCGAATATAGTGGTAAATGTTGCATTTAAATTTTCCTTGTTGTGTGGGCAGAGATGCAGAGAAAATGTGTTGACATTTAATGAAAACAAAAATGCTTCTTAAGAACCAGTGAAGAGAATCATCTACTTATATCTGGAAGGCAAAAATATAAATTTACTTTCTGAACATTAGGCAGAACTTTAACTCCAGGGATCAATCAAGAAGAGATGGGACAGATGAGCACAAACTATCAGCTGGCTCCACAAGACTAAGTGTCTGCAACAATGTCAGATCCCATACACCACAAAATCAGCAAACTATAGAGCTGGTTAAGATGATTTTGTGCTTGGATAATAAGAGGGAGCCTACTGTGGCCATGGGCATAGCTTGCTCTGCCACACATTGATACTTATCCTGGCCTCAGAATAGTTGTTAACAAAGATATCACAGAAGGAGGCTCCTCTGGTTTTATTCCCTTATCAAGTGCCTCTATTCGGGCTTGTCAGGTCTGTTCCATGTTCTTCCTGACTTCAGAGGCTACCTCTACATACTGTAGTCATCTGACTCATTCTGTTAACAGAAGCAGAGGCAATCCACAGAGAACATTCCATGTTATACAGTACAGTGAAAGCAAAAGGTGTTACAACATGCACTCCACTGAGCCCTAGATGTTTCCACGCTCTGACTCTCCAGAAGACGGATAGCTGGCACAGCCCCTTTAAAGATTCAGGATCGTCCTGCTAATTCGCAGTCAGGTTTTGGGCGCCAAGAATTGAGTATTTAAAGAGCACCTGAATGGAGCCTCAGTGTTCAATCGTAAGGCCGGCCAGAGATACCGTCTAGTGTTTTGTTCTGTGCTCAGTCTCGATCCAGTTTTATTCCGTGTCTCGATCCTAGCCATGGATACTCCAGCACTGGGGTCCAAATCATCCTCATCAAGAGTTCTCATCACAAAGGGAAAATGAAGGAAGACCTCTTCGAAAGGAACATTACAGATACAGAGCAAGAGGTTGAAAAGTTATCTAGGCCACACCAGGCAGAGGATAGATGTCCAATTTGAAAAGTAAACGGGGATTGTTAACCTCCAGATTTTTTATGAAACTACTTCTTTCTCTTCTTTTATGTCTTCTTTCAAATGTGGTTCTGCTACAGTTGGTGCAAGTGATCCACATTTTGGTGGTGTGTTACTGGGCTGATTGAGCGATCTGGCACTTTACTGTTTCCGAGGGTGTTCTGGGAGGCTTCAAATGAAGTGTGTGGCCTCAAGGCCAAGAAGCCTAGAGACGGGGCACGAGCCCATGATCTCTCTCTCTCGATAATAAGTTTACTTGGACTTTGGCATAACTCATGATCTATATTATATAGGCTTCTGAACTGAGGGCAGTATAATAGATCATAAAATATGTAATTCCAAAATAAAATATCCGTTGAAATTTTGTCTAGGTAGTGTCACTATTTGACAGTATCACTAAGTCATAAAATCTAATCTTCACCATCTGAAAGGAACAGACTAGATTTACTGGCCAAGTATCTCAGTGTTCATGTCATAGTTTTGTATGTCTATTCATAAAGGTATCCTTTGGCTAACCCAGTAAATTTAAATTCTTCCAGTCAAACCATAAAAAGCGACTCTCAACTTTGATGTGCAATTTGTGGAAGTAGTTGCCTAGTTTGTGAGAGACTCGCAGTTGTGTTCTGTGTAATCTAACCCAATAACCTGAAATCCTTGTGAACTACTTCAAATGAAACAAGTGTAACTTCAAAGTTTGTTCCCATGAATAAGTATTTTGTTCAGAGACTCTGAAGAGAAACAAGTTTTCCACAGTGAAGTGATTAATATAAATATAAAAGACTGGAACATTGTTTACAATTGGATTTATTTCCTTGGTCCGTTCCTTCACCATATTTTCTTTATATGAGAAATGTGCTTTACAGTTGGAATGGGCTACAAGCACTCCCTCATCAAGGTAATGATGAAAGAGGTTGCTTACCACAACTCTCTAATCTAACGAATGCATCAACTTGAAAAGATGTTTCTTCATGAGGCTTCAACCAGAATTCTTCGGATGCATTTTGGTTTCTGTTTAATCAGCTCAGAGTCCTCTGTTAATATGGAGTCCAGTCTTAATGCAAGATTTTGACCCAAAACATCAATAATTACTGTTTGACTGGCTGTGTTCTTCCAGCAGATTGTACGTTGCTCCAGATTCCAGTACCTGCAGTCTCTTATGTCATCTTCTATATGTTTTTAGTTACGCTTGACTGTTCACATTATTTTCTTTTCCTTTCTTTTAGATGCCATCATACGACGACGTTCTTCAAGTATCTTCCATTTGATTACACATCCCAGGAGTTTCAGTATTACTTCCCCTTTTAGTTTAGTGGGATCAGCACAATAATAGGTCCTGTGACTCACCTCATCGATGCTGACTAAGATGCCAATCTAAGGTAGCCCTATTTTGCTTGCATTTGGCCCATATCCACCTAAAGCAGGGTTCCCAAGCCTTTTTATGCCTTGGACCCCAACAACTAACAGAGGGGTCTGTGGATCCCAGATTGGGAACTCATGATCTGAACCTTTCCAATCCGTGTACCTATCTTTTTAACCTTTGAACACCTCTATAGGTTCATCCCTCTGTCTACTATATTCCAAAGAATAAAGTCTGAGTTCTCCCAGTAACTTAGACTATCAAGTCCTAACAACATTCTGGCAAATGTTATTTCAACTTATCTCTGCTTAATAATGTGTTTTCTATGACTGATTAACCAAAACTGGACACTATATTCCAGATACAACATCGCCAAGATCTTAAACAATGGCTCACAATGTTCCATCTCCTATATTCAGAGCCCTGACTGATAAAGGCCAGCATGCCAAGTTTCTTTTTCACTACAAAGTCTACCTGTGGTGACATTTTCAGGGAACTATGTGCTCGGGCTCTGGAGTTCCTCTGTTCTACAACACTCCCCCAGGGCCCTACTGTTCACTGTGAAAGTCCTACCAAAATGTAACACCTCGTCTTTATCTGGACCGAACATCATTTGCCATTTCTTAGCCCACTTGCATAAATGATCAAGATTCCCTTAAACAGAAGAGTTTCTGCAGATGCCGGAAATCCATACAGAACTCAGCAGGTTAGAAAGCATCTATGGAAAGGAGCAAGCAGTCGATGATTCAGGCCAAGAACCTTCATCAGGATGAGATGACTAAATTAAGGTTCCCGAGTTCCTCTGGCATTTTGCATGTGTTGTACATTTTGTTAAACTTTCAAGGTCTCCTGGCAATTTTTGATAACATTTAAGGACTGTAATTACTCAGTCTTTGATTCTATGAATTACTCAGAATCATAGAATCAAAACCACATAGAAGGAGTCCCTTTGGTCTCTCCAGTCAGTGATAGCTCTTTGTAATCCCTAACGGTCAATACAATCACCCCAATTTCCCCTCTGATCTGAAAATTATTTTCCATCATGCCTATCCAATTCCCTTCCAAAAGCTCTGATTGACACCACTTAACTGTTCTTCAAAGCAGTAAAATTGAAATGATGCCATTCTCAGTGCAAATATTTTCCCAGTTTTCCTGCCCCCCTCCACCCATACTCCCACCACACCATAACTTCCGTCCATGACATTTACTTTAAATTAAACTAAACTAAAATAAAAAGTTAATCTGTGCCTCCTGCTTCTGAGCAATTTTGTAAAGAGAATAGCTGCTCTGAAAACACAGCACAAGGTTGTATTTCTATATTAGATCTTTTCTCAGTCTACTTTGCTCCGAGAAGAGCGACCTCAGTCAAATAGTCTAGCTGAAATTTCTTATTCTTGGAACCATTATGATAACTTCTTTCCATTTAATCTCAGAAATGCATGTATGGGTATGATATTAACAAGTAGGTGTCATGGTTCATAAGAGTCAATGGTCTATAATTTCCAGGATTATCCTTATTACCTTTCTTGAACAAAGCAGTAACATTTTTAATCCCCCTGTCTTCTGATACTACTCCTGAGGACAGGGATAATGCAAAGATCATCACCAAAGACACAGCAAGCTCTTCCCTCACTTCCCATTATAACCTGGGCTATATCTTTTCCAGCCCCGGAAACTTATCCATCCTAATGTTTTTCAAATGTTCCAGTACATCCTCTTTCGTAATGTCAACATATTCCAGCATGTTGGCCGGTTCTACACTGCCCTCATACTCATGAAGGTCTCTCTCACTGGTGAATACTGAAGTAAAGTATTCATTAAGGATCCAATGTACCTCCTCTAATTCCAGTCACATTTTCTTCTTTCATCCCTGATTGATCCTACCCTCACTCTAGTCATTCTCCTGTTCTTCACGTATGTGCAGAATGCCTTGGAATTTTCCTTAATCCTACTCACCAAGGACTTCTCCTGTCCACTTCTAGCTCTCCTAAGTTGCTTCTTCAGCTCCATTTTGTCTGCTTTGTAACTCCTTAGAGCCCTGTCTGATCCTTGCTTCCTAAGCCTTAAGTATGCTGATTTCTTCCTCTTAACCCCCCACCATCTAAACCTTTTGCACTAAGGAGCTGCCAATCAATATTAGGGAAGTTGAAGTCACCCACGACAATAGCCTTATTATTTTTTCACCTTTCCAATAACTGCCTTCTGATCTGCTCCTCAGTCTGTGATGCTACTGGGAGGCGATGGTCTATAGAAAGTTCACAAAAGAGAGATTGTTCCCTTCCTGATTTTGACTTCCACCTTCTTTGACTCAGGACATTTTCCCTTTCTGCAGTTATGACACTATCCCTGATTAGCAATACCACCTCTTTTACCTCCCTCTTTGTCCCTTTTGAAAAATCTAAACCATGGAACATGCATTAGTCATTCCTGCCTTGTGACAGCCAAGTCTCTATAATGGCCCCATTGAAATTTCACGCACTGATCCATGCTTTAAGTCATTCGCCCTTGTTCCTGATACTTCTTGCATTAAATAGACATATTTCAACCCATCCAACTGACTGCATTTATGCCCTATCCACTGCCTACCCTTCCTCACAGTCTCTCTACACATTGCATCTACTGTTACACCAACTGCTTCATCCTTTGACCTACCACTCTGGTTCCCATCCCTCTGCCAACCTAGTTTAAACCCTCCCCAACAGCTCTTAGAAACCTGCCCTCGAGGATTCTGGTCCCCCTTGAGTTCAGGTGTAACCTGTCCTTTTTGTTCAGGTCATACCTTCCTCAGAAGACATCCAAATGATCAACAAATTTGAAACTTGGTCCCCTACATCAATTATCAACCCTGCATTAATTTGCCATATCATCCTATTCTTGCCCTCACTGGTGTTTGGCACAGACAACAATCTAGAGATTGCTATCCTTGAGGCCCTGCTATTCAGCTTCCTACCCAGCTCCTTATATATTCTCTTTGTTTCCTGATCCCTTTTCATACTACTGTTGTTGGTAACAGTATGTACCACAACTTCTGGCTGCTCACCCTCCCCCTTAAGAAAGCTGTGGAACTGATCTGAGACATCCCTGAACGTAGAGAGTCCCTTTCACATCCACAGAACCTGCTGTCTGTTCCCCTAACTATTAAATTCCTTATCCTACCACCCTCCTCTTCTCCCATCTTCCCTTCTGAGCCACAGAGACAGACTCAGTGCTAGAGACTTGGTCACAATAGCTTTCCCCTGGTAGGTTTCATCCTACACCAACAGTATCCAAAGAGGTATATTTGTTATTGAGTAGAACACCACATGGGTACTCTGCACTGTTCCTTGCTCTCTCCTGACCCTCACCCAGCTACCTGCCTCCTGCAGCTTAGGTCTGACTGTTTTCCTGTGGCTCCTGTCTATGAAACCCTTACTCTTCCGATTCTACCCTTGGCCCTCTCTTCTACCCTTGGCTCTGTTTTGAGGTGATAAGCTGCTGAGAGCCGTGCATGCATGAAGCATATCTCATTATCAGGCATGCAGAGGAAGGACCAGAAAAGGGAATGGACAGTTGAGACTCTGAGTCTTTTTCAGGTTCTTTCTCTGGTTCCCGCTGGTTCTGCCATGAAGTTCCCATGAATAAGCAGTGTGAGATGTCTTTAATTGGTAACGTTAGTCTATTATTGTTACATGTACCGAGACACAGTGAAAAATGTCTTGCATACCATTCATACAGCTAAATTCATTACAACAGTGCAGTGAGATAGTAAAAGGTAAGGCAATGGCAGAGAGTGGAATGAAGTGGTTACACAGCGAGCAATACAGACATAAAAGCAATTGCCTCTTGTACAATGGCTAATAGCAGCATATAATTATTTTCCATTGTTCACTGCACAAGAACAGAATTAGACTACTGAGCCCCTGAAACCTGTTTGGCCATGAAAGCAGACAGTTATTGCTGAAGCAAGGATATAAAACCATATATCAGTATAAAGTAAATTTATTATCCATGTCTGTATATAGTATGTTACCACATAGTCACTAACTTCTGATTCACTTTCTTCCAGGCATCTACAGGTAAAAGGAGAAACACACATGACTGACAAACACCAATATGTAAATAAAAATAGTACTGAGAACGAGTTGTAAAGAGTCCTGAAAATGAGTCTGTAGATCATAGGATTGGCTCAGAGTAACGGTGAATAAAGTTATCCATGTCAGTTCCAACTTGGGTTTTTATCTGATATTTTGCCCCTTGCATATCTTGCTTGGGTGTGACATGGGCACCACCACTGTCTGGATCAGTTTTGTATAGACCACGTGATCTTTTTTTGTCTATTATTGTTTATAAATTATCAAATTAAATGTAATTGGAATGATAAGAGAAAAAGCAAAAGTTTATAAACAAGAATGAATTGTATATTGAGATATGCAAGTACATTGAAAAACTGATGCACTTATCCAATTTATTTTGATGGTGAATTCCTCTAGAAATGATATACAGCTAGGCAACAGATTAGTCCTTCCTGGAAACTTTGTCCTGCCAAAAGCAAATCTGGTTACTCAGTGTACAGGGCCTGGTACATTCCAGTGGTTACTTAGGCTCCTTACGATTCTCCTCACTGTTTTGGAAGAATAGAAGTGAAATGTTTGTGGAATTTCAGCAATGCTGATAAAATCAGAACTGAACTCAGTCGCAGATAGCTTTCAGCTGGACTCTGTGCCACATCATAAGAAAATTATAAACCACAGATTAGACATCAGATGGAAGTGGAATGTGCCAAACTTCCTTTGTTACCTATTCCATACGTAAAACGTTCAGACTTTCCAATAGCATGATTAGGTAGATTAAGCCAAGGTGTCTCGTACAGAAACCTTCATTTGCAACAGTCATGACATGGTAACAGCAAAAATAGTTATCACTGCTTGATGAAAACATTTATATTTGTTAGTTATACTACAAAGTGAATATCCTATTTGATCTCCACTTTCTCAAATGCATCGTGAATATATAGTATTTGCTTAAAGAGTTGGTGTTCCATGTTTAATTAGTCGTCTCAACTGATGTCTGACCTTAACTTCCTTCAGAATGGCAAAATGCCAATCAAAACCAAGTTGTCAATTACATTGTTGAGCGCAGGCGGCTTTGATGATTAGATATGGTCCATGATTCATTTGTGTTTTACTTCAGTTCCCCCTGCTGACAGGCCACAGAATGGCATTGCATTTGAACATTGTCCTCGTGTACAATAGATAGAGGCTGCAAACAGTAATAAAGAAATATAACCATGCTCAAAACTCAAAGACAAATAACTTTTTCAATTATGTGGATATGCATAAAATTCTGTCAGTCAGTTATATCTTTAATAAGAAGCATAAAAATATTTAATTCATAAAATAAGGAGTTAAGAAAACCTGTTCCTTTCACAAACCATATTGGACAAAGCTGAACCCTGCATTTGAAATTTTGTATTGATTACTTTAAAAGTACTTATATATCTGCTTAGGGTTTAACAGCAACAAATTGTAACTAGTTAAGTTCTTTTGAAGTTTTGTCATAGTTGCACTATAGGACTTCATAAAATCTTGGATTTCATGGTTATACTGACACCAAAGCTGTCACCATTTGCTGCATCTTTGCTTGCTACTTCCTTGTTGGTTCATTGTGAAAATCAGTCTACTCTGTCTGCTTCATGATATCAATGATTTTCAAAATCAGAACCTTCTGGAACTGATGCCTGACAGTAACTGACATCCGAAATGTTGAAACCCATGCAGAAGATCAGAGAATCCTTGTGAGAAAGCTCCTCAGAGGTCATCGGCGGACAACATCACTTTGCAACTAACCACAGAACCCAAGATAATATGCTCTGAGAAGCAGGAGCAAATAGTTCAATCTTTTCTTTCTTTGTATCAGAGGGAAAAGATAAAAACAAGGCAGACAAAGTCCATATTTAAATAATGAGAGATTTAGATATCCATTTTGTATTGTTTATAAGCTGGCTCATTAGACTCCAAGATATAGGAGCAAAATTAGGCCATTTAGCCCAAAAGTCTGCTCCTCCATTTCATCATGGCAAATCCATTTCTTTCTCAGCCCCAAACTCCTGCCTTCTCCCCATTTCCCTTCATGAATTGACTAATCAAGACTCTATCAATCTCCACCTTAAATATACCCAATGACACAGCCACCTGTGGCAATGAATTCTACAGATTCATAGAAACATAGAAAAACTACAGCACAATACAGACCCTTCGGCCCACAAAGCTGCGACGAATATGTACCTACCTTAGAAATTACCTAGGCTTACACATAGCCCTCTATTTTCCTAAGCTCCATGTACCTGTCCAGGAGTCTCTTAAAAGACTCTACCATATCCGCCTCCACCACTGTCGCCGGCAGCCCATTCAATGCACTCACCACTCTCTGCGTAAAAACCTTACCCTGACACTTCCTCTGTACCTACTTCCAAGCACTTTAAAACTGTGCCTTCTCGTGCTAGCCATTTCAGCCCTGGGAAAAAGCCGCTGACTATCCACATGATCAATGCCTCTCGTCATCTTATATACCTCTATCAGGTCACCTCTCATCCTCCATCACTCCAAGGAAAAAAAGGCCGAGTTCACTCAACCTATTCTCATAAGACATGCTTCCTAATCCAGGCAACATCCTTGTAAATCTCCTCTGCACCCTTCTATGATTTCCACATCCTTCCTGTAGTGTGGTGACCAGAAATGAGCACAGTACTCCAAGTGGGGTCTGACCAGGGTCCTATATAGCTGCAACATTACTTCTCAGCTCTTAAACTCAATCCCACAATTGATGAAGGCCAATGCACCGTCTGCTTTCTTAATCGCAGAGTCAACCTGTGTAGCAGCTTTGAGTGTCTTTTGGACTCAAACCCCAAGATCCCTCTGATCCTCCACACTGCCAAGAGTCTTAGCATTAATACTATATTCTGACATCATATTTGACCTACCAAAATGAACCACCTCACACTTATCTGGGTTGAATTCCATCTGCCACCTCTCAGCCCAGTTTTGCATCCTATCAATGTCCCGCTGTAACATCTGTTGGCGCGTGGCCATGTGGTTAAGGCATTCATCTAGTGATTTGAAGGTCGCTAGTTTGAGCCTTAGCTGAGGCAGCGTGTGTGTCCTTGAGCAAGGCACTTAACCACACATTGCTCTGCGACGACACTGGTGCCAAGCTGTATGGGTCCTAATGCCCTTCCCTTGGACAACATTGGAGTCGTGGAGAGGGGAGACTTGCAGCATGGGCAACTGCTGGTCCTCCATGCAACCTTGCCCAGGCCTGCGCCCTGGATACTTTCCAAGGTGCAAATCCATGGTCTCATGAGACTAACGGATGCCTATATAAAAAATAAACCTCTGACAGCCCTCCACACTAACCACAATAGCTCCAACCTTTGTGTCATCAGCAAATTTACTAACCCACCTCTCCACTTCCTCATCCAGGTCATTTATAAAAATCACGAAGAGTAGGGGTCCCAGAACAGATCCCTGAGGCGCAACACTGGTCCAACCTCCATGAATATGAATATGACCCGTCTACAACCACTCTTTGCCTTCTGTGGGCAAGCCAGTTATGGATCCACAAAGCAATGCCCCCTTGGATCCCATGCCTCCTTACTTTCTCAATAAGCCTTGCATGGGGTACCTTGTCAAATGCCTTGCACTACACTACATATACACTACATCTACTTATTTACCTTCAACAATGTGTTTAGTCACATCCTCACATTCACCACACTCTGGTTAAAAAAATTCCTCCTCTTTTCCGTTCTAAGTGGGCATCTCTCTGTTCTGAGGCTGTGATCTTCTGATCTTAGATTCACCCACCATAGGAAACATCCTCTCCAAATCTACTCTATCAAGGCCTTTCATGATTATACAAAGATTGTTAGTAGAGGAAAGCTCCAAGTTATTTGAAGATTCAGATTCACATTCACCTTAGATTCAGATTTATTTATCTCATTTACATTGAGATATACAGTGAAGTCATCATTTATGCTAACAACTGGCATACCTAAGGATGTGCTGAGGGCAGCCCACAGGTAACATGGCCACACTGTTTCACAGAACAACACAAGTAGCAAAAACTAAACAATCCACCAAGAGCAAATCAAACTTCTTTCCCATCCATCCCACTCACAAACCCAGACTGGCCTCCAACCATGGTCAGGCCACTTTCAGGCCTCCCATCTTTGTCTGCAGATTCCCAATTTCACATCGGGGCCCCTACCTTGGACCACCCCAGGATGCCAGGTTTTCCTAACTCCTTCTTCGGCCCTCGTGACTCCTTCGGGTCTCCACCTTCAGTCTTCGACCCTCAGCTTTGTTTTGTTAAATTTCAGTCCTGATACGAAAATTTCAAATTTTTGCCCAGTGAAACCTTAATATGTATTCATCAATGAAGCAGTTATTGTTCATTTTGAAGTTTATTGTAATTTCTTTCAATTTAATTCAGGTAATTTTATACCAGGGGTGATTGATAAGTCCGTGGCCTAAGGTAGAAGGAGATGAGTTATTAACTTCAAACTTTCTGTATTATCACTAAAAGAGTTGAACTGCACGTGTATGTAACGAGAGCTGTGTAACTCATCTCCTCTACCTTAGGCCACGAACTTATCAATCACTCCTGCTGTGGACACTTTCTGGAGGTCCAAAATCCATATGTTCCACAACCGCTGGACTAAGTGTGTAAATGTAGGAGGGGACTATGTTGAAAAATAAATGTGCTAGGTTTTCTAAAATTGACTCCTTCTACCTTAGGCCACAAACATATCAATCACCCTTCGTATTGCTCCTTTAAGGCAGATAGTTTAGCTATTAGATGTTTTAAGATCTTTTCTACAACTAATTATTTGTTTTCACAAGTGTTATCTTGAGGCTTGACTTTTTTTGAGACAACTTCAGTGATAAATGGATTGATTAGCAGACATAGCATAAGTGTTACTCATACAGTTTAGCCAGGGTGACACAAGAGATCACTTACAGGTGAAAAAACATCCACCAGGAGATTGGACCAGTGATACCAGATGTGATTCACCATAGTTGACCTTTACCTGACATAAAGTGTGCACTTAATGACATCGTCATTCATACAATGCCCATTTCTGTTCAACAATTCCCGAAACCCAATTTCTAGGCAGTTGTGTTTTAAAATTTTACTGACCCTCGTACCTCTTCACGTTCACATAGCAAAGGGAAGTAGGGGAGTCTAGGACCAGAGGACACAGCCTCAGGATAGAGGGACACCCATTTAGAACAGAAGATAAGGAGGAATTTCTTTAGCCAGAGAGTGGTGAATCTGTGGAATTCGCTGCCACAGGCGGCTGTAGAGGCCAGGATATTGGGTGTATTTAAGGCGGAGGTTGATAGGTTCTTAATTAGACAGGCCAGGAAAGGTTATGGGGAGAAGTCAGGAGAATGGGAGGGAAAATGGATCAGCCGTGATGAAATGGTGGAGCAGACTCAATGGGCAAAATGCCTTAATTCTGCTCCTGTACTTTATGGTCTTATGGGCTTATGGAAGAAGGGTATGCCAGTGGGCTTATAGGAAAGCAATAAATTCAGCCCAGAGGCACAATGCAGAGCTTTCTTTGAATCTAGACAGATTTGCAGTGGAAAATCCAGCTGTCGGTTGCCCCTTAGGTCACATGCACAATCTGCTGCACAGCAGACTTCATGTAATTCATTTAATATCCTGTGAGAAAGTCTTACAAAATGTAAACCTGACACTCACTGCTCCTGCCTCATCCCAAAAACCATTGTCAAGTTTGATAGATATTTTATCAATTGACAATCTGTGTGGTCACTCAGTCCTTGAATGCTTTCAACAAATCTTAGTTCCTTGGAACTAGCATAATCAGAAAGCCATGATCCATGAATTAATTCATTACTTCATAATTCTATTAAAATCTGCCCTACATCCTTGATGGAAGATATATGTAGAGGCTCTTAAACTGACCTTTGTTTTTAGCATGCATTATACAATACTGATGCATAAGCACTAGCGACGGTGATAAAAAATCAATATAATATTGTACAATGAGAAACTGAATACAATTTCTGAATGGTATCAGGATTGTACCAATTATCTGCACTGATATTGCTGACAGCAAAGCGTTTATTGACTACATGAAGTGTCATCTGCACTTTTGACATTGTCTCATGCTCAGAACTGTTACTGGCCCATCTGGACTACTGAAGAGTTCCATATAATATAGTTACATACACATATAATTTGTTGCCAAAGAGTGCCCTTGTTTATTAACTACCATTCATGTCAAGTCACTCTACATCTGAGCCAGAAAGTGTTCACTTTTTATTTCATGGGCACTCACTTACCTAGCAAGCTAAAATCCTTAATCCCCCTACTGCAAGAAAAGAAGGCAGACATTGTTTGCTGGGCACCTTACTGGCAGGAGGCTGCCTACCTTACTGGCAGGTGAGGGCTCTCCAAAAGTTTACAAGAATCCTTCTCAATATCACATATTACTCATGGCACATTTGGCTGCATTGCAGTTGAGTCAGACTTAGAATATATAAACTGTGTTGACTAATAGACTGGTGAAAGTAAGGACAAACGTTCCTCTCCATTGTTGGCTGCATAGCCTGAGCAGAGTGCGAGACACAGACCTGCTGAGAATATTTATTCTCCTCTCAACATTATATACTGAATTTAGAAGGTCTGTCAGATCTACATATGAATTCCCTGCCATTTCAAGAATTGTTGGAAGATGTTTGTATAAATGAGACTATAGTGTATATTTTATATTTCAGTAATATTTGAGGGGGGAATATAGGGTGTCCAATGACACCATTCCAGGACACCTCACTCACCTTTGGTCTCTACTGGACACTCAGTTCTCACCTGTGGCTTCAATTGGCTTTTTGCATGCGACAGCAGCCATACACCGGTACACTGCTTCAACAGGCAGGTTAAACCAGGTGGGGGTAGCCGGTGGTCTCGGTGAGATAGCCACATGCCTGTCCTAACATGTGAGATCAGCTCGGTGGTGTAGGTGAATGAGATCTACAGTGAGATCCAGTGACCGTGAAGGCTGTTCTGTGGATGACAAGGGCACAGAAGATGTCATGGTCATCCACTGCAACGATGGATAACCCCACTTTGTCATACCATGGGACCTGGACTTATAAGGTAGAGGGAGTGGAACTGCCACAGTGCAACAACTCTTCTACTTTAAAAACTCTCCTGCACAGGTTTCCTGCCTGTACTGCATGGCCTACGGTATAATAAGGGACACGTCGTTGCATGCGCTATTAGGCACGTATTGAGCATGCGCTATTAAGCTCGTATTGATCTGTACATGTGTGCTGAGTTTGGTTTCTGCCAGTAAAGAATCATGAACCTTAGCTCCTGTGTCCAACGTTTTTATTAATGGCATTGTTGTGTAACCAGGCCACATACACAACACTGCCATTGTCAGACATGACGGAAAGCCACCACCAATATTTGAGTAATACTGTAAATATATTTTTTGATTAAGCATTCTTTGTTTGTTTACATAATTCATTATGGGTTATATGTAGCAAGTACTTGAATGGCATATGTCATAATGCCACTATGTCATATGTGAGCACTTCACTAAAAAAATGGAAGAGAAATCTAAGCAGACCATTATCCTGGTTCCTGTGTTTTTCTTTCAGTTAGTTTCTGAAGTTAAAAACATAACAGTGGCAACAAGGAAGTTTTAAAATGAACCTGACACAACTACATCCCTGTTGAAGTGCAGCACATTTTACTTCAGAAGGGGAGGGAGACCTTCAAGTTTTTTTTATAAAGGCAGAAGACGGAGGGAATTAACAAGCAATGACTATGGCCACGGGTTCATATGCAGTGAATATCAGGTGATAATAATAATGAGTAAAAAAGAAGCAGAAATGCCAGAATTGCAATTAAATTTTGAGGCCTGAGTAAGACAATTTATAGTTTTATTATGCTGTGAATATCTATGTAATACTGTAGTTGTATTATATAGTATGCTGCGTAATTTATAAGAAAATTGGTTGGCAGGTTGTTCCAAGTATCTTGGAGAACTTACCACAGTTTATCAGCAGAGTTTGGCTGTCTCACTTGCTTTTGTCTCTACAGATAATCCCAGACAGCCTCGATAATGTTGAGATCAAGGCTCTGTGGAGGCCATACCATTTGAAGCCATTTGAGTGTGGTGTATTTAATACATAATTCATTGTGAGTTGTATGTAAGAAGTATCTGAATGGCATATATCATTACACCACCACGTCATATGTGAGCACCTCACTAAAAAAAAGGGACAAGATAGTAGGCACATATCCCGGCTTCTGTGTTTTTTATTTTGGTTAGGTTTCGGAGTTAGAAAACGAAACAGAGTCTGCCAGCTGTTTGTGTATCTTTGACTCTCCTGAGAAAGACAAACACTCCTGTGAGTGCTATGTTTGGACCTAATGGCTGTGATATCAGTGTCAGGTTGGGATTAGTTTACTGTCATCAAGACCAGTGTGCAATGAAATTCTTTTCTCGTGTGAAGCTCACAGAGTGAACAGTATACCCAGTAGTAATAAAAACAGGAAACCCAAAACTGGAACGGTACAAAGTATGGTAGTGCAAGCTGAATTAGTGCAAAAAGCCTTTCTCCTGGCTACATTGGACCTTTTCCGGTTTGCTTAACGCACAAATCAATCCACTGATGATGCAACAGCCTCTGCCCTCCACTCTGTTTTGTCCCAGCTGAAAAATGAGGTCTCATATGTCAAACAGCAGTTCGATGTTCAACACTATCTTACCCCAGAAACTGGTGGGGAAACTGTCCTCGCTGGGTCTCAACATCTTCCTCTGCAACTGGATACTAGACTTCTTAACAGTAAGGTTACAGTCAGTCCACGTGAGCAGCAACATCTCTCAGCCCACTACACTGAGCACTGGCGCTCCCAAGGCTGTGTGCTCGGTCCGCTGATGTTCACACTGCTGAACACATGACTGTGTCGCAGATTCAGCTCAAACCATGTCACCAAATTTGCGGATGACACAACAGTGGTTGGCCTTATCAAGAAAGATGACAAGACGGAGTATAGAGAGGAAGTGGAGCAACCTAAGCCGGAAAATGGAGAAGATAAAGGAAACCATTGTGGACTTCAGGAAGGAGCAGACGAACCAACCCCCTCTGCAAATACATGTCTCCTCCATAGAAAGAGTTAAGTGTACCTAGTTCCTGGGAGTTCACATCACAGATGACCTCACCTGGTCCCTTAATCTCACCTCCCTGAACAAGAAGGCACGGCAGTGCCTCCACTTCCTAAGAAGATTGAGGAAAACAAGGCTTCCACCCACCCCACCTTAACTGCGTTTTACAGGAGCAGCATTGAGGGTGTCCTGACAAGTTGCATCTCCATCTGGTATGGGAGCAGTCGAGCATCGGACCTGGGAGTACAGCTGAGAGGATCATGGGAGTCTCCCTACCATCCTCTGGGGACATCTATCAGGATCGCTGCGTACGCAGGGCCCTTAGTATTATTAAAGATCCCACCCATCCATCCAGCATCCTTTCTGACTTTTTACCATCAGGCAGGAGACTATGATGTATAAAAACAAAATTGGTCAGGATGAGAAACAGTTTCTTACCCCAGGCCATCAGGCTTCTGAACTCCCTGCCACAGCGTATTCGAAGTGTCACTGGTTAATCTGTTCTGTGCCTTAAAAAAATTAATATTCGTGTTTGTTATTTATATGTGATTCATCTGTAGATTTTATCTTTACATCCACAAGTTATCATGTGTTACTGTATATGTACTATGTGCTTTACACCCTGGCTTGAAGAAACATTATCTTGCTTCTATAGACATTATATAGTTGTATATGTTATATACATGCACATAGTTAAATGACAAAAAACTTGACTTGATGTGACGACTTGAAATAAGAGCTCAAGTGACTTGAGCAGAAGTGAATGCATTGAGAATATCGAGTTTGAGAATAAGGCAGCACCACTGGGAAGGTGGTGTGAAGAGATTATTGGTTCAGAAGTCTGATAGCAGTGTGGAAGAAGATGTTCTTGAGTCAGGTTGGACTATCAAGCTCCTGTATCTTCTCCTATAAAGTCAAAGTGAGAAAAGGGAAAAGCGGAGGTGGCAGACATCTCTGACGATAATACTAGCCTTCCTGTTGCAAGAGGCTGTGATGTTGGACCAGATAGAAGGAAGTAATGAGACTGTGATGGACATACAGTATTTACCACTCTCTGCAGATTCTGTTATTCAAGAACAGAGCAGTTGCTATACCAGGCTGAGATGCAACCCATCGAATACCTCTGTCCTGCATCTTCAGATGTTCCAGAGAATCACCATGGACAAAGTGAATCTTCTCAGATGCCTAAAAAGTTGCATACACTGATGTGTTTCCTTGATCATCACATCTACATGGTGGAACCAGATGAATTTGCTGGTGATAGGGATGCCTTGGAACTGTCAGCCATCTCTACAGCAGCTCAACTGAGAGTGGGTGAGCTCAAGGTTGTGCTCACCCACTCTCTCCCGATTTCCTCAATAACCATTTTTTTCCATATGCAGATGGACCTCTGGGACCCTGTTAGCTGTGATTCAACCTAGGGTTTTAAGGCTCCCTAGTTACCATGTGTCACCAAGAAAGATTATTACTAGAGTATTGGCAGGAGAGATTCCTGCAATCAGCCCTCCCTTTTCAGTGAACGAACAGAGGCAGTAGATTTTACTGACACCAAATGAGAAGCATGCATTGTGGCAGAATACAGACTCGTGTTCTACTTATCAGGGAGTATAGATCATAAGTTATTTCCCTTGGGCATCTTAGTGCATTGGTTAAATAAATGAATGAGAACTAACATGATTCAGCTTTCATAGTGTTGGAAAGATATATAATTATAGTCGATGGTTTTGGCTCTGTGCATGTAGCAAGCACAACTGAGAGTTGTCAAATCTAGATTTAGTTTGAGGCAATGAAGCTCAATGGCTGGAAAGAATATAAAGGGAAATTCTGTTGATGGTAGTGAGTAAGTCTGCCCCGTGCTGTATTTCAATAAATAAATAAATAAATCAGTTAGAATTAGCAGAGTTATGGATAAGGATAGACATGAGTTAAGATTAGGGAACGTGATCTCTGTGTCACCAACATGTTTTTCTGCAGCATAAGGTGCCATGGCAACATCCAAGATCTGGTCATGGGCACTGACTCGATTTGATCATCATCAAAGAGTTGTGATTGGTCCTATTTCTCTTTCTTATCCTCAGATTTCCACAGTACAGATTGTGTGAAAAGAAATGGAGTGAAAGGTTCAGGTTGAAGAATCTTCGACATTCCAGTTCTTATTTTAGATTTCCAGCATTTGTGGGTTTTTTGACGATCATAGCGCAGAATGTGTTAATAGCAGGGTGCAGGTACTCTCGTGGAAATTACACGAACTTATTGTTGGCTGCGTGAAAGGAATCAACATTCCACGTGGAAAAAATGGTGATAAATGCAAATAGGTTTGAAGCATACTTAGGCACTCTTTTCCAACTGAAGGTCTATTCGGTGAAGCATGGAAGTCCTTTATGTTAGCCATTTATAGTTCGGTGACGACACCTTATAAAGTAAGAAGCAGGTATGATAGAAATGGCACCAGCATTTGAAATGAAGACACGCTTTTCTGACAACGGCACGAATATTGATAGAAGATTTCAGTTACTCTAAGATTAACTCAGATGCACTTAGTGTGAAAGGTGTAGGTTTAAGAAATTCCTAAACTGAATTCCTTGAGTGTGCGTTCAGAAAGTTTTGAGTCATAGTGCAGCACATCCAACAAGATAGGAGCTACTTTGATTCCTCATTACTTGCTCACTGTCCCAGTCTGTAGTCATCGACAGTGTTCTAATGAAGCTGAGTGGAAGCACGAGGATCAAAGGTCAATGGAAGTCCAAGGACAGTAGCTTATTTTTTGAGTGGCACTCTATTTCTAGCTTTCAGGATTCAAAATCAAATTAAACAATTTAATGTTGTGTTGCTCCTACTGCTGGTATTCAAATTGGCTAGTTTCACATTAAAGTGATCCTTAGGCTGTAATATGGATGTAATCTTACCTCATTCTTTTTCTTTACACCAATGATACAGTGTCACAGAGTCAGAAAACACTACAGCACAGAAACAGGCTCTTTGGCCCATCTAGTCTGTGCGGAACCTTTAATTTGCCTAGTCCCACTGAGGAGGTATTGAGGCCAAGGTCTTGAAGCTTATTGATTAGCTTTGAGGGGATGATGGTATTGAATGATAAACTGTAGTCGATAAAGAGCATCCTAATGTATACATGCACAGCACATCACACAAATCAGTCTTCCATCCGTGGACTCACTTTACACCGCACGCTGCTGGAGCAGTGCTGCCAGGATAATCAAGAACACAATCCACCCAGCCAGCACACTTTTCATCCCTCTTCCCTCTGGGAGAAGGCTCAGGAGCTTGAAGATTTGTATGGCCAGATTTGAGAACAGCTTCTTTCCAACTGTGATAAGACTGTTGAATGGATCCTGACCCAGATCTGGGCCGTACCCTCCAAATATACGGACCTGCCTCTCGGTTTTTTTTTTGTACTACTTTCCTTTCCATTTTTCTATTTTCTATTTATGATTTATAATTTAAATGTTTAATATTTACTAATTTTTACTATTTTTAATATTTAATATTTGTAATCCAGGGAGTGGGAAGCGCAGAATCAAATATCACTGTGATGATTGTATGTTCTAGTATCAATTGTTTGTTGACAATAAAGTAATAAAGTATAAAGTATCTTTCCTGTCAGATGTTCCAGGGTTGAATGAAGAGCCAATAAAACAGCATCTACTGTGGACCTGTCGCTCTGTTAGGCAAATTGGAGCAGATCCAAGTCACTTCTCAGGCAGGAGTCGAAATGTTTCATGAATAACCTCTCAAAACACTTCATCACTGTGATGTGAGTTCTACCAGACAATATCATTAAGGAAGGTTACGACGTTCTTCTTAGGCACCAGTATAATTGAAGCCTGCTTGATGCAGATGCATACCTCAGACTGCCAAAGCAAGAGATCAAAGATCTCAGCGAGCACTCCAGCCAGCACAGGTTTTTGGTACTTGGCCAGGTACCCCATCTGAGCTGGATGCTTTTTGTGGGTTCACCCTCCTGGTTGGAGGCGCAGTTAAGATGGCGCTAAACGGTGACTCCTTTGCTTGCATCTTCGGAGACTGCTCTATTTCTATCTTTAATATCTTTATTTTTCTCTTTCAAGGTTATTTTGAAGACCCTGACCTGGAGTTACACACAGACTTCGGTTCTTTGCAGAATGGGCCCAGTTCTCGGCGTTTCGGGACCAGCCATTGTTGTTCAGCATGCCAAGGGCTCGGCCTGAGAGTCCAGCCCAAATTCGAAAGCCTATGATCTCGATGCTCTGGAGTCAGGCAGATCAAGGGTCGGTGTAACGGCAGGAGACTTGTGTGTAGTCAGGGAGGCTGTAAAATCTTTCGCTCTGGGCTTAGAGACCTGAGATCTTTGCGATCTTCAGGCACAGAGCTTGTAAAAAGCAAGAAAATTGACTTTTTAACATCGTAAACCGGCTTGCTATGAAAATGGGGGATACCTCCCTCTCAATAGGAATTCTGCAGATGCTGGAAATTCAAGCAACACACATCAAAGTTGCTGGTGAATGCAGCAGGCCAGGCAGCATCTGTAGGAAGAGGTGCAGTCGACGTTTCAGGCCGAGACCCTTTGTCAGGACGAGATTATTAGGGAGAGAGAGAAGCTGTGGTTTGTCGAATGCTGGGTGAAATGCGATAATCTTTGGGGTAACTGCAAGGTCTGTGTCTTTGCTATTGCCTAGCTCATGCTTGTGCTCAGTGGTGGGTGCACTTTTTTTTTGCTGGGGGGGTATTGTTGCTTGCTGCCACTTTTGCCCGGGAAGGGGAGCTGGGGGGCACTTTGGGGTTCTCACGTTTAACTGTTGTTCATTCTTTGGGGCACTTCTCTGTTTTCGTGGATGTTTGAAAAGAAAAAGCATTTCAGGAAGTATATTGTATACATTTCTCTGACATTAAATTGGACCTTTGAACCTTTGAACCTTTGAAGGTTGTCAGAGACTTCCTTAGGAGTTTGCATGCTAGCCTCAGAGACTGAAATGACAGGGTCGTCAGGGGCTGTGGGAGTTTATGGTGGCTCCTCCATGTTTTGACAATCAAAGCAAGCATAGAAGGCATTGAGCTCATCTGGAAATGAAACTCTGTTGTCACCTATGTCGCTTGATTTAACTTTATAAGAGGAGGTAGTATTCAAGCCCTCCAACAACTGTCAAGCATCCTTCATTGATCCTTCATGGCCACTTTGCCCATGAGATGGCTTTCCTGAGATCATTCCAGGATATCTTGTAACTTTTTTTTGTCATCAGACTTAAATGCCTGTGATCTGGCCCTCAGCAGATTGTGGATCTAATGGTTCATCTAGTGCTTCAGGTTGGAGAATACTATAAATGATTTTGTGGGGACATATTCATCTACAACTGTCTTAATAAAGTGCATGACAACCTGGTGTATTCATTCAGGTCCTCAGAAGAGACCGTGAACCTGGTCCTCCGATCAAAGCAATCTCGTAGCCACTCCTCTGTCTCCCGCAAACACTTCTTTGTTGCCCTAATCTCTGGAGCTTTGCTCTTTAGCCTCTGCCTCTATGCAGGTAGGAGAAGGACATCGAAGTGACCCAATTTACCAAAATGTGGTCTGGGCGTAAAATGGTAGGCATCCCTTAGTATAACAGTATTCTAGAGTGTTCAGGCCTCTGATGCTACAGGTTATATGCTGAGGGCAACTGGGCAGGGCTTTCTTCAAATAGGCCTCATTGAAGACCCTGACTATGCTTTGAAATGCGTCAGGATGGACTATTTCTTGTTTGGAGACAGCATCATGCTGAACCTCAAACACTTGATTTTAGCCGGCCCCTGGTGGTTTGTAAACTGTGGTCAGGATTATGGAGGAGAACTCCCTAGGTAAATAGAGTGGATGACATTTGGCTGTGAAGTGTTCAAGGTCAGGGGAACATGAGTTCAACAGAAATGTGATACTGGAGCACCACTGAGAGTTTATCATGAAACATACTGAAGCACCTTCAATAACTCCAAAAGACTGAGGTTTGGTAAAATACTGAAAGGCTTTTATTCGCTGTACAATACAACCTCCACGGCAAGTGTCTGCCCCTGGACTGAGGGGGAGGGACAAGGCGAACACCTTTATACAGGACTCTGTGGGAGGAGCCACAGGGACAGTGAGCAGAGGGGTGTGTCCAGACAGTTAACCCAGTTACAACATATATGGTTTACCACATTCACCCCTCCTTTTTTTTAAAAAAGAGTCCCGTGGGGTGAAGTGACTGACAATATTTACAAGAAGTATATTTACAGGTTAAGTCTATCAGGCGGTTGAGTCTGTCGCTGTGATCTACGTAGCACCAGTGGTGATTGCACCGGCGATGGCGGTTGTGCTGGCTCCGGCCTAACTTGAGGTGTCAGCACGTGAGGTGGTGGTAATCCCTCGTGCGTGTGCGTCGCGCCCAGTATGGGAGTGTCATGTGGTGTCTGTGTAGGGTTTGGAGTGCGCGGTATCTGGTGAGTATATATATCGGTGGGTACGGGGTTAATAGTCACCACGGAGCGTTCAGGGTAGGGGCCCAGTGCTCCTGCGGACGCCAGGTCGCGGATGGAGACCGTGTCCTCCCGCCCATCAGGTAAAACCGCATAGGCTTACCGGGGATTCGCATGAAGTAAGTGAACCCTCTCGACCATCAGGGAGTATTTATTGCTCCTCACATGTTTCCGGAGCAGCACTGGCCCTGGGGACGTCAGCCAAGTTGGTAGGGTGGTTCCAGTGGTCGATTTTCTGGGAAAAGAAAAGAGCCGGTCATGAGGGGTGGCATTGGTGGCTATGCATAACAGGGAGCAGATGGAGTGGAGTGCCTCGGGAAGGACCTCCTGCCAGCGGGAGACCGGCAGTCCCTTTGACCTGAGGGCTAAGAGTGTGGCTTTCCACACTGTGCTATTCTCCTTCTCTACCTGTCCATTCCTCCAGGGATTATAGCTCGTGGTCCTACTAGTTGCAATTCCCCTAGCCAGTAGATATTGGCGCAGCTCGTCACTCATAAACGAGGACCCTCTGTCACTGTGGATATAGCATGGGTATCCGAACAGAGTGAAGAGCTTGCGCAGGGCTTTTATAACTGACGTGGTAGTGGTGTCGGGGCAGTGGATGCCGAAGGGGAACCGCAAGTACTCGTCGATAACGTTAAGAAAGTACACATTGCGGTCGGTGGAGGGAAGGAGACCCTTAAAGTCAACACTCAGTCGCTCAAAGGGGCGGGTGGCCTTGATGAGTGGTGCCTTTTCGGGTCGGTAGAAGTGCGGTTTGCACTCTGCGCTGACTTGGCAGTCCCTGGTCATCATCCTGATCTCCTCAAGGGAGTAAGGCAGGTTCCGGGCTTTCACGAAGTGGAAAAGCCGGGTGACCCCCGGGTGGCAAAGGTCTACATGTAGGGCGTATAGCCGGTCGATCTGCGCGCTGGCGCATGTTCCCCGGGATAGGGCATCGGAGGGCTCTTTGAGCTTCCCAGGCCTGTACATGGTGTCATAGTTGTAGGTGGAGAGTTCGATTCTCCACCTCAGAATTTTATCATTTTTGATTTTGCTCTGCTGCTGATTATTAAACATGAATGCGACTGAGCGCTGGTCAGCTAGCAGGGTGAACCTTCTGCCGGCAAGATAGTGCCACCAGTGCCTAATAGCTTCCACTATGGCCTGGGCCTCTTTCTCTACCGCGAAGTGCTGAATTTCAGGGCCTTGAAGGGTACGGGAGAAGAACGCCACTGGTCTTCCTGCCTGGTTGAGGGTAGCAGCCAGTGCGAAGTCGGAGGCGTCACTCTCTACTTGGGAGGGAATGGCCTCATCCACTGCATGCATTGCTGCTTTGGCAATGTCCCCTTTTATGCGGTTGAAGGCCGCGCGGGCCTCGGCAGAGGGGGGAATGTGGCGGACTTGACCAGGGGGCGGGCCTTGTCTGCATAGTTAGAGACCCATTGGGTGTAATATGAAAAGAAGCCCAGGCACCATTTGAGGGCTCTGAGGGTGTTGGGAAGAGGGAGTAGAGCGACCGTATGCGCCTCCTGTTGGGTCCAGCGTATCGGCCAGCTCAATCGCCAAACTTAGGGTAAGATCGGCTTTTTCCAGTAGCCGCTGGCGCACGTACACTGACCTGGTCCCCGTGATGAAGGCGTCTCTCACTAAGAGCTCTGCATGCTGCACCGCAGTCAGCTCCTGGCAATTGCAGGCTCGCACGAGCGTCTGTAGGGCCTGGACGAACTCAGCACTTGATTCCCCGGGCCGTTGTTGCCCATTCGCTAAGCGGTGCCGAGCATAGACGCTGTTTATTGGCCACAGGTATTGTCCTTTGAGTGTGCGCATCGCGCCATCATAGCTCAGCTGGTCTCTGATCAGCGAATAGACCTGCGGACTGACCCTGGAGAGTAGAACTCTGCACTTCGCTACGGGGTCGGTCGCTTTAATCTCCTCTAGGTGCACTTCGAAGCAGGCCAGCCAGAGTTCGAAAGCGTTTCCAGCTTCAGGTGTTTGCGGATCGAGGTCTAATTTGTCTGGTCTCAGTGCATGTTCCATGCTTTAAAATGTACAGCGAATAAAATTGAAGCACCTTCAATAACTCCAAAAGACTGAGGTCTGGTAAAATACTGAAAGGCTTTTATTCGCTGTACAATACGACCTCCACAGTGAGTGTCTGCCCCCGGACTGAGGGGGAGGGGCAAGGCAAAACATCTTTATACAGGCTCTGTGGGAGGGGCAGTCAGCAGAGGGGCGTGTTCAGACAGCAGAGGGGCGTGTCCAGACAGTTAACCCTGTTACAACATATATATATGGTTTACCACACATACACCTCCACCATTTGCGCTTTCTGAATCAGCAGCTTGGTCCATTCTGTAAATCGAGAAATCTTCAGATCTGATCACTGTATCTGGTGTGCTTGGAGAAAGCTATGTCTCACTCAAACATAGAAGAGAACAACCTCTCACTTCCCTCTAAAACAGCAATCTTTCCCTCAGGTCCTCAATTTTGATCTCCAACAACTGCATATTTGCTAACACTGTGCTGGATAGAGGGAGCCTTGTCTGTGTTTCAGCCTGGCTTGAAGTAACCACCCCCACTGCTGCCTCGCTTCTGGCCATGATGTTGAACCTTCCTCTGCTTGAAAGTGCCATACCTACTTGGTCTGCCAAGTCATTCAGAAGATGGAGTATGGTGAACAGTTTGGGCTCCCTATCTTGGAAAGGATCTGCTGGCAATGGAGAGGGTCCAGAGGAGGTTCACAAGGAATGAAAGAGTACACGTTTGAGGAACCATCAATGGTTCTGGGCTTTTTCTCACTGGAATTTTGAAGAATGAGGGGGATCTCATTGAAACCTATCGAATACTGAAAGACCTAAATAGAATGGACATGGAGAGGATAGTTGCTATAGTGAGGGAATCTGAGACCAAAGTACACAACATCAGAATAAAAGGGCATTAGCTTAGAATGGAGATGAGGAGGAATTTCTTTAGCTAGAGGGAGATGGATCTGTCAATTCATTGCCACAGACTGCTGTGAAGGCCAAGTCACTGGGTTATTTACAGTGGAGATTGATAGTTCTTGATTAGTAAGTGTGTTAAAGAGTATGGGGAGAAAGCAGGAGAATGGGGTTGAGAGAGATAATATATCAGCCATGATGGAATAGCAGTTCAGACTCATGGGCCAAATTGCCTAATTGTGCTCCTATGTATTATGGTCTTATTATTATGGTCTAATATAAGGATTTGTTGAAAGGCCATTCACTCCAACTAGCTCTGTACATCCAATTAATTTCGCACCAGCATAAAAGCAGCACAGAATCTAGAATACTTAAGCTCCGGGCCCCATGTGAATATAATCAATATTTAGATTATGAGAACACTCAGTCCTCTTTTATTGTCACTTAGAAATGCATACATGCATTAAGAAATGATACAATATTCCTCCAGAGTGATATCACAGAAAAACAGGACAAACCAAAGACTAACACTGACAGAACCACATAATTATAACATATAGTTACAGCAGTGCAAAGCAATACCATAATTTGATGAAAAGCAGACCATGGGCAAAAAAAGTCTCGAAGTCCCGATCAACTCCCGAGTCCCCGATAGCAGGCGGCAAAAGGGAGAAACTCCCTGCCATAAACCTCCAGGCACCGACAACTGCCGATGCATTGGAAGCAGCCGACCACAGCCGACACTGAGTCCGTCCATCCGAAAACTTTGAGCCTCTGACCAGCCCCTCCGATACAGCCTCCCGAGCACCATCCTCTGCCGAGCGCCTTCGACCTAGCCCCGGCCGCCGAAACAAGCAAAGCCGAGGATTCGGGGCCTTCTGCTCCGGAGATTCCAGTTACCACACAGTAGCAGCGGCAGTGAAGCGGGCATTTCAGAAGTTTCCCCAGATGTTCCTCTGCACTCTCACGTCTGTCTCCATCAAATCAGAATTGTGCACGATACCCTGCTTGATAGATTACAGATATCATTCACAGGAGAGGCTGCGCATGCTGCATCGCACCGCCATCTTCCTCTCCTCCTAAGGTAGAAGGAGATGAGTTACACAGCTCTCGTTACATGCACGCGCAGTTCAACTCTTTTAGTGATTATGCAGAGAGTTTGAAGTTAATAACTCATCTCCTTTTACCTTAGGCCATGAACTTATCAATCACCCCTGCTGTGGACCACTTTTTGGAGGTCCAAGACACCAACTACTACAAAGAAGGGATCCGTATGTTCCATGACCTCTGGATTAAGTGTGTAAATGGAGGAGGGGACTATGTTGGAAAATAAATGTGCTAGGTTTTCTAAAATTGATCCCTTCTACCTTAGGCCACAAACTTATCAATCACCCTCGTATAACAGAAAATACTGGAAACACTCAAAATATCAGACGGCATTTGATGAGAGAAATAGAGTGAATATTTCAGATTGAGAACTCTGTCAGAACTAATTTGCGTTGTTACTCTTCCCCAGTAAGTACTTCACAAAAAAAATTCATGCACAAAACAATTTTGCTTAATTTTCCTTTATGCTTCTAATTGCCTCATTTTTAACATTTGCCCTTTCACACTAGTTATTTAGGCAACCCTCTTAAACTCTAGCTGTGAAAAAGTCGATCCTCTTAAACAAACTGTACCTCTGAGGTGATTCTTGACAGTGAATCGTTTGTGTTTCAGTGTGATATCTTCGTATGTTAAATAAATCTAAAACAGGCAACTATCCAATAACAGCGCTATTAAATGCGTTCTTCAAAAATTCTTGGGTTAAAGCTCTGAACCTCAGCTAGCTTGGCATGCCAGGCTCTTTTGAGATATTTGTCCTTCCTTATTAGGAATCAGAGCTGAACTGTTTGCATTGAGCCGTCTTTTTTTTTTGCAATGCGATGCAAATATAACCATATAACCATATAACAATTACAGTACAGAAACAGGCCATCTCGGCTCTTCTAGTCCGTGCCGAACTCTTACCCTATCCTAGTCCCACCGACCTGCACTCAGCCCATAACCCTCCATTCCTTTCCTGTCCATATATCTATCCAATTTAACTTTAAACGACAACATCGAACCTGCCTCAACCACTTCTGCTGGAAGTTCGTTCCACACAGCCACCACTCTCTGAGTAAAGAAGTTCCCCCTCATATTACCCCTACACTTTAGTCCTCTAACTCTCAACTCATGTCCTCTTGTTTGAATCTTCCCCACTCTCAATGGAATAAGTCTAACCACGTCAACTCTATCAATTCCTTCTTCTCCTGTTTTCATCTATCACCTTCCAGCTTATACTCCTTCCTCTCCCCACACCTTCTGGCTTCTCCCCCACTTACTTTCCAGTCCTGATGAAGTGTCTTGGCCTGAAACATCAACTCTTTATTCTTCTGCCTTAGCTGCTGAGTTCCTCCAGCATTTTATGTTATTCCAAAAATTTGTCCTAGGTCAAAAATTCAAATCCATGCAACCCTCTACCAATGAAAACAGAAGTATATAATTTACTTTTCAAATGAACCATAGAAGGTGAGGACCGAACTACTGGAGCCAATGTCTTTCACTGGGTCTGATTTAATGCACGTGGTTTATAGGTTGCATTTGTAAATGTTTCTTTAAAACCCAACACCTTTGGAAGGAAAGATAGAAATGGCCTGTGAAAGTTTTCATAATAGCTGCCTTATGACAATGATATGGTACTCATTTTAAACAGGATGAAATTAAAAAATCCTTTAGGAGCATTGGGACAACACATGTTGGATCACAATGCTAGAACATGATAGTGTGAAACCACTGATGGTGATTGCGCATGTATTTCCTATTTGCAATAATACAAATCTGCTACTTGTCATCTTGCTTTGCCTTATGTACTTAGATTTTGCCTGAAGGAGGAACAAATTAAAAGTTGTGTATATATAGCAGCACTGACTGTTGTTTCCTTTAGAAGATGAAGAATTCCCAAGCAGTTCTAACATATTTCTTCCCGAGCGCACTTGAAATTTGTAAGTTCCTTGGACTTAAAGTAAACCCGAACACTAATTTACCTTCCAGATATTACTTGCTTCATATTTCTTTCTTCATTTCCAAGATCCAAATTTAATATCACTGGCACATGTCACCGTGTGTGCCTTCAGGCTTCTGTATGTCCTTGCTGATGGTAACAATGAGAAGAAGGCATGTCCTGGGTGGTGGGGGTCCTTAATGATGGACACCACTTTTTTCAGACACTGTTCCTTGAAGACATCTTATAGGATTTAGACAAATGAAAATAAGAGAATCATTCTGCTACTTCTCTTGTGAAATGCATGTAATATGCTGTAAACTGAGGTTTAAAAAAATGTTTGCGATGAAAAGTCCTTTGGAATTGCTGCAGGGAGTTGTGGGTTGTTCTGTCTTTCTCAGGTGGGCAAGCTGTTGTTCTCCTGCATGCATGTTAGTCAAACAGCTTCTTGCACATTCCACACCTCATGGAAGGAGGCGACAAAAACCACAAAACAAGCATCTTTCAGAGCTCACAATCTTAAATCTCCCGTGACAGGCTAAACAGCAGTCTGCTCTTATTCATAACCAATCAGGTACTTACTCTTACTGACAGTTCTTTTCTACAAATGATCTATATCACCTTACTGTTTACCTCAGCACCGAGCAGTGATGCATTTTGACATTCCTGTTGGATGCTGCTGAATAGTTTTGCTCTGCATGTGCCAGTTTATTGCAGCCAGTGCCAGGCCAGACTAGTGCACCTGGAGATCCAGACCACTGATCATGCTCAGATGCTGTAAGATTCTCAGAAATGGGGAACATGCTCAAACATGCAATGGAAACAAGAAGATCTGTAAAAGCTAATAAGATTGGTCATTCCAACATGGCGCAAATGTTTTGAAGAAATGGTGCACCATTTCTACTGATCATTTTAGAGCAGAGGAATGTACTAAAACAATTCTGTTGCCACCTTATTTGCCATTTCATGCACTAACATTTTCATTGACTTTCCCTTTTCCATCAGTCCCGGTTTTCCTGTTTAACATGATGGCAGTGTGTGTAGTTTCAATATTAAAAATGACTAGACGTCTACCAATGGTAAAACAAAAAGCCTGAAATTGTACATAAATTTAAATATGAAGAGTGATGGAAAATGCCAATAGGAGAGTACAAGGCAGCTCATTTAGTCAGTTCATTCAAAGAGCTAACCAAGCCAGATGTTTTCATAAAATGGGGAAAAAATACTGCAAAATGCCATGAAATGCTAAAAGAGGAGGGGAATATGTGTCTTGCTGGAAAGTCTTGGAGGAATTGAAGAGGTTGGTGAAGTGGAAGGCATGGAGTAGGGGAATCCGGTTATTGTTTTCTCCAGGAGGAAAGAGGGCAAGTGCAACATTGTAGGAAATGGCTGAAGGTAAAATTCTCTCACTTTTAGACCATAAGATGTAGGAGAAGAATTAGGCCATTTGGCTCATTGAGTCTGCTCCACCATTTCATCATGGCTGCTCCATTTTCCCTCTCAGCCCTAATTATCCCTTTTCATGCCCTGACCAATCAAGAATCTATCAACCTCTGTCTTAAATATACCCAATGACTTGGCCTTCACAGCCACCTGTGGCAATGAATTCCACAGATTCACCACCATCTGGCTAAAGAAATTTCTCCTCATTTCCATTCAAAAAGGATATTCCTCTACTCTAGGGCAGTGTCCTCTAGTCTTAGACTCCCCCACCATAGGAAACATCCACTCCACATCCGTTCTACCAAGGCCTTTCAGCATTCAATAGGTTTCACGCCTCATTCTTCTGAATTCCAGTGAGTAGAGGCCCAGAGCCATCAAATGACAAGCCTTTCAATCCCGGAATCATTTTTGTGAACCTCTTTTGAATCTCCTCCAGTTTCAGCATATCCTTTCTTAGATAAGGGACCCAAAACTGCTCACAATACTGCAACTGAGGCCTCACCGATGTTTTATAAAGCCTCAGCGTTACGTCCTTGTACGTCCTTGCTTTTCTATAATCATGATTGGCGTTCCTATCTGTTGCTCCTTAATCATTTTTATTGTTAGCCATGGGTCCCTGGGAGCAACATCCATGTCAAACTCTACAGAAGGTGGAAAGAGCTGTATCCTTCAGGCAGTGCTCTCCACTTTGATCCATGCCTCCTATCCCTTCCAACATTCATCTTCAGTTTTAAAGTAATCTTTCTGACCAAAGGGTCCCAGCTGTCTGAAGATCTACACTAGTGCTTGATAAGACTGCATCCTGTGTTTATGCACTATGCCAATCAGCCTCTGTGGAGTTTGTTGGCATGCGAAAGCCCAGGCTGAGACATGTAATATGAAATTAGGACTAATTATGATGAAAACAACCATGTTTTAGCTAACGTCAAACTCGAATTAACAGTCTGATTCTCGAACAAACAGCGGGTTGCTAATTCCGTGTCTAGGTACCCAAGAGAACCCCTCTTCGTGATGTCCATGGATACTGATGTTTCATTCGGGACAAGTACCTGTTCTAAGGCTGTTAGCATGTCAATCCATAAAGTTCCACTATGCAATTCACTCCAGTTCCTTCAGTAGCCAATGAGAGTCTGTAGAATAATGTCTTCCTCTGTTTGTCCATCTACACCTTCTGGTCAAGATGACACTAGTGAACAATGATTCCTTGGGTGACATCTTTCTGATAGCCAATCTCTCCAATTATTTTACTTTCTCTACATCTTCTGCTAGGTCTTTTTGTCTTGATTGTGTTTCAGAAACTGTTGGAGCCTGTGACATGCAATTTGGAACCCCATCAGTGAGGACCGTGAGCATGAGCTGCCTTGTGGAGAAGACCAGGGATGGGACGTGGGATCATGAACAACTCCAATTCGAAGCGTCAAGGAAGACTGAAGCAATGAGACAAATGTAGAGGAGGCCAGCGGTCACTCTTCACAGAGTCGACAACAGTTCGTCGCCAGGTTGATGGCATTTGGCCCAGCTTAGCGGTCGCTCTTCACAGAAGGACTGAGTTAGTGCAGCCATTCTCCCTGATGCTATGTCTTTTTACACTATTTACAGTGCCTATAAAAAGTATTCAAAAGTATTCATCCCCTTTGCAAGTTTTCATGTTTTATTGTTTTACCACATTGAATCACTATGGATTTAATTTGACTTTTTCTTTACATGGATCAATGGAAAAAGACTCTTTGCGTCAAAGTGAAAACAGATCTCTACAAAGTGATCTAAATTAATTACAGATATAAACCACACAATAATTGATTGCACAAGTATTCACCCCTTTCAAGTCAGTAACTAGTAGATGCACCTTTGGCAGTAATTACAGCCTTGTGTCTGTGTGGATAGGTCTCTATCAGCTTTGCACATCTGGACACTGCAATTTTTCCCCATTCTTCTTTACAAAACTGTTCAAGCTCTGTCAGATTGCATGGGGATCGTGAGTGAACAGCCCTTTTCAAGTCCAGCCACAAATTCTTAAGTGGATTGAGGTCTGGACTCTGACTTGGCCACTCCAGGACACTAAGGGGTTTAAGTCATTCCTGTGAGGCTTTGGCTTTATGCTTGGGGTTATTGTCTTGCTGGAAAACAGATTTTCTCCCAAGTCACAGTTCACTTGCAGACTGCATCAGGTTTTCCTCCAGGACTTGCCTGTATTTTGCTGCATTCATTTTACCCTCTACCTTCACAAGATTTTCAGGGCCTGCTGCAGTGAAGCATCCCTACAGCATGATGCAGCCACCACCATGCTTCACAGAACGGATGGTATGTTTTTGATGAGGTGCACTGTTTGGCTCAAACATTGCGTTTAGTCTGATGGCCAAAAAGCTCAATTGGTTTCATCTGACCATAGAACCTTCTTCCGGCTGACTTCAGAGTCTCCCACATACCTCATGGCAAACTCTAGCTGAGATTTCGTGTGAGTTTTTTTCAACAGTGACTTTCTCTTTGCTATTCTCTCATAAAGCAGTGACTGGTGAACAACTTGGGCAACAGTTGTTGTATATGCAGTCTCTCCCATCTCAGCCACTGAAGCTTGTAACTCCCCAGAATTGTCATAGGTCTCTTGGTGGCATCCCTCACTAGTCCTCTTCTTGCACAGTCACTCAGTATTTTTAAGGATGGCCTGTACTAGGCAGATCTACAGCCATGCCATATTCTTTCCCTTTCTGAATGATTGACTTAACTGTACTCCAAGGATATTTAATGACTTGGAAACTTTCTTGTATCCATCTCCTGACTTTTGCTTCTCAGTAACCTTATCACAGAGTTGCTTGGAGTTCATGTTTTTGCCAGGATCCTGACTCAGCAGCAGTTGGACCTTCCAGATACAGGTGAACTTTTACTACAATCAATTGAAATACCTTGACTGCACACAGGTCTGCAAAAGCAGATCTCCAAGTAACTAATTATGTGACTTCTAAAACCAATTGGCTGCACCAGTGATGATTTTGTTGTGTTATATTAAAGGGGTTTAATACTTAAGCGATCAGTTATTTTGTGCTTTATATTTGTAATTAACTCAGATTACTTTGTAGAGATCTGTTTCACTTTGACACAAAGCCTTTTTCTGTTGAACAGTGCCAAAAATGCCAAATTAAATCCACTGTGATTCAATATTGTGAAAAAAAACATGAAAACTTCCAAGGAGGGTGAATACTTTTTACAGGCACTATATTTATTTATTTATGTATTCATCCCTTTATTTATTTGTTTATTTATTATTTATTGTTGAAAATTATAGTAATTTTTACATATTGCATTGTTACTGCTGCTGCAAACAATTTTCATGACATACAGTCTGTCAGTGATCTTAAACCTGATTTTGATTCTGACTTTACCTTGTAATTACATCAATGCACTGATGTAATGAATTGATTTCTATGGACAGTATGCAAGATTAGTTTTTCACTGTACCTCAATGCATGCGACAATAATAAACCAATTAAAGAAATTACAATTTCAACTCTTATGCCCGAGTTAAATCAATAATCTGCAATCTGATCAGGATGAACCCAAAAATTATTTCCCAGCAAAGTGATGATACTTGGTTTAAGGATATCTTAAATTTGGTCTTTATCAATTTGCATACAGAATTATAGAATATTGATCCCAATTGAATGGGGGAACTTATTGTATTGATTCAAAATTGTCCAGACAAAATTTTATTTGGCTCTCTGCTTATAGAAACATTTAATCATCACACAGAAAAGCAACAAATGTCAATGAGACCAACTGCTGTTAAGGTCCATTGGAATCATGTGGCATTAGCATCAGAGAGTAGATCTTTATTTGTTCGAGTGAATATGCTTCTTTGCTCGCTATTTTGAATTATGTTACTTGCTATTTTTGAATGTTTGCTTGCTATTTTGAATGTTTTGCACCTTGGCCCCAGATGAATGTTGTATCGTTTACTGTATCTATGTATAGTTTTAATGATATTTAAACCTGATTTAATTTGATTTGAGATTTTCATAGACAGTGCATGTTGAGGGCCCAAGAACCTGTTCATGTGAATGGGCTGGTCAGTTGTATGGTGAGAAGAATCTTGCCAGTGGGTTGGAGAATGGGATGGCTTGGGAGAGGCAGGTTAGAATATGCTACTAGGATGTGAGCAGCTGGCATCAGAGGAAGATACTAGTGTCAGTATCAGCCTTTGTAATTCCACAGAATTCATTGTTTTTTTACAGGCTCTTGTTACTTATTCTTGAGGTATATCTTTGTTATGTTGTGGAATAACCAGTAAATGATATGCACCATCCGGTTAGTTTTCAAAATCATCTTGTATTGCACAAAACTTTCTCCCACTGTTCATTCCCAAAAGCATGGCTGTTGATCAAAGGTGAGGTTGTCTAGGCTCATGACACATTCTTTCAGGAGGAATAATTTTTCAAAGGGTCTTCCAGACCATTGTTTGGTGTTCTTCCCAGCTGCGTTAGATATGGTTTTCATCTGACTCCTTGAATATGTGAGGAGAGGAAGAGGAGTGTTGGTGGGGGTGTTGCAGTGGTGGTGGTTAGAATAAAGGGAAGTGGAAAAAGGGTTGTTTAACTTCATTCGACATAGGTCTTTGTATGTCATTAGTACAGCTCTCATGTGGCCTAAAGGCATTGTTTTAAAAGAAAGCACCAGGTCAGAGGATACTGCTAGCTTTGTGCTTCTGATCAGACAATTGGTCTGGAGAATAGGTTGACTACTTCCCCTTTGTCATATGGGCTTCATTATGAGAATGTTCACTATCTTCGACGGCCTCCTCCATCTCATTCTTTTATTTTTGACCCAGGTAATCAGTACCCCCAGCCCCGGCACAGAATGGCAGCTGGTCCCAGCTCCCCGTAAGCTGTGCCTTAGGCTGATAGGCAAGCAAAGCATAATAACAGCCCAGAGAGGATGGATGACCTCAGCTCCTCACTGCTCTGAGCAAAGACAATGCAGGGATCTGCAGAAGTAGTGAGATCACTGTCTGCCAGTGGTCCTCTCACGTCCTATGGGTTGATGGGGTCAGAAATTGATTATTTTTCCAGAAAGCTGAAGCCAAACTTCACTGAGCTTGCTGAGCAGTCATGCAAACCAAAGTCAACAAACACCCCACTGGTAGTGTTCATGTATGGCATCTGGGAATTTGGCATTTATCCAGCTTTTGTGCAATTTCCGATGAAACACAAGAGGATAGCAATGTCACAGCCATGGTCAGCACACCATATAAGAACAAGTATTGCAGTCTCTGCAGCCTCTACTCAATGACTCTGGCAACTTGTGAGTCAGGGATTTTATGAGAAACAAGCAAATAGGAATTATTTTACCCACTGTCACCTCATTCAAGTTATGTGTGAGGCTGGATCACTCTCCAAGGACGATTTTGCAAATGCACCCACTTCGCCCCTTTCACTTTCCTGATATTTCCACCAAGTTCTCTTATTTAATGTCACCCCGGCTTTTAATGTTGTTTTTTCTTTTGAAATGGTTCATTTTTCCCTGAACAAAAATAGCCTGTCTCAGTAAGAGATCAGCAGGAGACTGTACTTACATTCTGTCAGAATAGGAAAATTACCTCACTGCCATCGTTCTCTTGGGTCTTCGCAGAGGCCTGGAAAATATACATTTTCTTATGTGTAGACTTCGTTGTATATATATATGTATATATTTATATGTAAGTTCTTTCAGGATGTTTGCATTTGATTTTTTTAAAAAATGAAAATATGATTTTTAATCATTTCTAATCTGCTATATGTAGGCTTCTTGCATATTAGATAAATGATTCATTTGGTTGGAGCTCAATAGATTCTTGGCAGTCTGCATGCCCTGCACCATTGAAACTGCTGATCATTGAAGGAATGGGAAGCAAAGAACCTCCAAACATTTCTTCTCTGAAAAAGTGCTGGACCTCCCACTTAATGGCAACTTCACAAAAGTGTGTGATCTTTGGAAGACCCCCAAGTGAATTTGAATAAATAAAATTGGGATAAAAAGTCAAGGTTTATATATGCTGTCACCATCATTTTACAATGATAGAATATAGATAAATTCAGATATAACTTCACCTCAAGTTATACCTTAGTCAAACATAGCTCACTGCAACAGAAGTTAACATGTTGTATTATTAATATTTATTTTTATGCTCTATCCACACAAATTAATAATCACTTGCATCCAAACAATGAAACTGGGTGCTTTTGTGTCAATTTTTCAAAAGCAGAGTGGCTCTACAAGAAATTATTTCATGTAGTAACACTTTGATTTTGCCAGAACGGGAGTGAACAACCATAATACATAACTCTTAGAGAAAGCTTCTAGAACAGCTTAACAAGGATGAGCTAACAAAATGTCCTTATTAAAAAGAAACTTCAAATCTGCTTTCCTTCTCCAGCAGTATCTTCCATCATCTGGTGGTGTAATCACTCAAGTCGAGTATTATGTTCTTCAGAGGAGTTATTCCCTTAATGGAGAATGCCTGTGCATGACTTTGTTTAACCAGGGGAGGCTGATGCATGGGCGGTCACCACAAGATCCTTGACGGATCCGAGTCAGGGTCCAGTGGAATGGAATGCAAGACAACTGAGGACTCTTCACTGCTGTAGCCTTCCTCTGCCTTACTACCATTATGATGTGTCATCTTCTCCCACCAGTTCCACCGTTGAGGACTTGGTTGGAACACTTTTTCTGGGACTTCCCTCTTGATCTTACCACCATGGTTGACCCTACCAGGAGCTAAGCTCAAGAGGGCATCGCTCTAAGGATCTCAGGAACTCAAAAGACTCTCCAACACAACAAGATGACGATCCTTGGAGAAGCTTCCATCATGAACCAAATGACCAAATGTTTCTCCCTCCGCCCCCAACTCTTAAACTTCTAAACAGATATTGATAGTAAATTGCAACATATGGAGATCACTCATAGTGAAAGAAGCATACGGAACCAAATAAAACTACTTTAAAGGCTTGTCGGCTTGCAAGTAAGTTTTTTATTTCTCCCAATTAATTAGAGAATTCAATTTCCTCAAGGCTTGCACTTGGAGAAATTGCATGTTGTGGCACATTTCTACAGGTATTTTGGCTGCTGTCCTCTGAAGTAGCTGAGACAATGAGGCAACTAATTGCAAAAATGTAGCTCATGTTCAATGTAGGATACCCATTCACGCAGTGGCTGCTTGCCTGCTGATTCATTCATCATGCTTCATGGCATTTTGATTGTTTGTGCTTGTCCTAATACCTGTTCTTAATCACTGATTAAGACTGAACAGGTCATTGTTGACATTTTGAGGCCTGTTTAGAGAATGGTTATCCTTTAGCACTCTATGCTCCAGATTTGATGACGATTTTAAACCATGTTAGAGGACTTCTGGGGAACTTTAGGCTTAACCAACACTGATAATTATCCAGGAAGTCATCTGCACATTTCACTTAAAAAGTGTGAGTAAATGTTCTGGATCTGAACAAGAAGAAACAGGGTGTTTATTTCATGAATCTCATGTAAACTTCCCATTTTTTCTGCAGACTAATAAGGCGGAATTAGATGCTTCGAGGGGTGAAGTTGGAAGTGGGATCAGAGAAGCAACGATGCACAATAGACAATAGGTGCAGGAGTAGGCTATTCAGCCCTTCAAGCCAGCACCACCATTCACTGTGATCATGGCTGATCATCCACTATCGGTATCCAGTTCCTGCCTTATCCCCATAACCTTTGATTCCGCTATCTTTAAGAGCTCTATCCATCTCTTTCTTGAAAGCATCCACAGACTTGGCCTCCACACCCTTCTGGGGCAGAGCATTCCATATATCCGCCACTCTCTGGGTGAAAAAGTTTTTCCTCAACTCCATTCTAGATGGTCTACCCCTAATTCTTAAACTATGGCCTCTGGTTCTGGACTCACCCATCAGTGGGAACATGTTTCCTGCCTCCAGTGAGTCCAATCCCTTAATAATCTTACATGTTTCAATAAGATCCCCTCTCAGCCTTCTAAATTCCAAAGTATACATGCCCAGCCGCTCCAATTTTTCGACATATGACAGTCCTGCCATCCCGGGAATTAACCTTGTGAACCTACGCTGCACTCCCTCAATAGCAAGAATGTCCTTCCTCAAATTTGGAGACCAAAACTGCACACAGTACTCCAGGTGTGGTCTCACCAGGGCCCTGTACAGCTGCAGAAGGACCTCTTTGCTCTTATACTCAATTCCCCTTGTTATGAAGGCCAGCATGCCATTAGCTTTTTTCACTGCCTGCTGTACTTGCATGCTTGCTTTCAGTGACTGATGCACAAGAACACCTAGATCTCGTTGTGCTTCCCCTTTTCCTAACTTGACTCCATTTAGATAATAATCTGCCTTCCCATTCTTACCACCAAAGTGGATAACCTCACATTTATCCACATTAAACTGCATCTGCCCACTCACCCAGCCTGTCCAAGTCACCCTGTGTTCTCATAACATCCTCCTTACATTTCACACTGCCTCCCAGCTTTGTGTCATCGGCAAATTTGCTAATGTTACTATTAATTCCCTCATCTAAATCATTAATATATATTGTAATCAGCTGCGGTCCCAGCACTGAACCCTGCGGTACCCCACTGGTCACCGCCTGCCATTCCGAAAGGGACTCGTTAATCGCTACTCTTTGTTTTCTGTCAGCCAGCCAATTTTCAATCCATGTCAGTACTCTGCCCCCAATACCATGTGGCCTAATTTTGCCCACTAATCTCCTATGTGGGACTTCATCAAAGGCTTTCTGAAAGCCCAGGTACACTACATCCACTGGCTCTGCCTTGTCCATTTTCATAGTTACATCCTCAAAAAATTCCAGAAGATTAGTCAAGCACGATTTCTCCTTCGTAAATCCATGCTGACTCGGACCAATCCTGTTACTACTAACCAGATGCGTCGTAAAGGGCAGAAAGCAATTTGTGGTGGCACAGTAATTCTGCTGGTAGAACTGCTGTCTTACAGCAGTGTCAATCCTGACTTGCAGAACCATCTGGTTCAAGTTTGCAAATATTCTGTGAGCACATCGGTTCCTCCCAGGGAATCTCGTTTCCTCCTGAATGCCAAAGATAGTCCAGATTCATGCTTAATTGACTACAATAATTTACCTCTAGTATGTATGCAGATCTGAGAGGAGGTGATGAGAAAATGGGGAGACTCAGTGGGGTTAATGTAGGATTGGGATTAAATCATGACCTCCAGAGTACCCAAAATGTCGACTGTACTCTTTTTCATAGATACTGCCTGGCCTACTGAGATCCTCCAGCATTCTGTGTGTGTTGCTTGGGTTTCCAGCATCTGCAGATTTTCTCTTGTTTGTTAATGTAGGAATACTGCAGATGGGTGTCTTGAATTGAACTGAAAATAAAAACAATATGTCAGTACAAAAAAACCTGATTCTGACATAGTAATATCATGCAGTTCAAGGAGGGGTTTCCTAAGGTATTAGATGATATTTTGTCTCTTGGTGGATCTTGAGCTGAAGGGCCTGATCCGCTATTGTATGTCTCTGTGACAGCTCACCTCTTCTGGAGCCCATTCATAAGGACCTCTGGTGCTATATACATGAAACTATCCTATTGCCATCGACCGCAATCGTGTGAAATAGCCACTGTGTGTTAGCCAACAAACCATGTAATCTCACTAAGTCTGGGTGGAGAGAGACTATGAAAATTGTTTGAATATTGAACTGTCCAAAGCTGCAGTAAGGGAAAGAACAGAAGGGAAAATGTAAATGATCTCATCAACAGTCTGTCTGTATTGATCCATATCAGAAACCATGACATCACCCTCCAAAAGACAAATCTTCTCCTACACCTTAGGAAACTCTCCTTCAACTGCGCATTATTATTACTTCAGAATCAAGTTTATTATCACTGACGTAAATTGTGAATTTTGTTGTTTTGCAGCAGCAGATCAGTGTGAGGCATAACAATTACTAGGAGTTGCAAAAGTAAATAAATAGTTCAAAAGTCAGATAAGGAGATAGTGTTCATGAACCGTTCAGAAATCTGACGGCAGGGTGATGGTCCAAACGCATTGATATCATGGCCAAGAAAGTTCACCAATGCCTCCACTTTGTCAGGAGTATAAGGAAATTTGGTATGTTCCACTTGACTCTTACCAATTTTTACCAATGTACCATAGAAAGCATTCTGTCTGGATGCATAATGGCTTGGTATAGCAACTACTTTGCACATGACTGTCAGAAACTGCAGAGAGTTGTGGACACAGCTCAGCTCATCGCAGGAACCACTTTGTTCTGTATGGACTCTGTCTATACTTCTTGCTGCCTTAGTAAAGCAGTTAGCATAATCAAAGAGACCACCCACCCTGGGCGTTCCCTCTTTCCCCCCTCCCATCAGGCAAAAGATACAAACGCCTGAAAGCACCTACCACTAAGCTGAAGGACACCTTCTATGGCACTCTTTATCAGACTCCTGAAAATGATTCTTGTGCAATAGGATGGACTCTTGGCCTCACAATCTACCTTGTTATACCCTTGCACTTTATCATTTGCCTGCACTGCACTCTTTGGGTAGCTTTTACACTTTATTCTGTATTGTCATTGTTTTACCTTATTCTAGCTCAATGCATTGTGGAATGACTTTATCTGTATAAACAATATGCAAGGCAAATTTTACACTGTATCTCAGTACATGTGAAAATAATAAACCAATATCAATAACAATACCAAAGAAGGTATTGCTAAAGCACTGAGTGTGGGTCTTCAGACACTGTACTTCCCCCCGAATGATAGTATTATGTGTCCCAGATAGTGAGGGTCTTTAAAGATGGATGCCACCTTCTTGAGGCAGCATCTCATGATGGTGAAGAGGGTAGAGTACCATGTGCTAGATGGAGAGGCATTTTCAGCCGTTCCTTCCTCATCATCCCTTCTACCATAAGGTGAGAGGTGGGGATATCCATTAATTATTTGCAAGGGCAACTCTATTTGCATCCCCTCAGAAAAATGATGCAGTCCCTGACAACATGCAGAAAGATTCAGGCAATGTCCAGGTTTAGTTGGTAAGTGACAAGTAATATTTGTGACATGGAACAAATATATCCAAGCAATAAGCATTTTCTTTGACACAAGAAATAAAAACAGAAATTGGAAATTGCTGCAACAGCGTTTGTGCAGAAAGAAACAGATTCGGATTTGTTTCAGATCTGGAATTCTTGTCAATTCAGCTTGAAAACCATTTAATGGTTTCTCTTTCAACTCTTTCAAGTGTGTTCTGTTTCCATTTGAGAATCTAGCTCAAGAAAAATTAATTACCACTTCTTGAAACTGGCCAGCGTTACTCTGCCTACCACACCATTTCAACAATCTGTCATCTTCATCGACTCAAAACTTAACTTGTTTGCCATTTTAATACTGTGGCCAGAGACACCCCCAATCTCTTCCATCACATAGTGGAACACTCTGCACTTGCCTCATTGAAAGAATAGGAACTCAATACAATGTAGGGTGAAAAAGATCTGCTTCGATGGCAGCCCCACCACACCTTGAAAATTCACTCTGTCCACCACAGAAACCTTATGACTGGTGCATGTATTATCAAGTCATAGTCATAGTCACAGTCATACTTTATTGATCCCGAGGGAAATTGGTTTTCCTTACAGTTGCACCATAAATAATTAAATAGTAATATGTAAATTGTGCCGGGAAATAAGTCCAGGACCAGCCTATTGGCTCAGGGTGTCTGACCCTCCAAGGGAGGAGTTGTAAAGTTTGATGGCCACAGGCAGGAATGACTTTCTATGGCGCTCAGTGTTGCATCTACAAGATATACTGCACTTATTACACTTCCACCACCAACGAGAAGGACATATGAACACCTCCACTTGCAAGTAACTTCCAAGTCACAATATTCTCTGAAATGAAATTACTTCACTTGTTTTTGCAGTATTCAAAGCGACAATCACTGTCCCTGAAAACTCCTTCACTGCATGGAATGTGACACTCGGTAACATCTTGTGAGGAGCAAAGAGGGTTGGGCAGCAAACACTGGCCTTGATAGCAGTGCTCGCTGGCCACATGCACATCGCTGGAATCATGCTAAAAGATGGTCAGGGGTTCCAGAAGGAATTTTCTTCTGTCAGTCATTTGTACTTCAGTAGGTCTTGGGTGCCTGAGTAGATATGAGATGAGCTGGAGGTTAAATGTCAGCGTACTGGACTGTCCATTCTACCAGTGGACTCAGATCTGAGTACAGCGATGCACTGGACAGAGGTCAGGGTGCAGCAGATATCTAGTCCTCAGTTTTCACTAGGGAAGGGCCAGTGTATAAATAGCAACTCCATTGTTAGAACTTAGCTTGTGAAAAAAGGCAAGTCCTCGTGACATCACATTTTTATTAATGTTTTAACCAATTGTCAGTCTTTAAACATGTTTTAATTTGGTTCTTTAGTTCATAAGGGAAACTAGTTATTCTTCCTTCCTGGCAGCTGCTTGGAATTATCAGGCTATTTGGACAGGAGGGATGGGAGATCTATTGCTCGGGGGCGGGGGGCGGTCACAGTTTTACAGTATCTGAGACCTTTCACCACTTGGTGCCCACGCTACCTCATCTGCTGTGTATGAAGAATCAAGTCACTGGCCTCTCTGCCTTCAGGAAAAGCAAACTGGTGGGCAGGAACTGGAGGTAGGAGCTTGAGAAGTGGGCTTGGTCCAGGACGATATGACTCATTGAAAAAATGGTGTTGAAATTATATTAATCTGCAATTATGTTCAAAGGGTGTGTTAAAGCAGACTTGCAAACATTTGCACTGTTTCTATTAACGCCTATTTTATCCTCTCCCCAAAATAACCCTAACCATCGTTTCAGTGAGCTTGTTCAGAAGCAATTATGTATTCTTCAATCATAAGTTTTGTTTCACAAAGTTCCACATGGCTTCTAAAGCAAATATATTAAAACAAGGAAAATATCATGATAGATTAATGGATCCAATTTATATAAACATTGCAAATATATGCTCATTTGTAACTGCCAGAAAAGTAAACCGTTTTCTCCCTATGTAATATATAAATGTTCCATTCACCATTTGCATTTTGCAAGCTTATTTGGCCCTTGTGTGAATGGTGGCTCATTTCCCTTCCAGACTAACTAATGCTAGGGTGAAAAGACCCCTGTTTATGAGCCAGTGAAGGGCATCCAAATTGGAAAAGAGTAAAGACCTCACTCGCCAAATACTTCCCTTCATTAGACTATGCATGGGAGTTTGTGATTTGCATCGACATCATTTTTAATGTGACCTGCTGATGTCCTTGTTAACTATTCTGCTCCTGTCACTGTTGTAGGTTGAAGAAGAGCCAAAGAGCTCCAAAGATACTTTTGCTTATAAATCAAGTTTCAATGTGAAAAGCTGTGTTTGAAATACTATATTCAGTTTTGGTCACCCTGTAATAAGAAATATGCTTTTTAGCTGGAATAAGTGCAGAGACGATTGGGTGTTGCTGGTTCTCAAGGGGCTGAGTTACAGAAAGAGAGAATGAATAGGTTGGAACTTCTTCATTGGAGCATAGGGAAATGAGAGGTTATTTTTGCAGAGGTGTATAAAATCAGGAGGGGCATAGATATAAAGCATGTGCACAGTCTTTTCCTGGGATAGGAATCAAGAACCTGAGGGTATAGCTTTTAGGTGAGAGGGAAAAGGGGCAAGAGACCTGAGAGCCAACTTTTTCACTCAGTATATGGTGTCATGTGTGACGCCAAGCAGAGCTACCAGATGGATGATGCTAATGAGAGAGATAACGGAAGACAATGGAGAAACATTCAAAATGCTAATAAGAGAGAAGAGAGAGATTAACAAGAAAGAAACACAATTCAGATATTGACAGACCGGTTGCTTTGAACCTGAACTGTTTGAAGTTTGGTGGACAGGTGATACCCCAGCATGGGGATAAAAAGAACAGGTTTGCTAAGGCACGACACGCCATGAGACCCTGGAAAGAGCAGTGTGCCCCCACAAGTTGGTAGGAGTTTGGAGGACCGGTTCACGGAAACCGATCAGAGGCTCACAGGGTGTAAAGGTACAATCGGTGGGAACCTGGGGTGTGTGTCTGCCCTTGCCTGGGTACCGGGTTCACCGCGGAAGAACGATTGTATCCGGAACGGAAGGGTCACAGTCGGTGACCACAGCGGGATTAGAAGACATCAGAAGGTCTGCCTGAAACCAACTGCATCTCTCACTCTCTCTCTCTCTCTCTCTCTCTCACTCTCTCTCTCTCTCTCTCCAATGGTACAACAACAGCGACTACTTCGAACTGCACTAAACTGAACTGAACTCTGCTTCACTTAAGACTGATCATTTTACCCCTAGACTGCAATAGAGCTTGGTTGATTCCTATTACTCTAGTTCTGTGTATATGTGTGTATTATCATTGCTAACCTGTTACATTTATAGCCTTACGATTAGTGTACTGTATTACTTATTTCTTTAATAAAACTTCATTAGTTCCTAGTAATCCAGACTCCAATGAGCATTCCATTTCTGCTGGTTTGGCAACCCAGTTACAGGGTACGTAACAATGGAATGAGCTGCCAGGGGAAGTGATTCAGACAGGTATATTAACAATCTTTAAAAGGATACTTGGACAGGAAAGATTGAAAGGGATGTGGGCCAAATGCAGGCAAACGGGTCTATCTTAGATGTCAGCCTTCGTTGTTGTGAACCAGTTGGTCCAAAGAATCTGTTCCCTTGCAGTATGTCCTCTGCTTCAGTTCACCCACTTAATGAGATGTGTGGATTGTCAGGCTACACTGAGCTTCCTCTTTTAAAAGTATATCAAATTTTAACAGAGAGGGAGTGTGAGGAATTCTAACACATGCAGCAATATTTTGAAGACAACATGGCTGATTTCTTTTAACAAGAAAATAATTATAGTAGAAAAATCAGGGACTGACTGCGTGATTTTCCTGCCAGTACCCGATGCAGCCAATGCCCAACACACCAAAGAACCAGCCCCGGTCAATGGCATCCGACATCATTCCATACACATCTGGACACCTCAAGCGATTTTCACTCTCCAGTGTAGATGTAACCCTTAATGCAGAACTAGGTTTACTGGACACATGAGGCCTGGTGTATCTTAAAACAAGTTCCCAGATAAGAACTCAACCAATGGAACTCCACAATAGGAACTGACCTCTGGTAGGACAGCTTTAAGCTAAAATATTACCCTTTATATACAAGGATTCATTTGATGCAATCGGCTCATAGCTATTGATGACCCCCGTGCCCATTCTGATCCAACCCCAGCAGCCATTTGCTCTGCCTCATAATATGACAAGCTCTTCCTTGATGTCCCAGTTTCCCTTCCCTGTTCCTTCAGTGACTGAGCAAGTTGGCCAAGTTCAGCATATAAGGCTCATTTGTTCCACCTTATGCCTTGTGTTTGTGTGCAATCAAATTCTGAAGCAGTGGCGTCATGAGTTAAGGAAAGATCATGTCTTGTCCCACTGTGCCCAACAATTTACAGTGCTTTTCCCCATGTCGATGAACTTCTGGCCCTTTAGAGTTTCTGAAGTGCACTTCCCATTTGACTAAGGCAGCTTGCAGCTATTTTAGGAAATGCTTGGTGATGGTGTTCGAAATTCCAACATAGGAAGTAACAAATGAGAGGAAAAATGCAGCGCTCTGTGAGCATAGCAGTTTGGTTAATCTGTCAATGATCTGATTTAAATTTCCAGGTTTGAGGTATTATAAATATTGATATATGCTAATATATTTCAACATCACAGCTTTCTGCTCATTACCAGAGAGATTGATGTGCTCCCCGCTACAATTTCAGAAGATTGAACAGCAAATTGAATTAAGAATACATCCTTGTTGCCACCCACTTGGCTTTAGATCAGATGTTTTGTTTTAATGTGAACTGTCTAAGAGTTCTCATACGTTAGCCAGACTCCAAGAATTCAATTCTTTGGTCTCTACCATTTTCAGTGATAGAAAATTTAGGCTTTGAGTCCATTTTAGTTATTGGCAAATATATTAGGCTTTGATTTTAGTTGTTGCTTACTTTAATCTCTAGCCTTGTTGACTTTGAACTGAAGCTTGCAGTGTTAACATATGTTAGTACTTGGTTAACATTTTACTATCAAGGAGACTTAAAGCTGAAATTAGTTATGTTCCTACCCGGCATATTGCTGTCTTCACCAGTCAACCCTCAGGGATATATCTGAATATATTGTCTAAAAGTGGAATAGTTTGCCATTTTCATCTCAGAAAAGATTTCAGAAACGTTATTATGACGTCTTTTTGACTCTAATACAGGATATCTCTGAAAGTAAGGCAGATCTGCATAGCAGGGTTTGAAACAAATTGCATTATGTTAGTTAGTCATATCATGATTTCAACCTAAAGTTTGAAGTGGGTCTCATTACTTTTGTTTGTTCTGCCATCAGACAGATTCCAGTCTAACAGTGCCGGAACCCACTGGGGGAGGATTGTGCTATTTTAATTTCCTATAGCTCTGAGAGCTGTCTGGGGGTCTTGCCAATGGGCAGGAGTTCTGATACATTTTTTTGTTATGCATTTGCTAGCATGGGATTAATTAAACCACTCTATTAGGATAATTGTTCTGTGCTTCCCACCTGTAAGGGAAGCCATAGTCTATGTCATTAGGCATGCATCATTGAAAGGAACTTTGATATCATGAGGTTAGATGCCTTCTGTGCTTTTCTGCACTGCGAGCAAAGGGGTAGACCGGACTATGGAATGGCTATGGCTGTTGCTATATTCATCATTTCCTCACCTAATGTACAGTAAGTGGTTGCAGTGGAACGTGGGGCAAGTGCCTTCCGCAGTAACAGGTGGATTAAGCTTGCAACTGACCCCAAGAGTTCATAGCTTGGGACAGCTACACAATCCACGTGAGGAGTGTGATATCCTCCTCCCCCATACAGTGTCACCTGCAGTTTAGTAAGCTCATCAGATTGAGAGGGGTGACCACAGTGTGTGCTGAGACATCAAATCGCCCATTGCATCAGGAGGGAAAAAAGCGTGAGGTGCAATTCAGCCTAAGTGTGCATTTTTGCAGAGAGGGTGGTGAAGTCTACCTGTGTGCTCTGGACAAATCCAGTCCTTCTTTGTAGAGTGTCTAGAAAGAAGAATCTTGCAGCTGAGACCTATAGAAATCATTGTGAGTCAGTGTGTCTGCTTCATGACAACACACACACACAATAGTGCAACCTCAGAGGGAAGGGCCTCCTGCAAGGATCCTCTCTCACGGTAGTTGCGCGCTGGACTCCTCTGGTCCCTCTCTCCAATGGCAAACATTCCAAGATGCTGGATATATGCAGAGCTGCCTCCTCTGTGGGTGATTCTGGAGGGCCACGTCAGATTCTCTCTAAGTTCCTGCTGCTTAAGGACTTCACAGACTGGTTTGAACAACACTGGTTATGTCTGGATGTTAAAAGCCAAAGATAGGCTGATTAATAGAGCAAAAACTAGTGGGATGTTAGAGGATTGGGAAGCTTTTAAAAACCAACAGAAGGCAACTAAAAAAGTCATTAAGAAGGTTGAGATGGAATACAAAAGTAAACCGGCCAATAATATTAAAGAGGATACCAAAAGTGTCTTCAGATACATAAAGTGTGAATGAAAGGTGAGAGTGGATATCAGACTGCTAGAAAATGATGCTGGAGAGGTAGTAATGGTGGACAATGAAATGGTGGATGAACTGAATACGTATTTTGTAGCAGCCTTCGTGGTGAAGGACACTAGTTGTATGGTGGAAGTTCCAGATGCCAGGAGTAATGAAGAATGTGACGTTACCATAACTAGAGAGAAGGCTATTGAGAAACTGAAAGGTCTGAAGGTAGATAAATCACCAGGACCAGATGGTGTACACACCAGGGTTCTGAAAGATGTGGTTGAAGAGATCAAGGAAGCATTAGTAATGATCTTACAAGATTCACTAGATTCCGGAACCGTTCTGGAAGGCTGGAAAATTGCAAATGTCACTTCACTCTTCAAGAAGGGAGAGAGGCAGAAGAACGGAAATTATAGGTCAGTTAGTCTGACCTCAGTGGTTGGGAAGATATTGGAGTCAATTATTAAGACGAGATCTTGTCTTTGTAAGCACATGATAAAATAGGCCATAGTAAGCAAGGGAAAATCTTGCCTGACAAATCTGTTGGAATTCTTTGAAGAAATAACAAGCAGGATATACAAAGGAGAATCAGTTGATGTTGTGTACTTAGATTTTCAGAAGGCCTTTAACAAGATATCACACATAAGGCTGCTTAACAAGGTACAGGACCATGGTATTACAAGAAAGATTCAAGCATGGATAAAGCAGTGGCTGATTGGCAGGAGGCAAAGAGTTGGAATAAAGGGAGCCTTTAGTTTCTGGCTGCTGGTGACTAGTGGTATTCCACAAGAGTCTGTGTTGGGGCCAATTGTTTTACATTATATGTCAATGATTCGAAGAAGGAAGTCTGAGAATCGGAGCGAAAGTGCGGAGGAAGCCATTTTTGAATTTTTCGGGTTTTTTTCCATCGGCGTTCAGAGAGGCTGGACTGCGCAGGCGTGTGACGTCGGGCAGTGAAGCGCGGAAGATTTAAAAGGACAGAAATCCTGCTTCAGGTTTAATTTGAAGAAGGAAGTCTGAGAGTCGGAGCGGGAGTGCGGAGGAAGCCGTTTTTGTATTTTTCGGGTTTTTTTCCATCGATGTTCAGAGAGGCGGGACTGCGCAGGCGTGTGACATCGGGCAGTGAAGCGTGGAAGATTTAAAAGGAACAGAGCCTCATACAGAGGGCAGTGGAGTTTGCGGGCTGTGGAGTGAGCCAGGAGCAGAGTGAAGGCTTAAGGGCTTCGGCTCAACAGGCTTAGGCAGAAACGGGCGACGCGAGGAAGGTTTGGTATTCATTTTTTTTGTTATTTGAGGAGAGGGACAGTATGAGTGTGAGGGCAATTTGTTGTTCTCGGTGCCGGATGTGGGAGGCCCTGGAGTCTCCAAGCCTCCCGGACGTCCACATCTGCGCCAGCTGCGCCGAGATGCAGCTCCTAAGGGACCGCGTTAGGGAACTGGAGCTGCAGCTCGATGACCTTCGTCTGGTCAGGGGGAGTGAGGAGTTGATAGAGAGGAGTTACAGGCAGGTGGTCACACCAGGGCCACGGGAGGCAGACAAGTGGGTCACGGTTAGGAGGGGGAAGAGGAAGAGTCAGGTAATAGAGAGTACCCCGGTGGCTGTGCCCCTTGACAATAGGTACTCCTGTTTGAGTACTGTTGGGGGCGACAGCTTACCTGGGGGAAGCGACAGTAGCCACGCCTCCAGCAAAGAGTCTGGTCCTGTAGCTCAGAAGGGTAGGGAAAGGAAGAGGAGGGCAGTTGTGATAGGGGACTCGATAGTAAGGGGGTCAGATAGGTGATTCTGTGGACGCAGTCCAGAGACCCAGATGGTAGTTTGCCTCCCTGGTGCCAGGGTCCAGGATATTTCTGATCATGTCCAAGATATCCTGAAGTGGGAGGGTGGGGAGCCAGAGGTCATGGTACATATAGGTACCAATGACATAGGTAGGAAAAGGGAAGAGGTCCTGAAAGGAGAATATAGGGAGTTAGGATGGGAGTTGAGAAAAAGGACCACAAAGGTAGTAATCTCAGGATTGCTGCCTGTGCCAAGCGACAGTGAGAGTAGGAATACAATGAAGTGGAGGATAAATGCGTGGCTGAGGGATTGGAGCAGGGGGCAGGGATTCAAGTTTTTGGATCATCGGGACCTCTTTTGGTGCAGGTGTGACCTGTACAAAAAGGACAGGCTACACTTGAATCCTAGGGGAACCAATATCCTGGCGGGGAGATTTGCGAGGGCTACTGAGGTGACTTTAAACGAGAATGGTTGGGGGGGGGAGGGTGGGAATCAAATTAAAGAGACTAGGAGAGAGGAGGTTAGTTCACAACAGGGGGATGGGAACCAGTGCAGAGAGACAGAGGGGTGTAAAATGAGGGTAGAAGCAAAAAGTAGTAAGGTGAAAAGTAAAAGTGGCAGACTGGCAAATCCAGGGCAAAAATCAAAAAGGGCCACTTTTCAACATAATTGTATAAGGGCTAAGAGTGTTGTAAAAGCAAACCTGAAGGTTTTGTGTGTCAATGCAAGGAGCATTCGTAACAAGGTGGATGAATTAAAAGTGCAGATTGTTATTAATGAATATGATATAGTTGGGATCACAGAGACATGGCTCCAGGGTGATCAAGGATGGGAGCTCAACATTCAGGGATATTCAATATTCAGGAGGGATAGATATGAAAGAAAAGGAGGTGGGGTAGCATTGCTGGTTAGAGAGGAGATTAACGCAATAGAAAGGAAGGACATAAGCCGGGAGGATGTGGAATCGATATGGGTAGAGCTGCATAACACTAAGGGGCAGAAAACGCTGGTGGGAGTTGCGTACAAGCCACCTAACAGTAGTAGTGAGGTTGGGGATGGTATTAAACAGGAAATTAGAAATGTGTGCAATAAAGGAACAGCAGTTATAATGGGTGACTTCAATCTACATATAGATTGGGTGAACCAAATTGGTAAGGGTGCTGAGGAAGAAGGATTTCTTGGAATGTATGCGGGATGGTTTTTTGAGCCAACATGTAGAGGAACCAACTAGAGAGCAGGCTATTCTAGACTGGGTATTGAGCAATGAGGAAGGGTTAATTAGCAATCTTGTCGTGAGAGGCCCCTTGAGTAAGAGTGACCATAATATGGTGGAATTCTTTATTAAGATGGAGAGTGACATAGTTAATTCAGAAACAAAGGTTCTGAACTTAAAGAAGGGTAACTTTGAAGGTATGAGACGTGAATTAGCTAAGATAGACTGGCAAATGACAGTTAAAGGGTTGACGGTGGATATGCAATGGCAAGCATTTAAAGATCGCATGGATGAACTACAACAATTGTTCATCCTAGTTTGGCAAAAGATTAAATCATGGAAGGTAGTGCACCTGTGGCTGACAAGGGAAATTAGGGATAGTATCAATTCCAAAGAAGAAGCATACAAATTAGCCAGAAAAAGTGGCTCACCTGAGGACTGGGAGAAATTCAGAGTCCAGCAGAGGAGGACAAAGGGCTTAATTAGGAAGGGGAAAAAAGGTTATGAGAGAAAACTGGCAGGGAACATAAAAACTGACTGTAAAAGCTTTTATAGATATGTGAAAAGAAAAAGATTGGTTAAGACAAATGTAGGTCCCCTACAGACAGAAACAGGTGAATTGATTATGGGGAGCAAGGACATGGCAGACCAATTGAATAACTACTTTGGTTCTGTCTTCACCAAGGAGGACATAAATAATCTTCCGGAAATAGTAGGGGGCAGAGGGTCCAGTGAGATGGAGGAACTGAGGGAAATACATGTTAGTAGGGAAGTGGTGTTTGGTAAATTGAAGGGATTAAAGGCAGATAAATCCCCAGGGCCAGATGGTCTGCATCCCAGAGTGCTTAAGGAAGTAGCCCAAGAAATAGTGGATGCATTAGTGATAATTTTTCAAAACTCTTTAGATTCTGGACTAGTTCCTGAGGATTGCAGGGTGGCTAATGTAATCCCACTTTTTAAAAAAGGAGGGAGAGAAAAACTGGGGAATTATAACCGGTTAGCCTGACATCGGTGGTGGGGAAAATGCTAGAGTCGGTTATCAAAGATGTGATAACAGCACATTTGGAAAGCAGTGAAATCATCGACAAAGTCAGCATGGATTTGTGAAAGGAAAATCATGTATGACGAATCTCATAAAATTTTTTGAGGATGTAACTAGTAGAGTGGATAGGGGAGAACCAGTGGATGGGGTATATTTGGACTTTCAAAAGGCTTTTGACAAGGTCCCACACAGGAAATTAGTGTGCAAACTTAAAGCACACAGTATTGGGGGTAAGGTATTGATGTGGATAGAGAATTGGTTGGCAGACAGGAAGCAAAGAGTGGGAATAAATGGGACCGTTTCAGAATGGCAGGCAGTGACTAGTGGGGTACCGCAAGGCTCAGTGCTGGGACCCCAGTTGTTTACAATATATATTAATGACTTAGATGAGGGAATTAAATGCAGCATCTCCAAGTCTGAAGATGACAGGAAGCTGGGTGGCAGTGTTAGCTGTGAGGAGGATGCTAAGAGGATGCAGGGTGACTTGGATAGGTTGGGTGAGTGGGCAAATTCATGGCAGATGCAACCTAATGTGGGTAAATGTGAGGTTATCCACTTTGGTGGCAAAAACAGGAAAACAGATTATTATCTGAGTGGTGGCCAATTAGGAAAAGGGGAGGTGCAACGAGACCTGGGTGTCATTATACACCAGTCATTGAAAGTGGGCATGCAGGTACAGCAGGCAGTGAAAAAGGCGAATGGTATGCTGGCATTCATAGCAAGAGGATTCTAGTACAGGAGCAGGGAGGTACTACTGCAGTTGTACAAGGCCTTGGTGAGACCACACCTGGAGTATTGTGTGCAGTTTTGGTCCCCTAATCTGAGGAAAGACAACCTTGCCATAGAGGGAGTACAAAGAAGGTTCACCAGATTGATTCCTGGGATGGCAGGACTTTCATATGATGAAAGACTGGATCAACTAGGCTTATACTCGTTGGAATTTAGAAGATCGAGGGGGGATCTGATTGAAACGTATAAAATTCTAAAGGGATTGGACAGGCTAGATGCAGGAAGATTGTTCCCGATGTTGGGGAAGTCCAGAACGAGGGGTCACAGTTTGAGGATAAAGGGGAAGCCTTTTAGGACCGAGATTAGGAAAAACTTCTTTACACAGAGAGTGGTGAACCTGTGGAATCCTCTGCCACAGGAAACAGTTGAGGCCAGTTCATTCTCTATATTTAAGAGGGAGTTAGATATGGCCCTTGTGGCTAAAGGGATCGGGGGTATGAAGGGAAGGCTGGTACAGGGTTCTGAGTTGGATGATCAGCCGTGATCATACTGAATGGCGGTGCAGGCTCGAAGGGCCAAATGGCCTACTCCTGCACCTATTTTCTATGTTTCTATAATGGAATTGATGGTTTTATTGCAAAGTTTGCAGATGATATGAAGATAGATGGAGGGGCAGGTAGTTTTGAGGAAGTAGGGAGGCTACAGAGGGAATTAGACAGATTGGGTAAATAGGCAAAGAAATGGCAGATGGAATACACTGTCCGGAAGTGTATGATCATGAACTTTGGTTAAAGAAATGAAAGTGTTGACTGTGTCCTAAGTAGAGAGAAAATACGAAAAAAACTGAGATGCAAAGGGACTTGGGAGCGTTCGTGCAGGATTCCATAATGGCTAATTTACAGGGTGAGTCTGTGGTGAGGAAGGCAAATGCAGTGTTAGCATTCATTTCAAGAGGACTAGAATATAAAAGCAAGGATGTAATGTTGAGACTTTATAAAGCACTGGTGACTCCCTAATTGGAGTATTGTGAGCAGTTTTGGGGCCCTTGTCTTAGATATGATGTGCTGAAACTGGAGAGGGTTCAAAGGAGGATCACAAAAATGATTCCAGGGTTGAATGGCTTGTCATATGAAGGCAATAGCATCTGATGGCTCTCGGCCTGTATTTGCTGGAATTCAGAAGATTGAGGGGTGACCTCATTGAAACCTATCAAATGGTGAAAGGCTTTGATAGAGTGGATGTGGAGAAGATGTTTCCTAAGATAGGAAAGTCTAAGACCAGAGGACACAGCCTCAAAATAGAGGGGTGTCCTTTTAGAACGGAGATGAAGAGGAATTTCTTTAGCCAGAGAGTGGTGAATCTGTGGAATTCTTCTCCACAGGCAGCTGTGGAGGCCAAGACTTTATGTATATTTAAGGCAGAGGTTGATAGATTTTGATTGGTCAGGGTATGAAGGGATACAGGAAGAAGGCAGGAGATTTGGGCTGAGAAGAAAACTGGATCAACCATGATGAAATGGTGGAGCAGACTCGATGGACCAAATGGCCTAATTCTGCTCCTACCATATATTTTATGGTCTTCTGCTCTTCCAAAAGGCTTATTCTGTCAGAAGGATTTTCAGTCAGGTTAGTTAGGCATGGCATGTGTTTTCATATTCCATTTCAACATAGAAGGACATAATTTAGGCTTAAAGTCAATGCCAACTCACATCAATCCCCAAACCCCCACCCTCCACAATTATCACCCTGTAATCTATTCTTTCTCATGTGTTTCTCAGCTCCCCACTGATTCTCCTGCCATTCAGATAAATTAACAGTAAACTACAGTTGCTAACTAGACTATCATGTTTTCTTCTAGCTGCAAGGAAATCCAGCGTTGAGAGGAAAGCCACCCGACAGCACTGTGTACCACATTCAGACAGTATTGGAACCAGTTCACTGGAGCTGTATAGCCATTCGGCCCACATTGTTGTGCTGTACTAGCTAAAAAGCAAATCAAAAACACCTAAACACTAATCCCTCCCACTTACACTATGTCCATATCCCTCCATCTTCTTGACGTCCCTGTGCCGATCCAAATATTTCTCAAAAACCTCTAATGTATTGGCCTCTACCACCATACGAAGTAGTGAATTTCAGGCATCCACAACTCTTAGTAAAAAATTTATCCCTCACATCTTCCTTGACCGACCCCTTCTCAACTTAATACCCCCTCTGGTATTAGACATTTCAACCCTGGGAGAAAGGTACTCTCTGTCCACTCTATCTATGCCTCTCATAATCTTGTAAGCTCCTATCATATCTCCCCTCAGCTTCCAGTGCTCCACAGGAAGTAATCCAAGTTTATCTGGATTCTCGTGATAGCATAATCCTGGCAGCATCCCAGTAAACCTTTGCTGTACCCTCTCGAAAACTTCAACATCTTTCCAAAAGTCGACCAAGCAAAACTGCATGCTATGTAGCCAGATGGAGCCTAACCAGAGTTCTATAAAGTTACAACATAACCTCCTGATTTTTAACTCAAAGCCTCAACTAATAAAAGAAAGCATTCCATAAGCCCTCTTAACCACCTTTTTGACCTGTGTAGCCACTTTGAAGCAGCTATGAACTTGGATCCCAAGACCCCTCTGCTCAGCAGCACTGTTAAGGACCTTGCCCTGTACTGTCTCCTTGCATTTGCCCTACCAAGGTGCAGCACCTCACATTTATCTGGGTTAAACTCCATTTGCCATTCCTCAGCCCATATCTGCAACTGGTCTATATTGTGCTGTATTCCTTGACAGTCTTCCGCACAATCCACAACTCCACCAATCTTGGTATCATCTCCATATTTGCTAAGCCACCCATCTACATTTTCATCCAGGTAATTTATATACATTACAAACAGCAGTTGTCCCAGTACAGATCTTTGCAGAACCACTATTTACAGACTTTCAGCTCAAAGAAGTGTCTTCAACCAGTACCCTGTCCTCTGTGCGCAACCAAGTTCTGAATCCAAACAGTCAATTCATCGCGAATCCCATGCATCTTAATCTTCTGGATTAGCCTCCCATGAGGGACTTTGTCACATGTCTTACTCAAATCCATATCGACAACATCCAATGTCCTACCCTCATCAATCTCTGGAGTCACCTCGTCAAAAAGCTCAAGTTGGTAAGGCACAACCTGCCACGCACAGAGCCATGCTGGGTTTCCCTCATTAGGCCATGGGTTTCCAAGTGCTCATATATCCTATCACTAAGAATATTCTCCAGCAATTTCCCTACAACTGACATGAGACTCATTAGTATATAGTTCCCAGGGTTTTCCTTGTTCCCTTCTTAAATAGAGGTACAACATTAGCCTCTCACCAGTCCTTTGGGACCTTACCTGTGGCTAACCTAATACCTAATGGCCTTGTCTGTCTAAGTAGACAATGGATGCGTCCGGTTTTCCAGGGCACAGACCTGGGTGATGAATATGGAGATCCTGGGCTGCCCAGACATCAAGATCCCCCCTCGGTCTCATGGATGTGGTCCAAAGGAATGCAAAGCAGTATATTTGGCATCAGCTTGGATGCAGGAGCTGCCAGGAGGTGACGTGATACATCATCCAACTGCCTTAGGGGCTCCACTCCAGATTTGTGTAGGGTTTACTCCTTAACCTTCTCTTCTCTTGAAGAAACCCATAAGGCAGTGGGATCCGTAACCCTGGATAGGGTCCCATACGGGGTACTGTCAGCCAAAGCCAGCTGAGCCCAGGACTCGTGTAAGGCAGGGTCGTCATGCCCTGTAGTAGTGACATAAGGAGCCACTACCCACTACCTGTGGCTAGAGAGGATACAAATATACTGATCAAGGCCCAGAAAACTTGTCTCTTGCCTCCTTCAATAATCTGCAGTAAATCCCATGAAGTCCTGGGAATTTATCCATCTTAATACTCATTAGGAGGCCCAACACTTCCTCCTCTTTGACTTCCAAATGCCCTAACATATTTATACACTTGACACTGATCTCCTGGTCCTCCATGTCCTTTTTCTTGGTAGGTAGTAAAGCAAAGTACTCATTAAGTACCTCATTTACATTCTCTGCATCCAAGCAAATGTCCCTCCCCCCTTTAACCTTGAGTGGTCCCACCCTCCCCCTAGTTATCCTTTTATTCTTGAAGTATATATAAAATGTCATGTGATTCACCTTACCTCTACTTGCCAAGGACTTTTCATGGCCCCTCTTGACTTCCCTAATTCCCTTTGTTATTTCTTTTCTGGCTTCTTTATACTCCTCATGTCCATCATTTGATCCTGACTTCCAAAGCTTTACATACTTTTCTTTTTTCTTCTTGACTAAATTCATAAATTCATTACCTCTCTGGACATCCAAGGTTTTCTTATCTTTCCATTGGTTTCCTTCCTTCGAACAGAAACATACTTTTCCTATACTCTGTTGAATTGATCTTTAAACACCCTCCACATCTAATGTGGATTTGCCAGATAAAAGGTGTTCCCAATTAACTCATCAAAGTTGCTGGTGAACACAGCAGGCCAGGCAGCATCTGTAGGAAGAGGTGCAGTCAATGTTTCAGGCCGAGACCCTTCGTCAGGACTAACTGAAGGAAGAGTGAGTAAGGGATTTGAAAGTTGGAGGGGGAGGGGGAGATCCAAAATGATAGGAGAAGACAGGAGGGGTAGGGATAGAGCCAAGAGCTGGACAGGTGATAGGCAAAAGGGGATACGAGAGGATCATGGGACAGGAGGTCCAGGAAGAAAGACAAGGGAGGGGGACCCAGAGGATGGGCAAGAGGTATATTCAGAGGGACAGAGGGAGAAAAAGGAGAGTGAGAGAAAGAATGTGTGCATAAAAATAAGTAACAGATGGGGTACGAGGGGGAGGTGGGGCATTAGCGGAAGTTAGAGAAGTCGATGTTCATGCCATCAGGTTGGAGGCTACCCAGACGGAATATAAGGTGTTGTTCCTCCAACCTGAGTGTGGTTTCATCTTTACAGTAGAGGAGGCCGTGGATAGACATGTCAGAATGGGAATGGGATGTGGAATTAAAATGTGTGGCCACTGGGAGATCCTGCTTTCTCTGGCGGACAGAGCGTAGATGTTCAGCAAAGCGGTCTCCCAGTCTGCGTCGGGTCTCGCCAATATATAAAAGGCCACATCGGGAGCACCAGACGCAGTATATCACCCCAGTCGACTCACAGGTGAAGTGTTGCCTCAGCTGGAAGGACTGTTTGGGGCCCTGAATGGTGGTAACGGAGGAAGTGTAAGGGCATGTGTAGCACTTGTTCCGCTTACACGGATGTGCCAGGAGGGAGATCAGTGGGGAGGGATGGGGGGGACGAATGGACAAGGGAGTTGAACATTGACTTCTCTAACTTCCGCTAAGGCCCCACCTCCCCCTTGTACCCCATCTGTTACTTATTTTTATGCACACATTCTTTCTCTCACTCTGCTTTTTCTCCCTCTGTCCCTCTGAATATACCTCTTACCCATCCTCTGGGTCCCCCCCCCTCCTTGTCTTTTTTCCCGGACCTCCTGTCCCATGATCCTCTCGTATCCCCTTTTGCCTATCACCTGTCCAGCTCTTGGCTCTATCCCTCCCCCTCCTGTCTTCTCCTATCATTTTGGATCTCCCCCTCCCCCTCCAACTTTCAAATCCCTTACTCACTCTTCCTTCAGTTAGTCCTGACGAAGGGTCTCGGCCTGAAACGTCGACTGCACCTCTTCCTACAGATGCTGCCTGGCCTGCTGCGTTCACCAGCAACTTTGATGTGTGTTGCTTGAATTTCCGGCATCTGCAGAATTCCTGTTGTTCCCAATTAACTCTTCTTAGTTCCTGCCTAACGCCCCTGTAATTTTGCCTACTCCCATTTAAAACTGTCCCACAAGGACCGTACCTAACCTTATCTATAGCTATCTTAAAAGATAAGGAGTTGTGGTCGCTGTTCACTTACTGAAAGGTCAGTCACCTGGCCAGGCTCATGACCCAACACGAGATCCAGTGCGCTCCTTCCTCTCATTGGTCCCTCTACGTATTGATTTAAAAAACCTTCCTGAATACTCTTAACAGATTCAGCCCCATCTAAACCTCTTACACTAAGAAGGTCCCAGGAAGTCGAAATCTCCCATGACAACAACCTTATTATTTTTACACGTTTCCTTAATCTGATTACATATCTGTTTCTCAATGTCCCAGTGGCTATTAGGGGGTCTGTAATACAACCTCATCAGTGTGATTGCACCCATCCTATTCCTGAGTTCCACCCAAATGGACTCAGAGTCTGACCCCTCCATTATGAATGCAGCTGTGATATTATCCTGATTAATAGTGTAACTCCACCATCTCTTTTACTTCCTCCTCTAGCTTTTCTAAAACTTCAAAAACCTGATACATTAATCACCATTCCTGCCCCTGTCTCAACCAAGCTTCAGTATTGGCTACAACATCATACAAATGTAGTTCCATGCACTGATCCATGTTCATTACCTTTACTGATAATACTCCTCGCATTAAAATATACACACTTCAAACTATCCAACCCATTATACTTGTGCTGCATCATTGTGCAGCATCAGATACTGTATATTTCTTAGTAATCCTGTTTGGTAAAATTGAATCATTCCACTGAAACCTACCGAGAATTGAAAGGTCTATTCCTTTCAAGGACATAAAGTGGATCTTTTCGGTAGTGGAAGAGTCTCAGACCAGAGGGCTGTGCCTCAGAATACAGGGATATATAGAGATGAAGAGGAATTTAAAATAGAGATGAAGAGGAATTTCATTAGTCAGAAGGTGGTAAATCTATGAATTCATTGCCACAGTCAGCGGTGGTGGCCAAGCTATTGGGTACATTTAAAGCGGAGGTTAACAAATTCTTGTCTTGTAAGGATGTCAAAGGTTATGGAGATAAGGGAGGAAAATGGGGTTGAGCAGAAAAATAAATCAACCATTTCAAATGGCAAAGCAGCCAATTGGCCTAATTCTTCTCCATTGTCTTACGGTCTTATTATTAATTTGAAACGTGAGATCCAAACTCTCAAAAATGTTATCTTTAAATGATTTAGCTTACGTGGTCTGCCTGATCATTCAGGAAGCTGATTCTCCCAAGTATTGGTGATAGCTGAAGTCTTTTTCAATGATATTAAACCAACCCTCACTGCCTCTGTCTGGGAACACACACCAATCAGTTCAAACTACCACGAGGAAATAAAACTGCATAAAAATTCATGAACAGAATTCCCTTAGGAGAAAGGGATTACAAAAATCATTGGCCAGACATCTGGAGACTATAAAGCATGGAAAAATGCAACCAAGCCCCTGCATTATCATGTTAAATCTGGGCAAGTATATCACAATGATGTGAAGTTAAAAAATTTTGCAGTAGTCGTCACAAGCACGATAAACTATGTATCAGCTTTGGCCCTTTCTCTCTCTCCCTCTGCATATCAGGATAATTTTTTTTCAAAAAGTGCTGGAAACCCTTAGGGGTAGTTAGGCAGCATCTGTGGAAGAGGAAAAAAAAGTCAATCTTTCATGTCTAAGACATTTTTTCAGAACTAGGAAGCTGAGAGAGTAAATTGGCGATGAGTTGCAGAGTGAGGGGAGTGGGGCAAAGGAGATAACACTAACAACGTTTTCAGCACTATCTATTTTTATTTCAAATCTCCAACGTTTTTAGTTTTACAATGACTTTTTTCAATTTATTACAGTGTTTAGGTACAAAACTTGGGTTCTAAGATATACTCTCAGGCATTGGGTTCTTTTTTTTGCTGTTCATTTGCAGAAACTAACCACATGTTGACATACTTTAAGTTTCACGGTTAGGAAGCAGAAATTGAATCTCATCCATTTTGTTCTTGGCATAAAGAACGAACATCCTAAAGCACGTTCAGGTCTTTAAGAGTAATTAAAGTTGAACTAGTTCACATTTTTTCAGTTTACTTCAAGCGGCAACAGGTATATCTTGATCTGGGAGATGGCTTTTAATTTATCAGATACAAGGTCAAAGGTGAATGAAAAACCTCACTGGACATCTTCTAGCAACCAAATCAATATTTGTTAATGTACAAAATGTAAAACAAGAACAGAAATTAAATGGGAAATGTTTGCAGAAAGAATGAGCTACCCCGAACATTAGGCAAGGGATTGAACCTTACAGTTACCCACATTGTTTGGAATCTCAGTCAGGTCATGGGAAGAGACAGTTGCTGTGATTGTCAGTGTTCTCTCGGACAAGGTCATGTTTGTGTTGACATATTGAGATTACCAGCAGCCAGGAAAAGGCACATTCCTCGCCTTTCAAACACTCAATCACAGGAAAATAAAAGTATGGGGAGGATTGCCTTTAAAAATATATTGCACACAGGGACTAATTTTTTCACATACAGTATATCATATTGGCATAGCATAGAAATAAATATTACAGAGTATTTTGAAATACAGAACCTTTATTATGTAGAGGGAAAGGTGGAAATTACATCAGATGATCATCACTTTAGGTGGGAACTCCATAAATAAATAGTTCCACTGTCATTGAAAACATTTACACAAAGTGCTTTAACATAATATTGTACTTAGGACCTGCTTCTATGGAACACCCTGCCAAATTATACACAGCATATTTCTCTGCCCATTCGGACTTACAAAGGTCCTGTATTTTAAAACTGTCAAATTTCATCTCTGTTGGAACACCAGCAGATTTCTGAGATCTCTTTTGATAGAAATACATTTCAAATTCAGTTTATTGTCATTCAACCGTACACATGTATACCACCAAACAAGACAATGATCCCCTGCATCAATGAGCATGACACAGTACATATACTCACACACATAACACATGAAGTAATATTACCACAAAAAATAATATTAAGGTGCATATACGATACAAGTTAAAAAGTAAACAGTATAATGTTACTGGCACTTCATACATAATGAGACTTGGGTGGTGGCATGGAGTTCAGTCGTCTTACAATCTGAGAGAAGAAGCTGTTTCCCATTCTAATACGAGGGGTGATTGATAAGTTCATGGCCTAAGGTAGAAGGAGTCAGTTTTAGAAAACCTTGCACATTTATTTTTCAACATAGTCCCCTCCTACATGTACACACACAGTCCAGCGGTCGTAGAGCATACTGATCCCTTCTTTGTAGAAGTGGTCCACAGCAGGGGTGATTGATAAGTTCGTGGCCTCACGTAGAAGGAGATAGGTTATTAACGTCAAACTTTCTGCAGTATCACTCAGAGTTGAACTGCATGTGCATGTAACAAGAGCATCTTGGACCTCCAGGTGGTCCACAGCAGGGGTGATTGATAAGTTCGGGGCCTAAGGTAGAAGGAGATCAGTTATACAGCTGTCGTTACATGCACATGCAGGTCAACTCTTTGAGTGAAAATGCAGAAAGTTTGAAGTTTCTCCTCATCTCCATCTGTCTTAGACCATGACCTTATCAATCACCCCTCGTAGTTCTTGTCTTAATGCTATGGTACCTCCTGCTTGATGGTAGTAGGTTAAAGAGATTATTGGATGGATGTGAGGGATCATTGACAATGCTAAGGGCTCTGCATACACAGCGCTCCTGATAATTATCTCTAATAGGTGGAAGAGAGACCCCGATGATCCTTTTAGCAGTCCTCACAATCCTTTATAGGGATATACTGTCAGATATCTCCTCCTTGCTGACAATCAACACTGGTGCACCTCAGGGGTGTGTGCTTAGCCCACTGCTTTACTCTCTCTATATCCATGACTGTGTGCCTAGGCACAGCTCAAATACCATCTATAAATTTACTGATGATACAACCATGGTTGGTAGACTCTCAGATGGAGACGAGAGGGTGTACAGGAGTGAGATATGCCAACTAGTGGAGTGGTGTTGCAGCCACAACCATGTACTCAATGTCAGCAAGACAAAACAGCTGATTGAGGACTTCAGGAAGGGTAAGACACAGGAACACATACTAATCCTCATAGAGGGATCAGAAGTGGAGAGTGTGAGCAGTTTCAAGTTCCTGGGTGCCAAGATCTCTAAGGGCCTAACAAGGTCCCAACATATCGATGCAGTTATAAAGAAGGCAAGACAGCGACTATACTTCATTAGGAGTTTGAAGAGATTTAGTATGACAACTAAAACACTCAAAAACTTCTACAGATACACCATGAAGAGCATTCTGACAGGCTGCATCACTGTCTGGTATGGAGGGGCTACTGCACAGGACCAAAAGAAGCTGCAGAGGGTTGTAAGTTTAGTTGGCAGAAACACCTTATGTAAATTTAGTGTTGATTTTTCTTCAGCAGATGAACGGGGCACAACTGCACAAGTGCGTGTAAGTCGACCGTGAGGCAGCGGGAGTATTTAAAAGAGAGCAGATTATCAGAACAGGCAACGTTGTAGTAGGTGATGGAGTAGCGAGAGACGGAGTAAGAAGGCTTGGCTTGAGCGGCTTCGGTGAGCAGAGGCTGAGGAGGAGCTTCATTCCAAGTGAGGCAAGGCTGGGTAATTTCCTTTAATAAATCTAATTACCTTAAGAGTAGGTAATGGAGGCAGCAGTTAGGGCAGTTGAGTGCTCTGTTTGCAGTATGTGGGAAGTCAGGGCGAGCACAATTGTCCCTGATGACTACACCTGCGAAAGGTGCATCCAGCTGCAGCTCCTGACAAACCGAGTTAGGGAACTGGAGCTGGAGCTGGATGAACTTCAGATCATTCGGGAGGCAGAGGCAGAAATAAACAGGAGTTACAGGGAGATAGTCACCCCTAAGAGTCAGGAGACAGGCAGCTGGGTGACTGTCAGGAGAGGGAAGGGGAATAGACAGAATGAGCAGAGCACCCCTGTGGCCGTTCCCACCAATAATAAGTATATCGCTTTGGATACTGTTGATGGGGACGATCTATCAGGGACAAGTTGCAGTGGTTGCGTCTCTGGCACCGAGATGGGACCCTCAGCTCAGAAGGGAAGGAGGGAAAAGAGGAGAGCAGTAGTGATAGGGGATTTGATAGTTAGGGGAACAGATAAGAGGTTTTGTGGAAGAGATCCAGAATCCAGCATGGTCTGTTGCCTCCCTGGTGCCAAGGTCCGGATATCTCGGATCGAGTTCTCGGTATTCTCAAGAGGGAGGGTGAGCAGCCGGATGTCGTGGTCCATGTAAGGACCAATGACGTGGGTAGGAAGAGTGTGGAGATCCTGAAAGGTGAGTTTAGGGAGATAGGCGCCAAGTTAAAGGACAGGACCTCCAGGATAGCAATCTCAGGATTGCTACCAGTGCCACGTGCAGGCGGGTTTAGAAATAGCAAGATAGTGCAGATCAACACTTGGCTGAAGGCATGGTGCAGGAGGGAGGGCTTCAGATTTATACAAAGTAGATAATTGGGCAATTTTCCAGAGAAGGTGGGACCTGTTCTGGCAGGACGGTCTACATCTGAACTGGAGGGGGACAAATATTCTTGCGGGTAGATTTGCTAGAGAGGCTCCGGTGGATTTAAACTAGATACGAGGGGGGAGGTGAACCAGAGTGTAGGAACAGATGTAGGGAAGAAGGAAGAAAAAGAAAATACTAAAATTGTTTGCACAGTTAGTGATAAACAGAGAGTAAGAGGTGGAAAATTTCTTAAATGCATTTATTTTAATGCTGGGAGCATTGTAAGAAAGGTGGATGAGCTTAAAGCATGGATTGATACCTGGAAGTATGATCTGGTAGCTATTAGTGAAACATGGTTACAGGAGGGGTGTGATTGGCAACTAAATATTCTGGATTTAATTGCTTCAGGTGTGATAGAATTGGAGGGACAAGAGGGGGAGGTGTTGCATTGCTTGTCAGAGAAAATATAACAGCGGTGCTCTGGCAGGATAGATTAGAGGGCTCATCTAGGGAGGCTATTTGAGTGGAACTGAGGAATGGGAGAGGTGCAGTAACTCTTATTGGGGTGTATTATAGACCACCAAATGGGGAGCGAGAATTGGAGGAGCAAATTTGTAAGGAGATAGCAGATATTAGTAGTAGGCACAAGGTTGTGATTGTGGGAGATTTTAATTTTCCACACATAGACTGGGAAGCCCATACTGTAAAAGGGCTGGATGGTTTGGAGTATGTAAAATGTGTGCAAGATAGTTTTTTGCAGAAATACATAGAGGTACCAATGAGAGAAGGGGCAGTGTTGGATCCCCTGTTAGGGAATGGGATAGGTCAGGTGACAGAGATTTGTGTTGGGGAGCACTTCGGGTCCAGTGATCACAATGCTATTAGTTTCAATATAATTATGGAGAAGGATAGATCTGGACCCAGGGTTGAGATTTTTGATTGGAGAAAGGCTAACTATGAGGAAATGCGAAAGGATTTAGAAGGAGTGGATTGGGATAATTTGTTTTATGGGAAAGATATAATAGAGAAATGGAGGTCATTTAAAGGTGAAATTTTGAGAGTACAGAATCTTTATGTTCCTGTTAGGTTGAAAGGAAAGGTTAAAAGTTTGAGAGAGCCATGGTTTTCAAGGGATATTGGAAACTTTGTTCGGAAAAACAGAGAGATCTCTGAAGAACGAAATATAGACAGCATGGGGTGAATGAGGTGCTCGAGGAATATAAAGGATGTAAAAAGAGCCTTAAGAAAGAAATTAGTAAAGCTAAAAGAAGATATGAGGTTGCTTTGGCAAGTAAGGTGAAAATAAATCCAAAGGGTTTCTACCGTTATATAAATCGCAAAAGGATAGTGAGGGATAATATTGGTCCCTTAGAGAATCAGAGAGGACGGCTATGTGTGGAGCCAAAAGAGATGGGGGAGATCCTTAACAATTTCTTTTCTTCGGTATTCACTAAGGAGAAGGATATTGAATTGTGTAAGATAAGGGAAACAGGTAGGAAAGTTATGGAAACTATGATGAATAAAGAAGAGGAAGTACTGGTGCTTTTAAGGAATATAAAATTGGATAAGTCTCTGGGTCCTGACAGGATATTCCGTAGGACACTGAGGGAAGTTAGTGTGGAAATAGCAGGGGCTCTGACAGAAATATTTCAAATGTTATTAGAAATGGGGATGGTGCCGGAGGATTGGTGTATTGCTCATGTGGTTCCATTGTTTAAAAGGGGTTCTAAGAGGAAACCTAGCAATTATCGGCCCGTGGGTTTGACGTCAGTGGTGGGTAAATTGATGGAAAGTATTCTTAGAGATGGTATATATAATTATCTGGATAGACAGGGTCTGATCAGGAACAGTCAACATGGATTTGTGCGTGGAAGGTCATGTTTGACTAATCTTATTGAATTTTTTGAAAAGGTTACTAGGAATTTTTTGACGAGGGTAAAGTGGTGGATGTTGTCTATGTGGACTTCAGTAAGGCCTTTGACAAGGTCCCACACAGAAGGTTGGTTAGGAAGGTTCAATCGTTAGGTATCAATATTGAAGTAGTAAAATGGATTCAGCAGTGGCTGGATGGGAGATGCCAGAGAGTAGTGGTGTCAGATTGGAGGCCAGTGACTAGTGGTGTGCCTCAGGAATCTGTACTGGGTCCAATGTTATTTGTCATATACATTAATGATCTGGATGATGGGGTGGTAAATTGGATGAGTAAGTATGCAGATGATACTAAGATAGGTGGAGTTGTGGATAATGAGGTAGGTTTTCAAAGCTTGCAGAGAGATTTAGGCCAGTTAGAAGAGTGGGCTGAAAGATGGCAGATGGAGTTTAATGCTGAAAAATGTGAGGTGCTACACTTTGGTAGGACTAATCAAAATAGGACCTACATAGTATATGGTAGGGCATTGAAGAATGTAGTAGAACAGAGGGATCTAGGAATAATGGTGCATAGTTCTCTGAAGGTGGAATCTCATGTGGACAGGATGGTGAAGAAAGCTTTTGGTATGCTGGCCTTCATAAATCAGAGCATTGAGTATAGGAGTTGGGATGTAATATTGAAATTGTACAAGGCATTGGTGAGGCCAAATTTGGAGTATTGTGTACAGTTTTGATCACCGAATTATAGGAAAGATGTCAACAAAATAGAGAGAGTACAGAGAAGGTTTACTAGAATGTTACCTGGGTTTCATCACCTAAGTTACAGAGAAAGGTTGAACAAGTTGGATCTTTATTCTTTGGAACGTAGAAGGTTGGGGGAGGACTTGATAGAGGTATTTATGATTATGAGAGGGATAGATAGAGTTGACGTGGATAGGCTTGTTCCATTGAGAGTAGGAGAGATTCAAACAAGAGGACATGAGTTGAGAGTTAAAGGCTAAAAGTTTAGGGGTAACATGAGGGGGAACTTTTTTAGCCTCAGAGAGTGGTGGCTGTGTGGAACGAGCTTCCAGCAGAAGTGGTTGAGGCAGGTTCGATGTTGTCGTTTAAAGTTAAACTGGACAGCTATATGGACAGGAAAGGAATGGAGGGTTATGGGCTGAGTGCAGGTCGGTGGGACTAGGTGAGAGTAAGAGTTCGGCACGAACTAGAAGGGCCAAGATGGCCTGTTTCCGTGCTGTAATTGTTATATGTTATATGGCTCCATCTTGGGTACTAGCCTACAAAGTACCCAGAACATCTTCAAGGAACAGTGTCTCAGGAAGGCAGCGTCCATTATCAAGGACCTCCAGCACGCAGGGCATGTCCTTTCCTCACTGTCACCATCAGGCAGGAGGTACAGAAGCCTGAAGGCACACACTCAGCAATCCAGGAACAGCTTCTTCCCCTCTGCCATCTGATTCCTAAATGGTCATTGAACCCGTGAACACTACCTCACTTTTTCAATGTATATTATTTATCTTTTTGCACGATTTGTAATCTCCAATATACATATACTGTAACTGATTATTTATTTATTTATCTATTTCCTTCTTTAATATTATGTATTGCATTGAATGCTGCTGCTAAGTTAACACATTTCACAGCACATGCTGGTGACAATAAACCTGATTCTAATTCTGATTCTGATACGGATACCTTGCAATTCCCATACCAGATGGTGAGGCAGCTGATCAGGACACTCTCAGGAATGCTGCTGTAAAAATTGGTTAAAATAGGGGGTGAAGAGAAGCCTCACTCATCTCAATCTCCTCAGGAATTGGTGCTCCTAACTCTCTCCATGTCATGGTCCGGTCCGTGAAGTCCGTATTCTGGTTCACGGTCTGGTCCATCGACCCTTGCTCCAGGTTTTCCTGTCTATCCTGTTTCTGTTCTTGTTGAACTCTAACTGAGTCAACTGAATCTCATTGGGGCTGGCTGCATAAATACCTCCAGAGACCCAGGCATGGCTGCTGGATTGTTCTTGTCCTTACTCCTTGTATCCCTTCCTCTCCCTTCTGTTTTCTTACCTGAAGCCCTGCCTTGTCTTGCCGGTAACTCTCGCCTCGCCAGAAGTTCTCGTCTCGCCTTGCATTGCCTGAAGCCTTGCTTTGTCTTGCTGGTAACTCTCGCCTCGTCTCACCTGCAGTCTTGTCCTGGAGCCACCCTGTACCTAGCTCCCTTCCTGTCCCTTGCCTCTGCCCAGGTAAGTCAGGCCATCTTGCTGTTACCTGCGGTTGGTTCTGTCCCTTCCTGTCCCTTGCCTCTGTCGGGTAAGCCAGGCCGTCTTGCCGTTACCTGCGGTTGGTTCTGTCCCTTCCTGTTCCGTGCCTCCATCGGGTGGTGATCCATGCCCTGCCCAGGAGGAGCTTGCCTAGCCTCAAGCCTGAAGACTCCAGCCTCCTGCCTAGCCTCAAGCCTGAAGACTCCAGCCTCCTGCCTAGACTCAAGCCTGAAGACTCCAGCCTCCTGCCTAGCCTCAAACCTGAAGACTCCAGCCTCCTGCCTAGCCTCAAACCTGAAGACTCCAGCCTCCTGCCTAGCCTCAAGCCTGAACTCCAGCCTCCTACCTCCTGCCAAGCCTCGCCTCGTCTCTAACCTCTAGCCTCCTGCCAAGCCTCACCTCAAGTCTCTAGCCTCTAGCCTCAAGCCTGAAGACTCCAGCCTCCTGCCTCCTGCCAAGCTTCGCCTCTAGCCTCAAGCCTGAAGACTCCAGTCTCGTCCTGCCTGCCTGCCAAGCCTTGTCCTTGCCTAGTTCTGGGGTCCGAGTCAGAGGCAAGACCCAGGTACTGGGTCCTTGTCCAGTCTCTGGCTCGGAGTCCAAGCCAGGGCTCCTAGCTCTCTTGTCCAATCCTGTTCTGGGTTCCCGGTTTTCGTGTCCATGTCCTTGCTCTCACCCTGTATTCTAGTGTTGTCCCTAGTCCTTCAGTGTCTGTGTCTTGCACTTGGGTCCGTTCCCAGCCACCATCTTATGACACTTCATGGAGGAACTATATATGTGCCGAGTGGAGTGGTCAGTCTGCACCTTCCTAAAGTCCACAATCATCTCTGTGGTCTTGTCCACAGCGAGACTCAAATTGTTGTCCTCACACCATTCTACCAGCTGCTCGACCTCCTCCCTATACACCACCTCAGCATCAGGGTTGATGAGACCAACCACTGTTGTGTCCCCAAACTTGATAATTCGGTTTGAACTGAATCCAGCAGTGCAGTCATGCGTCAGCAGCATGAACAGCCCTGGGGAGCACCAGATCTTGGCGTGATGGAGCTAGAGATGTTTCTGTAAACACAGACTGACTATGACCTTTCTGTCAACGGGTCCTGGATCCATTTACAGAGAGAGGTGTTGAGACCCAATGAAGACAGCTTATACAGTTCAAATTGAGATATGGTCATAGTGAAGGACAAACTGAAGTCAATAGACTATATTAGCCACCATTTTTAGGTGGGACAAAGAATGGAGTGTAGCGGTTAAGTCATCATCAACTGGACCCATTTGAGCAATAAGCAAACTGGAAAGGCTCTAATCCAGCAGGAAGGAGGGATGTAATCCAGTCTCTCAAAGCACTTCATTATTGTTGAGGTCAGTGCCACTGGACAGTAGTTGTTGAGGTAGGTTACTGTCACATTGGGATGATGGTGGTCTCCTTGAAGTCTGAGGGGACAGAGGACTGTTCCAGAGAAATATTGAAGATATCTGTTAGAACCTCAGTTAAGTGGGCCGCACAGTCCCTCAGCACCTGACCAAGTATGTTATCAGGCCCCGCGACTTTACAAGGGTTGACCCTGGTTAGAGTTTTCATCACAACAGCTACAGCCATTTAGAGTATCTGCTCTTCAGGGGGGAATGGGAGACTTCCTCAACAGTACATCATTCCATGATTTTATTAGACAAGAAAAATCCGATGCAGGGACTGCAGCAAATATTGCAATTAGCCAGACTGGGAGAAAACCAACAACAACAATCCATGAACATCAACTGGCTGTAAAGCAGCATGACCAACTCTTCTCATTCAAATAGTCCAAGTGGTTCATATAGTTCCATTTATTATCAGAGAATGTATACATACAACCTGAAATTCTTGCTCTTTGCAGACATCCACAAAACCAGAAGAACCCCAAAAGAATAAATGACAGAAAAATATTAGAACCCAAAGCCCCCTCTCCCAAGCACAAGCAGGAGCAAAGCATTAACATCCTCCCTTCCCGTCCACCCATTTCCAAAAAACGTCAACATCCTCACTCCCGCTCCACCCATTTTATCAAAAAGCATCAAACGTCCTCCCTCCTGCTCCACCCATTTCAGCAGAAAGCGTCAATGTCCTCACCCTCCTCCACTCAATGCAGCAGAAAGCGTCAATGTCCTCACCCTCCTCCACTCAATGCAGCAGAAAGCGTCAATGTCCGAACCCTCCTCCACTCAGTGCATCAGAAAGCGTCAATGTCCTCACCCTCCTCCACTCAGTGCAGCAGAAAGCGTCAATGTCCTCCCTCCCATTCCACCCATTTCATCAGAAAGCGTCAATGTCCTCACCCTCCTCCACTCAGTGCATCAGAAAGCGTCAATGTCCTCACCCTCCTCCACTCAGTGCAGCAGAAAGCGTCAGCACTCACCGCCCACCAAGCAACAGCAAAGCCTCCAAACAGAGACCAGGAACTGCAGTCAACAAAAAGTGCAGCATGCCACAGGCTCTCTCTCCCACTAACAAGGGACTCATTTCACAGCGAAAGGGGAGACTAACAAACAGTCGCTGTTATGACGTCAGAGTCTGCTGCGTTGCTTTTTATTCTGAGATTCTTCAGTTCAAGAATCAGCAGCAAACTCTCCCTCTCATCGAGAGAAAGAGAGGAAGGGAGTGATTGCTCGAGTACAAAAACATCCGTATGCAGCATTTGCTGCCATAAAATACTGACGTTCCTTCTCCTGTGATGCCTCAGTCGGTGGACCAGCCTGGAATCAGTCATCCACATGGCCACACACCGCTGTTTTCCATGCTGTGCCTGCGGAGTATCGGAGAATGGCCAGTAAGCAGATGAGCTCCATGAAGCTCCTTGCCAATGTAAGGGGTTTTGACTTTTATATTACTGTGGAGGCTAATTAAAATGGCGTCTCTGTTATGTTAATGTGGGGAATGTGGCTTTGTTGTGTTAAATGCTGAGAAAGTTTGTGCTAGCAGCTTGTTTTGGTTTAGAGGGTGATAAGAGGGTGCTATTAACCAATTGGGATAATTGTTATGGCTTTGGTGTAATTGAAGATACTGTATGCGCGGGGTTTTGGGGCAGAAGGCGGGAGAGCAATGCAGAGGATGGACAATGTGCTGTGATGTCCACTAACGGGGTCGGACCCTGAGGAGGGCGTTCGGCGAGGAGACGGAGACGGACTCGTGTGGAGCGTCTGGTCGACCACCATTGTTGGTCCCAGGCGTTGTGCACGAAGAGATTGAACTTTGATAAGTGTGGCGCCTTTTATTTTCCTTTTATATTTTATTCTCTCTTAATTATATAGTTCCAGCAATATCTATAAACTGTAAATCATTTAATTGCATCTGGTGTATTGTCTGTTATTTGGGCGGGGTGGGGTACCTCACACAGCATCCACATAAATGAATTATCCAATTTGCCGGGGCCGAGGCTGTTTCCCTAGACGACAGCGAGCCGAGCGACCCTGAGGGTGGCCGGGGGGGCTACACCAGTTTGAGTGCTGTTGCAGATCAGGGACTTCAATAGAACCTCAGCCACCTTGAAAAGGGAAAAAAGAGACATTAAAGAGAGGAATTTAAGCTGTTTTCACAGATGAGCTTGAAAAGACCTCCATTTGGCACCATCTGCCCATGAAGATTGAGAGGGACACAAATTGGCTGGTCATCAGTGAAAGTCATGGCGCAAGTGAACACAAGGTATGCAAGAGAGTTCTCTGAAGCGTGGTTTTCCACAAACAATTCTGTATACAAACACGTAGACCACAATCATATTTATGAGCTGATGCAGTCGAAATTCCAGACCACAACACATGAGGTTCACCACATAGCCAATCAGTGATGAGATTTCTTCCCCTATTCACAACTGAGTTTCCAAAATGACATCCAAACAGCTGATTGAAAAGTATATAGAGGCCAAGCATACAGAGAACACACCACAATCAACAATGCGCTGACAATGTCTCCTCACATGGTGGCGTAACATTTGCAAGTAAATTGCCAAGATCGAAGAACAACTCAACCCAACTGATGCGCTTGTACATTGTCTCCTCTTTGCAATCCTCCCTTGTCTCCTCTTGGATCTCTCTCATCCTTAGCTCTCCCTGTCCCTGAATCTGTACTTCGTGTCTCTCTGACCTTTTCCCGTTTACCTTCTGACTCCTCCAACCCTTACAACAGCCAGTCTTGATGTACTCTGATCTGATGTTTGGTCCCTTCTTTCCTCCTCCACACCTGTCCCTCTTCTCCCTCTGGCTCTGCTCTCTCTCTGCACCTCTCTTCCATTCTACAACACTGCCCCCACAACCACCAGCTATCCACAGACACTCCCTTGATCTCTACACCTGGGAAAGTGCCACCCTCTCATCGCAGTATTTTCTCAGCAACGGGCTTTGACCTAGTCAGAGTGCTCTGGCAGTCTGTGGGAAGCAGGTCTAGTATAAAATCCACAGAGGGAGATCCAGCCTAGGATGTTCCTTTCCTCATTATTATTAACTCACCTTGTACACCCTTACCTTTTTGTTTATCCTGAGGGGCCTCACTACCATCTACCACAAAGAAAGTTATCACTAGGCTCCTCCTCAACTGCCTTGTGCCAATATCTGAAGAGCTATTCCCTGGATCACTATGAATTATATTCCCCTCCCCCTGCCCCCCAGGGGTAGGGTAGATATGATCTGCACTGCATGACACTGTTCAGAGAAGTACACAGAGTAGCATCAACCATGACCTTTTTTTGACCTTACAAAACATATGACTGGTGGTTGAGAGGGATTGTAAAGTGTTCTTCTCAACTTTGGCTATTTCATGATGGTAAGCAAGCAATGATCCACGTCAGATTCCACATTCAGCAAGGCTATGTCGTTACCCCATATTCTTTTCAGTTTCTCTCATTGCAATGCTGCACCTCAGCTCACCTCTTGCTGGACTCAAACCAAACCATGGGACAGATGGGACAATAGAAGTAAACGCCATTCCACAACTAAGTTCACTCAAGCAGTAAGCGATGGCAGTGCAGTACAAGCAAGGAAGAGTAGCCCCAGGAGCCCTCACCACTGGATTGACACCCCTTGTAGTCCCATGGCGTCAGGGCAAGGAAGCCCAGATATGATTACCAGCCACTGTTTGCTTTCAGCCGATGAATCTGGACTCGTTCACATTGATCAATACTTTGAAAAGGCATTGAGCATTGAAAGATAGAGACATTAAAATATGTGCCAAAACCACTTCGTTATCCTTGAGGTAGGATATTAATTTCTTTAGAAAATAGCACTGTTGATATATTCTCTGTGACTTCATTTAGGGATATTTAATGCTTGGTCAGACTAGAAGGAACCTCGTAGGTGGAACAAAAATCCACAGTGAAAAGCAGACACTTCCAGTCTCAAGTAAAAATACATTTAAATCCAAGCATAATCTGTACATCCCTTGTGGGAAACGAAAAAAAAAAATTGTCCATCATTTATCGCTGAGTAAACTGCCTTTCCTTCACCGATAAACTCTTCCAAATGAAGAATTATTCCTTTGGATTAAGTTCTTCACAGCAAATTCCTGGAAAACAGTTTGTGCTGCAACTTTGCCTCAGGGTTAAATGGACTAAAGTTCCCAAATTACAGATGAGTTTTGTGTCTAAATTGAATTAGTGCCTGGCATATTTATTCTGGCATGCCCTGTATGAAAGCACATTATAGATTAAGCACAAGTATTCAATAGCATTCATTAGGAGTGGACTGTTTTCTTCTGATAGAGAAAATCGAAACTGCCAAAGGAGAACAGCATGCATATTTTTTAAATGAACCCACTAAAACAGCTGTGTTAATAACTTAAACTGAAACATTTACCTATTTGCAAGCTCCAGAGGAGCAAAAGAGAAGCGGAGGTGTTAAGTTCAGTACGTGTTCCATTCATGAACAAATGGGTCCCAGGACAAGTGTTTCACAGTTTTGATAGTTGCTTTCCTGCTGTTTCAGTCCTTTGCCATGAAAGTTACATTCACCCAGCTTTGTATGAAATTATCTGTCATGACTCTGTAATGATTTCTGATCAATTTAAAAAGCAAGTAATGTAATTAAGTGTCTATTAGAAACACATGACAGAAAAAGAAAAAGATGTTGATGTGTAGATATTCTAAGATTTCATTTTCAACCCTCTTAAAGCAGGAGAAAGAATACAGTAAGATGAGATGGCAGATTATTGAACAGTTTTGCTCTTGTGATAAGTACATAAACCTTCCAGTTTTAACACTTCCCTGACATTTGGTTGGAAATAAAGTCCATGGTTCTAGGCTTGCAAAGGGAGCAAAAGAACGCACCGTAATTTCAGCAGGAAATGACAAGTTTCAGTCAATCTTCTTGGGTTTTTGTTCTCCTGTGAAAGCTACTATAGGAATTCAGATTAGCCACTATGGAAATATAAAGTCCACATTTGTCATCTCTATTACCACGATAGCTCCATGCCAAATAAGCAGTCCAATGCCTAGATTCCCAAAGACAGTTTGACGTATCTCACTTTGGTGGCTATCGAATCAAAACCCAATTAAAATCACAGCACAAATGAATCAATTTATGGTGAAATCACATCACTTCATACATACATTTCAACTAGCCCTCTAAGGACAAGGCTTACAGATTTTTTCTTCTACATTTATTGCTGGGATCATACTTCCTGAATCAGCAACATTCCATCAGAAGGCTAAAACTGACAAAAACAAAAACAGAATTAAAATGTCTAGAGTTCAGCTCTCTTCCCAAATTGTTTGTTTTCATTTCCACTTAACCATACTCAATGAATTGATAAAGAAGACAATGCATACATTAAAACATGTAAAACCTTCTTCTTATTTCTCCACTTGGCTGATGCCTGGGACCTGGATCTCTCTACTTCGCTCTGTGTTCATTTACAAGAAGATCTGGTTGCTGTTGTGCACCCACATTGTTATTTATTTTCCTTTCAAGGATCTTTGCAGACCCTATTGTCTAAAGACTCCGCCTATTGTTTACCTCTTTATGAACCTCCTAATAAATTTCACAAAAAATAATTTTATTTAAATTAAATGAACTCTGGATCCAAAAGTAGCAACTATGTTGATCATGAAAATCCAATTGAATCACTAATATCCTAGAGCAAAAGAACAGCAGCTCTTCCAGAACTTCCACCTGACAGGGATGATGGAGCCTTCCTTTTAATTTTTTGCCAAATGAAAGTTCCAATAGCCCATCCTTTCCTCAAAACAAGACTGAACATCATTCTTGTTGTTTATGTTCAAGTTGCTGCAGTGAGATTCAAACCTACAGCCTGCGTGAGCTGGAGGCAAGTGTACTGTGAAGTAAGCCATGATTGATACCCTATATAAATGAATAAAGACATGAACTTGTTTGAATTCCCTGCCCACCCCACAGTGCAGCCTATCCTGGTGCTGTATATTGCAGTGCTCATAGGTCAGCTAGAAGTGGCACTGGATATGATTTGGCACAGTTTGGAATGGAACAGCTGCAGGCCCCAGTATAAATGGGGCTATGTAGATCTTTGGAATCAAAATAACTTTAGACACATTTATATTTACTTAAAAAGTAGTCTAAAATCAACTTTTTTCTTTTCTGTCCTTGAATGAAACCATCAGTCAGCACTGAAACAGTTTCCAACATCAACACCCAATCTTTGCAAAACTGATTAAACTTACCAAATATATACCGTGTACTGAATTACACAGGCACCTTCTTACAAGTGCACTTCTTCTGAGTGTGAAGGAGGTTTTTCAAGTTATATGTGTTATCATGCAGTTAACAAACTCAGCTTTCGGTTAGATCTGATTTTTCAGCTGAGTGTCAAGTCAGACACAAGGGAATTAATCTGAGCACTTTGCTAAACTCCCCTTAAGAAAATGCAGAAATATATGCAGTATTATGTTTAGTATAACATGTATGTTTAATGTGAATTACTTTAAATAAAAACGTTGACTCATTTTCTGAACCTTTACCTTTGTATCTGATCATCTTGTAACTTGTCTGGGCTATCACAGGCACATTTATCTTGATCATATCTAAACGAATGGATAACTCTGGTTAAAAACATTCACGCAAGTGAATCATGAAAATAAATGCTGTACCTCCTTTCAGTCTAAACTAGATTTGAAAGATATAAGTAACATTTTTAACTCCTTCCACCCAGTGCAAGATAGTTAGTTGGAATGAAAGGTAAAATCCAGATGTTGCAAATATTCTTCATAGCAAATTTATTATCACTTTTCTCTAAGACATTTGAAGCATCCACATGAACCATGCAGGACTCCAATAAATCATTGTAATTTATTAAATTATAGATCTGTAGAGCACAGAAGTAACCCATTGTCCTATCACGTCCATGCCCACCTACACAAATCTTATTTTTCTCACATTAAACCCATATAATTCTATACCTTGTCTAATTAAGTGTTGGTCTAAATTCTTCACTTCCATACTTTATGGCATTGATTATGTGGATAGCCAGAGGCTTTCTCCCAGGGCTGAAATGGCTAACACGAGGGGGCATAGTTTTAAGGTGCTTGGAAGTAGGTACAACGGGGATGTCAGAGGTAAGTTTTTCACACAGAGAGTGGTGGGTGCGTGGAATGCACTGCCAGAAAAGGTGGTAGAGGCGGATACAAAGGGTCTTAGATAGGTACATGATTAGAAAAATAGCGGGCTATGCAGTAGGGAAATTCTAGGCGTCTTCTAGAGTAGGTTACATGGTCAGCACAACATTGTGGGTCAAAGGGCCTGTAATGTGGTGTAAATTTTCTATGTTCTATGTTCAATCATGATATACTTAGAACTCCAACAGTTTTTGGCTGCCTCCTAAATGTGTCTCATTGCAGAATACCGAAATTCTTGAAAAATAGATATATGTCTATCGAAGATCATCGATTCAGACTGCAAAGCATTCTATACTTGGTGGCAATGTTTGAAGTAGCTTCAAACTGTTGTATCATTAAATATTGTGCAGAGTGAACTCCAACCACAGCCTTGCAGAAGTAATGAGAAGACTGTCAAAGGGATATTCTGTAACTCCACATTAGTAGGGAATCTTTTCTGCAGTCTCTTAGTTTTACGATCTTCATGGAAAAAGTGCAGGTGTATTACAAATGGATTTCCTTCAGTTCAAAATAAGAAGCAATTTTGAGAGCATATTTATTCAATAAGCAAAATTGCCCTGGGAGTTGTTCTGTGAATAGCTTAGGAAATTAACTCCTCCCATCTAAATCTACACTGTTTTATTTTGTTTCTCCATTCACTATAAGAAGCTCAATGATGAAACGAATGTTTATCCTGGTACCAGCAGGATCAATGGAGAAGTTCAGTGCCTAGTTCGGTAGACAGTTATAAGGTCAAAATTTAGCTTGTCATCACAAGCTATAACTGGCAATAAAGCTGAGCAGGGTAGCATGAAGAATTTTAGGGTTTGATTAAAATGTTATTACATATTTGCCCTATAAGTTAATTAACAATGACTAGAATAATAAATTTGTCATCTATACTTACAGCCTAGCTTCTTTTTTTGTGGCTATACTGATATTAACCTTTATTTTCTGCAGACAAATAATGGGCTTACAGATGTAAGGAATAGTATGGGATTTGAGCTGAAGGAAAACTGCAGGTAGTTCAACAAAAAGAGTGAAATCAGTGTGCAACAGGAATTCTGCAGATGCTGGAAATTCAAGCAACACACATCAAAGTTGCTGGTGAACGCAGCAGGCCAGGCAGCATCTGTAGGAAGAGGTGCAGTCGACGTTTCAGGCCGAGACCCTTCGTCAGGACTAACTGAACTTCCTTCAGTTAGTCCTGACGAAGGGTCTCGGCCTGAAACGTCGACTGCACCTCTTCCTACAGATGCTGCTTGGCCTGCTGCGTTCACCAGCAACTTTGAAATCAGTGTGCAAACATTTTTCTCTAGTGGTAATAATTCTAGATTTAATATTAGCCCAGGTTATTTGGATACTTGAGTTGAAAGTGGAATGTGAATTCCAAAATCTTCAAGATGCATTTGCAATATTGCAGCATTCCCATGAATAAGAACTCTAAGGCATGGAGCAGGGTGGATTAATGACATGCCCATTATCACTCTTTGATACACACGCAAGCTCAGTTAAACTCGCAGAAGGCAAAAATACTGAGGGAATTTTTTACATGATAACTGGGTAGAAAATTAGATAGTAATTCACCCAAAGCAATTTCAGGACATTTGAGAGTTATGAAAGAAAAGGTTGCTGGCTTGCTGAAGTCTAAGAAAGGACGCTCTGCCTTTCAGTTCGATTGCAACTGGTCCTGTGTCTGAAGATCCCCATTCTACACATCCTCGGATTCTCTTAGTAACTAAAAATCCATCTCCATTCTGCATGTACTCACTGACTGACACAGGTGTGTTTAAACTAAGCAGTGGGGGGTGCGGGAACGAACTGGAAATATAAGGATGGAGATAAAGGGAAAGTGAGAATAAGAAAAGTTAAGAAAGACAGCAGAATCAACAGAGCAGAAAACTCAAGAAGGGATCGTACAGTATGGCCATGTGAAATAGGAATTGATGTGAAAAGTGAGGGGAGTAATGAATTAAAAGTATTGTATATGGATGCACGGAGTATAAGAAATAAAGTGGATGAGCTTGAGGCACAGTTGGAAATTGGTAAGTATGATGTTGTGGAAATAACAGAGACATGGCTTCAAGCAGACAGGGCCTGGGAAATGAATATTCAAGGGTATACATCCTATCGAAAGGACAGACTGATGGGCAGAGGGGTGGGGTGGCTCTGTTGGTGAGGAATGATACTTAGTCCCTTGCGAGGGGGGACATAGAATCAGGAGACGTAGAGTCAGTAGGATAGAACTGAGAAATTCTAAGGGTAGAAAGACCCTAATGGGAGTTATCTACAGGCCCCCAAACAGTAGTCTGGATGTAGGGTGTAAGTTGAATCAAGAGTTAAAATTGGCATGTCGTAAAGGTTATGCTACAGTTGTTATAGGGGCTTTCAACATGCAGGTAGACTGGAGGAATCAGGTTGGTACTGGGCCCCAAGAAAGGGAGTTTGTGGAGGCCCTCCGAGATGGATTCTTAGAGCAGCTTGTACTGGAGCCTACCAGAGAGAACGCAATTCTACATATAGTGTTGTGCAATGAACCGGATTTAATCAGGGACCTCGAGGTAAAGGAGCCATTAGGAGGTAGTGACCATAATATGATAAGTTTTAATCTACAATTTGAGAGGCAGAAGGGAAACTCAGAAGTGTCAGTATTACAGTTGAACAAAGGGAACTATGGTGCTATGAGGGAGTTGCTGGCCAAAGTTCAATGGAACAATACCCTAGCAGGGGTGACAGTGGAACAGCAATGGCAAGTGTTTCTGGGAATAATGCAGAAAGTTCAGGATCAGTTCATTCCAAACAGGAAGAAAGATCCTAAGGGGAGTAAGGGGAGGCCGTGGCTGACAAGGGAAGTAAAGGACAGTATAAAAATAAAAGAGAAGTATAACATAGCAAAGACAAGTGGGAAGCCAGAGGATTGGGAAACTTTTAAAGAGCAACAGAAGGTAACTAAAAAGGCAATACGCGGAGAAAAAATGAGGTACGAAGGTAGACTAGCCAAGAATATAAAGGAGGATAGTAAAAGCTTCTTTAGGTATGTGAAAAGGAAAAAAATAGTTAAGACCAAAATTGGGCCCTTGAAGACAGAAACGGGTGAATTTATTATGGGGAACAAGGAAATGTCAGATGAGTTGAACAGGTACTTTGGATCTGTCTTCACTAGGGAAGACACAAACAATCTCCCAGATCTAATAGTGGCCAAAGGACGCAGGGTAATGAATGAACTGAAGGAAATTTATATTAGGCAGGAAGTGGTGTTGGATAGACTGTTGGGTCTGAAGGCTGTTAAGTCCCTGGGACCTGATGGTCTGCATCCCAGAGTACTTAAAGAGGTAGCTTTAGAAATCGTGTACGCATTGGTATTCATTTTCCAATGTTCTATAGATTCAGGATCAGTTCCTGTGGATTGGAGGGTGGCTACTGTTGTCCCTCTCTTCAAGAAGAGAGGAAGAGGGAAAACAGGGTTAGACCGGTTAGCCTGACGTCGGTGGTGGGAAAGATGCTGGAGACAATTATAAAAGATGAAATTATGACACATCTGGATAGCAGTAACAGGATCGGTCCAAGTCAGCATGGATTTACGAAGGAGAAATCGTGTTTGACTAATCTCCCTGGAATTTTTTGAGGATGTAACTATGAAAATGGACAAGGGAGAGCCAGTGGATGCAGTGCACCTCGACTTTCCGAAAGCCTTTGATAAAGTCCCACATTGGAGATTAGTGGGCAAAATTAGGCCACATGGTATTGGGGGCAGAGTACTGACATGGATTGAAAGTTGGCTGCTGACAGAAAACAAAGAGTAGCAATTAATGGGTCCCTTTCGGAATGGCAGGCGGTGACCAGTGGGGTACCGCAGGGTTCAGTGCTGGGACAGCAGCTGTTTACAATATATATTAATGATTTAGATGAGGGAATTAAAAGTAACATTAGCAAATTTGCCCATGACACAAAGCTGGGTGTCAGTGTGAAATGTGAGGAGGATGTTATGACAATGCAGGGTGACTTGGACAGGCTGGGTGAGTGGGTAGATGCATGGCAGATGCAGTTTAATGTAGATAAATGTGAGGTTATCCACTTTGGTGGTAAGAACAGGAAGGCAGATTATTATCTAAATGGAGTCAAGTTAGGAAAAGGGGAAGTACAATGAGATCTAGGTGTTCTTGTACATCAGTCACTGAAAGCAAGCATGCAAGTACAGCAGGCAGTGAAGAAAGCTAATGGCATGCTGGCCTTCATAACAAGGGGAATTGAGTATAAGAGCAAAGAGGTCCTTCTGCAGCTGTACAGGGCCCTGGTGAGACCACACCTGGAGTACTGTGTGCAGTTTTGGTCTCCAAATTTGAGGAAGGACATTCTTGCTATTGAGGGAGTGCAGCGTAGGTTCACAAGGTTAATTCCCGGGATGGCGGGACTGTCATATGTTGAAAGATTGGAGTGACTGGGCTTGTATACTCTGGAATTTAGAAGGCTGAGAGGGGATCTTATTGAAACATATAAGATTATTAAGTGATTGGACACGCTGGAGGCAGTAAGCATGTTCCCGCTGATGGGTGAGTCCAGAACTAGAGGCCACAGTTTAAGAATAAGGAGTAGGCCATTTAGAACAGAGTTGAGGAAAAACTTTTTCACCCAGAGAGTGGTGGATATATGGAATGCTCTGCCCCAGAAGGCTGTGGAGGCCAAGTCTCTGGATGCTTTCAAGAAAGAGATGGATAGAGCTCTTAAAGATAGTGGAATCAAGGTTATGGGGATAAGACAGGAACTGGATACTGATTGTGGATGATCAGCCATGATCACAGTGAATGGTGGTGCTGGCTTGAAGGGCCGAATGGCATACTCCTGCACCTATTGTCTATTGTCTATTGAACATCGACAGCCCTCTGGGGTAGAAACTTAAATTAAAAACAGAAAGATAATATAAAATATTTACTTGAAGGACTTTGCTAGATAAAAGAAATTCAACTTCAGTAATATTTATGCAAACATTTATATTTAGTGACTAAAATAACATAAATTAAAAGGGAAATGATCTTTCTGTTGTCCATGTGCATGTTTATTATTGATACTTATTTTTCTTTCTGTGGATTTTATCAGTTTAGCTTGATAAATGATTTGATATCCTCTTTCACTTTTACACAGGAGTAACTGTCATACTTGCTCTCAAGATTTACCCTGGGTAATAAACTACTGAAGCAACTTGCCAAGTTCACTGAAAGGTAATCTATAAACAGACAGTTATATACAGGCCTAGTACCGTAGGTCCATCATTTGTATGAGGGTTACTCAAAGATCCTTGACATGAGAGTCAAAATATAAATGAGCAGACTCTTTGATGTTAGCATTTGTTATACTTCTTTTAGACACCAATGGATTGCTTCCATTGAGCAGCCAGAAACCTGAAGTTTAGCTTATGTGATCAATGAAAGCCATTATGCCTCAAGATCACTTTGTCTTGCTATGATGAAAGTTTGTTCTGTCCACAGCCAAGTTTACACCATCAGAAAAACTGAACAGACAACCTGAATAAAAGCTGTCAGAATTCCTTACATATTCATTCACTTTATCTCAAATTAATTTTCAGCAAAATATAACTACTGCAAATAATAATGTACAGTAAGCCCAGAAATAAACAATTCTCCATAGTGTTGGTTTCAGTATTTACCTGGAGATTCAATGGGAGTAGATGTCTGATATTACAATGAAAACTCAGAAAGAAATCCTGTGTATCTGTCTGTGCCTTTAAAAGTAGGTATTTCAATGGCCATGATTTTGCTAGAACAAGTTCAAGACTTGCAATAGTTTCCAATTTGCATCATCCACCTGAACTTATATGGTCTGAGTTCAGAGGATCTAATTTCTCTTAATTGAGAGCAGAACAGTTTTAAGGTGCTTGGAGGTAGGTACAGAGAAGATATCAAGGGTAAGTTTTTTTTTTACTCAGAGAGTGGTGAGTGCATGGAATGGGCTGCCGGCAACGGTGGTGGAGATGGATAGGATAGGGTCTTTTAAGAGACTCCTGGATAGGTACATGGAGCTTAGAAAAATAGAGGGCTATGGGTAACCCTAGGTAATTTCTAAAGTAAGTACATGTTTGGTACAGCATTGTCTTCTATGTTCCTATGTTTCTGTGTTTCTAGAAGTTTCTCCAGAGTGTATGAAGTCCTCAATTTTCTGACCATTTCCCCCAAAAATTGAAACTTTCATTAAAAGCTGATGGAGAGCACAGAACTAAAGGATTGTCTGCGGCAGGGTGGAAACCAAGAAAGAGATTATGGTGCAAATGATGCTGGTACTAGTATGTTTAGGGGAGGGTCAAGAGGAGCTAGTGAAAGCATACTAATGATATGTTAATTGAAATAGATATAAGGTTAGAGGAAGGAGATCAAAAGAAAGTTGGAACTTTGAGGTGCAAATTACATTGAATTTTCTGGAAGTTTGAAATAAAAGAGAATGCTGAATACTCTCAGCTGGTCAGACAACATCTGTAGGGAGAGATAAGATGAATTAATATTACAGGTTGATGACTTTTAATCAGATCAGGCTAGTGCAGGAGGTTAATGACAGAGATCAGAGTGGAGATCTTTTGCCTTCTGCATCTGATCTTCGATCTAGGTAGGTTCCAGCTTCAGAACTCAACACAGAATTCAACAAGGTCAGATAACCAACCTTTTCAGTTTGCATCAGAACTGGCCATTTCTGATGCGATGTCACCAACTTGTAATATTAACTTAGCTTTGTCTCTCTTGCCTGGCTGAGGGCATCCAGCACTCTTTTTTATTCTGCACTTTCTTTGGTATTGTGATCATGGAAGAAAATCCTAAATATCTCCTGAAAGCTGAAGTTTATTTCCTGGGAAATTAGGATTTTATTTTGCAAACAGTTATAAATACCAATGAGAAAGATTGAAAATGTGTAAATGACATGAACCTGGACATGCACATAGTACTTTTGATCCATACTTTGGTGCACATACAAGTTACAATGATTTTCTAAAGGATTGAAGATAGGGACATGCTGCATGTGTTTTGTACAAAGAGAGTGTTCTGCTCTCTTCAATCCACGATTCTTTAGTGAGATAGCAATCAGCGACCTTCGCTTTAGCCATGAATAAAATATTAGGGGCCATTTTGAAGAAGGAAACTCCGTAATAACTAATGTATTATTAACTCACCAGGTCAGGTCACATTAGCTTTTTGTGGGCAGCTGTGGAAGAGTAGAGCAAAGGGGCTGTAATGTTGCTCTAAAGGTTAACATTGAGGCCACTGCTGTCCACATCAATAATTTGATGTAACAGTCATTAATGAGACTTCAAGTTAATCAAGAATGAGGAATATTGGGAGTTTATGATAATAACCCCATCAAAATCAGCAGTTTGAAATTCTAATTTTCCATTTCATTGTAGTTTAGCACTTTGAAATGACATTCTGATGACTTCATTGGCATTTTGACAAAATTCTTCTGATATGCATGGTATTGGGCATCCATCCATTGACTCTTTTAAGATTACAAATACTCATTTCATCATTCCTGGATAATTATCTTGTGAAATCATAAAAATTTCAGGAATTAGTTCTAAAAATAGCTTCAAAGCTGCAGAGTGACATTTTTTGTTAAGTCTGTGATATAATGCAACTATGCAGAAAGAATTCATTTCTTTAGAACCAAAGATCAAATTAAGCCTATTGAGACTAGGCAGCTATTTTGTTTCCTCTGCCAAAGGCCCTGGCTTTGGGCACATCAGCTTCTCAACAGTTTGAAAGATGATATCCAAGGAGTGGGTGGAGGTGGTTGAGGGGTTGGGGGGAGGTGGGTTGTGTGGTGTCATCATTGTTGAAAACCTAGACAGACAAGAGATTGAGTGGAGTTAAGTGTCGAAATAATGTTATCCTCAAGAGATTAGGTGATTATTCTCTTAGAATTTGATCAAATGCCTTGCTCAAGCTTGCTTCTGCAAAAAGAGTTAGCATTACAGATTAATCCAGAAGGTATAGTAAATGAGTTAGCATGTGTGTTGGAAATATAAAACAGACATTCTTTCGTCCTTAGGGATTATTGGTGTCACTGGCTGACATACAGAAAGTTACTTTGTGCATGCTTTCTAATGTTTTACATGGAAGTTACCTTAATATGCTGAAAGAAAAAGTCATAATAAATCTTCCCCACCTATTAGATTTGCTGTGATTAGACTCTTGTAGTATTATATTCTGGCTAAGAATTCACCATACTTGCTTGAAACCGACTTCATACTGAGGGGCAGGAGATGCAGAAATTTCAGCCTCCAAACGTTAATATCAAAACTTGAGTTTTAAAATACTGTTTTCCACCTTTTTTTCATGAATAACATTGTACATGTAAGTTTACATGTTCAGACTGTAACCTTTGTTTTAATCTTCTAGATACTTAAATAGACATAAAGACCAGATAGTTTCTATATCTTGTAGTTCACGGTGACTTATCTGTTGTGCAGGTTCAGTAACTGCCAATGCTATGAAGCTCTGCAGATTAAAATACATATTCACCTGTATTTAATTGAATGCAGGAAACTATCTGTATATTTAAACTCTAAGGCAAGAAACTCTGGCAGCAGAAGTTGAAAGTTCAATGCTGCTCTGCAATCATCTGTTTCCAAATATATGAATGTCTTGCAGACAAGCAATAATTTATTTAATTTGCTGCTCAACGACAAAAATGTATCCTTGCATCTCCAACATATGAGCATCAGGGGAACTGGATGTGGCAAATTATTACCAGCCATTCACTGACAATGTGTTAAGTGTCTGCACATGTCATCCTGACCTTTAAAGGGAACAGGTCTGAAATAACCTAAACAGAAAGTAGCACTCTTATTAGAATCAGAAAATTGCGTAGTTTATTTCAATGAATTGTTTCAATTTACTTTGATTCCTACTGTCTGGGGCCACAGAACTTATTGGCTTCCACTTCAAGTGAAGTCTCCCTGAAAGTTTCAGGTGATTTCATATCCATATGCAGGCATCATTTTATTTCTTTAATATGGGATAAACCATACCTTCAGATCTTAGTGATCTGGAAGTTAACCCTGGAAGAACTAAATATCTCAAATACCAAAGGAAATACTAGAACATTACACAACACCAAGTTTGGTCCAAAAGATTTTATGGTGATCAGTTTGTTTGATAAAATGTCATACTGCTGGTTTCAAAGTGGAAACTGTGGCTAAGGAATAACTAGACTCATGCAAGTCTGCCAATGCTGGCAATCTTTATTAACCCACAGCTTTGAAGATTTCCCAGTTTGCCAATCCCATGCACAATTTTTGTCATGTGATCAATGACCATAGATTTAGTTTGTAAAAATCATAAAATTTATTTGAATCCAGTGCATCTAATATCAAAGTCTCTCAAATTCCACTTATTAAGTAATTGTGAACATACAGTAGATCTAAGGTATTGGGAGAAGGATAAGAGTGAAGAGGAGGAAGCTTTTTTTTTAGCCAAAAGTTCAGTTGTTACCTGCAAATATAGTTTTAAAAAGTTGTAAATTGTAGGACAGATGAAGAACTGAAAAACGGGGTGAATTCAATTATCCTTTTGTACTTTGCATGGACATGAAGGACAATGGTCTTCCTTCAGCACAATGAATTTCCATGCATCAGGGATTCTATGCAACATAAATATTGATAGTTAGTGGACAATTGAATAGCTGATGGGGAGTGTGAGCTCAGCTACATGACAATTCTAAAAGACATTGAAACCAGGCACATTTCTCCACAAGTCAAGGTTGAAGTATTTGAAATTAATTTCAGCCAAAGTTGCCGAAGAAATGGATGACCAATTTCACCCTGATATTCCGCTGTCACACAAACAGGGCTGAGGCAATTCATTTCATTCCACATGATACCTAGACATTACTGAGCACACTGAAAACAGCAAAGAATATGGACTCCAATAGTGTGCACCTGTAGACCTGGAGAACTGTGTTCCATAGTCAGTAAGGTTTTGAACTAAATACGCATTCGCAGTACATCCACAGTACTGCATCTCACAAACCAGGTGCAAAATTGCCTATACATATCCTGTCCACAAGAAACAGGATGATGCTGCCTGACCTGCTGAGTTCCTCCAGCATTTTGTGTGTGTTGCTTTGGATTTCCAGCATCTGCAAACTATCTCGTGCTTTTGATTTAATCTGGTCAGTTATTATCCCCAAATCTATTTTTAGTCAGCAGTAAGACAATGAAAAGTTTCTTCAGCAATATCAAATCTACCATCTCTACCACTTGGAAAGGGACACAGGCAGCAAATGCATCTGTTTCCTAATTTCCCTCTCAGTCATGCAGAGTTTTAAACAGAAGATGATTTTTATTTATTAATGGCATGCTGATAGTGCTGGCTGAATTTACACTTACTGACCATCCTCAACAGAGAGGTTGTGGGGAGTGATCACACTGCAGTTCAAAAGGATGGTTCACTGTCACTTTTTATGGGCATCTGGGGATGAGCAATGTCTGCTTAATGCTACCCATTTCCTGTGTTGGAATCAGTGGCATCATTTTTAAAAAGGTGAAAGTGGACAATGTTTGAAAAGCTGGATCATTGTGTTAAGGAGCAGCATACATCTGGAATAGTGAGCAGTTTGGGAGGAAAGTAGCACCATCTAATTCATACTAAAAATAATGCTCCAGTTCCATTGCCTTTTATGATATGGGTCTTTATTCATCTTTATTCATCTTTCTTGTGTGTATTACCCTGTGTTCTACTTAAATGCAATATAAATTTTCTGCATTGAAGGAGCTTCCATCTGACTGACAATCTTTAAAGTGAAAACAAATCCTTCCACAATGCTAGCAAAACACTGTAAGTTGTTATCAATGATTCTCCATCAGGGCCATGTATTTATAAAAGTGTTTTTGTTTCAATATACCCTGAAAATGAAAATCTTCGAGTGCCAAATGTACATGGGTAAGATGTAGGTGAGATTTAAGGGTGCACTAAGCTAAAGTTACTACTTAGTAAACTCAACAGCCTTACAAAACTTACCTTGGTATGTCATGAGGAAGATATTTCAGAAAATCTCTAGATTTTAAAGTATACGTTCAGCTACTTTCCAAAAACAAAAGATATTTCAGTCCCTACCAGAAACATATGTTCCCATCTTTATTTTGTGTTTACAGTTGTTCCTTTAGCTCCCTGATTGACTGTCTGAACCTTCATAGGGATCTCGTTAAAGTGAATCCAAATGGTAAATGACATTGGAACAGAAATGAGTAGATATTCCTCTGTTGCCTTTGCTGTGTTCAGAGGTGTGCATTGTTGCTTCACCTCTCATTGCAAAAACTGATTAAATGCTAGTCATCTAGTGAATCTGCATCACCTTGACACGAACTGTCAAGTTGTACAAACTGTAGTTCACTCAATGAAAGACCATCAGATGTCATGTTTAAAAGGTCAGTGATTTGAACAGGATGTATTGTCTTTCAAATGATTATGGGCAGAATATCATGGCTTTCATAAATGATTTTTCTCCTTACAAGTTCAATCCACATTTATAGAATAGCTATTGAGAGCAGAGGCTTGCATGTCGTGCAGTCATTTTAGGACATTCATATGAATATAATGAGGAAATGCTTCAACTTAAGAGTTGAATTGTCCATGTTATTTCAAATTACATTAACTCAAAGCCAGAAGTTACTATTTTACCATAGTTACCTTATTATATGATTTAATTCTGCTCACTTGGATCACATCTGTTCAGTAAGAAATTACAATTTAAGATTTTCAATAAGCAACACGTTGTGTTACTAGCTCATGGGAGTGAAAATTTAATCCACAGTGCATCCCAACATTTGTAACTCTGTCACCAATGAATTTCATCATATTGCACAGAAATATCTCCTTTAAGTAAAGAAAATGTTCATTTAACAAGAGTAATTTACTATTTAATATGGGTACTATTCACCATTCATCATGTTGTGGGTTGTTCAGACAGTCCAGCTGGCAGATGCTATTATGGGTACGTCAGCAGTTGGCTGTGAAGACACATGTTCAAATAATGTGGTAACTGTCCTCCACCCAAACTGCTTTTCCTCCTTCCCAAAGGGTGAGATACAGTCTAAAGCACAACTTGAGGTTGCTTGCATCTCAAGTTTGGTATCTAAATAGATCACTGAAGCTACTCACCACCTACTTGATGTAATGTAAAGCAAATAATTTCAGGAGGATTTCTCCTAGTTTGCAAGTTCACCATCTTCATTTGTGTGCCATCTATGTTCTCAAGTGAACAGACTCAAAGCATGTTCTGGTGGACTGAAATAGCCTGAAGAACTAAGGTGGACTTCTATTCACATTCCCAGGAACATTTCAGTGTGGGGAAGAAGAGAACGTGACTTACTACATTCAGAATCAGTACAGCAGGCCATCCCCAGTTTACAAATGCTCAATGTATGGACAACACCTAGATTTGAATGAGCTCTCCTAATATCATTGAGCTCAAGAGTGCAACGTACTATATATACATAGGTTTGTTTTTATGAATGACAGGACTCTCTTTCTCTAATTTTTTAGCAACTATTCTTTGTTATAAGTCCATCATGATTTTGATGCTTATTTGAATATTGTGGAGACATGGTTACCAAATCAAGTGATCTTTGTGTGTTTTTGACACAATCAGCGTATGGATACCTTTAAAAACAGAACCAGTTCATTACCCAGGGAGTGCCTGGATTTGCAACTACTAAATTAGAAAAGTTGTCCTTATTGCTCTATTTTAATTATCCTAATGCCCTTGTTAGCAGAAGTGTGGATTTATGTCTTTATATTTTCTTGATTTGCCTTGCTGAAACTGAGAGTGGTTTCAGCAGCTGGGATCTTCATGGCACCAGTTTCAATAAGCAAAGTATTTAAGTAAATATTTTCATTTTTTACCTAGTTGGTAATGCTTATGCTTAGCTGACTGAGTTGTTCTGCCACACAGCTTTCACTGTGAATTTTCTGCTGGTATTGTTATAAACTTCACTCTGCATGTCAGTAGCGCAGCCAAGTGGTTACTGCTTTAGCGTGCGTCTCCCTTGTTAAAGGATTAGGGCAAAGAGAAAAGGAAGCACATTTGCATGTGTATCGTGGCAAGCTTTATCAAATTACTAAGGCAAGGTATCAGGCCCTCTCCTGGTGCAGGAGATTATAACCTTACAAATGTGTACCTCAGATATTATTGCCTACTTAATAATGCAAGCCTGAATTCTCAGCTGCTGATGCTGTGTGTGGGCATGGGCTGCTTAATCATCCAAGATATTATAAACAGAGCTGAGCACATCAGTGAATAGTCCTACTTCTGTTTAAAGGCTGAAAAGTTATTGATGAAGCAAATGGAGACGGTCATCTCAAATATGTTATAGTGTTCAGGAATCAGCAGAAAAAAGAATTTTGTGTATTTTGTTTAAAAATATGCTTTGGGAGTGAAATATTTCAAAATACCTAAAACTTTCAACAAACATTCTGAGGTTATATACAATGTCCTTTAAAAGGAAAAATATTTTTCATTGGCATAAAGAACAAGTAGTAGTAGTAGTTGTCTTTGGCGAACAAGTGGCAAGATCTGTTGAGTTTCCTGGTCAAGAACAGGGATAAAAGGCGTCTTCAGTGCCTCAGGTTATGATGGCATCCAGATGCTTAACTCACGTCTTCCCAAACAGATCCTTTACTTTCAGTTGAAGGAAGGTCGACAAGCCCCTGGTGGGCAAAGGAAACACTTCAAAGATAACATCAAAATCAGTCTGAAGAAATTCCACATTACATCTAAAAACTAAGAAGACATTGCACTCAATGGATACACCTGCAGGAAATGTGTTCAAGAGGGAGCTGTGCTACATGACAATAATCTCCACTGTGCCACAGAGAACAAGTAGCAGCTGTGAAATGAGTGATTCTGCAACCAAAAGCCCCAGCCACTAACCACAGCCACCGCCCTAATCACACTCTTGCCCACACTGCACCAGAATATGTAGATTCCAGTTTGACCTCTACAGCAGTGCAGACAACTCTGAGGAGAACATCTTACTCAACTCGATAAAATATGATGTGGAAAGGAGGCCAAGATTCCAGATCAGTTTTTACCAGTTTCTAGAGCTGCTGCAGTTAGTGGAGTGAAGAATCCTCTGCCAGAGTACCAGCTTTCTAAAGCAAAGGTAGTTTTGGCAGTTTACAGCCCAGTTCTGAATGCTATATGACTTGTTGGAAAATTTGGATTTGGAAGTGATATTATTTCTCTGCACCTTTTGCACCTGCTCTTCCAAAAATTAAAATGGCATGCTCTTTACTGTAGGTGATGGGGAATAAACTTTTTGAAGTTGCTGCAGCAAATCTGTAAAGTGGGTAAAGTGTGCAATAACATTGGTGAGATGTGAGGCTGATTTAGTAAACAGCTTTATCCTGGATATGGTCGGACATCTTGAATGTTGGAGGTGATGGACTCATCCAGGAAGCTCAAGGGCATTTCATCATTCTCCGGACTTGTTCTTGTAAATAGTAGAAAGGTGCTGAGAAGTCAAGACAGGAATAATTTACTATAGAATGCTAAACCTCACCAATGTTCTTATAACCACTGTATTTATCTGGTTGTTCATCTAAGTTGTTATCAGAGTTCGCTCCCGAAGTGTCCATTATGATAAGTTCTGGTCTATTGTGACAAGCTCTGTCAAAATCCTGACACCCTCCCAAATACCTATTTCTCCCTCTTGATGTAGATACACTTGGGCCATTTAAGAGACTCTAAATGGAAGGCTAAGTGAGAGAGAAATCTAGATTGATCTTAGATAGATCTTTCCACTTACACTGCAAGTGTGGATTCTTTTTAGCTGATGCTGTGTGTGGGCACAGGCTGCTTAATCTTTAGATGTATTGTAAACAGAACTGAGAACTGCTCATTTATCAGTGAGCATTCCTACTTATGGTTAAGATGGGAAACGCCCTCAGTGAAACAAATGAAAACAGTCACACTTAAATTGGATGCCAGAGTTAAGTTTTTTGCATAGAGTGGTGGGTGTGTGGAACGCACTGCCAGAGAAGATGGTAGAGGCAAATAAATTGGGGTTATTTAAGAGACACTTAGATAGGCACATAACTGATTTAAAAAACAATCCGAGGGCCATGTGAAAGGGAAGGGTTAGATTGACCTTAGAGAAGGTTAAACTGTCAGCACAACATCATGGATCAAAGGGTCTGTACTGTGCAGTACTGTTCTATGTTCTATACTCAATCTTCTAAAACACCTCCCCGAAAACCTCTGCAGCATTCTCCTGGGAATGGTATCCAACTAACGCAACCACATTCCTCTGCTCCAGGTGTGTTCCTAACCATGTAAAGTTTCTCCTAACTCTCTGTGAATTTTTTTGGTGCCTCACCTGGTCATCTGCTTGCTAAGGAGCCATTCTCACTTTTCCTCTGAAATACATGGACCACAGATTTAATGAGTTTTGAAGCCAAAGATCCTGGCAGAACGGATGTTGAGAATTGGTGATTATCTTACAATAGTGAATAGTGATGTTCAGGATCACTATTATTGGGATAATTGGGATAAGCTTTTCAGCACTAACTGTAAGATGCGAGTTCAATTCCGGCCACTGTCTGTAAGGAGTTTATACATTCTCCCCTTGACCGTGAGGGTTTCCTCTAGATTCTTCAGTTTTCTCTCAGGGTCAGAGATTTGAGGGCATGTTGGTACTGGAAGCACAGCGACACTTGCAGCTGCCGAGCACAATCTTCACTGATTTCATCTGACGCAAGTGACACATTTTACTGTATGTTTTGATGTACATGCGACAAATAAGGCTAATCTTCACTGATAATGAAGGCATTCAGGGAACCTGCTCTTCCTATTGGCTGTTTCATTTTCTCCCTTCATGTCAGGCTGAAACAAAGAACTTTGCCCTGCTTGTTGAGTCCTTCTGGCAGTGAAATGGATAAGAGATGGTTTTGCTGTAACTCCTGTACACTATAATAAACTGTCAAGGTCACATTTAATAACTCACACTTAATTAAGTTATAGACAGATCCAGAAATGTTTCCAAGAATGGAGTCCAAAGCAACAATTTAAAGTATATTGAAAAAGATGTTTCAGGATGCTTAAGAATTGGTACAACTTTTAACAGAAGTGAGCTATTTTCTATCAAAAATGCAGCCTGGCATGATAGAGATTTAGCAATCCAAGATTAAAAATAATGCTTCTAATGTCTGTTAACTGTTTCTGATCTTGCCTAAATAAATAACTGAAAGTGATGCTCTCTTAACCCCATTCCAAGTATCTGCCATTATTCGAGCTCCATACACTAACCATGATTGCCAAGTTATCCATAGTCCCAAGTGTACATTTTAAGTGAACTGAAATCAATAACATTTGTCAATATGAGAATTGTGTATGATCATAAATTTGCAGAATAGTCTTTATGTAAGAGTCAATGGTGTCATTCGAATGGATATGTTTTAATACTCCAGTTATAGCCTCCGGCTTCAAGGCTCATTTCCTCACAAAATTAAATTGAATGAAATTTTGATGAAGAGATAAATTAATTTCATAAATTTTGTGTGTGACCTAGGTTATCATGGTAAAATATCACTACCAAATGTAATCCCAATGGTCCTGTTTCAATCTCCTACAGAGGTACAGGTGTGCAATTGTCACAGATGGCCTGTTGCTCCACAACAAAGATTTTGGGCTGAAACTTTCTGATTCTGTATTGGAAAGAGACAAGTGGGAGAAACTCCACCCAGTGATTCATATTGTCCAAGAGTAGTGTGCATTAGTTCCTGAACTTAAATACTTTCCAAGAATAATCTTAAAGCACCATCTTAATACCTGCCAAAGCTTAACATCAAATTGCTTCAATCTGCCTGGTGAATGCTTTTCAACGTAAGTAAAAAATAGCTTACATTTTAAATTGGTTGCTAAATATCTTAACAATATTTTTATCAAACTAATATATTTTTGAACAAAATATAATAACTTTAAAGGCAAGTCTCCTTACCCAAATGTCAAGCTGAGATGCACCCAGTAGTCTTCTCTCTTTCACTCCATGTCTGGACTTTACTGTACGTTTGGGAACTTGTGGTGGCTAGGCTAGGGGCTAGAACAGACACAGTCATCAGCTTGTCAGTAAGTCGATCCCAACCTGTTGTGTTCTGCATCTGGCTCCACGCATTATACTGCCTGCACGCACTCCCCCTCGGGGAAGGTGGGCTGTCAATTTTCATCTACAGGTTGCACATGTGGTGCAACATTTACACTCTCTGTTTAGTTTGATGGCAGATCCATGGTTCCGTGATCCACCAGTAGCCATGGCCAGTGAATCAGAGGTGACTTTGTAGCGTTAGCCAAATCAGTCTCAGTCCATGCACTCTCTATTCACAGCCCCTATCTTCCCAGTAGTGGGGTAAAAAATTGCTCTTTTTTTCTAAGTTGTTGATTTGTGCAGGTACACTCGAGAGATTGGGTTTTTGGGGTGCACATCACTTGGACTATTTAGATCCATGAACAATACCTACAGTAGCCTGCTCTCATAGACTATTAGACGGGGGGAAGCGCAGAGATGGCCAGCAAAGAATTGTGGATTGAAGGAAGCATATGCTTTGCCAAGGGCCCACATCTTTTCCTTTCACTCCTTCACTATTGATACATCCAACAGCCCCCTAAATCAACATATACAAAATGCTGGAAGAACTCAGCAGATCAGGTGGCATATTTGGAGGGGAATAAGCAGTCGATGCTTCTGACCAATACTCTTCATCAGGCTGAAGTGTCTCGGCTTGAAATGTCTACTGCTTATTGATGCACTATCAATTACTCCAAAAGACTGGAAATGGACAGTAAATGGACCAATGTCCATGCTGAATATCTGTCCTGGACTGAGGGAGGAGCAGTGACACAATCGCTTTTATTCAGGGGTCTGTAGGAGGAGCCACAGGAGCAGTCAGCAGAGGGGTGTCTCCAGGCATGCCCAAACAGGTAACCCAGTTACAACCTCTATATATGGTTTACCACACTTATTCCTCTCCATCAATGCTGTCTGACCTGCTGAGTTCCCCCAGATTTTGTATGTGTTGCTTTGGATTTCCAGCATCTGCAGAATCTCTTGTGTTCATGATCTCCTGAGATAATTTGTGGCATTTAGAGAGAAAGTGAATAATGTTTTAAAAGATCTGGGAATTGAGGGTGTTGAGGAACTGGCAGTGGGGCAGATCAGCCATGAACATTTTAAATAGCAGGACAGGCTTGAAGGGTCAAGTGGTTACTCCTCTTACTGGTTTTTTTCTCCCATTTAGCAGTCCACAAGTGTTTAAGATAGGTGCCTTTGGAGTGAAGGATATATCAATGAGTGGCAGTTCTGATGAATGGTCTTTGACCTGAAACGTTAACATTGTTCCTCTTCCTTCAGACGCTGCTTGACATGCTGAGTGTTTACACCATCTTCTGTTTTCATTGCTTCGGATAGAAGACTGCCTCCCACCATGTCAACTCTGAGAAGATCAGTCAGAATGAGTGATTGCTCAACATTGTACCTCTGGTTGATGCCTCACAGGAACAGTGCACCACCACCAATCTTAGCACCAACAAATCAATCAGTCCATCAATGTTAGACCTCCCACTCCAGAGTGCAGCTGGTGTACAATTATAGGGAGATGTTTCTGCAAGTATCTGTGAAGCTTGATGTGCTGGGTTACCATAACATTATGTCCTATGGCAGGCAGTCTAAGCTCACTAATATCTCAGAATAGCTTTAATTATCACATGCACGTGGAAACATCAAAGCATACAGTGAAATGCATTGTTTGCATCAAGCTAAATCAGTGAGGAATTGTGCAGGCAGCCCACAAATGTCACTGCATCTCTGGTGCCAACATAGCATGCCCACAGCTCACAAACCCCAACCGTACATCTTTGGCAGGGGTCCCCAACCTTTTTTGCACTGCGGACCGGTTTAATATTGACAAGATTCTTGCAGACCGGCCGACCGGGGCGGGGGGGGGGCGGGTAGGGTTGACTACGGACAAGAGTAGCTGTTAAATACATTGTGTTGACCCCAAGAAAGACTACCATGACCCATGAAGCCTTGCGCGGCACCAGTGCGCATGTGTGTGCCTGCCGCTTTTTTTCCACAAATCGTTTTTGGCAATTCTGTTCAGAGGTGAGGGTGTTAATCACAACCGGAATTTAGGTGATAAAGTGGCTAATACACTCAATTTCGTTTCTAAAAGGGTTTATCTAACGAATTTAACATTAAACACACAGCGCATATTTTCCTCGCATGAATATAGTGATAAGTCAATTATCAGGGGAGGACAGGGGAGCTTGAAGTAAGTATTGAACGAACTTCCAGTAGAAGTGGTAGAGGCAGGTTCGATATTATCATTTAAAGAAAAATTAGACAGCTATATGAACAGGAAAGGAATGGAGGGTTATGGGCTGAGTGCAGGTCGGTGGGACTAGGTGAGAGTAACATTCGGCATGAACTAGAAGGGCCAAGATCGCCTGTTTCCGTGCTGTAATTGTAAAATGGTTAAATAAGTCAATAGCTTCATAACATTTTAAGTGATGTTTGGATATTAAACACACCGCACATATTTTCCCCGTATGAACATATAAAATAATTGCAACACACCAATATCGCTGAATCAGTGGGAGCCCTGGGCTGCATACTTGTTCCCTGCAACAAGACGGTCCTATCGAAGAGTGATGGGAGACAGCGATACTCGAAGAGGGTTCCTTATGTCCAGTCTATTCTGCAATTTAGTTTTCGTTGCATTCATTGCAGAGATACGTTGGAAATGGAAGAAACGTTTTCAGTGCTTTCGTGGCTACCTCAGGATATTTAGCCTTGACTTTGATCCAGAATGCCGGCAGAGATGTTACATCAAACATACTTTTCAGCCCACCGTCATTTGCAAGCTCTAGGAGTTGATCTCCTTCCCAGGCTGACATGGATGACGCCCGGGTAATGACCTCGCGTGTGTTCAAGCTCAACAGTGGGCTTGACAGGGAATGAGGAAAGGTGCAGCTGACTCATATCACCAAATCATATCGTTTCCTCGCGGCCCGGGAGCGCATGCTCTGCGGCCCGGTGGTTGGGGACCACTGATCTTTGGAATGTGTGAGGGAAACCCACACAGTTACTGGGAGAACTTACAAATCCTTACATGATTTTGTTTTCTTTTAACCTGAGTGTTGAGCGACACAGGAGGTCTTCATTTAATTGTGACATCATGTGGGTACAAGTACCCTATCTCCTAATAGGCAGGCATTCTTCTGTTCTGCCAAACCCCGGATACATCCCTATCTCTGTTCACCAACTGAGAATTCTTTGGGAGGCCTCCTCAACTTTCTCACTTTCCAGTGTGTTGTGTTTTCTTTACGCCTGCAAGGAGGTAAAGCGGGAGGCATATACTGCATATAATTGAATGTGTTCAGAGACCTTCCAGAAAATAACTTGCTGAAGACTTATTCTCAACCTTCCCATGCCTGGCTTTAAAAGCCCTGACCGTTGCTTGTAAATTACTCACTTTTTGATAGTTAGCTCAAGAGAAAGATTGACAGCAGGAAATCCATTCGAGGTTTCAGAGGTTTGTTCGGCAAAGCTCCCTGAACCCATGCCATTATACTCACTTACATGTCCTTTTCTACTCTTCCCTGAAGGTGAGAAGACCACAGAGTATGAGAGAGAGAGAAAGAGAGGAAGGAAACCAATGCCGACCTCCCAATAAACTTTCCATTGACAAGTAGAGATGGAGCAATGCTGGAGATCTGCAGAGTGGGTTGGTCCGTACCCAGAATCCAAACTATATAGCCATGAATAATAATCAATGCAGAAAAGTGTAAGCTGCTGCTTCTGTAAGGGTTTCAGATTTTAAGAATGGCAGGGATTCTCTTGGTAACAAAATGGATAAAGGACGAAATAAAATCGGGTTGCGAGTTCTCATCTAATGCCCCAAATCAAAGTAGAAATATGCAAGATGCCAAATGTACAAAAGCATGCTATTGGCATACCATAGCATTAGTACTCATGAGAAAGTCAATGAGATCCCTCAACCTTTCTATGAAATGAAAAAAACGTTTAACTCTGCCACTTCACTCGACAGACTCATGTCTTTATTAACAGATAACATGACAGAACTGGGATAAGTAATCACCATCTTATGTGCTGGACATACATGTACATCTAGAATTGCAAAATGTTTCCCAAACCTTGGCTGAAATGTCAAATTGTTACTCATATTCTCAATGTTGTATTATTTCTGAGATTAACAAATATTGTGTATAATATTTTCACATGATAATTCATTCAAGTAACTAGCTTTAAAAAGGTTTGCAAGTAGAAAGGTTTTTTAAAGACCCAAATGTGAAATGCGGATATAATTACCTGAATGCATATTTGGCTGTGAGGAATTTGCAAAAACATGCAGAAGAAATATACAATCTTTCAATATTTGGCATCAAAATGGACCTTGTGGTCAGGAAAAGTATATCTGGGAGTATCATATAGCTGTTAACAGACTTTCATACAGTGAGGCATTGTACAAAGAGCTATGGCAACTCTGACTAAAAGAACTCTATTCAGATTGAATGGGGAATGTAGAGATTCAGAGCATTTGAAAGCTAGTTAATTTATTGTTAATTCAGACTTCTTAGACTTCAAATTACACTTAAAAGAACTGAATTTTAAATATTACCTCAACACCTGTTAATAAATATATTTACTTCATAGTTTTAAAAAATTGAATGATTTTGTTCATGACTTTTTTTGTTAACAATTCTAAATCATATACTGTATTTCATGGCAGTAAAAAGTGCAATGAGTTAATGGTCAAGGCACAAAAAAATCTGAATTCTTAATTGCATTGTTTGGTGATATCAAATGCACACCATTTTGTATCATGTTCATTCTGAGTGCAGTGGGAAAGTGATTCTGAACATTTCCTGAGCACAGAGCATCAACCTCATCATTTCCTCCTGTCATGTAGTTTATAACCTCTGGGATATATATTATTGATATCTATGGCAAATAAAAGTAACTTGCCAACTTGCATAGACGAAAGCAAAATAAGCAAGGCTGACCCCACACAAAAAGGTCTAAGAGATAGCACAGTAGTGAAAGGGATGTTTGGAGGATATCACAGAGTGAATATACCTCTCCAACTTCACTCCTGATCTGAATACTTACAGTAAGCTGATTTATAGGTGGGAGTGCACTGCAAGCCAGGTATTGCTCTGTTAGAGAACAAACAAGGCCAGTCCTTCATTTTCACATTGTGTGTTACTGATGCATTGATTTCTTTGAATTCACATTACTATTGGGTCTTTGAAAGCTGAGATACCTGAGTCCCTGCAAAAAGCAAAAGAACTGTGTTGCTTGGATTAATCTATATATGGGGCTATAGCTTCTCTTGTCAACCAGAGACCATCTCCATTTAAAATGGGAATTCTCTAGTACAAAGTGTAGATTAATATCACATAGTTGTAACCATTTACATTAAAGGCCATGTCTGTGAAAGAAGGGGCAGATTTTATTTTATTTACTTAGAGATACAGCGTGATACAGAGTTTTCCGGCCCAACTAGTGGCACCACCCAGCAACCCACGTATTTAAGCCTAGCCTAATCACAGGACAAGTTATAATGATTAATTAACCGACTAACTGGTGCATCTTTGTCATATAGTACAAAAGTCATACAAAAGTACAGCACAAAATCTGGCCCCTTGGCTCACCTAGCCCATGCTGAAACATTTAAACAGCCTCCTCCTATCGACTTGTACCGGCACCATAGCTCTCCATACCCCAACCAGCCACATACCTATCCACAGAGGTTTCCCCTCATGTTCCCCTTAAACTTCTCACCTTTCACCCTTAACCCATGACCTCTGATTGTAGTTGCACCCAACATTAGTGGTAAAACCTGCTTGCATTTACACTATCTATACCCCGCATAGTTTTGTGTACATCAATCAAATCTCCCCTCCATCTTCTACGTTCTAAGGTATGAAGTCCTAATCTATTCAATCTATCCTCAGAACCCAGGTCCTCCAGACCTGGCAACATCTTTGTGAATTTTCTCTGTACTCTTTCAACTTCATTTAGATTTTTTTAGTAGATGGGTGACCAAAACTGCCCACAGTTCTCCAAGTTAGGTCTCACCAATCTCTTATACAACTTCAACACAGCATTCATCTCCTGTACTCAGTACTTTGATTTATGAATACCGATGTATCAAAAGCTTATTTTATGAACCTATCTAACTGTGGCACCACTTTTAATGAATTCTGGACCTGTATTCCAGATCCCTTTGTTCTACTACACTCCTCAGCATCCTACCGTTCACTGTGTAAGACCTACCTTGGTTGTCCTACCATCGTGCAACACCTCGCACTTGTCTGCATTAAATTCCATCTTCCATTTTTCAGCCCATTTTTCCAGCTGGTCTAGATCCCTCTGCAAGCTCAGGTAGTCTTCTTCGCTGTCCACTACACCCCCAATCTTGCTGATCCAGTTAACCATGATATCATCCAGATCACTGATATAGATGACAAACCACAGTGGACCCAGCACTGATTCCTGCAGCACACCACTAGTCACAGGACTCCAGTGAGGCCTCCAGGCAACTATCTACTACCACTCTCTGGCTTCTCCCTCTAATCCAATTTAATTTTTCATCTTGAATGTCGAGTGACTAAACTTTCTTGACCAACCTCCCATGTTGGACCTTGTCAAATGCTTTACTAAAGTCTGCATAGACGACATCCACTGCCTAGTCTTCATTAACTTTCCTGGTAACCTCCTCAAAAAACCCTGTAAGATTGGGAAGACACAACCTACAAAACACAAAGCCATGCTGGCCATCACTTTTGAAGGTCTCCCACTCACCAAGTGCACCTTTACCAGAAAACATCCTGTCCCAGTCCACATTTGCCAGATATTTTCTGATACCATCAAAATTGGCCTTTCTTCAATTTGGAATCTGAAACCAGGGACCAGACCTATCTTTTTGCATATTTGCTTTGAAACTAACAACATTGTGATCACTAGATGCAAAGTGTTCACCTACACAAACTTCTGTGACCTGCCCTGTTTCATTCCCTCATAGCATATCATGTATCGCACATTCTCTCATTGGGACATCCGCATACTGATTCAGAAAGCTTTCCAGAACACATTTGACAAATCCCATCCAATCCTTTTACACTATGGGAATCCAAGTCAATATGTGGAATGTTAAAAATCACCTGCTATAACAATCTTATGTTTCTTGCAATAGTCTGCGATCACTCTCCAAATTTGTTCCTCTAAATCTCGCAGACTGATGGGTCCCATTAATGTGGTCGCACCTTTCTTATACCAAATTGCACCGATAACACCTTAGTAGATAAGTTCTCCAGTCTGTCCTGACTGAGCACTGCCGTGACACTTCCCCTGACTATTAACACCACCCCTCCTCCTTTAAGCCTTCCCACTCTGTCACGTCTAAAACAACGGAAGCCCAGAATATTCAACTGCCAGTCCTGCCCCTTCGTCAACCAAGTCTCACTAATGACCACAACGTCATAATTCCAGGTGTTGATCCACGCTCTGAGCTCATCCCTTTCATATTAATATTTGCTGCATGAAAATATACACAGATTAGGACATTAATTGCACCATACTCAACCTTTTGATTTCTGACTTTGTCTGAGGTCTTAACAACATCTGCCTCCACAACCTCTCCACTAACTATTCTGATACTCTGGTTCCTATGCCCCCTGCAACTCTAGTTTAAACCACCCTGTGCAGCACTCGTAAACCATCCCACTAAGATATTAGTCACTTTCCAGTTCAGATGTAAACAGTCTCTTCTGTACAGATTCCCCTTCCCTGCAAGAAAGCCCAATAATCAAAAAATCTGATCCCCTCCCTCCTACAGCAACTCCTTAACTACGTGTTAAACTGTATAATCTTCCTCTTTCTGGCCTCACTGGCACGTGGCACGGGTAGCAATCCTGAGATCACAACCCCCTGACTTTAACTTACCACCTAACTCCCTGAACTCACTTTGCAGAACCTAGTCACTCTTCCTACCCATGTCATTGGTACCTACATAGACCATGACCTCTGGGCTGTTCACCCTCCCAATTAAGAATGCTGAGGACTTGATTCAAGATGTCCTGGACCCTAGCAACCAGGAGGCAACTTACCATCCATTAATCTCGTTCTCATCCATGGAACCTTCTTTTTGTTCCCCTAACAAATCTCCTATCTGCACAGCTTGCCTCTCTTCCCCCCACCCCCCTTCCCTTCTGAGTCACAGTGCCAGACCCAGTGACAGAGACCTGCCTACTATGACTTTCCTCTTCTCAGTTATCCCCTCAACAGTATCCAAAGTTGCATACATATTGTTGAGGGAGAAGGCCACAAGTGTACTCTGCACTGGCTGTTTAACACATTACCCTTCCTCTCTCCTAATTTCCTGTGTCCTGCACCTTGGGTGTACTCTCTATATCACCCCCTCAAGCCTCCCAAAGTTCATCCAGTTCCAGCTCCAGCTGCTTAATGTGAAGTGTTAGAAGCTGCAGCTGGATGCACTCCTCACAGATGTAGTAGTTAGGGACACTGGCAGTCTCCCTACCTTCCCACATCCTGCAAGAGAAGCATTCAACTATCCTGCCTGGCATCCCTACAGTTGTAACTGAGCAAATATAAAGAAGGAAAAACTATATATAAATTGGGAAAAAAAAATCTACCTACAGCTTTTTAAATTTTTCTCACTCAAGCCTCTCCTCACTGAAGCCTCGTAGACCTAAAGTCTCAGAATGTCCACTCTAACACTGTCAACTTCAACAATGGCCACTCTGCTTGTCCCGACCTTACTTTAGTCTGTTCTTGTCAATCAATCCCAATCACCGATTGGCTGCTGCTCAAAACACCAAACTACCGCAAGCCAATGACTTTTGTACTCAGAATCAGAATCAGGTTTATTATCACCATGATGTGACGAGAAATTTGTTAACTTAACAGCAGCAATTCCATGCAATAGAAAATCTAGCAGAGAAAAGAATAAATAAAATAAAAATAATAATAATAAACAAGTAAATCAATTATATATATTGAATAGATTATTAAAACTGTGCAAGAAAAGAAATACTGTATATTAAAAAAAAGTGAGGTAGTGTCCAAAGATTCAATGTCCATTTAGGAATTGGATGGCAGAGAGGAAGAAGCTGTTCCTGAATCGCTGAGCGTGTGCCTTCAGGTTTCTGTACCTCCTACCTGATGGTAACAGTGAGAAAAGGGCAGGCCCTGGGTGCTGGAGGTCCTTAATAATGGACGCTGCATTTCTGAGACACTGCTCCCTGAAGATGTCCTGGGTACTTTGTAGGCTAGTACCCAAGACAGAGCTGACTAGATTTACAACCTTCTGCAGCTTCTTTCGGTCCTGTGCAGTATGCCCCCCCCCCCACCCCATACCAGACAGTGATGCAGCCTGTCAGAATGCTCTCCACAGTACAACTATATAAGTTTTTGAGTGTATTTGTTAACATGCAAAATCTCTTCAAACTCCTAATAAAGTAAAGCCGCTGTCTTTCCTTCTTTACAACTACATCGATAATGTTGGAACCAGGTTAGATCCTCAGAGATCTTGACATCCAGGAACTTGAAGCTGCTCACTCTCTCCAATTCTGATCCCTCTATGAGGATTGGCATGTGTTCTTTCGTCTTACCCTTCCTGAAGTCCACAATCAGCTTTTTCATCTTACTGACTGTTGAGTGTCAGGTTGTTGCTGTGACACCACTCCACTAGTTGGCATATTTCACTCCTGTATGCCCTCTCATCATCACCTAAGATTCTACCAACAATAGTTGTATCATCAGCAAATTGATAGGTGGTATTTTAGCTATGCCTAGTCACACAGTCATGTGTATATAGAGAGAAGGGCAGTGGGCTAAGCACACACCCCTGAAGTGCGCCAGTGTTGATTGGCAGCAAGGAGGATATGTTATCACCAATCCACACAAATTGCAGTCTTCTGGTTAGGAAGTCGCGGATAAAATTACAGAGATAGGTGCAGAGGCCCAGGTTCTGCAACTTCTCAATCAGGATTGTGGGAATGATAGTATTAAATGCTGAGCTATAGTCGATGAACAGCAACCTGATGTAGGTGTTTGTGCTGTCCAGGTGGTCTGAAGCCATGTGGAGAGCCATTGAGATTGTGTCTGCCGTTGACCTATTGTGGTGATAGGCAAATTGCAAATCAGCAAACCTAAGTGAGCTACATCTTCTCATGCTTTGGATATCTGATTGCCACTGCTTAAAAACTGTGGGAACTGTGCACTGTGGGAGGAAACCGGGACACCCAGAAGAAACCCACGTACTCATGGAAAGTACATACAAACTTCTTGCAGTGGACGCCAGAATTGAACTCTAAACTCCGACGCCCTGAGCTGATCATGGTCTTTGAGTCAATTGGGCTACACCAGCATTTCAGCCAATTACATCATATTGAAAAGTATTTGTTCTCAACATTTTAATCACTTAAATGTTCTGATTCTAACTGATTAATAAAATGCATGTTTTGTTCCATGTAGTAGTTTCAGGAAAAGTAGATTAAAGATACTTATTTTCAGCCCTGGTTTCAGTGTGGAATGCAGTAACTGTCTACTTTGTAACCTCAAAGATTAAATAAACACATAGTCTGTCCCAACAGGAGCCAACAGCCAGCTTTTCTCCACAAATTTTTTAGCTGGCCACCACTCATCTTTGGGACACTCTGACCTTCATACTACCAAAGGAAACTACATACCTCTGTGAAAAAAAACTCTGAAGACAGAATAAACATTATGCTAATTTATAAGTCAGCATGGTAAGCCAGCACTGTGAGGTTAGCCACTGAAAAATGTCTTCCTCTGCAAAATTTTCGCTTCCTTAGTATTCCCGTGTTGTACGTCTGTAATAGCAGTTAATAAAGTAATTAGAGAATATATTATACAGCCAGATTTTCATATGATTGATGCAGCAGATCAAATATTTGCAATGCTAACAGATATGATGTGGTCTGTTTGTATGATTATGCTTCTAAAAAGTCATTGCAAATCCCAGGGTACATTAAATTTGGAATCTGAACACAAGTTGTTGGGTTAGAAGAATTAGAAGAATCAGAATGGAGTTTAATATCACTGGCAAATATTGTGAAATTTGTTGTTTTGCATCTGCAGAACATTATATATAATAATAAAAACTATAAATTACAATAAGAACTATATAGGAATATTAAATTAAATAAGTATTGCAAAACGAGAAGAAAAAAAGTGAGCTAGTGTTCATGGATTAATTGTATATTCAGAAATTTGATGGCAAAGGAAAAGAAGCGATTCCTGAAACATTGAGTGTGGCTCTTTGGGCTCCTGTACCTCCTCCTTGATGAAAAGAGGGTATGTCCTGGGTGATGGGCTTCCTTAGTGATGGATGCTGCCTTTTTGAGGCATCGCCGTTGGAAGGTGACCTTGATACTGGGGAGGCTAATGCCCGTGATTTAGCTGACTGAGCTTACAGCTTTCTGCAGCTTTTTCTGATCCTGTGCAGTGGCCCCTCCATACCAGATGGTGATGCAACCAGTTAGAATGCTCTCCTTTGTATACCTGTAGAAATTTGCAAGTGTCTTGGGTGACATACCAAAAGTCTCCCCAGACACCTAACGTAATATACCTGCTGTTGTGCCTTCTTTGTAATTGCATCAATATGTTGGACTCTTCAGAGATATTGACACCCAGGAACTTGAAACTGCTCACCCTTTCCACTGCTGATTCCTTGATGAGGACTGGTGTGTTTTCCCTTGACTTCCCCTTCCTGAAGTCCACAAGCAATTCCTTGGCCTTACTCACAATGAGTGCAAGATTGTTGTTGCCACACCACTCAACCAGGGGATTGATCTCACTCCTGTACGCATCACCATCTGAAACTCTGCCAACAATAGCTGTGGCATCAGCAAATTTATACATGCGTTTTTTGTGGTGCCTAGCCACACAGTCATGGGTGTAGAGAGAGTAGAGCAGTGGGCTAAGCACACACCCCTGAGCTGCATCAGTGTTGATTGTCAGCAAGGAGGAAATATTTCCAATCTGCACAGACTGTGGTCTCTCTGTGAGGAAGACAAGAATCTAGATACTGAGGCAGGTACAGAGGCCCAGGTTTTGGAGCTTGTTGATTGGAAATGAGGGTATGATTGTGTTGAACACTGAGCTGTAACCAATAAACCGCAACCTGACGTGAGTATTACTCTTGTCCAGACTGAGTGGAGAGCCAGTGAGATTGCATCTGCTGTAGAGCCATTGTAGTGATAGAAAAACTGCAGCAAGTCCAAGTCCTTGAGTTAATTCTAGACATGATGAACCTCTCAAAGAACTTCATCACAGTAGATGTGAGTGTCACTGGGTGATAGTCATTGAGGCAGCTCACCCTGCACTTCTTGGGCACTGGTCTGATTATTACCCTTCTGAAGCAGGTGAGCAGCTCCAACTGCAGCAGTGAGATTGAGGAGGTCCTCAAACACTCCCACCAGTTCGGGTTCTTCAAGGCAAGGCTGCAGGGCGAGGCGAGGCTCGGGTTCTTCGAGGCTTGGGTATGGCGCCGAGCCAGAGACTGGGCAAGGACCCAGAACCTAGGTCTTGAGTCCGGCTCGAACTCCAGTACTAGGTGAAGATATGACGTGGCTACAGGACTGGACGGGGCTTGGATTCTTCAAGGCTTTCCGGGGCAGTGCGTGGCACTCCTTCTTGGAATGCAGGGCCAGGACCCTTTCTAGGACGCCGGGCCAGGATGCTTACTAGAATGCGGGACCGGGATGACTGCCAAGGGAAACTGTCAGGGATTCAGATAGAGAGGGGAAGGGACAAACCAGCCACAGGGTAACATCAAAGACAGCCTGACTTACCCTCAGAGGCAAGGACAGGAAGGGAGCTCAATCCAGGGTGGCCCCAAGTCTCAGAGTGGCCAGCAACCTTGGCTGGCTACAGAAACAGCCAAATCCATATACAGCTCAGAGTGGCAGACAGCCACTCAGCTGGCCCTGGAACAGCCAAATCCATACCATGATGACTGCTCCAACTAGAGACAACAAGGCTCTATGAAGCACTGGTCCTCCAACCAGGCCTAGAGTTCACAAATGGCTGCTCTAGCCTTCCACCAGCAGGTTGCTCCAAGGGGATACTGACAAGACACACCAGCACCCACATGTGATCCCAGGGCCACTTATATTCCCAGCCCTAAGACCAGCATCAGATGCCTATGATTAAGCCCAACTGAAACAAGGGACAGCCGGAAGACCCGGAGTCCAGAGTTCACGGACTGGACTGTGAACAAGACTGCGGACTTCACGGACCGGACCATGACATCACCCTCTTGAAAGATGTTCTGTCGTCGGCCTCTGAGACTGAGACTGTAGGGCCACAGGGATTCGCAACGATGTAGTTTTACTGTCCCTTTCAAAGGGTGCAAAAAAGGCATTGAGCTCATTTGGGATTGAAGCATCACAGCTATTCATGATGTTAGGCTTTGCCTTGTAGGAAGTATTGGCCTGCCAACGCAGCCAGAGCTGACGTACAACCTATTCCGTCTTTAACCTCAATCGGAATTGTTTTCTTACTCTTAGAATAGCCTTCCATAGGTCATACCTGGATTTCTTGTATAATTCTGGATTACTAGTCTTGAATGCCGCAGATCTAGCCTTCATCAGACTACTAATCTCATGGTTCATCCATGGGCTTTGGTTTGATCATGCCCAGTATGTTCCAGAAAGCACACTTATCCACACAACACTTGATGAAGTCGATGACAACTGAGGCGTATTCATTCAGATTCAAAGATGAATCTCTGAATATTGTCCAGTTGACTGACTCAAAGCCGTCCTGTAGATTCTACTCCGCTTCCCTTGACCATACCTTCTTTGTCCTCACCACCAGTGTTTCAGTCTTTAGTCTCTGCCTACATGCTGGGAGTAGAAGTACAGCCAGGTGATCGGGCTTTCCAAAGTGCAGGCATGGGATGGCACGGTAAGTATTCATGATGGTGGTCTAACAGTGGTCTAGTGTGTTGGCTCCACTGGTTCCGTAGGTGATGTGCCGGTAGTAGTTGTTTAGAGGCTTCTTCAAGCTGGCCTGGTTGAAATCCTCCACAGTGATAGGGAAGGCATCAGGGTGCACTGCTTTGTGCCTGCTGATCACAGTCCTCAGCTCCTCCAATGCCTGCCTGACATTGGCCTGAGACAAAGTCTTTTGCTTAAGAAATCATTTAATGATGGATAGTGCCAAACATTGGTCCAGTGACTTGTGCTTTGTCTCCACAGTTGACTGCAATGGAGTGAATTCTGGAGACAAACTACCTTACAATGATGCAGTTAAATAATTGGTTTAGTTCTATCAACGTGCACTGATTTTCGAGGCACTGGTCTTGTTTGTACTAGTCTGTACCTCCTTGCTATCAAGGTGCTTCAGTACTAATAATTGAGAAATCCAAGCCAGAAGTTGCTTGGCAGATGTTATTAGTGCTACGGAATTAAATGTCAGTCTTTCCTTCTTCCCTCATTTGGCCCAATGTGGAGTGTTCTGCCATTTCACAGGGAGCTGTCTGGCAAACCAGATGACAACTGGCAGAACGCATTCCATGATGTTTGCCAGCATTGAACAAAAATGAAAATATCATTAAAGCAACTTGTCCAAGATCGGCTGTCTTTATTTCAATCTGGATCATACGGTGTAAGTAATGGGATAATGGAGAATCTGGTCATAAGTGGAGCCTCATTTCAGAAGGAAATGTGGCAGCATGGGAGACTCAGGGCTGCAACTCATGGAGGATTTCACATCTACTTACAAAGTACATGTGGAGCTGGTGTTTCTCATAGTTGGGCTGTCCGGAACAAGGGATCAAAGACTTTAAATAAAGGAATAGCCATTAAGGAGATGAAACCAAATTTCTCCACAAAATTTTGAGTCAAATTTGGTGACTCAATTGTTGTTTATGTAACCCTCAGGTTTGGCCGGCATGCGTTTGTCCAGGGGAAGACAGCCTCTGGTCCAGCCAAACTGAGAAATCTCGTTTGTGTGGATGCAATGTGATGTGTTGCCTAGTTACAAGTCTGAACCGCAAGATATCAGGCAGTACACCGTATGCAATTATACGATTGAATTTTATAAATCTTAATCTGACTATAGGGTTAGTAAAGAAAATAAAAATAAAAAGAGTCCAATTTAATGAAACAGTCTGTGGAAGAAATTTTGTTACTAGCTAGATACTGAGGGGTTAAAGAGTTTTTTATACAGCAGCCTTAAACTGCTCCTGGAAGGCTGCTAAATGGCTAACTAGCCTGAGAAGGAGTAATCAAAGCATAATTACGTGACGTTCTGTTTTTCTTTAGTTGTACTGTGTAATTGTCCTTGCTTCAAGGCTGCAGGCAGACGTAGCCTTCGAATAGATAAGAAAATAGTAACCTAATTATACCTTTTTCTGTACTGTGCTAAGACAAGATTATTGAGCAAAGGAATTATCTGCTTGCATGCTGTATTTCACAAACATGCTTGGAAGCTTTTGATAACATACACTACGTGTACATAATGAGAAAAGTCTGTGTACTTAGGCAGAGTCTCAAGAACTCTGCTTTAAGAGGTTGAGCTCTCCATGATGCGTATCATGTTATAATAAAGACTTTCAAAGGCGATCTCCCTTCGTGTCTGAGTAATACCTTATCCGCAACACAGTCTAATGCACACGTTGGAGCTCAAAGACTCATCTATTCATTCCCCATCAACCCCCGGTGCCGCTGACCATTGGACCCTCGCTCCAAGTCCACTCCATCCGGCGGTTTACCAACTCTTTCCATTCGCATCTTCTCTCTTCATCTCTCACCGACAAAAGACCACGGAATTCCTGCTCCCAGCCCCACAAGAAAGAACAACAACGTCTCTTTGGACAACACAAATTCCATAGCCCCCGTTATCTTTAGTCGTAACCCAAACATTGCTGCTACAGAGAAATCATTACCTTAGCAGTGAAGCATTACAGAGAGGCTATTACATTAGCAGTGAAGCCTTACAGTGCATTACATTTGTACTCAATCCAGGGATCAAAAAATATTTAGACAAAAGGGAATGGACAAATACAATATAAGGGCAATGAAGGGGCAGTGAGGAAAAGATCAGCCTTTTATCGAATTATAGAACAGGCACAAAGGGATGAATGGCATCCTCCTTCTTTATTTCCCTGTTCCCATCTTTATATAAAACTTCATAGACCTCCAGGGAGGCAGATTTTGGAAAGGTGCAAAAATAACAGGGTTGTTATCATGGGTGACTTTAACTTCCCTAATATTGATTGGCACCTGATTAGTTCCAATGATTTAGACGGGGTGGAGGTTGTTAAATGTGTCCAGGAGAGATTCCTGTCACAGTATGTTGATAGGCCGACTAGGGGGAATCCCTTACTAGTTCTAGTATTGGGTAACGAACTGGGTCAGGTAACAGATCTCTCAGTGGGTGAGAATCTGGGGGACAGTGACCACCGCTCCCTGGCCTTTAGCATTATCATGGACAAGGATAGAATCAGAGAGGACAGGAAAATTTTTGATTGGGGAAGGGCAATTTATGAGGCTATAAGGCTAGAACTTGCGGGTGTGAATTGGGATGATGTTTTTGCAGGGAAATCTACTATGGATTTCCCTGCAATCTACTATGGATCCTACTGTGTAGGATCTCTTGCAGAATGTTAGGGATAAATTTGTCCCGGTGAGGAAGATAAAGAATGGTAGGGTGAAGGAACCATGGACGACAAGTGAGGTGGAAAATCTAGTCAGGTGGAAGAAGGCAACATACATGAGGTTTAGGAAGCAAGGATCAGATGGGTCCATTGAGGAATATCGGGTAGCAAGAAAGGAGCTTAAGAAGGGGCTGAAGAGAGCAAGAAGGGGGCATGAGAAGGAAAACCCCAAGGCATTCTTCAATTATATGATGAACAAAAGGATGACAGGAGTGAAGGTAGGACCGATTAGAGATAAAGGTGGGAAGATGTGCCTAGAGGCTGTGGAAGTGAGTGAGTTCCTCAATGAATACTTCTCTTTGATATTCACCAACGAGAGGGAACTTGATGATGATGAGGACAATATGAGTAAGGTTGATGTTCTGGAGCATGTTGATATTAAGGGAGAGGAGGTATCGGAGTTGTTAAAGTACATTAGGACGGATAAGTCCCCAGGGCCTAATGGAATATTCCCCAGGCTGCTCCACGAGGTGACGGAAGAGATTGCTGAGCCTCTGGCTAGGATCTTTATGTCCCTGTTGTCCACGGGAATGGTACCGGAGGATTGGAGGGAGGCGAATGTTGACCCCTTGTTCAAAACAGGTAGTAGGGATGGTCCAGGTAATTATAGACCAGTGAGCCTTACGTCTGTGGTGGGAAGGCCGTTGGAAAAGATTCTTAGAGATAGGATCTACAGGCATTTAGAGAATCATGGTCTGATCAGGGACATGGCTTTGTGAAGGACAGATCATGTCTGACAAGCCTGACAGAGTTCTTTGAGGAGGTGACCAGGCATATAGATGAGGATGTGATCTACGTGGATTTTAGTAAGGCATTTGACAAGGTTCCACACGGTAGGCTTATTTAGAAAGTCAGAAGGCATGGGATCCAGGGAAGTTTAGCCGAGTGGATTCAGAATTGGCTTGCCTGCAGAAAGTCAATCCAGGGATCAAAAAATATTTAGACAAAAGGGAATGGACAAATACAATATAAGGGCAATGAAGGGGCAGTGAGGAAAAGATCAGCCTTTTATCGAATTATAGAACAGGCACAAAGGGATGAATGGCATCCTCCTTCTTTATTTCCCTGTTCCCATCTTTATATAAAACTTCATAGACCTCCAGGGAGGCAGATTTTGGAAAGGTGCAAAAATAACAGGGTTGTTATCATGGGTGACTTTAACTTCCCTAATATTGATTGGCACCTGATTAGTTCCAATGATTTAGACGGGGTGGAGGTTGTTAAATGTGTCCAGGAGAGATTCCTGTCACAGTATGTTGATAGGCCGACTAGGGGGAATCCCTTACTAGTTCTAGTATTGGGTAACGAACTGGGTCAGGTAACAGATCTCTCAGTGGGTGAGAATCTGGGGGACAGTGACCACCGCTCCCTGGCCTTTAGCATTATCATGGACAAGGATAGAATCAGAGAGGACAGGAAAATTTTTGATTGCCAGTCTGTTATCTGAAGAACTCTTTCCATAACCCATTTTGTAAGCTGACAGCCAGTATCTTTGTTATTCATTGATGAGCTGATAAGTTCTTCCAGATATTGTGGCCAACATTTAACCCTTAAACAACTTCACCAACTAAAAATAAACGAATGTCTGATTATCATGAAGTTATTTCCAAGAACTTTTCTGTGTACAGGTTAGCTGCTATATCTCCAACTTTTCAACAGTCAAAACAAATCACAAGTGAAACTCAGTCACAGGCTGTAAGAGCATAATGGAGGCACACACGCTGTGATTTCTGCAGCAAAGTAGGCTTGTATAGATGACCAATAAAAAGGACAGGGTAGGTCTGACTTCAGTTCCCTTCACATGTAATTATAGGCCATTGGGCTTAACACTGGCAGCTACAGAATGAGGAGTCATGGTGGAGGGAGTATACTCGGATTGGAGGGTTGTGACTAGTAGTGTCACAAAAGGATCAATTCTGGGACCTCTACTTCTCGTGATTTTTATTAACGACCTGGATGTGGGGGTAGAAGGGTGGGTTGGCAAGTTTGCAGACGACATAAAGGTTGGTGGTGTTGTGGATAGTGTAGAAGATTGTCGAAGGTTGCAGAGAGACATTGATAGGATGCAGAAGTGGGCTGAGAAGTGGTAGATGGAGTTCAACCCGGAGAAGTGTAAGGTGGTACACTTTGGAAGGACAAACTCCAAGGCAGAGTACAAAGTAAATGGCAGGATACTTGGTAATGTGGTGGAGCAGAGAGATCTGGAGGTACATGTCCACAGATTCCTGAAAGTTGCCTCACAGGTAGAGAGGGTAGATAAGAAAGCTTATGGGGTGTTAGCTTTCATAAGTCGAGGGATAGAGTTTAAGAGTCGTGAGGTAATGATGCAGCTCTATAAAACTCTGGTCAGGCCACACTTGGACTACTGTGTCGAGTTCTGGTCACCTCACTATAGGAAGGATGTGGAAACACTGGAAAGGGTACAGAGGAGATTTACCAGGATGCTGCCTGACTTAGAGAGTATGCATTATGATGAGAGATTAAGGGAGCTAGGGCTTTACTCTTTGGAGAGAAGGACGATGAGAGGAGACATGATAGAGGTATACAAGATAATAAGAGGAATAGATAGAGTGGACAGCCAGCGCCTCTTCCCCAGGGCACCACTGCTCAGTACAAGGAGACATGGCTTTAAATTAAGGGGTGGGAAGCTCAAGGGGGATATTAGAGGAAGGTTTTTAACTCAGAGAGTGGTTGGTGCGTGGAATGCACTGCCTGAGTCAGTGGTGGAGGCAGATACACTAGTGAAATTTAAGAGACTACTAGACATCTATATGGAGGAATTTAAGTTGGGGGGTTATATGGGAGGGAGGGTTTGAGGGTCGGCACAACATTGTGGGTCGAAGGGCCTGTACTGTGCTATGTTCTAGGTTCTATATACCCTCCCATCCATCTACCTATCCAAATTTCTCTTAAATGTTAAAATCAAACCTGCATCCATCACTTCCACTGTCAGCTCATTCCATACTCTTACCATTCTCTGTGTGAAGAATACCCCCCCATGTCCCCATAAACATTCACCTTTCACCCTTAACCCATGACCTCTCATTCCAGACTCACCCAAACTCTGTGGAAAAAAGCCTGCTTGCATTTACCCTATCTCTGCCCTTCATAATTTTGCATACCTCTATCAAATCTCCCCTCATTTGCCTATGCTCCAGGGAATAAAGTCCTCACTCATTCAACCTTACCTTATAACTCAGGTTCTGAAGTCCTAGGAACATCCTTGTAAATTTTCTCTGCATTCTTTCAATCTTATTTTCATCTTTCATGTAGCTAGGTGACTAATGCTGCACACAGTACTCTAAATTAGGCCTCACCAACATCTTATACAACTTCAACGTAATTTCTCAACTCCTGTACTCAATACTTTGATTTACGAAGGCCAATATGTCAAAAACTTTCTTTATGACCTTCTCCACCCGTGATACCACTTTCAAGGAATTATGAATCAGTATTCCTAGATCCCTCTGGTCTACCACACCGCTCAGTGCCCTACTGCTCACCAATGTATGTTCTACCCTGTCTGTCCTCCCAAAACACAACACCTCATACACGCCTGCATTAAATTCCATCTGTCATTTTTCCGCCCATTTTTTCCAGTGGTTTAGCTTATGCTGCAAACTTTGATATTCTTTCTCACTGTCCACTACACCACCAATATTGATGTTATCTGCAAATTTGCTGATCCAGTTTGCCACATTATAATCTAGATCATTAGTATAGATGACAAACAATGGATCCAGCACAGATTCCAGTGACACACCACTAGTCACAGGCCTCCTGTCAAAGAGGCAACCATCTACCATCACACTCTGACTTCTCCCATGAAGCCAATGTCTAATCCAATTTACTACCTTATCTTGAATGCTAAGCAATTGAACCTTCTTGACCAACCACTCATGCAGGACTTTGTCAAAGCCTTCCAAAGTCCATGCAGACAACATCCACTGCCTTGCCTTCATCAACTTTCCTCATAATTTCCCTGGAAAATTCTATAAGATTGCTTAGATATAAACTACCACAGCATGTTGACAATTCCTAATCTGTCCCTGTATATCCAAATCCTTATATAACTGGTCCCTTACAATAACTTCCAATAACTTACCAATTACTGGTGCCAGGCACACTGGCCTATAGTTTCACAGCTTATTTTTAAGAGCCTTTCTTAAACAACAGAACAACATTAGCTATCCTTCAATCTTCCAGTACCTCACCTGTTGTTAATGATGGTTTAAATATCTCTGCTAGGGCCCCTGCAATTTCTGCACTTACCTCCTACAGGATCGGAGGGAACACCTTGTCAGACCCTGGGAAATTATCCACCCTAATTTGCTTCAAGACAGCAAGCATCTTCTCCTTTGTAATGAGCATAGGGTCCATGACCTCGTTGTTGCTTTGCCTCACTGTGTCTGTCTCTGTCTCCTAGAGGGAGGAGAAGATGGCGGCGCATCACAGCGCACATGGCCGTTCCGAATGAATATCATATATGTTATCTAAGGGGCCATGCACAATCTGGATTTGATGGAGACAGCCGTGAGAAGCACGGAGGAACACCTGGAGTGACTTCTGAAATGCCCGCTTCGCTGCCGCTCCTACTGTGCAATCGAGAATCTCCGGAGGGGAAGGCCCCAAATCCTTTGCTTTGCCTATTGCCTGTTGCCGGGGCCAGGGTCGAAGCACTCGGCAGAGATGGTGCTCGGTGCTTGGTGTCGGAGAGCTGGTCGGAGGCTTGGAGTTTTCGGACGGACTCGAAGTCGGACTGTGGTCGGATGCTTCCAGGATGCTGCATTGGCAAGTTGGCGGCGCTGGAGGTTCACCGTCTGCGTGAGATGATGGGACTTTCAAGAGACTTTGAGACTTTTACTGCGCCATGGTCTGTTCTTATCAAATTACGGTATTGCTTTGCACTGTTGTAACTATATGTTATAATTATGTGGTTTTTGTTAGTTTTTAAGTCAGTTTGTCATGTGTTTCTGTGATACCATTCTGGAAAAACATCGTATCATTTCTCAATGCATGTATTACTAAATGACAATAAAAGAGGACTGCCTGTCCTCATAATCTAATCTAATCTAGATGTAAAGCAGATATTGCCAGCAACATTGGATAGGTCTGGTAGCATTTGTGATGAAGAAAAGAGTTAACCCTTAAGTTGATGAATTTTCTGCAGAAGAGGAAAGATGTGCAGTGATAGACTTATTAGTTAAAGCTAATACCATGATGCAATTCATTTCATGCCATTTCCCCCTAACCTTGTATAATTACCAAAAAGAGAAGCTTAATAAATTATAGTTCAGTGCCATTTGGGCATTTTTGAGTCTCTCTGATCCCGTAAGTATAAAAGTAGCTCTTCAGCTAAAGCCTGTTTTCTGCTCTCCAGGAGCCTTTAAAAAGAGCCTGCCACAAAGTTGGAGCTGATTTTCAATGCCTGACAACTTTAAAAAGGAAATGTTTCACTTCACCATGATATCAGCGCCCAACAGCACCGTGCAGTCTCCAATGGCTCTCACCTTGAAGCAGTATAATGCTTGTGTATAGACAGCTGACAGGAAGGATTATGTTATTCTGCACCAGGGTCCTGTGATACGATCATAAGTTAAAAGCACTTCTTGGAAGTAATTTCAAATCTCTTACTCACTTTTCCTTCAGTTAGTCCTGACGAAGGGTCTCGGCCTGAAACGTCGACTGCACCTCTTCCTACAGATGCTGCCTGGCCTGCTGCGTTCACCAGCAACTTTTATGTGTGTTGCCTGAATTTCCAGCATCTGCAGAATTCCTGTTGTTCTTGGAAGTAATGACTAATTCCTTTCAATGTTTACTTAGCCTGAGCCCTCTAAAAGCCCCACAAATTGAATCAGAGCCCCATCAAACATATCCACACTACTTGAGTCCTCAAACACTGACCCCCTCACCAGAAAATAAAACTCCACAAAAAAATGACCCATAAACTGACTAACCCTTTCCCTCTCCCCTAAGTAAGCACCTCACTAAATGAGCCACGCACAGGCTGTAATCCCACCAATGGGAAGTCCCATAGACTGGCACCCCTCATACAATCACAGGTCCCCACAAACTGCCCCAGCAATCTGAGCAGACTACAAACTGATGTCTCACAGATTGTGCACACACCCCAAAAAGAATACGGTCTTATTTCACAAACTGAACACTCAGACTGAGCCTTCCCTACAAATGGACCCTCAGCAAATGGAGCTCCCCACAGAGCGAACCTATGCTAGGAGCCATGTGCTGTAGTTAGTGGAGCCACTGACTTGCAGAGGTAGATTCCCAGGTTTATACCCCACCTTGGGGGTTGTCTGCATGGAGTTCCCACGTTCTCCCTCCAACTGTATCGATTTCCACCAGGCACTCCAGTTTCTTCCCATATTTTGTAGATGTGCAAGTTGGTAGGTGATTGTCCACATTAAGTTGCCCCAGTATGTAGGTGAATGGTAGGATCTAGGGGCTGGTGGGGGGGGGGGGCGGAGAAGATGGAAAGAGTAACAAATGGGATTAGTGCCAGATCAGTGTAAATGGTTGATTGAAGGCTGGCATGGATTCATTGGGTCCAAGTGCCTGCTTGCGTGTTCCTTCTCTCTGGGAATCTATAATCCCCTCATAAACTGAGCCCCGCACAAACAGAGTTTCTTGTGAACTCATTCCCCAACAGAAACTGGGCCCCACATATGGGTCACCCACTCTCTGAATCTAAGTCCCTGCAAATTCCAGCCCCAATACACCAAAAGCATCAACATCCACAGACATCCTATAATCCCAACCCCACCAATAATACAAAGAGACTGCCTCCTGAAACTAAGCACCCCCTCTGCTGAGAAAGGTATCCAGAAACTGAGCCCCTAACACAGAAACCGATGCCTCTGACAACATGAGCCACTGTTAGGGTGAGCCCTGTCAATGTCAGCCCCTCATAGTGTGAGCCCTGAACAGCCTGAAACGCTCACAACATAAGCCCCGTCAATGCCTGACAACCTGAAGTCCCATCCCGCCTCATCACTTGAGCCATCTACATGCTGAGGCCTGTGCAAAGAGAAGCCTGCCCACTGGTCTGAGCTTATCTCTGACAATGGGCACTCCACAAACTGAGCCCCTCACAAACCCTGCCCGTGGACTGACTTTCCCACATACTTGTCTCCCCACCTACCATCTGAGCTCCTGCAAGAACTGAGAGCACCTCTGCCTTCTTATTGCAGTTCTAAACTCACCTTCCATGAGCCCTGTGAAGACATCTCTCTCTGGAACCAGTTCATAATGTTAATATATAGCCACATTCAATTCATTTTGATTAACTTGCATGCAAATACTAACATTATCTTGATGATGATATCTTTCTAAGTGTCAATATGACAAATAAACTATCAAGAAATTAGCATTCAGCTTCTCTCTATGATTTCTTCACAAAATGGTCTCACGTTGCTGCCAAGACATTTACATGTGAGCCTCAGGGTAGTCATGGTGAGGATCCAATATGATATTCAAGGAAAATGATCAAAAAAGTAAGTACAATTACCTCTGGTGGAGCACTCTATGGCCATTTCAAGGCCAATCTGCCCTAAATTCTAGCAATGGCTTTCATATTGAGATTTTGCGAAGGATTTACATGAGGTGTAGGAAATATTGAAGAAAAACATTTGGAAAAATAGGGAAGATCAGTTTGTCACTATATCTTGTCTAATGTGAAATCTATTCCGATCAGAATGAAAGTGCAAAAAGAAGTTTTCCTCAGTTCATTATTCCAACACTGGGATATCTTGATCATGCTTGTTTATCAGAGCTGTAATTTTGACTACCAGATCCAAAACTGCTTTCTGTATTTTGTGGCTGCAACGCAGTAGAAGCCTAGTATTGTGCATGGGTGTAGAGTTACCTTTGGTGGTTTACATTCAATACAAAAACTTCTTAAATAGATTCTGAAAACTGGGCAATGCTCTCACTGTTATAGTTGCTTTTTGGAATGTGGATAACAATGTAGAGACAGTATTCACTGATTGCCCTTACTTGCCAGGAACAACCAACCCCATCTTAAACAAAAGAATTCAAATTTAATTTCAGCTTATAGATACGGTCAGAGCCCAAGTCTCCTCTAATCAGGCACGCATGTTAAAAATGCAGCAAGGCATTAAAAAGTGATTCTGTCATAGTCCATGTTGCACATCTTGAGCACGAACCACAAAGCACAAATGTGCAGCTTGATAAATCTATGTTTGGATTGACTATGTAGTGAATGGTCCAATGTAAAGGGATTCTTTTCCTCTTAGGAGTAAAATTGTGCACAATATTTCTTCTATTTTACCTTAAAGACATCTGTTGCAGTGATTAGTATCAAGAGTGATGCTCTGACTGGCCTCGTTTTTCCAAGGTACACAACTAGATCAGTATTCTTATTCTGGCTGGTGTCATGTAAGGCAACCTTAATCTTCCACTGTTTGTCCTTCCAGCAGAACATTCTCATAGTTCCTTCAATATTAAAGAAATATTTGATGTTTTGTTGAATTCATTTTCTGCCATCGCTTGAAGGCCAGAATTTATTGCCCTAGAGAAAATGGTAGTGAGCTGCCTCCTTGAAGCACAACTGTTCTTATGATGAAGATCCTGTTGCTGTTACATAGTACGTTCCAGGACCTAGACAAAGTGATGAAAAAGGATTAGTCGTACTTTTGCAAATCTGGACAGTGCGCAACTTGAAGAGGAATATACAGATTGTGGTGGCCCCATGCATTTGCTTCCTTCAACCTACATGCAGATAGAGGTTGCGGGTTTAAGAGATGCCTTATTGTAGCTGTTTCGAGTAATGCAGTGTATTCTGTAACCAGTACATACTGCACCAGTACATTGTCTGTCATCAGTGGTGGAGGGAGTGGAAATATATACAACAATAAGTGGGGTGCTAGCCAATTGGGCTACTTTGTCCATTGACCATTCATTATCATCATCTGGTACCATGCCCAGTTTGAGCTTTGACTGCAATGGCCCACACACTCCTGTTTTGGGTCAAGTGGATCAATTCGTTGGTATTCACTTCCAGTTCTTTGGCTGCTGTCTCCATCATCGTTTGTCTTTGCCTTCCTCTTGCTTTCTTCCCTTCAATCTTTCCCGTAATTACCGTGCATTCTAACTCCTCTTTCCTAATCACATGTGAAATGAAGTCCCATTGCCTCTTCATGATCTCATACATTATTTCTCTTTTTGTACTTGCTCTGTTCATGACATTCTCATTAGATATTTGTTTCGTCCATGATATTCTTTGTATCCTCCTCAAAAACTACATCTCTGCTGCTTCAATTCATTTCTTCATGTAACTAGATATTGTCCAATATTCTGAGCCGTATAACATAACTGGATAAACGTAACGTTTCAGTACTCTGAGGTGGGTTGTCATGCCTAGTTTAATGTTGGTCAGTATACTCTTCATTCTTGTAAAGGTGTCTTTTGCCATCCCTATTCTTCTTTTGATGTCCATGTCGCACCTGCCATCTAATGTCACCCAGCATCCTAAGTAGCAAAAGTTCTGTACTTGTATTATGTCTTCCCCATTTATTCTCAGCCTGCAGATAGGATTCTCCTTCTTTTTGGATATCACCATACATTCTGTCTTTTTGTAATTGATAGATAGACCCATTTTTGCACTTTCTTCAGCAACTATATCAATTAAGTTTTGTAGTTCTTCCTCCGTACTTGCAACTATCACAGTGTCATCCGCGGATAAACATTTGGGAAGAGAAATGGCGATTTCTTTGGTTCGCCCAACGGAAAGCAATAGCAAACCACCGTTGCTAGATACTAGGTTTCCTAGAATCAACTTGCTAAGAAAACCATGGTCAAACTCACAAAATGTATCACACAACAACAGCGTCAAGAGGATCTTCAAGACAATTTTGAAGATGCTTCGCTCGGTAGGGTTGATTCGGGGCAGCAGGGGATCCCTGAAGTCATCAAGCTACTGCTCATAAAATTCAAGTAACACAAAAGAAAATTATTGCCATTTGGAATGTAAGAACCCTATATCAAGCAGGAAGATTGGACAATGTGATAAATGAAATGGAAAGACTAAAGATTAACATCATGGGAATTAGCGAAGTTCGTTGGACAGGTGCTGGAACATGTCAGAATAGAAATAAAACACTAATTTATTCTTTTGGAACATCCCATACTAATGGAGTAGGAATTCTTATGGATGAAAACATGGCAAAAAGTGCTTTAGGACATTGGGAAATATCAGAAATGGTGCTCCTTGTTAGATTCAGAGGACAACCATTTGATTTATCAATTATACAGGTATAACAACAGATGGAACAAATGAGGATATAGATAAATTCTATGAAGAGCTTGAACAAGCAAAGAATGATGCAAATCTCAAGATCTTGTTATTATTGACTATTACACTGACCATTACTGGAAATATAATATAATGCTTGTATTGCACCACTTCAAAGTACCACTTGAAATAATTTCTGCTAATTTAAATTATGGCTTATTTTCCTTTCTCATACTATGAAGTTCGGAGCTTGGTGGAAAACAAGTTTAACAATTTTCTTCAAAAAACTGTAAAAGCAAAATGAGAACAGTTTGTTATAAGCTTTCATTTCAGGGAACATCAAAGAGAAACAACAACTAATTAAGTATCTGCTATCTGCTAGTCACTCCATGTAGCTCTAATCTTCATTACTTTCCAAGACACATTAGTAGGTGAAACATTAGTAGGCCTAATTTACTTACCTGAAAGTTTATCTGTAAAATTAGTAAGTGAAAAATTAGTAGGCCTAACCTACTTACCTGAAAGTTTATCTGTAAAATAGTTTTCCCATATATTTATATCAAACTATTGCTGTTTGGTTTCTGAATGTAATCAACCAAAATAATTTAACTGACATACTGCACTACAGAAGGCATTTAGCAGACTGCACTGACACTCTGCTAAATGGTTTTGTAAATAAAGGCAAATTATCAGTCACAGATTATTCAGCTTACTTTGAACTTCAATGGTTCAATTCAGTTTAGTATTGGAGAATGTATACAGTATACAATCTGAAATCCTTATTCTTCACAGATATCCATGAAACAGAGAGAAAAAAACTTTAAAGAATGAATGAATGACAGAAAAATATTAGAACCCGAAACCCCAAAACGTCCATATGTACTTTACCAAAAATTAATATTTGAATAATTTTATTTCATTGTACAGTTTTCACTGTTTTTAGTAATTTGATGATATTTAAGATACTTTAGAGACTTATTAAAGAATGCACTCTTACGTTTTATTTTATAACTATTTGTATAGCTTTTAAAAGTCCCTGGTAGAGAAATCTAAAAACCTATTCAAACACCAGTGGCAATAGCAAGCTGTCAAAGGGTGCCGAGGTGCATTGAGACATAGCCTCAGAAGTCCCTATAATACTTCGATCCTGCTCTGCTACATAGAATGTCTTTCAGATGCAGAGGGGCAGCTCATACATGCCACCATATTGGGAAATGTAAATTTGGGCAGGTGGTTCTATACTGTGTTTGAATGGCCCCAAGTGCTGGAGAATCCAGTTCATTGTTTCATAGTTGGAGAAAAATAATCAACAACATACAGTGCCCTTCTGACTCAAAATGTTTAATAAGACAGTATTATCAACACGATTGGGTGTCAGAGTGGAGATACCTCTTTACCAAAAGAGGTGTAGGGTGCTCATTCCCTCTACTAGTCTGCAGGTCACCCTTTGACAAGGTGTAGCACCTGCTTATGATAATGGATGGGATCACCCATCTTGTAAAGACTCTGTCCAGAAAAAGGCAATGGCAAACTGCTTCTGTAGAAAAATTTGCCCTGAACAATCATGGTCATAAGACTGTGATCATCCATGCCATAAGACACAGCACATACTAATGATGATGATCAATAAAATACTGATGATATATTTGACATTGATTTTTAAAGATTCAATTAAAGGAGTGGATTTTAAGGAATGTCTTAAAGATGTAGAGCTCAAATTACTTTGTTATGGTAATTTGTGATAAATGTTTAAGTTGGCTGGAGGACATTTTCTCTGCTTAGAAATTCCATTTCCATTGATTTCACCAGTGACCAAGACCTAGATCTCTCCAGGAAAATATTAAGGGATGAATTTCAAGCAAGTGGTATTATGTCAAAAGGCAGCACTGATTCCCTTCTTCATGTCAAGGATGACTATTGGATGTAAAGCACCAGCAGCTTTAGAGCTGCTGTATCTCATTAAATAAGGGGCAAATGGTTTACATGCTATAACGAGAACCTAGAACGCATATATCCAAGCGACACCTGCTGGGGTAGATTCTGACTCAGTTAAATAATTCCAAACAGGTGATTGAATTGGCACACATCTGTAGATTGCTTCCATTACTTGCAATGATATGTATAATAGGTTGGGGATTTGCATTCGTCCATTTTACACTGTCATCAAAAGACACAAACTGTCTGGGGAACTGTGCATATTGCACTTTTAGCCAATTCAGAAATCTTTCATTACTTTAGTTTCCAAACTGCAGTTCCCCACCCAGGTTAAAACTGTTTATTTTCGTTGAATACAGATGTTGATTCAATCATTCTGACCCAAAGATTGCAGCACAATGGGACAAAGGCTTAAAACCATGCTGACACACCATGCTGATCTTTAATATGAAACAGTCTGCAATCACTTCTCCACATAGACAAGAAACCAAAAAAAAAGTTTGCTGCATCCCATCAAATGTTAAATAGTTCCTTCTCTTTGAAAATAATATCTTACATCGTCACTCTGATGGGTGATTTAAGGTCATGCACCTCTCAATTGTGATTCCATATTTCTTGTGTTTCATGCCAATATTAAGCTTCAAATTTTCTTTTCTTCACCATGTTTAGTTCTTTAACTTTCACTTCTTTTCTAATTTTTTTTTGTTTTAATTCTATTGTACAAAAAAATTTCTCACTCCACCCCCTTGACTATCTTATACAAATGTATCATAAAACCATAAGATATAGGAGCAGAAATAGGCCACTTGGCCCATCAAGCCTCCGCCACCATTCAATCATGGCTGACCCAATTCTTCCAGTCATCTCAGCTTCCCTGCCTTCTCCCCATACCCTTTGATGCCGTGGCTAATTAAGAACCTATCTATCTCTGCCTTAAATGCATCCAATGACTTGGCCTCCACAGCCACTTGTGGCAACAAATTTCACAGATTTACCACCCTCTGACTCAAGTAATTTCTCTGCATCTCTGTTCTAAATGGACGTCCTTCAATCCTGAAGTCCTGCCCTCTTGTCATAGACTCCCCTAGTACGGGAAATAAGTGCCATCTCTAATCTGTTCAGGCCTTTTAACATTCGGAATGTTTCATGAGATTCCCCCCCACCCATTCTCCTGAACTCTAGGGAATATAGCCCAAGAACTGCCAGACGTTCCTCATATTGGTAACCCTTTCCTTCCTGGAACCATTCTCGTGAATCTTCTCTCAACCCTCTCCAATGTTAATATATCCTTTCTAAAATAAGGGGCTCAAAACTGCACACAATACTCCAAGTGTGGTCTCACAAGTGCCTTATAGAGTCTCAACATCACATCCCTGCTCTTATATTCCATACCTCTAGAAACGAATGCCAACATTGCATTCGCCTTCTTCACCATCGACTCAACCTGGAGATTAACCTTTAGGGTATCCTGCACAAGGACTTCCAAGTCACTTTGCATATCTGCTTTTTGAAATCTCTCTCCAACTAAATAATAGTCTGCCCGTTCATTTCTTCCACAAAAATGCATGACCTTACACTTTCCAACATTGTATTTCATTTGCCACTTTTTTGCCCAATCCCCTAAACTATCTAAGTCTCTCTGCAGGCTGTCTGTTTCCTCAACATTACCTGCTTCTCCACCTATCTTTGTACCATTGACAAATTTAGCCACAAATCGATTAATCCCATAGTCCAAATCATTGACATACATCATAAAAAGCAACGGTCCCAATATCGACCCCTGTGGATTCCACTGGTAACCAGCAGCCAGCCAGAATAGGATCCCTTTATTCCCACTCTCTGCTTTCTGCTGATCAACCAATGCTCCACCCACGCTGGTAACTTCCCTGAAATTCCATGGGCTCTTATCTTGCTAAGCAGCCTCCTATGCGGCACCTTGTCAAAGGCCTTCTGAAAATCAAAGTCACCACATCCACTGCATCTCCTTTGTCTTCACTGCTTGTAATTTCCTCAAAAAATTGCAGTAGGTTAGTCAGGCAGGACTTTTCTTTCAGGAAACCATGCTGACTTTGGCCTATCTTGCCATGTGCCTCTAGGTACTCGTAATCTCATCCTTAATTATTGATTCCACCAACTTTCCAACCACTGATGTCAGGCTAACAGGTCTATAGTTTTCTTTCTGCTGCCTCCCACCCTTCTTAAATAGCGGAGTAATTTTCCAGTCATCAATCAGAAGCTGAAGCAAGCCAATCAGCCCCTTGAAAGTGCTCTGTCATTGAATAAAATCTAATAGTGGCCCTCATCATTGTCTATCTAGAGCAACCTTTCACAATCCCACTTATCAAACACACCAAGTATTAACTGACTTAAAAATGCCCAGCCTCTGCTTTCATCACACCTTGCTGAAGAGAGTTGCAAAGGCTTACAATACTCAGAAACAAATGCACCTCATCTCTCTCTTTCTTAAATGGGAGACTCTTTATTTGTGAAACCCCTATTTCTAGATTTTCCTGCAAGAACAGACACCCTCTCCAAATCTGTGAAGCCTTTTCAAAATCTCATAAGTTTCAATTAAATCACCTCTCAGTCTTAATGTGAGGAGACTTTGCTTGCCTTTCATTGCCTCTGAAGACAATCCATTCTTTTCAGGTATGAGTCTAAACAACCTTTTCTGATCTATTTTCCAATGCAGTGCAGTCTTCCTTAAATAAAGAGACCAGAACTTCAAATTAACCAGTGTCCTACATAACTAAAGCAAAACTTCCCTACCTCTAAACAATAAATAGTAACTCTTTGTTCACTTTCCCTGCATTCTAGCTTTTAGTGAGCCATGCACAGATCCTATACCTCGCTGCAGCTCATACCCCCTTAAGTTCTCATTATTTAGATAATATGGTTCTTTGTTATTTTCCTTCCCATAATGGAAAACCTCCTGTTTTTCCAAATTATATTCTATTTGCCTGATCTCTCCCTACCCACTTAACCTATCTGCGTCCCTCTGTGTCCTCTTCATAATATGCTTTTCCACTCTCTTTGTGCCATTAGCAAAATGAACAATCACAACTTCACTGCCATAAACAAATCATTTAAATTCTCTCCTTTGCATTTGATCAAACAATTCTATAATTCACAGTACAACAAAAGCTGTTTTTATATTACAGCACAATGTTTTTATTTTATTATTTTGTTGCAGAACTATTTACATAAAATCTGATATACTGACTTTATAAAACAGGCTACAATATGTCAGACCACATTTTCTTTCACTATTGAATATACATTTTCTCTGAGTACATAAGAATACAGTTCATTATTTTGTTGCCTTATTTAGTCAGTGTCAGGTGCATTAGTTTAACTCAGTTGATATCATTCTTAAGGTTGAGTTAAAAGTTAGAAGGTATGATTGTGTAATTTTGGAGTATCCTTTTGATAAAGCAACCAATCTTCTCCCAGTTTGGTACATTAAAGAGAATCCAGTGCCATTTAATGGACAGGATTTTCAAGAAAATGTTGTTGTTACTACGACTTTTGCCCAAACTTAAGAATTCTTTTCTGAGCTAATTCAGCAGTATTTTAAAGCAAATGAAATAGCCAATGAAAAACAAGTAGCAGTTCTTCTGAGTGCATTGAGTTTAAAGGCATACCGTTTGCTTTGAAGTTCAGTTGCTCCAACCAAACCAGCCGAAATGAGTTTTGCTAATATTATGAAAGTAATGCAGTAACATTTAGAATTGAAATCATTGTTAATTGCAAAACACTATAGGTTTCATAAATGGAATCAAAAGGTAGGGGGTCAATTTCAGCATACATGGCTGAATTGAAGAAGTTGTCTATTTGGTAATGGGGTTAATGATGCATTAAGAGATCATTTAGTTCTTGGAATCTTACAAGAAAGCTTGAAAAATGACTCCTAACTGAAACACAACTTACATTTAAAAGAGCCGTAGAAATAACCATATCAATGGAAAGAGCAGATGGAGACACAATTTAGTCAGGAATGAAAGTGAGAGTGAACAAAATTGCAAGGTCTAAATAGAAACCAGCCTGGCCGAACAAATAGTGTTACCATTGTGGTAGGGACTCACATACACCAGATCACTGCAGATTTTAAGACAAATCTTGCAGAAAATGCAACAAAGTAGGATACATATGAAGAGCATGTCGAGCAGAAAAAAATAAGTGGACTGCACAGTGTAGAGAAAAAGATAAAACATCCAGTTGCAGTTCCAAAATGAAAACTAAACTGCATGCTGCTGATGAAAAATCTGATAGCGTTGAGACTGACACAGGACTGCATAGCCTTGAGATTTACAATGTGAAAACAATAGACAAGCAATATGGCTTACATCAGAAGTGAATGGCAAATTAATTAAATTGGAATTGGACAATAGCTCAGCCGTTTCAGCCATTACACAAAATGAGTTTGAATGGCATTTTGAAGATAGTGAACTCAAACCTACAGATATCCAATTTAAAACTTATACTGGAGAAGAGATAATGCCTGCTTGAATGACATTTGTGACAGTGATATACAGCAACCAATAAGCCACATTGAGCCTGTATATGGTTTAAACAGGAGTGCCAGTATTGTCGTGATGTGAGTGGCTGAGGCAACTACAACTTGATTGGAGATCCATCTACCATTTGGTTGTGACATCCTCTGTATTAGAGTGAGCCAAAAGCAAATTAAGAAACATAGTGGATGATGGTACAACTGTCTCCATGCTGAACTGTCGGCCAACAGAGAGCAAATAGGTGCTGGTGCCAACCTCTGTGTCTCTGGTTGAAAAGCATATTGGACCAAGGAAGGGCTATGCTACTCAGAGAAATCATGAAAGTGACTAAAGCAGTAGCCTGACTAGAACAGTTTTTGTAGGCAACATATCTGAGAAAGCTTCTGATATGTGTTCAAGCAGTTACTTGTGAAATGTGGCTTGGTTTTAAGCTGGAAGAGAGTTCAAGGAGCTTCAGGAAAATTGGAAGCCTTCTTATAATGTGAGTATAAGCAGCCAGAATTTACTCTGCATCCATTAAGGTTATTGCACAGACTTCAAGAGGAAGACAAAAAGATGCTTGTAAAGACCAAGACCCAGGTGGATGAATGGAAAGGCAAAAACAAAGGAGTCAATGAAGAAACAAAAAGAGAGGATTGATGTTGTGGATGAGGAAACCAAGAGGAGAGATCAGATTGTAAAGGAACCAATAGAAGGATTACTCCAGTGAACTAAATGCACCTTTCCAAGATCAAAATGCCCATCCTAGAAAGAAAAAGGAAGGTGCAAAAAAGAAAGTCAAGAAGTTAAAAAGGAGAGAAGAGATAGAGAGAAAGAATGTGAGCAAGAGAGAAAACAACTAAGGAAAGGAGAAGAAAGGTGTCCAGAGCAGTTAGAACCTCTTCCTGCCACCTTGGAGTCAACTCCGACAAACACCACAAAGGAGGCCCCAGAATCTGAGATTGTTTCACAGGCACAAGTCTCAACTGCCAAGCAGAGTGATCCCCCTTGTTAGGAAAGATGTTATTCCACTAGAGTAAGAAAGCCTCCACAGCATTTAAATCTTTAGGCCTGAATTGGACAATTTAAAAGTTTACTATGCTGTGGATGTCTATATAGTATTTGTATTATATAGTACACTGTGTATATAGCTGAGATACATTCTATAATAGGTTGGAATTTATAGCTAAGCAGGGAGGAGTGTTTTTTGTTTGATATTTTGGTAATATTTAAGTAATATTGCAAATACATTGTTTGACTAGGCATTCTTGTTTATTTAAATAATGCATTATGGGTTATATGTAAAACTAAGTGAATTTCGCACGACATGACACTACCACGTGATAAATGTGCACCTCACTTAAAGTAAACACAGAGTTAGGTAAGTTCTTCCAGATGACCTTGTTTTTATTTCAGATACTTTTTATGTTTTAGAGTTATAAAACATAACACCAAAGACCTGGGTTCAATTCTGTCACTATCTGTAAGAAATTTGTACTTTCTCCCTGTCACTGTGTAGGTTTCTTCTGGATGCTTTAATTTCCTCCATGTGCTCCAGTTTCCTCTAGGTGCTCTGGTTTCCTCTGGGTGCTCTGGTTCCCTCCAGGTGCTCTGGTTTCCTCTGGGTGCTCTGGTTCCCTCCAGGTGCTCTGGTTTCCTCTGGGTGCTCTGGTTCCCTCCAGGTGCTCTGGTTTCCTCTGGGTGCTCTGGTTCCCTCCAGGTGCTCTGGTTTCCTCTGGGTGCTCTGGTTCCCTCCAGGTGCTCCAGTTTCCTCTAGGTGCTCTGGTTTCCTCTGGGTGTTCTGATTCCCTCCAGGTGCTCTGGTTTCCTCTGGGTGCTCTGGTTCCCTCCAGGTGCTCTGGTTTTCTCTGGGTGCTCTGGTTCCCTCCAGGTGCTCTGGTTTCCTCTGGGTGCTCTGGTTTCCTCCATGTGCTCCAGTTTCCTCTAGGTGCTCTGGTTTCCTCTGGGTGCTCTGGTTCCCTCCAGGTGCTCTGGTTCCCTCCGGGTGCTCTGGTTTCCTCCCACTTTCCAAATACGTACAGGTTAGATGGTTAATTAATCATATGTGTGGCATGGATTGATTGAGCCAGAAGGTTTGTTACTGTGCTGTATCTCTAAATAACAATAAATAACAATTTGACATCATTCTGAGGTTAACTCATTTTCCAGTGAAGATGAGAAGGACGTACCCTCACTCAACCCACTCTTGCCTTCCTTGATTGCCTTTATCAGTTCAGTCCTTCTAAGACCAACATCACTAGTGCCTCTTCACTTAAATCCTTTGAACCTGGTAGACTGGTCATCAAAAAGAGATTGATTCTGTAATTGTTTTATTTTTTGATGAATAAAATTAAGTCAGGAGCTTTAACCATAAACCAAATCAAAGGTCATCAGGTGCTGTCTGACTGGCTGAATAATTTGCAGCAAATTCTGTACATAGCAAAGAGCCATTTCTTTGTGTGTGTTCCGTCAGATACCATGCCATCAATTAAAAGGAAGGGGTCACTGAATTTTTAGGTGTCTGTGGTGACAAGACTAATTGCCAAGTTCACAGCCATCACTGAGGATACACAACTGATCTCATTCAGCACATAGATCTGGTATACTGAACTATGTTATGTTTTATAACTTCAAAACATTGAACGGATTCAAAGAAAGACATGGCAGTCCAGGAATGCACGTGTAATTCTGTCTTACTTTAAGCGAGGTACACACGTATCACGTGGTAACATGATGACATATGCAATTAATGTATTTTTACATATAAGCTGTAATTAATTGATTAAACAAGAATGATTAATCAGACAATACATATACAAGATTACTCAAATATTATTGAAATACTAAATACACAACAGATGGGATTAATTTTTCTTGGACTACAGGACACACATAGAAAACTTGATTCTAATTTAATTGGCAGTAAATGCAATAATTCATCTTATATAACCTCATGTTTCTTCGTTTGGACAGCCAAAAGAAAAGAATTTGGCTGTGTCTTGTAAATGTTGGAAAAGAATTGGGAAAACATTGAGATGCAATGAATTGTAACAGTCCACAAAGACCACAAAAACAGCAACAAGCAGCAGGATTAGTCCTGGGGAAACATTTTAGTTAGCGAGGTGCCGCTTCTTCTCTAGTAGAATCTTTGCTTAACATTTGTTCAACAAATGTTAATCATATTTCCAAAATATTCAACAGAAGTCCTTGTCAGACACCTAGTCATGAGATTTTATTTCTGACCTTCCCTAGTATGTGTTAAAACTATCTATGTGATGGTGAATCAAGCTCTATTCCCTGTACTTGAGTTAAGTTGTAAATTTAATTAAAGAATCGACTATTTTGCAAACATTCACTTTCAGGCATATGTGTGTTGAAGTGAACATTCTGCTGGTTTCTTAACTAGATCTGAATCTTGGTAAAAGTGATGTAGGAGCTTAGATCACCCCTCCCCCACCCCCACCCCCACATCAGGGCATGATGTTGTGATCTTATATTAGCAGAGTCATTTAAGAACATACAACACCACAATTCGGCTTTAGATCAACATATTTCTTCGAAAGTTTAGAACAGCATTTTCCTTGTGTCTTGATGGTCACATGCACACTGTTAATGACCCACACGGCAGTAGAAAGTCAGTAGGATTTACAGATCTGACTGCCTACTGACTCTCTCCAAGATGCCATAAGTAACCTCCAGTCATTAGGATGAAACTGTCCAAGTTGTTGATGATACAAAACTGGCTGTCAGTGTAGGCAGTAATGTGGATGTAGGGAGACCTCAGTGCAATATAGAAATGTTAAAAGAATGACAGGAGAACATCAAATGAAATATAACATAGAAACAAGTGAGGTTATACATTTTGGGAAAGAAAAATAGTAGGGTAGAACATTTTTAAAAGGAAAGAGGTAGAAAAGTGTTGGTGTTCAAAGAGACCTATTTGTTCATGCACACGAATGATAGTTAGCATTCAGGTGCAACAAGCAATTAGCATGACAAATGTGTTGGATTTTATTGCAAGTGAATTTGAATACCAGAGGTGTCTTGTTCCAATTATAAAGAGTGCTGGTAAGATCTTATATGAAATATTGCATAAAAGTCATGACTCCATTCCTAATGAAGGATTTATTTTGTGATAAAGGAAGTACAACAAAGTTCATATATTTAAGTTCTAGGATGGCAGGTTTGTCATATGAGGAGGAATTAATCAGATTTGTCCTCTCTAGAGTTTGGAAGAATGAGTAGGAGAGTATGTTGAACCCTATGAAAACTCTGACAGGGCTTGACAGGTTGGTGCAGACTTGATGTTTCCCTCAGCTGGGGTGCCCAGAGCCAAGGATCACAGTCTTAGAATAAGGGATCTGCCATTCAGGAAAGAGATGAAAAGAAATCTCTTCACACTGAAAGCTGTAGAGGACCCTAAAAATTTTTGCAGATGTCTAAACAATGAGGATAACCAACAAATATTGGTGAAAAGGGCAAGATAGTAGTTCATAAAGACAAGAGATTCTGCAGATGCTGGAAATCCAGAGTAACACAAACAAAACAGTTGATGTGGATGTGGTGGGATGAATGACCTGCATTATTCCAACACTTTATGACTACATTATCAGTCAAATACAGGTTGCATTGAATTACTTTGAGTTCCCAACCTTTCAATTACTTTTTCTGCCCTATTTCAATCCCTATAATTACATCGGCATTCCCATTAGAAAGAGCAGACAGTCACAATGGCAGTCTTGAGTCAACCATGTGAAGGTGGCTGGATGTAATCAAAAATAATTGTTTTGCCCACTTCACTCTATAACTTTACAAGTATCATTATCTTTGAAATACTTTCCTTGCAGTCACAGGCAGTATTAGTGTTCACTCACAGAGGACAGTAGACTAGCTCCTTATGCTGACATCACCCGTTGTCTTTCTAGACAGATGATGCCAAGCAACCATTTACAGGAAAACGAAGAAATGCAATCGAATTTATGAAAACTGTACATTACAAATACTGACAAAAATGTGCAAAAGAGAACAAATATTGCAAATAATAAATTAAAAAGTAAATATGTTGAAGGTCACAAACACAAGAAAGTCAGCAATACTGGAAATCCAAAGCACCTAACACAAAAAGCTAGAGGAAGTCAGAAGGTCAGGCAGCATCTATGGAAAAGAGTAAACAGTCGATGTTTCAGGCTGAAAGCCTTCTCCAGGATTGAGGGTAAGATGCCAGATTAAAAAGGTGGGAGGAGGGAAAACATGCTATCTGGAAGGTGATATGTAAAGCCAGGCAGGTGGGAAAGGTCAGGGGATGGAGAAGAAAGAATCTGACAGGAAAGGAGAGTGGACAGTAGGAGAAAGGGAAGGAGGAGGGGAACCGGGGGAAGTAATATAGGCAGGTGAGAAGAAGTGAAATGTCAGAGTGGGGAATAGTGGAGGCGGGGGGGAATTTTGTTCACCAGATGGAGAAGCCAACATTCATTCCATCAGGTTGGAGGCTACCTAGATGGAATGTAATGTGTTGCTCCTCCACCATGAGGGTGGTTTCATCGTGACACAAGAGGAGACCATGGATCGACATGTCAGAACAGGAATAGGAATCAGAATTAAAATGTTCAGTCGCCGGGAAATCCCAATTGTGGCAGTTGGTGGGGAGGTGCTCGACGAAGTGGTCCCCCAATTTAAGATGGGTCTCACATATGGAGGAGGCTGCATCAGAAGAACCAGACACAATAGATGACCCCAGCAGATTCGCAGGTGAAGTGTTGCATTATCTGAAAAGATCATTTGGGACTCTGAATGAAGATAAGGGAAGAGGTGCATGGGCAGGTGTAGCATTTTGGCTGCTTGCAGGGATAAGTGCTGGGAAGGACAAATGGACCCGGGAATCACGGAAGGAGCGATCCCTGCAGAAAGCGGGGTGGGGTTTTAGCTAAAGATATGCTTAGTGGTAGGATCCCTTTGGACATGGTGGAAGTTGCAAAGGATAATGTGTTGGATGTGGAGGCTGATGAGGTGGTAGGTAAGGACAAGAGGGACTCTGTCATTATTAAGGCGGCAGGAAGGTGGGGTGAGCACAGATGTACTGGAAGTGGAGGCCATGTGGGTGAGGGCAGCATCGATAGTAAAAGGAGAGAAACTCAGTTCCCTCCTTTTTCTATTCTCTGCAACTGTCTACATGTTGTTAATAAACTGCACTGGGATGAAGAAAATGTTGTTTGTAATCTATGAAGGCAAATTATTCTATTTCTTTCAAGAATATTTTGGCAAGGCAGCATGTGTAACTGGCTACAATAAACAAATTTAAAGGATGCAAAGATTGGTTAACCAAGTATATATCCTATTTGTGCCACCACAGAAACCAGTTTACATTGGCATTTTTTGCTTTACGTAATCAAAGGCAACATTGTGGGAATTGGTGAACTATTGTGACTTTAATCCAGATACTTTAAGATGCTGTATTGCTCAGAAATTATGTTTCACCTACTTTTAGCAGGCTAAAACATGAATATGTTGTGCTAACTTGGGTTCAGATCACTTGCAAAGAATGGCAAAACTATCCAAAGACCAATTTGAAACGGCATTAAAAATATTTTACACCCAGAAACGTGTGCTAAAGCAGCATCTCTGCAATGAGATCATACTGCGAGCTAGCATAGACCCGATGACCTCCTTACCTGTCGTAAGGTAACACAATTCCTGACAGGACCTCACCTTATTCTCGTTCCTCTCCTGACACTTTGCAGTACAGCAACTGGAGATGGGAATCCACTCCTAAATGAGCATTCCGTACTGCTGCCTTACTACAACAACCAATAATGTCGAGAGGGACACTCTGTCCAACCAGTGGGTCAAGAGATACTTTAGGCAGGAAGTGGCTACAGTAGTCTCCTCCAAGAATGGCAATCTCCAAATGACAGGGCAACGTAGAAAGAAATTTTTTGTCTTCGCATGACGTGTCAGGGTGAAGTGCACATCACTGCTTACACTGACCTGTATGGAGGACCTCACAGGTAAGTATATTTCATGCCCAGTTTCTGAAATCATTAAGCTGTAACAAATAAAAGAACCAATATCACACATTCTATATATTCAAAAAAAGAATTAGCACAAGCCAGTCATGTTCTCAGTTGCATTATTTCTCCCTTGACAACTATTAGTGGAGAAATAATGCAAAAGTATTTAAGCACATCAAAATATTCTGTTAAGTAGTCACAGACCAAACAGTAACTATATCCTTGAGCTCAGTTAAAATCCCAGTTTACATTTCTTTTACCATTTGTGATCAACACTATTCTTCATTATTTTGCACAGTGGCTAAATTCAGGTAACTTTTGGCATAGTGCAAAATAATTTCTGTGCATAACCATAAACAGGTATAAAAATCAAAGAATTATGTTTCATAGAAACATAGAAACATAGAAAATAGGTGCAGGAGTAGGCCATTCAGCCCTTCGAGCCTGCACTGCCATTTATTATGATCATGGCTGATCCTCCAACTCAGAACCCCGCCCCAGCCTTCCCTCCATACCCCCTGACCCCCGTAGCCACAAGGGCCATATCTAACTCCCTCTTAAATATAGCCAATGAACTGGCCTCAACTGTTTCCTGCGGCAGAGAATTCCACAGATTCACCACTCTCTGTGTGAAGAAGTTTTTCTAATCTCGGTCCTAAAAGGCTTCCCCTCTATCCTCAAACTGTGGCCCCTCGTTCTGGACTTCCCCAACATCGGGAACAATCTTCCTGCATCTAGCCTGTCCAATCCTTTTAGGATCTTATACGTTTCAATCAGATCCCCCCTCAATCTTCTAAATTCCAACGAGTACAAGCCCAGTTCATCCAGTCTTTCTTCATATGAAAGTCCTGCCATCCCAGGAATCAATCTGGTGAACCTTCTTTGTACTCCCTCTATGGCAAGGATGTCTTTCCTCAGATTACGGGACCAAAACTGCACACAATACTCCAGGTGTGGTTTCACCAAGGCCTTGTACAACTGCAGTAGTACCTCCCTGCTCCTGTACTCGAATCCTCTTGCTATAAATGCCAGCATACCATTCGCCTTTTTCACCGCCTGCTGTACCTGCATGCCCACTTTCAATGACTGGTGTATAATGACACCCAGGTCTCGTTGCACCTCCCCTTTTCCTAATCGGCCACCACTCAGATAATAATCTGTTTTCCTATTTTTGCCACCAAAGTGGATAACTTCACATTTATCCACATTAAATTGCATCTGCCATGAATTTGCCCACTCACCCAACCTATCCAAGTCACCCTGCATCCTCTTAGCATCCTCCTCACAGCTAACACTGTCACCCAGCTTCGTGTCATCCGCAAACTTGGAGATGCTGCATTCAATTCCCTCATCCGAGTCATTAATATATACTGTAAACAACTGGGGTCCCAGCACTGAGCCTTGCGGTACCCCACTAGTCACCGCCTGCCATTCTGAAAAGGTCCCGTTTATTCCCACTCTTTGCTTCCTGTCTGCTAACCAATTCTCCACCCACACCAATACCTTACCCCCAATACCGTGTGCTTTAAGTTTGCACACTAATCTCCTGTGTGGGACCTTGTCAAAAGCCTTTTGAAAATCCAAATATACCACATCCACTGGTTCTCCCCTATCCACTCTACTAGTTACATCCTCAAAAAATTCTATGAGATTCGTCAGACATGATTTTCCTTTCACAAATCCATGCTGACTTTGTCCGATCATTTCACCGCTTTCTAAATGTGCTGTTATCACATCCTTGATAACTGACTCCAGCAGTTTCCCCACCATCGACGTTAGGCTAACCGGTCTATAATTCCCCGGTTTCTCTCTCCCTCCTTTTTTAAAAAGTGGAGTTACATTAGCTGCCCTCCAATCCTCAGGAACTAGTCCAGAATCTAACGAGTTTTGAAAAATTATCACAAATGCATCCACTATTTCTTGGGCTACTTCCTTAAGCACTCTGGGATGCAGACCATCTGGCCCTGGGGATTTATCTGCCTTCAATCCCTTCAATTTACCTAACACCACTTCCCTACTAACATGTATTTCGCTCAGTTCCTCCATCTCACTGGACCCTCTGTCCCCTACTATTTCTGGAAGATTATTTATGTCCTCCTTAGTGAAGACAGAACCAAAGTAATTATTCAATTGGTCTGCCATGTCCTTGCTCCCCATAATCAATTCACCTGTTTCTGTTTGCAGGGGACCTACATTTGTCTTTACCAGTCTTTTCCTTTTTACATATCTATAAAAGCTTTTACAGTCTGTTTTTATGTTCCCTGCCAGTTTTCTCTCATAATCTTTTTTTCCCTTCCCAATTAAGCCCTTTGTCCTCCTCTGCTGAACTCTGAATTTCTCCCAGTCCTCAGGTGAGCCACTTTCTCTGGCTAATTTGTATGCTTCTTCTTTGGAATTGATACTATCCCTAATTTCTCTTGTCAGCCACGGGTGCACTACCTTCCTTGATTTATTCTTTTGCCAAACTGGGATGAACAATTGTTGTAGTTCATCCATGCAACCTTTAAATGCTTGCCATTGCATATCCAACGTCAATCCTTTAAGTGTCATTTGCCAGTCTATCTTAGCTAATTCACGTCTCATACCTTCAAAGTTACCCCTCTTTAAGTTCAGAACCTTTGTTTCTGAATTAACTATGTCACTCTCCACCTTAATGAAGAATTCCACCATATTATGGTCACACTTACCCAAGGGGCCTCTCACGACAAGATTGCTAATTAACCCTTCCTCATTGCTCAAAACCCAGTCCAGAATAGCCTGCTCTCTAGTTGGTTCCTCGACATGTTGGTTCAAAAAACCATCCCGCATACATTCCAAGAAATCCTCTTCCTCAGCACCTTTACCAATTTGGTTCACCCAATCTACATGAAGATTGAAGTCACCCATTATAACTGCTGTTCCTTTATTGCATACATTTCTAATTTCCTGTTTAATACCATCTCCGACATTTCATTTGATAAATTAATAAAATAGTAATTTGGGGTTTCAGGTTATTTCCAAAGCTTTGAGAGCAAAAACAAAATGATGACTTCATCCAGTTCCTGTACTATATATTCTGCAGGCTCATACAAGATAGTAGCAACATGCTAGCTATTCAGTAACATCTACCCATAGCAAATGACTAAGGTCTCTCCAGTTAGAATTAAAACCGTTTTAAATAATATTTCAAGTGATTTTCTTGTGAATTTTGTAACTGAATTCATATAAAACATTACTAATTTTACTCATACATTCAGCTTTAATATTTTGAAATTTTAGAAATACATTTCAATTAATTTTTGATCTTACCAATAAGCACTCATCCTAGATATTTTCACTTGTTGGCCAAAACTGTGGAGGCACAGATATATGTTATAAAATAAAAATGGTTTTTATATTGATATTTTTAACTAATTCATCATAAGTTGCTTGAAATATGCTCCATGCATTTGTGAAGAACACCAGCAAGGACTTCTTTATGAAGTGAGGATTTGCTGCTTAAAAAGTGGTGAATTTCCCTATGCTGAGTTAAAGTCAACAAACTTAGATTGAAGTTTGAAATAAGGTCTCTATGATTTTCAGCATCTGCAGTTTCATATTATTTTCATTTGATCAATGTCTTTTGCTTCCCTGCGGTCAAGAGATTTGCTGATGGCTGGAGCAGGAGACTTGGGCAGGTAGCTGCAGATAGCTAGCATTCTGGCAAAAATCTGGGAACAAATTGTTCACTCAGATCCCATCCTTTCAACAGCTGGTTGTCAGGACTAAACAGACAGAAAGTGTGGGAATAATTTACTCAAAGAAAAGGCACATTTAAAATTCCTAAGATTCCACAGCTGCAGGATATTTTGAAATTATTGTTTGAGGATTGAGAACATTGTATTCATCAAATTAGAGTGGTATTTTTCACTTTTACAGCTAGCAGCTGTGTGCGTCATAAAACCAAGGTGCATGGACCACCTTCTACACTCTCCTAACAACTTAGCCGAAATGTAACTACAGTTCAAGGTATTTATCAACTGCACACAAGTCGATCTGCACAAAGATAGCTTAATCAGTCATTACTTAGCCTAGGGCAGTTTGTACTGTGGATGTGGGTTGTATGTGATTTAGTTGATACTGCATATATCCCATTTGTCTTAAATTATAAAATACTTTAATGTCTGTAGTTAGCCCCAGAGCTCATAAACTCAATGGTCCAGAAATATGGCTACATCCTAAGGGATGTGCCAGATGCTGGTAGCCATTGATGGCTACACTTTCTCTTTCAAGGCGCTGCCGTAGTCAGATTCACTAATGGGGAAGAGGAGAGGTAGTCATGAGTGATATCGGAACCTGGTGATGGGCCAGTGTGCAAGTAAATAGTTAGAATAGGAGAAACAATGGAGGTGAGTCAGAACGGGGCCGAGTAACGTGTCATTGGTTTGAGTGATATAGCCGAACGGAGTGCTGCAAAAAAGGGAATGCCCCTGGTGGTGAGATCAGGTCCGTGTTCTGGGAGGAGTGTATTCATGGAAATGTTGGAACTTCCACTGGGCTCTCCTCAGGGGCTGTTGGGTAAAGTCACAAATTCAGGAGATCAGAGGGTCAAGGTGGAAGATTAGGCAGATATGCTTCAAAATCAGAAGGTAGTTTAGATGGAGACATCACGGCCTGAGCCAGCCACTGAGTCAACCGGGACAACAGAGGCAGGGTTAGGAGATGGTTCACTGTTGGTGGAGGTGGACCCAATGGACAGAAGGGCATTTGAAACATGTTTTACTTAAGTCCCAGTTGAGCACCGTGCTTTGACGGCTGAGTACATTCGGTAAAGGTTGATATGGCGAACGAACATTACTGAGTGAGCCCAGAAGCCCAGAAATATTTTCAATATTCTTTACTTTATGGAAAATATTTCCAACTTTCCTTGCAAATATCCAGCCCGCAAAGGTACTTCTGTTTAGACTGAGAGTATAGCAAGAATGTTTCACAGGTCGTATTTTACAAATGCTATCTACTGTGACCTCGGAGCAGACCATTCAAGATATAGAAGATTCTCTGTAAATCCATTTAACAGCCTTCAGCTGCCTGCTCTGAGAGCTTGGGTGGATGATGTAGTCAATGAAAAAACCAACAAGTGTTGTTGGTGACCAGCCCAATATTCGTTCATCGATCAACAGGACTATCTAACTGTTTGTGGGATGTTACTGTGTATAAAATAGCTACTGCACAATCTACCATGACTACAATATCAGAGCAGCACCACCTCCATGAAATGCCTTGGAATGTTACTATGAGGCGTGATGATGCTCCATATGAATATGTCTTTGCTTATTGTGAATCGGGTACCACATAGTCACAAGTCAAAAGAATGTTCTTAGAGATTAAGATTTTCAAAAACTGATATAAATTTGTGATATGTAATTTTACTAAAAGATAAAAGATTAATAACTTGAAGTCCTCTGCCAGGCCTTTGACTAAAGCAGAGTGCTTAGATTATGAACTGCTTAGTATCAGTGTGGTAACTTTTTATTTCCTATTTCCATATTCCTAATTGTGGAATGCTCATATCAAACAATGACAGAAAACAAACCAAGTACATTTCACCTGTTTTGTTTCACATGTAGTTTCAAAGCCCGGCTCCAAAATGTTGGTAGACATTGATTTATGCACATGTTGTATGCTTTGGTACTGTGGTCGATGCAGAGCAAATAAGGTTGCAATAATGCAAACATCTAAAAATATCCCAGCTGTATTCTTCTATCTACCATTGATGTAAAATGTTTTCTGCTGTTTCAATCTGCATCTTATGTATTCAGTGCTATGAAAGTCAGCCCTCTGCAATACAAATAAAAGGGTAGCTGTGGGGCACTTTCCAAATTGTACCAAAGGTTTCTGCTTGCCAAAGCCATCCTTCTCATTGCCAGAAGGGAAAAAGCAATAGGGAGCTGCTTAAATAGCTATTGAAACATATGCCAAAAATACAACATATAATAACAATCTAATAACAACATATAATAAAAATGTGTTTATCGGGCATCTTGCTCTCTAATTATCTACAAAGGAAGTTCTGCTGCTTAAAGTACTTCCTTACATTGACCGATCTTAACAACTTAAAAGTTTTATTTGTTCTTGAGAGAACAGCAGTGAAAGCAATGCCATCAGCTTTGTGATACCATACAAATGTGGCCCTGTTCAGGCCCAGTGAGTGGGATTAGATCTGAAAATAGCTGGGTCCAGCCCTTTGTGTGACATAATGTGATTCAGCAGCCTCCACAATGAAGAGTTAACCAATGGGGAGAGTCTTGCTAGCTGGAGTCAGCAGTTCCGATTGTAACTGGTGGCTCTCAGCTGCTGAAACTACAGTGAGTCTCAGATTTCCTTGCGCATGCTGATGTTTCCCTAGTGATGGATGGTACCACATCTGAAGCGGGAAGAACGCTTAGCATTATGAAAGCACCATCAGAGTCTAGTGTAGGAACTAAATCAATTCAAAAAATTGCAGTCCAGAAGGGAGTGAAGTATTACTGAAACTCTCCAGCAGTACACTGGGACTCCTCACTGAAAACCCATCTCACAACCCACTGATTTCAGAGAATACCCATAGCAATGTATTAGGAGACAAAGAGGAAAATAAGACATTAATAGATTTTCATTATTTCCAAGTTTTATGCTTTTACTTAGCTTTTTTTATAATTTTTTTGTCCCAGTTTTAACATTTTAAAGAACTCTGAACATTCATAATCCTTGACAACTCTACTGTAAAAACCAGTCAGTGTGTGCTGGGAGTGAACCTCTGAAGTGCTTGAGGTTCAGTCACACTGGATGAGGAGGTTCAGTGATTCCTGCCCAGCTGACTCGGGTGAGTGTAGTCACTAGGACTCTGCACATAGTGGAGCAAGTACATCAGAATTAAGCTCAATATATAATAACTATTCCAATAAAATTAAAGATACTTGCAAGCATTATTTTTGTAAAATATTCTCACAACAGGAAAGAATGTCCTCAAAGATGGTTCAGATGATGTTTAGGAGGAGAGCAAAACAATGGCATGAAAATGACAGACCAAACTTTTAATTGCAATTTTATTTAATTGTAGTCTTGTTGCTTCTTGTTTGATAAGAGTCAAAGAAAGATAATAATATTGAACTGCATATGAAAGTTAATGTGTAATTCCTGTAAGGGAATGTTGAAAATTTACACAAAGGTTTATTTGGAATTCATTTAACTGTTATAGAGTTTAAGTATTATACAGTGAGAACAAGTCTACTTTCCACTTTAGTGCTGTAAAATATTCCCCAGTTGTAGTGTGCACTAAAATATTGTCTCGTTAAGCTGCAGTGGATTTCTCATTATTACTGATGACTGAATAACAGTACTAATTACATTGAAGCTTTACACAATTATCCCCCAATGATAGAAGCAGAGCAAACTGGAAACACAAGCTGTATAAAGGGGAGAGTCACCATGTTAATTAATTTAGCCAGGTTAATCATTTATCCATTTCTATATTATTCTAAGAGCAGTTAATCTAGGATTGCAATCAGTGGGTGAGCAGAGGTTTAAAGGAACAGACTTCATTCTGGAATCTCACTGAAATGTCAGTGTAAATGCAGTAGCATAACTTTACCAGGAATATTGTTTGAAAGTTACTTGACACAGGATGTCAAGCAGCTGTAAATTTAGAACAAGAATTTCCTGGCTGTACAATTGCTGATCTGTGTTGGTTTGCACAGTCTGGATCTGTCGAATGGTTTTGGAGAGCTCTATGAGATCTAAATACTCAGGGCACACATTAACATCTCACCTCCTTCACAAAAACTACCAATGCACAGAAACGATTCCCATTTGCCAACTCTTTGACAGGGTTCACCTTCATACCAATTTCCTTTTAAAGGAAATGAAACAGACAAACGGCAATCTGTCTTTTACTTGATATATTTCTGGTGCATTTACACCACCACTGTGCAAAGTGCTCTTGTTCTGAAGCTACACACCTGTCTTTCTGTTGTGTATTAAATCCAAGCAAAAGTTCTTTCTAATAACAAAGCTGAAAGCAAATACTTTCATTTGTACTTAAGCAAGTTATCAAACCTGATATTTCAGTGGAGTGCTGAGGGACTGCATGACTTAGGCACTGTTTTGATTTGATGAAAAATGATGCATTTACTTGTATATTTTACTGTAAATATAACAAATAAAGCTAATCTTTAGAAAAAAGTGGCCAGACGTGAGGTACATGGATATGATGATGATGATGATTATTATTATTAACTATTGTTTTTCCCTTTTCCTATTTTTTTAAAATTCTTATTGCCATTAAAGAAGCAAGCAGAGCAAATGGACCTCACACTCACTGGTGACTGATGGTTGCCTTTCAGAAGACTGACCTGCATGAAACAGATCCAATCCAGCCATTTCTGGAATGAATGCACCCAGCATGCTGCAGACAGCTGAGGTTAACACTTACCCATACAGCCGGAAACCAGGAATCTTCCTCTTTTGCTATCTGGTTGGAGACTGACCATTCTCAAAACAGATTACCTTCTACACCCATCTATTTCTACTGTAATGAAAGACAATGTATGTGGGAGCTTATATTTAATTTTATCTCTACAAATGATATGGCACAAAAAAAGAATTATGAGAAAGGTCATGTTAAAAACTGAACCTGTGATGAAATGGACATCTGGACAACTGCAGAGTCCACACTGAATGGATGAATCAGCAGGGATAGGACATTAATATACATGAATAGTCACTGTATGGATTCAGGTCTCCTGTGGAAATGGGAAATGTCTGATAATGATAAATTGGATAAGTTGACTGACCCGGAAAGAAGTTAAGTTAAACTATTTGACATATCTAACCTGATATGTTACTCCTTCCACGCCCCCTTCCCCTTAGCTCTCTCAGCAGTGCACTCAGTACGCACCCAAGAGTGGATAGTTGATGCTTAGGAGAACGGTATATAAAGTGCACTTAGATTTAAAGGAACAGACATGGACATGGTAAACTTCCAAAATTCCCTCTCTTCTTGGGAGAATGTGGGCGGAAAGCTGCATCTGTTCTCTCTCAGAACACTGCTCTAGCTGTTCATTGCTGGAGAAAGCCTGTTTGAATTTAACGGTGAAGCAGGAACAGTAAGTCCTGGAGATATTCACATACGCAAATCATTGACGCTGGCAAGACAAGATGGTAATGCTGCTAAAAAGCAAATAAGAGGTTTGGCTACATAAATATAATTTAAAACTTTAAATGCTGTCTGAATTGTGCCACTTCAATGCTAGCTTTGTGGGAAGAAAATCTCACATTTAATAGTCTTATTTTCTTTAGGGTCTTGGTTTTTTTCCCATTAATTGCTGATTAAGTTCAGTTTAAGGAAGTTAATTCTCATCATTACAAAGAAAATTGCTACATAATGATGTAATACATGATCATGGCTACAAATTAACCTCTTTGACACCAAAAATAAGTTTGTATTAGGATGAAGAATCATTTCTTCAGACCTTTAACTCTTCAGGGTGATTCTGAAAATGACAAGTTTGGAAGTTTTCTTTCTGGACTATACTTGATCAACTGATTCTATTTTCCATCTCCCATACTCAAAAAAGGCACTCCACAAACACAGAATATTTTTTTCTCCTGTACACTGCTATTCATAAGTTCCTACCATTAATATTGTTTGAAATAGTTGTCCATCCTTATTCATAACCAGTGTAGCAGTGATAGCTGCCTGCTAGACTGAGGTATTGAAAAGGGGAAAACTGAACAGGGTTCAAGTTTCTAATTGCTATAAGAAAGTATGGGTACGTAAATGCATACAAGTTAAAGATTGCACACAGCTATTTAGCTCTCATAAACATGTATCTGATGTTCGATGATAGACCACATGTCTTGTCAATAAATACTACTCAGAGATCGAGCTTTACCTGCGCTATGCTCTGGTGAAGAATTCTATGCCTTTAAGATAGCACAGTGCATGTTTTAGTTATAGTAGATTAATGGGGTGCAAATGGATTGTATAGTGTTTATATTAGAACCATTAGAACAATGAAGACAGGGAACTTATCACTCACAAATAAAGGAGGGAGTTTACGCTTAGAATGAGAAGATGTGGGCAAGGTACATTGCATCAGTATTCACCAAGGATAAGGACATGGAGGAAAGTGAAAACGGTGTGGAATATACTAACATGCTAGGGCACTTTAGGTGATGGTTTTGGGTTCCTTGAAGAGCATTAAGGTGGATAAGGTGGTCAGAATATAAAACAAGGATGTAATGCTGAGGCTTTATAAAACACTGGTGAGGCCTCACGTGGAGTATTGTCAGCAGTTCTGGCCTCTTATCTAGGAAAGAATTTGTTGACATTGGAGATGATTCAACGGAGGTTCATGATAATTAGTCTGGGAATGAAAGGCTTATCATATGAGGAGTGTTTGATCACTTTCGGTCTGTACTCACAGGAATTTAGAAGAATGGAGCGGGATCACACTGAAACCTATCGAATGTTCAAAGGCCTAGATAAAGTGGATGTAGAGAGGATGTTTCCTATTTTGGGGGAGTCTAGGACCAGAGGGCATAACCTCAAAATAGAGGGATGTACACTTAGAACAGAGATGAGGAAGAATTTCTTTAGCCAGAGGGTGGTGAATCTGTGGAATTCATTGCCACAGGCAGCAGGGTCATTCAGTGTATTTAAGGTAAAGGTTGAAAGATTCTTGATAAGTCAGGACATGAAAGGTTACAGGTAGAAGGCATGGTAATAGGGTTGAGAGGAAAATGGATCAGCCATGATCAAGTGGCAGAGCAGTCTTGATGGACTGAATGGCCTAATTTTGCTCCAATGTCTTAGGGTCTTATGGTTCTTATAGGCTTCTGCGCCTTCCAGGTTTTTGAGAAAGACAAGAAAGAAGGTCACTGGGCCCTGGACAAAATTCTTTGTATCCTCTCTAATCACAGTTGAGGTCCCAGAGGACTAGAGAGTAATCAATGTCATTCCTTTGATTAAGAAGGGAAAGAGGGATAATCCAGGGAACAACAGACTGATAAGTTTCACATCAGTGGTAGGAAAGCTATTGGAGAAGATTCTTAGGGCATGATTTCTCTCATTTGGAAATGCATGGGCAAATTAAGGATATTCAGCATGGCTTTGTGCAGCACAGGTCATGTTTTATTAATTTGATTGAGACTTTTGAGGAGATGACAAAAGTAATTGATGTGGTAAGGCATTTGACAAGTTCCCAGAAGATGCAAGGGATTCATGGTGACTTGGTGTTTTGGATTTAATATGGGCTTGCACATGGAAAACAGTGGTGTAAGTGTGTTATTCTGGGTTGAAGTCTGTGACCAGTGGTGTTCTGCAGGGAACAGGTTTTCAATGTATGTAAATGATTTGGAGAAAATTTCAAATGAGTTTGTTGGTAAGTTTACAGATGACACAAAAATTATTAGAGTTGATAAAGTGGAGAAGGTTGTCAACGGATGTAACAGGACATTGATCTGCGTGGAGAAATGTAGGCACCTGTGAGGTATTGCACTTTGGGATGTCACTTGTAAAGGGAATGTATACAGTTAATGGCAGGACCATTACTGGCTTTGATGTGCAGAGAGATCTTGGGGCATGTTGGTTGCTCTTATTTCCTTAGCTTTCTGCTTAACATTTTTAAACCAATAAGACATTAGGAGTGGAAGCTGACAACAGCTTAATGAGAGCATTAATACCTATGGGATATAAGTGAACAATGGAGTCTATATTACTTCTCAATGAAGTTTAAGGTGGGGCTAGGAAACAGAAGAGTAACCGAGAAGGAATCTGAACTATGGTCACATCAGGGACTGAAAAAGAAGTAGCAGAAATTGATATATAACTCACAACAGTTTACTATCGACAGAAGTAAGATTCTGCAGTATAAATCGTTCCTTTTCTAGAACAGGGAGATTGAAGAGCACCCCAGAAACATGGAATGTATGAACATAAATTAACATTCTCTTAATTTTTGCAATTAATTTATTTGTCATTTATGAGCAATTGCACCAATTCCATGAAAGTCAATGGCACAAACCATCCAGCTGCTTATACTGATACACATTTTAGGGCGTATCTCTTCCTCACCTCAAGATATTAGATATTTTTACACTTAGTTGTAGTAAGTATCATTATTTTTCACAGCAAGATTCGAGTAAATAGTTTACCAGCAGATTAAAATCTAGTTATACTGGTCGATTTTGATTTACACTGGAACATTTATCTGTAAGGCTATGCATAGCTTTAACACAGAATTAACTGCAACATGACATTATATTAAGGAATCCAGGTACATAAAGCAGTAAAAGATATTGAAATAATTAAAACACAGCCTCACAGTAGAACATTCCATATAATGTGTATAACTAGCCTGATTTTTCAAACCACTTTAGAAAATTGTGAATATTATCATTTCTGGAATATTTTCACTTGATGCATTATAATTATTGCCAGCATTGACCTCAATCAGCCTACACGATACCCAGTGATTAAAGGCCTTTTCCACGGCTTTTAAGAGGGTGTGATCGGTAACGTTCTAGGCTGCTGCACGCAAGCTATGTAGCATTACATCAAAGCCATCAATCATGGAACAGCATGTTGTCCCATTGGAGCAGTTTTCTCCATTCGATCATATTTGCACACAATTCAGAAGTGGGAGGTGGTGAGGTTAATCACAGAGGACTTTTAACCTCTAGTTTTAATTCAGTAGCAGAGACTTGGAAAGCTCAAACCTTTGCAGGAAAAACTTCATTATAGCATTAGAAATCAGTTCAGAAATTAAATTTTGTCAATACTGAATTCCAAAAGAGAAACTAGTTTTTCAGCTGATTCATGGATCCTGCATTTTAAAGCAGCATATAGTAAGGGACAAACTCAGTTCACATCTGCCACCACATATGATACAGCACAACTTGATATTCATGGCTGAAAGTGCGTCACACTTTATCATACTTGGAAACAATTCCAGCAGTTCAATATACACTACTGCACTCCAGAGTCTTTATAATCTTGCCTATATTAAAGATTTTTATAGCTCCTTTTGCTCCAGAGTTTTTAATAAAAAAAGTCTGAGAAATTATTCCCAGGCATCAGAGACACGAACCTGGCAGTGAAGAAATGTGCTTAAAATGGCAACAGTCAAAATGAATCTCATGTTACAGTTACCAGCCAAATCTAAAACCCCTTTCAACCAAACTCATCCCTCCTCAGTATGTTGAGTACGATGTGTGGAAGTGTGACCTAAGTGTGCAGGGAATGGCACATAAAAGTTATCTATGTGATTGGATTTGAAACAGACATGGATAGAGAATGAACATGGAGATCTGTCATCCCACTACAGTAAGATATCCTGCAATAGTTGAAAGCAAGGAAGTGGAGAGTTGGCCTGTCAGCAACTTGTTGTGACATACTCCACAACAAAACCGTTTGTTGATACTCCATTGCCCGGTTTCTCCTTCAATCTTTATACATATGGATGCCAATGAATTTGAAGCTGTTGACCACCTCTACAACAGCTTTGTTGATGAGGACAGTGTTGTGTTTCCCCACCCCCACTCTCCATTTAGGTCAACAACCAAGTTTTTCATTATGCCGAAATAGAGGGCCTTGTTGCTGTTGTGATACATGGTGACTGAAATACAGGACAAGAGGGTGACCATACTACTATTAGATGTTCCTAGATAGTGGAATGAAACAAAACATCGCAAGGCATCTGTACAGTAAGTCTCATCATTGGAGCAACTGCAAGAGAGATGGAGGAACTGGCAGAATATAATAGCATCCTAACAGGAGACAGGGCAGGATGAAGAATAGCTTAGTTAGTTGTGGAGGTCAGCAGTCAACAATGTACTGGAAAAAGTGTTGAGGGAGTGTAAGTGAGTCAGACTGAAATAATCCAACAAAATGACAGTTATGAGAGTCTCATCACTATACCTTTGATCTGAAGGAACTGAGTTACAATATACAATAGACAATAGACAATAAGTGCAGGAGTAGGCCATTCAGCCCTTCCAGCCAGCACCACCATTCACTGTGATCATGGCTGATCATCCACAATCAGTACCCTTCTCCTGCCTTCTCCCCATATCCTTTCACTCCGCTATCTTTAAGAGCTCTATCTAACTCTTTTTTGAAAGAATCCAGAGAATTGGCCTCCACTGCCTTCTGAGACAGAGCAGTCCACAGAACCACAACCCTCTGTGTGAAAAAGTTTTTCCTCAACTCTGTTCTAAATTGCCTACCCCTTATTCTTAAACTGTGGCCTCTGCTTCTGGACACCCCCAACATCGGGAACATGTTTCTTGCCTCTAGCATGTCCAATCCCTTAATAATCTTATATGTTTCAATCAGATCCCCTGTTATCCTTCTAAATTCCAGTGTATACAACCCCAGTCGCTCCAATCTTTCAACATATGACAGTCCCTCCATCCCGGGAATTAACCTCGTGAACCTACGCTGCTCTCCCTCAATAGCTAGAATATCTTTTCTCAAATTTGGAGACCAAAGCTGCACACAATATTCCAGGTGTAGTCTCACCAGGGCCCTGTACAACTGCAGAAGGACCTCTTTACTCCTATACTCAATTCCCTTTGTTATGAAGGCCAGCATGCCATTAGCTTTCTTCACTGCCTGCTATACCTGCATGCTTACTTTCAGTGACTGATGAACAAGGACACCTAGATCTCGTTGTACTTCTCCTTTTCCGAACTTGACACCATTTAGATAGTAATCTGCCTTCCTGTTCTTGCCACCAAAGTGGATAACCTCACATTTATCCACAGTAAACTGCATCTGCCATGCATCTGCCCACTCACCCAACCTATCCAAGTCACCCTGCATTCTCATGACATCCTCCTCAAATTTCACACTGCCATTTTACGTAGAAACATAGAAAACCTACAGCACAATACTGGCCGTTCGGCCCACAAACCTGTGCCGAACATGTCCTTACCTTAGAACTACCTAGGCTTACCCATAGCCCTCTATTTTTCTAAGCTCCATGTACCTACCCAAAAGTCTCTTAAAAGACCCTATTGTTTCCACCTCCACCACCACCGCCAGCAGCCCAGTCCATGTGCTCACCACTCTCTGCGTAAAAAACTTACACCTGACATCTCCTCTGTAGCTACTTCCAAGCACCTTAAAACTATGCCCTCTCGTGCAAGCCATTTCAGTCCTGGGAAAAAGCCTCTGACTAACTACATGATCAATGCCTCTCATTATCTCGTACACCTCTATCAGGTCACCTCTCATCCTCCGTCGCTTCAAGTAGAAAAGGCCGAGTTCACTCAACCTATTCTCATAAGGCATGCTCCCCAATCCAGGCAACATCCTTGTAAACCTCCTCTGCACCCTTTCTATGATTTCCACGTCCTTACTGTAGTGAGGCAACCAGAACTGAGCACAGTTCACCAAGTGGGGTCTGACCAGGGTCCTATATAGCTACAACATTACCTGTTGGCTCTTAATCTCAATCCCACGGTTGATGAAGGCCAAGGCACCGTATACCTTCTTAACCACAGAGTTGAATTGAAGGAGAAGACATTCAGAATGAGAGTAAGGTTAGCAAGCAAGTTAAGTATGTTGGTGGAGGGGAGGTGTTCCAAGGAGGAGGCGGAGGACCCTTAGACCATTCTGATGTATAAAGGAACTGTACACCACGGTGAAGTTGAGCCAGTTTGGGACCAGGGAATTGAAATGGTCAAAGGGGCAGAGAGCATCATATGTGTCACAGGTGTCATGGATATACGTGGGAAAAGACAAGAACAGAGGAGAAAGGATGGAGTCAAGGTCGGAGCAAGAGCAGGCTGTAACTTTGGTTCTGCCTATGGATTTTGGACAGGAGTTAGAAGTGGGCTGTGCAAGGCTGGGACATTATAATACTGGAAGATGTGGAGAGAAGATTTCACATAGAAGCAAGGTCATGACTGTCTGGGAGCTCATGGCTTGACGTTTGATTGTGGGGTCATGTTCCAAAGTTGGAGGGTATGAGGTTTTGTCTGAGAACAAGAGCACAGAATATAGAACAGTACAGCACAAGATGTCTGCACACAGTGTCTATGCTGATCACTATGCCAAATCAAACAAGTCTCTTCAGACTCCTCAAGATCCATATCCTTCCTGTCACAATGTGTGCTGGCAATGATGGGACTCTATGTGTGGAGGAAGGACAGATTCCCATGTGGATTCTTGTGACCAGGATTTATACATAAGAATTCCAACAGAACATCGGTGGCTCAGCCAAGTGACACCATGAAATGTAACATACTCAAAATTAGAACCACGTGATAGTGCTAATAGAGCATCCACTTAAATAATACTAGTAATGCGGAATCCCCAAGTCTGTAAAAATAAACTTAACAAGGTTAAACGGAAGATGCCAGGGATTAACAACTCCCGTTAAACAAAAATTAACCAATTCCGGTGCTCCAAAGGCCTTGAAGCCCAACATTCTTTGAAACTCTGCAAAGGCCTGAAGAATTCATTACACCTACCGTTCCCTGCATATCCATGTGTCTCGTGAAAAACCTCTTAAATGCCATTCTGTTCAGAGCTCTTTCTTAGTTCATCAAAAAGTTGACTTATTTTTATCAAACTCCTGCTGGTTCTCTGTCAGCAATCCACATTGTTAATTCTATTAATGATTGTTATTTCTAGAACTTGCACCACCACCAGGGTTAAACTGACAGGTTTGCAATCAGTTTATTCCTTGGTCCAAAAAAACTATTTTTTCACCAAAAGTATAACATTTTCATGGTGTAACAATTCAAGTGTCTCAGCCTACCCCAGTCATGTACTTAAGGCATCTGCTCCAGTACCAGCGCTCTTTCCTGAATTCCTGTGAACCAATTAACTAGAAGACCAGTGTAAGGTTTCTCTGCTGATGGTCTTCTGCTACTGCCATTAGTTATATGCCTTCTCTTCCTGCAACAGAGACAAGTGTTAGTGAGTAGGTGATAGTAACTGTGTGTGGGAGCTATGAGATTTTGATATAAGATTTAAGACAATGGTAGCTGTATCAATATGAATATTTGTTGACGATGGTGGGTGCATTCAACTGAACAGCAGTGCCATTGATGGGAAACAGAATTTGATCACTAAACTCTCGGAGCATTTCATCTATCGTTCTTGCAGCTTCATTCCCAGCATCAGCCTCTTTGGCCACCTCTTCTCAAAACAACAGGGTGCCCAATCTCAGCCAAGGTCAGCCATGTGATTCAGAAAGCTTCTAATGGCTGCAGAACAACAACAGCTTTTGGTTCACTCAGTCCCAGCTAACTTCAGTTAGCGACTTGTAAACATGCAAGAATTTTAAACACAATCATTTTTCTATTGCTTTTCCTCCATTCTAATTTTCCATCTCTCTTTAAGTTCTGTACCTAATTTGACATTAACTTTGTACTATTTAACTCCTTTCCTTCATAATGATTTCATTGCTTATTTCACAGTTCTTCAGTATGATTTGCTAATAGTTTGTTCCCAGTTCCTAAATATCCTTTGCCTACACTGTAATATTCTCCATACAATACAAAAGCAATTGGAGAATGTAAATGGACAAAGACATCCAACCAAGTGTAACACTGTGAGATGCTCCACTGAAATAAGCAAGACACAAAAATATTCTCAGAGGCCTTTACTGTGTGCTGCTTCCAGCTAGAACTTTACAGCCCATCACAATGGAGCGCGCATTGTTCCTCAGGCAATATATCTATTATTTTTTCAACAAGATTTCTAATAGTTCTCCTTTTTTCCTGGAAAGATCTTTCAAAACTAAGAAGGAGCATCAGTGGAGTAAATACATTTGCTAGTGGGAAATGCAGCAACTGATCTTACCCCTGTATGCACAAGAACATCAGGACACGTTGTGAGGAAAGTTAGAGAGTAACAGAGCCCAATTCAGCAGCTCCTCATCACCCTCACATCAGACACATAAAGGACTCCTGGGGATTTTGAGTGGCACAAAACTTTGAGTCCACAAAACTTTCTGTATTTCCTACCAAGAATTGTCCCACCTGTAAGTGTTCCTTCCATGCTGAATGAGAAAACCTGCCCCATTTCAGGTATTGTCCCACCTACAATTAATCCTTCCATGCTGAATAAGAAAACCTGTCCCTTTTCACGCATTCTCTCACCTCAAGATCCTGATTAATTCCAGACCCCATTTTCTCCACTTCTGCAAACTTCTCAGCTGAATTCTGGGTGATATTTCTAAGACTCATCTCCCACTGTCTCCCTTGTTTTTCCACAGGTTAGAGCACGAGTAATCAGCAAACAAATGAGGCAAAGGAGTTAAAATGGCCTACTATCCCAAGAGACTCCTACACTAAGGTAAAATCATGGTAGAGAAATCAAAGTACAAATCTGAACTTATAGCATTGCTTCATGAGTTTTAATTGATACATAAACACACTTGTTTTGAATTATACTGGCAAGAAATCTGCTTAATTTAAGAGAACAATTGTTATAGCATTTGCCAGCTTTTGCAAATGCCTGAGCATTGAAGGGCTACTGTCTCAGAACAAGTGATGCCAAACTGGTAAAACAGCCGAAAATATTCTGTTTCTGTAATCAGAGCCAAAAGTCTTTGCTAAAATATATCTTTCAGACTGGGGCAGTTTTGTCCCAAAGCCTAGAAAAAAATATTTGGCACCAATCAGACATGATTTCTACAGAGGAATGACAAATCATGATAAGGAGTGAACAGTGGAATACATAGTATTATTTTCAGTGAAGTGAGTAAAAGACTGTAGAGTCCTAAATTATTCCAAAGATTTCCCAAATGGTGTGTTAAAAAGATCGTGTTAATGAAATCCATATGTGCAGCATACTTTCAAAAAATGCTTTTCAGCAATATCCTCCCTACTGTGTTTCATTTGGCTGCCTACTTATTTTGCATGATTGCAAACTTGCTTTGCTCTCGCATTGCTCTACACGATAATAATCATTGCTCTACAACTTCTGCCCTGAATAATCTACATTTTAATTAATTTTTTTTGTATGCAGCTCCCCTTCTCAATGAGCATAGAAGTACTGTAGACTAAACATTTGGTGAAAATGGGCCTGTTGTATAGATGAAGCCTGGATGCATTTCTGTGGTTACCTTAAGCGGATACTTGCCAAAACTTCCAGATGTAACTTAAAGGTGGATGGTAACTTTCAACATGCAGTGCCTTTGCTGAACAAGAAAGAAGTTTTATATTGCTTGCACTTAATAGTTAAAGAAAATGTTAGATTTATCCACATCCATGCTGAATCAAATTTATAGGAAGATGGAAGAACAGAGCAGTGGCACAACATATATTTAAATTGAAGTTTTCAACCTACACCAGTAAATTTATTGCTGAGATGTATTTATTTTATTTTAATAAGAATGAGACAAATCAGTGAAAGATCTCAGTTTTGCATTTTTGAATATTTTGAATGATGATCCATTGAATATTGAATGCTTTCTGCCTCTCCCACTTTTATTCAGTTCTTGCAGAATTGTTAAAGACAGTTCTAGACACACTGATCAGATTTCCAATGCAGAAGGAGAAGGCATTTGTAAAGTAGTTAAGTAAGATGACGATAAATGTGAAATTGACTTCTACATTTGAATAAGCAGAATTAATCATGAAAAAGTCATTGGATCATTCATCCTTTCCTCCCAAAAGATCATAAATCGATTCCACTGGAGTTGATGGCTGAATTGTATTAATTCAGATAAAAATTTTGCCCTGCATATTTAGTGAAACTCTGAGTCAACTATAGAAATGAAAAATGACTAGAATTACTTTATAAAAAATACCTTTTGGAATATCTTTAGAATTTACTAAATTGTGATTGACATTGTCTGGCATGATCTTCCTACTTCCTCTGTCGTCTGGGGCATATGAGGACAGACTGATTGAACTAATTTTATATTCTCTAAGATTTGGAACAACAAGAGCCATCTCACTGAAACTTACAGAAGTCCTGATAGAGCTTAACAGGGTGAAAGCAAGGGGAAAGCCTCCTTCCCCTCCCCTCACCTTTTTATTCTGGCATCTTCCCTCTTCCTTCTCAGTCCTGAAGAAGAGGTCTATGACCGAAACATCGACTATCTATTCATTTCCACAGATGCTGCCTGACCTGATGAGTTCCTCCAGCATTTTGTCGGTGTTACTTTGGATTTCTAGCATTTGCAGACTTCCTTGTGCTTATGATTTGCTGCTCCACTGTGAAGTCTCTTTAAGAAGAAGTTTAAATCTTCTCTTGGATGGGAGTTCAGTGCAACCCTTTCTCACTGCTCCCCCTCTGTGATTTCTGCTGCCCTCCAGCTCTTCAACCATGTACTCACCCATACCTGTTCACCTGTCACCTTCCACTAGCCTCCTTCCCCTCCCACCACCTTTTTATTCTGGCATCTTCCCCTTCCTTTCTCAGTCCTGAAGAAGGGTCTCACCATGAAATGCCGACTATCTATTCATTTCCATAGATACTGCCTGACCTGCTGAGCTCCTCCAGCATTTTGTGTGTGCTGCGTAGGATGTACCACCTGACTGACAGTCTTAGCACCAGAAGTGGCAGCCTAAGGAGTATGCCAATTATGGGTGAGTTGGGGAGAAACTCCTTCATGCTTAGGGTGAATTCTCTACAACACAGGTGTGTGGAGGCCCAGTCATGAAGCTCATTCAAAGCAAAGATGGCTAAATTTTTGGAAAGGGAATCGAGGGATATGAGGTTGTGCAGGATCATAAGGCTAAGGGAAAACAGCAGTGTTGATTTTGATGTATGAAAGAACTAGGTAACCTATGCCTGCTTCTCACTATTATGTTCCAATGTTTAGAAGGTTATGTGGAGAAAGCTTTTCTAAAGGAGAGTAATAATTCTGGTTTGCTATGTTCAAATGCATCACTGTAAAGCTTTCAACCTCATTACTAAAGCTCCTTATACTTCCCTGACTGCTTCTCCTGCCTGAATAATGTCAACCATTTTATTCTGCAATGATGTCCCATTAACAAGAGAGCAACAGCTAACAATTTCGCAAACATCCTCTCAAGGTGCTGTAAACTTCCCCTTGACAAGTGATTCAATTTGCTCCCACTTTCAGAATTAGACAAAGAAAATGGCTCCATCAGGGATCGCTCCCTACACAACTCCCTTGTCCATTCGTCCCCCCCATCCCTCCCCACTGATCTCCTTCCTGGCACTTATCCGTGTAAGCGGAACAAGTGCTACACATGCCCTTACACTTCCTCCCTTACCACCATTCAGGGCCCCAAACAGTCCTTCCAGGTGAGGCATCACTTCACCTGTGAGTCGACTGGGGTGATATACTGCGTCCGGTGCTCCCGATGTGGCCTTTTATATATTGGTGAGACCCGACACAGACTGGGAGACCGCTTTGCTGAACATCTACGCTCTGTCCGCCAGAGAAAGCAGGATCTCCCAGTGGCCACACATTTTAATTCCACATCCCATTCCCATTCTGACATGTCTATCCACGGCCTCCTCTACTGTAAAGATGAAGCCACACTCAGGTTGGAGGAACAACACCTTATATTCCGTCTGGGTAGCCTCCAACCTGATGGCATGAACATTGACTTCTCTAACTTCCGCTAGGCCCCACCTCCCCCTCGTACCCCATCTGTTACTCATTTTTATGCACACATTCTTTCTCTCACTCTCCTTTTTCTCCCTCTGTCCCTCTGAACATACCTCTTGCCCATCCTCTGGGTCACCCCCCCCCGTCTTTCTTCCCAGACCTCCTGTCCCATGATCCTCTCGTATCCCCTTTTGCCTATCACCTGTCCAGCTCTCGGCTCTATCCCTCCCCCTCCTGTCTTCTCCTATCATTTTGCATCTCCCCCTCCCCCTCCAGCTTTCTAATCCCTTACTCACTCTTCCTTCAGTTAGTCCTGACGAAGGGTCTCGGCCTGAAACGTCGACTGCGCCTCTTCCTATAGATGCTGCCTGGCCTGCTGCGTTCACCAGCAACTTTGATGTGTGATACTTATTTATTCAGTAAGTTATGGGTCAAAGTATTTGGTGAGTACATTTCTAACTCTTCTGGCTTCAGTCTCGTTGCCGTCTGTTCTGAAATTGTTAGGTGGTTGCGTTCAAGAAAACAACACGGCTATCTGTTCTGGTACGTCATGACAGCGTTTTTAAATAGTCAAAAAAGTTCACTTTACAATTTAACTCTCACGTCGTTCACACCGACTGCGCATTATAACAGCTTGCGCAGTACCAAGCAGAAACAGAAAAAACATAGTTGTTGTGGCGTTGTCATGACAGCGTTCTTAAATCTCTCCGGTTACCCCATACACACTACAACGGATATTAGGCGTTTTCAGATTTATTCACTCTGGAGATTGTTTCTGAAAATCTCTGTTTTCGGGGGATGAAAACGCCGTTTCAGTGTGGATAGAAGGTCAAAACAAAGAGAAAAAGCTTCAGTGTTTAAACCTTAATTCTATTGCATTTTCCTTGCTTCTTTGTGACTCAGCAGGCAGGAATTGTTGTTCTTTTGATGCAAAGTGATGTTGATTGTACCTACTGATTGAACTTGTGGAATGGAGACAGAATTAAAACCAAAACACTTACTTGCAAACATGAAAACTGAATTTGAATAGAACAATGGGATAGGATATATGGACAGGAAAGGGCCATTCAGCCCAATTAGTCAATGTTAGAATTTGTATTCTCATATGTAAATATATCAGCATAACCCTCTTTTCCCATCTCCTGTAAATATTTGTTCAGTCTCCCCATAAATACAATTCACTTCAACCATTTTGAAGTTCAAAGTTAAAGTAAAATTTACTATCAGAGCACATACATGTCACCAGATACAACCCTGAGATTCTTTTTCCTTCAGGCATACTCAGCAAATCTATAGAATAGTAACTGCAAACAGGATCAATAAAAGAGCAAGCGCATAGAAGACAATATAAGTAAATAGCTAGAAATAACAAAAGCATGAAATAACACGATAAAGAGTCCTTAAAGTGAGATCATTGGATGTGGAAACATCTCAGTAAATGAGTGTAATTATCCTCTTTTGTTCAAGAACCAGCTGGTTGAGGGGTAGTAACTGTTCTTGAACCTGGTGATATGAGTCCTGAAGCACTTGTAGTTTCTGCTTGATGGCGGCAGCGAGAGAAGAGCATGGACTGGGTGGTGAAGATCTTTGATGATAGATGCTGCTTTCCTACAACAGTATTTCATGTAGATGTGCTCAATGGTTGGAAGAGCATTACCCATTATGTACTGGGCCGAATCCAGTATCTTTTGCAGGATTTTCTGCTTAAAGACATTGGTGCTCCCATACAGGCCATAATGCAACTATTTCCCTTGATGGTGAGTTTCACATTCACTCCCACTTCTGGTAAAGAAATTTCTTGGGAATTTCATATAGGATTTCTTGGTGACTATTTTAAAATGGAGCACCCGAAGGAAAGTCACATGATCAGAGGGAGAACATACAAATTCCTGACAGACAGCAGCAGAGTGAAACCTAGATAGCTGCTATTGTAACAGTGTTACACAAACCACTACACTACTGTGCTACCCCAAAATTAAAGCTCAAAGTAATTTCATAAACACTTAATTTCCTACAACCATGACCTTCTGATGAAGTAGAAAACAATAACAGTAGAAAATAGGAGCAAGAATAAGCCACGTTGCCACTTAAACTTGTACCAGTATTTAACATGATCATGCCTGATTTATGCAGGCCTCAACTTCTCTTCTGTGCTAGTTCTCCGATTCCATCCATTCCTCAATCCACTAAACATTCATCCACCTCCATTTTCAATATTTCTAATGCTTCAGTTTCTACCACCTGCCAGGGCAGAGGATTCCAGAGATTCATCACCCTCTGTGAGAAGAAATGTCTGTATATCTCAATTTTAAAATATTGGCCCTTATCTTGTATTATTATATTTTGTTAGAGATTCTCCCAGTAGTGAAAACAACTCAACATTTACACTGTCAAGCTCCCTTGGGATCTTATGTACTTGAATTGTCACCAGGTTCGGATATGGCCCAAGTGCGGAGTGAGAGACACTGAAGCGGGTCGATAGTTCACAGACTTTAATGCGAAGAGTGTCAAAGGAAAAAGAAAACAATAAACGTTAGGCCCAACAGGGCCATTAACTAAAACTCTCAAATGGAAAACAAAGTCTACACTGTGGCTGAAAGGAATAACTAAATATAAAAATAATACCGTTATCTTCAGAGTCAGTTGAAACAATTTCTCAGGCAAGGCTGAATGAAAAAACAGTCAGTGAAGCATTGTTGTGCTGTGTTCATCTCAACAAGCACTACGATGGAATGAATGGAATTAAATACTATCACAATGAAATAATAATTAGCGCTTACATGCATATTCACGAGCACATTTGCCGTATCTGCTGTGCTGCTGAATCCGTGGTTGTGGCATGAATAAGGTAACCCTTTTTTCTTCTAAACCCCAAGCAATATTGGCCCACCCGATTTAGTCTCACTTAAAAGGACAACCCTCACACACTATGAATGAGCCTGGTGAATCTCCTTCGTACTACCTCCAACGTTACTATATCATTTTTTTAGGTCATGGGATAAATACTGTAAGCAGTATTCCAGATAGGCCTTACCAAAACTTTATACCATTTCAGCCCCTTTTCAATGAAGACCAGAATGCCATTTTCTTTCTTCACTAATGTTGGAACTGGCTGCTAGCTTTCAGTGATTCATACATTCAAACATCTAAATCCCTCAGAGGTTCACTCATCTGCAGTCTTCTCTATTTCAACCTTTTGATATCCCTTACCTGTGGTAAACCATATATATATATGTTGTAACTGGGTTACCTGTCTGGACACGCCCCTCTGCTGACTGCCCCTGTGGCTCCTCCCACAGACCACTGAATAAAGGTGATTGGGCCTTGGCTCCTCCTCTCAGTCCAGGGGCAGACACTCAGCATGCTGGAGGTCACATTTTATATTTGCTCTACTTCCACTCTTTTGGAGTTATTGATGTGAATTTTATTCGCAGTAATTTTAAAGCATGGAACGCGTTCTGAGACCCGACAAGTTAGACCTCGACCCGCAAACACCTGAAGCTGAAAACGCTTTCGAACTCTGGCTGGCCTGCTTCGAATTATACCTAGAGGCGATTGAAGTGACCAACTCCACAGCGAAGCACAGAGTTCTCCTTTCCAGGGTCAGTCCACGGGTCTACTCGATGATCAGAGACCAGCCGAGCGATGACGGCGCAATGAGCGCACTCAAAGGACAATACCTGCAGCTGGTAAACACCGCCTATGCGCGGCATCATTTAGCTACATGGCACCAGCGGCCCGGGGAATCAAGTGCTGAGTTTGTCCGGGCACTACAGATGCTCAAGGGGACCTGCGGCTGCCAGGGGCTGATGGCACAACAGCATGCAGAGCTCCTAGTGAGAGAGGCCTTCACCACGGGGACCAGGTCAGTGTATGTGCGCCAGCGGCTGCTGGAAAAAGCTAATTTTACCTTACGTTCGGCGATTGAGCTGGCCGACATGCTGGAGGCCGCTCTGCACAACTCTGAGGCTCTCCAGGCACGCGATCCCCCGATGGTCCCATGGGCACCGCAGACCCCACAACTCGCTGACAAATCAACCTCGGCTGCTGCCAGTCGCAAGTCTGCGAAGTGCTACTTCCGCGGACTCGAGAAGCACCCCCAGAAACGCTGCTCAGCCTGAGAAGCTACCTGCTCTAGCTGCGGAAACAAGGGCCACTTTGCCAAGGTCTGTAAGTCCAAACCGCAAGCGGGATCGAGCAGCGCCGCATGTGAGACATGGGGGTCGCCATCTTGCCTGCATGCCGCCACCATATGCGAGACATGGGGGTGGCCATCTTGGTCGGCACCACCTCCCACCGCCTATGACCAACGGATGCTCACGGGGCACCCCACCACGCTGGCCCAAAACAGCGACTCAACCCTGGCATCCGTGACCCTCGACCAAAGCGCTCCCCACCAGCTAGCAAGGTCAGTGATGGACATCTTGGTGGAAGGGCGCAGGACAAGCTGCCTGTTTGACACGGACAGCACGGAGAGTTTTATCCACCTGGACACGGTGCAGCATTGTGGACTCGCAATACGCCCGGTAAGTCAGAGGGTCACCATGGCTTCTGGGTCACATACAACAAACATCCGGGAGGGCTGTGTAGCGACGCTAGTGGTGCAGGGCACAGAATATCGAGACTTTACGTTACTGGTCATGCCTCAACTGTGTGCCCCTGTGGTATTGGGGCTCGACTTCCAGAGCCACCTGAAAAGCGTGACAATGGAGTATGATGGGCCCCTCCCACCAATCACTGTCGTAAATCCCCAGTTTGTAGGAATACTTCACATACCCTGCTACTGACCACCCACACACACCGACCCGCACATCCCACCCAACACCATGCCAACTGCCACACTACCAATGCCACTTGCGGCTTCTCCACCCTCAGGATCCCTCCCCCACCGCTGTTCGCCAACCTGACCCCCGACTGTAAACCTGTGGCAACTAAAAGCAGGAGGTACAGCACGGGGGACAGAGCCTTCATTAAGTCGGAGGTGCAGCGGCTGCTTAGGGAGGGGGTCATTGAGGTAGCAGGTAGTCATTGTTCAGAACGGGGAGAAGAATAGGATGGTCGTGGACTATAGCCAGACCATCAATAGGTTCACGCAGCTCGACACGTACCCTCTACCCCGCATCGCAGATATGGTCAATCCGATAGCACAGTACAAGGTGTACTCGACCATAGACCTAAAATCCGCTTACCATCAGCTCCCCATCCGCCGGGAGGACCGCCCTTACACTGCCTTCGAGGCGGACGGCAGGCTTTACCACTTCCTGCGCGTCCCCTTCGGTGTCACGAATGGTGTATCTGTCTTCCAGAGGGCAATGGACCGGATGGTGGACCAGTGCCAACTGAAGGCCACGTTCCCATATCTGGATAACATCACCATCTGCGGTCACGACCGGCAGGATCACGAGAACAACCTCCAAAAATTTTTCCAAGTGGCCAAAGCTTTCAATCTCACCTATAACAAGGACAAGTGTGTGTTCGGAACCACCCGACTTGCTATCCTTGGGTGTGTCGTGGAGAACGGAGTCATTGGCCCTGACCCCGACCGTATGTGCCCCCTGTTGGAACTCTCTCTTCCCAACATCCTCAGAGCCCTCAAAAGGTGCCTAGGCTTCTTTTCATATTACACCCAATGGGTCTCTAGCTATGCAGACAAGGCCCGCCCCCTGGTCAAGTCCACCACATTCCCCCTCTCTGCCGAGGCCCGCGTGGCCTTCAGCCGCATAAAAGGGGACATTGCCAAAGCAACAATGCATGCGGTGAGGCCATTCCCTTCCAAGTAGAGAGTGACGCCTCTGACTTCGCACTGGCTGCTACCCTCAATTAGGCGGGAAGACCGGTGGCGTTCTTCTCCCATACCTTTCAAAGCCCTGAAATTCGGCAGTCTACGGTGGAGAAAGAGGCCCAGGCCATAGTGGAAGCTATTAGGCACTGGTGGCACTATCTCGCCGGCAAAGAGTTCACCCTGCTGACTGACCAGCGCTCAGTCGCATTCATGTTTAATAACCAACAGTGGGGCAAAATCAAAAATGATAAAATTCTGAGGTGGAGAATCGAACTCTCCACCTACAACTATGACACCATGTACAGGCCTGGGAAGCTCAATGAGCCCTCCGATGCTCTATCCCGGGGAACGTGCGCCAACACGCAGATCCACCGGCTATATGCCCTACATGTAGATCTTTGCCACCCGGGGGTCACCCGGCTTTTCCACTTCGTGAAAGCCCAGAACCTGCCTTACTCTCTTGAGGAGATCAGGACGATGACCAGGGACTGTCAAGTCTGCGCAGAGTGCAAACCGCACTTCTACCGACCTGAAAAGGCACAACTAATCAAGGCCACCCGCCCCTTTAAGCAACTGACCGTTGACTTTAAGGGCCCCCTTCCCTCCACCGACCGCGATGTGTACTTTCTTAATGTTATTGACGAGTACTCATGGTTCCCCTTCGCCATCCCCTGCCCAGACACCACTACCACGCCAGTTATAAAAGCCCTGTGCAAGCCCTTCACTCTGTTTGGACACCCATGCTAGATCCACAGTGACAGAGGGTCCTCGTTTATGAGTGACGAGCTGCTCCAATGCCTGCTGGCAGGGAAGGGGAATGGTCCAGGTGTGGGTCAATGGGTCTATGCAGAATAACAGGTTGGCAAGGACTAAATGGGCAGAATGGCCTGTTTGTGTGCTGTAGTGCTCTGTAATACTTTGTTCCTATGCCGCAAATTGGTATCTCTTATGATCAAGTAACAAAACTTGCAGAAATTTGAAAACCACAGAAGTTGTGGCATAATTAACTTTTTTCTGTAGAATAGCTAAAGAGCTAAGGAACATAATATTAATGGGCTCCAATAATACCACAAGTGGAAAAATGTAACCACAATATGACAAGTTTATGTAGGCAGTTTTAATTACCAATATATACATTGGATTTTATAATGATAAAGCCTTGACACAGCATTGTAACAAAAATATTACATGAAGCAAGGATTTATGAACAGGGTGTTAAAGCGGATGCAATAATATTTTTACAATGTTTAACATATTATGCGCTGTAGAATAATTTATTTATAAAGGATGGTGAAAACATCATCTTTACAGCAAATTCTTTTCCACTCCAATTGGTTGAGTAATTGCTTAAACAGATTCCTCTAAACTAATGTTAGAATGTGAATAAACTACTGGGAGGAGAGGGTGCATGACAGCATGCACTGAGATTGTGATGTGTGATTAACTTGCTGTTGTTTGGACCCAATACAAAGACCAATCAAAACTTGTGTTGTGTCTTCAAGGATGGGGTGCTAGTATTTATTATGCCCAGACCCAGCAATAGCTCATGAGATGATGGCATATTCATACTTAATCTTCCTCTCACATCTCATTAACCCATAGCCACCATTTGAGTAGACGTACAAACTCCATATCTTGACTCCCCTACTCTTTGGGTAGAGTAGGCTTCCCTACTGTTCGATCATTGGCACCCTAGTAGTTCTCTCCTTTCAGTCAGCTATCTGACCAAATGGAAATGATTGAGCTTTTGGACAGCTGTACAGAAGACACATGGTCACTTAGAGAACAAGAATAAAGAAATATTAGCTTTATTTGTCACATATACATCAAAACATAGAGTGAGGATTGTGCTTAACAGCCTGCAAGTGCCACTTATGGCACCAATGTTGTATACCAATAGTTCACTAACCCTAACCATACGTCTTTGGAATGTGGGAGGAAACCAAGCACACAGAGGACACCCATGCAGTCAGGGGGAAAACATACGGAGTGATGGGAATCAAACATCAATCTTACAGATGGCGTTGTAAAAATTTGTGCTAACAGCTACTTCTCACCCCTTTTGGTCACAACCAGCCCAGGTACTTTCATCTTGCATAAAGAGGAAGGCGACTGGGAGGCAAAACTGGCTTGTGATTATTTAATTGCCACAAGTGAACTGCAGGCAGGTAATGTGACATAATAATCCAGCCACAAGCACCCAACTTCAGAATTACAACCCTACTTCAGTAAATGGGGGCTATCAAGCAGTCTATGAACGTAATGTATAGATGTGGACAAAAACAAAAACTTGGAGCATTGACAAATTGACCTGAGAACCAATACAAGGAATGTAAGGGTGAACTCCAGCTCCAGGCTTGCATGTGGCTTTACACAGAGCCCAAGTCCACTCTTTCCAAGGGTGATGTCATGGCCATTAAAGGAATGCTATCCCTTTTAATTCACATACATCTCAGGAATTTGGTGTCGAGTTGTTAAGTTAGTGTGATTGCAGCCAATGGTGCTTTAAATCTTAAACTATCCGGCTTAAAATTACCCACTCTATCTCTACACAAGATGCTGGAAATCCAATGTTGAAGGGTCTCAGCCTGAAACATCAGCTCCTTATTCCTCTCCATAAATGCTTTCTGACCTGCTGAGTTCCTCCAGTATTTTGAGTGTGTTGCCTGTTCTATATCTGCCTGCGGTTGAAAGAAGCTGAAATAGCCAAAACAGTTCCTTGAGCCTGGCCAAACATTGGCTTATGTGATATTTAGTCTCAACTCCATCCTCCTGCCAGACCTCCATATCACTTCATTTCTTTGCATTCCAAAAAACTAACCACCCAAACCTGATTAAACTGCAAAGTATTTCTGGCCCAGCATTGTTCCCCCATTTATTAATAAAAGAGAAATTTTCTGGAAGAACTGGCTAAGGATAGGATCTCCTGTTCACAAACTTTCTTTCACTCCCCTACCCCCTCCTTTTATGACAGAGAGCATTGTTCTGTAGTCACATTTCTCCTGCTCAGCAGCATGAGAAACACACCAGTTAAAACCACTATATCTACCAGTAGCTATTAAAGGTTTTTGTTAAATTCCACCTCAAGTCACATCTCTCTATCGCTCCTTTGCAAGCTATCCAACAGTCAAATTCGAGCAAAGAGGTACAACTATCTCTCCGGTAAACATTCTAGTCATCGCATGAGTTGGTGGTTATTCATTGACAAGTTCTCGACACAAGATTTATACATGTGTTTAGCTGGTTAGATGTGTCCAATTTAACACTGCTAGCATTAACCCATTGTTGCTTGAAGGGAGGTGCCATTGGTGCCATAATCTGTGCATTTCTTGTTTCCAGAATCAGAATCCGGTGTATAATCCCTGTATAATCAAATTTGTTTCAGGCAGCATGTAGTGCTGACTGTATTTTTAAACCTATAAGTCACATTAAATATATATAGTAAGTTAAACTAAATTAAATAAGTAGTGCAAAAAGACAGAGAAAAATAGTGAGGTAGTGTACATGGATTCATTGTCTATTCAGAAATCTGATGGTGGAGGGGAAGAAGCTGTTCCTAAAATGTTGAGTGTGTGTCTTCAAGCTTCAGTACCTCATCCTCGAGAGACCACTGTCTGGGTGGTGGGAGTCCTTAATGATGGGTGCTGCCTTTTGAAGATGTCCTCGATGCTGGCGAGGCTAATATCCGTGATGGAGATGGCTGAGCTTGCAATTTTCTGCAGCTTTTTCCGATCCTGTGCAGTGCCCCTCGAAACCAGACAGTTAGAATGCTTTCCACGGTACATCAATAGAAATCTGCAAGTGTCATTGGTGACGTAACAAATCTTCTCAAATTCCAAATGAAATATAGTGACTGTCATGCCTTCTTTGTGATTGCACCAATAGGTTGGGCACAGGATAGATCTTCAGAGATGTTGACACCCTGGAACTTGAAACTGTTCACCCCTTCCACTGCTCATAATCGATAAGGACTGATATGTGTTCCCTCAACTTCGCCTTCCTGAAGTCTATAATCAATTCCTTGGACTTACTGATCGTGAGCATAAGACTGTTGTTGCGACACCACTCAATCAGCTGATCTATCTCACTCCTGTATGCCTCCTCATAACCATCTGAAATTTTGCCAAAAATTGTACTGTAACTGGCAAATTTATAGATGACATTTCAACTGTGCCTAGCTACACAGTCATGGGTATGGAGACAGTACAACAGTTGGCTAAACACACATCTTTGAGGTGCATAGTGCTGACTGTTAGTGATGAGAAGATGTCTACTGAGTCTCTGTGGGTGGAAGTTAGGAACAGGAAGGGGTCAATAACTCTACTGGGTGTTTTTTATGGACCACTCAATAGTGACAGGGACATCGGGGAGCAGATAGGGAGGCAGATTCTGAAAAGAGGCAAAAATAACAGGGTTGTCGTGGTAGGGAATTTTAACTTCCCCAATATTGATTGGCTTCTCCCTAGAGCAAAGGGTTTAGATGGGGTGGAGTTTGTTAGGGGTGTTCAGGAAGGTTTCTTGACACAATATGTAGATAAGCCTACAAGAGGAGAGGCTGTACATAATCTGGTATTGGGAAATGAACCTGGTTAGGTGTCAGGTCTCTCAGTGGGAGAGCATTTTGGAGATAATGATCACAATTCTATCTCCTTTACCATAGCATTGGAGAGGAATAGGTACAGACAAGTTAGGAAAGCATTTAAATGGAGTAAGGGGAAATATGAAGCTATCAGGCAGGAACTTGGAAACATAAATTGTGAACAGATATTCTCAGGGAAACGTACGGCAGAAATGTGGCAAATGTTCAGAGGATATTTGCACGGTGTTCTGCATAGGTACGTTCCAATGAGACGGAAAGGATAGTTGGGTACAGAAACTATGGTGTACAAAGGAGGTTGAAAATCTAGTCAAGAAGAAAAGAAAAGCTTACAAAAGGTTCAAAAAAATAGATAATGATAAAGATCTAGAAAATTATAAGGCAAGCAAGAAGGAGCTTAAGAATGAAATTAGGAGAGCCAGAAAGGGCCGTGAGAAGGCCTTGGCGAGCAGGAATAAGGAAAACCCCAAGGCATTCTTCAAGTATGTGAAGAGCAAGAGTCTAAGACATGAGAGAATAGGACCAATCAAGTGTGACAGTGAAAAAGTGTGTATGGAACCGGAGGAGATAGCAAAGTTACTTATTGAATACTTTGCTTCAGCATTCACTAAGGAAAAGGACCTTGGCGATTGTAGGGAAGAATTACAGCAGACTGAAAAGCTTGAGCATATAGACATTAAGAAAGAGGATGTGCTAGAGCTTTTGGAAAGCATCAAGTTGGATAACTCACCAGGACCGGACGAGATATACCCCAGGTTACTATGGGATCTGAAGAAGGAGATTGCCGAGCCTCTGGCAATGATCTTTGCCAAAGGCAGGTCATTCCTTAAAAGCCTGATAGAATTTTTTGAGGATGTGACTAAACACGTTGATGAAGGCAATACAGTAGAGGTAGTGTATATGGATTTCAGCAAGCCATTTGATAAGGTACCCCATGCAAGGCTTATTGAGAAAGTAAGGAAGCATGGGATCCAAAGGGACTTTGCTTTGTGGATCCAGAAATGGCTTGCCCACAGAAGGCAAAGAGTGGTTGTAGGTGCGTCATATTGTGCATGGAGGTTGGTGATCAGTGGTGTGCCTCAGGGATCTGTTCTGGGCCCTCTTCTCTTCGTGATTTTTATAAATGACCTGAATGAGGAAGTGGAGGGATGGGTTAGTAAATTTGCTGATGTTGTGGATTGTGTGGAGGGCTGTCAGAGGTTACAGCGGGGCATCAATAGGATGCAAAACTGGGCTGAGAAGTAGTAGATGGAGTTCAACCCAGATAAGTGTGAGTTGGTTCATTCTGGTAGGTCAAGTATGATGGCAGAATATAGTATTAATGGTCAGACTCTTGGCAGTGTGAAGGGTCAGAGGGATCTTGGGGTCCATGTCCATAAGACACTCAAAGCTGCTACGCAGGTTGACTGTGTAGTTAAGAAGGCATATGGTGCATTGGCCTTCATCAACCGTGGGAATTGAGTTCAAGAGCCAAGGAGTAATGTTGCAGCTGTATAGGACTGTGTTCAAACCCCACTTGGAGTACTGTGCTCAATTCTGGTCACCTCACTACAGGAAGAATGTGGAAACTATAGAAAGGATGCGGAGAAGATTTACAAGGATGTTGCCTGGATTGAGGAGCATGCCTTACAAGGATAGGTTGAGTGAACTTGGCCTTTTCTCCTTGGAGCGATGGAGGATGAGAGGTGACCTGATAGAGGTGTATAAGATGATGAGAGGCATTGGTCGTGTGGATAGTCAGAGGCTATTTCCTAGGGCTGAAATGGATAACACAAGAGGGCACAGTTTTAAGGTGCTTGGAAGTAGGTACAGAGGGGATGTTAGTTGTAAGTTTATTACGCAGAGAGTGGTGAGTGCATGGACTGGGCTGGCGGCGACTGTGGTGGAGGTGGATACAATAGGGTCTTTTAAGATGTTCCTGGATAGGTACATGGAGCTTAGAAAAATAGAGGGCTACGGGTAACGCTTGGTAATTTCTAAAATAAGTACATGTTCGGCACAGATTTGTGGGCCAAAGGGCTTGTATTGTGCTGTAGGCTTTCTATGTTCTATGAAACTGTTTCACTCACTACAGTTTCAAGCATTCAGGCTTGAAGATGGCAGAAATGGCCAAGTGTGAAAGTGAAATGATTTCACTACTTCAACAAGTTTGGAATTACAAAAGTATCCATAATACCTTGGAAATGAAGATTTGGAGAATGCAATCACTGATTGCTTTGTATGAAGGCAGTTCATTACCTGCACTAGGTGTCTGCGCTGATTTTAGTCATTTACAGTCAATCAAAAGAACAGTAGTTTTTTTCCTTTTTAACTATTTCCATGTATTTTGGCTAATTAAGATTCCTGCTTAATTGAACCTAAATGTATTGGTCCCTATGTATCCCAATTAACCAGGATCCACTGTATTTGATGTGCTGAATGCAAAGAGTTGCCACTTTGCAGTGCCATAATTTCCCATAACTTATACAGGGACTTGTAAGCACTAGTATTCTTACCTCAAGGGCAGACAGCATAATTAAAAACTAAATCTCTTCATGCATAATTTAAGTGCTTAAAGTCAAAACAAAAACCTATGATGAACCAGCTACAGGTGGTTTTGCAGCTAATGTTTCATTATCCTAACTCTAAAGTTTTAGCGTTTCCATACAAAAAAATTAATTTCAATAGTTAGGACAGTCAGACTGAGGTGAATGTTTTTACTCTAGTCATAATAAAATTAGGCACAGGTCAACAATTCAAGAATCAATCCGAAAATCTTCAAGCTACTGCTGTTGTTAAGTTTTTACTTGAATTGCTCTCGCTTAAAAATAATTTAATTCTAAGAACTCCATCAGAAAGTCAGCCCCCAGAAGCATTTGTATTTTGTCAGTGGGCCACAGGTTTAGTTGTACAAAGACACTTCTGTGCATGTTCGCACTTTGCTTTCCTGCAAATTGTTAGAGGCAGGTGATTCACTGCAGAGGTACTGAGTGCACATCCTGTATTACAGAGCATATCGTATCCATTTAAACATCTTAAGTCATAAAAATCCATAAATGATACAGCACAGCCATCACACTTACAGCAGTGCCAGCTCAAATTGTATCCATTCTAATCCTAGCTGCATCCGACAGAATCATAGAATAACATGTCTAATAATAATGAGAAAATTAAATGCTGGTTGTTTAATGCTCTTCAAGATGTTGTATACTTGAACTTAAAAATATATATGTAATTTTATTTGTTTTATATGGTTAGTTTGGTAAAATAAAATCTTGATAACCATAAATTGATTGCACATAAATTTGATTCTGACACTTCATTTGGTCTGTTTTCTTGCATCTTGGTACCTATTTCATATATGATGGTTTAATCTAATCAATTACAATTTAGCTACTGAACAAACAGATTCTAGACACGTATCATGAACATTCTCACCAGAATCCAAGCTACTGCTCCAAGGCAATATTGAAGGAATATTGCCTTGGAACCCCAAAAATATGGTTCCAATCAGCCAGTTACACCTTCTTGAAAGAGTTATCCACATTCACCTTTATGCTATAAAAACCCTCTGATGTAAAAAACAGGAGAAAATAGCTTTTCCTTATTTCCATATATATCCTGCTTTCAAACAACTTTGTCAAGATTCATATTCACCTTCTAAACTCCCGTGAAAACTGTTGCAGCAGGTAGAAGTTCATCTGCATTTGTCTCATATCTAATTGAGCCAGCATGTGCACCCCACTCCTGGAATTCATTTCTATTGATTCATCTGGAACTGATTTTGGAAACACAGTCACTGCTGCTTAGTGCACAGTGGAAGCTACCAAACCTAAAGATCTTTATGAATTGTTTGGTGCACCTAATCTGTGATATCACTTGCAGTTTTCATGAGTTTATTAACCTTTTCAGCACATTGAACTCCTAGGTTGTGCTGTGCTTCTATTCTATTAAACCAAGGCTTTATGATTGTGTTTACACTTCCCTTCCTTCGACTTACTTCCATATCACTTCACACAGCTTTATCATTGCATGTGTTATGACCTCAGGACACCATTAATTCTGTCAGATGTGCCATTGTCATTTCAGTGTTGGCTGTCCTAAATTAAATCTGAATCAGAATTAGGTTTGATATCACTGGCATATGTTGTGAAATCTGTTGTTTTTCTAATCTGCTACACATGCCAATGCCTTCTACAGAACCAGCAGATTCCCAAGCAATCCCACATCCTGACTCCCAAGGGTGGAAATCTGTATCAGTGATTCTGAGCTGTTCAAATAAATAGTGAGTACAGCACCCACACAAGATGGTGGGGGACTCAGCAGGTCAGGCAGCATCCATGGACAGAAATAAGCAAGTTGATGTTTTGGGCCAAGAACCTTCATTAGGACAATAAGTACAGTAACCTATGAATGGGAAGAAATGGTTGTCCAGAGACTAGTAGGTAGTTGGACTATTATTTTGTTTAGGTGTATTTTAATGTTCTGTACATTTTTTAATAGTTTGCAGTGGGATTTTTAATAATAATGTTTTTTAATAACATTCTTGGACTGTGAGACCTAGGGCAGGGTCTCACCAAGTGTCACAGACTTTCGGTCAGTGAAGTCAGCTACCTTTACTGAGCGGAGGTCTGCTGTACACTGTGCTGCAGCCTCATCAATACATCAACATTGGTCTTCCACTGGACAACATTGACAACGCTGGTATTTATTGACAGTCCCTAATTATTTCTAAACTGGGCAGCCAGTTAAAACACAACCGTGTTGGTGGGTCCAGGATCACATTTCAGCTAGACTGGTTAAGGAAGGTAAATTTCCTTTCATTAATTGCTTGAGTGAACCAGATTTCCTTTAATTAATTACTTTAGTGAACGAGATAGATTTTTACAGCAGTCTAGTAGTTTCATGGTCACCTAGTAGAATCCCAAGTGTGTTTACTTACTTGGATTTAAATTCCTTAGGTATAATTGTGGGATTTGAATTCAAAATTCTAGCTGTTTGTCCAACAACCATGCATGAATGGCATTGGCCAATGGCAGATGACCATCACCTATTCAGAATAAGGGCTCTGAGAAGTTAACAAACATAACTCTTCAATCTTTTTCAAACAAATTGGCAGCATGCACTATTCTGATACAATTTCCACATTGGTGAGCATTGAGAAGATGGTGGTTAGAACTTTGCTTCTTGTATGTTGCCCCTTTAAACCCAACTCATTCCTTGCCTGTGCTCTGAAAACCCACTCTCTACTGATATCTATTGGTTGTCTATAAAAACTGCTTTTGAGTGCTCTGCTAATTCTTGGAAAATTTGCTCCAATTTCTTCACAAACAATTTGAAATACCTAGCAGACACAATAAATCAAGCATCATCACTGTCCAGCAGCTATCCCTGCACCAGGTACCCCAGGGATATTCAAGATTCCGAGGTTTTCATCAGTGCTTTGGAAGTTGAATTCTAGAAATTAACCCATGAAAATCCTGAATGCATGAGTGATAAATGGACGGTAAATCGGCTGGGTATCAAGTTCCCCTGTGCTCTCCAGCTTTGTTGCAAGTATCATGTAAAGTTCAAGAGCTAGCTAACTGAGATGAAAGCAGAATGCAATCAGTGTGTTATGTGATGAAACATTGCAGCAGGGTACCCCAAATTGTGAATTGTATCAATTACAGCAATCTTTTATTCACGATGACACCAGCCAATGTGTGTCAGCATTGAAAAACCAACATTAATGGATGAATAGCTTTTGCTTCAGTGTGCAAAACTGGAGCTAGACCAACAGATTCTAAGAATTAGAATCAAGTTTGTTATTACTGACGTACGTCATGAAATTTGTTCTTTTGCAGCAGGGCACAGCGCAAGATATTAAAAATTACCATTATTACCATAAATAAATAAATAGTGCAAAAGAGGAAGACCGGGGTAGTGATCATGGGCCGTTCAGACAGAAACCTGATGGCAGAGAACCAGAAGCTGTTCCTAAGTCATCAAGCCTGGGTTTTCAGGCCCTACAAAACCTCCTTCCTGATGGCAGTACTGAGAAGAGGACACGTCCTGGATGGTGTTCCGGACTCTGTTGGATGTTCTTTCTATTTCTATCCATACCACAACACTCCTCTACCTCACTATTGTTCTTGGATGTTACGTAGTATGATCATAAAGTTTCCTTTGAAAGGGAGTGTGCATACCAGAAGCCCACTGATTGGAAAGGGAGCCTAAGGATCCCAGACCTAGAGAAATGGACACAATAATTACCTAGTGAGCCCGATGCCAAACCATCAGGATTACCGAATAGCCAGATAACAAATTGTCTGAGTTCCACTGCATTTTACTTTCATTGTCATCCAGCTACCAGAGGAAGTTAATAACAATAGAATCACAACATTTTAAAGAAAGCTTTCTCTGAAAGGATAAGCACACCCACATAATTTAAAATGAGTCTATATCTACAAGTCAGTCTATAAAATACTGGTGAATGGGACTAGCTGGGATGGTGCACCTGGTTCAGCCTGGCAGATTTCAGTGAGGGCATCTTTTTCAAACATTCCATACTCCTTGTTGATATTCATATTATAGAAATCTTGCCTTCTCCTCTACCTCCACTCACTGTCTTATGGTATTGTTTTATTCTTGATGCCCTCCTCATTCTCCCAGTCATTCTGTGATCCAAAGCAAGGCATACTAATCCACTCATGACTGTGACAAACCGGCTTTTGCAAAAACCCAAACTCCCTCAGCATCTGGCACATCTCTCCAAGCAACCCTTAGCAAATTCAAAGAAGCACAGACCATTCAAACAACCATGCCATGCATTAATCATCTCGTAACTACCCAGAATGTAGATGATGGTCCCTTCAACAGGTCTTCCATCACCAAAGCACCTGTTCAGCTGTGTAATTAATTCAGAGCATTGCTAGCAGATTGAGTTCTGAAATGCTGGTCCTACTCACAAGGTATTATTGCACTGACATCATAATCTGACTATTCTGTATTCTCACAGAGCATATTAACTGAGAACACATAATTACTCATTCACACAGCCAGTGGCACTCATGCTATAAATTAGTATGTGTTCAAAGAACCTTAGTTTTGAATTAAATTCTCATCCATAGTCTCCCAAATACAGGAGCTACAGAACCCAGATACCTACTTCTATTTGCCTGGGTAGATTATCTATCTCAGAACCCTATCATTAATTCTCATTATTACACTCGGTTTTAATATACTTGGGTGTTAAAAAGAATAGTACAGAAATGACACTGAAACTCCAAGTCCTTGAACGTTAATTTGAGTTAAAGTCGTACTGAGGGATGAAAACAGCATCATGAAAAGGAGGCATGAGGAGAGCAGAAAGAGATTGACATGAATTCTTGCCAAACTACTTTAGTAACTTTCTTTGAGGTTCTCTGAAATGATGAGGTAAGACAATAGTTGACTTCTGTACAGCAATGCTGGATAGAGGGATATAAACATAACAGCAAGTACCAATCTCTGTAAACTCTAGAGCAGGTGCTCCCAACACTCTTTATGCCATGGACCAATATCATTAAGCAAGGGGTCTATGGATTCCAGGTTGGGAATCCCTGTTCTAGAGACTGTTGTTTGTGAAAATCCCAGGATTTCTAATATCTGATACTCTCTGACAGCAACAATCATTCCACGGTCAAAGTCACTTCAATCACATTTCTTCCCCATTCTGATGCTTGGGCTGAACAACAAATGAACCTCTTGACCATGTCTGCGTGCTTTTACGCCTCAAATTGCTGCCACGTGATTGAACGATTAGATAATTGCATTAACAAACAGATGTGCCTAATAAAGTAGCCATTGAGTGTATCTATTTTCCATTAAATCCTTTTAATGTCATGCTCCAAGGATATTGAAGTATTCATTCCCTTAACCAATCTCTCCAACCTGAATTGTGCATTTCTCTAACTGAGAAATGCAAACTAGAATCAAGTACAAAGTTACTTTTAAACCCTGAATTTTAAGGAAATCTGATGGCCATTTGATTGCAATGGAAAAATAGATAGTTAATTCACTGCTATGGAATGGACCAAACCTGGAGTATGAGTGACAAGCTTATTGGAAAAGTACACAACTCCTGTCAAGGAATGATATGCATTCTCCCTTATTTTGTTTGGAAAGACAAAGGCCGTGGAATTTGAAATAACAGTAGCTCAGTTTCAGATCACGAAGAGCCTCAAGTGGGAATATATTGGTTTAACATTATGTTCCTGGCTTCCTATCAAGTGAAAAAGACAAAATTAGACACCAGTGGGATGTCCTGAATTTGTTTTTCTTGGACAGGGGAAGAGAAAGGAAACCTGCCAATGCTTATTTTTGAGTCAGTGAATTTAAGTAAAATGCGATCATAGAGTTCAAAATAGCAAAACGACAAGATATGACTCTTGCATTGAAGACCTCACTGCACCAAGAGGACTGGTGTCAACTCATATGTTGTAGTAGAACAACCAAGCCTTCTAGAGATGTTCTTCTCCATAGTTAGCTTCCATAGTGCCACCACTACCGATTTTCAAGGTCTTTCCCTTAAAGGCAAAGGGATGGACAGTGATTCGAGTTGAGTTCTTCATATTTTGGCTCTTTGATTCCTGTCACTAGATGTCCTTTTCATCACTGCCAGTGCTGCTATCTCATGGACTGAACCCCACCCTCATATAAGCTATCTTGGATTGATGAGGTATGAATAAAAAAAAGGTGACTTGCTGGATGATAGTCTCCTTCACTGCTACCACCAGAGAAGAAGAAGAGGTGGAAGGAGAAGGGACAGTATCAGAAATAAGGTGCACAGGCATTGCGAGGTTCTCAGCAAGAGTTGAGAAAAGATAAATTGAAGGAAAACAGATTAAATTATAAATGCTGCTGCCCAAGTTCTCCTAATTCTCCATTTCTCAATCTCTACCTGTGTGCTGCAGGTGGAATTCCCACTGTGGTGTCAGTCCTGCTTCCACTGACACCTCCTAGTCTGCATATACAGGCTCCTCCCAGTCTCCATCCAGCTAATAGGATTAACTTGCCACCCATTCCAGACTCATCACCTGCAGTTTATTTAACCCCAGTTCTCATCCACAGTCCTCCTTCACTCATTGAAGTAGTCAGTCTCAACCAGTTTCTCCCAGCTTTCACTCTCCCTGCCTAAAGTTTACCTTGTTGCTTGTGGTGTTTACCTTCTGTTCCCTCTTGTTTTGTGGCTCCTCATCAATTGTTATTTTGCGAACTATAATTAACTTTATTGGTCAAGCTTTTGGGTCAAGCCTCCTCTACGTTTCCTGACAAGATAAGTGAACCATCAATTGACCCAGTAGAGTATGCTCACTTAAAAGAAGCTATCCACCAACATGAACACACGATCCAGAAGCAGAAGGCAACCATTGGCCATCTGGCCACCATCCTCATCCAACTCTGAGCCTCGGTGCAGCAACTCTACACCAGTCAACCTCCTCCCTCCGGGCCCCGGATTCCCATGTCCAAATGTTTTGATGGATCTCCAGTCCAATGCCACAACTTCCCGTGCCAGTGTGTCTTGCGATTCAAGGAGCAGCCATCCCAGTATTCTACTGACTGGGCAAAGATCACCTTCATCATATCTCTCTTGACTGGGTAAGTTCTGACCTGAATCACTGCCAGATGGGACAACAAAGCCACTATTTGCAAATAATATGAAGATTTCTCCACTGAGATGCATCAAGTTTTCAACCATCCAGGGAGTATAAGGGAGGCAGAAGATCAGATACTTAACCTGCATCAATGCTCATGCCCTGTGCTGGATTACACCATGAAACTCTCATGGTGAAGTGCAGCTTGACTGCAGAAGCTCTGCCAGCCCATTTCCATTACAGCCTCTCAGAGTACTTGGAAGGTCATACCAGGGAAATGCCCACCGAACTTGAAAGCCTCATCATTCTGGCTCTTAGTATTGATGTGTCTTATGAAACAACCCTCCAGATATTCAGCAAGATCCCCAGTTCCATTCCCAGAACCATTTCAGGCTGCAGGACCCTCATCACCAACACCTACAGAACCCATGTATTTAGCAGGAGCTCCCTTAACCCCCTTGAACACAAGCATCAGTGGAGGAACAACTTGTGCACCTACTGCAGAACAGCTGATCCCCCATGTATCAAATGCCCACTCTGTCCATGAAATGGTTCCTCCAAGTAGAAACAAGGTCTTTCTACCTGGCAAGCTCTCACCAGCCCCTCATTCCAGCAGCATAGCCCATCTCACTCTCGCTGTCCTCCTCCACTCCGTCGGCTCTACACACACAGGAGGCTCAGGTGGTTTCTGGCATAGCAGACAACTTTCTGAATCAAACTCTGTGTATACAGCTTGGACTCCCTACTGTAACTATCTCTCACCTCTGCAACAACATCACGACTATTGACAGATGTCCCTTGGAGTCTGGGATAGTCAAAGCTCACACCTGGCCTGTGCATATGAGCCTCAGACAGCACCGTGAGTTTATCCAATTCCTTCTTATTAACTCACTCGACACTCCTCTCATCTTGGGTTACCCCTGGCTCTCCACTCACAATTCTCACTTCACCTGCTCATCTTGTTTGCAGCTGAGTTGGGGACCCGCCTGCTAAAACGACCACCTGCAACCTCAGTTGAATTCACCCTGTAAATCTGTGGAGATGGAGGAAACTCTTGACCTCACCAAACTCCTGCAAATAAACTCTGACTTAACCATTGCCTTCAGTTAAAGGGAAGCTAGCACCCCGCCAACTCACAGACCCCACACGACCTCCATCTAGGCACTACCCCTCCCCAAGACTGTCTATTCTCCCTCTTTCCTCCTAAGACCGAAGCCTCGAATGACTACATCACTAAAGAGTTTTCTCTCAGACAGGAAGAGGGGTGGAGATGACAAGAAGGGACAGAGAAGATGGAAGTAACAAATAGAAAGTGATATTAGGTGATAGGAGTTGAATGGTGGAAGGCGAATGGCAGGTTTCTGGGAAACGGAAAAATAAGCACCCAACGGAAGATTGTAGTGGCTTATCATTCAGTGATGAAAGCAGTAGACAGAATTTAATTCAAAAAGGACGGAAGAGCTGAAAGTTTTGTTGAGTTTTGAATGTGGACCTGTTTCTGATATCGATACAGTTAGATTAACTAAGGGTTTGAAATACGCATTAGGAGATTTGTCTGTGCAAAACCTTTAAGAAATGGGGCAATCCTAGTATTTTGTAAAGATAGTAAGCAATGTGAGAAAACTTTGGGGTTTAATGCTGTGGGAGGAAGGAAAGTAACACCAAGAAATTCTACTGAATGACAGTGATTTTGGGGAGTAATCTCTGGAGTGGCTCTAGATGTATCTAGGGACTAAGTTAAAAATAATTTAGTTAAGGGAAAAGTTGTGGACACTAAATGTTTAAAAGGGTTTTGTGGTGAAGATAAACAGCTAATTGATGTTGTTTAAATTTGATGAAAAATAGTTGCTGGATAGGGTTAATTTAGGTTATCTTAGTTATATGGTTCAAGGCTATGTGCCACCCCCTCTGAGATGTTTCAAATCCCAGAAGTTTGGTCATGTAGCACCAGAGTGTAAGGGTAAAAAGTGGTGTGGTGGAGAACATGTTTATGGCAAATGTGGAGAAGGTGTTAGACTAAATTGTAGCAACTGTGAAGGAGAACATAGCTCTGCTTATACAGGGTGTCCTGTATATGAGAAAGCTCTGAAAGTGCAGGATATTCGGGTGGAAATGAGCATACCATATGCAGGGGCTCTGCAGAAAATGCAGAAGACATTGTCAATGAGATCTATTAATATCCAGAATACAGATAGTTTAAAGACAGTGAGTAGAGTGCATGAGTGTATAACAAATGATTCTCTGATTGTTGATAAACTAAAGTTTGTCACTTTCATGGCAGATGTGGTAAATTGTACAGCAGAAACTATAAGTAGGACAGTAAACTAATAAAATTATATTAAAAGCTGCAAATAAACATCTAAAGATCTAGAAGTAATTAATGAAGCCTTACAACGAGTAGTAAATAATATTCATACTTCAAAGGAAGATTTTTAATGTTTTATCTCATCTTACAATGAAATGCTGGAAGCCTGTTAGCTAATGGTCAAGTGTTTAAGAACTTCATTGATGATTTACCAAATAAAGCTGATGTTATAAGTGTACAGGAAACCTGGTTGAAATCTTGTCACTTTAAAATACAGCATTACGTTGATATAATCAGAAAATGAGCAATGGAGAAGGAGTGGCTATCTCTATCAAAATGAGATATCACACAGAGTTTTGGAGATTGAGGTTGCTTACGAGTCAGTTGTGGTTGAAATTTTGAGGTAGAATAGTAAAGTATAGATAATTAATTCTTATAACCTTTATGAAAGGTTAACCCTGATATATTGGAAAGTGCGGGTGGAAATGAGAAAAATAGGGTGACATGGTGTGGGGATTTTAATGTTCATATTACTACGTGGGGTTGTAGTGGCATAAAGGTGAATGGGACAGTGGTGGAAGACTTTCTGGAAGAAAAGTGTTTGGTATGCTTGAATGATGGTAGGAGCACAAAGATAAATCTATTTAACAATACTGTTTCTGCTATAGATCTTACACTGGCATCTGAGGTGTGTGTCTGGGAAGTGTATAATGATAAAACAGTGGGGAGTGATCGTGAATTGATGTGTATCTGAGGAAAGGTTCTCATATCCCCAGATGGAATTTTAAAAAGGAAAATTGGGATGTACTTGATGATTTATGTGGAAGTAGATATCCTGATCATTTGGTTTTGGAGGATATCAAGTTGAGTAATAATACCTTTTTCTGTATTCAACTCACTAACTAGGGAATAAAATCTCAGATTATTGGAAGATAATAAAAGGAAAACTGTTTCCCGGTGGATGGATGAATGTAAAAGAGCTGTGAAGGAGCAGAATAAAGCTTTTAGGAAAGTTAGGCAGTGTTACTCCCATCATCTTCCAAACAATATAAAAAACCTCAAGCTATCGTTAGAAAAGCAGTGAGAAAGGCCAAGAAGATAGATTGGAAAATGTACTGTGATAGCATTAGGAAAGAGATTCAGGTAGGAGAAGTTGGATATGATACAGAAAATAGGGGTAGCTAGAAAATTTGATACATTACTAGTTTTGTATAGTGGGGAGAAGGTTGCAGTTACTGACTCTGAAAAAGCAGAGTTATTAGCAAAAACATATGTCAGAGTACGTAGTTCGGCCAACTTAAGTAAAGAGGAGTCTTGTAGAGAAAGAGTTCTGGCAAACAATCCTCAGATTGCCAAGGAAAAAAAAATGTTCCAGTTCCTGCTTGGAAGTTGAATTTACATTGTCTGAACTTAAAAGAGCTATTAATGGTGCTGGTCAGACATCATCTGGGAAAGATGATATTTGTTATAATATGCTCACACAGTTATCAGATTTGAAACTTATGTTGGCTTTGAAATTCTTTAATACAATATGGGTTGAAGTGCAACTGGTAAGGATCAATCAGATCCTTCCAGTTATAGACCAATTTCACTAACTTCACATGTATGTAAAACAATGGAATGGATAGTATAGCAAAGCTTTCTTATTTTGTGGAAAGTAGTGGAAAATTAGCTATATACCAATCTGGATTTTATAAAGGGAGAATGACCATGGACTCAGTGTTAAGTTTGAAATATAATATTTGTAAGGCCCAAGTTAATAAAGAATCTGTGTTAGCAGTTTTCTTTTATGTAAAGAAAGCTTATGATATGTTATGGACACAAGGATTGCTGCTTAAACTGGAAACAATAGGAATAGGTGGCAGAATGTTCAATTGGATTCAAGACTTTTTATGTGATAAGAAGATACAAGTTGGGTTGGGAACAATATTCTCTAAGGAGTATGAGAATGACAATGGGACTCCACAAGGGAGTGTGTTAGCCCACTACTTTTTAATATTATGATTAATAATATTTTCTTAAATGTTGGTTCAGACATTTCCAAGTTTTTATATACTGATGATAGTGCAGAGTGGAAAAGAGGCAAGAATATAAATTATAGTTAGGAAAATACAGGCAGCTATTAATGAAGTAGAGGAATGGAAATGCCAGTGATGTTTAAATTTTCGGTCACAAAGACTAAAGATAATTATTTTTCTAAAAGGAACATTATACTCACAATTGATCTGAAGTTATATGGTAAATCTCTTAAACAAGAGTCAGTGGTAAAGAGTCTAGTTACGTAGATGGAAGAGTGAAAAAAGACCTTAATGTGCTCAGGTGCTTAGTTGGGTGTGATTGGGGTAGGAGAAGGCCACTTAGATAAATGTATATTGCTTTAATCAGATATGTCTTTAATTATGAATGTGTTGCTTGTGGGTCAACCTAGATAAGGTTCAAGCGTGAGCATTGAGATTATGTTCTGGTGCTATTAAATCATCCCTAATTTCAGTATTACTGGCAGAAATGGGTGAAGTACCTTTACAACTTTGCAGTTTACAGTTAGCATTTGTTTATTGGGTTAACGTAAGAGGAAAAAAGTTGATCATCTAATATTGGCAATATTAGTACAGTGTTGGGAGCACTGTATTTGTAAGGTCCTCAGTTTTGGGTGGATGGGAAATGAATGGGCACAGAGTCTTGGGTTGTTTAATGTGGATTATGGTCCCAGTGTACCCCTTTCTGTCTCTCCTCCATAGTTTTTCCCTTTGCCTACAGTTGATTTGGGCCTCCAGCAAAACATCAAGATGAGGAGTGATTGTTTACCAGTGGCACAGGAAGTTCAGCAATATATACAAGGCAGATATTATGGATTCTTGCATATCTACATAGATGGTTCAAAAGATCCGGTGACCAGGTGTTTCTATTTATCTTCCAAAGTTTCAAGTGACTATTAAGAAAAGTTTATCAAAGTATCAGCATTCACATCTGAGATGGTTGCTATCATTTTAGCCTTGGAATGGGTTGAAGGTACGCCCTGACTATGTACTTCTGTGTTCTGACTTGTTCTTGGTCTTGGCATCTATTAAACAGGTACTTCCAACTGTAGGTCAGTTGTTCTTCTTGAGATTGGACAACATCTGTAGAGGCTGCAGGGTCTAGGCCTATGTATACATTTCATATGGGTTCTTGCCCACGTTTGGGTTGAAGGAAACAAGGTGGCAGACATTCCTGCCAAGCAATCACATAAAATTAAGCGTATAAATGTAGTGGTGCTTTTGCATAAGGAGAAAACCCTAATTAAAAAGTCTATTCAATCACTGTGGCAACAGAGTCGGAATAAGGAAAAGAGTGGATGGTATTTATTATAATTCAGGGAATGGTAGGAACTCAACTGGAAATGGATATAAAAGGAGAGAAGAAGTTATATTTACATATTAGACATAGTAGGTTTAATAATTCTCTGTTCAAAATTAATATGCATGATACCAGTATTTGCAGGGAGTGTACTTGTCTAGAACTGGTGCAGCATATATTGTTTGAATGCATTTCCTATGAGGTTCAAAGGAAATACCGTATCTAATTACTAAATTAGGATCTTTGAGTCAGACAGAGTTTAACATGGAAAGCTTATTAGGATATCACTGCCATTGTAATGTATTTAAGTGTGTATTTGACTTCCTGAAAAGCACTAGGCTTTTTGATATTATTTGAGGGGTTTTTTTGGGGGGTGAACTTAGTGGGTATACTTCCTGTCTCTTTGCTCTACACTCTGTCATGTGTTACACCAAGCAGAGCTACCGGACGGATGATGCTAATGAGAGAGATAACGAAAGACAATGGAGAAACATTCAAAATGCTAATAAGAGAGAAGAGAGGGATTGGTGGGAAAGAAACACAATTCAGATATTGACAGACCAGTTGCTTTGAACCTGAACTGCTTGAAGTTTGATGGACAGGTAATACCCCAGCAGGGGGATAAAAGGAGCAGGTTTGCTAAGGCACGGGACATGCCACAAGACCCTGGAAAGAGCAGTGTGCCCCCACAAATGGTGGGAGTTTGGAGGACCGTTTCACGGGAACCAATCAGAGGCTCACAGGGTGTAAAGGTACGATCAGTGGGAACCTGGGGTGTGTGTCCGCCCTTGCCTGGGTGCCGGGTTCACCACGGAAGAACAATCGTATCCGGAATGGAGGGGTCACAGTCGGTGACCACAGCAGGATTAGAAGACATCAAAAGGTCTGCCCGAAACCAACTGCGAAGACATCAAAAGGTCTGCCTAAAACCAATTGCATCTCCCACTCTCTCTCTCCCTCTCTCTCTCCAATGGTACAACAACAGCGACTACTTTGAACTGCACTAAACTGAACTGAACTCTGCTTCACTTAAGACTGATCATTTTACCCCTAGACTGCGATAGAGCTTGGTTGATTCCTACTACCCTAGTGCTGTGTATATGTGTGTATTATCATTGCTAACCTGTTACATTTATATCCTTACGATTAGTGTACTGTATTACTTATTTCTTTAATAAAACTTTATTAGTTCCTAGTAATCACAGACTCCAACGAGTGTTCCATTTCTGCTAGTTTGGCAACCCAGTTACGGGGTAGTAACAACTCCAACTCAGTAGGTGGTGGAATGCACCTTATGTTGGTCTGTCAACAGCCAGTAAATATTACAAGATGAAGAAGAACAGTTTTTGTTTGCTCATCGAAGCAGCCAGCCTCAACTAGTTGCTCCTAACTTTTACACTCCCTGACTAAAGTCTACCTTATTGTCTGTTGTGTTTAGTTTCTGTTCTCTCTAAATTTTGTGACCAATTTTGGTTTGTTATTTTATAATCTATTAATAAAGTTATTGTTCACTGCTCAATTGTCTCCACTGCACTGCTTTAGGGTCAAGCCTCCTCTATTTCCTGACAGCTGGTGTGACTGGCTAGTTTGGAAATGTTGGAAAAGCAATAATTTTATTTCCTGATGTCCTGAAGCAAGTCACATACAGTACCTGTGTTCTTAGCCAGAGTTAGAACGTACAATGCAAGAGGGAAACCGATAAAAAAAAATGTTTTATATGCTGTTGGCACATAGCACACCTGAAAATTAGTCTAATCTGGTAGTTTAACCAATTGAGGTTCAGGTTAAATTGTTGATAAAGCACAATGTTGGATTAAGAGAATGTTGGTTACAGGAAATTTGTACCCTTATAAAATATAGCATGATGGATTTTTTTCCCGAGAAAGACAGCACTTATTCTGATTTTTTCACATTGCCTCCATTCTCTTCTATAAAAAAATGTATTTCCCCAGAATATTCCAGCAAACACGTGATTGAAGCAGATTTTAGAAAAACCATAGAAAAACCATAGAAAAACTACAGCACAGAAACAGGCCTTTTGACCCTTCTTGGCTGTGTCGAACTATTTTCTGCCTAGTCCCACTGACCTGCACACGGACCATATCCCTCCATACACCTCCCATCCATGTATCTGTCCAATTTATTCTTAAATGTTAAAAAAGAACCCGCATTTACCACCTCGTCTGGCAGCTCATTCCACACTCCCACCACTCTCTGTGTGAAGAAGCCCCCACTAATGTTCCCTTTAAACTTTTCCCCTCTCACCCTTAACCCATGTCCTCTGGTTTTTTTCTCCCCTTGCCTCAGTGGAAAAAGCCTGCTTGCATTCATTCTATCTATACCCATCATAATTTTATATACCTCTATCAAATCTCCCCTCATTCTTCTACGCTCCAGGGAATAAAGTCCTAACCTATTCAACCTTTCTCTGTAATGGAGCTTCTCAAGTCCCGGCAATGTCCTTGTTAACCTTCTCTGCACTCTTTCAACCTTATTAATATCCTTCCTGTAATTTGGTGACCAAAACTGAACACAATACTCCAGATTCGGCCTCACCAATGCCTTATACAACCTCATCAGAAAATTCCAGCTCTTATACTCAATACTTCGATTAATAAAGACCAATGTACCAAAAGCTCTCTTTATGACCCAATCTACCTGTGATGCCACTTTTAGGGAATTTTGTATCTGTATTGCCAGATCCCTCTGTTCTACTGCACTCCTCAGTGCCTTACCATTTACCCTGTATGTTCTACCTTGGTTTGTCCTTCCAAAGTGCAATACCTCACACTTGTCTGTATTAAACTCCATCTGCCATTTTTCAGCCCATTTTTCCAGCTGGTCTAAGTCCCTCTGCAGGCTCTGAAAACCTTCTTCACTGTCCACTACACCTCCAATCTTTGTATCATCAGCAAATTTGCTGATCCAATTTACCACATTATCATCCAGATCATTGATATAGATGACAAAAAACAATGGACCCAGCACTGATCCCTGTGGCACACCACTAGTCACAGGCCTCCACTCTGAGAAGCAATTCTCTACTACCACTCTTTGGCTTTTTCCATTGAGCCAATACCTGATGCAATTTACCACCTCTCCATGTATACCTAGTGACTGAATTTTCCTAACTAACCTCCCATGCGGGACCTTGTCAAAGGCCTTACTGAAGTCCATGTAGACAACATCCATTGCCTTCCCTTCATCCACTTTCCTGGTAACCTCCTCAAAAAACTCCAATAGATTGGTCAAACATGACCTACCACGCACAAAGCCATGTTGACTCTCCCTAATAAGTCCCTGTCTATCCAAATGCTTGTCGATTCTGTCTCTTAGTACTCCCTCCAATAACTTACCCACTACCGACGTCAAACTTACCAGCCTATAATTTCCTGGATTACTTTTTGATCCTTTTTTAAACAACGGAACAACATGAGCTATTCTCCAATCCTCCGGCACCTCACCCGTAGACACCGACATTTTAAATATATCTGAGAGGGCCCCTGCAATTTCAACACTAGTCTCCTTCAAGGTCCGAGGGAATACCCTGTCAGGTCCTGGGGATTTATCCACTTTAATTTGCCTCAAGATAGCAAGTACCTCTGCCTTTTCAATCTGTACAGTCTCCATGATCTCACTACTTGTTTCCCTTAATTCCATAGATTTCATTCCAGCTTCCTTAGTAAACACAGATGCAAAAAACCCATTTAAGATCTCCCCCATTTCTTTTGGTTTCGCACATAGCCGACCACTCTGATCTTCAAGAGGACCAATTTTATCCCTTACAATCCTTTTACTCTTACTATACCTGTAAAAGCTTTTTGGATTATCCTTCACTTTGACTGCCAAGGCAACCTCATCTTTCTTTTAGCCCTCCTGATTTCTTTCTTAAGTATTTTCTTGCACTTTTTATACTCCTCAAGCACCTTATTTACTCCTTGTTTCCTATACATGTCATACAACTCTCTCTTCTTCTTTAGAGTTGCAATATCCCTTGAGAACCAAGGTTCCTTATTCCTATTCACTTTGCCTTTAATCCTGACAGGAACATACAAGCTCTGCACTCTCAAAATTTCTCCTTTGAAGGCTTCCCACTTACCGATCATATCCTTGCCAGAGAACAACCTGTCCCAATCCACGCTTTTTAGATCCTTTCCCATTTCTTCAAATTTGGCCTTCTTCCAGTTCAGAACCTCAACCCTGAGACCAGATCTATCCTTGTCCATGATCAAGTTGAAACTAATGGTGTTATGATCACTGGAACCAAAGTGCTCCCCTACACACACAAAAAACATTTTTTTTAATGTTTCTCGATAAACCTTGCTCAGTTCCAAGATACAGCTTAAGATTTTATTCCAGCCGGACTCTGACCATAGTCTAAACATGTTGACCATCCATTTCTTTTTTCTCAACAGGTTCAGATCAAATACATTTCAACAAAATACCATTGCAGAAATTTAGAAATAACATTTTTTAAATTCCATTTGCTTAGTGGGCAGCCGATCATTACTGGTTAAGGAGAAAATTCTCAAATGATAAATTGAGGTGGTACCATAAACCTCAAAGGCTGTTCCTTGCCAATACTACCACAGACCTGCAAATAAACCACTGCAGTTACATATACCAAGTGATGATTACTGGAGTTACACATACCAATTTATTGGGATTTTTGTTTTCTGTTTGGTTTTTGTTAAATTGATTTTAATTGCATTCACCAACAACTGCATGAGAGTGCTAGTGTGATCACAATGAATGAAGATGATAGTGAATTTATACCCTTGGCTCCTGCACAGATTTGCACTTGAATACAAAGGAGTGTAATTTACTGTGAGCACAAGAATTGGAAGCAGGTGTGAGCAAAAGGGGCCGTTGTACTTGTTGTATCATTCGGTATAATCATGAGTAACCTTGTCTCTCCTTGTCCTCTATCCTGCCAGATTTCCATGTCTATTCAATTGTCGACTGTCCAAAAATCTATTGATCTCAAGTGATGAATCTATGGAATAACTGAACACTTAACATACATTAAAAAATTACCACAGAAGCACACTATGTTAAGTGAATGCACTAAAGTGATGTAATTCAGTCCACAGTGTCCTTAACAAACTTTGGCACCAACCTTCCCACCTGTGGATACAGAGATTCACAGTTTGTAACTATAGCATTGCCACTGTATATGATGTTAATGTTTATTATGTATCCTATGCAATTGTAATTTTCTGTAAAACTTTCTTTTCTACAATGTTAGAAAATTATGTCCTTCTAATCTTTAATTAAGTCAGAACCTGCAGCTTATGTTCCACTTAGTTTTGCGCATTCCACCTTTGTAGAACTGTTGTTATGTATTGGCTGCCAGTAAATAAAAGTTTCAGTAGTGCATTTATTATGAAGCCAGATACCTGATGAAAGGAACATTAAATTTTTGTGGATATTACAGAATGCAATAGACAGTTATTTAGGGTCAATTACTGTCTTTAATTACAATATTTTCATTAATGACTACAAAATTAAATGGGAACCAAACCAAAATCTATCCCTTATTCCTTTTTGATCAATATGCTTTTTATATTGTAATATCCTTGGGGTGGGATAGGACTGCATTTGTCCATAGAGTTTACATCTAAATAATGACCAAGACCAAATAATGAAACGGGCATATTTTTTCACATGGAAAATGTGAAGTAAACTGCCTGGAAAGTGTTAGAACAAGTAAGTAAGATCTCCAAGACACCTGTTAAAATGACAGTGACCTTTGTGGAAATGTGTGTTTTTTTCTAGTTAACTAATCTATAGGCATTCCAATTTAGAAACACTGCAAGGACAGCTGATATAATAATAGGTCCTCTGGGTGATGATACATACCAGGAAACAAAAATAATTGTTAAAATGAAGTTAGTATTTTAATAGTTCAAGATGCTCAATAAATTATTGAATAATTTATGTACAGAATAGTTGCAATGATGCAAGCTATGAATTGAGAGCTCAATCAGTTACAAATTAGAGATAGATATTTAGGAATGTGCAGAAAGCTAGCAAAGCTTTCGTTTTAGTATGATAAACAAAAAGTGAACAAAGGCTCATGTTTTCATGGATTTGTATTCTAAATGAGATGGATGAAGAGACTGGTGGGATCATGCAGAGTGGGTGGATGCACCAAATGTAATAAATGTAATAAATTTATTGTAAATGTAATAAATTTACTAAATGTAATAGAATGGTACCAAATTTCAATAAATATATGAAAGATAAATATTTCATCATCTATAGATCAAGTGGCAGAAATAGGTGAAGAATGCAAAGGTGGCATCACTTGACGTCCAAGAAAGAATGCAACTTAGGACACAGGAAATTGATCCTACCTGCAATAACATAAGGTTGTAGGATACAGGCATGAAGAACAGTGGATTTCAAGCTCAATAAGAAGAACACAAAAGTTCAAAAGAGCTATGATCAGAGAAATATAGGCAAAATGTGAAAAAACACAAGCCTTCACCATTATCAATGAAAGCTGAACATCTTCAGATACCCAATGCTTATCCTGGGGCTGAGTTAGCCAAACAGCGAGGTTTTATGGAAAAAAGATTAAAGCAACAAATTTGAAAATAGATTCTAATCTAAGGCATTGCACTTGACATAGTAGATGATATTGAGAGTTAAAAAACTAAGAGTGGAACAGAGACAGATAATGGAGGATGACTAATATTTTCTTTACTATGTGAACATACAGAATGAATAAAAGCTAATTTGTTAAGTAAATGACTAATGTATTATGCACTCATTTGTGAGTCATTCCTAAAAATCCTGAATCAAAGTATATTTAGATCTGCAAACTGATGTCTGGGCACTATGTGGCTTGAACTGAAATGGGTGGCATGGTAGTTTAGCAGTTAGTGTGAATCTCTGCAGTGCGAACTGTAAGACCATGGTTCATTTCCTGCCGATGTTTGTACGTTATCCCCATGACCGGGTGGACTTCCTCTGGGCGCTTCGGTTTCCTTCCACATTCCAAAGACGTACAAGTTAGTGTTAGTAAATCGGGAGCATGCTATGCTGGCACCAGAAGCACGATGGCACATGCCCCCAGCACATTTCAGACTTTGTCTGACATTGATGCAAACAATACAGTTCAATATATGTTTTGATGAAAATGTGACAAATTAAGTTAATCTTTAATCTAACCTGTAATTGCAGAGGAAGTGGATCTGCTATTGTTTCACCCAGCCCAAGTGTTTCACTTCATACACAGCCTTAGGGCTTTCTAAGAAACCCATTCTTTCATCAATGACACTGCTAGGTGGGGCTACAGCCCAGGAAATCCAGTTCTGTCTGTACACTTCACTTTATCTCGTGTTAGATTTTGGAACTGGAGTAGGGTATTTCTTACTTGTGCTTGATGTTAACTCTGTTTCTCTTTCCACAAATGCTGCCTGTTTCCAGCATTTACTGTTTTTATTCAGATTCCCAGCACCTGCAGTTTTTATTTTTATTTCCCTTACCTCTATTCACTTTTTCCTGCTGGTTAGCTATTCTTCTATTGCTGCTGATATATTATCACTGATGCCATGGCCTCAAGTATTGCAAGTAACCTTTCAGATGACACCTTGGCTTTTCAAAATTCAAGTATATTACATGACCCAGCTCCCCTCTTTCCACCCGAAATGTTGACTGTTTACTCTTTTCCATAGATGACGCCTAGCCTGCTGAGTTCCTCCAGCATTTTGTGTGTGTTGCCAGTTTTTTTTAGTATTTCAATTATATCTATAATATCCTCTACTGTAAAGACTGAAGTGAAGTTTGCATTTAATCCTCTGCCATTTTCTTGTTTCCAATAACTATTTCCCCATCATCAGCCTATGCTCTCTTGGACTTTTCTGTTCTCAAAAAAATATGATCACACTGTCAGTTCTTATATTTTCACTAATTTGTATTGTTATTTATTTTTTATAGTTTATTTTCTGCAGTTTATTTTCTTTTCTTTATGATTATTGTTACTTCTCCTTTGCCAGATTCTGAATGTATCCCAATTTTCAGGCATTTTACTTTCACTTTGTTCATCTCTGCAATTTAATTCCTACTTCATTTCTTTAGTTAGACTTGGTTGATTCATTTACTGCACCCCTTCCAAATTAGAACTTCCTTCCTGACTGGAATACGTTTTTGCTGGGAGTCAAGAGTTATCTCCATAAACATCCACCTCTGCTTGCCTATTGTTCTGACTGCTAATCTATTTGTCCATTCCACTTGGGCCAACTCTATCTTCATTGCATTGTAATTATCTTTCTTATTTTAGGCCTACATTTTACAATCTCAAGCTGAAAGTCTAAATCAATCATGCTTTAACCATTATTTGCCATGAGATCTTTTACTCTGAGATCATTTATTAGACCTGTCACATTACAATTTACCAGATCTGAAATAGCTTTCCTCATTTGGCTCCATAATTCGAAGCAAATATCCCGAATGTGCTGCACAAATTGATTCCTGTGACTCTCATTTCAAATTTGATTAACACAATCGAGTATTTGTCACCAATGACTAATGTGCTACTCTTTTTACACACTCATGTACCATTTGCTACTCTGTGTCTACTGTTTTGAATGGGTGGGGTGTGGCATTTCCTACACACTGCCGCTACCCCAAGTTTCTTTCTCTTTCCCTTTCTGTTTTTGAGGAAAGGACCATGGATCTTTTGAGCCTGAATCAACTCTCACATTTGTACTTACTTCACATTATCTCCAAACCTACTCCACCAAATTTTTCCACCTGTCTGTCAACCTTTACCACAAGTCAACTATCCTATATATCAAGTTGTCATCTTTGATCTTCCTATAAGCAGGTTTCCATACTGGCTATCAGATAAGACAGATTAACCCGTTTGTTTCATTAGTTCATTGTTCCTGATGCTGTGTGCATTCAGATATGTAGCTCTAAATGTTGTTCCTTTACCACTTTTTACTCATCCGTTGGCTTTATTTTGCCTGATTTGCTTCTCACCCTTCTTTTCCCTCTCTTCCTCTTTTACTTTCTATTTTTCTGAGTTTCAGTTTTATCTTTTGTTCCCTCTCCTCTGGCTCCCTCTCAGATGCCTCTCCCTTTGCCGTATTAGTTTAACACTTCCCTCACAGCACTAGCAAACATCTCCATGAAAGATATCATCCTCAATTGTGCCTAGGTGCAATCTAACCATCTTGTCAAGGCCTCAGCTTTGCTAAAACACCTTGCAAAACATCAGGAATTTATATCTCATGCTCTCCCCGCCATTCGTCACCCATGCCTTTTCTCACCCACATTGTATTCTGCTCCTGCTATTGTGCAAAAAGGGAGTAATCCTGAGATTACTGTCTATATTCAATTTGCAGAACCTTTTCCCTTTAGCTTAAGAATATCTCATTGATACTGACATGTACCCCGAGGCTGTTCACCCTTACCCTCAACGTCCAGAATGTTCTGCAGCCACTCCATGACAAACTGGAATCAGGTTTGCAATCACAGATACTCCACTTTGTTCCTGTGCAATTGAGTTGCTTTTCACCATGGCTCTCCTCCCTTTCAGTACAGTGAAGTCACCTGTAATGCAAAGTACTTGGTTGTTACTGCGTCTGCTGAGAAACCATTGCCTCTTCAGTGTACACGATATTTCTTTAAGAGAGGTGATAACTTTAGGGACTCCTGCACTCTCTGCCTTCTTTTTTAACACTATCCATTAAGTTTCAACCTCTGCTGACTTAGTTTGAGGTGTGACTATCTCTAAAGGCATGCTATCCACAAGTATCACAGCCTGATGGATGCCCTACAGAAACTCCTGTCCTAGCTCCTGCTCCAAAACCCGGACTTGCAGTGTGTCAGACCCAAAGCCTGACACACTTCCTGCATGTGTGTTCACCCCAACACTGGAAGATTCCCTGATTTCTCGCCTTGCACGGAAGGAACATTCCACATGACGGAGTTGTCTTGTCATGACTTGCCTTCAAAATATTGCTTTGACTTTCTATAAATCAAAAAAAAAATCTATTTTCTTTGCAGATTACTTTTGATGGCCATCTGCCAGCTCCTCTACTGAGAGACAGTAGCCATCAATCAGGCAGCCAGTAACCTCTAGGCCAGCAATGTGGATGTGTAGACATAGGCACATGAGAGCAAGCAGTAAAGGATGTTGGGGAGGAAGGGAGGGATTATTTACACCTTTGTACAATACTGTGTATTTTGATTTTTTAAAAACACTGAAATACTCCCTGTGTACATCCTTTTTTTTTCCTCAGAATCGGCTTTATTCATATATATATAAAGGAAGAAACAGTAAAGGGAAAAAAACTTTACATTTTTGTCAGTACATTATGTAGTGTGAAAACTTAAAGGGAGAAAAAAGTGCAAACAAAACATTGCACCATTGTCATCACTTAACTTCCTGAGGTGTTACCCTTTCCATTGTTTGAGGGGCCTTCCCCACCCTTCTGCGTGTGGTAGCGGAAGGAACCTGCAGTATACTGTGGTCCTTCTCCACTGAGTATTAGCATTGTCTGCAGTGAGCTTCAGTGTATCCTCAGTACATATACCTGCAGCATTACAGCACAGACTTTTGCGGTGCTGGAGGACCAACAAGTATCCTCCAAAAGTCCAAAGGACCTCCAGCGGAACTTGATGTATGTCCCCGGGAACAACCTATAGGTCTTTTACAGTACAACTGCTGGGGATGAACCAGGACAAGGACTCTTGCATTTTCCACACCCTATTAGCAAATCCACAGTGTGATGCGATCAGCAACAGAGGTTAGGTAAACCGTGGGAATTTTATCTGGGGATTTGGGATAATATTTGCTGGAGTCACCATCAGGTGAAAGTGAGATGGTCACAAACCACTGATAGAAAATGAATTGTCAAATATGCCCTCTCCCCCTTTCAACATCATCTCTACTTCCTCTCCTCCATTGCTTCCTCCTTCCCCAACTCTCTTTATCCTTGTAGTATATAAAAAAAACAAAAGCTGACCCATCTTGGTACTGACCTTGGCCGGCTAATGTCTCCACATCCATTCTGCCAACGATTGCCGTTCCCCATGGTGTAGCCTGGCAGAAGCAGCATCAACACAATGGTGTGTGGTAACACACATTGAATAGTACTGTAGTGTGAATTTCATTTGTCCATGTTGTGCATGCTCTTCAGGCACACCAGAGCTATCAGCCACATCAACAGCAAGCCATTCCTCTCATCCAGCAATAGAAGAAGGACAAAATATTTTCTCTATGATAAGAAATTGCAAAACGTTGATTTTCAAAGGACTTGTGTGTTGTATCAGATTACAGGAAGTTAACATTGAGATACAAGAGGTAATATGTTAACTGATGTCATCCTAACCCTAAATGAATTTCCAAAGCAGCTTACAACTGCTACTATAAAATATATTTAATGCTACAGATCTGAGAAAGAATTCTTGGGCTCACTTCTTCATCCATATACATTTGGTTTAAAGATAGCAGTGAATTATTTACAATATTCGAATAAACGTTTATCAAATAAAGCCAGCAAGTCTTGGGCCATCCCAACCTCAGGATGCCCTGAAAAGCCTTTGACATGTTGCTGCTGTCATTGTTTGAAAGTTAGAAAGCCACTCAGCGCATCTACCTAGGCTATTAAAGGCTGACTTGCACAGAGTGAACAGTAATCTACTAATGACTGAGTAAGTGTTGGTTGAAGTCTACATTTCACCAGACCACAGGGGGGAGCACTCCCTGCTCTTTTTGTAAAATAGTGCAATATGATCTTTTCTGTCCATCAGAGAAGATGAATGAATCATTGATTTGTCACATAATGAAAAGGAGAACCTCCAACACCAAAGCTTTCTTTCCCTTGTTACTGCATTAGATTTTGTGCTCCATCTTTGGCATGAAATGTGAAGGCACAATCTTTTGGAGGTGGAAGTACAGCCACTAAGGTGTAGCCGACATCTCCATTCCATGATTGTAGATTACTTAAATAACAAGATGAAATGACAGAAAATAATCATTTTGGTGTTACATATGGTAAATACCCAACAGGCATATGATCACGGCAATCAGCATATCTCTTGAAGGATATTTATCATATGACACTGAGCCTATTTTAATCATTGACTGAAAATTGTGATATTCTCAAAGACAGCTGAGATAGTTTTATCAAACTGGAATACTTTGCTAAATAGATGGACCATAAGATATTGAAAAGATTCATGTTTGTCTCAGTCCTTAAACATACGACATTCATAGCATGGAGTGAATAAGAAATTAGAAAGATTCAGAGAATCAGAATGCAAGTCAGAACAGGTTCCATTTTCTTTCACTGTGAACATCTGTTTTGTGATCAACACAGACAGATGTCTGGGAGGTAATTGGTCTCCATGCTGTGTTCTTAGAGAACTACAATAGGTATGGGCGAGAAAGTGGGGAACTTGAGGGTGGTCTCCATAACACATTTCCTACAACTAATGAAAATTGCAACCAATTACAAATGACGTGAAAAAAGAAGCAATTTGTGCCAAATCTAGATCACCCAAAGAAAAACGTGATAATGACCTGCTAATCTATTTTTGTGATATTGACTATGTGACACAGAGAACTCCCAGAGTTACAGAGTCATACAGCATAGAAACAGAAGCTTCCGTCCATCAGGCCCATGATGTCCACTAAATCTCATTTCCAGGACTTCGTCAGTATTCGGACTTTATATTTCCAATGTGAAATAATGTCAAAGGGTCCCACTGAGAGGATGAGTGTGAAGCATCCTTCAATGGCTGGTGATTCTGACAGTACAGCACAGCTTCAGTACTGCACTGGTCTGTCAAGGAATAATAGCGTATAAACTAACAAACAATCTGCTGGGGGAATTTAGCAGGCTGAGCAGCATCTAAGGGGAAAATGGAATTATGTTATGAATGAATCTCCTGGCATTTTGTTCCCTGTGTAAGTACCTTCCAAACACTGTTCATGGGAAAAATAAAGCACCAGTGTTGGAATCAGGTAGAAGTTAGTTTTAAATGAAGGGGAAGGAGGTTTCTCCCGGTCTGTTCTCCAAACTAATAAAGCTAAACCTCTAATAAAGTCCACTGAACTGTACTGAATTCTGTCAACATTTCCATTTCATTTTCCTAACCGCAGGTTGCAGATTGATAGTCGTACTAGAATGGATGAAAGCAACAACATGGAGGCATAAGAGACTGTAGATACTAGAATCTGAACCAACAATAAACTGCCTGAGGAACTTAATCAGTCAGGAAGCATCTGTGAAGACAGAGGGATGGTTGATGCTCTGAGTTGGGACCCCGCATCAGGCTTCATTAAGTAGGTTAAAGGAGGGTTTGTCACAATTTCCACTCTTCCCTCCTCCATTTGTCTATTACACCTCCTCACTATCACTACCTAGCTCTTCCCTTCACCTCTTTATACTGACCATCTCCCCTATATCTTTCAGTCCAAATGAAGGATATTGGCCCAAAACATTGACTGTTCCTTTTCTTCCACAGATGCTACCTGACCCATAGATAGACCAAAAGCCCAGCTATGAAAAGAGGAGGGTTGAGCATTGAGCTAGAAACTTCACTCTGTAAAAAAGCAGTGCAACAGAAATTCCAAACATCTCATTCCTGGTAGAGAAAAGCTCCTCATCTAATGACTGACCTAGGACAGAGGACTCCGGCAAGTTGCTGTTAGCAGCCTAGGCTCCAGTAGGGACAATGAGTTTAAGAAGATTCCAGATTAATTTAAGGTTAAATTTCTCAACAACTAATAGAAGTGAGGAGGATTGGCAATGAATGAGGCATTTTTCAAGACTGAAAGTGGGTTTGAAACGGTCATGTCACAATTATTGGCTGATAGGTTGGGTGAAGAGTGGGTACTTGAATTTTGGGCTAAGAGCAAAAACAATAAGGAAGGCATGAACATCAAAAGTCTGAAGAAATCAGAAGCAGAAAAGTTCAAAATGGCAGAGATTACAGGGCATTAGCCACTTATAAATAGACATCAACAGAAGTATAAAAGCAAGTAGTGTGAGGGCACAAACATTTAAAATAAAGATTAGGATGGAACATAATGCAAGATAGAAGAAAGGCAAAAGAAGTACAGATTAGAATCTAGAAAGCGACATGGGTATGGTAAGTTTATTATTTTTGGATAAACTTACCATACCCATGTATGGTAATATGTTGCTGAAAGAAACACATTCATTTAAATGTTGCTCCAAATGTTCCCAGGATCCAGTTTTATCTCCAATGGTTTTCTCCAAATCTTATTTGAAAAATAAAACATAAAATTCCAGAGTATTACACGGCCGATAAAAACTGACCTTAATTGTGTTGGATTAGCTTTTAAATTGATGCAGCAAAACCACTTGACATTTTTAGCATTGACTTGTGTTCTGTTTTTGAAAAGGAAAGGACTTAACTTTCCTTAAAATTTGATCAAAACATTGTAGATATCTCGGAGCTGATGTGGGAGGATGGGTCTTTGGATCATAGGCAATCAGAAACGGTTAAATCACAGCTCAACTTCATAATTTTGTTTTAAGTGGCATATTTATTAACCAAGCCTTGTCAGCCACTGAGTTGGAGGAGGAGCCAGATGAGTCACACACATCACATAACCTATTGTATAGCAAAGTCAATATAATTAGGTTAGCTGTGCTAAAATAGTCAGGGCCCCATTTGCATCTCTCCAGCTAGCCGCCTCTTTGATTTGGACAGTGGGAGATGCGGAGTTTGGGCAGGGCCTTGTGGATGAGTAGGAGAGTGGGAGGCACCTGAGATGATCCTTCTCCTAGTCTCACAACTTTGAACCATTTCCAAGCAGGGCCTCTTTATTCTGCAGAGCTGGACTCAGTCAGGGTGACAGGCATGATGGGGAATAAGCAGTGGAATGGAGCTAAGACCACAATCACATCAGCCAGAATGGTGGAGTAAGCCCAAGGGGCCAACAGGTCTGACTTCTGCTTCATATCAATAATTGGGACCCTTGGAACTTATCAGAGGGCTCTGCTAAAGTAAGAGGTCTGGGGGCACTGAGAAATAAAAGTTGGTATGTCTTTGGAAGCAATTTGAACTACATGGCCACCCATTGCTACCAGGCAGTGAAGCTTAACATGGCCTTTGTATTCTGCCATAACCCTGCTGCATGATGAACTGTTAAAGCAAATCTCCACTAGGAACAATAGGAAACAAACAGCTTCTGAGGCAAGTGATTTTTTTGTGCAACTAGCTCTGAAATAAATTCTGTAATGGAACAAAATCAAGTCGAAAATTGTCTTGGGTCTGGTCATCTGGACAGAGAGGGCCAAACAAGCTGACCTTCCAGACCTGATGCCATGCCATCACCTAATCAAGAACTGTTTGCCTATGTCCTCCTTAGTCATAAATATTTTAACAAAATACTTCTAAATGCCATCCCTTTTTCTCAATTCCTCCAGTGCACTACATCTGCTCTCAGGATGAGGCTCTTCAGTCTAGAATGAAGGAGATGTCCTCCTTTTTCAAAGAAAGGGACTTCCTTTCCTCCACCATCAACGCTGCCCTCAATCTTATCTCTTCCATTTCACGCACATCTGCTCTTACTCCATCCTCCCGCCACCCTACCAGGGATAGGGTTACTCTCGTTCTTACCTACCACCCACCCAGCCTCCACGTCCAGCATATAATTCTCTGGAATTTATGCCATCTCTAACAGGATCCCACCATCAAGCACATCTTTCCCTCACACCCACTTTCTGCTTTCTGCAGGGATCGCTCCCTACGCGACTCCCTTATCCATTCATCCCTCCCCACTGATCTCCCTCCTGGCACTTACTCTTGCAAGCAGAACAAGTGCTATACCTGCCCCTACACCTCCTCCCTCACTACCAATTTCCATTTCAATATGTCCATCCATGGCCTCTTCTACTGTCACGATGAGGCCACAGTCAGGTTGGAGGAATAATACCCTATATTCCATCTGGGTAGCCTCCAGACTGATGGCATCGATTTCTCAATCTTCCAGTAATGCCTCACTCCACCATTCCCCATTCTTCTTTTCCCTCTCTCACCTTATCTCCCTGCCTGCCCATTGCCTCACTCTGGTGCTCCTCTCCCCTCTTCTTTCTTCCATGGCCTTCTGCCCTCTCCTATCAGACTCCCCCTTCTCCAGACCTACATCTCTTTTACAAATCAACTCTCAGCTCTTTACTTCATCCCTCCCCTCCTGCTTTCACCTATCACTTTGTGTTTCTCTCTCCCCTCCACACTCTTCAAATATACTCATCATTTTTTTTCTCCAGTCCTGCCGAAGGTTCTCGGTTCGAAACGTTGACTGTATTTTTTTCCATAGATGTTGCCTGGCCTGCTGAGTTCTTCCAGCATTTTGTATGTGTTGCTTGGATTTCCAGCATCCACAGAATTTCTCTTGTCTATCTTTTTCCATATTTACTTGAAACTAATGGCATTACGATTACTAGAGGCAAAGTGTTTCCCTACACGAATGTCTATCACCTGCCCTGTCTCATTCCCTAATAGCAGAGCAAGTACTGCACACTCTCTCGCTGGGACTTCTATGTACTGATTAAGGAAACTTTCCCCTGAACACATTTGACAAACTTTATTCCATCTAGTCCTTTCACAGTATAAGAGTATTTTATAAGTCGAGCACAAGAGCTTTTAAGTAATTAATTATTGGGCAGATTAAACAGTGGAGATGGGTTTCAGTGGCTGGAGTTTGTGATGCAGGTCACACGTGGCATTCTCTGTGTTCTAACATGTAACTAAATCATGTGATGGAGAATATAAGGACATCATCAAGCATTCATATACTGTATGTAAAACACAAAACATATGAGTGGGGGGAAGAAGGACTGTTGGAGCCAATTTTGATGGTATCATAAAGGATCGGGCGTGTGGATTGGGACAGGCTGTTTTCAGGCAAATATGTACTTGGTAAGTGGGAGGCCTTCAAAAATGAAATTCTGAGAGGACAAAGCTCGAATGTGCCTGTCAGAATAAAAGGTAAAGAATTGCAAGTTTGTTGAATTCTGTAAATGTTACTATAAGTAACCTTCCAGCAGTTTTCTGTGCTGTAACCATGTTGCTACCTTAGGATACATGACAGGGAGTGATGTTTACAAAAACAAACAAACTGCTAGAGGAACTCAGCAGGTCAGGCAGCATATGTGAAGGGAAGTGCACAGTTGACGGTTAGGTTCCCTATCTTTCATCAGGAGCCTCCTTTGTCAGCTGTTTTGCACCATATTCCCACATCTGCAGCTGTTGTGTCTCCAGTGACATTTAGAATTTCATCCAGCTTTGCTGTGGCCACTGCAACAGGTTAGAGGCTGAGCCCTGTGACATCCAATTCACATCGTGATACTCCGAGGCCTTCCCACCACCTACAGCGCACAGAGTCAGCAGTGTGACTGAATCTGCTCTACCTGCCCAGATGAGTGAAGCACCAATAACTCTCACGAACCCCAGTGCCATCCAGGACAAAGCAACTCACTTGTTTGGCATGCCATCAACTAACCCTCGCCTCTACCATCCATGAATGGTGGCTGCAGTCTACAAGCTACACTGCAGTTCTTTGTTCAGGTTTTTCCACTGCACGTCTTGAACACATCACCTCTACCACCAGGAGCAGCAGAGTGGTGCAGAGTGAGCTGATGCCTCACAGCTTCAGAGAACTGGGTGTTATCCAGAGCTCCAGTGCTGTCTATGTGGAGCTTGCATGCTCTCCCTGTGATCACATGGGTTTCTTCTGGTGGCCAAATATGTGTACACTGGTAGGCTCATTGGCCACAGCAGGCTGCCCCTGCTGCTCTGGTTGGGAGCACAATCTGGGATGGGGAGCTGATAGAATGTGAGAAGAATCAGTAATGGGACAAAATGAGTGACAGAATGGAGCTGCTCTGTAACTCAGCAGTAACTGATGGGCTGAGTGGCCTCCTCCTAAGTCATCAGGAAATATGGAAGAAGGATGAGGGGAACAGACATATAAGATCGCCACCAGCTTCAGGTTCCCCTCCAGGTCACATACTATCCTGACTTGGAAATATATTAAAGTTTAAAGTACATTTATTATCAAAGTACATATACTATATACAACCTTCAGACCCACCTCCTTATAGGCAGCCTCAAAACAAAGAAACAATAGAACCCATTTTTAAAAAGCCCATCAAAACAACCGTTGTGCAGGGGAAAAAAAAACAAATTCTGTAAACAATAAAAGTAAGCAAATAACATTCAGGACTGAAATTCAAAATTGAGACCACAGCTTCAAAGCCAGTCACAGGCTACGGCCTCAGTTCAGTGCAGACATGAGTAAACTTTGCGAGCAAACTGGCCCGCATCTCGGCTCTGTCTCCAATACCCTGACCTTTTCAATCTGGCCCGGTGTTTAAATCAGCCAAATAGTGGGTCATTCCGAGCTCTTGAACCTGGGCCCTGCCTCGATTCTGCACCGTGCTCAAATTGGTCAAACCCAGCTTGTTCCTTGCTCTCTGCCTCACCTCGATTCTGCTGCTTCAAATTGCCCCCAAGTCCACTCCAGCAGTCAAACACTGATTTGCTCCCCACTCTCAGGTCCAGGCCTCACCATCTCAACTTGGCCCGTACACATCACACCACAATCAACCTCCACCTTTAAGACTTCAATTCACACCACAAAAATGCCAGGTGGTACAGACGGTTCAAAAACTCGATTCCAATAAGGAAGTTATAGGCTATTGATTGCAGCGATCGTTTTCCAGAAAAAGTGTGGTTAATAAAGTAGTTAATAGTTTTTCCTGCAGCCAACAAGTCACCGCTGTGCTCCACCAGTGCCATCTTAAGCCAGACTTCTTCATCGCTGGGTTTAATATCTTAAACTTGCTCCTCAACAGCAGTGTAGCAGGAATGCAGAAAATGCACCACCACCCTCTCAAGGACCACTGGGGACAGACAATAAATGCTGAGCTCGCTGGTCGCACCCAGGCTCTGAAGATTTAATATAAAAATCCAGAAGAGAAGATGGGTAGTTCCAGTCTATTTGAGACGGGATCACTGGAACAAGAGGTGGGCACCTGAATAACAGTAAGGCCCAGAAGATGTGAGTAGAAACGGGGTGTAAATCAGGAAAATGTTTGGATTTATGACTAAGGAGAATGCAATAAGCAACATAAGCTGCATAACACCTTACCTCAACCTTACTAGTAGCAAAATCCACGTGAAAGGCAGCAGCAAGCTCCCTCAATACTGCATGTCAATTACACCTTATGAAAATCAAATTTGTGTGTCTTTAAAATATTTACAGTTTGAAATAGACAGGACCCATGAAGGTCGTAACATGTGCCAGCAAGGCCCACGTTACCATCACTTATAATAATGCCTGCCACCCCTATTATCTTTAGCCTTTTATCTGACAGAAAATTAACAGTGAAAAGGTTTTTGTATTTCAGTTTCAGCAATTGGTTATAGGCAGACATTCAAAATCTGTGACTTAATGGTAACTCATCAGATACAGTATATAACAACGCCAGAGTTGTTGATTAACGAAGTTGGAGTTTCTTGGCTTTAGTCTGGCTCTCTAATAGTACCAGACATCGTGGTTATCTTTAGCCTTAATCTGGCTTTATAGTTTCACAAAGGTGATCTATAAAGATCAAAAAAGGTATCTATAAGGCAAAACTTCCCAGTGGCCAAACATTTTAATTCCCTTTCCCATCCCTGTTCCAACATGTCGGTCTACGGCCTCCTCTTATGCCAAGACAAGGCCACCCTCAGAGTGAGAGGAGCAACACCTTATATTCTGTCTTGGCAGCCTCCTACCTTACGGCATGAATATCAATTTCTCCTTCTGGTGATTGATTTTTACCATCCCACTTCCACCTTCTTCTACTGCCCACTCTGGCCTTTTCCCTCTTCTCACCTGGGACCCCTTCTCCTCCCCTTTCTCCTGTGGTCCACTCTCCTCTCCTATCAGATTCCGTCAACTTCAGCCCTTTACCTTTCCTACCCACCTAGCTTCACCTATCAACTTCTAGATAGCCTCTTTACCCTCCCTCCAACCTTTTTATTCTGATATCTTCCCCTTCCATTTTAGTCCTGAAGAAAGGCCCCAGCCTGAAATATGGACTGTTTGTTCACTTCCATAGATGCCGACTGACCTATTGAGTTCCACCTGCATTTTGTGTGCGTTGCTTTGGATTTCCAGTGTCTGCTGATCTTCTTGTGTTTAAGTTGTCTGCTTTTATTATATGCAGAGGCAACACGGGCTTTTCTGGCAAACATAATTGTCTTCACGGATCCTAGCTAGTCCAAACACTAACTGGTTTTACATTATGTAAATTTGATCTTCAAAGATAGAAACTGATACGTAGCATTAAGGCAGGGTGCTGATGAATTGTTGAATTGGATGTAAAAAGAAGAAAAACAAAAGCCAAGAAATATTTTCACAAAGAAGAATGAATAAAGGTATTCCTGAATGTGCCTTTTATATCTAAAACCTAATGTGCAAACATCCCTGCTTCATGAAAGTCACGGAAGCAACATAAAGAACAGTTCAGATTTTTTTTTAAATCTACACTTGTCAGCACTGAATTATTCTGTTCCAAAGGTAATGTATTTACTTTGGGTGAGCAGCTTCACAATCAAGATTAAGATCAATGGAAAAGGAGGCTCTGTGGGATACAAAACAGGCAGCTCATCAAATCACTGCATGTCTCTGCATCACTGCCCAAGCTAAACCTTCAAGTTCAAGTATAATTGTCATTCAACCATACATGAGTAAAGGCAAATTAAACAGTGTTACTCCAGGGCCAAGGTGCAAAACACAGCACCAACAGTCACACACAGCACAAGGCACTAAGAAAGTAAGCACACATAAGATGTCATTAAAATACAATCACACAGAAAACATAGTCGTCTGTAACAGACGAAACCTTTCTTAATAATTATCTGGCTTGTGAAACTAGAATTGCTTCTTACAACACAGCAGGAAGCCATTTGGTCCATTTAATCAATGTAGCTCTCCGCAGAGCAATCCCATCAAGCCCAAATTCTCTCTTTCTCTCTGTTTCCTGGTACTCTGTAACTTATTCTCTCTCTCTCGCACTTATTCTGAGGAGACTTCAGCTCTGTTGAACACTTCACCGGGACTGGCACTGTCTGGAGAAGCAAAACCACAAATGTACATTTTAGCCATTCCAAGGCCAGGAACATTAAACTTGTATGTCTCACCTGACCAGCTCACTGCCCCCAGGGTCTTTACTCAATTTCCCACCATGAAGTAAACACATTGAAATAGTGTGGTCTTTTCCAATGCACTGATTTATTAAGTGTGGTTCTTCCCTTCGGAGCTATGGATTTGGGGACAGGAAGTTGCATGTACTGAGATTTTGTTTCTGGTTTATCCTGCAGAAATGAAAGCAGCTTTGTGGAGTCCACCTTTTCAGGGCCAGACTGCTGAGCCTTGGGGAAGAGGCTGTTTTTTTTCCGGTGGTCACTTATCGCCACCTTGTGGAAGTTTCTGGTTACTTGATTTGGCAAAAAGTTTGGGCAAATGAAGTTGCATCACATTTAATCTATTGTTTAATAGCTGCCATGTAAAGTGCAACTGGTCTCTATGGCAATCAACTTTGAGTGAGAAAGCTGTAGATTCAAGCCTCACTGTGAAGACTTGACACTTGAGCAAATAATCACAGATGCAACCTGGGTGCTAAAGGATCATCATGAAAAGGCATGAAGTTTCTTTAAGTTTCCTTTGCTAGATGAGTGATCTAAAAAGCAGTACTGTGGTTAGCAGGCAGCACTTACACAAAGAGTCCAGTAACTGTGGTTTTAACTCCTACTCCACTGACCTGAGCACACAATACATGCTGTCAAATCAGTCCTGGACTGAGGGAGTGCTGCTAAAAGTGAGCTCTTTCAGATAAAATGCAAAATCAAGGACTTGCCTGCCCCTTCAGGTGAAACAGATGATATTGCAATGCTACTGTAACAGACAGCAGGGAGTTCTTTATGTTCTGAACATTCTTATCCTACATTCAACAAATACAGAATATCTTATCATTTGTCTCATTGCTGAAGTATGTAAATCTGCTGCAATTTAACACGCCTCAGTGATTCAAAGAGTATTTCAATGACTGCAATGTGCTTAGATGCTTTCAGAATGCAGGCAGGCTGTTTTATAAAGGAAATCCAGTTGATGTCAAGACCTGTAAAAATCTATCCAAATGAACACTTCAAATACTGCCTACAATGGAATTAACTTTGTAATGGCTGAAATTCATTAGCGTTGCCTTCATGCCTTTCTATTTCATATATGATGGGCAGCACTGACTCCCAGCCAGCCTTGAATAAAAGAGGTAGATCTTTGTTGTTGTCAAGTAAACTAGTCATTTTAAAATAACATGGCTGAATCTGAGGGCAATGCAAATTTGCCCAGTTTCAAATATTATTTTATCCACAAATTAGTAGCAGCAGTATTCTCAATGGATATGATTAAATATTCTCATTTCAGCCTGATACAGCTAAAAAGCACAACTGCTTCCAAGGTCAGTACAGTCTCAACAAAGATATCTTAATGCATTTAACTGTCACTGCCTAAAACTGGTGGAAACAACACTGATTGTGGATGGAAGAGTCCACGTAGGATTCCACGGAGCAAGCGTGGCTGGAGATCAGGGATACAAGTGTGTTTAAGGAAGCAGGGCTTTAAACTCCCAATACTGACTATCTTGCTGGCAAATGTGCAGTCTCTGGTGAATAAAATCGATGATCTCAGAGCTAGGGTGCTGAATCAGAAGGACATTAGAACCGAGTGTGTCCTTTGTTTCACAGAATCCTGGTTAACTCCTTCCGTACCGGATGCAGTGATTCGGATCGATGGGCTTACTATACACTGTCAGGATAGATCTATAGAGTCTCTCAAAAGCAGAGATGGAGGAGTATGCCTCATGATCAACTCTTTTTGGTGCACAAATATATCAGTGCTGTCCCAATTCTGCTCACCAGACCCAGAATATCTAGCAATTAAAGTGCCATCCTTTTTACCTACCACAAGAGTTCTCCAGGGTCATTTTGGTAGCAGTACACATTCCACTTCAGGCCAATCAATCAGGCTTTAGATGATCTGAGCAATGGGATCAACATGCACGAAACCGTGCTTTCACCATCGTTTTAGGAGATTTTAACCAGGCCAGTCTGAAAAATAATCACTAAGCAATTACCATCAACATATCACTTGCAATTCTAGAGGAAAAAATACACTGGACCATTGCTACACCACCATCAAGAATGCCTACCGGGCTATTCCATGCTCTCACTTCGGGAAGTCTGATCACCTGGCTGTACTTCTACTCCCTGAGTATAGGCAGAGACTGAAGACTGCAGCATCAGTAGTAAGGACCAAGAAGGTATGGACAAGGGAAGCACAGGAGCGCCTACAGGACTGTTTTGAGTCGGTGGACTGGACTGTATTCAAGGATTCATCTTCGAACCTGGATGAGTATGCTGCAGCTGTTACCAACTTCATTAAAACCTGGGTGGATGAGCATGTGCCTACAAAGACTTACTGTACATTCCCAAACCAAAACCATGGATGAACCAGGAGGTATGTCATCTGCTGAAGGCTAGATCTGTGGCATTCAAGTCTGGCGACCCAGGCCTGTATCAGAAAACCAGGTATGATTTGTGGAGGGCTATTTCAAGGGCAAAGAGAAAATTTCGAATGAGGGTGGAGGCGACATCAGATGTACAACAACTCTGGCAGGGGTTGCAAGACATTACTTCCTAGAAACCAAAACCCAATAGCATGAATGGCAGTGATGCTTCACTACCAGATGAACTCAACGCCTTCTATGCACACTTTGAAAGGGAGAATATAACTACAGCTGTGAAGATCCCTGTTGCACCTGATGACCCTGTGATCTCTGTCTCAGAGGCCAATGTTAGGCTGTTTTTAAAGAGAGTGAATCCTTGCAAGGCAGAAGGACCCGATGGAGTTACTTGTAAAGCTCTGAAAACCTGTGCCAACTGGCAGGAGTATTCTAGGACATTTTCAACCTCTCACTGCTATAGGCGGAAGTTCCCACTTGCTTCAAAAAGGCAACAATTATACCAGTGCCTAAGAAGAATAATGTGAGCTGCCTTAATGACTATCACCCGGTAGCACTCGCATCTACAGTGATGAAATGCTTTAAAAGGTTGGTCATGACTAGACTGAATTCCTGCCTCAGCAAGGACCTGGACCCATTGCAATTTGCCTGTCACCACAATAGGTCAATGGCAGATGCAATCTCAATGGTTCTTCACACGGCTTTAGACCACCAGGACAACACCTATGTCAGGATGCTGTTCATCAGCTATAGCTCAGCATTTAATACTATCATTCCCACAATCCTGATTGAGAAGTTGGAGAACCTGGGCCTCTGTACCTCCCTCTGCAATTGGATCCTCGACTTTCTAACCAGACCACAATCTGTGTGGATTGGTGATAACATCTCCTCCTCGCTGACGATCAACACTGGGTACCTCAGGGTGCGTGCTTAGTCCACTGCTCTACTCTCTATATACCGATGCCTGTGTGGCTGGGCATAGCTCAAATACCATCTATAAATTTGCTGATGATACAACCATTGTTGGTAGAATCTCAGATGGTGACAAGAGGGCATACAGGAGTGAGATATGCCAAATAGTGGAATGGTGTCACAGCACCAACCTGGCACTCAACTTCAGTAAAACAAAAGAGCTGATTGTGGACTTCCAGAAGGGTCAGACGAAGGGACACATAGCAATCCTTATAGAGGGATCAGAAGTGGAGAGAGTGAGCAGTTTCAAGTTCCTCGGTGTCAAGATCTCTGAAGATCTAACCTAGTCCGAACATATTGATGCAGTTATAAAGAAGGCAAGGCAGCAGCTATACTTCATTGGGAGTTTGAAGAGATTTGGTATGTCAACAAATACGCTGAAAAACTTCTATAGATGTACCGTGGAGAGCATTCAGACAGGGTGCATCACTGTCTGGTATGGGGGGCAGGGGCAGGGGGCAGCTACTGCACAGGACCAAAAGAAGCTGCAGAGGGTTAAATTTAGTCAGCTCCATCTTGGGTACTAGCCTACAGAGTACCCAGGACATCTTCAAGGAGCAGTGTCTCAGAAAGGCAGCGTCCATTATTAACGACCTCCAGCACCCAGGGCATGCCCTTTTCTCACTGTTACCATCAGGTAGGAGGTACAGAAGCCTGAAGGCACACATTCAGCGATTCAGGAACAGCTTCTTCCCCACTGTCATCCAATTCTTAAATGGACATTAAACCCTTGGACACTACCTCACTTTTTCAATATACAGTATATTATTTCTGTTTATGCACAATTTTTAATCTATCTAATATATGTATATTAAGAGTAAAAGGATTGTAAGGGATAAAATTGGTCCTCTTGAAGATCAGAGTGGTCGGCTATGTGCGGAACCAAAAGAAATGGGGGAGACCTTAAATGGGTTTTTGCATCTGTATTTACTAAGGAAACTGGCGTGAAGTCTATGGAATTAAGGGAAACAAGTAGTGAGATCATGGAATCTGTACAGATTGAAAAGGAGGAGGTGCTTGCTATCTTGAGGCAAGTTAAAGTGGATAAATCCCTAGGACCTGACAGGGTATTCCCACAGACCTTGAAGGAGACTAGTGTTGAAATTGCAGAGGCCCTCGCAGATATATTTAAAATGTCGGTGTTGTGACAAAAGAGGGTTACAAAAAGTACACATAGACTAAGATGTTAACTGTCCTGTGCTGGCACCAGTGGGTTCAGCAGTGATCTGCCACCTGTCTTCAGGAGAAAGAGAGATAAGGAAGACAACGAAGCAGCATTTGGAAATCTTAATGAAGAACGAGAGAGTTTAACGGAAGGAGACACCGGTCTGAGAACCGTCAAGATCGGCTCCTTTTTGAACCCTGAACTGTTTGAAGTGCGATACCCCAGCAGGGGGATAAAAAGGGATAGGTTCGCTGAGGCAGGACACACACGACACCACGAGGTAAATAGACCGTGGAAGCAGTGTGCCTCCCACAAGTCAGTGGGAGTTTTTGGAGGGCTGTTCGCAGGACCAAGCCAGAGACGCACAGGGTGGAAAGGTACGATCGGCGGGAACCTGGTGTGTGTGTCCACCCTTGCCTGGGTGCCGGGTTCACCGCTGAGGAACGATCGTATCTGAAATGGAGGGGTCACAGTCGGTGACCTCAGAAGACATTACAAAGGGCTCGCCCGAAAGCTGACTGCGAGGAATATCGAAGGTCTGTGTGGAAGCCGTTTTGAATATTCATTCGCTTTCGCCCTCTCTCTCCTTCCCCCCCACTGTCCACCGGCACGACAGTGATTACTGTGAACTGAACTGAACTCAATTGAACTGAACTTTGCGTCACTTTGAAACTGGTCATTTACCCCTAGACGACGATAGAGCTTGATTGATCCTATTATCCTAGTTCTGTGTACATGTGTGTTTATTCATTGCTAATCTGTCGCATTTATATCCTTACTATTAGAGTACTGTGTTGCTTATTTCTTTAATAAAACTTTCTTAGTTCCAGTAATCCAGACTCCAACTGAGTGATCCATTTCTGCTGGTTTGGCAACTCAGTTACGGCGTACGTAACAGTGTCTACGGGTGAGGTGCCGGAGGATTGGAGAATAGCTCATGTTGTTCCGTTGTTTAAAAAAGGATCGAAAAGTAATCCAGGAAATTATAGGCCGGTAAGTTTGATGTCGGTAGTGGGTAAATTATTGGAGGGAGTACTAAGAGACAGAATCGACAAGCATTTGGATAGACAGGGACTTATTAGGGAGAGTCAACATGGCTTTGTGCGTGGTAGGTCATGTTTGACCAATCTATTGGAGTTTTTTGAGGAGGTTACCAGGAAAATGGATGAAGGGAAGGCAGTAGATGTTGTCTACATGGACTTCAGTAAGGCCTTTGACAAGGTCCCGCATGAGAGGCTAGTTAGGAAAATTCAGTTGCTAGGTATACATGGAGAGGTGGTAATTTGGATTAGACATTGGCTCAATGCAAGAAGCCAAAGAGTGGTAGTAGAGAATTGCTTCTCAGAGTGGAGGCCTGTGACTAGTGGTGTGCCACAGGGATCACTGCTGGGTCCATTGTTATTTGTCATCTATATCAATGATCTGGATGATAATGTGGTAAATTGGATCAGCAAATTTGCTGACGATACAAAGATTGGAGGTGTAGTGGACAGTGAGGAAGGTTTTCAGAGCCTGCAGAGGGACTTGGACCAGTTGGAAAAATGGGCTGAAAAATGGCAGATGGAGTTTAATACAGACAAGTGTGAGGTATTGCACTTTGGAAGGACAAACCAAGGTAGAACATACAGGGTAAATGGTAAGGCACTGAGGAGTGCAGTAGAACAGAGGGATCTGGCAATACAGATACAAAATTCCCTAAAAGTGGCGTCACAGGTAGATAGGGTCATAAAGAGAGCTTTCGGTACATTGGTCTTTATTAATCAAAGTATTGAGTATAAGAGCTGGAATGTTATGATGAGGTTGTATAAGGCACTGGTGAGGCCGAATCTGGAGTATTGTGTTTGGTTTTGGTCACCAAATTACAGGAAGGATATTAATAAGGTTGAAAGAGTGCACAGAAGGTTTACAAGGATGATGCTGGGACTTGAGAAACTCAGTTACAGAGAAAGGTTGAATAGGTTAGGACTTTATTCCCTGGAGCGTAGAAGAATGAGGGGAGATTTGATAAAGCATAGAAAATTATGATGGGTATAGATAGAGTGAATGTAAGCAGGTTTTTTCCACTGAGGCAAGGGGAGAAAAAAACCAGAGGACATGGGTTAAGGGTGACGGGGGAAAAATTTAAAGGGAACATTAGGGAGGGCTTCTTCACACAGAGAGTGGTGGGAGTATGGAATGAGCTGCCAGGCGAGGTGGTAAATGCAGGTTCTTTTCTAACATTTAAGAATAAATTGGACAGATACATGGATGGGAGGTGTATGGAGGGATATGGTCCGTGTGCAGGTCAGTGGGACTAGGCAGAAAATAGTTCGGCACAGCCAAGAAGGGCCAAAGGGCCTGTTTCTGTGCTGTAGATTTTCTATGGTTTCTATGGTTTCTATATTGTAATTGAGTTATTTATTTATTATTATTAATATTTTATTCTGTTTTTTTCCTTCTACTTTATGTATTGCATTGAACTGCTGCTGCTGCTAAGTTAACAAATTTCACGACACATGCCCGTGATAATAAACCTGATTCTGATTCTGAAATTAGTTTTACTTGGGAGTTCATTTCTCTTGAGGGCTAAAGTTCAGTTCCAAGGCTATAAGATACGAATCTTCACTAGTTAGAAAGCCCATGTTAGAAAATCAGAAGCAATGGCAGAAATTGAGGCCTCTGATAATGTGACTTTGATAATGACAATTACTATAATGTGACAATGAGGCAGTGACGGGATCAAATGACAAGTTACCTTATTTACCAAATCAGACCACACATCCGTGGATAAGGTCATGTCGATGAGGATAGTGAACAGCAGGTGTCCCTGAGGGCCTTTAGAGGAAACAGTGCTGGCAGAGTAGAGAAATCATTGCTGGGAATGCTCGGATACAAACTGGAGGGTAAAAATAGAAGCCATCAAAGTTGTCCAATCATGTACTGCTGTATTCTATCAGTAAAGTTCAAAGTTCAAAGTAAATTCATTAGCGAAGTATGTACACCATATACAACCTTGAGATTCATCTTCTTTCAGGCAGCTACACAAAAACAAGAAACACAATGGAATTGCAAAAAGAAGAAAAATCATGCAAACAATAAAAAAGTAACAAATAACACACAAACCCTGAACTGCAGAGTCCCCAAAAGTAAGTTCACAGCCACAGAGCCAGTTCAGCACTGAGGCAAGAGAAACCGACCAAGGAACCTGCAGAGTCAGTTCAGTACTGAAACGAGTGAAGCCGGTCCAGGAGCCTGATGGCTGTAGGGCAGCAACTACTCTCGAATCTGACGGCGTAGAACCAAGACTTCTGCACCATCCACGTGATGATAGCAGCAACAAGAGAGGGAGACAGGTCAAACCCAGGCAGATGGGAAATCTTGGCTGACACTGAGAAGTGAGTTGAACACCATTTCATCCCCCACCCTCAGCAGGCCTCAATGCCTTTATCTTTTAATCTGACTTGGAGTTTAAATTGCTTAAACATCAGTTTACTTTTCACTTTCAGGCACAGTTCCCACCGTTTCAATCCCGCCTGAAGTCCAAATACACATCACCCAAAGTGAAATTACAGATTGCAGATTGCAGTGATCGTAGTCCAGAAGAAATATATTTAGTAGAATAGCTAGCAGTTTTGCGAGCTCTCCGCAAAACGTCACCATATATCGGCAGTGCCATCTGAACAAATGAAAAGCGCATCATGTTCAGAAAGAACATTAAGAGACTTGCCAAAGTATGAGGCTGAATTTAAAGCAAATTGCAGCTCCTGCAATATTAATTTCCTTAAGTTAAGTTAGTCCTTTGTCTGCCTTGTTCATCCTTTTGCAGTGTTGCAGTCCTTTATATTTTCTTATCACAACCCACCAGGAAATTTTCCCCTCTCTCCCTTCCTTTACAGTCCTGATGAAGAGTCTCAGCCCAAAAGGTCTCTCCACAGATGCTGCCTGGCCTGCTGAATTCCTCCAGCATTTTGTGTGTGTTCCTCTGGATTTCCAGCATCTGCAGAATCTCTTGTGTTTAGGAATCATTCTGCAATCTTTAGAATGTAGGGGGATGTTAAACAATGCGATCTCTCATCCAACAGTAATTTCCTTCAGTTCATCATTGTTCTGTGGCCTTTGATACTCCAGAATTCCAGCAGATTTTTTTGGTACTTCTTCAGTGAAGTCAAGCAAAAAGTAATTCTTCTTCCATTTCCTTATTTCCCATTATAACTTTTTCTGTCTCAGTCAGTGAGTGGCTCATTGTCCTCACTCGCTAATTGTTTTCACTTTACCTATAATAGCAACTCTTATAGCGCATGTTTCTGTTTCCCAACAATTTACTTTCATACTCTATGCTCCATTGCTTTATCAACAAAACTATATAAAATATTTCTAATATAATTCATTGGTGAGGCTACACTCCGACTGCTATTTACAGCTTTGGTCACCATGTTATAGGAATGATGGGGTTAAACTGGAAGAAGTGCAGAAAAGGTCTTTGAGAACGTTTCCAGGACCAGATGACCAGAGTTACAGTGAGAGGTTGGCCAGACTGGCTCTTTATTCCTTGGAACAAAGGAGAATGAGGAGTGACCTCATAGAAGTATTTAAAATATGAGAGGCATAGAAAAGGTAATATTTTTTCCCCCCAGGATAAGGGAGTCCAAATCTAGGGATGTAAGTTTATGGTAAGAGGGGAAAGATTAAAAAGGAGCCTGAGGGGTACCTTTTCACACAGGGGATGGTGAGTGTATGGAATGAGCAGCCGGGGAAGTGGTTGTAACAGACACAATAGTATCATTTAAAAAGCAGTTGAGTAGGTACATGGATGGACAGGATTTAGAAGATTATGGGCTGAACGCAGGAAATTTGCGCAAGCTGAGTGGCTCTTTGACTGGCATGGACTGGTAGGGTTGCATCTGCACTGCATTACCCTATGAGTCTAGTATCTCAGTTCTCCTTTGTTAAGTTCTGTTTTACTGCCTCTTCAGATGTCATTTCATTGGCTCTTCACTCAGCTCTGGAACACCTGAGATGCCTACTTCAGGATCCTCTTCACTGACTACAGTTCAGCATTCAACACAATCATCTCCTCGAAACTCCAAGACCTGAGCCTCGGTACATCCCTGTGCAGCTAGACCCTCAATTTCCTCACTGGCAGGTGCCAGTTAGTTTGGATTGGCAATAATATCTCCTCCACACTCACCATCAGCACAGGGGATGCACCACAAGGCTCTGTGCTTAGCCCCCTGCTCTATTCATTTTATACTAATGATTGTCCCTTATCTGAGTTTGTTGACTTCACAACTGTTATTGGCCAAATCAAAAGTGGTGACATATAGGAGAAAGATTGAAAACCACAACAACAACCTGTCGCGCAATGTCAGCAAGACCAAGGAGCTGATTATTGACTACAGGAGGAAGAAGACCAAGGTCTATGAGCCAGTCCTCATTAGGGATTTCAGAGGTGGGGAGAGTCAGTAACTTTAAACTCCTTGGTGTTAACATATCAGAGGATCTGTCCTAGGACCAGCACATAAGTGTCATCACAAAAAAGGCATGTCAGTCCCTCTACTTTCTTACAAGTTTGCATAAATACGGCATGTCACCAAAAACTTTGACAAACTTCTATCGATGCATTGTAGGGAGTATCCTAATCAGATCCATCACGGTACAGGATGGCACTAGTGAACAACAAGACCAGGGTCAACATCCCCCCAGACAGTTCGGGAAACTACTTCTTTCACTTCTTTACACAAAATAATCTGCAGATGCTGGGGTCAAAACAACATTCACAACGCGCTAGAGGAACTCAGCAGGTCGGCAGCATCTGTGGAAAAGATCGATCGACGTTTCCGGCCGGAAGTCCTGACGAAGGGTTCCGGCCCGAAACATCGACCGATCTTTTCCACGGATGCTGCCCAACCTGCTGAGTTCCTCCAGCGTGTTGTGAGTGTATCTTTCACTTCTTTTATGTCTTCTTTTTCTTTCAAATGTGGTTCTGCTACAGTTGAAGCCTGTGAACTACATGTTGTTGCTATGTTATTGGACTGATTGTGTGATCTGGTGCTTTGCTGGCTCCAAGGGTGTTCCAGGGGGCTTTGAATGAAGGCCAAGAAGCCTGGAGATGGGGTGCAAGCCCATGATCAACTCCATTTCTCACCAATCTCACCAGTTAAAGTGCTGAGGAAGATTGAAATCATCAAGGCGAGTGCAGAAGGCAAGGGGGTGTTCTGCACTGTCTACCTGCCTCTTGCTTGCTGCTCCCAGAGGAAGGTGCCTGTGTGTGATGGTATCTCTCTCCCTCTCACTCACTGCTCCCAAAGGGAGGTCCCTGTGTTCGAATGGTCCCTCTCTCTCTCTCCCTCCCTTATTTCTGTCGTAGGATGGTGCTGGAGTTCTTGGACAAGGATTAATCAATGCAGTTTGTGGATTGAACTCTATAGTTCATGTTATGTTGTTCTTCTTTTTTCTGGTCAATCTTTTTTATGTTTCTAATTTGGGTGACTTTGAATTTGGGCGCCTTGCAGTTAACGAACACTGAGCTGAACCGAACATGCCTTGACTCTTTTCGATTTTGTGTTTTTATATTCTGTGTTTTTTGGCTTTTTTTTTGCGCATTGGGGAGGGTAGTTGCAGTTTCTCTTTGAACAGGTTCCATAGTTTTCTTTGCTCCATGGTTTTCTGTGGGGAATACGAATCTCAGGGTAGCATACCTCACACATACTTTGATAATAAATGTACTTTGAACCTTTGGTATGTAAACATCAATATCAAGAATGGAAAATACTACCAAAAGTGATGGATAACCCAATCCACCACAGGCCACACCACCATTGAGTACACTTACATGGAGCGCTGCCACAACAAAGCACCATTCATCATCAAGGACTCCCACTATCCAGGCCAAGCCCTCTTCTCATTGCTACCGTTGGGCAATAAGTACACAGGTCTTAGGTCCCACAGCACCAGGTTCAGGAACAGTTAATACCCTACATTCATCAGGCTCTCAAAGCAGCATGGATAACTTCATTCATTACTACTCTAAATTGATTCAATGACCTACAGATTCATTTTCAAAAACACTGCAGCTTATGTTCTCAGTACTATTTTTCTTTGCACAGTTTGTCTTCTTTTGAACATTAGTTGTTTGTCAGTCTTTGTCTATTTATGTATAGTTTTTCATAAAATATTATTATATTTCTTTTTACCTGTAAATGACTGCAAAAAAAGGAATCTCAATGTAGAATGTAGTAACATACACGCATGTTGATAATAAGTTTAACGCTGAGCTGAGCTCCTGCACCTGCCTTATCTTCCTTTAATACTATGTTCAATTCTTCCTGCCATCTATGGATGCCTCGCATTTCCAGTTGGGATCACGTACTTCAAAGGATTTTTTTTTTGCAGTCATATGTTATATTTTTGAATTCCTATCATTGTCTGTCTACAGGAATATTCTTCAATGCTCTTAACCAATCACAGCCAATTCAACTCTCATACTTTTTAGTTTCCTCCTTAGATTGAAAACAATGGTTTTGAATTAAAGTGTACATCTTTTCCAGATTCACTGTAAAACTCTGTCATATTATAGTCAATCTTCAGGTAAGATCTCTACAACAAGATTATATAGTACCAGATCCAAAATAATCTTTCTCCCGTTTGGTTTCTCAATATCTTCTGTACACATGTCACAAATTCTTTTTCCACTTGTTGCCCCATTATTTGACTTGTCTAATCTACATGTAGGTTAAAGTCTCTCTGTTACAAGCACTACAAATTTCGTGATTTACAGTATATGTGCTCAATATGAACATTCAGCAGAATCTGGGGAGAAAGAATTGGAGTTGATGTTTCAGGTCAAGGACCTTTCATCAGAACAATCAAGCTATTTCATTATTTCAAACTTTCATGGGCTATTGCCAATTCTATCACAATGCATCACTGATTTATTGGCCGAGTCACATAACTACTCTGACTGTAAGATCAAGAAAAAAAATAAGTATTTTGGGGGTGTTACTCCCTTCTTTTCACCATCTAAAGGTATATTAGGAATGTAACAGAATGTATAGGTTAGTGGAGCCTCAACAATATTCAAAATGCTCATTGCAGTTCAAAATAAATATTGCCTGCTTTGTGGACACAATGCCCATCACTGTAAACATTCACTTCCATTAGCACTGTGTCATCACAATATGCCATATAACATTATACATGTATGTGTTCTACATTGCCTGTGACATCTACCTCCAAAATAACGTGTGTAATGAAAAGCACCAGCCAATAGAGTCATAGAGAGATATTGGCCTTCTGTCCATCAAATCCACACTGGCCATTGAGTATCCATTTTCACACTGATCCTATGCTAACCCATTTTAACAAGATTCACCCCCACAAGATTCTGCACATGGTGGGCAGTGGATTTACAACAGACAATTAGTCTACCAAACTGTACATCTTTGGGATGTGGGAGGAACCTCTCACATCCAGAGGAGACCCAGACAGTCACAGGGAGAACTTGCATTCTCCACACAGACAGCACCAGAAACTAGGATTGAACCCAGACTGTTGGAATTGGGAAGTAGAAGCTCAGCAGTTGCTGCCCCTCTGTTGTACTCGCTGAATTTTCTAACTGCCTCATGGAGTACTTTGATCCAACAGATTTGTGATTCATGCAATTGACACATCAAGAATATTCTGAAAGGGCTGAAATGCTGCATTTGCCAGTGTCACCGGCATCCACAGTCATACCTGAGATCTCAGTCACTCAACAGACATTGAAAATGACGACATACAAGCATTCTCCTGGAAACCATCTCAGTGGAGACCGAAAAACTCAAATGACATAAGGTTTTATACTCTTAAGATCAAAGCTAATAGCAAGTGATGCAATAAAGTTTCAATTGTTACAATGACATTGTTTACTTCAAAATTTTGAGACTGACATTACTTCCTTTGAGTTATATATCTGCAATGGGTGACGCCTTTGCTGGGACGAAGTAATTCACATGGATGATCTAAAATCTCCTGAAGACAGAGATTCCAGACATCTTCATCGTGTGGGAATGTGGCTTATTTGCCAGTCGAAAGCCGCTGCCATGTCGAACATTGATTGGTCCGTTTACAAACTTTAGCAGCTCTTCCCATTGATTACCTTGTGAGCCACAATAGCAACTTCTAGTTCCAGGCGCCTTGTGGGGGGAGGGTTATAAAATAGCATGTGTGGGAGACTTGCTCTCTTTCTATCCTTTTGTCTGCAGGGCATACTTCACAGAACCATTGGGAAGGAAACTGGTGGCAATTATATACAGGCCTCCCAACAGTAGCTGGGATATGGGCCACAGATTACAACAGGAAATAGAAAAGGCATGTTAAAAGGGCAATGTTATGAAAGTCATGGGAAATATCAACATGCATGTCCATTGGGAAAATGAGGTTAGAAATGGATCTCAAGAGAGTGAGTTTGTTGAATGCCTATGAGATGGCTTTTTAGAGCAGTCTGCCGTTAAACCTACTAGGAGATCAGTTATACTGGATCGGGTGTCTTGTAATGAACCAGAGGTGATGAGGGAGCTTAAGGTAAAAGAAACCTTAGCAGGCAGTGTTCACAATATGATTGAGTTCAACTTGAAATTTGATAGGGGGAAAATAAAGTCTGACGTAGCAGTATTTCAGAGGAGTAAAAGAAATTACAGTGCTATGAGAGAGGAGTTGGCCAAAGCTAACTGGAAGATGTTGACATGGCTAACAGCAGAGCAGCAATGGTGTGAATTTTTGGGGAAAATGAGGAAGGTGCAGAATAGATATATTCCAAAAACAAAGAAATACTCAAATGGCGAAATAGTACAACTGTGGCTGACAAGGGAAGTCAAAGCAAATGCAAAAGCAAAAGAGATGGTATACAGCAAAGCAAAAATTGGCGGGAAGAGAGATGATTGGGAAGCTTTTAAAACCCGACAGAGAGCAACTAAAAGAATCACTAGGAGGGAAAAGATGAAAAATGAAAGCAAGCTAGCAAACAATATCAAAGTGAATAGTAAAAACATTTTCAAATATGTGAAAAATAAAAGAGAGATGAGAGTGGATATAGGACTGCTAGAAATGAGGTCAGAGAAATACTAACGGGGGACAAGGAGATGGCAGATGAGCTAAATGATGATTTTGCATCAGTCTTCACTGTGGAAGACACTAACAGTGTTCCAGATGTTGAAGGGTGTGAAGGAGAAGTGAATGCAGTTACTACTACAAGTGAGAAGGTGCTCTAAAAGCTGAAAGACCAAAGCGTACATTAGTCACCCGGACCAGGTGAACTGCATCCTAGGTTCTGAAAGAGGTAGCGGTAGAGAATGTGGAGGCATTAGTAATGAACTTTCAAAAATCATTAGAGTCTGGCATGATGCCAGAGGACTGGAACATTGCAAATGTCACTCCACTCTTGAAGAAAGGAGGAAGGCAGCAGAAAGGAAATTATGGACCAGTTAGCCTGACCTCAGTGGTTGGGAAGATGTTAGAGTCAATTGTTAAGGACGAGGTGATGGAGTACTTGGTGACACATGACAAGATAGAACAAAGTCAGTATGGTCTCCTTCAGGGAAAATCCTGCCTGACAAATCTGTTGGAATTCTTTGAGGAGATTACAAGTTGGATAGATAACGGTGATGCAGTGGATGTTGTATATTTGGACTTTCAGAAGGCCTTTGACAAGGTGTCATACATGAGGGTGCTTACCAAGTTGAGCCCATGGTATTACAGGAAACTTACTGGCATGGTTAGAGCATTCGCTGATTGGTAGAAGATACCGAATGGGAATAAAAGGATCCTTTTCTGGTTGACTGCCAGTGACCAATGGTGTTCTACAGCTCCTGGTGTTGGGACCACTTCTTTTTATGCTGCATATCAATGACTTAGATGATGGAATAGATGGCTTTGTTGCCAAGTTTTCAGATGATATGAAGATTGATAGAGGGGTGGGTAGTGTTGAGGAAACAGGTAGGCTGCAAACTTAGACAGATTAGGGGAATAGGCAAGAGAGTGGAAAATGAAATACAATTTTAGAAAATGCATGGTCACACACTATGGTAGTAGAAATAAATGTGCAGACTATTTTCGAAATGAGGAGAAAATCCAAAAATCTGAGACGCAAAGGGACTTGGGAATCTTTGTGCAGAACAACCTAAAGATTAACTTGCAGGTAGAGCTGGTGGTAAGGAAGGCAACTGCAATGTTATCATTCATTTCAAGAGGTCCAGAATACAACAGCAGGGATGTAATGCTGAGGATGTAAGGCATTGGTGAGGCCTCACCTTGAGTATTGTGAACAGTTTTAAGCTCCTCATCTAAGAAAAGATATGTTGGCATTGGAGAGGGTTCAGAGGAGGTTCATGAGGATGATTCCAGGAATGAAAGGGTTATCATAAGAGGAACATTTGACAGCTCTAGGTCTGTACTCGCTGGAATTTAGAAGGATGAGGGGGGATCTCATTGAAATCTTTCAAACGTTGAAAGGCCTAGACAGTGTAAATGTGGAATGGATGTTTCTCATGGTTGCACAGCCTAGAAAAAGAAGGTACAGCCTCAGAATAAAGGGGCGTCATTTTAAAACAGAGATGCGGAGAAATTTCTTTAGCCAGAGGGTGGTTAATTTGTGGAATTTATTACCTACCACTGGCATCTGTGGAGGGTAGGTTGTTTGGTGTACTTAAGCCAGAGCTTGATTGGAGAAGGGGCTGAGGAGGGGAAAAAAGGATCAGCTATAATTGTATGGTGGAGCAGACTCAATGGGCCAAATGGCCTAATTCTGCTCCTGTGTCTTATGTTATGCTCCATGTGCACTTTTAGTATCTTTTAGAAAGATCTTTGACACCCTATCCATGGTAAAGATGCCACTAAGTGTCTATTTGTTGAATATCTAGTTTTATAGTTTGTATAACTTGGTGGAGCTTAGATGTTTGTTCAAACCTTTTACTGTTTGTAAATAAATGATTCATATGCTTATTTGTATTCAGTGTTTTCTGTCTCACTCACCAAATCCATGAGTCTGTTTCCACGCTACAACCCAACATTAATGTTGTGTGAACTGATTCTATGACTGTACAGATATTCCAACTTGTCACAGTCCCAATCGTGTAATTAATGTTTCCCGGCTGCTTAGGACCGTGTGTTTTAAGTTTTGCTCCAGTTTCAAGGTTTACCTATGAAATGCCATCTCTCTGTGTCAAGGCTTCGTGACCAGATTCCTCCTGTTTTCTGTTCAACATTCACATCCGCGTATGCATCCGAACTCAATCTCCGTGCCTGTGTCCTGCACTTGGGTTCGCTTCATCTGCTCATTGCAACAGAACGATCTGGCCACAATGGACCCAGCGGACACGAATACCCTGCAACAAGCCCTCACCAGTCAGGGCTCCCTACTGGGTCTGCACGATCAGCTTCTCCAGGTTATGGAGAACCTCCGTTCCCCATCTGCTAATGTAATAAAGATCGGTGGCCAGGTGGACCATGTATCCACTCATTTTACCCCATCCACTCCTGGAACTCTGTCTAACCAGCCGAGACAGCCTGTAGTGGCAACCCCCTACATGTCAGCAACACCCCCACCAAGAGAGCTGCACGTACCAGAACCAGAACACTACGCTGGGGATTTGGGGAAGTGCCGGGCCTTCCTTCTGCAATGCTCCTTGATGTTCCAACAGCAGTTATCTACATACTCCACGGATATCAATGATAGCTTATATCATGGGGTTGTTGTAGGGAAGTGCCTTAGCGTGGGCTACAGCTGTTTGGGAAAACCAACCGGATATCTGCTCTTCTTTCCCCACCTTTATCGCGGAAATGAGAAAGATCTTTGACACTCCATCCATGGTAAAGATGCCGCTAAGTATCTACTCACTCCCTGTTAGGGCTCACACAGTGTTGCCCAATATTCCGTGGAGTTCCGTACATTAACGGCTGACTCGGGGTGGAACGATGAGGCACTTCAAGGGGTATTTCGGAATGGTCTTAGCGACATGGTGAAAGACGAGTTGGCGGCAAGAGACTACACCGATAGCCTGAATTCCTTGATCTCCCTAGCCACCAGATTGGACAATCGTCTTTGAGACCACCATAGGGAAAGAATTAGTCATCCACCACCTTTGGCCACTCAACGGCACTCATTACCGTCTCCCACCAGCACAAGCCTCTCTTCTCCCTGCTCCTAGAATAGCTCCCAGCCCAGCTGTCTCCACCACCCCAGGAGGCGAACCCATGCAGCTGGGATGGAACGGTCTTTCTCCCACAGAGCAACTCCAGAGATTGACAGCGGGGGAGTGTCTCTACTGCGGCCAGTTCAGCCACTTCTGTGCTACCTGTTCCCCTTCGACCAAAGGAGAAGGCTCACCAATGAAAAGGGGGCCCTGGTGAGCCAGACGACATTCCCTTCCGTCCCCCGAACCCGGATGCAGATCCAAGCTACTTTACGTTACAACCAACAGTCCCTGCCTCTGTCAGCTCCAGTGGACTCCAGCGCTGAGGGAAACTTTTTGGATGAAAACATAGCTTCCCAGGCCAGAATTCCTCGGGAGCCGTTGAGTACCCCTCTGGAAGCCCGGCACTGGATGGTAGACTCCTGGCCTGAGTCACACACTGCACACCACACCTGCCTCTTATTCTTTCCGGGAACCATCGGGAACAGGTACGATTTAACCTAATTTCCTCTCCTCAAGCTCCTATAGTTCTTGGGTACTCCTGGTTAAGCCGCCATAATCCCCACATTGACTGGTCCACCGGGAAGATAGTCAGCTGAAGTCCGTTCTGTCACTCCACCTGTCTACAATCGGCCTTTTCCCCTGTGAAAGTCACCACCACCTCGTCTGCTGCTGAAACCCCCAACTTATCCAAGGTTCCAGCAGAGTATCACCATCTGGGAGAAGTGTTTAGCAAACAACGGGTTCTTTCCCTGCCTCCACACTGCCCTTATGATTGTGCAATTGACCTTCTCCCTGGAGCCCCTCTACCCACCAGTCGGCTGTATAACCTGCCCCGACCAGAAAGGGAAGCAATGGAGGCTTACTTAAATGACTCTCTCGCGTCGGGCATTATCTGACCCTCACCTTCCCCTGTAGGTGCAGCTTTCTTCTTTGTGGGGAAGAAAGATGGCTCACTGCGCCCCTGCATTGACTACCGGGGCCTGAATAGCATAACCGTAAAGAAAAAGTATCCACTGCCCCTTATCAACTCTGCTTTCGAACCCCTTCACGAAGCCACCTTCTTCTCTAAGTTGGACCTACGAAGTGCCTACCACCTGGTCAGGATAAGGGAGGGAGATGAGTGGAAAACAGCTTTTAACACCCCTCTTAGTCACTTCGAATACTTGGTCATGACATTCGGTCTCACCAATGCCCCCGCTGTCCACTAAGCCCTGATAAACGATGTCCCTAGGGACTTTATTAACTGCTTCATTATTTTTTATTTGGACGACATCTTAATCTTCTCCCACAGTCTTCAGGAACACACCCACCATGTCCGTCAGATTCTGCAGAGGCTTTGGGAAATCAAACTATTTGTGAAGGCTGAGAAGTGCAAGTTTCATGTCCCTTCTGTCAGTTTCTTAGGGTACATCATCGAGAGCGGGCAAAAAGATCCAGGAGGTGGCAGAGTGGCCAAAACCCATGACATTCAAGCAACTCCAGCGATTTCTGGGGTTCGCAAACTTCTATCATTGCTTCATCAGGGATTACAGCCGGGTGGCAGTGCCCCTTACTCGACTCACCTCTCTTATGACCCCTTTTCACTGGGACCCCGAAGCGGTCTCAGCCTTCTCGGAGCTGAAGAGGCGTTTCACCTCCGCTCCCATCCTGGTCCAACCTGACCCCTCTCACCAATTCATTAAGGAAGTCAACGCCTCCGACTCTGGGTGGGAGCGGTCCTCTCCCAACACTGCGGCCCAGACCAGAAACTCCATCTCTGCGCCTTCTTTTCTCACCAGCAATCCCCCGCCGAACTGAACTACGACATAGGGAACTGGAAGTTACTGACTGTCAAACTCGCTTTGGAGGAGTGGAGGCACTGGCTGGAGGGAGATGAACATCCATTCATCGTCTGGACAGATCACAAGAATCTTGCATACATCCAAACCACGAAATGACTGAATTCCCGCCAAGCCCGTTGGGCATTATTTTTTGGCCGTTTCAGATTCACACTCACCTCTTGTCCTGGTTCCAAGAACCGGAAGTCCGATACTCTCTCCCATCAATATGTCTCCAAGGAGGGCCTTCCCAACCCCAAGACCATCCTTCCACCATCCTGTGTAGTGGCTACCCTCACCTGGGAGATCGAATCCATAGTCAAAGAGGCCCAACGGACTCAACCTGACTCCAATCATCTCTTCGTGCCTGACTCGGTTCCATCTCAGGTTCTCCAGTGGGGGCATACTTCTCATTTCGCCTGCCATCCCGGAATCGATCGAACTCTGTCCCTTCTAAAGAGGCATTTCTGGTGGCCCTCCATGGACCCGGACATCCGTTCCTTCGTCTCAGCCTGTTCTGTGGAAAAGCCTCTCACCGACCACCTGCTGGGCTGCTTCGACCCCTACCTGTCCCTAGCCGTCCCGGTCTCACATTGTGCTGGATTTTGTGACTAGACTATCCCCTTCACGTGGGAACACAGCCGTACTCACCGTGGTGGATCGCTTCCCCAAAGCTGTGCACTTCGTAGCCCTTCCCAAACTCCCTACAGCCCATGAGACAGCCGACCTCCTTGTTCATCATGTCTTCCACCTTCATGGTATTCCCTCTGACATTATTTCTGACTAGGGTCCCCAATTCATCTCTCAAATCTGAAGATCCATTTTTCAAGCACTCAGAGTCTCAGCAAACCTGTCTTCCGGCTTCCATCCGCAGACTAATGGTCAAACAGAACGAGCAAACCAGGATTTTGAAGCAGAACTGTGCTGCATAACCGCCAACAACCCATCATCCTGGAGCACCCATCTTGTTTGGGTGGAGTATGCCCACAACTCCCTGATCAGCACCACCACCGGATTGTCTCCCTTCGAATGCTCCCTCAGTTACCAACCCCCTCTGTTTCCCGCACATGAAGACGACATTGCTGTGCCTTCTGTTCAGACCCATCTCCGTCAGTGACGCAAGGTCAGGAAGGATGCATGCGCGACCCTGCTCCGCTCAGCTGACCGCAACCGAGGATTGCCGATCGCCATCAAATTCCTGCACCAAATTATCAGCCTGGGCAGAAGGTTTGGCTCTCTTCAAGAGACATCCCCCTCAAGAATGAACCCAAGAAACTCGCTCCTCGCTCCTCGCTACCTGGGACCATTCGAGATTGAGAGTGTCATCAACACCTCGGTGATCAGACTCAAACTGCCCAGATCCATGCACATTCGTCCCACATTCCACGTCTCCCAATTGAAACCTGTATCTGTCAGCCCCTTGTGCCCTCCTGCTGAACCCCCTCCACCTGCCCAGATCATTGACGACTACCCAGCTTACACTGTCCGGCGAATACTGGATGTGCACTGCCGAGACAGGGTCTCCAGTACCTGGTCGATTGGGAGGTATATGGCCCAGAGGAACGCACCTAGATTACCCACTCCTTCATCCTGGACCCTTCCCTCATCCGTGATTTCCGTCGACACAATCCAGACAAGCCTGGTGGTTCACCTGGAGGCTCCCGTTGAGGGGGGAGGGGGTTCTGTCACGGTCCCGATCATTAATTCCCTATCTTTCTCCTAATTTCCTTTGATTGTGCCACGGTTCCGACCGTTAAATTCCCATTTGCTTCTAATTCTCTTTGATGATGGCACACCTGGTTTCCATCAAGACCTGCAGCATAAGAACCCTGGCATTACAACCACTAGTTGTCAGATCGTTGGTCTTGCTGGTGTGGTAATTAATGTTTCCCAGCTGCTTAGGACCATATGTTCTAAGTTTTGCTCCAGTTTCAAGGTTTACCTATGAAACTCCATCTCTCTGTGTCAAGGCTCCAAGTTCAAATCCCTCCTGTTTGCTGTTCAGCGTTCACGTCCGCATAAGCATCCGAACTCAATCTCCGTGCCTGTGTCCTGCACTTGCGTTCGCTTCATTCACTCATTGCAACACTACTGTTGATTGATAAAATATATCAATCTACCTGTAACTAAATCAGTACGATCTTCAAGCTTTCATGAGCTCATTCACAATGGTGCATATAACTTAGCCATTGTTGCCTGATTTGTTATAGACCCGTTAATCTCATTGTCTTACATTTGGGTGAAGTATATGAGAAAGTCTCTTGGTCACATCACTTTGCAAGCCGTATCTCTTGAACAGCCAGCCTCCTGCTGTTTACCTGCAGCCTATGCACTGAAGGCAGTCATGTTTACAAAGCTGTCCTTTTAACAACAAATTGATTTCCACTTGCAATTTACATTAACAACTGAAAACTGGCTCTTGGTTGAATTCATATCTGCAATATAACTCCAGAAGACTGGAGGATGGCAAATGTTATTCCTTTGTTTAAAAAAAGGTAATAAGAGTAACCCTAGGAATTATAGACCAGTGCATCTTACATCAGTGGTGGGCAAGCTACTGGAGAAAATTCTTAGAAACAAGATTTGTAAGCATTTGTAGAAGCATAGTCTGATTAGAGATAGTCAGCATGGTATTTTGAGGGGCAGGTCGTATCTCACATGCTTATTGACTTTTATGAGGAAGTGCCAAAACTACTTAATGAAGGCAGAGCGGTGGATGTGGTTCACTAAGATATTTGACAAGGTTCCTTGTGGTATGCTCATTCATAAAGTCAGGAGCCTAGCTACATAGATTCAAAATCGGCTTGTTCACAGTAGGCGAAGGGTGGTAATAGATGGAGCGTATTCTGCCTGGAGGTTCATGGCTGGTGGTGCTCCGCAAGGATCTGCTCTGGAACCCCTGCTCATTGTGATGTTTTATAAACGACTTGGATGAAGAAGTGGAGGGGTGGATTATTAAGGTTGCAGATGACATGAAGGTTGGTGGTGTTGTGGTTAATGTGGAATGTTGTAGGTTACAGCGGGACATTAACAGGATGCAGGACTGGGCTGAGAAGTGGCAGATGGAGTTCAATCAGGACATGTGTGAAGTGATGCACTTTAGAAGGTCAAACTTGAAGACCATGTACAAGGTTTACTGCAGGATTCTTAGCAGTATGGAGGAGCAGAGGGCTCTGGGGTTCCATGTACATAGATCTTTCAAAGTTGCTGATCAAGTTTACAGGGTGGTTAAGAAGGTGTGTTGGAAGGAATTCATGAGCCTGTGATGGACTGGGCAGTGTTTAACACTTCATGACAGTCTTGTCAGACTAGAACCAAGCCAGGACACTTTCTATAGCTCACCTGGAAATGTTTGAGAGAATCCTCGCGGACATTCTGAATCTTCTCAGAAACCTAAGAAGGTGCCTACACTGATGCACTTACTGATCACCACATCAGTATGGAGGGATCAAGTGAGACTGCTGGTGTAATACAAATGCAAAGGAACTTGAAGCTGCCACCATCTCTACAGCAACTCTGTTAATGAGGATTGGTTACATCCATCTTCCCTTCTTTAGGTCATCAATCAACTCTTAATATAAACCCTTGCATTTCATTTTATATTCAAAGGAGTTAGGACTTATTCCGTGCAATTTCTCCTCACAGTTTCAGTTATGCGATGTCTCAGAATTTCAGATTTCCATTTATAGAAAATTCAGATCCTGAACATTTGCCTCTGTCAATAGGGAACTAAAAGCTGACGCATTTCGTGTGCATTTTGATAATTCTCAGGAGAGATGAATTGCTCACAGAGCTGAAGATTGATCGCCAGGCCGCGCCTCTGGGCATGCGTGCTGCCGGCTGTCAGTCGTTTGCACCAAGGGCCATGGTCCTCCTGGCTGGAAGAGCAGAGCGATCCCGTGAGCCTCTGGGTTCTTTTCAATGGCGCAGGGTTAGGTTGGCGGTGACTGACGCCCATCATTAAGGGTTGGATGAGTGAAGAGCGACGGGGTCTGAAGGACGCCTGGCCCAGTTTCTGGCAACTGGCAGACCCCGGTGAAATGCTGTAAAATGTTAGGGTGAGTGGCCGTGTTCCTTGTAGCTGGTGCCGAGCCTGAGGCCCCGCACTGACACCTCAGCTGTGGGGAATGAGCCGGTTAATTTCCATTGGAATTTCTTTGGTGAGCTGTTTAAACCCTTTGTACTGGGAGAAATCCTTATTGTCAGTATAAAACGTTTTTGATACCCACATCTGGCGTGCCTCAACTGCTTTATAAAGCATCACGACGTTACTGATTTTTAAAGTTGGAGACAAATCTCAAATGATATTGAAGGACCCGCCCTATCAACGGCGAATCTGCATTCATTTGGATCCATTTTGTTTTCATGGGAGTGGCCGTGAGAGAATTTATGAAAAAAATGAAGTTGTCATAGAGATATTGTGCGTTATCGGGTAGTTATTCCATTATTTGACAGTTGTTAATTTATTTGGTACTGCTGAGATAGAAAAATCTATTCTTTACAAAGCTAATCACTGTATGCATCCTATATGTGCATATAAGTTTCACAAAACTAAGCTGAGTATTTGAAAGTGGCTTTGCATTTGTAAGTTAATAGTGAATTGAAGTTCTAAAGACTTCGAAATATGAATGAGCTATAGGTGTCAAGGAGCTGCCTGTACTATCATTGTTATAGCAGTACTATGACTTTTTCATTTCCCTGCGTTCACAGCCTTCCAAAGGTTTAGAACCCTTTGCACAAAGGAAAATTTGACTTCTTTTTAAAATAGCTGATCCCTTGCCTGAAACTGCCCAAATACCAGTCCTGTTGTTTGCGTTCAAATACCAGTGATGACTGCTTTGTCCAGTCTCTCTCAGAACCTTGTCTTAATGATATACTACTTCAATTTTTCAAAATTCAGTGCAGTTTATCTACACTCATCACTCTTCATGCAATAAACACCTCATCCAGAAATCTATTTAGTGAACCATTATTGCACTAAACCTGCATATTTAAACTGCACCAATTCCAATATTTGTCCTTCCATTCGTACAAAGGGAGACTATAAATGCACATTATGCTACAGTGAATTAATTTGATTTTAACAATATCTTATCACTTACAAAAGTTTGTATTATAAGACAACTTTAAATTCGCACATTTAATTAAAACCACCTTTAATGATAAATTCAGTTAGAATACAATGTAATTTCATAAACTCCAGGTGATGAATGTTGATATTTTTCAGCATTGTGGGTGATTTCCATTGCTGGTTCTAATGGATCATTAACTTGAAGTGTGCAGTGCTCTGTCACTATCTGAATGCTGAAATATCTCCATTAAATAAATTGAGTTGAACATAATGTAACAGTTACATTCATCCTGGAGTTTTCTCTCGCCTTAATTTTGGGCTGGGGTTAGGGAGTAGAGTTCAGAAGTCATCTGTGTCTCAATACCAGCTTGCTATGGTACCCTTTTAATGTAAGACAACAAGTAAACATACTTCACAGGAGCATTGTCATCAGCAGAATTTGACATTATTCTGTATGAAGATATAAGGACACTAAAAGCTGCAGACATGACATGTACAGTCAAAGTGAACTTTATGGCCCTTCAATCATAGTGTTTCATTCAATAAGGGAGGCTGATCAAATCTTTGGTTTCAATCCCATTTCACACCCTGCTCTCTTTACACTTTGATTTCCAGTGAAGATAAAAACACCAGGAAACAGTTACGGAAATGGGATGGTTTTAAAAAAATTTCTGAGTGGCCCTTGGTGCCTGAAGCCACCAGTACTGGAAGACCTGAATGTAATGATTTTCTAGATCAGGGTTAGAGGAAGTGTGAAAACCTCAATGTTTAGGGCTGAAGGCGTTTGCATAGATTGGGAAAGGCAAAGTTGTGGTGGGTTTAGAAATCTAGAATAAGAAGCGTATTACCCGGGCTTTGCTGACTCTCACTGTTAAGGTGTTGCTTAGCTAGCACATTAGATAAAAACATGATGGTAAATGTTTTGTTACAACAGCCTTCTGGATGCCACTCAAGTTTACAAAACTTAGAGAGTGGAAGATTGTCTAGTTATGTATTAGTTGATGAAAATCAAAAAGAACTGTAAATTCTATAAATATGAAATAAAAATAGAAAATTCTGGAAACACTCATCAAATCTGCAGTCTGTAGAAAGGCAGTTTCGATGAAGGATCCTGGACCTGAAACAATAGTTTTACTTTCTATGGATGCTTCCAGATATGCGGAATGTTTGCAACATATTGTGTTTTTATTCGAGGTAGTCATGAGTAGAAGCAACTTAGTGGAGAAGAGAAAAAGCAATTTAATTTTAACTCTATCTTCAGAGGTATGTTGCTTGTGACATTTATTTCCTCCTTTCATCTCAGATAAAATACTTAGCTTTTGATTACTGTTCAATAATTTATAATGTGAAAAAGCAGACAATGTCACTTGATGAAAGAAAAGTTTCAGAGAGAGTAGAGCTGTAAACATAATTGCTTGTGACTGTACATAGCTTCAATAATTATTAGTAGGGCGCCCTGCAGCATTGTTTGGGTGCTTTTAACCTCTTGCCTTTTAGTTTCTCCAGTCCATGCTGCAAAGTGATGGACAATCATTCAGTTAATGTGGAATTCTCTCTTCAATTTCGCATTGTCCATGTACATGTGGAATATGAATTTCATCTGAAGGCAGATGAACATTAACCTTATTTGTGTTCTGCCTTTTTAAAATATTAGAAGTAATTATGCATTTTATTCGATTACTAAAAATGCTAGACAAAAAAGGAAGAATAACTGTATATTCTAAATTTGCATTACTGATTAATATGATAACTTGTTCAATCTTCAGAAACGGGTTCAATTGTCAGCTATTCAAAAGGTCATTAAAAGTTTCAGAATTTTATGGGTTCAGGTTCCATTATGTAGTTTTGAAAACATTTCACACTTTATGTAGCATCGCAGGATTACTGTCGTGTCTGCTTAAGCTTAAATAGATCTGCCATTTACCATGGCAATGAAAAAGAAAAAGTGCTATTTATTTGCACACTTTGCATTTTGAATATGGCCCAAAGAGCCCAACTGGAATTAAGTAGTAGTTGTTTTTGCAGGAAGCATAGAACCAATTTGAGTACAGCGTAGTTTTAATGTCCAAATATCCTGGGTTAAAGGATGAATATTAGTGAAGGTTATGGGGTGGTGGGGGGGGATAATTTTTTTTTTTAAGTAGTGGTATAAGATCTCTTGTATCAAACAAAAGAGTGTCTTCTCATACTTCCTGTAGTGCTATTGCAGCTGAATGAAAATTGAGTGGGATTGGAATCTTCAACTTGGGGTCAAAAATTGTGTAAATTTAGCTGACTGGCATTATTTACATAAGAATAAGAACATAAGAAACAGGAGCAGGAGTAGGCCATACGGCCCATTGAGTCTGCCCCGCCGTTCAATAAGATCATGGCTGATCTGTCCGTAAACTCAGCTCCATCTACCTGCCTTTTTCCCATAACCCTTAATTCCCTTACTATGTAAAAACCTATCAAACTGTTTCTTAAATATATTTAGTGAGGAAGCCTCAAGTGCTTCCCCAGGCAGAGAATTCCACGGATTCACCACTCTCTGGGAAAAACAGTTTCTCCTCATCTCCGTCTTAAATCTTCTCCCCTGAATCTTGAGGCAATGTCCTCTGGTTCTAGTCTCACCTATCAATGGAAACAACTTAACTACTTCTATCTTACCTCTCCCTTTCAAAATTTTGTATGTTTCTATAAGATCCCCTGTCATTCTTCTGAACTCCAGAGAGTATAGTCCCAGGCAACTCAATCTCTCCTTCATCCCTGGAACCAACCTGGTGAACCTCCTCTGCACTGCCTCCAAAGCCAGTATATCCTTCCTCAAGCATTGAGACCAGAACTGCACACAGTACTCCAGATGCAGCCTCGCCAGTACCCTGTATGGTTGCAGCATAACCTCCATGCTCTTGAATTCAATCCCTCAGCAATGAAGGCCAACATTCTGTTTGCCTTCTTAATAACCTGTTGTACCTGCAAGCCAACCTCTTGCGATTCATGCACAAGCACTCCCAAGTCCCTCTGCAGAACAGCATGCTGCAATCTTTCATCATTTAAATAATAGTCTGCTCTTCTATTATTCCTTCCAAAGTGCATGATCTCGCATTTACCAATGTTGCATTCCATCTGCCAGACCTTGGCCCACTCACTTAACCTATCTATATCCCTCTGCAGACTCTCCACATCATCTGTACAATTTGCTTTTCCACTCGGTTTAGTGTCATCAGCAAATATTGCTAGGATACGCTCAGTCCCCTCTTCCAAATCATCAATGTAAATGGTAAACAACTGCGGGCCCAGCCCCTACCCCTGCAGCACCCCACTCACCACAGACTGCCAACCAGAGAAACACCCATTTATACCAACTCTCTGCCTTCTATTGGTTAACCAATCCACTATCCATGCTGATACACTTCCTCTGACTCCATGCATCCATATCTTATTTATAAGTCTCTTGTGTGGCACCTTATCGAACGCCTTCTGGAAATCCAAGTATATGACATCCACCTGTTCCCCTCTATCCACTGCACTCATTATGTCCTCAAAGAACTCCAGTAAGTTTGTCAAACAGGACCTGCCCTTTCTGAATCCATGCTGCGTCTGTCTTATGGAACCACTCCTTTCTAAATGTTTCGCTGTTTCTTCCTTAATGACAGCTTCAAGCATTTTCCTGACTACAAATGTTAAGCTAACTGGCCTATAGTTGCCCATAAAAGTATTTAATAATTTTTTTTCCCTTTAAAGTGACCTCTTTTTACTTCCACACACAAAATTCTGGAGGAACTTAGCATGTCAAGCAGCGTCATGAAGAGAAATGAATAGTTGTCATTTCTGGCTGAGCCCCTTCATTAAAGTGAAAGGAAAATCATGTCTGACGAATCTCATAGAATTTTTTGAGGATGTAACTAGTAGAGTGGATAGGGGAGAACCAGTGGATGTGCTATATTTGGATTTTCAAAAGGCTTTTGACAAGGTCCCACACAGGAGATTAGTGTGCAAACTTAAAGCACACGGTATTGGGGGTAAGGTATTGGTGTGGGTGGAGAATTGGTTAGCAGACAGGAAGCAAAGAGTGGGAATAAACGGGACCTTTTCAGAATGGCAGGCGGTGACTAGTGGGGTACCGCAAGGCTCAGTGCTGGGACCCCAGTTGTTTACAATATATATTAATGACTTGGATGAGGGAATTAAATGCAGCATCTCCAAGTTTGCGGATGACACGAAGCTGGGTGGCAGTGTTAGCAGTGAGGAGGATGCTAAGAGGATGCAGGGTGACTTGGATAGGTTGGGTGAGTGGGCAAACTCATGGCAGATGCAATTTAATGTGGATAAATGTGAAGTTATCCACTTTGGTGGCAAAAATAGGAAAACAGATTATTATCTGAATGGTGGCCGATTAGGAAAAGGGGAGGTGCAACGAGACCTGGGTGTCATTATACACCAGTCATTGAAAGTGGGCATGCAGGTACAGCAGGCGGTGAAAAAGGCGAACGGTATGCTGGCATTTATAGCAAGAGGATTCGAGTACAGGAGCAGGGAGGTACTACTGCAGTTGTACAAGGCCTTGGTGAGACCACACCTGGAGTATTGTGTGCAGTTTTGGTCCCCTAATCTGAGGAAAGACATCTTTGCCATAGAGGGAGTACAAAGAAGGTTCACCAGATTGATTCCTGGGATGGCAGGTCTTTCAGGTCTTTCATATGAAGAAAGACTGGATGAACTGGGCTTGTACTCGTTGGAATTTAGAAGATTGAGGGGGGATCTGATTGAAACGTATAAGATCCTAAAGGGATTGGACAGGCTAGATGCGGGAAGATTGTTCCCGATGTTGGGGAGGTCCAGAACGAGGGGTCACAGTTTGAGGATAGAGGGAAAGCCTTTTAGGACCGAGATTAGGAAAAACTTCTTCACACAGAGAGTGGTGAATCTGTGGAATTCTCTGCCACAGCAAACTGTTGAGGCCAGTTCATTAGCTATGTTTAAAAGGAAGTTAGATATGGCCCTTGTGGCTACAGGGGTCAGGGGGTATGGAGGGAAGGCTGGGTTCTGAGTTGGATGATCAGCCATGATCATAATAAATGGCGGTGCAGGCTCGAAGGGCCGAATGGCCTACTCCTGCACCTATTTTCTATGTTTCTATTAAGACTAGGAAGAACAAAGGCAGAAACCAGAATAAAACGGTGAGGGGTTGGGTAGGAGAACAGGCTGGCTGGCAGATCCAGTTGAGAGGGAAAGATGGGTAGGTGGAGGAGGGAGGGGAAGTGTAAATGGTGTGAGAAACAGGAAGGTAATTGGTAAAAGAGTGAAGAGCAGATGAAGATTGAATCTGATAGGAAAGTAGTCCATATACGAGGAAAGAAATATTACAGTTATTAATGCTCAGAACTAAACAGTGGATCAAATCTCATATTTTCTGAGAATGCAGATGAAGGTAACTTAGCCCATTGAGTTTTTTTGTTGCTGAGATCAACCTCATTACCCAACTTATCGTCTCACCTCATATTCATCTTGGTAGTCTCCAACCTGCAGTACGACATTGATTTCTTTAACTTCCAGTAACTACTGCTCTCTTTGTTTTCCCTTGTATCTCAGGCCTTTTCACACTTTCTCTTTCAACCCCCTCACTCTCAAGACCTTTCCATCACCCACACCTTCCACCCTCTTGTTCGCCACCTCCTTCCTTTTAGTGCAACGGTTACTGTCCCCTCCTATCAGCTTTTATCTTGTTCATTCCTTTGCTTCTTTCACCTGTCAGCTTGTGCTCCTCCCCACCCCCCCCCCACCCTTTTGTTTTGGCTTTTATGCCCTTTTCCAGTCCTGATGAAAGGATTTGGCCCAAACATCCAATTATTCATCTCCTTCCATTGATGAACTCTTCCAGCATTTTGTATGTGTTTCTCCAGATTTCTAGTATCTGCACAATATTTTGTCTTTTTCCCCCACACTTAGCTGAGTTCTTGTGAATGTTAATTATTTAATTGATCTTCCAAAATTGTCATTCCATGTCTGTGTATGTATTCATATGAGCAAGGCATTACTACAATGGAAGAATCATCAGCAACACCACCGTGGTGAAATTGATAGGCATGTAAAAGAAAATAGGTTGCCAGATGATGAGCCTGGTGGTAAAGTTGATCTGAGCAAAAAAAAATAGATCTAATATTTCTTGCTGCCTTAATTTTCTCCAAAGAATAAAATGAGGTTAATTAGGGAGAAAACCCCAGATGATGATGCTTAATTTTTGATGTATCTGATGGCACTGAATTGAGGGACAGTTATTTGTTCTTTCAAACCCATGTTTAAGGTATATATTTTGGAACAGTTAGCATGTTTTTTCCTTTAATATGTTTTAAATATTCTGATGTTAATGGCTAGTGAGGACTGAAGGGAGTGGAGCATATGAGCTTCATATCAGAATGGAATGGAATCTGGTTGGTATAACTGGTTTGCGGGCATTTAGAAGATGTCTGGTTGGGTATCATCAGCATCCCATTTATCCCTGAGTGTATAGTCATTCATTCCATTAGAATATTATGCCTTAACTTAAATTACCTTGTTGCAAATCCCTGGCCCAACGTTCACCAACTGTACCTACAGCTAAGCAGGGGATCTTAACCCTGCTTACTTCTGCGCTTGCTGATCTATCTTTGCTCATCTGGCTGAAGCTAATACCAGCTGTTTCTTTTTTTTTTATTTCTGTGACACTTAATACGCCTTAAGAAGATTTGAGTTTATAAATAGTAGGCACTTCTAATGAATGATAATATTAAGCCAAAAGGACCAACTCAGTAGTGTTGTGCCATTTGTAAGAAAGCTGAATATCCCAGGATCAAGGACCACACAGAGAAGCAAATCAAGAATTGCATTGCTCATAAGAAACATTCGTTGAGTTTTCTGGGAATCAGCTGAAGGGATGAGTATATATTAAATATTCTCATGTGTTTCCAACCTAGGATTGCAAGTGATTATGGCATCTAGAACTCAAAATGTCAGGCAAGGTGTGTTATTTGCCGTGGAGGATGAACTTATTGAAGATAAGCAACTTGGTAAAAGAATGCATTCTGATTGCGATGAGACTATGAAAAAGGTGAGGAAAATGTATATTTAAAAGACTGCATGATATTACACATACTGTATTGTGAGAAAACTCATTTGATCAATGGTTATGATTTTCCTTTTTCCAATATGGTCAGTATGTGCAGTACACCAAGCTTGCTTTCTCACCAGTTTCTTCTGCAGCCAGTGCTATGATGTAACCTACAGGTTCTTCATTCTACATTGAGTTTTATCATTGTTTTTCTTCGGTCCTTGTGCTGTAACTTCCAGGTAATATGATGTCCAGATCTTCAGTTGCTTCAGATGTTGTACTAACCACTTTACAGGCAATAATGGGCTCCCAGTCTGTAGAGATTACAAGTGAGAACCATAAATTGCTTGTCTATGTGTATGGACTAGCAGTGTATGGTGCCTCAATCATATTTGTCATCATCTTTAATCACTTCTTCATTTCTGATTGAAGCATAATCTTTAACATTTTCCTTGCAACTGTGACAAAATATCTATAACAGGTGCATTTGAATGATAATATTTATAGCATTGTTTCTTTAGTGAACTGATTTAGATGCATTTTGATAAAATAGCACCATATGAGATATGAAAAGTGAATTAGAAGTGAGGTTAAACAAATTATATATTATATTCAGCAGACAAAAAGAAAACTAAATGCTTTAGTTAACGATCTTGGAATGACTCTTGATCTCAAAATTTTCTTTAGGCTGTAAAGTTGGCAAATACTTGTATTGTTCAGAAGGATAGAAGAGGAAGAAGCTGATGATGATAGACCCTTGGAACTAGTTACTACAACCTGCAACACAATGAAATAGTTAGACAAATCAAAACTAAGTAGATTTAAAGTTTGATTTAAAGGATGAATCCTGTTGCGCTCCTTCCAACGCAAGACATAAGTTGGGCATTAGTAAACTAGAAAGGACTTGTACAACTAATTAAGTTGTGTATTTTAAAGTTTCTAATAACATAATTTCGATGAGAAATTATGGGTGCTAATTATGAAGTTCCAGAATGCATTGGAAGCTTCTAATTGCAAATACTAACAAGAATGGAATTACTGATGACTTTTTAACTTGGAGGTAAGAAATACATAATGTCTATACAGTTTGATGACTGAGATTAATGTTGGCCTGCAGTCCTCTGAACTGGGGCTTCCGTTACTATATTTATTACTGATGTGAAAGATGGAATTCACTGATTTGGGTTGTAGATCAAGTAATGAAGAATGAGTCAGACATTTGGAAAGGAACAGTGATATATTAATGGTTAAAAAATAGCTGAAGGAGTTCAATCTTAGTCCAAAGACTCAGAGCTTGATAAGCTGAATGAGGATGTTGTCAGAATTGTAAAAATAAAGACCTGAAAAGAATCTGAGAAATTTACAAGTCCATAGACATCACTTAAGGCTAAGAGAGAAATACAAAAATTATTGAGAGGCGAATGGATTTTTAGCTTTATGAAATGGGTTCAAGTAAGAAGAGAGGAGTTATTTTAGAGGCAAACAATTCTTTGTGGGACTAAATTTAAAAATATGGAATTCAAATCTAAACACGTCATTTCTGTCCTTAAAATGCCAACATGTACAGCATATACACTCAGTGGCCACTTTATTGGGTATCTCCTATAGATAATAAAGTGGACAATGGGTTTATGTTCATGTTCTGCTGCTGTAGCCTATCTACTTCAGGGTTCAACATGTGCGTTCAGAGATGCTCTGCTGTTCGCCACTGTTTAACATGTGCTTATTTAAGTTGTTGTCACCTTCCTGTCAGCTTGAACCAGTCTGGCCATTGTCTGCTGATCACTCTAATTAACAAGGTGTTTTCACCCACAGAACTGCCGCTTGCTGGATGTACTTTTGTTTTTTTACACCATTCTCTATACATTCTAGAGATTGTCTTATGTGAAGATCTCAGGAGATTAGCAGTTTCTGAGATGCTCAAACCACCTCAGTCAAAGCCTCTTCACTATTCTGTTGTTTGGTCTGAACAAGTGTGTCTCTTGACCATGTTAGCATGCTTTCATGCATTGAGTTGCTGCCATATGACTAGGCTGATTAGATATTTGCATTAATGAGCAAGTGTATCTTATAAAGTGACCACTGGGTGTATTTGCCAGAATAATTCAAGAATAAAATCATGAACGCGTCTGATAATTGTATTGTGGAGATTTATGAAGGGTTAAAATTATTTAATTGATTCATTAGAGTGGATCAAAATTGTTTATTTTGATGCCAATTTGCAACCCAAAAGTCAAAAACTTCAGAAATTATAGGTGGAGTAATTTACACAAAGACAATAATGATGAAAACTTGAAACTTTCTTTCTATGCCTGTTGAAGCTAGGTTATTTGAAAACTTCAAAACTGAGAATCTTCATTAGAATATGAGCCTAAAGTACAAGAAGTGGGGAGTTCTATGTTTCATGGTAAACTCTTTGTGGTTCTTGGATGTAGCAGTCTTGTTCTTGCGACCTGGAACATCTAATGACAAGATGCCGTCCATTCCACTTACCGTGTGAGTTCTTCTGTGATCCTCACCACAGTTCAAATACCACCAAAGGCTGATGTTAAGCAAGCACTCTGTGTTGAATGCTACGATAGGCAAATAAGAAACAGCCTACCCCAGTGCCTTTCAAATCATTGCCAGGGACTTCAATCAGGCTTGCTGGAAGAAATCTCTGCCCAATTATCAACAAAATGTAGCACCAGGCGTCCCAATACATTCGACACTATTAATAAGAATTAAGAATGCCTCCTGTTCCATAGCTGCAATGCATTTTGGGATATCTGTTCATCTGCCTGTCCTACCTGCATACAGGCAGAAGCTAAAGAGCAAAGTTCCAGAGCTAAGATCAACAGAGGAGGTTGAGGGAGGCAGAGGAACAGGTACAGGATTGCTTCGAGTTAGTGGACTGGGCCATGTTCAAGGTCTCATCAGAAGATCTAAATAAATGTGCAATGGTTGTCAAGGACTTTATAGTCAGTCATGGACAACTATGTCCCCACAAAATCATTCAGCGTCTTCCCCAACCAGAAACCTGCCTGAGCTAAGAGATCTGTTATATGCTGAAGGCCTGATCAGTGGTGTTCAGGTCTGGTGACCAAATAAAATACGAGGTCCCGGTACAACCTCCAGAAAGCCATCTAACGTGCGAAGTGATAATTCCTGATCAAACGAATCACAGAAGGATAGTTGTAAGCTGTGGCAGGGATTGAATGCTATCACCTCCTGTAAATGTAAAACAGTGACATATATGACAACAAGGTTTTGCTCCCAGATGAGCTCATTGCCTTTTTATGCCTGCTTTGACGGACAAAACATGGAGGCACCTTCATGAACTGTATTAGCCCCCAACAACCTTGTGATTTCAGTCTCTGAAGCCACTGTGAGATCATCCTTCAGGAGAGTAAACCCACAGAAAGCATTTGGCCCAGATGGGGTACCTTGCCATGTGCTAAACAACTAGCTGGAGTGTTCACTGATATTTTTAACCTCTCACTTGGGCAGTCTGTGGTACCCATCTGCTTCAAGCAGGCCCAAGGAGAACATGAACCTGCCTCACTGACTATCGTCCAGTAGCACTTACGTCCACTGTGATGAAATGCTTTGCTTAAACTATTTCAGCGTTTAAGAGAAGTTTGGATAGATATACGTATGGTAGGGGTATGGAGGGCTATGGTACCGGTGAAGATCAATAACAGTGGGCAGTTTAAATGGTTCTGCATGGACTAGATGGGTTGAAAGGCCTGTTTCTGTGCTGTACTTTTCTGTGGCTCTGACACATTGGTGATGAAGCAAATCTACACCTGCCTGAGGAACGACTTAGATCCACTCCAATTTGCCTACCATCACAACAGGTCACAGCAAATGCCATTTCATTAGAATCAGAATCAGGTTTATTATCACTGGTATATGTCGTGAAATTTGTTAACTTAGCGCAGCAGTTCAATGCAACATATAGAAGAAAGAAAACAAGTAAAATAATTATAAATAGTCAATTACTGTAAATTTTTAAAATCCTGCAAAAAACAGATAATATATATTAAAGTGAGGTAGTGTCCAAGGGTTTAATGTCCATTTAGGAATCACATGACAGAGGGGAAGAAGCTGTTCCTGAATTGCTGAGTGTGTGCCTTCAGCCCTCCTACCTGATGGTAACAGTAAGAAAAGGACATGCCCTGGGTGCTGGAGGTCGTTAATAATGGACACTGTCTTTCTGAGACACCACTCCTTGAAGATGTCCTGGGTACTTTGTAGGCTAGTATACAAGATGGAGCCAACTAAATTTACAACCCATAAGCTCTTCACTCAACCCTGGCACATCAGGACAATGAAGGTGCATACATCAGGGTGCTTTTCATTGACTATAGCTCTGCATTCAACACTATTATCCAATCAATAAGCTCAATGACGGGGGTTCCTAAGCTGTTTTATGCCATGGACCAATACCATTAAGCAAGGGCTCTATGAACCCCAGGTTGGCACCCTCTGCTCTAAGATCCAGGCCTCTGTATCTCCTTTTGCAACCAGACCCACGATTTCCATAACTTGCAGACCCCAGTCAGTTCAAATTGGCAACAACCTTTCCTCCACAATCTCCATCAGCACAGACGCTTATGCTTAGCCCCCTGCTCTACTTACTGTATATTTATGACTGAGGCTAAGTGCAGCTCCAATGTCAATTTTAAGTCTGTTAAAGATATCTTTATCGTTAGTTGAATCAAAGGTGGCAATGAGTCAGCATATAGGAGAGAGATTGAAATTCTGGCTGAATGGTGCCACAGCAACCACCTCCCAGTTAATGTGAGGAAAACCAAAGAGGTGAATTCTGTACAGAAGAAGCAACCAGAGGTCCATGAGCCAGCCCTCATCAGGAGACCAGAGGCGGAGAGAGGCAGGAACTTTAAATTTCTCTGTGTTATCATTTCAGAGGATAGCGTCTGTCCTGGGTCTAGCATGTAACTGCCAAAGAAAGCGCAGCAGCTCCTCTCTTAGAGGTTTGCAAAGATTTGGCATGTCATCCAAAACTTTGACAAACTTTTATAGATGCATGGTGGAGAATATTCTGACTGGTTGCGTCTCAGCCTACTGTCCTCGAGAGGAAAAGCCAGCAAAAAGTAGTCGTGCAACGCACATAAAAGTTGCTGGTGAACACAGCAGGCCAGGCAGCACCTCTAGGAAGAGGTACAGTTGACTTTTCGGGCCGAGACCCTTCATCAGGACTAACTGAAAGAGGAGCTAGTAAGAGATTTGAAAAGGGGAGGGATGGAGCCAAGAGCTGGACAGTTGATTGGCAAAAGGGATATGAGAGGATCATGGGACAGGAGGCCTAGGGAGAAAGAAAAGCGGGGGCGGGGGGAGCCCCAAGGATGGGCAAGGGTATAGTGAGGGGGACAGAGGGAGAGAGAGAAAAAGAATGTGTTTATAAATAAATAGCGGATGGGGTACGAGGGGGGGGTGGGACATTAGCGGAAGTTTGAGAAGTCAGTGTTCATGCCATCAGGTTGGAAGCTACCCAGACAGAATATAAGGTGTTGTTCCTCCAACCTGAGTGTGGCTTCATCTTTACAGTAGAGGAGGCCGTGGATACAGTTCAGTCCGTGGGTTAAGCCACCCCCTCTCCGCCCACTATTGAGCACATCTATGAGGAGTGCTGTTGCAGGAAAACAGCATCTGTTCACCAAGGCCCCCCACCATCCAGGTAATACTCTCTTCTCACTGCTGCCGTTGAGGAGAAGGTGCAGGAGCCTCGGGTCCCACACCACCAGGTTTAGGAAGAGTTATTTGCCCACAACCATCATGCTCGTGAACCAGAAAGGATGGCTCTCTCAACTTCACTCACCCAATGCTAAACTGATTCTACAACCTATATACTCACTTTCAAGCACTCTACAATATGCGTTCTTGATATTGTTTATTTATTATTATTATTTTGCTCTTTTGTCTTTGTATTTGCAGTTTGTTATCATTTGCACATTGATTGTCATTGATCCTGTTTTGTTTCTTTGCACTTACTGTGAATGCCTGTAAGAAAATGAATCTCATTAGTATATGGTGGCATATATGTACTTTGATAATAAATTTACTTTGAAATTTTAACTCTTATTTTTCAGATCACTTCTCCAGTTCTGATGATCATTCTTAGAAATGCAATTCTGTTTCTTTTCTCCGCAGAGTGCTGCCCCACTGATTGAACATTTCCAGCACTTCTGTTTCTATTTCAGATTTTACTGCCTGAAGTTTTTTGATTTTCAACCACTAATCCAGAACACTGGTCTACCAATCAAGAAAACAGTTCAAATCCTGCCATGGAAATCAAAAAACTACAGATGCTGGAAATCTGGATTGAAAACGGAAAATGCTGGAAACACTGAGCAGATGAGGTAGCATCTGAGGAAGGAAAAGTGGCTAACGTTTCAGGTGTGAGATCATCAGAACTGGAAAAAAACAAAAATAGGTTAGTTTCCAGTAAATGGGACATTGCAGGTAGACTGGGTGGTATACAGGGTATTTAACACAATGACCTCATCAGTCAGGGCATTGAGTACAGGTGTCCCCCGCTTTTTGAACATTCGCTTTACGAAACCTCACTGTTACGAAAGACCTGCATTAGTACCCTGTTTTCGCTTTCAGAAGGTGTTTTCACTGTTACGAAAAAAATTGCGCGATAAAAAGCCGCGAGCAGCCGCTGTCCCCTGGATTCGGAACGGCATTGCTTTAACACGTTGCATTGAGCAGCCGTTTGCAAGATGAGTTCTGAGGTATTGGAAAAGCCTGAAAGAGCTCGTAAGGGTGTTACATTTAGCGTAAAACTAGACATAATTAAACGTTTTGATCGTGGTGACCGATGTAAGGACAAAGTGAGTTTGACTTGTGGAAGCTGATGAAGATAATGTTGAAGAGGTTTTGCTATCCCATGACCAAGAACTGATAGATGAAGAGCTGATGCAATTGGAAAAGGAAAGGATAACAATCAAAACCTAATGCTGTAGCGAAATGAACGTGAAGCCACTGCGTGAGATTTTTGCTGCAATGGTAAGGTACGACTTTAATTTTGCAAGGGTACATCGGTTTAGAGGATATTTGCAAGATGGTTTCAGTCCTTACAAAGAACTGTATGATAGAAAAATGCGTGAGGCTCAGCAGTCAAGCAAGCCTTCCACATCAGCCATAGCAGATGAACCTCGACCTTCCGACATCGAGGCAGGCAGTCATAGGAGAAGATGAGCGGCCTGCTCTAATGGAAACAGACAATGAGATGACACCCCAGTGTCCCACCATCCCAACACCCAGGCCGCGGACAGATACAGTACCAATTCGCGGAGAATGCAGCAGTAGCCAGGAGACACACAGCACATCTTTAAGAAAAAAGCCAAAATAAACATTCTAATTAATTAGGTGCCGCCCCACATGTAAATGTCGGCCCGGATCAGAGGCGATGCAATCGGCACTGATCTGAGCCGATAATTATGTGTCAAGCGGCATCTAATTAATTAGCATGTTTATTTCGGCTTTTTTCTTAAATATGTGCTGTGTGCCTCCCGGCTACCACTGGACCCCTGCGTGCCTCGCGGCAATGTATCACTCGGCGGCCTAGAGGGTGGGGGCCACTGCACCACCCAACCTGTGACGACTCAGCCTAACACAACATCGTCAGTGTCTTCCCGATTCCCATAAGTGATACTACACTGTAGATACATTATTTCTACTTTATATAGGCTGTGTATTTTTACATGTTATTTGGTATGATTTGGCAGCTTCATAGCTTAAAGGTTGCTGGAGAGCGCTTGCGCCGTGTTTCTGCCGAGAGCACTTGCGTGAGATTTTCGCTTCGGCGAACAGTGCCGGCAATGATTATGGAAAAGTATTTCTACTTTATATAGACTGTGTATTAATCATATCATTCCTGCTTTTACTATATTTTACTGTTATTTATTTTAGGTTTTATGTGTTATTTGGCATGATTTGGTATTTTTGGGTCTGCGAACGCTCACTAAATTTTCCCATATAAATAAATGGTAATTGCTTCTTCGCTTTACAACATTTCAGCTTACGAACCGTTTCATAGGAACGCTGTACCTTTGGATGGCGGAGGAAACCTGTATAGGAGTTGGGACATTATGTTGCAATTGTAGAAGTCATTGATGAGGCCACACTTGAAGTACTGTGTACAGTTTAGGTCACCCTTTTGTAAGAAAGATGTGTAATCTGGAAAGACTGCAGAAAGATTTACAAGCATGTTACCAGGACTAAAAAATTATAGGGGGAGATTGTCCAGGTTACATCTTTTTTTCTTGTAATGTGGAAAATGAGTGGTAACTGTGTAGAAATGTCTAAAATTATGAGAGACCTAGATAAGGTGGACAGTGTCTTTTTGCCCAGGATGGGGAGTCCAAAACTAGGGAGCATAGATTTCAGGTGAGGGGGAAAGATTTAAAAGGAACCTGAGGAACAAATTTTTCATGCACAGGCTGGTGAGTATATGGAATGGGCTGCCAGAAGTGTTTGATGCAGGTATGATAGTATCATTTAAGAAGAACTTGGATAAGTACATGGAGAGTTGGGGTTTAGAGGGATGTGGGCCGGACACAGGGAATTGGGACTAATTGGGTGGGTAATGTCATTGGTATGGACCAGTTTGGCTGAAGGGTCGGTATCCATGCTGTATTGCTCTGTGACTTGTAGATTAGGATAGGATGAGTTTGTGTATTATAGTGCAATTTGATGGGTTAATTGGCACTGGAAGCACATCATGCTTCTTTCTGCATTCTGTTATTGCTTTTCCCTTGTATTAGCTCGAAGTACTGATGTGAAATAATCAGTTTGGAAGCCATGCAAAGAATAAGATTTTTTTCTGTCTCTTGTACATATAGCAATTACAATTATGTACAGCTAATGGCAGGGTTATGGGGCATAGCCAGCAGACAAAAGGATCCTAAAAGAGAAAAACAGTCAAAATCTCAAATGATGACTTTTTTTTAAAAAATGAAAGCCCAGTTCTATAACAGACAGAAACAAAGTGAGTATTTAATGCTGGAAGATTTGATACTGCATCCAGAAGGTTGCACTGTGCCCAGCTGGATAATGAGGTGTTATTTTTCAGGCTAGCATTGAGTTTCATTGTAACAGTGCAGGAGGCCATGGACAGATAGGTCAGAGTGGGGTAGAAAATGGAACAGCAGGTAAATGGAAGGTTAGGGCGACTGCTGCAGATTGAAATCAAGTGCTCTGCAAAGTAATCTACATTTTATTTTCCCAATATAGAGGCATCTTGCTCTCTCTCTTTCCCTGCCATTTCCAATAAGACTCTCAGTCTATCATTGAGTCACCCTCTTGCAGATGCTGCCTGACCTGCTGAGTATTTCCACTCTTTCTTGTTTTTACCAATCTTTCTATAGGTGTGGAATTTAAATGCAGTTAATAATGTGAAACTTTTTTCAAAAATGGTTATTAGTAGTAATGACCACAAGATTGATCTATTAACATAAACCTTGTCCAGTAGATCTGATAATGCCAGGGAGGCTAGTGCAATCAAAGATTAGTAAGCCATTCTTTATGAAAAGTAATTAAAAACTACAATGTAATCATCTATCCACTCCTTGTTTTTGTTTATTTTTATTCACTCCGCTTTAAGGTGTTCATAATGTTGCTAAATCATGAAAAACCTTGTCTGTCAATAACACCAGTTTGGGCATAAATCCAGGCTGGTTACTTAAATCAGTTGGTTGCTGCTAGCCATTAATGTCATTTAAGGGAACAAAGCTTCCATGTCTCCTTGGTCTGGCCTTTGTTATTTGTAGGCCTTCCCGATCTTAATTGCCCTTTTAAGATAGCCAAGCAAGCCATTTGTTATATCATAACCAACTACCATGTTTGGACTGTAGCTGTTGAAAGTGAACTGTCACCACCTTTTGCAGGGAAACTAAATTTTTAAACATTCGGTAAATACTGTCTTCTTATCTATGGCTAGCTCCCGGAATAACACATAGGGCACACACAAGACAAGATCACTTTGGATAGTGACAGAATCTGTACCTTAATCCTTCTCTGAAATTTGGGTCCTTCAGTATTGAATTGACATCTCTGTATTGAAAGAACAACCTAACATGCGAAGGTTAATTATGTTTTGGCACTATTTTGCATAACTCATTTTCTTGTTATCAAGGAGCAATATCAGAATCAGGTTTAAAATCACTGGCAGATGTCGTGAAGTATGTTGTTTTGCGGCAGATGTACATTGCAATAACAAATTTTAAACTGTATTTATACATACACAAATTAAATAAGTAGTGCAAAAAGAGAGCAAAAAAATAAAAGAAAATAGTGAGGTAATGTATATGGGTTCGACGTCCATTCAGAAATCTCATGGCAGTGGGGAAGAAGCTGTTCCTAAAACATTGTGTGTGTCTTCAGGCTCCTGAACCACCACCTTGATGGTAGCAATGAAAAAAAGGTGATGGGGATTGTTAATGATGGATAGTTCTGTTAAGAGACCTTCATGAGACAGTGATATTAACAGCACAGTGGGCAGAAGCAAATACTGTTTTAAAAAAAACACCTACAGAAGTATATAACGATATGTTTACTGTCTCAGATTTTTTTTCAAAGATTCAAAGTTTACTTATTATCAAAGTGTGAAAGCAGTATACAACCCTGAGATAAGTCTTCCCCATGGACAGCTACGAAAAAGCCATAGAAAACGTTCAAAGAAAAACATCAAACCACCCCCCCACATGCAAAAAAAATTGTACAAATGGCAACCAAAAAGTAAGCAAAAAAAAAATATAAAACCCAAAATCGAAAGAGTCCAGTATATTCAGTTCAGCTATGTTCATTATCTGTAGGCCGCCCCGATTTAAAATTGCCCAAAATAACAAAAAAAGGAGTGACCAGAAACACATCACAATGTGAACTGCAGATCCAATCCACAAACCATATTGATTAAATCTTGCCGAAGACCCAAACTCTGGCACCATCCTCTGACAGCATTGAGGAAGAGAGAATCAATTTGAACACAGAGACCTTCCTTTGGGAACGGTGAGAGACAGTCGCGTGCAGATACCTTCCTCCAGCAGCAGCGAGCAAGGGGCTGGTAGAGGGAGCTGGACACCCGCTCGACCTCCGCACTCGCCTTAATGATTTCAATCTTCTTCAGCGCTTTAATAGGCGAGAATTGGAGTTTATCATGGGCTTGTGCCCAATCTCCAGGCTTCTTGCCCTCAGCCACACCATTTGCTCGAAGCCTCATGGAAAACCCTCAGTGACAGCAGAGCTCCAGATCACTCAATCAGCCCAAAAGCAAAACACCAAAATGTAGATCGCATGCTCCAACAGTAGCAGAACCACATTTGAAAGAAAAATAAGACCTAAAAGAAGTGAAAGTAGTAGTTTTGTGAACCATCTGGAGGATGTCACCCTTGGATTGTTTGCTGGCACCATCTTCTTTGAAATCTGAAACCCCTTGATTAACTTCCAACTTTTAAATAGGTTTTTCCAGTCCTCCGAAGGTAGAGCGTTCCCATGAAATGGTTTGTAAGCTGGAATGTTGTAAAGTGAAGAAGCAATTACCATATGGGAAAAAATTTGTGAGCGTTCGCAAACCCAAAAAATAACCTACCAAATCATGCCAACTAACACACAAAATCTAAAATAACAGTAACATATAGTAAAAGCAAGAATGATATGATAAATACACAGCCTATATAAAGTAGAAATTCTTTTCTCCATCATTGCTGCACTGTACACCGTAGTGAAAATCTCATGCAAGCGCTCTCGGCAGAAACATTCTCTCCAGTAACCTTTAAGCTATGAAGCTGCCAAATCATACCAAATAACACATAAAAATACACAGCCTATATAAAGTAGAAATAATGTATGTACAGTGTAGTATCACTTAACGGAATCGGGAAGACAGCGCGCTGATGATGTATTAGGCTGAGTCATCGGAGGTTGGGGTGGTGGGACACTGGGGTGTCATCTCATCGTTGTCTTGTTTCCATCAGGGTAGGCAGGTCATCTTCTTCTATGTCTGCCTGCCTCGATGTCAAAGGTCAAGGTTCGTTGTCTGATGTGGAAGGCTTGAAAAACGACGGTATGCTTGACTGCTTAGCCTTGCGCATTTTTCTATCATACAGTTCTTTATAAGCACTCAAACCATCCTGCAAATATGCCCTGTACCCTATGTACCCTGTCAAAATTAAAGTCATATTTTTCTGCAATCATTGTTGTCATTTGCAGCAAAAATCTCACGCAGTTGCTTCACGTTCAGTTCCTGGACGACTTCTCTTTTGGTCTGTTCACTACTGCATTCGGTTTCAATTGATATCCTTTCCTCTTCCAATTGCACCAGCTCTTCATCTATCAGTTCTTGGTCATGGGATGCCAAAACTTCTTCAACATTATGTTCGTCAGCTTCCACAAGCCAAACTCGCTTCATCTTTACTTCGTTCACCACGATCGAAACGCTTAATTATGTCTAGTTTTACACTAAGTGTAACACCCTTACAAGCTCTTTTAGGCTTTTCCGATACCTTAGAACTCATCTTGCTAACGGATGCTCAAAGATGCTCACAGGCACGTATTTAAGCAATGCCAGCTGGAATGCAGTTCTAGGGGAGGAGCTTGGCTGCTCAGGGCGTGCACTGCCTTTTTTCGTAACAGTGAAAGCACCTTCTGTTAGTGAAAACAGGTAACTAATGTAGGTCTTTCGTAACAGCGAGGTGTCATAAAGCGCACGTTTGAAAAGTGGGGGACACCTGTATCCTACCTTGCTTCAAGTGTGTGGTGTTTTGAATTTTGATTGGCTTATAATTCAGAATTTCCTTGTTCATAGAATTAAACCTATTTAGGTTAAAACCAAGGTTGTCATAACAATAGTCTGGAAACGTGTACTTTGCGACCATCAAGAACTATTTACCTACAAACTGTACCCTAACCCATTTAACTTTTCCCATTTTCTCTCAACTAAACCCCAGATTCTAATGCTGTTCCACATCCTAAGAGCAGTTTACATTGGTGAACTGAGGTGTCAACCTACATGCCGTTGGGATGTGGGAAGATACTAGAGGATCCATAGAAACCATGTGGTTGCAGTGGGGAAGGGGACAAAACTTCCTTTAACTTTATTCTGCATTGTTTTTTTCATGTTCTATTTCAATGCACAGATAATATGAAATGTTCTGTATGGATGCCATGCAAAACAGTTTTCCACTGTTCCTCAATACATAAACCAACTTAATGTCTAAAGATATAATATGAGAGCATTCATGTGGATCATTTTCAAATAAAGTCCTATGAATTTTAGGTTCAATTTAAGATGTACAAGCAAAATAGAAACACAAGGCTACTGTGCTGTTAGCATATCTGTATTTCAGTACTTTAGCTGGAAACTTCATTGAAAGAACAGTGTCATTCATTCAAAGTATTCAAATATTAAATGGTTATTTATGGCTCTAATAATAAAAAAAAGTCAAGCTGCAGACAGTGAATTCAACTGACTTAGTATGCTCCATTTATGAAAACCACATATTTGCAAAATTATTTTTAGTTTCCCAATTTTGCATGTCTGTCAGGTTGTTTATTTTCTTTGTAATGTAACACATTTAAAACATGAGGATAGAAAAGCAACCAAGGAAGCTACTTTCTCAAATTTGTAAATTCATAATGTCTTTTTTTCCTGTCAGGTTAAACTTTCGGAATGTAAAGAGGCGACTCCTAAGATTCTTCGGTAAGAATACCTAACTTTTGCTTGATGGCCTTTCGGCTACAATGTAACCACCTGTAAATTTCATTAAAATGTTGATTGAATTTAACTTTATACATGATTTTCAGCTATATCACTTGCATAGAAATATACAATATATACTAAAGTACAATATTAGTTGGACAGATTTCACTTAAGTTCATCGGATATAAGAAAGCAGATCCATAGTTTGCTGCCAAGACTCATCTTTGCTAGCACACAGCTTCCAGAGCTAAACAAGTACTAAGAAGTAGCTTGGTAATCTGGAGAAACAAGTTAGAATCGGTTTGTTAGGTGACGAAATCCTGGGGGGGTGGGGGGGTCAAGAGCAGCAATGAAAGAATTGACAGCTGGGAAGAGGTCTTTTGTTGTACAGGTAAACTCTTACTCCTCATCTCCCCCTTTATAGCATGAAGTACAAGCTAACGTATCCTTCCACCCTTTCAAACCCCCCACTCCAAGTAAGTCTCATTAAGATCATTTTCAATAATTAACCTGCTACTGAATTTGCAACAAACAGCAGAAAAAGAGATAGATATTGAAGTCTCTTCAAATCTCTCCATTGTCTCTAGAGCTCCTTTGGGTACTCTGATGCAGGTTTTAAGGTGTACCTTTTATCTCAGTACGGAAACTACTTTCTCTGCTGTGAAGTAAGGTGTTGAAGTGAAAGCCATACGCACATGAAAAGTTGTTAAGGGGAATGTACTGGCAAAGAATTCCTTGTCATTGCTGTTAAGAGTACTGCATGATAACTGCAGCAAGTTTTTCTTAGACACCCACAACATTGCAATGTCACTTATGAAGCCAAGCTTGAAATCCAAAATGAAAATCAACAAAAGCACATGCTGGAAATCTGAAATGAAAACAAAATGCTGGGAAAACTCAACAAGTCAGGCAACATTTATGGAAAAAGAAACTATAAATGTTTCTGGCCTACAACTCTTTGAGCAAATAATGTGAAATTGAATTCTTCAGGTGTCACCTCTGCCTTGTCTATCTTTTTACTCATATGTCCTTATCCCAGATGTTAGACCTTTTCTCCCCACTCCAGAATTCTCAGTCAGCTGAACGCCCCTCACCTCTGCCTTGTACTTCCTGGATCTGGCCAATAGAATATTGCAAGCCTTAATTTTTCCACTCCACCCACTCATTCTGGTTATCTCCCTAGGATTTGAAGAATTAGGCACACTAAGAACCAAACCCGATTATTATCAGGTCAGTATCAAACCTGACGAGTGGCACTATTACAGTCTGTTGACCCTAATTGCAGCAGCCAACTTTCAGCTCTCACACACCTTCATACCTCCCTGTAGACCAAGACACCACCATTGGACATCAGGTCACTATCTCGTTTATAGCCAGAGCCTGCCCACTCCTGCTTTTGATCTACTCAACTTATTTCTTCCTAATTTGACTCCATTCTTTCTCTTCTGTGTTTTCTTATTTATTCCTGCTTTCATCCATGACATTTTGGATGTCCTCTGCTACCTCAACAGTTTCCAGTTCACTAGTCCTAACTGGTTCACCTTCATCAGGGATGTACACTCACTACACCTCTGTTCCACATTTAGGGGGTCTGGGGCCTTCTGTTTCTTCCTTGAATGGAGGCCCAAGCAGTTTCCATCCACCAAAACATATTATTTGCTTGTCTGAACTAATAAGGGCATCAGAGGTTACAGGGAGAAAGCAGAAAAATTGGGCTTGAAAAATTGGGGCTGTGATCAAATGGCACACTGTCTTGATGGGCTGAATGGTCTAATTCTGCTCCAATGTCTACAGTTATGAAATTCTTCTCACATGTAACTTGTACTTCAACTCCACTCGTTTTTCCAGTCTAAGATGTAACTAGGCAGTCACCTGGTTTCAAGCTATACCTGTCATTTTGTGGATCAAATGGAACAGTCTCTGTTTCAGTCATACCTTTTGGGACTCATCCCCAAACTCTTCTCAACTGAATTGCTGCTGTTTCGTGCACTTAAGAAGAACTCAAATGTCCTTGCAGCCAACTTCCATCTGCTCTTCTCTTTACATGGTCCATCTCAGACTCTTTCTTTCCCTTTCTAAGTTCAATTCTGACATAGCGTCCCAGAACCAAAAATAAGTTTCTTTCTATAAATGCTGCATGACCTCCTGAGTTTTTCCAGTAGTTCTTGGTTTTATTTAAAATATGAAGGTATCCTAATGCATTCTTTTTCCACTTGATTAAAAATTACCAGCTGTTTTTACTCAACCTCTCAACTGGAAGTGTACTTGGATGATGGTGAGAAATATAAAAAAATACACAGTAAACACTTAAATACCAACGTTGTCATTAGAACTCCATAATAGAAATAAACCAAATGAACCATTAATGCCACTGTATAGTTTGCATTTGATTTATCTAATTTAGAACTCAATGGAAAAAATCAATGATTTGAATTGATACATTTCCGAATAGAGAAATTCCCGTGCACCTGAAGTGTTTCTGCAATGACCGGTATAGTACCACTATAAGATTATGTGGCTCTGCTCCAACTCAATGAAATGAGAGAGAAGATTTTGTTATTTTTGTAGTTCTAAATAAAGAAGGGCCACAATAGAAATACTTCCACTTCATGTGTTTTATTGAATATTATTTCCTGGAATTTACAAACCGTAATCTTGAGAGTTGCTGGGTTTGTCTCCACAGATCCTCTACTGAAGAAGTCGAGGAAACCTTACCTAAAACAGTCAAAGCAGTGTGCTCTAAAAAGAAAACTAGACATCGAGTCCAAAGAAACGTGGACATCAAAAAGCAGCGACCAAGCTTTTGGAGCTGTGACATGGCAAATAAAGAAAATGAAGTTTTATGTTCAGGAACTGTACCTAAAGTATGTAATGACAATCGCAACTCACAGCTGAACTCTGGTGAATTTCCTGCTTCACAGACTGACGGTACTTCTGTGACATATGCTGATTATTTTGCACAGGTGGGATATCTATTTCTGTTATCACATTACAAAGTTTTTATTTATGCCTCTTTCTGGAATTGAGCAAATGGTTTTTCGTGGAGAACCCTTTTATTAAAGTAAAGCAAAAAAGTTCTCTTTTGGGTATCAAACATTCCATCAGTTGTGAAATGGTTTACAATCACAGAATGTTTGAACAATGCAGCTTTGGAGACTTGTCATCAGTCTAAGCTTATACAAAATCATTTGTTTTTGTTTAGTTCTGTGTCCCACTTTCTGGGAAACCCATATAAATGTTTCCTTTTCAGGTACACTTATCGAGCATTTTTTACAGAATTATTGCTGAATCTACTTTCACTATCTTTTAAGCAATACATTGTGTATAAAGAGAATAAAATGTTCTCTTTACCAACCCCCCGCCCCCCCCCCCCCCCCAATTCCTCTTCTGGTTTTCTGAGTCATTTGTCTGTGGTCTCTGGTTACTGACCATTCCGCCACTAGTAGTGGATTTGCTTTAACAAGTTAAACTTAGTTTGAACTTCAACTGAATCTGCACTAAATGGAACAGGACAATGGATAAGCAAGGTTAAAAGCAATGGGCCAAAAGCAAGCAAATGGACTAGCTCCGTTAGACAACTTTGTCGGCATGAAGGATTTGGGCCAAAGGATCTGCTTTTCATGCTGTAAAGCCCTAGGACTTTAATAGGCATTTTCTTCCTTACTTTTGCCCCACTCAAATAAAGTTCCTTATTCCAGGTCCACTCTAGTGTAGCCCCACTGCACCCCCTCTAAATTCTTGACATCCTTTCTGATGTGTGCCCTGCTTTCAGGAGAATTATTGCTACCTTGGCCCTTTCAATGATTTATAAAGGTTTGGTATAAACCTTTGTTTATAAAGTTAATAGTACAACTTAGTTTTAGTTTTATAGGTTTCTCATCAGTTATTATGAAGTGAACTATTATGATTCCATCTGCACTGGTGTGTGTTCAAACACCACTGGAGACCCACAACAGTGAATATTATAATCCATACTGTCCAGTGAAGATTGGCTGGCTAATTTACATAGCAAATATAAATTAAATTGTAAGTGATTACACGACGGTATCAATGCTCAAGGCCTTAAGCTTTCACAGTTTACATAAATGGATGTTGATATTGAAAAATCTATCAACTGGAATATAATGTGGGAAAATTAGAAATTGATATGGCGGAAAGAAATTGTAAGTATGTTGATTGGTGAGGGTGTTAATGGTTATGGAGCAAAGATGGGAGAATGGGGCTGGAAAAACTCAGCCACAATTGTATGCTGAGGCACACTCAATTGGCATAATTCTGCTACTTTATCATAGTCTATGGTCTTGTATTATATAAAGGTGAGTTTCTGTAATTTTGAGATGCAGATGGACCTGGGTGTCCAATTTTCACAACACTACTATATAAGTAAGCAACTAATAAGGGAAGTTAAAGATATCATTGTGTTTTGCTAGTCAAAGTGATTACGGCATTATTGAAATTACACTGCAGAAATTTAGGGTGTTATTGGGACTACATCTGTAATTCCTTATTTAGGCAGGATGCACTGGAAGCCAGGGGAGGTTGATTTGCTTGATAGCTGGAATGGGTGGGTTATCTTACAAGGAAAGGTAAAACAAGTTGTGATTTGATTGAAACACAAGATCAAGAGGCTTTTTACAATATGTGTAGAGCATGTTTCCTGTTGGAGAAGTTAGGAGTAAGGATCACTAGTTAAAAATGAGGGTCCACCCTGTTAAGATGGAGGTGAAGCAGATGTTTTAACCCCTGTTTGAGAATATTTGGAACTCCATTCATCAAAGGATGGTGTAAGCAGAGACTTTGAATACTTTGAAGGCAGAGTGGAATAGATTCTTGATGAGAACCAAGCTGTAATATTTCCATGGGTTTGATGGGAATGCAGAATTAAAAGTTGCAGTCAAATCATCTATTCTCTTTTTGAGTAGTGAAGCTGGCTTGAGGGACTAAGTGGCATACTCCTCACATACAGGGTTTAGTATGTGTACATCTGGCTTGAGGGACTAAGTGGCATACTCCTCACATACAGGGTTTAGTATGTGTACATCATCTTTATTATAAACAACTTGAAATGGGTAATCTTGTCTAACACAATTCATATTAAGACATGACTAGGTTTTGGTATAGGTGATTGAGAACTTGCTTTAAAAGAGAACACCTTTTAATGAATAGTTAAACCATTCTTTGAAGGAGTTGAAAAAAGATAGTGAGGGAGAACTGAGTGTTATTGGTGTTGGCAAGAATGTTGTGGTAATGATTGCAACCAGTCTTGGTCTGTTCTTGTCATTATCCACACAATTATTTCTAAACTCTGATCACTGGCAATGATCAGTTATTCATTCTTGCTCAAAACCAACACCACACAGAACATTGCACTAATCAAACCTTAGTCTTGTGTTCAGGTGAGCTACCTTGAAATCAACTAGTGTTCAGACCTAGCTGTTTCTTGTTTGTCACATCGTGCATTGCACTTACAGAGCAAATCTTCAGGAGCAGCAAATTTGGGTTTCAGACTATTTTTGCATATATTGTTATTTCCTGATACCTATTTGCATTCAAGGAAATAGCAAGTAGCACGTTTGCTATCATTGAATTTCAGCTGTCAATAACAACTTCATTTAATTTACTTAACTAGTGTTTCTTCTAATTACCTTAGGAGCATGATGAAATGACAGACAACTCTGGAATTGGCTTTGTGTCTTTTGACTGGCTTCACCTACATGTAAAGTCAGCATTATTTACTTTACAGCCTTCGGGCTTAATACTTCCTAGAAACAGTCCATTAAATTGTTATAAATGCCTATTTCTAAATCCGTATGGTATGGTCTGTCGTGGTTCAACGTGATAGTATGGAGAATATTCCAAAGTTATTCCATGTATTACCTTTAAATTTGAGTTTTTTGTTAATCCCTATTCAATATGCATTGCATAAGTAATTATTTTAAATCTGAGCTAATTAACAGAGGAAGTTATTGGATGGATCAAAGTAAAGAACATAGAATAGTACTGCACAGTACAGGCCCTTCGGCCCACAATGTTGTACCAACCCTTAAACCCTGCCTCCCATATAACCCCCCACCTTAAATTCCTCCATATACCTGTCTAGTAGTCTCTTAAGTTTCACTAGTGTATCTGCCTCCACCACTGACTCAGGCAATGCATTCCACGCCCCAGCCACTCTCTGAGTAAAAAACCTTCCTTGAATATCCCCCTTGAACTTCCCACCCCTTACCTTAAAGCCATGTCCTCTTGTATTGAGCAGTGGTGCCCTGGGGAAGAGGCGCTGGCTGTCCACTCTATCTATTTCTCTTAATATCTTGTATACCTCTGTCATGTTTCCTCTCATCCTCCTTCTCTCCAAAGAGTAAAGCCCTAGCTCCCTTAATCTCTGATCATAATGCATGCTCTCTAAACCAGGCAACATCCTGGTAAATCTCTGTACCCTTTCCAATGCTTCCACATCCTTCCTATAGTGAGGCAACCAGAATTGAACACAGTACTCCAAGTGTGGCCTAACCAGAGTTTTATAGAGCTGCATCATTACATCGCGACTCTTAAACTCTATCCCTCGACTTATGAAAGCTAACACCCCATAAGCTTTCTTAACTACCCTATCTACCTGTGAGGCAACTTCAGGGATCTGTGGGCAAACAAAACATAAATGACTTAAGTAGTATTTAGTTATTTACTGTTCCTTATTAAATTAGTAAACATTAATCCATTGAAATAGTAAAATGGTCTTCAAAATATTCTCAAGCATTCCTCTAATTTCAACCTGTTTTCAGATTTTTAAAAGATGGAACAGAGACAAGGATGAAGTAAACTAAGCAGTGTAAGCTATAAGCAAATAGCTGTCATGGTACAAATGGGCGAAATTCAACCTTATTTTCATTAATCTGTGAAATTGAAGGTTTGGGATTTTATCCTAATCCTGGACTGCAGAGTTTTCAGTGGAACAGTGAGAAATCATTTTGAATTGATATGAATTTAAAATATTTACAATCCGTGCAGTCAAAAAGCTGGAGGAACTCAGTAGGCCAGGCAGCATCTATGGAAAAAAGTAAACAGTCGACGTTTTGGGCAAACCAGAATTTTAAAATAATTCATTATTTTAAAGGTTTGTGATATTTATTTGTTTTCAAGCATTTATTTTAATATTTAGGCTCTGTGAATTGTTAATTAAAGTTATGTTTTTGATTTGCTGTCTGTGTGAGTATTTCAATCTGATTGGCTAGTGGAAGTCAGCAGGAATTACCCTTGATCTAATACCCTTCAATCAATTTCTAGCAAGTTGTTAGACAAGAGAACACAGGGATTGCTAAATCTTTCTGAGGGGCTTTCTTCAAGGTTAATGTAAATTGTCATTTCCACAGGACATAGATTCTGTGCACAAGTTAATTTTTTTTCTGTCAAATTGTCAATCTTGCTGTTTGATTCTCTATTACAGATTTCCAAGGATCATGCTACTATGACACAAGTGCTATTTGGTAGAAACCTAAGACTTAGTGTGGCTCTGACTTTCTGGCAAAAAAGTGCAAGTGAGCTAGTAGCTTATTTGGTCAGGTAATTGTCATTCACCATGTCTTATTCATCTTTAACATTGAGTTCTGTTTCCCCTCCATTACAAATGTACAATAACACAAGAAATCTTCATTGTAATGCCTGAATGCAGTATACAATTAGCATATCAGAACTGTAGGAAATAGTGCACCTTTTATATTGATACTATTTTAGTTAGTGTTTCAATCCTTTTGTATTTGACATTGAATCTTTCTGTTACCTGTAGAATACAGGACACTGCTGTTGTTGCAGATTGTCTGCCTGTACTTACAAAGAGGTAATATTTGACATACTTTAATTAATTTTTTACCATCAAGATGCTTGTGGTTTAGTCAAGTGATTTTTAATCTTGTTTTTGGTTATAGTTTGGAAGAAGAGAAAGAAAGCATCTCCATAGGTTGTTGTGTTGATCTATTACCGTTGGTGCAAGAATTATTAAGAAGCAGGTTTGAAGAGTAAGTATATTTAAAATTGTAGAAAACAGCTTTTGTGTTGTGTCTCTGAGTTGGGGATTGGAAAACCAAGGAGGAGAATTCACATTCATTGTAAAGATAGTTTGCAAAGCTGACTGATTTATTTGGCAATATTTTTCAGTACCCAAATGGAAGGGTTTTTGGAAAGAAATTAGATCTGACATTTCTGTTTACTCATCAGTAGCTAAATTGTAACCATTTTATTTTTAATTGTAACTCTTTACAAATTAAGTTGCTTATTTTAATAAATCCAGACTGAATCACTTGCCTCTATTCACGAAATGTACATGAACCTAATATGGTGTGCACAGCAGCTGCATGATATCTGTTGGGCTGGTGAAATACCTGGATCTGAGTTTGTATTGAGGCTCTTGAATACGTTATGGCAACTCCAGTCAGTTTCTGTCTAGTTAAATAGTGCACCAGGAATTTCATGGGCTGGATCAAGTTCAGACTAATGTCTGTAGGGATAATGAGTTCAAGAATCAGTAGAAATTCCACATTGTTGAAGAGTTAGGTAGTGAGGAAGATTTACTTTGTGGGGCTTGATCAGTAGGTGGTAGTCTGCATTAAAGATGTATAATGCAGACTATCTTTGATCTCCTTATCCAGATCATCCAGTAGGGTTTATAACTATATTTGTACCTGAACCACATCAGCTCAAAGTGCATTCTTGCCATGGGAAATGAATAATACAACACCCACAGTATATCAAATCAATTGATCACAGAAGCAAACTTCATCTGGTTTGCATGTATCAGACTAATGTAAAGCTCAGACGCAGCTGTATTTTTGACTATCATTACAACACACAAATTTTATGAAAAAGGTCTTTATTGGTTCATGATCTGTTAAAATGTATAATAGTAAATATCTTTGCCAATATATTTCAAACAATAAATCAAAATGTTTCGCAGATACTTGATTGTTGGTTTGAACTGGCTATGGGCTGTCCTTAAGCGATGGTGGCCAGAGCTATCCGCAAATGCAAAAAATAGTGATGCAACCAATGTAGAAGACCGGTAAGCAAAAACTTTTGCCTTTTTAAATAAACATAGAAACATTTCTTTAAATATCCTGTCCCAATCAAACCCAAAAAAAATCTTTTCTTTGTAGAAAATGTCTTCCTGTCAGATTTTAAAGAAAACATGCTTACTGATTTTACTAAGTTCCTATTGAATTGTAGATAGCAATCACCAGTGCATAAAACTCTTGCAGGCCCTCAGTTAGCTACTGTTGGCATTGAGTTTATATTGCACTGAATTTATTCCACAGTAGCAAAGGCTTGAAAGGAAGTTATTGTACTAATTGATCATTTACGGCTAGCCTCTGTGGGGAATTCATCAGTGGCTCTTCAGCCTCTTTCTGTATGATGCCTATTAGAATATATTGTTTAGAGGCTTCTCCCCAGATTGCTATATTAAATACTATGTAAAAGTGTAATTTTTCTTTTAAAAATATTATTCATTGACAATGTTAATCAGGGCAATTTGAAATTTAAAATTAAATGTTTCTTCTAGAAACATTGTGATTATGAAAGATCAGTTACGACGGCTACGAGAACAGGGCTATCATTTATCTTCATTTCCAGGATATACTGGAAAAGTGGCTAAGGTAAGAAATGTTTGCTTATGGTATCTTTGCTTTATTCAGTTTTAACTACTGGTCACTGGTGAGGCACTGCCCTTAACCATTCATCACAAACCTTTTCTGAGATTTTGAATTTGCAATTACTTAGAGAGTGCTCTCTATATTTCTGGAACATGTGAACATGTCAAGATCAATCTCCAGCCAATCAAATTGAAGAATCCGCTCTGAGATGGACAGAATGTAAATGGAGTAAATTGAAGCAGGAATAATAAATTGGGTTTAACTCTGTGTAGGGAAAGCCAAATAAAGGTTGAGAAAGAAAGATAAGGTTGTGAAACAGCACTTTTACTTTAGAAATGAATCAAAAAGGTTTTTAAATTATTTAATTTTGACATAATTAGTCTTGTATGCACATAAAATTAAGAATTCCAAAGTAGACAAATTGGCACTGATCTTCCACTGACCATTGGACCTTTCAAGTTAGTTGCTCATTTGCTTTTGGAACCTGCACCCACTGTTGTGGCATCTGAAGTAAAGCAGACTGCACCATATTGTTGAGGTACTGCATTTATCACACCAAATCTGTAGAAATCCTGCCCTAAGAATTGCTCTGAGAACTAATAAAGTCCCACCCACATTCACAAACATTCAAAGATCCTCAAAAGCTACTTAATATTTGAATTAATTGAATAAAAAAAATAAATCTGACTTTCCAATTATTGTGTTAGATAATCTTTAAAAATGTACATTTTCCTGCAGATTTTCACTGTCTACTGCAGAAAGCAGTTAGCCTAGGACTGGTGATCAGTTGAGCAGAAGTTCAGAACTTGTTCAGGAGTCCTAAACTTTATGCCCAGAACTGTCACATTTCATAGTAGCGATAACCTGCCTTCCAGGTGTCAATTTATTTACATAGCATAGGCTTTTCTAATGATTTTAATAGTTAAGTATTGCTGTTTTATCTTGTGTAATTGATTTGTTCATTATTTCTGTCCCCTTGCATGTCAGTTTTCAGTTCAATATGATTTGTACCAGACAGGTACATCATTTAGAATTTGTCTTGAAACATATCTCAAGATGGGTAAACATATCTTTATTTAAGCTACCAATATTGCAAATAGACAAAATATATATTTTGCAGTTCCCCCTATAGAATCTGGAATACACATGTAAATTGCCAATTGTGCAAGTACTAACTAGGTCACCTCGATAAGATGGTGATGCACAGTTGTCTCACATCCATTTAGTTTTAATTATACAAGGGGTGATTGATAAGTTCATGGCCTACGGTAGAAGGAGTCAATTTTAGAAAACCTAGCACATTTATTTTTCAACATAGTCCCCTCCTACATTTACACACTTAGTCCAGTGGTTGTGGAGCATACGGATCCCTTCTTTGTCAAAGTCAGTGTCTTGGACCTCCAGAAGTGGTCTACAGCAGGGGTGATTGATAAGTTTGTGGCCTAAGGTAGAAGGAGATGAGTTATTAACTTCAAACTTTCTGCATAATCACTCAAGGAGCTGAATGGCCCGTGCATGTAACAAGAGCTGTAGAACTCATCTCCTTCTACCTTAGGCCATGAACTTATCAATCACCACTGCTGGAGGTCCAGAACGCCAACTTCTCTCCACGACCGCTGGACTAAGTGTGTAAATGTAGGAGGGGACTATGTTGAAAAATAAATGTGCTAGGTTTTCTAAAATTGACTCCTTCTACCTTAGGCCATGAACTTATCAATCATCCCTTGTATGTCAGATTTGTTTCTAAAATGAGCTTCTAAGGCTCATGCAAGGAAAAATTTAATGATTTAAAATGTTTTTGTTTCTGCAGAATGTGGGAACATACCTGGAGCAGTTATACTAAGTATATGCAGCATCCAGGGGACTTTATTTTCCAAGACTATCAGCAGTAGCATCTGCTTCACGACTCCACATAAATCACCGTGTTTGTTGAAATGTTTGGGAGACCAGCACTGCAGGGAGTAATCAACAGTAGCTCAGCACTACATTCATTGCTGACAATGTTCTAAAAACCACTATTGAACCATGCGAGGCTACTTCATATTGAAGTGGTTTATTAGCCAAGCAGCATTTAACTCGACTCCATGAGCTGACAAAGTGACACTATTCTGCTTTCCAGATTTATACAGCCTAACTTGGACAGGAGATCTGTGTTCTTCAATATTGTCACACCAGTGCCAATCAGCTGCCACTGAAATGCTGCTTCAGTGCAATTGGACACTATGAATGTATTTTCTGTATATTTGATTCAACTTTGTAAAATTTGCAAATGACAGTAGAGCAGTAAGTTATCATTTCACTAAAGTTCCATAGTTGAGCATGCAGTTGTTTACTAATCATGTAGCAAGGTGACCTTAACAAAATGTGCATAGTACTGTATTCTTTTTATTGTACCATTAAAATAGACATTTCATGTGAGTTTGCACTTAAATAAATGTTCTGACTTTACATAGTATTCATTCACAACATGTGCATAGCTTTCATGTGAAAGGTTATTTTGTGAACCTTTTGCATTTGCATTCTACTTGGTCATCGAGTACTGCTGTGTGGAATGGGTCCTTTGACCCAGCCGTCGTGAAGCAAGGTGCCCATATCCCATTGAATCTTTCCTATCAACCTACCTGTCCACATATCTTTGAATCATAGATAAAGTAGCTTTTCAGAAGTATATCAGTGCAGACAATTAACGTCTTCTCTGTGACATAGCTTACCACTCGCTAAATTGACTGAGATTATAAAGAATAACAAACTGGGTTGGTTCAAGTACTTATGACTGTAATCTCAGTTGTAGGAATTGCTGACTGAAGCAAACACATTTTAGATTTAAAAATTCAAAGCTTAGAACCAAGATATAATTGTGTTTTTTTAAATCATGGAAAATTACTATTGTTACAGTGCTGATATCAAACTTAGGCAATCTATTTGGATTCACTTTTGCTTGTTGAGGTTTCTATAATCTTTCAATAGACTTGCACCCTCCTGATAAACTGTGCAGGGCAACCTTTTGAAAGAATCACAAGATTGTATCTGTAAACTAGACACTCAATTTGCACATTAATCAAATCTAGATGTAACAACTGCCCTGATGAACTGTTTGACCTACTGACTTCCTGCAGAGTAATATACACAAAATGCCAGATTTCCAGCATCTGCAGAATCTCCTGTGTTTATGTAACAACAATTGTTCTTCTAGATAATGTTGGTAAAGATTATAATGTTACATAGACTACTTCATTAATATTGGAAACATAAATCAGTCATTATTTGCATATTTGACATTGTATTACCAAGGTGGCCCATTTCAGTCTGTTGAGTCTGTGCTGACTTACAGAACTATTCCCCCATTAAATTTTCCCAATAATTTGTTGTCCCATATTGCCATCAACACCCCTTCACCTTCACAGTGTGGCAATTTAGTCATCAATTAACCATTTTTAAAAAAACAGATCTTTAGGATAAGAGGAGAAATAAGCATGTCTGGGGAATGGGATGAGATTGCTTTGTGAGATTCAATACTAGTGAGAATGTGCAAGCCACACACAGTATCACCTAGATATTTAACATTCTCTGCATCTCTAGTCCATGGCCATCAGTGATTGGTTTGAAACTCATGGTCTGCTGCAAGTAAGCTTGTTCATAATGACAATAAATTTGACCTCGATGCATTGGAATTATTTTAGAATGACTCTTGTACATAGAACTTAAGATTTTCCAGTGATACAGCACTCAAGATACAGCAATAAAAGCTCTTTGTACATTTTGTGCTCCTCTCTAGAATGGAACTGAAATCCATAACCTTCCAACTTGCTGATTAACATGTGGAATTGATTCCTGGAAGAATGGTGCAGGTGAAAAGCCTGGGATTATTCAAAAACCAAATGCCACTGTTTTGCAATAGGAGCACTCTCAAAATCACCGCATATTAAGTGGTAAAAAAGTGAGGAGGTGTTATAATGAAAAATTATTTCTGTTGGAGCAGTCTAATTTATGAGAAGTGGTAGACGAAGAGGGTAAAGTGGCTGTACATTAATTCAGAGGATCTGTAAAATGTGTAGACTTCATTTCACATCCTGGTAATATGAAGTCTGATAATGTTCGTTGAGATTTTAATCATAAGACCAAAAGTTATGGGTTCAGCCTGGATATTTGCATATTTTGTATATCGTATAAGGGCAAAACAAATATGCTGATGTATCCTCACAAGTACATTCAAAATACATGAAGCTATTGCAGTACACCAAGCTAACCTAAGGCAACTCTACAAAATGTCTTCTCCCCACCCGCATAACAGTCTGAAAAAGATGTATGTAAGAAATTGAGGATTCCTGACCTGCCAGTGTAGTATACAAGTACAATCTATTATCCCATATTTCAGTATATGAGCAGAAACTGAACTTCATGACAATGCCAAGCCATTTTGTGCAGATAGTAGCACAGTATCTTAAATTTAAAAAAGCAAAGCATTTGGAATGTAGTCAGTACAATTTGAAGGGTTTTTTGAAAAGGTTTTAGCTATTCTGTTTGTTATAGTAGACCATGACAAAAAGCAATGGACTTTGGCATAACACCAAATCTCATGTTTACTGCACAGGCAAACTGGAAGAAAAGGGTATCTTCATGGAATAATTTGGAGATCTCATGTCCAGCTAAAACCTGAACATACTCTATTTCTTTTTTCTCCCATTTTCCTAATGATCATAAAGTATGATCTAATACCCAACAGAGTGCATTTACTTTATATTGTTTGCCAAACCATGTAAGTTTCCTTTTTAAAATAACTGATTTTTGAAACTACCAAAATAATTATTGTGTTGACTGATACTGTTTAAGTGGACTTTGTCCTTTAAGAATTCACTTAGCAGTAATTCAAACTGATTAGATACGGGGATAGTTAATAATGTTTACTTTTAATGGAAAGGAGAATTTAGTATAGATTTAGGGAACGAATTTTAGAGGTGGCATCATGATCTGGTATAGTAATCATAATGCACAGGAACATAACAAGCTGCCGAGATTAGTGGACTCTGCCCAATACATAATAGGCGCATCCCTCTCAATCTCTGGTTGTATCTGCAAGAGGTGCTTCCTCAAAGCAACATCTGTCATCAAAGATCCCAGCACAGAAGCCTGAAGTCCCACACCGCCAGCTTGGAATGGCAACTTCTCTTCAACCATTCTGTTTTTGAACCAAATGGCAAAACCCTAATCAGTACAGATAAGCAACACTTTGGCCACTTGGCACTAAAATGGGCTTTATTTCTTCTAATTGTATTTTATGAATGAGTATAATTTATGTTTATCTTATTGTGAATATTGATTATGATCCTATGTGCCTGTGATTCTGCTGCAAGTAAGTTGTTCATCACATAGATGCATATATGCACTGTGTATATAACAGTAAACTGGATTTTGACTTGGCTCAAGAAATAGCTGCTAATGTGCATAAAGATGCATATATTGAATTTTAAAGCGAAAACTAGATGCTGGAAATCTGAAATAAATGCTGGAGAGAAACTCAGGTCAAGGCAGCATCTAGTGGAGAAACATGTCCCTGGTCAATTATTCTTCATTAGAAATTAACTATGTTTGCCATAAAGATGTACAAACAAATAATGGTATTCTACTTACCCCAAACTTGACTTGCAGCCCTATTATCTTCTCTGTCACAATGACTGAGACTCTCAATATTGTAAAATGCTGTATGGAAAAGTGTTTGTCAAATTTGTTCAGGAAAATTTCCTTATTCGCTACATAGAAGTCTCAGCTAGAGAGTGTGATACCAGATCTCTTATTAGAGAATGAGACAGGGCATGTGACTGAAGTTTATTATATAGGGGAACATGTTACTGTACATCTAGTGATCATAATGCCATTAGTTTCAAGGTAGGCAAAGCCGAGGATTTGAGGCCTTCCCCTCCGGAGATTCTCGATCGCACAGTGGCAGCGGGTGCAGCTCGTAGAGTTGCTGCTTCACAAGCCATCGGGATTGCATCCTGATCTCCCAGTGCTGACTGTGTGGAGTTTGCACGTTCTCCTTCTGGCCACCACAAATTGGTCCAAAAATATAAGTAAGTGTTAGAAGCTGGGTGGGAATATAAGGAGAGTAATCATCAATTATAGGGAGAAAATGATGGCTCCATAGGACACTATCAATTTAATGGGCCAAATGGTCTCCTAAGAAACATAGAATATGCAGATGGACCCACATGGTTTTGCATGAAGGAATATGGAATATGTAGATAAACCCACATGGTTCTGCACTAGAGAATATGGAGTATGTAGGTGGACTAACACAATTCTGCACTAAGGAATATGGAATATGCAGCTGAACCCACATGGTTCTGCACTAAGGAATATGGAATACGTAGGTGGACCCACACGGCTCTGCACTAAAGAATATGGAATATATAAGTGGGCCCACATGGTTCTACACTAAAGAACATGGAATATGTAGGTGGACCTACGTGGTTTTGCACTCAGTGGATTGGTCTGGATTATGTACTCCTGTCAACAAGAACACAAAACAGGAGCAGAAATGGGCCAACAGGCCTCTGAAGTTTGTACCAACGTTCAATATGATTGCAGTGACCTATGTTGGCCTCAACTCCTCTTCAGAAGCATTTTCCACATCCCACTATTCCTCTGCAGCCTCCTGCCTCCAAACTAACATGATCTTGTCACTCCAGCACCCTGAAATGAGTGAAATTCTGATGAACACATGCATCTCCCTTGTGCATTTAAGTTGTTAGTTGGAAGGATCAGTCTGGTCCTAGGATTGAGATCCTAAATTGAAGAAAGGCTTATTTTAATGGTATTTGAAAGGATCTGATAGGTGTGGATTGGGACAGGTTGTTTTCTGACAAAGGTTTACAGTACTTGGTAAATAGGAGGCCTTCAAAAGTGACATTTTGAGAGTATAGTGTTTGTATGTTCCTGTCAGAATAAAAGACAAGAATAACAGTTTTAGGAAATATGTTTTTGAGAGATTGAGGCCCTGGTTAAGAAAAAGGGGGTGCATAGCAGGTATAGGAAGGAAGGAACAAATGAGGTACTTGAGAATAACAAATGCAAGAGGGCAAAAAGAAAACGTGAGGTTTCTCTAGCAACCAAGGTTTCTGAGGAAATTTCCAGGACTGTTAATGAAGGTAAGCCAGTGGATGTTGTCCACGTGGACTTTAGCAAGGCCTTTGTCAAGTTCCCATGTGGGAAATTAATTTAATAGGTTTAGTCACTTGGCATTCAAGATGCCATAGTAAATTGGATTAGATTGGCTTTGCGGTGTAGTGGAGAATGAGTCTGCAACTAGAGGTCATGGGTTAAGGGTGAATGGGGAACATGTGGGATTGATTTCAACATGTAAGAGAAATTTGAGTAGGTACATGGATAGGAAAGGCCATGTACCAGGTGAGGGTTGATGAGATTAGTCAGATTAATGGCTTGGCACAGACTAGAAGGACCAAAGGGCCTGTTTCTGTGCTGTAGTGGTTTATGATCATTCATTCCACCTTTTTTTTTTAAATGGTTTCCACCCCTTCCTCAGCTCATTTGCTACTGAAGTCCTAACCTTTGTGTCTGTTGCTTGTCTCAAATCCCGATTGTCATCACCTTTTTAGGATAACGTTGTGCACAATCCAAACACTGCTGCCCATATATGAATTTGTGTCTGCCAACATACAGACAACAGCCAACATTGACGCCCAGTACACAACTGTCTTGGCATTACAATTCCAATCCTTGTGTTAAAATCTCTATTTATTCCTTGTCTATTTCTGTAATCTCCAGGTTGACAACCCAATGAGATGCCATTGTTCCTCAACCCTTGCCTCTGTGTGTCTCTCTACCAAAAGTTCTCTTTCTCTATAATTGACGTAGATCAATTTGTGTTGAGGGCTTGGGTTTAATGAAGTATTAAGTGGACTTCTTAAATTATCATGGATAGATAGATACTTTATTGATCACAAAGGAAACTACAGTGTCATAGTAGCATCACAAGAGCACAAATATTAGAAGAGAAGTAAGAAAGAATTAAAAAATAAGTTAACTCAAACAGCCCAACAGGAGGGGTTCATCACTTCCCCAACTATAGGTTGACTGATATTAGAGCCTAATGGCTGAGAGTGAGAATGACCTCATAGTGCTTTTTGGAGCAGCACAGTTGCCTCAGTCTATGACTAAAAGTGCTTCTCTGTTCAGCCAAGGTGGCATGCAGAGGGTGAGAAACGTTGCCCAGAATTGCCAGGATTTTTTGTAGGCTCAGCCTACAGTGTGTCGAGTTTGACTCCTATAACAGCCTTTCTAATCAGTTTATTGAGCCTTTTGGCATCACCGTGGGTGATGCCATTACCCCACCACACCACCATATAGAAGATTGTACTGGTGGCAACAGACTGGTAGATCATGTGAAGGAGAGGCCTGTGTACTCCAAAGGACCTCAGTCTCCTCAGGAAGTAGAAGTGGCTCTGGCCCTTCTTGTACACGGTCTCTGTGTTGGTGCTCCACTCAAGTCTGTCTTCCAGGAGCATCCCCAGGTACTTGCAGGTCCTCACCACATCCACATCATAACTCTGTAATCAGCATCAGGTTTATTATCAGCAGCATGTGTCATGAAATTTACTAACGCAGCAGCAGCAGCAGTTCAATGCAATGCATGAAAATATAGAAAGGGCAAAAAATAAGTAAATTGATTATATTAAGTATATATATGTGTGTATATTGAATAGATTAAAATAGTGCAAAAACAAATAAAATACATTTTAAAAAGTGCTGTAAAGCACTCACATTATTGTTGAAGGTACCTTGTCAAAACCATTTTGTTTATTTGCTACCTCCATTATTGACACTAACCTACAGAAAGAAGTGTCAGGAAGGATGGAGGAAGATTAAGGAGCATAAAAGTTGAAGATATAGTTTTAAGCTTAGGGATAAGATACTGAAAGGAGATGTGAGAGAAACTTGCTTCACTTGGAGTGGTGAATACCTGGAATGTGCTGCCGGAGATAGTGGTGGAAGCAGATTTGCTGTCACCATTTAAGAAGTGTCCATATTAACAATTGAATCACCTAGGGATAGAAAGCTACAAGCCATGTGTGATTAATGTAGATGAGTACCCACTGGTCAGGATGAATGCAGTGGGCTGAATAGTTTGCTCCCTATAATTAAAACGGAGGTGTTAAGGGAGGAATTTAAGATCTGGGGTCAAGGCAGCTAATGTAAATCCAATACTGAAACCTCTGGAAACAACGAATGCTAACATTGCATTTCTCTTCCTTACCACCGACTCAATTTACAAGTTAATCTTTAGGGAATACTGCACAAGGACACCCAAGTCTCTTTGAATCTCTGATTTCTGCATTTTCTTCCCATTTAGAAAATAGCCTATGCCTTTATTCCTTTTACCAAAGTGCCTGACCATACACTTCCCTACATTATATTCCATCTGCCACTTCTTTGCCCATTTTCCTAATCTGTTTAAGTAATGCAGATTCCCTCAGCACTACCTGCCCCTCCATCTATCTTAGTATCATCTGCAAACTTGGCCACTAAACCATCAATTTTGTTATCCGAATCATTAGCATGGCAACACTGTGGGCCACCCCCAGCACAATCCTCAGACTGTGTTGGTCGTTAATGCAAATGATGCATTTCACTGTTATTTGATGTACATGAGACAAATACAGCTAAACCTAATCTTTTTTTTAAAAAATCTAGTCTAAGATTGAGTACCAACCAGCTGTCTGTATTGGCAGGTCTACAAGTTATAACAGGCTACAAAATGAAGTCAAGAAGCATCACCAACAACAGAGCATCTTTTCCTTATGAGCTTAATGCATTCTACAAGGGATTGAAACATCACCACCCACCCCGACAGCCTCCAATGCTCCCAAATCCATATTTCAGAATCAGAATTAAATTTTCAGCCTTATTATCACTGGCATATGTCATGAAATTTGATTTTTGTGACAGTGCAATACATAAAATTAGTATAAATTATGATAGTATATAAAAAAATAAATATATTGTACCAACAGAGAGCAAAGTAATGTAGTGTTCATGGACTGCTGAGAAATCTGATGGCAAAGAGAAAGAAGTTATCCTAAAACATTGAAAATGCATCTGCTAGCTCCTGTGTCTCCTCATTGATGGTAGTAATGAAAGAGGGCATGTCTTGGATGGCATCTTCTTGAGGCATCACTTTTCGAAGATGTCGTCAATGGTGGAGAAGCTGGTGCCCATGATGGAGCTGGCTGAGTTTACAACCTTCTGCAGCTTTTCCTAAGCCTGAGCATTGGTGCCTCCATACCAGATGATGCAACCGGTCAGAATGATCTCTGTGGCACCATAATCTATATCCTGATCATATTTTTATATAGAACATGTTTATTAAGCTGCTGCTGGATGTTTAAATTAAAGTGACTTGGTTAGTCAGCCCCGACATTGCAAGGTTGAGGTATAGTTGTATGACTTTCTCAAGGGCAGGACGTGCCTTATCAGCCTGATTGAATTCTTTGAGGATGTAACAAAACAAATTGATGAAGGTAAAGCGGTGAATGTAGTGTATATGGATTTCAGTAAGGCATTTGATAAGGTTCCCAATACAATCTCATTCAGAAAGTAAGGAGGCATGGGATCCAAGGAGACCTTGTTTGTGGATCCAGAACTGGCTTGCCCACAGAAGGCAAGGGTAGTGGTAGATGGTTCGTATTCTGCATGGAGGACGGTGACCAGTGGTGTTCCACAGGGATCAGTTCTGGGACCCCTCCTCTTTGTGATTATTATAAATAACCCGGATGAGGAAGTAGAAGGGTGGGTTAGTAAGTTCACTAATGACACAAAGGTTGGGGGTGTTGTGGATAGTCTGGAGGGTTGTCAGAGGTTACAGCAGGTCATCAGTAGGATGCAGAACTGGGCTGAGAAGTGGCAGATGGATTTCAACCCAGATAAGTGTGAAGTGGTTCATATAAGATGTTGGTCAGACCCACTTGGAGTACTGTGTTCAGTTCTGGTCACTTCACTACAGGAAGGAAATGGATACTATAGAAAGAGTGCAGAGGAGATTTACAAGGATTTTGCCTGGATTGGAGAGTGTGCCTTATGAGAATAGGTTGAGTGAACTTGGCCTTTTTTCCTGGGAGCGACAGGATAGAAGTGACCTGATGGAGGTGTACAAGATGATGAGGGGCATTGATCATGTGGATAGCCAGAGGTTCTTTCCCAGGGCTGAAATGGCTAACAGGAGGGGGCATAGTTTTAAGGTGCTTGTAAGCAGGTACAGAGGAGATGTCAGGAGCAAGTTTTTCGCACAGAGTGGTGCACTGGAATGCACTGCCAGCGACGGTGGTGGAGGCGGATACAATAGGGTCTTTTGAGAGACTTAGAGGTACATGGTGCTTAGAAAAATAGAGGGCTATGCAGTAGGGTAATTCGAGGCAGTTTCTAGAGTAGGTTACATAGTCGACAGGTTACAAGGCCTGTAATGTGCTGTAGATTTCTATGGTCTATGCTCTATGTAAAAGGGTATTAATGTTTCTACCTTCCTTGCAGATATTTTTATTGTACTGGAGAACCACATGGGCATCAGGATACGATAACAAATGATCCTAAGGGACCATTTGTATCGAATAATAATGGGAGGTGGTGGAACATGATCAGAAAGCAATATCGGAGAACCAAGACAAACAAAGGAAAAATTATTTATGCTTTGTAGATGATTGCTCACCTGTACAGGATGGTGAGAAGACAGCCAAATGTGGGATATATCTGAGGGTAAAAGAATACATTTACAAAGGTGAAAGTTCATATCAAATATCCCAGTAGGGAACAATAGCGTTTTTAGGTCCATTTACTGAACAGCCCTTAGTTAATGATGTCCATGGTAAGTTTACAGTTCTGTGGGATCACACTCAAGTGAATGTGAGTTGGAGCAGTGATTCACTCGAAATACCTATTGAGGTGGTTATAGCCAAGTATTTTCCAAAGGATGCTTTGATTATTAACTGTACACAAGATAACATTGTATGGGGGCGGGGGCAGGTGGGGGGGGGATGCAGAGTGAAAAGAGTTCACAATGTTGGTAAATAACACGAGAATACTCTTATAAATCCCTAAATAACCCACCAACACATGCTATTGTTATGAATGGTACTAGAAAAGGGATAGATTTTTCAAGATGTTATCAAGGGGGAGACCATTGGTCTTGTCTAGAAGAAACAACAAAACAGAAACTTACAAATTGTGGCACTCATGAAAATTGTTCATTGTCTATGTTGCCTGTGAATAATCAGTTTTTCTTACAATATGCATTGGTGGGACAGACGTATTACGTAGTAACAGTCACCACAAGTTATACCAAGGGATGGAAACAATACCCTTTGGAAAGTCACAATGTCGCCATACAGACTTTGGTTTTGATCTGGCCATTGGAGGACAAACTTTGCCTCAGCCAGCACGACACAGCAATGAAGGAGAACTTCAAGAACCAACACACTGATACAGATAGATACCTGTGGGACTATGTTGCTGCTGAGTTGCCACCAATTTCTCACTTGACTTCAGATTGGACACGTGTTATGGAGGAGGCAAAGGACATAATCCATCAGTGGACTAAACACACTAAAGTAATTAAAACACGCGCTGGCAAGGCAAATGAAATATTGAGTGAGACCCAGGCTTTTGGAGTAAGTTTTGGAATTGGGGAACAAATGTTCAAATACATCTGTGGGAGAGAATAGTATCGTCTGCTGCTATAACACTAATTTTATATACACTGATAATTATAATGCTTAATGCATATCAACTGAGAAGGTGGAAGGCTGAAATAATGCAAAAATTAGAGGATAATGCTTTTGTGAAACAGCAGAGACAGTTGTTGGTATAAAGTTGAATTTGAATTTAGTAAGTAAATGTTAGTATTATTTATAGAATAAGTGTTGCACACCTACTAGGGTTCCATGGCAGTCCTGTGGGCAGTCAACAGAATGAGAGGAGGATAATGATCCTAAAACCAGTATCTTTGGATCAAGAAGAGGTAGTTGTTGGCCAGAAGGAACTACAGCATACAAATCAGTGGATTTTGATGAATCAAGGAGAGGGAGAGCAGACGAACCAATTGTCTGTCCCCACCTCCATTTTGTGAACTCTAAACTGATTCTTGCTCTGGGATAATCTAATTAGAGCAATTGAATGTGGACACAAGGTTCAGCTGCTAAACCGGAGACTGCTCTCAGATGAGTAGCTATTTATTCTGTAAAGTGGCAAACATGATCTGTAATCTGATTAGACTCAGTGTTTAGGTCACCTGGTTTTGACTGTTTGAACCAGTCAGAGCTGAAAGGAATAGGGCGGGGGGGGGGCAGAAAACATAGAAGAATATTGGCTGTATCTTTAATAAATCCTCAGTGAATCAAGATATGAAATAATAGCATGAAAAATCAATCCAAGAATATGCAATAATGTCCTTTGTTCCTGCTTTGCCATTCCACAAGGTCATGTTTTATCTCAGTCACTTTCCTGTACTAACACCAGAGCTCTTGATTTCTTTAATATCCAAAAATAAATCATTTGCTGTCCTGAAATACTCACTAACAAAACTTCCACAATTCTCTAAGGTACACAATTCCAAGCCCTGGACTAGAGCCAGTAAGAAGATGACCCAGGTAGGTCAGGTGACCTGGAGCCAATAGTGTACCCAAAGAGGAACACTATAAGAGTCAGCTCCAAGTACGTAAAGACAATAATTCTTCAGCAACCAGTATGGATGAGGACGACCCCATGAACACGTGGAGATCTGGAGCACGAGGAACGCGTGGCCAGCACAGACTCCTTTCCCGGGTAATAGCTTTTCTCTTCATCGACTGCTCATGGAGGGTCAGGGAATTCTGTGAGTGTGCACACAGATAGTTTGTGAATGAGTGAATGAATGAATGAATGAATGAAATTTATTTTGGTCAGTACAAACATGACAAAAAGCATCACTTTCAACGATTATTTCATAGTTTGTGAACCCACATGCTTTTTAGTTGAGACAATAAAGGTTACTTGTTAGTAAATACAGATTTTCTCTGTGCCTCTCAGATCATTGTTACTAAGAGATAGATCCTTATAACACCGGTCACAAGCGACACAGCATTAACTGACTGCAAATCTCCTGGTTCATCCACAGCTTTTGTCTTGGGTATATCTGGTATATTCTCAAGTCCTGTAAGCATTCCTCCAACTTCCTTGATCATACCTCAGTGGTCCTCTCCACAAGTGCTGCAGTCCTCAGTCTCTGCCTGCATGCCAGGAGTAGAAGTACATCCTGGTGATCAAACTTGCCAAGATACAGGTGTAGGATAACTCAGTAAGCGTACCTGATGGTGGTTAACGGTGGTCAAGTATATTGGCTCTTCTGCTTCCACAGGTGATATGCTGGCAGTAGTTAGTCAAAGATTTCTTTAAGCTGGTGTGGTTAAAGTCTCCCACAATGATCAGGAAGGCTTAAAGGTGTGCTGTCTTGTAACTGCTGATCATGGATCACAGTACTCAGCTCCTCCAGTACCAGCCCGACGTTGGCCAGGGATGGAATGTACACTGCAACCAGGATGATGGCAGAAAACTCCCTGAGCAGCTAGAATGGACGACACTTGGCCGCCAGATATTCCAGGTTGGGCAAACAGGACTGAGAGAGGTAAAGCCCTTAAGCTGAAGTACTATAGATGAGCCATGTCTCTGGGAAACAAGTACACATCAGTCCCTGATGTCCCTGTGGTACTGCAGTCTTTTCTGGGATCCTCAGTTTTAGTTTCTAGAGACTGTATATTAGACAGGAGGGTGGTAGGGAGTGGAGGCCTCAGGACCCTACATTTCAGTTTTACCTGCAGATCCTGTGCAGTCGGGTTTATGATTTCCATGGTGTAGTTTGTTCCTGCCAAAAAAAATCATGCTCCTTGCAATGTAAGAGTAATGGAAATTTTGCAATCTGCGTTAAAATGTAAGGCCAATAGATGCTACAAGTAAGACAAAACTACAATGAGCTGTTATGTGGCTGAGCATGAACATCAAAATTCTGATTAACTATCTGCACCTCCATAATTAGATAGGAAATTGATTAAATGATGCACATGGCTTGTAGAAGTACAGGTTTACAGGGTTTTACTATTTCCTGGCAGTCAAATACTGGGGACCGCTAAACGTTTATTATACCTTAGTTGGGAGCTAATCATGAAGCAATTACCATGCACAAGTAGCTATCTGCTCCAATATGTACTTGTCTGCATCAGGTATCTGCTTTAACATACCATATAGGAAGATGGATGACAGTTCATCAGAATTGCTGATTGGTTGTTGATTTCACCTTGGCAATTGTGTGCAACTTTGATTACAACTTTGAAAATTGTTAACCAAGTTCTCTCTAAAAATTATCAAAAAGTTCAGGGAGATTTTTTTTACCACCAGTCGTATTGTGGTTACAGAATGATCTTTGCTCTATCCCTCTAACTTGCTGTATCTTTAATAAATCCTCAGTGAATCAAGATATGAAATAATAGCATGAAAAATCAATCCAAGAATATGCAATAATGTCCTTTGTTCCTGCTTTGCCATTCCGAAAGATCATGTTTTATCTCTCAGTCACTTTCCTGTACTAACACCATAGCTCTTGATTTCTTTAATATCAAAAATAAATCATTTGCTGTCCTGAAATACTCACTAACAAAACTTCCACAATTCTCTAAGGTACACAATTCCAAGCATTCAGTCTTGTGTGTAAAAAATTTCTTGTCAATTCTGAATAGCTGACCAACTACGTTTATTCATTTCCATAGATGCTGCCTGACCTGCTGTGTTCCTCCAGCATTGTGTGCATTGCTCTGGATTTCCAACATTGTGTTGAGGAATAATTGGGTCTTTCTTAGGATGGCATATGGCCTCTACATCGGTGAAACCCGTCATAAATTGGGGGGCTGCTTTGTCGAACACCTCTGCTCCATTTGCCACATGCAGAGCTTCCTGGTGGCCAAACATTTTAATTCCGATTCCCATTCCTGTTCCAACATGTCAGTCTATCACCTCCTCTTGTGCCAAGATGAGGCCACCCTCAGGGTGGTGAGCAACACCTTACATTCCCATCTGGTGGCCTCCAATCTGATGGCATGAATATCGATTTTTCCATCCTGTAAACAGCCCCCCCCATTTCTCACTCTAATCTTTTACCTCTTCTCAGAGGCCTATCACTTCCCCGAGTTCCCTCGCCCTTCCCTTTCTTCTATAGTTCACTCTCGGCTCCTATCAGATTAATTATTCTCCAGCCCTTTACCTCTTCCACCCACGTGGCCTCACCTATCAGCTTCCAGCTAGTCTCCTTCCCCTCCCCCACCTTTTTATTCTGGTGTGTTCCCCCTTACTTCTCAGTCCTGAGGAAGCGTCTCGGTTTGAAACGTCGACTGCTTATTCATTTCAATAGATGCTTCCTGACCTTATGAGTTCCTCCAGCATTTTTGTGTGTGTTGATACAGCCGAATCGTCTACTCCTACAACCTATTTTCAATGACTCCGGTTACATAATGCTCCCATAACGATGACCTGAAAACTGAACATCTTTTCTTTCACACGAACAAAGGCATTCTTAAATATGATATCATTTTAAAAAGGGCCACTTGGTCGATCGTTGAAATAAAAGCACAATGGTATAGTAAAGTCATGTTGAATTGTAAAATAAAATGATATTTGAAATGCAAGACGTGGATTAACTTTTTCTCTCCGGGTATCCCATTTTTATAGTCCCGGCTCTACGCAGTTTGATCTCAGGTTTTTTTTTCATAAAGTTAGAATTACTTCTTAAGAAACTTGCATCTCCAACACATATCGCAACCAGACTGCGAAACTTCCACGTTAGAATAATCGGTGCGACCAGGGCCCAAGGCTCCTCTGGGGTCAGAGGTGACGGTGACAGTGCGGCTGCGCACCTCCTTGGTGGAGGCAGAATGATGGCGCCGGTGTGCTGCTGTTCTCGGTTCCTCCCGTATTTGCTGCTGACAGCTCACTGGTGGCTATGCGCTGGCTCGGAGGCCGAAGGCATCAGTGGGGAAAGGTTTAAGATCGAGGGCAGAGCAGTGGTGCCAGGAGTCAAGCCGCAGGACTGGATTTACACGGCGCGGGTGCTGGTTGAGGGAGAGGAGCACGTCGGCTTCTTCAAGTAACGGCCGTGGAGAAGGGAGGTGGGGGGGGGAACAGAAGTTGGGGGAGGGCGCAGAGAGGGTGTGGAGTGGGGAGAAGAGGTGGCTGTAGGCCCAGGGCGGAGGGCTCGCTGGGTCATCTGTTAACCTACGGCTGCCAGTAGGCGCAAGATGCCAGTCTCAAGGTGTTTTCTTTAATTGTATAAACAATGGTGCTAGCTATGACTAAAACTCTCTAAATTTGGTGCAAAGGAGAAATAGCCCGTTTATACAAGGGTGTGGAAAGTGGTGGTGGTGGAGGAACAGTTTAGGATTTCTATTTGGAATTGCTTAGACTGGTTCATTGAATCAAAAAAGGTGTATTTATTCCTCAATTTTTCAGAACCTAAAAACAAGTTGCTTTAAAAATCCTTAATGATCTTTCAGTTTTCTTTTTATGGTATAATGTTGAAAACTCAGCTGCCAATTTGCTCCCACAAACAGCAATGTAATGTCCTCATAATCTGATTTAGTGATTTTTTTGAGGTATAAGTATGGACAGGAGATTGGGATGAAATGTCAGCTCTGCCATCAGACTTCTTGCTTCCACCTGAGATTGTAAAGTCTCAGTTTAATACCAACCCAAGATGTCTGATTTCTGACAATATACCTCGTGACAGCCTGTTGTGTGCCTGGATTATGCTACTCTAGAGTGGGAATGGAAACCAAGATTCTAATTATTGCTTCCCAGCTATAAACTTAGGTGCAATTAGCCTCTCAATACAGGCCAAAGATTGGATTTTGGACTTGCTTTGTAGGATTCAACAGGATATCACTCCTGCTGGTGTAACTCCAGTAGATCTTGAAAGCCCAAAATTAGGAAAAGTGATTCATAATTTGGTGAATAATGGTGCATAGTTCTCTGAAGATGGACTCTCAAGTGGATAGGGTGGTGAAGAAAGCTTTTGGTTTGCTGGCCTTTATTAATCAGAGCATTGAGTTGGGATGTAATGTTGAATTTGTATAAGGCATTGGTAAGGCCAAATCTGGAGTATTGTGTACAGTTCTGGTCACCGAATTATAGGAAAGATGTCAATAAAATTGAGAGAGTACAGAAGAGGTTTACTAAAATGTTGCTTGGGTTTCATCTAAGTTACAGAGAAAGGTTGAACAAGTTAGGTCTTTATTCTTTGGAGTGTAGAAGGCTGAGGGGGGACTTGATAGAGGTGTTTAAAGTTATGAGGGGAATTGATAGAGTTGGCGTGGTTAGACTTTTTTCCATTGAGAGTGGGGAAGATTCAAACAAGAGGACATAGGTTGAGAGTTAGAGGACAAAAGCTTAGGGGTAACATGAGGGGGAACTTCTTTACTCAGAGAGCGGTAGCTGTGTGGAATGAGCTTCCAGCAGAAGTGGTTGAGGCAGGTTCTATGTTGTCATTTAAAGTTAAATTAGATAGATATATGGACAGGAAAGGAATAGAGGGTTATGGGCTGAGTGCAGGTTGGTGGGACTAGGATAGGGTAAGAGTTCAGCACGGACTAGAAGGGCCGAGATGGCCTGTTTCCGTGCTGTAATTGTTATATGGTTATATTGTTATGAATTGATATGAGTAGAATTGTTGTCTTGTGCTAGCAACTAAATTGATACTGTTGTGTTCTTCTACATTTTTCCAATACACTCTTAACTGGCCTCCCACTGAAAATTATAAATTTAGCACAATCAGGAATTTGGTGGTGCCAGACTAACAGATTTTTACGACAATTGATATTATTTCTGACCACACCTCACATTCCAATCATCCCAGAGAACTGAAAGGAAACATTAGTACCAGGGAAAAATTAGCATGAGAACCAGGGCCTGGTTCAATGGAAAGGAAATGTGGAAGCCAGGGCCCCAGTTGCTATGCTCCCTTTCCGCTCACTAGGTCTCCTCCTCCGCTGGAACCAGGGCTCGGATGTGTCCAGAATCAGGTTTATTATGACTGACATATGTTGTGAAATTTGTGCTTTGTGGCAGCAGTGTAGTTTAAGACATAAAAATTGCTATAAGTTACAAATAAGTAGTGCAAAGGAGGGATAGAGCGGTAGTGTTCCTGGGCCATTCAGAAATTGGATGGTGGAGGGAAAAAACTATTCTTAAAAAACTGAGTGTGGATCTTCAGGCTTCTGTACCTCCTCCCAGATGGCTGTAATGAGAAGAGGGCAGGTCCCCAATAGTGAGGATCCTTAAAATGGATGCCGCCTTCTTGAGCCATCACCTTTTGAAGATGTCCGCAATGCTGGGGAGGGCTGATTCAACCAGTCAGAATGCTCTCCACAGTGCATTGTAGAAACTTGCTGAAGTCTCTGCCCAATCACCTCAAACTCCTAGTGATGTATAGCCTTGGCATATCTTTGTAATTGTATCAATATGTTGGGCCCAGGGTAGATCCTCTGAGATGCTGACATCCAGGACCATGAAGCTGCTCTCACCCTTTTGTTGATGAGGCTGTGTGCTCTCCCTATTTCACCTTGAAGTTCGCAGTAAATTCCTTGCTTTTGCTGATGTCGAGTGCCAAGTAGTTGAGATGCCATTCAAGCAGCCATTTTCTCTCACTCCCTACTCCCCATTGCCATCTGAAATTCTGCCATCAGTAGTTGTGTCATCAGCAAATTTACAGATGGCATTTGAGCTGTGCCTAGCCACACAGTCACAGGTGTAGAGAGCTTAGAGCAATGGGCTAAAGGCCAATTTATACGTCTGCGTCAAATCGATGCCGTAGGTACGGCGTAGCTGCATACCCTACACTGTAGCCTGACGCATACCTCCCCAAAAATGTAACTACACGTCGCAGCGATGCAGACCGCAACAACTGTGATTGGTCCGTTTGGTGGCATTGCATTTCCTCCTACACTGCAATAGCTTCCCATTGGGCGACTGAAGAGCAGGGAAGGAACTGTGACTGCAATGCTTTCCATAAAATTTACAGACATCCGAAATTATGGAGGACCCTGTGCTTGATGCCAGTTGTAGCTAGCTGCTACAGCCTGTTGACTTCCACCTGAAGCTAAAATTCGAATGGTGATTGCCAGTCTCTGAGTATACTGTGCGTACACTGATGTGAAATAAATGGTTGGAGATGATGAACCAAATCGTCAAATCTACCTGCCGACATCAGAAAATATTTGAAATGCACTTCCTTGTCCATGTCTCTCAGTGGCCGGACAAGCACAGAAAATTCACCCTCCTTCAGTTTCAGTCGCCATTGTTTGAAGTTTGAGTTTCTTCATGTTGAGTTTTAACACGAAGAAACTCAACACAGTGGCATAGAGACCCCACTGCTAACTAGCGATTTGGTGGTGAATTGCAAAGCGACGCAGACACACCAACACACAAGTATAAATGCTCACAATGGTGTAGGCTACTACGCAGAAGTATAAATCAGCCTTAAGCGCACATCCTTGAGGTGCACCAGTGCTCATTGTCTGTAAAGAGGGGATGTTGTTACCAATCTGCACTGTCTGTGGTCTCCCAGTAAGGAAGTTAAGGATCTGGTTGCAGAGAGAAGTACAGGTGCCCAGGTTTTGAAGCTTGTTGATTGATGGTGTTGGATGCTAACCTATAATCAATAAACAATAGCCTTGTGTATGTCTTATGATTGTGCAGGTGCACCAAAGCCAAGTGAAGTATCAGGGACACCATGTCTGTTATGGAGCTGTTGTGGCGGTAGGCAAATTGCAGAAGGTCCACATTATTGTTCAGGCAGTAGTTAATTCAGGCCACGACCAGCGTTTTAAACCACTTATCCCCAGTAGCACTCACATCTACTGGAATTAATAATTGAGGCAGCTCACCTTGCTCTGCGGTATGATTGATACCCTTTTGAAATAGCTGGGATCCTCTGACTGCAGCAGTGGGAGGTTAAAGATTGCTGGAGTTTTCAAGGACAGTTGTTTGGCACAGGTTTTCAGTACCCTGACTGGTATGCTTGGAGTCTAATGCCTTTTCAAGGATTTTCTCTTGAAGGATGTTCTGACGTCAGCCTTTGAGACAAAGATCACAAGGTCATCAGAGTCTATGGGGATTTGCAGTGATGTAGTGTTGTTTTCCCTTTCAATGCATAAAAGATGTTGAACTCCTCAGGGAGTGAAGCGTCACTGCCATTTGTCCTGTTGGGTTTCATCTTTTCGAAAGTAATGGCATGTAAACTCTACCATAACTGTCATGCATCCGATTAACTTCACGCTGAATTGCTTTTTTGCTTTTATGATGGCCTTCTGTAGGATATACATGGACTTCTTGCAGAGTTCTGGATCACTGGTTGTAAGCACTCCAGATCTTGCCTTTAGTACATTGCAGATCTCCAGGTTTATCCAGGAACTCTGGTTTGAATGTCTTCTTGAAAACACACTGCAGGAGTACAGCATCCATCATCAAGGACTCCAACATCCAGGTCATGCTGTCTTCTCACTGTCACCATCAGGAAGGAGATACAGGAGCCTTGAGTCCCATATCACCAGTTTTAAGAACAGTTATTACCCTCAACCATCAGGCTCTTGAACCAGAGTAGATAATTTCACTCACCCCAACAGTGAACTGATTCCACAACCTATAGACTCACTTTCAAGGACTCTAAAAATCATGTTCTCAATATTTATTTATTATTATTTGCTTTTTTTTTCTATTTGCACAGTTTGTTGGCTTCAGCACATTGGTTGTTTGTGTGTCCTTGTGTGCAGTTTTTCATTGATTCTGTTGTGTTTATTTGAAAATGAATCTCAGGGTAGTATATGGTGACATTATACTTTGATAATAAATTTACTTTGAACTCCTCCACGCGTGTCTTGAGGAAGTAAATTTTGTCCTCAGTTGCTCTGTCAACATGGCTACAAGTGGCTTGTTGATTTGCAGATTGTGTGCAGTTCGGAAGTCCCTTGTGTACTTTTCATGATGTTTATTACTGGGATGCAATGTAGCAAATAACTCTTATGGGGAAATGGCGAACTTAATTTATTAATAATTTGATTTGATGTATTTTAATTTAAGCTCACTAAGGCCTTTGATGATCAACAAAGAGGATTAGTTGGATCTCAGAGTGATCTGTATATGTTCGGGATATTCTTGAAGCATTAGCAAGTAATAACAAGATTATTGTTCTACAGTCAGAAAGAATCATTGACAAATTTGAAAGGTATATAAAAACAAGTATTGTTTTTTAAATTTCTTGCAAATATGAAAGAATATATTCACTCCTAATCCATCAACCCAGAAGAATTTGATTGGTCAATCCTAGCAGTGTCCAGCTGCTCCTTAATTCTGGTTTTTTGCCTCCACTGCCCGATTTCAGGGGTACTTCTGTGTGATGTTCATACTTTGCATAAGAACTTGCCTTTATATAGTTAGAATTTGTTTTGTCATCATTGTTCAGTTTGGAAAAAAAGCACTTAGCACACAGTGCTTTGGTGCCTTTATTGTTGCGTTCTTTCATGGGTGAAAACCCAATCTTCATTCAAAACACAGTCTTCAAGAACCATTTTAGATTTCTACACAAGAATGTCTTCATCGTTTTCGTCACCTTCAGAACTATGGTTCTATTTTCCACAGTGATTAGGTATGTTAGGCATTGAGTGCAACTGAGAAATTTTGTCCTTTGTCTTCTTGCAGTACTTAATATTGCATTACAGTGACACAGTGTGTGGGAACTTAAAATTATATTTCTTTATTGAATGGCTAAGTATTTCATACAATATAACTTACTTTATAGGACAGATGGAACTTTCACTGTAAATGATGTCCCTTCTGGATCATATGTAGTGGAAATTGTTTCACCAGCATACCGCTTTGAGCCTGTGAGAGTTGACATCACCTCCAAAGGTAAAATCAGGTAAGAGTGTTCCAACATTTGGAGTTGATTTTCTTGTACTGCAACATGACATCATGTATCTTGATAGGTTTAGAAACACATTTTTTAAATGTATATCATGTTGGTTTTAGTCAGTAAGATTAAAAACAAACCATAACTACTTTAGTAAAGCTTATATTTGCTTTCAAATTTTAAATAGTTCCCAGCCTTTGCCTTTGTTTAGGATCATATGTGAATAAATTAAACTCAACACCTTAACAAATTAGGGCAATTTCTAAATGAAACAAAAGGGTAGAAAATAGTTGCTGCATTTTGGACAAGAAAATACTTCCTCATTATTTGCTTTCTTACCAGGGCAAGGCAGGTGAATTATTTAAAGGCATCTGAAGTCATTAGGCTACCATATCCGATACAAATCAAATCTTCTGGTCCTCCTCCATACTTCATGAAGCGAGAAACATGGGGTTGGACAGATTTCCTCATGAATCCTATGGTACGTGTTTGTCAAAGATACATTGCTAAGTCTCTTTACATTGTTCTTATGCAACTGGAGGCTAAAAGATGGTTCTGCACAATATATTCAAAAAATTTTATTTGGAATTTTATTACTTGTCATTAAATAGTGGTGGATGTGTTATTATGACTTTCTCACTTTGCCAGCTAGGTACTAACAGCCCTGTAATACTTCCCAAAAACAAAAGAAGGGAAAGCTTCCCAATAATTAATTGGCCTTTATTCTACATTGTTGGAGCAAACCAACTAATAATTTAAACTTATTTGTGAAACCCCCTGGTTTCCTTGGTTGCACAAGTCTAGGGAAGAGACTCTCAGGTCCCGCCATACCTGTGAGATTGAGACGGCTCTCCCACCCCAAACCTTGGTTTGTGTGAATGCTGTGTAATTTGCTACCTTGTTACAAATTAGTGCCGCAAAATAACAGACAGTACACTGCATACGGTTAAAAGAATCGTATTTTTGAATCTTAACTAAAAGGTTAGTAAGAAAAACAAAAAGAAAAGGGCCCATTGTAATTAAGCAGTCAAATGTGCACAAGTTAGAGCTCAACGTTTCACTGTATTCACTCATCCTCAATCGATTTCAGCACCTGGCTTCATCAAATAACGGTCCCGCACCGGGTCGAATCCTGCGAACTGTTCTCTCCAGCACCTTCTCTCTTCATCTCCCGCCAGACAAACGTCCCAAGACCAACCTTGGAGTCCCTCACCAAAAAAAATCTCCCCCAGTTCCACCATCCTAATTGAATGGTACACGTTCCTCATCATCCCTTATCTTCAACAGTAACCCAAACAGTCTGAAAGCAGAACAGACTGCTCTTACAGAACTGCTAAATGAAATACCTACAGCATAACAATAAAAATGTGAACCAGGGTATTACAATTGCTATTTGTGGGAAATTGTTACTTTAATCTGATAATTAATGTTTGTCTCCAATGACAATGACTATTTAAAAAAAGTAATTTACATTGAGCATTTTAAGATATTTCTTAAGTAACAGACAGTAACTGTCTTAAGTTGTGTAGTTAAGGAAGAAATTATTATTCATTCTTGTATTCTAATTGAGGAAGAATGGGAAGGTAATCAATGTATAAGCCATCTTAATGTTCATCTATATTGCAGAACTTTTTTTAGCGAAAGCAGCTGCACAGTACACTTTTTATGGAACAAGCCCATTCTGCATTCAACCACCCTTGCCTTCCTAATTCTTCTTTATGCTGTAGGTCAGGCTCAGAGGTTAGCAGCAGTCATGAAGCAATTCCTCAGTTGCTCAAAAGAATTTTCAGTCATGGGTTTGGGTGGAGTCAGGGTAATGATTGAGGTAAGTTTGATTCAGCCAGGAATTTTTGCAATCTTTTGAGTAGTCTGTACTGAAATATAAACACTTCAAGCAGTTACTGGTATGATTTACCATTATAAATTAGAATTAATTGGCTGGCTTAGTTTATACAAATGTACTGTCAATTTCAAGAAATAGGCTAAGGGAAAATTACATACTTAACATTGTTTGACAGTTTTCTTTTTCATCTTTCTGTAGCGTTGTGCTTGCTTTGGTTGCAACGTTATACATAATTATTTTTAATGATAAAAGTTTGGCGTTGTATCACATAGTTTTCCTCAGATGTGCTGAAAGTCAGTGAAAACTTCATTTATAATAACTTAATAGGCTGGCTGGTGGCACAGTGAGATCAGCGCCAGACTCCAGAGCGAAGGTTCCCGAGTTCGAATCCAGGTCGGGCCACTCCCGAGCACAGTTACCATCCGTGCTGGATTGAGTGTCAAGCTAGCCACTCGGCCTCATAAAAAATACAAGGGTCAAGTCAGGAACGTTCATAACATGACCCGGTTAATCCTGACACCACATGCCAGACAAGAATGGCAGTATGTCCGGTACGACACGCTTAAATAATAATAATAACTTAATAAGATTTGTATTTGTTGCAACTTCACAGGTAATGATGATGGTTCTTCCCCTGCTGATCATCCTCTTGTTGCCTAAAGTGGTCAACACTAATGATCCTGAGATGAGAAGGGTGAGTAATCAGCGTTAAATTCAAATACTGTGTGACAAAGTTAGTGAAGAGAAATTTCATCTAGATTTCAAAATGGACCGTGTATTATCAATTTCAAAAGAATGCTTCTGGTATGCTGTTAAGCAACTGGGATGCAATTTGAGGGAAGTACAGAACAGGATTTGAAATATTGGATTCATGGCAACCTTCACCTGATAACCTTACATTAACTAACTTGGTTGATCAATTCACTTATAGTTTCCAAGAACTAGTTGTACCTCTTTGTATAATGAGGTAATATAATTTTGTGATACTCGGCAGAAGTATAAATAAAATAGTTGAATATGTTTCCGAATCTGGTCATTTCATAATGTGTTGTAAGGCTTGACTAGTATACCCATTGATGCCCAGATATCTTTAGCTATGAGATTCTCAAAGTTCTAACTTTAAACTTGGGTGATAGTTGATTTTACAAATATTGTTAAAATGGAGACGTTTATAAGATCATAGAGTTAGACTCGTATAGTACAGAGAACAGGCCTGTCACTCCAACTTGTTCATGTCCTTCAAGTTGCCTAACTGAGCTAATCTCATTGGCCTGTATTTAGAAACATAGAAAGCCTATAGCACCGTACAGACCCTTCAACCCACAAAGCTGTACCGAACATATCCTTACCTGAGAAATTACCTAGGGTTACCTATGGCCCTCTATTTTTCTGAGATCCATGTATGTGTCCAAGAGTCTTAAAAGACCCTATCATATCCACCTCCACCACCACCGCCGACAACCCGTTCCATGCACTCACCGCTCTCTGCATTAAAAAAAACTTGCTTTTGACATCTCCTCTGTAACTACTTCCAAGTGCCATAAAACTGTGCCCTCTCATGCTAGCCATTTCAGCCCTGGGAAAAGCCTCTGACTATCCACACAATCAGTGCCTCTGATCATCTTGTACACCTCTTATCATGTCACCTCTCATCCTCCGTCGCTTCAAGGAGAAAAGGCCGAGTTCACTCAACCTATTCTCGTTAGGCATGCTCCCCAATCCAGGCAACATCCTTGTAAATCTCCTCTGCACCCTTTCTATGGTTTCACATCCTTCCTGTAGTGAGGCGACCAGAACTGAGCATAGTACTCCAAGAGGGTTCTGACCAGGGTCCTATATAGCTGTAACATTACTTCTCGGCTCCTAAACTCAATCCCACGATTGATAAAGGCCAATGCACCGTATGCTTTCCTAACCACAGAGTTAACCTGCGCAGCAGCTTTGAGTGTCCTATGGACTCGGACCCCAAGATCCCGTCTGATCATCCACACTGCCAAGAGTCTTACCATTAATACTATATTCTGCCATCATATTTGACCTACCAAAACGAACCACTTCACGCTTATTTGGGTTGAACTCCATCTGCCACTTCTCAGCTCGGTTTTACAACCCATCAACGTCCTGCTGTAAACTTTGACAGCCCTCCACGCTATCCACAATGCCTTCAGCCTTTGTGTCATCAGCAAATTTACTAACCCATCCCTCCACTTCTTTATCCAGGTCATTGAAAGAAATCTCGAAGAGTAGGGGTCCAGAACAGATCCCTGAAACACACTACTGGTGACTGACCTCCATGCAGAATATGACCCGTCTACTACCACTCTTTGCCTTCTGTGGGCAAGCCAGTTCTGAATCCACAAAGCAATGTCCCCTTAGATCCCATGCCTCCTTATTTTCTCAATAAGCCTTACATGGGGTACCTTGTCAAATACCTTGGTGAAATCTATACACACTACATCTACTGCTCTACCTTCATCAATGTGTTTAGTCACATCCTCAAAAAATTCAATCAGGCTCGTAAGCCACGACCTGCCCTTGACAAAGCCATGTTGACTATTCCTAATCATATTATACCTCTCCAGATGTTCATAAATCCTGCCTCTCGCAATCTGCTTCATCAACTTACCAACCACTGAAGTAAGACTCACTGGTCTATAATTTTGTGGGCTGTCTCTACTCCTTTTCTTGAATAATGGAACAACATCTGCAACCCTCCAATCCTCCGGAACCTCTCCTGTCCCCATTGAGGGTGCAAAGATCATCGCCAGAGGCTCAGCAACCTCTTCCCTCGCCTCCCACAGTAACCTCGGGTACATCTCGTCCTGTCCCGGTGACTTATCCAAATTGATGCTTTCCAAAAGCTCAAGCGCATCCTCTTTCTTAATATCTACATGCTCAAGCTTTTCAGTCCGCTGTAAGTCATCGCGACAGTCACCAAGATCCTTTTCTGTAGTGAATACAGAAGCAAGGTATTCATTAAGTACTTCTGCTGTCTCCTCCGGTTCCATACACACTTTTCCACTGTCATACTTGATTGGTCCTATTCTCTTGCGCCTTATCCTCTTGCTCTTCACATACTTGTAGAATGCGTTGGGGTTTTCCTTAATCCTGTCCGCCAAGGTCTTCTCATGGCCCCTTCTGGCCGTCCTAATTTCTTTCTTAAGCTTCTTCCTGCTAGCCTTATAATCTCCTAGGTCTCTATCATTACCTAGTTTTTTGAGCCTTTCGTAAGCTCTTCTTCTTTTTACAACAGCCCTTTTACACCACAGTTCCTGTACCCTACCATCCTTTCCCTGTCTCATTGGAACGTACCTTTGCAGAACTCCACGCAAATATCCCCTGAACTTTTACCGCATTTCTTCCTTACATTTCCCTGAGAGCATCTGTTCTCAATTTACGCTTCCAAGTTCCTGCCTGAGCCTCATATTTCCCCTTGCTCCAATTAAACACTTTCTTCACTTGTCTGTTCTTATTCCTCTCCAATGCTATGGTAAAGAAGATAGAATTGTGATCACTATCTCCAAAATGCTCTCCCACTGAGAGACCTGACACCTGACCAGGTTTATTTCCCAATACCGTATCAAGTACAGCCTCTCCTCTTGTAGGCTTATCTATATATTGTGTCAAGAAACCTTCTTGAACGCACCTGACAAACTCCACCCTATCCAAACCCCTTGCTCTAGTGACATGCCAATCGATATCTGGGAAATTAAAGTCTCCCACCATGACAACCCTGTTATTACACCTTTCCAGAATCTGTCTCATCTGCTCCTTGATGTCCCTGTTACTATTGGGTGGTCTATAAAAAAAACACCCAGTAGAGTTATTGACCCCTTCCTTTTCCTAACTTCCACCCACAGAGACTCCGTGGACAATCCCTCCATATCTTCCTCCTTTTCTGCAGCTGTGACACTATCTCTGATAAACAGTGCCATGTCCCCACCTCTTTTGCCTCTCTCCCTGTCCTTTTTGATACATATAAAGCCTGGCACTCTAAGTAACCATTTCTTCCCCTGAGCCATCCAAGTCTCTGTAATGACCACAACATCATAGCTCCAAGTACTGATCCACGTTCTAAGCTCATCTGCTTTGTTCATAATACTCCTTGCATTAAAATAGACATATTTCAAACCATCAGTTTGAGCGAGTCCCTTCTCTATCACCTGCCTATCCTTCCTCTCGCACTGTCTCCAATCTTTCTCTATTTGTGAGCCAACTACCTCTTCGTCTGTCTCATCAGTTTGGTTCCCACCCCCCAGCAATCCTAGTTTAAACTCTCCCAATAGCCTTAGCTATTGAATTAGTAGTAGAACAAATTATCACCCTTGAAGAAAAACTTATTTAATCAGTGACATTTATGAGACTGGAATAATACCAGAAGAGACAAAAAAATCAGTATTTATCACTCTTCCTAAGAAACCTGGAGCGATAGAATGTGAATTATATAAGACCATATGTTTAATGAGTCATATCATCAAGATACTTCTAAGAATTTTGGTAACAAGAGCTAAAAGTAAGATACAAGCTGAAATGGGTAAAGAACAATGTGGTTTTGTAAAGACAAAAGTATAAGAAACGCAATATTGATGTTAAGGATACTATCAGAATGAGCTATTCAAGTGCAAAAAGATTTGTTTGTTTAATTGACTACACAAGCATTTGATAAAGTGAAGCACAATAAGTTATTTGAAATATTACAGAAAACTGGATCTAGATTTGAAAGACCTCCACCAAATCAGAAATCTGTACTGCCGCTGTAAGAATAGATGGAGAAGTGAGTCAGTTTACGAAAATCAAGAGAGGCGTTAGACAAGGGTGTGTTTTCTCCCTGATTTATTTAAGTGTACAGTGAAACAATACAAAAAATAAGAGACATCTTGGGAATCAAAGTTGGCAGTGAAAACATCAATAATTTCTGATATGCAGATGACACTGTCAACTGCAAGTACGAAGGAAGAACTACAAAACTGAATTGTTATAGCTCTTGAAGAAAGTGAAAAAATGGGTCTATCTATCAATTGCAAAAAGACAGAATGTATGGTGATACCAAAAAGAAGGTGAATCCTGTCTACAGGCTGAGAATAAATGGGGAAGACATAAAACAAGTTCAGAACTTTTGCTACTTAGGAAGCTGAGTGAGATCAGATGGCAGGTGCGACATGGACATCAAAAGAAGAATAGGGATGGCAAAAGACACCTTTACAAGAATGAAGAGTATACTGACCAATACTAAACTAGGCATGACAACCCACCTCAGAGTACTGAAATGTTACGTTTATCCAGTTATGTTATATGGCTCAGAATGCTGGACAATATCTAGTAACATGAGGAAACGAATTGAAGCAGCAGAGATGTGGTTCTTGAGGAGGGTGCAAAGAATATCATGGACGAAACGAATATCTAACGAGGATGTCATGAACAGAGCAAACACAAAAAGAGAAATAATGTATGAGATCATGAAAAGGCAACGTATCTTCATTGGACATGTGATTAGGAAAGAGGCGTTAGAATGCACGGTAATTATGGGATAGGTTGAAGGGAAGAAAGCAAGAGGAAGACAAAGACAAATGATGATGGAGACAGCAGCCAGAGAACTGGAAATGAATACCAATGAATTGATCCACTTGACTTGAAACAGGAGTGTGTGGGCTATGGCAGTCAAAGCTCAAACTGGGCACGGCACCTGATGATGATGAATAACCTTAGCAAACCTTCCCGCCAGTATATTGGTCCCCCTGGGATTCATGTGCAACCCATCCTTTTTGTACAGGTCACTCCTTGCCCAAAAGATGTCCTAATGATCCAGAAATCTGAATCCCTGCCCCCGCTCCAATCCCTCAGCCAGGCATTTATCCTCCACCTCATTCTATTCTTATACTCACTGTCACATGGCACAGGCAGTAATCCCAAGATGATTACCTTTGTGGTCCTGCTTCTCAACTTCCTTCCTAACTCCCTTTAGTCTACTTTCAGGACCTCCTCCCTTTACCTGCCTATGTCATTGGTACCAATATGTACCACGACCTCTGGCTGTTCTCTTTCTCACTTCAGGATATCATGGACGTGATCAGAAACATCCTGGACCCTGGCACCTAGGAGGCAAACTACCATCCATGCTTCTTTCCTGCATCCACAGAATCGCCTGTCTGACCCCCTTACTGTAGAGTCCCCTATCACTGCTGCCATCCTCTTCCTTTCCCTACCCTTCTGAGCCACAGGGCCAGACTCTGTGTCAGAGGCACGGCCACAATTGCTTCCCCCTGGTAGGCCATTCCCCCAACAGTACTCAAACAGGAGTACTTATTGTCAAGGGGTACAGCCACAGGGGTGCTCTCTAGCCTCTGACTCCTGCCCTTCCCTCTCCTTGCTGTTACCCACTTATCTGTCTCCCCAGGCCCCGGTGTGACTACCTGCCTATAGCTCTGATCTGTCACCTCATTTTTCCCTGACCAGACAAAGGTCATCGAGCTGTATCTCCAGTTCCCTAACATGGTCCTTAAGGAGCTGCAGCTCGATGCACCTGGCGCAGATGTGGCCATCCGGGAGGCTGGGAGTCTCCAAGACTTTCCACATCTCACACCCAAGCACAGAACACCGGCCTCACACACATTCTTCCTGTATGTATTCTACACAGGCAACCTACTTTGCTTCAACTCGTTATCGCTGAAGCCCCATTAAGCCAAAGCCCTCCTACTCTGTTTCCCTCTACTCTGTTGCCCACTTTATAAAACTGTCTCCTTTTAAACTCTTCTCGCTGTTCTAACTGGCTGACATCCATGCGCTTGCGCAGTCGTGCCCCAATCAAACCGCTGAAGGAATAACCCATCCCACCACTTCTTCATCCAGGCCACATCCTTCTAAACCTCTCCCTGTTACTTCCTCTGGCAGCTAGTTCTATGTATAGGTCACTCTCTGTGAAAAAAGTTGCCCCTCGGGTCCCTTTTCAGTCTTCTGCTCACTTTGAGCCTAAAACATCTAGCTATGGACTCCCTTTCCCTGTGACTATGCATAATATCTATGCCCCTGATAATTTTACAAAGTTATATAAAGTCTCCACTTGGGCTCCTATGCTCCAGGAAGAAAAAGTAAGAACCTTTCCAGCCTGTCCTTGTAACTCAAACCCTCCAGTCCCAGTAGCATTCTTGTCTTTTTTCCATCCTTTCAGTCTAATGGCATCTTCCAGTAATAGGTGACCAGAACTGTACACAGTTCTGCAAATGTCTTACTAATATTTTGTACAGCTTAGCACTACATCCCAACTTCAATATTCCGATCAATGAATACATTCTTCACTACTTTATCTGGCTGTATCCTCATTTTTAATGAAATGTCTTCTATACACCAATTTTAGTATCCTCTGCAAACTTACTGATCCCACAACCTGAAGTCTCATCCCAATCATTAATAAAAATGACAACAATGGACACAGCACATCAAGATCGCGCTGATAATCGGCCACTCTTTTCATTTGCAACTTTCATGGGAATCATCAAGAATCCCCAATCAGGTCTACCACAGCTGAGCCTATAACCACACTCATGGGTATTTCAGTAGGCAACATTGTTTTAAAATATTAACAAAAAATCTATCAGTACTCAAGATCAATAGATGGCAGACTGCAGTTCCCATTTAAGAAAATGGAAGTGCGGAAGCCAAGCTAGTCTACAGGTACGATTGAAATACAGAGACTTTAGACCCCCCCCCCCCCCCAGTCCCAACTATCCTATTTGGAGATCCTACAGGCTTCTGGGGAAAAAAATTGAAAACCTCAGAGCAAGATTGCAAACGTCAGGGACGCCTGTGTACTTTGCTTGATGGAAGCATGGCTATCCCCCGCCATGTCAGATGCAGTACTGCAGATCGATGGCTTCACCATTTTCTGCAAAGGCAGAGGAGGTGGAGTATGCTTTATGATTAACTCATCATGGTGCACAGATGTGGCGGTTCTGTCTTGGTCCTGCTCACCCACCCAGGAACATCCTGTAGTCAAATGTCCTTTTCATCTGTCAAGGGAATTTTCTACCATCATCCTGGTAGCGGTGTACATTCCACCTCAGGTAAGCGTCAGGCAAGCACTGGAGGAGCTAAGCCCCGTAACCAGCAGGCATGAAATAATGCACCCGGATGCCTTCCCTATCAATGTGGGGGATTTCAACCAGGTCAGCTTGAAGAAGTCTCTGAACAAATGCCACCAACATATCACCTGTGGAACCAGAGGAGCCAATACACTTGACCCTGTTATACCACAATCAAGAGCACTTATCATGCCATCCCAAACCCACACTTTGGAAAGTCCGATCACCTGGCTGGACTTCTACTCGCAGCGTATATGCAGAAACAAAAGACTGCCGCGCCAACGATGAGGACCAAGAAAGTATGGTCAAGGGAGACAGGAAAGCTTACAGGACTGCTTTGAGACAAGGATTCATGTTTGAATCTAAATGAATATGCCACAGTTGTCACTGACTTCATTAAGACCTGTGTGGATGTGTGTGTGCGCCGTCAAGAACATGCCAGACATGCCCAAACCAAAAGCCGTGGACGAGCCAGGGATTCATAGTCTTCTGAGGCCTAGATCTGTGGCATTCAAGCTAGGTGATCCAGAGATATACAAGAAGTGCATGTATGGCTTACAGAAGGCTATTTTATGAGCAAAAAAAACAATTTTGCTAGAGGTTAGAGATGGAATCGGATGAACATCAGCTCTGGCAGGGTTTGCAGGCCATTACTTCATACAAAACGAGACCGAACATCATGAATGCCTGTGATGCTTCACTCCCAGATGAGCTCAATGCCTTTAATGCACACTTTGAAAGAGAATAAAATTACACCTGTGCAAATCCCTGCTCATGTGGTGACCCTGCTATCACTGTCGCAGAAGCCAATATCAGATCATTTTTCATGAGGGTGAACCTTGGCCCTGTACACCTTCAACCCCTGTGCCAACCAACTGGCAGGAGTGTTCAAGGACATCTTCAATCTTATCACTGCTGCATTGGGAGGTTCCCACCCAATTCAAAACAGTGACAATCATACCAGTGCCCAAGAAGAGCAGGGTGTGCTGCCTTATTGACTATCACCCGGTGGCACTCCTATCTACTGTGATGAAATGTTTTGAGAGGTTGGTCATAGCAAGAATCAACTCCTGCCTAAAAAAAGCAGCCTGGACCTCCAGTTTGCCTATCGCCACAATAGGTCTACAGCAGATGCATTGTCACTGCCTTCCACTTTGCTTTGGATCACCTGGACAACAGTAATACCTATGTCATGCTGCTGTTTACTGATTACAGCTCAGCATTCAACACAATCATATCCTCAGCTCAAGTTGACAAGCTCCAAAACTTGGGCCTCTGTACCTCCCTCTGCATCTGGATCCTTGACTTCCTTACTGGAAGACCATCGTCAGTGCGAATTGGAAATAACATCTTGCTGACAATCAACACTGTTGCACCTCAAGGATGTGTACTTTGCTCACTGCTCTACTCACTCTACACTCATGACTCTGGCCAGGCACAGCTCCAATGCCATCAATAAATTTGCCAATAACACTATTGTTGGCAAAATTTCAGATGGTGATAAGGAGGCATATATGAGTGAGAGATCAGTTGATTGAGTGGTGGTGTAACAACTTTGCACTTAACATTAGTAAGACCAAAGAATTGATTGTGAACTTCAGGAAGGGTAAGTTGACGGGGGCGTTAACAACTCTGATGATCTATCTTGGTCCCAGTATATTGATGACAACAGTGGCTATATTTCATTATGAATTTGAGGAGACTTCGTATGTCACCATTGACACTGGCAATTTTCTATTGATGTAATGTGGAGAGCCTTCTAACTGGTATGGATTGGCCTCTGCATAGGATCAAGCCAAGGAAAGTTGTAAACTTAGCCAGCTTCAAATGAAGGCACCTTCAAATGGTGAAGCCTCAATAAGGCAGCATCTGTCATTAAGGGCATCCATCACCCAGGATATGCCCTTTTCTCATTGCTACTATCATGGAAGAGGTACAGGAGCCTGAAACCACACACTCAACATTTCAGGAACAGCTTCTTCCCCTTTGCCATCAGATTTCTGAATGGACGGTAAGCCCATGAACACCACATTTTTTCCCTCCCTTTTTGCACTACTTTAATTTTTTAATATAGATACTGTACTTTATAGTTTTTTAAAGTATGCATTGCTGCCACAAAATAAATTTCATGATGTATGCCAGTGATATTAGATCTGATGCTGTTTGCAAGTACACAAATGGTCACAGACCTCCAGTCTGGAAAATAGCCCTCAACCACCATCCTCTGTCTCCCAGCATCAAGTCAATTTTGTAAGCAATTGGCCAGGTTGCCTTCAAGTCCATGTGATCTAACCTTATAGACCAGTCTACCATGTGGAACCTTGTCAAAAGCTTTGCTAAGGTCCATGCAGACGTTGTCTAATGCATTACTGTTGTCATCTGTCGATATGGTCACCTCTTCAAAACAATTCAGTCAAATTCATGTGTCAATGTGTCAAATTTCCCACAAAAAACAATGCTGATCGTTATTAATCAGTCCTTTTTCTTTCATGGTGCATGTAGATCTTGTCTCTCAGAATGCCCTCAAATAACTTGCCCACCAGCAATATTAGGTTACTGGTCTGTAGTTCAAAGGTCTGCAGCCTTTCTTAAATAAAAGCACAACATTAGCCACCTTCAGCTTTCTGGAATTTGGTTGTTAAATGCTGAGTGTTTAAGATTGCTTAATTGGCTTTAATTTGTATATTCAATTTTATCGATTTCAAATGTTTTGAACCACCAACTATTACTTGAAGCATGAATAAGTATTTTATTTCCTGTGACTGTAACTTAATCTGTATTGTTTTGTTTAATCCAGCCTGTCTTTCCTTGTTAAATCAGAATGGTTGCTGTTCTATGTAATGTCAAAAATGAGGCATTATTTTATAAGAACAAATAAAAGTAAAAGAATATTTGTTTCTCTAAACTGCATGGTAGTGTTTGGAATCTTTTTTGTTAATTTCGGATTTGTCTCTGAAAGTGTCTCAGTATTTCACAATGTTTATGTTCATCATCATAGCTTGTCGCATCAGACAGCCAACCACTCTAGTGTTGTTTGGTTGATGTTGAGCAGGTCAATGTCAGCTAAATCAGGTGAGAGTGGGCAGTTGCGAAGAACATGTTTTGCACCCTTTCACCACACTCACAGGATTCGCTGGTCTTTAAACTCCACTTCACCATATTGTCTCCCGTCCTACAAACTCCCACTCTCGCTCTGTTGAGAGTGCACCACTTCTGTCTGTCAAGCAGTGCCCCGTCTGGCAACATTTCTGTGGGGTCTTGCACTATATTGTATGGTGGGGTTCTGGCTTCTGTTTGTTGCCAGAGGTCAGTGTTTACGTTGATACACTGAGACGGGTGTGTGCGTGTTGCTGGGTCAAACTCAAATGACTTCTGTATTCAGTGTTCCTAAAAGCTTTATTTAGTGTCATTGAATTTATTTGCATGTACTTTATGAAGCATTGTAACAGCATGTGGTTGTTTTCTGTCCTAGGAGATGGAGCAGTCCATGAACATGCTGAACCCAAATCACGAGTTACCAGATGTTTCAGAGTTTATGACTCGCCTCTTCTCTTCTAAATCATCTAAGTCTGGAAGTGGCAATAAGGCTGGGAAGAGTGGTGCAGTAAAGAGGAGGTAGTCCTTTGGAACATAATTCGAGGTTAATACACTGTCTATCTGTGCTCTGAAGAGAAATCACTGGTAGAACACTCAACTGTTCACAAGGCAAAATAAAATCTGAGAAATAACATATGACTTCTTGAAGACAAGGGTTTGGTGTTTATGTATATTTTGAAACATCAAAAATTCTGTGTGCTTGCAGTGACTAGTACATTTGGAAGATTTATTATAATTAAATTAAAATGTAATGCAACATTAATATCCTAGTTTATTTACTGCAACTTTTGGTAAGTATTTTTAATACATATAAAGTTTGTGCAAGAAATGAAAGTAATATAAAAATATTTCAGATCCTTGTTCATTTTCTGTTGTACAAGAAGGTCAAAAATTCATGAAAGTATATTGAAGATAACTGTTTCTGAGCTATGTACAGTATATTTCCAAGTGCACAAAATAAAATAATACAAGATCGACATAAGGCTCTGACTTTTGGTATGATCATTATAGTATTATTAATAGCCACTTTGAATGATTTGGAATTTGTTCTCCTGATAACAAGGTTCTGTTTTGCTCCCATTTAATAGAGGTACAACATTTCACAAATTTAATTGCAGATGACAGAAACCTCTTGTCTCATATATGACAATCCTCCCGAGAAATTGCATTTTCTGTTCATAGCATCTAAACATTTTGAGTATGTTTTTGTTTTGACTTCTAACTTGATGACTTTTGTGGCTGTTATCACTATGGTAAAGTAGATAATAGCATGGACATGGAGCCTGGATCAGTGTAATAGAATTGACTTTGCAATTTGAGAGGGAGAAACTAAAATCGGAGGTATGAGTATTACAGTGAACAAGATGAGGAATTTTTGTAGCAAGAAGTTGGTCAATCAGTTGAATTCATTGCCACAAACAACTGTGGCAACCAAGTCATTGGATATATTTAAAGTGGAGGTTGAGAAGACCATAAAATATTGGAGCAGAATTAGGCCATTCGGCACATCCAGTGTGCTATGCCATTCCATCATTTCTGATTCATTATCCGTCTCAACTCTGTACTGACTTCTCCCCGTAACTTTTGACACTGATTAATCAAGAACCTATCAACCTCTGCCTTAAATATACCCAATGACTTGGCCTGTACAGCTGTCTGAGACAATGAATGCCACAGATTCATCACCTTCTGGCTAAAGAAATTGTTCTTCATCTGTGCTCTAAATAGACAGTGCCTTTTATTCTGAGGCTGTACCCTCTGGACCTGGACTCGCCCACTATAGGAAACATTCTCTCTGCATCCACTTTATCCAGACTTTTAAGTATTCGATAGGTTGCAATGAGATTCCTGGGCCCCCCCCCCCCCCACCGTCTAAGCTTCGGTGAGTGTAGGGAAAGAGTTATCAAATACTCTTCATATGTTAACCCTTTCACTTCTGGGATCTTCTCTCTCCAATGCCATTACATCATCTTAGATAAGGAGCCCAAAACTATTCACAATACTGCAAGTGTCATCTGACGACTGCCTTATAAAGCTTCAGCATTACATCTTTGCTTTTTGTATTCTAGTCCTTTAAAAATGAATGTTAACATTACATTTGCAGTCCTTACCACTGACTCAACCTTCAAGTTAACCTTTAGGAAATCCTGCACGAGGACTCCCAAGTCCCTTTGCATCTCTGATTTTTGAATTTTCTCCCCATATAGAAAACAGTCCGCACTTTTATTCCTTCTGCCAAAGTGCATGACAATGAACTTCCTACGTTATATTCCATCTGCTACTTCTTTGTCCATTCCCCCATCTGTCTCAGCTGTTGATAAGTAAAGGTGTCAAAGGTTATGTGGGTGGAGAATGGGGTTCAGAGGGAAAGATCAGTATGATGGAGTAGCAGAGCAGACTCAATGGACCAAGTGGCTTAATTCTGCTCATATGTCCTATGGTTTTCCAGTAAGTACACCATGCCAAGATGTTATGGCCATCACTAAGACTTGCTAAAACATGGAGGAACCTTCATGAGCTCCCATAGCCCCTGATGACCCTGTGATGTCAGTCTGTGAGGTTGACATGAGATTATCCTTCAGGAGGGTGAATCCACAGAAAGCAACTGGCTTAGATAGGTACCTGGCTGAGTACTAAAGATCTGTGCTGATCATCTGGCGGAGTGTTTACCGATATCTTTAACTTCTTAGTTTGGCAGTCTAAGGTACTCACCGACTTCAAGCAGGATTCAATTACACGGGAAGAAAGTGGTAGCCTGCCTACTATTGTACAGTAACACTTATAACCACTGTGAAGAAGTGTTTTGAGAGGTTGGTGATGAAACTTATCAACTCTTGCCTGAGAAGTGACTTGGATCAGCTCCAATTTGCCTTCCAGCACCAAAGTTCCACAGCAAATGCCATTTCATTGGCTTTTCACTCAACCCTGGAACACTAGAATGCTCTATTGACTGCAGCTCAGCATTCAGTACGATCATCCTCTCAAAACTAAGCAATAAGCTTCAATACCTTGGCCTCAATATCTCTTTGTACAATTGGATCCTCGTTCCTCACTTGTAGGCCCAAGTCAGTTCAAGTTGACAACAGCTCCACAATCTCCATCAGCATAGGCGCACCACAAGGCTGTGTGCTTAGCCACCTGCTCTACTTGCTTTATGCTTATGACTGTGAGGCTAAGCACAGCTCCAATGCCATATTTACGTTTGCTGACAACACCACTGTTACAGACCGAATCACAGGTGGTTGCAAAGTGCAGTATATTGTGTGGTGGAGAGTATATTGACTGGTTGCATCATGGCCTGGTATGGAAATACCAATGCCTTTGAACGGAAAGTCCTACAAAATGTTGTGGATACAACCCAGTCCATTATGGGCAAAGCCCTCCCCACCATTGAGCACATCTACACAGAATGCTGTAGCAGGAAAACAGCATCCAACAAGGACATCCACCACCACACAGGCCATGCTCTCTTCTTGCTACTGCCATCAGGAAGAAGGTACCGGAGCCTCAAGACTCACACCACCAGGTTCAGGAACAGTTATTACCCCTCAAACATCAGACTCTTGAATTAGTGGGGATAACTTCACTCACCCCATCAATGATCAGTGTCACTTGCAAGGACTCTTGATCTCATGTTCTCAATATGTTATTATTTGTATTTATTTTTCTTTTGTCTTTTACACATTGGTAGTTAGTCCTTTTGCGTGCGGTCTTTCACTGATTCTGTTATATTTCTTGGATTTACCTAGTATGCCCCGCCCACAAGAAAACAAATCTCAGGGTTGTATATGGTGGCATATGTACTTTGATAATAAATTTACTTTGAATTCTGATCCTTGCTTACGAGAGGAACAGGACTGGTAGCTCACCATACTTGGGTTTTGATATTTTAGACGGGTGGGGAAGGGAGGTGGGAGAGCTGCATTCCTAAAGAGGGAGAATGTCACAGCGACACTCAGAGAAGGCATCCAGCAGATTCATCCACTGAGGCCACACAGGGAGGATTTCAATTGTAGGCCTCTCAATAGCCAGTGGAAGATGGA